>NC_138661.1:0-1200000 GCF_964273445.1 Streptopelia decaocto
CCCTAACCCTAACCCTAACCCTAACCCCTAACCCTAACCCTAACCCTGACCCTAACCCAACCACATAACCCTAACCCTAACCCTAACCCTAACCCTAACCCTAACCCTAACCCTAACCCTAACCCTAACCCTAACCCTAACCCTAACCCTAACCCTAACCCTAACCCTAACCCTAACCCTAACCCTAACCCTAACCCTAACCCTAACCCTAACCCTAACCCTAACCCTAACCCTACCCTAACCCTAACCCTAACCCTAACCCTAACCCTAACCCTAACCCTAACCCTAACCCTAACCCTAACCCTAACCCTAACCCTAACCCTAACCCTAACCCTAACCCTACCCTAACCCTAACCCTAACCCTAACCCTAACCCTAACCCTAACCCTAACCCTAACCCTAACCCTAACCCTAACCCTAACCCTAACCCTAACCCTAACCCTAACCCTAACCTACCCTAACCCTAACCCTAACCCTAACCCTAACCCTAACCCTAACCCTAACCCTAACCCTAACCCTAACCCTAACCCTAACCCTAACCCTAACCCTAACCCTAACCCTAACCCTAACCCTAACCCTAACCCTAACCCTAACCCTAACCCTAACCCTAACCCTAACCCTAACCCTAACCCTAACCCTAACCCTAACCAACCCTATCTAACAACCCTAACCCTAACCCTAACCCTAACCCTAACCCTAACCCTAACCCCTAACCCCCTAACCCTAACCCTAACCCTAACCCTAACCCAACCCTACCCTAACCCTAACCCTAACCCTAACCCTAACCCTAACCCTAACCCTAACCCTAACCCTAACCCTAACCCTAACCCTAACCCTAACCCTAACCCTAACCCTAACCCTAACCCTAACCCTAACCCTTAACCCGAACACACCCTAACCCTAACAAACCCTAACCCTAACCCTAACCCTAACCCTAACCCTAACCCTAACCTAACCCTAACCCTAACCCTAACCCTAACCCTAACCCTAACCCTACCCTAACCCTAACCCTAACCCTAACCCTAACCCTAACCCTAACCCTAACCCTAACCCTAACCCTAACCCTAACCCTAACCCTAACCCTAACCCTAACCCTAACCCTAACCCTAACCCTAACCCTAACCCTAACCCTAACCCTAACCCTAACCCTAACCCTAACCCTAACCCTAACCCTAACCCTAACCCTAACCCTACACCCTAACCCTAACCCGACACCCTAACCCTAACCCGACACCCTAACCCTAACCCTAACCCGACACCCTAACCCTAACCCGACACCCTAACCCTAACCCTACACCCTAACCCTAACCCGACACCCTAACCCTAACCCGACACCCTAACCCTAACCCTAACCCGACACCCTAACCCTAACCCGACACCCTAACCCTAACCCTAACCCTAACCCTAACCCGACACCCTAACCCTAACCCTAACCCTAACCCTAACCCTAACCCTAACCCTAACCCGACACCCTAACCCTAACCCTAACCCTAACCCTAACCCTAACCCTAACCCTTAACCCTAACCCTAACCCTAACCCTAACCCTAACCCTAACCCTAACCCTAACCCTAACCCTAACCCTAACCCTAACCCTAACCCTAACCCTAACCCGACACCCTAACCCCTAACCCTAACCCTAACCCTAACCCTAACCCTAACCCTAACCCTAACCCTAACCCTAACCCTAACCCTAACCCTAACCCTAACCCTAACCCTAACCCGACACCCTAACCCTAACCCTAACCCGACACCCTAACCCTAACCCGACACCCTAACCCTAACCCTAACCCGACACCCTAACCCTAACCCTAACCCGACACCCTAACCCTAACCCTAACCCGACACCCTAACCCTAACCCTAACCCGACACCCTAACCCTAACCCTAACCCTAACCCGACACCCTAACCCTAACCCGACACCCTAACCCGACACCCTAACCCTAACCCGACACCCTAACCCTAACCCGACACCCTAACCCTAACCCGACACCCTAACCCGACACCCTAACCCTAACCCGACACCCTAACCCTAACCCGACACCCTAACCCGACACCCTAACCCTAACCCGACACCCTAACCCTAACCCGACACCCTAACCCTAACCCGACACCCTAACCCTAACCCGACACCCTAACCCTAACCCGACACCCTAACCCTAACCCTAACCCGACACCCTAACCCTAACCCGACACCCTAACCCTAACCCGACACCCTAACCCTAACCCGACACCCTAACCCTAACCCGACACCCTAACCCTAACCCTAACCCGACACCCTAACCCTAACCCGACACCCTAACCCTAACCCTAACCCTAACCCTAACCCGACACCCTAACCCTAACCCTAACCCTAACCCTAACCCTAACCCTAACCCTAACCCGACACCCTAACCCTAACCCTAACCCTAACCCTAACCCGACACCCTAACCCTAACCCGACACCCTCACCCTAACCCGACACCCTCACCCTAACCCGACACCCTAACCCGACACCCTAACCCGACACCCTAACCCGACACCCTAACCCGACACCCTAACCCGACACCCTAACTGTAACCTGACATCGTAACTGTAACATGGCAGTGTAAAGTGTAACAGTAAGATGACATTCTGAGTTAATGCTGATTATGTAAGATGACTGTGTAAGTGTGATGTGGCATTGTATAATAATATGGTGTTTGTGCATTGAATGTCTAATGCTGTAGGTTGTGTGTAGTAATTTTTTTATTGTGGTAATTTGAATATATATATATAAAGTGTTTTAGTTAGTGAAAATGTAATCATGGTATGTGTTTTCATTGTTGTTATTATGTTAGGGTAGTGAGTCTAAGTGTTAGTGTTGCAGTTATGTTGTTTGTCTGCATGTGTTGTTGTGTGTGTAGGTGTATTGTGTGAGGTGTAAGTGTAATTGTAGTTGTGTTTGGAAGTTTGATGTGTCAGTTCATATTTTTTGTGTAGGTGTTTGTGATGTTTGTTATTTGTGTTGTAGGTGGTAAGTGATGGGTGTGATTTTTTGGTGTTTGGGTTGGTGTATATGTGTTATGTGTGTTGACCTTTGATCCTAATTTGCATATAGGATATGTTCTGGTGCATTTGTTTTTCTGTTTTTTTTTTTGGTTTTATTGGTGCAGGTATTGAGGTGTTGTGGTATGGTGCTATGATGTGGGGTGAGAAAAAAAAAAAATTTGCCTAATTTGCATATTTAATGACCTCATTTGCATAATTAGTTTTTAATTTGCATGACCAGGGGAGTAGTCTCTAATTAATGTTGTGGTTTGTTTTGTTGATTAATTAGGGAGTACTCCCCTGGCCATGGAAATGTTTTTTTGTGGGGGCCCATATGGTATCTGTATATTGTGTATAAAAAGAATAAAAATAATAAGTCTGGTGCAGCAGTAGGGCTTTGGATGCTCAAGGGGGGTACTTGATTTCTTTATTCTTTTATTTTTTTTTTTCCCTCCCCTTGAGCATCCAAAGCCCTACTGCTGCACCTGAAAAAACCAATAACTTTTAGTTTAGTTTTATTTAAAACTAAACTACCTGCCATCCAAAACAAACTCTACCATAACAGCACACTCAACCACATTCAGGCTGAACTGTCACTCCACTCTAGAGTCCAGGACACACACACAACACAAAGTCCAGCATGCACACAAGACACAGACAGAGGCAAAGTCCAGAACACACACACGCAAGACAGAGACAAAGTCCAGCACACACACACACAAGACAGAGACAAAGTCCAGCACACACACAAGACAGAGACAAAGTCCAGCACGTGCACACACAACACCAACAAAGACCAAGTCCAGCACACACTCACCTGCACAATCCACACACTCTCAAACTTGGGTACGTGCACCAAACATCTGGCTGTCGCTCCACTCAAACTGAAAAAAAGACGCCAGGCAACAAAAACGTATGTCTGCTTTATTAGCTTTGTGGAGGCCCTTAGATAGGACCGACCTCTTCAAACCAAACATTACAACATCATAAACAACTATTTGTATAATCTAAGCCAACAGATTACAAACATGCTTACTTTACACTGTTCCATGGTCACAGTTTCCATAACCTGAAAAACTCCTCCTTATTACAGCTTTTAAACATAATGTATCACAATGCATAAGGTGACAGAACGCCGTCGCTTCAGGTTCATGGCCGTTACAGCGTTTCTCACCCGAGGGCAAACCTTAAACGGACTCTCAGTTCCCACATGCATTATCAAACACGCACCTTTATTACATATTGGAGGTATTACAATGATTACACATTTGAGGTAGTACAATTATAACACAACACAGAAAATCCAACTCATCTTTCTCACATCACATTACAGAAGATAACACACTCCTATAGCAACCCTGTCCCTGTCCTCGGCCCTTTACTCACCCTGCTCCTGGGCCAATCGCGACCACCTTCCTGGGACCATTCCCTCCTGACGAGGACCGACCGCGGCCGTGATCCGGAACGGGTGTCAGTGGAAATGCTGTTCCTGGCAGCCTCAACGATAACCCTGCCTCTGAAACCACTGTCCCAGACTGACCTGAATCTGAACATTGGCAATTAACATGACCACATCAAGTGGTGTGGACCTGGGATAAAACACGCTCCTGAGGGCAGGGGATGGACAGGCAGGGAGGGAATCCCCTGGCTGGGGTTTTTGTAATCTATTTTGATTTTTTTTTTTTCCTTTTCAGGTAAATTTAAAAAAACCTACAACACCAAAACACAATCGTACCAGATCACACAGCCAAACCACACCGCTGGCTCGGATACCAAACCCACCACTCACTCATACAGCACCTGTTCCCCCGGCTCATGCCCTCGCCCCGCGTCTGCGTCGCCCCTCGGGAACGCCATTCCCGGGAGCCTCAAAAATGACCCTGCCTGCCAAAACCCCGGCCCAACGGGCGCCCGCATCCGAACCTTGGCGATGAACATCGCCTCACAGAGCGGCCGGGACCAGGGAAAAAAAAACCCAGCCGGGGGAAAAAAAAAAAAATCCCCCAGCTGGGGTTTTTTTATTCTAGTTTAAATTTTAAATTTAGCTGAAAAGAAAAAAATATTAACCTGAAAGAAACAAATACAGGACCAAAACACAACCATTCCAATTCACACAGCTAACCACACCGCTCATACCCCTACCGACACCACCGCACACTCACACCACAGCCATTCTCTGCCGTTCTCCCTGTGTGCCGTGACGCTGTCTCCCCTCGGGAACGCCGTTCCCGGGAGCTTCAAAAATGACCCTGCCTGCCAAAACCCCAGCCCGACAGGCACCCGCATCCAAACCTTGGCGATGAACGTCGCCTCGCGGAGCAGCCGGGACCAGGGAAAAAAAAACCCAGCCGGGGGAAAAAAAAAAAAATCCCCCGGCTGGGGTTTTTTTATTCTATTTTAAATTAAACATTTACCTGAAAGGGAAAAACCATTAACCTGCCAGAACCAATAACTACAACCTCAAAACACAGTATTACCACATCACACAACTCTAACGCACCACTCATTCGCCTACCGACACCACTGCACCCATTCTCTGCCCTTCTCCCCCTGTGCCTTCGCCCATCTCTGCATCGCCCCTCAGAAACACCATTCCTGGCGCCCTCTAAACTCACCCCACCTGCCTAAACCCCAGTCCCGGCCGGACCTCCGTCCGTACGTTGGGGATTAACATCACCTCGCAGAGCCGCCAGGACCGGGGGAAATAAAACCTGGACAGGGGGTAAAACCCCCCAGCTGGGGCTTTTTTAATTCTTTACCTTTGGAATTTACCTGAAAAGGAAAAAAATTTGAACGTCCAAGGAAACAAAAACCTAAAACCCCGAGCTACATTCACTCCAGGTTTCACGCTATCCCAACGTGCTGCGCGTCATCTACCGCACCGACCCTTTTAAGTACCTGCCTCGAGCTAATTGTCAGGAGAGAAAAACAGTTTGCACTTAATTCCCTTGCCATCCTTCATATAGTTCTTGACCATGGTGACCTATTCTTCCACGGCTTCCCGATCGTGACGTCGTGGAAAGTGATGGCAAGGGACGCTATTACTTGCTAAGTGGACAAAATATGCCGATCAAAATCGGCTGGAACTTCATTCAGATTGATTTCTACATGGACAGGAGATGCCAAAGGCTAGAGGGAGGCCTTTCCCTTGAGTCGTGAGGTTCAGAATGGACCCCCTTGCTTTCTAAACTCCTCCAAGAGGGGAGTCTAGGTGCGGCTGGATCCGAACTTAGCCCCACGCCGGATCTACAGTTTGGCTCCCAGACTCGCAGGGGATAGGGGAAACACCTAAGGTATTATATTTACCTAAGGCCAAAGGATTGTACGTGTACACCTCATTCCTTATATCGCTCAGCCTGAATTTCAGAATTGCATCGCTCTACACCTCGACATCCCTGCCTCCCTCCCGGGGGCGTGGGGACGGGTGGGTTGGGGTCTAAATCCTTGATCTATTGGGGCAAACTCTCAGACAAAAACCCTGTAAATAACTAACCAAACAGAACAGTACAGTGGGAAGGCTGAGTGGAGCTGCTGCTTCTGCTTAAGTCCCAGCCAAGCATAGAGATCCCTGGGTATTGATACCCTTACAAACTATTCACCCACCCCTCTACACTGTGATTCGGGCCAATAGCAATAGCTGAGTCTGTGGTCTTCTTGCTTCTCGGTGGATCCTTTGCGCTGACCTCGGACAGGACTTGGCTCCGCGCAGCTGTAGATTTTGTTTACAGTCCGTAGGAGCTCCTTTCCGGCCTTGAATGTGGCGTTTTCACTGAAAGAAGCCTATTTCTTCAAAAAGGTGTAAAGCGGGCCTTATCTCACGAGTGTTAATCGGAGTCTGTAGCTGCTTTTGTTAAGATCAAAAAAGGCTATAACTGAGTGTTACATAGCCTAACAAAATGCCTTTTTGTAAGTAAGTGACTCATATTGACAATGTGATCACCTGCAAGGAAAAGAAAATAAAAGATTTCATTAAAACACGCTTCATCTCTGATAAAACAGCACACTACGGAAAACACTAGTGAACAATGTTCTTAGTAACAACTGCAAAACACCACTAAAAGGACTATGGACTCCCCTGCCCACAGCTACTCCATCCCACATGACTGCACAGCCTCTGCCTATGCAATTTAACACGTCAGCAGATTAACTGGGGACTCCCAGACCTCCGCCCACCCCCCCCAACTCCACGTGTCCGGGCAGAGCAGCTCCAGCCAAACGCGCACCCGTGCAGACAGATGCTGCACAGCATGTTATAGACCACACAATGCCAACAGCACCGACAACACCCAACGATGAGAACGACGCGAAACCAGACACGCATCGACCAAAATAACCTGCGGGGAGGCAGTGGCATAGCAAGGAGCCTCCACTGTGACCCCAGAAAACGAAGGAGCCGAAAGTCAGGGCCCCTTATGAGACGGCAGCACTGAACGACAAGAACGACTCCAAACCAGAGACTGCATCAATCAAAACAACCTGCAGGGAGGCAGCGGTGAGGCAAGGAGCCTCTACTGCAACCCCAGAAAAACATAAGAGCCGAACATCAAGGCCCCTTATGAGACGGCGGCGCTGGCGCAAACACACACAGAGACGGCGGCGCTGGCGCAAACACACACAGAGACGGCGGCGCTGGCGCAAACACACACAGAGACGGCGGCGCTGGCGCAAACACACACAGAGACGGCGGCGCTGGCGCAAACACACACAGAGACGGCGGCGCTGGCGCAAACACACACAGAGACGGCGGCGCTGGCGCAAACACACACAGAGACGGCGGCGCTGGCGCAAACACACACAGAGACGGCGGCGCTGGCGCAAACACACACAGAGACGGCGGCGCTGGCGCAAACACACACAGAGACGGCGGCGCTGGCGCAAACACACACAGAGACGGCGGCACAGCTTAAAAACTTCAAGATGCTGGGAAGAAGTGCCAGTCCCTGAGACTGGATGGGTAGAGAGCAGAGCTGCCGACGCAGCCCTCAGCAACACCAACTGACCAGAAACATCCAAAACGCCACGACCTGCCACGCTTTCAGCTGCTGATATGGGAAAACCAGCACCCAATTGGCGCTACATCAGTCAGCACCGGTGTTCCAGATCCCAGGATGGCACCTGAGGTGCCTTTCATGTCCCTCAAATGCAATAAGACCCCAGGATCGTCTGACAGGTGCAAGGCAGGCTTCCCAAACTACACCACAACGCAGACACAAGCTGGAGCTGCCCTGCCCGGCACACGCTGGTGTCGCACTCGGAAATTCTCTGGACCCTTCACCTGCCCAAAGGGACAGTTCCTGGAGGGCCCTTGCCCCGAACAGAACTTTACCCACCTCCCTGCGGTTCCCAGCCCCTTCCCAGCCCCCCAGCCTCCACTTAGCTTTCAGAGGGCCAAGAGACTGAATCCATCTTCAACGGATGAAAACGCCACGTGCGCTGACAGGGATATTCCAGCATCGCCAGCTTCCTCCTCAACATCTACAGCAACACGAGAAAACAAGCTCACTAAGCAGAGCGAGCACACAGTATAAAGGCACAAGGCAAATCTTCCCACTGACACCACGCAACAACCCACCTGCTTGCGGCGCACGGCTCGCCTCCTCCGTCGCTCTTCCGTGCCAAGTTGTCCCTCTGCACCTGAAATCAAGGTATTCAACAAGTCACCCAGCTGATCATCAACAACTTGACCATCCCACAGGTCTGCTTTCTGTTTAGGAATCCCACCAGAAGCTCTAATTGAGTCTCTAAAATACTGGCGAAGGGACAGTCCACTCCCCTGCCCACAGCTACTCCATCCCAGATGACTGCACAACCTTTGCCTGCGCAGTTTAACATGTCAACAGATCAACCGCGCCACCCTAGAGCTCCGTCCACCCACCCCTGACTCCACGCCTCCGGGCAGAGCAGCTCCCAGCCAAAGGTGCACGTGCGCAGACAGACGCAGCTCAGAACGTTATCGACAACACATCAACAGCACCAAAGACACTCTATAACAAGAACGACTCCAAACCAGAGACTGCATCGACCAAAAGAACCTGCAGGGAGGCAGGGGTGAGGCGAGAAGTCTCCACTGCAACCCCAGAAAAAAATAAGAGCCGAACGGCACGGCCCCTTAGGAGACGGCGGCGCTGGCGCAAACACACAGAGACGGCGGCGCTGGCGCAAACACACAGAGACGGCGGCGCTGGCGCAAACACACAGAGACGGCGGCGCTGGCGCAAACACACAGAGACGGCGGCGCTGGCGCAAACACACAGAGACGGCGGCGCTGGCGCAAACACACAGAGACGGCGGCGCTGGCGCAAACACACAGAGACGGCGGCGCTGGCGCAAACACACAGAGACGGCGGCGCTGGCGCAAACACACAGAGACGGCGGCGCTGGCGCAAACACACGAGGCTGCTGCAAGACTAAGAACTTCTTCCCAGCATCTTGAAGTGCCAGTCCCTTAGACTGGATGGGTAGAGAGCAGAGCTGCTGATGATGCAGCCCAGAACGACGCCACAAATCACAACTGACCGGAAACATCCGAAATGCAAACACCATCCACACTTTTGGCTGATGACACAAGAATCCAGCACCCAATTGGCACCAAGCCCATTGGCACTGGCGTTCCACATCCTGGGACGGCACCCGAGAGGCACGTTGTGCCCCTTGAGCACAACGAGACCCCAGGATCGTCTGACAGGCGCAAGGCAGGCTTCCCGAACTACACAACGCAAACACAGGCTGGAGCTGCCCTGCCCGGCACACGCTGGCGTCGCACTGTAAAGTTCCCTGCGCCCTTTACCCGCCCAAAGGGGACTGCTCCTGGATGGCCCTTTCCCTTACCAGAACTTTACCCCCCTCCCTGCGGTTCCCAGCCCCTTCCCAGCCCCCCAGCCTCCACTTAGCTTTCAGAGAGCCAAGAGACTGAATCCATCTTCAGCAGAGAAAACGCCACGTGCGCAAACGGCCATCTTCCTGCATCACCGGGTTCCTCTTCAATGTCTACAGGAACACCTAGGAAACAGAGAAACGACCAAGCTCAGCGAGAGCCACACGGCACAGCTTCCCTCTGGCGCCACGCACCGACCCACCTGCTTATGGCGCACGGGTCGCCTCCTCCGTCACTCTTCCAGGCCAAGTTGTCCCTCTGCACCTGAAATCAAGTTATTCAACAAGTCACCCAGCTGATCATCAACAGCTTGACCACCCCACAGGTCTGCTTTCTGTTTAGGAATCCCACCAGAAGCTCTAATTGAGTCTCTAAAACACTAGGGAAGGGACAGTCCGCTCCCCTGCCCACGGCTACTCCATCCCAGATGACTGCACCACCTTTGCCTGCGCAGTTTAACATGTCAACAGATCAACCGCGCCCCCCTAGAGGTCCGTCCACCCACCCCTGACTCCACGCCTCCGGGCAGAGCAGCTCCCAGCCAAAGGTGCACGTGCGCAGACAGACGCAGCTCAGAACATTATAGACAACACATCAACAGCACCAAAAACGCTCTACAACAAGAACGACTCCAAACCAGAGACTGCATCGACCAAAAGAACCTGCAGGGAGGCAGGGGTGAGGCGAGGAGCCTCTACTGCAACCCCAGAAAAAAATAAGAGCCAAACGGCACGGCCCCTTATGAGACGGCGGCGCTGGCGCAAACACACAGAGAGACGGCGGCGCTGGCGCAAACACACAGAGAGACGGCGGCGCTGGCGCAAACACACAGAGAGACGGCGGCGCTGGCGCAAACACACAGAGAGACGGCGGCAAGACCAAGAACTTCTTCCCAGCATCTTGAAGTGCCAGTCCCTTAGACTGGATGGGTAGAGAGCAGAGCTGCTGATGATGCAGCCCAGAACAATGCCATAAATCACAACTGACCGGAAACATCCCAAATGCAAACACCATCCACACTTTTGGCTGACGACACAAGAATCCAGGACCGAATTGGCACCAAGTCGATTGGCACTGGCGTTCCAGATCCCGGGATGGCACCCGAGAGGCACGTTGTGCCCCTTGAGCACAACGAGACCCCAGGATCGTCTGACAGGCGCAAGGCAGGCTTCCCGAACTACACAACGCAGACACAGGCTGGAGCTGCCCTGCCTGGCACACGCTGGCGTCGCACCGTAAAGTTCCCTGCGCCCTTTACCCGCCCAAAGGGGACTGTTCCTGGATGGCCCTTTCCCTTACCAGAACTTTACCCCCCTCCCTGCGGTTCCCAGCCCCTTCCCAGCCCCCCAGCCTCCACTTAGCTTTCAGAGGGCCAAGGGACCGAATCCATCTTCAACGGATGAAAACGCCACGTGAGCGAACGGCCGTCTTCCTGCATCGCCGGGTTCCTCTTCATTGTCTACAGGAACACCTAGGAAACAGAGAAACGACCAAGCTCAGCGAGAGCCACACGGCACAGCTTCCCTCTGGCGCCACGCAACAACCCACCTGCTTACAGCGCACGGCTCGCCTCCTCCGTCGCTCTTCCGTGCCAAGTTGTCCCTCTGCACCTGAAATCAAGGTGTTCAACAAGTCACCCAGATGCTCATCAACAGCTTGACCATCCCACAGGTCTGCTTTCTGTTTAGGAATCCCACCAGAAGCTCTAATTGAGTCTCTAAAACACTGGCAAAGGGACAGTCCGCTCCCCTGCCCACGGCTACTCCATCCCAGATGACTGCACAACGTTTTCCTATGCAGTTTAACCTGTCAACAGATTAACCGTGCACCCCTAGAGCTCTGTCCACCCACCCCTGACTCCACGCCTCCGGGCAGAGCAGCTCCCAGCCAAAGGTGCACGTGCGCAGACAGACGCAGCTCAGAACGTTATCGACAACACATCAACAGCACCAAAGACACTCTATAACAAGAACGACTCCAAACCAGAGACTGCATCGACCAAAAGAACCTGCAGGGAGGCAGGGGTGAGGCAAGGAGCCTCTACTGCAACCCCAGAAAAAAATAAGAGCCGAACGGCACGGCCCCTTAGGAGACGGCGGCGCTGGCGCAAACACACAGAGACGGCGGCGCTGGCGCAAACACACAGAGACGGCGGCGCTGGCGCAAACACACAGAGACGGCGGCGCTGGCGCAAACACACACAGAGACGGCGGCGCTGGCGCAAACACACACAGAGACGGCGGCGCTGGCGCAAACACACAGAGACGGCGGCGCTGGCGCAAACACACAGAGACGGCGGCGCTGGCGCAAACACACGAGGCTGCTGCAAGACTAAGAACTTCTTCCCAGCATCTTGAAGTGCCAGTCCCTTAGACTGGATAGGTAGAGAGCAGAGCTGCTGATGATGCAGCCCAGAACAACACCATAAATCACAACTGACCGGAAACATCCGAAATGCAAACACCATCCACACTTTTGGCTGATGACACAAGAATCCAGGACCCAATTGGCACCAAGCCAATTGGCACTGGCATCCAGATCCCGGGATGGCACCCGAGATGCACGTTGTGCCCCTTGAGCACAACGAGACCCCAGGATCGTCTGACAGGCGCAAGGCAGGCTTCCCGAACTACACAACGCAGACACAGGCTGGAGCTGCCCTGCCCGGCACACGCTGGTGTCGCACTGTGAAATTCCCTGGTCCCTTAACCTGCCCAAAGGGGACTGTTCCTGGACGGCCCTTTCCCTTACCAGAACTTTACCCCCATCCCTGCAGTTCCCAGCCCGTTCCCAGCCCCCCAGCCTCCACTTAGCTTTCAGAGAGCCAAGAGACCGAATCCATCTTCAACGGATGAAAACGCCACGTGCGCTGACTGGGATCTTCCAGCATCGCCGGGTTCCTCTTCAGCGTCTGCAGGAACACCTAGGAAACAGAGAAACAACCAAGCTCAGCGAGAGCCACACGGCACAGCTTCCCTCTGGCGCCACGCACCGACCCACCTGCTTATGGCGCGCGGCTCGCCTCCTCCGTCGCTCTTCCAGGCCAAGTCGTACCTCTGCACCTGAAATCAAGGTATTCAACAAGTCACCCAGATGCTCATCAACAGCTTGACCACCCCACAGGTCTGCTTTCTGTTTAGGAATCCCACCAGAAGCTCTAATTGAGTCTCTAAAACACTGCGGAAGGGACAGTCCGCTCCCCTGCCCACAGCTACTCCATCCCAGACGACTGCACCACCTTGGCCTGCGCAGTTTAACACGTCCACAGATCAACCGTGCACCCCTAGAGCTCCGTCCACCCACCCCTGACTCCACGCCTCCGGGCAGAGCAGCTCCCAGCCAAAGGCGCACGTGCGCAGACAGACACCTCAGAACGTTATAGACAACACATCAACAGCACCAAAAACGCTCTATAACAACAACGACTCCAAACCAGACTGCATCGATCAGAAGAACCTGCAGGGAGGCAGCGGTGAGGCGAGGAGTCTCTACTGCAACCCCAGAAAAAAATAAGAGCCGAACGGCACGGCCGCTTAGGAAACGGCGGCGCTGGCGCAAACACACAGAGACGGCGGCGCTGGCGCAAACACACAGAGACGGCGCAAATACAAGAAGCTGCTGCAAGACTTAAAACCTTCAAGATGCTGGGAAGAAGTGCCAGTCCCTTAGACTGGATGGGTAGAGAGCAGAGCTGCTGTTACAGCCAGAACTACACCGTAAAACACAACTGACCGAAAATGTTCAAGATGCAAGAACCGTACACCCTTTCGGCTGCCGATACAAGAAAACCGGCAGCCGATTGGTGCTACGCCGATCGGCACCGGCTTTCCAGACCCCGGGATGGTGCTTGAAATGACTTTCGTGCCCCTGGAGCGCAATGATACCCCAGGATCGTCTGACAGGCGCGAGGCGAGCTTCCCAAACTACACGACAACAGACACAGACTGGAGCTGCCCTGCCCGGCACACGCTGGCATGGCACCGTAAAGTTCCCTGACCCCATTTATCTGCCCAAAGGGGACTGCTTCTGTGCTGCCCTTTTCTGCCTGAGAACTTTAAACCCTCCCTGCAATTCCCAGCCCCTTCCCAGCCCTCGTGCCTCCACTTAACTTTTAGAGGGCCAAGGGACCGAATCCATCTTCAGAGGAAAACGCGACGTGGGCTAACGGAGATCGTCCTGCAGTTGTCGCTTTCTCCATCGTCACTTACAATAAGGAAAGCAAGGACATGTGTACGATTAGGCACCCAAATATTTGTCGGTAGTAGCCTATGAGTCATTGCTTACCTTGGCTGAGCTCAGGGAGGTACATTTGAATGATCTACCAGAGGCTGCTGCACGCTGCAAAGGTTCTAGAGACAAGACACTCTTCTAGGAGAGGAGATTATATTAACAGCGATTAATACAGCAATACAAACCAAAACACAACACTCCATCTTCATCATAGCCAGGAACTACTGGAAAATGCAAAGCACCTGGAACTGAATCAACAAATGAAACATAATGACAAACAACCTTTCTACTACAGCTGCTACTAAACCTTAGCTGCGCCCGAAGCTCTTACCTCAAAGGCACACCTCCGCTGCTCCTAAGACGTCTGCCCACGTAGCTTCACCAGCTCAAAAGCTGCCGACTGCCAAAGGAGCGACAGAGAACCAGCACCAAAGCGGTCCCGGAGCAGAATGATCTCCCTAGCCGGGGACTGGGGCTTAAATACCCTGAGCCCCGCCCACCCCTTCCCACTATCCCCTGGGAAAGGGGAGGGATCAATCACCCCAGGCCCCACCCACCACTCATCAAATTACCTGGAATCTCATTTGAAGTGACAGCACCTGCACTTCATTACTGCTATTGCAGCTACAATGAGACTCAGTATGGATGTCAACTAAGATTTTCTAGGGAGCAGATAAAAAATGAGATACTATAACCAACGCTCCATCTTCATCATAGTCAGGAATTACTGGAAAAGGGAAAGCAGCTGGAACTGAATCAACAAATGAAACATAATGACAAACAACCTTTCTACTACAGCTGCTACTAAACCTTAGCTGCACCCGAAGCTCTTACCTCAAAGGCACACCTCCGCTGCTCCTAAGACATCTGCCCACGTAGCTTCACCAGCTCAAAAGCTGCCGACTGCCAAAGGAGCAACAGAGAACCAGCACCGAAGCGGTCCCGGAGCAGAATGAGCTCCCTAGCCCGGGACTGGGGCTTAAATACCCTGAGCCCCGCCCACCCCTTCCCACTATCCCCTGGGAAAGGGGAGGGATCAATCACCCCAGGCCCCACCCACCACTCATCAAATTACCTGGAATCTCATTTGAAGTGACAGCACCTGCACTTCATTACTGCTATTGCAGCTACAATGAGACTCAGTATGGATGTCAACTAAGATTTTCTAGGGAGCAGATAAAAAATGAGATACTATAACCAACGCTCCATCTTCATCATAGTCAGGAATTACTGGAAAAGGGAAAGCAGCTGGAACTGAATCAACAAATGAAACATAATGACAAACAACCTTTCTACTACAGCTGCTACTAAACCTTAGCTGCACCCGAAGCTCTTACCTCAAAGGCACACCTCCGCTGCTCCTAAGACATCTGCCCACGTAGCTTCACCAGCTCAAAAGCTGCCGACTGCCAAAGGAGCAACAGAGAACCAGCACCGAAGCGGTCCCAGAGCAGAATGAGCTCCCTAGCCGGGGACTGGGGCTTAAATACCCTGAGCCCCGCCCACCCCTTCCCACTATCCCCTGGGAAAGGGGAGGGATCAATCACCCCAGGCCCCGCCCACCACTCTTATCAAATTACCTGGAATCTCACCTAAAGTGACAGCACCTGCACTTCATTACTGCTATTGCAACTACAATGAGACTGAATACAGATTTCAACTTAGATTTTTCTAGGGAGTAGATAGAAAATCAGATATAATAGTAAAATTGTGTATTGAAATTTCCTATAAAAGGGGTCAAAGGTCACTGTCAAATGTCAGAGGTCAGCACTGAAGGGTTAGAAGTCAAGAGGCATATGTCAAGGATCAAAAGTCAAGGGTCATACCTCAAAGATCACATGCACATGGTCAGGGAATCACACTCAAAATGCAGGGGTCAAAAGCCTAGTATCAGAGATTCACTGTCTAAAGTGGAAGGACATGAGAGCAAAGGGCCCCAAGAGTCAAAGGTCACCAGAGGTCAAAAGGTCACCAGAGGTCAAAAAGATCACTCGAGGTCAAAAGGTCACCAGAAGTCAAAAGGTCACTCGAGGTCAAAAGGTCACCGAGGTCAAAAGTCACCAAAGGTCAAAAGGTCACTCGAGATCAAAGGGTCAGCAGAGGTCAAAAGGTCAGCATAGGTCAAAAGGTCACCAGAGGTCAAAGGTCACCAAAGGTCAAAAGGTCACCCGAGGTCAAAAGGTCACCAGAGGTCAAAGGGTCACCAGAGGTCAAACGGTCACGCGAGGTCAAAAGGTCACTCGAGGTCAAAGGTCACCGAAGGTCAAAGGGTCACCAGAGGTCAAAAGTCACTCGAGGACAAAAGGTCAGCAGATGTCAAAAGGTCACCAGAGGTCAAAGGTCACCAAAGGTCAAAAAGTCACCCGAGGTCAAAAGGTCACCAGAGGTCAAAAGGTCACTCGAGGTCAAAGGTCAGAGCAGCCCCACCCCCCCACCCCCCCCCCCTTGACTCCCAAAGACCGGGGTCCCCATGACATCCTTAGTGTGTCCCCTATCCACTATACACCCCCCCCCCCCCCCACTTCGCTTTCAACACCAGGGATGGGGCTGTGTCCCCAAACAGCATCCTGGCCCTGTCCCCCAGAGAGCAGCGACAGCAGTAAAATCCATCACTGTAATGGAATGGGGGGGTGGGCAAGGGGTGAGCCCCCTGCGAGGGTGAAAAAATCATGGACTCCACAGGATCCCATATGAATTCAAGCGAAGCCATTTATTACAGAAATAAGCCTCCTTATATATGCGGTTATTTCTTGATCACGCGTCCACGCTCCGACCGTGCGTTAGCTGATTGGATATCGTCTATGTTCAACAGCTGTCCACGTGCCTGAGTCTCGCTGTTGATAGGTCTATGGATTTACGTTGTGTTTTCGGCTTTCCGAGGTGGCCTTGAAATTCCTGGGGGGCCTGGCTAGTTCAGTAACAAATCTCCATCTCATAGAAACCCATCCACACATTGACTTCAAAAAAAATCCCTCAAATCTCTCATAACTCCCCTTTTGGTTCTTGAACCGGCCAGGCCTTGTTTACAACGCCCTGATTCATCTTTGTCATAGTAGAATTAGGGTTTTGACAAACGGTTTAATATCATTATTTACAATTATATGTAATGCAGTTGTGCTGCAGCATACAACATATGATTAATAAGTACGGCTTATTTCAAACTAAAACAGCATGTTAAAAGTTTGTCTATCTTATAAGATCAAACAGCTACCCACCTATTTCCAAAGTACTATGAGAGAATGTGTCATATTAACTTGTCTGATCCTTCGGAAACTATTCAAATTCTTCACAACTGTGACCTAGTGTTAAAAGGAAAAGACCTACGGGGAATAGGGTGGCGTGGGAAACGCAGCATCTGCGGAAGAAAAAGTAATAGTGAAAAGTATTCTGTGGCTGGCTGCACGAACAGGAAGATTTTTGGAAAAAGGCGCGGTGGGGCGTCTTTTACTATTGGCCCGGCGGAAGGGGTGTGTCCGATCGACGGATGGATTTTTTTTCTCCCGGTACATGGGAGGAGATCGGGACTGAACTGTGGGAAACGGTCACCAGGGGAGACGCGAGGCTCGCGCCCTCGCCGGACCCTGGCGGGGGGAGGTCAGTCGGCCGATGGAGGATGTCTCGGGGGAGCCGGAAGCGTGTGCCATCCCCTCGGAGCCACCTGCCATGGGCTGCCCCTGCTCTGAGAACTCTGAAAAATTGATACCCCTGGTGTGTCCCGTATCTCATTTGCAGTTCTGGAGCGGAGAGCAAATTATACCCTCTGCACCCTTTGAGCCGTTGCCTGCCTATGAAGATGAACGGCAGCGACCGGCAAGTTTTGATGAGCCGGGACGAGTTAATCCAGCTGACGTGCCTTTGCCGGAGAACCTGATGGAACGCCGGGATGGAGCGCCGCAGAATCGCCCTGACTTCTGGGAGGAGATCCGTGTGCAGACCCTGAGTGACTTACTGAAACGGCAGGAGAGCCAGATGCAGGAAGTTTTAAAAGCTAAGAAACCATTAGATGGCAGTAATGGCAAAACTGCGTGGTTTATAGCATATAAAAAGGCATCATATGCAATTAGGGACGGGTTAGAGGCAATTGGCAGGAATGTGAAAAACGGGGAAAACGGGAACGGGAGGGGCAGAATTGGACCCCGCTCCTGAGGAGCTCCATATTAAAAAGGAGCAAATACAAAAATGGGCTAGGCATTGTGCAGAGGATGGATGTGGTCTGTGCTTCTGTAAGAGAGGTGGATGACTATTTGAGAGTGCGATATGGAAAAGGGCTGGAGACTGAGTCAGCAGATCGATTTACAAATATGCGTCGACTTACTGATCTGCAGGGAAAGACAAGGAAATTGTATAGGAATGACAGCAATGATAATTTGGGGGCTGCCCCATGCGTCAGGGTAGAGATACTCCTCGAGATGACTCTCGTAATGCGGGGCGACGCTGACAACGGGTAGTCAGGGATGCGACCGTTGAAGGGATTATGTTACCTGGTGGTATTACAGCAATGTCACTGCACATAAATAACAGAGGACAAAGGCAGTAGTCGCCCTTTGATTGGAAAATGGTTAAGCAATTGCAAACTGCAATTATGCAATATGGTATGGATAATAGGCACATGATGCAACTAATGGATTCATTTTGCAAGGGGCGAGTACTAACTCCAACCGATATTAAGGCATTGATAGAGTTCTTGCTTCCCCCGATGGGGTACTTGCTGTTATTGGACAAGTGCCAGGGGAAGGTGGAATTGGCAGTATTAGAAAACGTTCCTTTACCGGCTGATGAGCCGTTACAATTAGCTAGCGTGGACTGATTACCGGGTCGTGGCGACATGCAAATGGTGCCCCTCGGGCGGCGCTTCCTCCGAGGATTTTGTGGCGAGGGCTTGCTGTGGCAGCGGTGAAAGAATTACCAAATATAAGTAACCCTGTGCCACCCTATTCTACAATAAAGCGGGATCCTGGGGAGCCGTATATGAAGTTTATGGACCATTTAAAAGAAGCTATAGATGCTTCTCCTAACCTGACTCCAGAGGCAAAAGCTGGTGTGGGGAAAGATTTGGCCACAACGAATGCAAACACCCAATACTGACAGATATTAGCCGGCTTGGGAAAAACAGCTTCTCGGGCGCAGATGGTGGAAACTTGTATAAGGGTACCGATTATGCAAAGGGAGGTAGAAAAGGCAAAAATACGTGCTCGAGCCCACGCTGAGGCTTTGGCTGCAGCGTTTTAAGCCTGCGATGAAAGGCCGAAGCCCTTCTTGTCGCGGCCTAGTGTGTTTTACTTGCGTACGGACGGGACATCTTAAAAGAAACTGCCCTCGATATGCTTAGCAGCGTTACGAAAATGGCATAACTGCCCAATTAGTCGGGTAGCAGATTCTCTTTATGTTGTGGGAGTAGTACAAAGACTACGTAGAGCACTTTCACGGCAAGTTTCCAATGCCTTGTTGTTTGAAGCATTGTTAGATTTGTGGAACATGTTAGATTATAGGACAGTGCCAGTATTTATAATGCATATAAAAAGCCACTCTAACCTACCAGGTGGTCGAGTGAGGGAAACAACATTATAGACAAACTTGAGGCAGTGACAGATGTATCTCCTTTTGAATAAGCCAGACAGGCTCACATGTACTTCCATCTATCCTCAGCATCGCTCCAAAAGCAGTTTGCGCTAACCGAGGAACAAGCTCGATCTGTTGTTGCGCCTTGTCCCGATCGTGCCTGCGTAATGCCTTTGCGACAAAAAGGAGTAAATCCTCGGGGCTTGCGGCCAGGTCGGTTACGGCAAACTGATATTACTGAATTTGCACCGTTTGGCCCTCAAAATTACATTCGTGTATCTGTAGACACCTGTTCGGGACTGCTACAGGACTCCTCAGCAAAAGCAAGAGCAGTAAAGCATTACTTAAGATCTTTTGCTGTCACGGGTGTTCCTACGCATATCGAAACAGAGAATGGTGTAGCATATCGTTCTGACATGCTTGCGACCTTCCTCGTTCGGTGAAATATACGACACCTGTTCGTAGTTCCTTAAAATACTACTGGCCGGGCAATTATTGAGCGTGCACATGGCACCCTGAAAAATCTTTCCTCTCTTTTGAAAAAACAAGGGGGAATTGGTGTGATTCCAAAAGAGGTTGTGATAAAGGCACTGTATGTGATAAATTGGCTTAATCCTAAAAGTGAGACTGAAATGGAACCCTTTGTTATGCACCGTATAAAAAATGTCAAAGACTTTACCAAAAATGTACTTAAGGTTAGTGTGTTTAATCTGACAACGCAACAATGGGAAGGTCCAACGTCATTAATAACCTGGGGAAGGGGATATACTTGTGTTTCTACAGGTAACCATAAAAATTTGTGGATCTCAGCAAAGGGGGTGAGACCTTCGCTAGCGAACAAATAAGAAACCTATTACAATGATGACAACCCTTAACCTCAAAGGTGTTACCGCTTTTAGCGACGGATGTAGCCGATGTTGAGAATACCGCTTGTCCCGTCCCGACAGATGGAATGAGGAATGAGTTGACTCTGAACGCGACACGCACCCCTGTTACCAATCAGGACGCATAACCACGGGCGTAGTTATATGCGGTGCTTTATTTCAGCGCTGGGAAACCAGGGGTGCGCACCCAAAGCTGGCTTCGCTGGTCAGTTTAAGTTACACAGTATTTATACAGTCCATTCACATACATATTCATATATTCATTAAGATACGTAACGGTTACTCAATATTGATTACAACATTGATTGCTACATCTTGGAACTATTTTGATCATGTGCAGTGTCCTCACTCTATACGTATTTAGGCTAAGATAAAAGCTAGGTTGTTAAGATAAGAGTGTACTCAAACACGATATGCTTGAACATCCTCTCAGGGACAGTTTACAAAACTGATTCATCCTTTCAGGAACATTTTGTAAAACTGGTTCGGTTACTAACACCCCGACTCGACGGATGAGATCGGCTGTGAGTTAACTCCGGATAATTCTGCGCGGCGATGCGAAGTGAATGACAGACGATCGCTCCGGGGGTCCAATTATGAATTTACTAAAGGCGTGTGGTCATATACAAATTACAGCAATCGGTGACTTGGCAAAAGTATGTTATAATACCACAAAACTTATCAATACATTGACAGCAAAAAGCCTTCTAAAAGCAGTGGATTGGCAACAATTACTAACTGTAATGCAAAACTTAAGAAGACTTTAGCAGCAGAACTTCAACATATAAATACAATTGTAAGGAAAAGGAAAAGAGACAGAAGACGAAAACTAAGATATCAGAAAGAGAAAGGGAGAGAGACAGAGATAGAGACAGAGAGTAAGATATCACCGCTCCACAGGTACGTCGGTCCCGCGACGACCTCCGGAGGGGGGGACGTGTTGAAGATTTACACGCCGCTGACCTATATCGTACGGGAGGTTGTTTTAGAAGCTGGTTCATTTACGTGCGAGAAAGGAGAAGGCGTTCGTCTCCTCCTTCTGCTCGCTCTTCCTGCTGATTTGGAAAACTCTTTGGGAAATGGCTCTGGGGTCTTCAAACTAGGGGAAAGTTCACGGTACTGACCAGAAGCGAGTTGTCTTGCCCGTCAGGGGTAGCTGTTGGTTCGTGGTCTCTTCTGGTAGTTGGTTGTCCGACAGATGGTTCATCTCTATCATGCCAATTAGGCCATGAAACCTTTCACGGCAACACTGTTAATTGTCCACATCTTCCAAGGTGTCTGCCTTCGTGGCCATAAAACTTTGGAAAAGATAACATGACGTGTCATCTATCTCTTCCTCCCAATGTAACTAAAAACACACGTTTAATGGATAACAAGGTCTTTGTTCTGCTAAGCCTGGGGGGCAGTACTTCTAGGTTGTCGCACCACTTCGTAAAATAGAGCAGCGATTAATTTTGTATTCTTAGCCATGGTCACAATTATGATTTGAAGACAGTGTGAAATACAGGATATTTTTTAAGTTCAAACAGCACATAAAATCAAATTCTTCATGATACAGCTTAATTGTAATTATATTAGCCTTAATGCTCTTAACAAGAACAGTTCCGTTTTCAATATTCCTTTTAACCAAACAGGTTATCCAACCCAGAAAACCCAACATCTTCTGTTATTTTCATGTTCTGCAAATCTTTTATCTTGTTAATATTGTATTAAATAAAATATGAGGGGGAGATGTAGTGGCAGAGGATGGCGTTGTCGCCAGCCTGGCTGAGACGTGAAGCCAGAGACAAAAGAATCAAAAGGAGCCCCATTAGAAGGTAACAATGAATGAGCAAGCACCGGACATGCGCGTGCAGAGTGCGTGGACAGTGCGTGCAGCCTATCACGTTATTGTATAGCATGTGTTACAACCAAACACATTGTTACAAGGCACGTGGAGAGAGCAGCTTTGGTATAAAGCTAACCCGATCCAACAATAAAGTGAAGTCGGTAAACATCACATTGGTGTGTCAGGTTCCATCTCTCGCAAGGAAAAGCGACAATACAGTCCAATAGTAATAGCTGAGTCTGGGGTCTTCGTGATTCTCAGAGGATCCTTTGTACTGACCTCAGACAGGTATTTGATTTATGCAGCTGTAGATATTATTTACAGTCATATTAAATATGTGGTCACCTAAAAAAAAAAAAATTGTTAGAATACCCTGTGAAATAACAGGACACTACTGGTGTTTTACAGTTCTTACTCAAGACTTTTTGACTACTGTTTTCTGTTAAGGGACTGTCCACCCTCCTGCCCACGGCTACTCCATGCCAGATGATCATACAATCTTTGCCTAGGCAATTTATTATGTGAACAAATTAACGGTGGACACCTAGACCTCAATCCACCCACCCCTGACTCCACGCCTCCGGGCACAACAGCTCCGAGCCAAACGTGCACATGTGCACAACAAGGCTCCACAGAACGTCATAGACAACATGACTCCAACCACAACAAAAAAGCTAAACAACAAAAAAGACTCCAAGACCAGACACGGCATCGATCAAAAGAACCTGCAGGGAGAGTGGAACTGCAATGAGCCACCACGGCAACCCCAGAATAAAAAGGAAAAAAACTACACAGTCCCTTATGAAATGGCACCGCCGCAACGAGCCGAAAGAGCGGCTCTGGCACAAAAAGCTGGTGCAAACCCTAAAACCTTCAAGATGCTGGGAAGAAGTGCCAGTCCCTGAGACTGGATGGGTAGAGAGCAGAGCTGCCGACGCAGCCCTCAACGACACCATAAAACACCACCGACCAGAAACATCCCAAACGCAAGGACCTGCCACGCTTTCGGCTGCTGATACCAGAAAACCAGCGCCCAATTGGCGCTACGCCAGTCGGAACCGGGATTCCAGATCCCGGGACGGCACCCGAGACGCCTTTCGTGTCCCTCGATCGCAACGGGACGCCAGGATCGTCTGACAGGCGCAAGGCAGGCGTCCCGAACTACACCACAACGCAGGCATAGGCTGGAGCTGCCCTGCCCGGCACACGCTGGCGTCGCACTGGAAAGGTCCCCGGGCCCTTTACCCGCGCCAAGGGGACGGTTCCTGGACGGCCCTTGCCCTTATCAGAACTAAACCCACCGTCCCTGCGATTCCCAGCCCCTTGCCAGCCCTCGTGCCTCCACTTAGCTTTCAGAGGGCCAAGGGACCGAACCCGTCTTCAACAGAGGAAAACGCCACGTGCGCGAACGGCCGTCTTCCTGCATCGCCGGGTTCCTCTTCAGCGTCTGCAGGAACACGAGAAAACGCACGCTCGCTAAGGCGTGCCAGCACACGGCGTCGTGGGGTAAACGCCGACCCCTTCCGCAACACCCACCTCCTGCTAAGTTCCACGGCGTTCCGTTCGGCGCGTCGTGCCGCGGGCGCGGTCACCAACCCTGGTCGCTCGTGACGCCTAAGACGGCGAGAAGCAAAAGAACTGTAGCGCCTGGAACGAGTCCCCGGCCGCAAACGCTCCTCCTCGCCCCTAGCCCGGCTCACCTCAAATGCTCCTCCCAGGCCAAAGGGCCCACAAAGCGCCTGCAAAGAGAGAAGGAAGCGCTGAACCGAGTCACCGGGCAATACCGGGCTCCTCAACACCCACCGCCGCCTCACCTTCTCGGCTGCCGGCCGGCGTGCGGCTTCGCCCCTCCCAGCTCGTCTGCGGCACCTGCAAAACCAGAGGCACGCGCTCGGACGCCGCCCGAAAACACAGCCTGCCGCAGACGCCCCCATCTCGCCCTCCCTTACCGGGGCCGCTCGCCCACCCGGCCGCCCTTGCTTTTGGCTGCCACGCTGTTGACCACGAAGACGCTCAGCTACCGCCTGTAAAACACAACCAAAGGACGCTCAGACCTGCACCAGCAACAGGGCACCTGAAACGAGCTGCCGCTTCAGCCCAGCACTCCGTGCTCACCTTGCCCCAGGACCTGCGCTGCCGATACCCAGCTTTCCTCTTCGCTTCCCACCTAGGAAAAGCAGAAACGACCGGGCTTAGCTAGAGCCACACGGCACAGCTTCCCTCTGGCACCACGCACCGACCCACCTGCTTACGGCGCACAGCTCGCCTCCTGCGTCGCCCCTTCTGTGCCAAGCTGTCCCTCTGCACCTGAAATCAAGTTATTCAGCAAGTCACCCAGCAGCTCATCAACAGCTTGACCATTCCGCACGTCTGCTTTCTATTGCGCAATAGCATTCCAAGCTCTCGGGGAGTCTCCAAAACGCCTGCGCGGGGACCCTCCACTCCCCTGCCCACGGCTACTCCAGCCCAGATGACCGCGCAACCTCTGCCTACGCAATTTAACGCGTCAGCAGATTAGCCGGGGACTCCCAGAGCCCCGTCCACCCACCCCGGACTCCACGCGTCCCGGCAGAGCAGCTCCGAGCCAAACGCGCACCCGCGCGGACAGACGCTCCGCAGAACGTTATCGACCACACGACGGCCACAGCACCAAAAACGCTCCACAACGAAAACGACACTCCGAGACCAGACAGGCATCCATCCAAAGAATCTACGGGGAGGCAGCGGTGAGGCCAGGAGCCTCTCCTACAACCCCAAATGAAAAAGGAGCCCAACGTCACGGCTCCTGACGAGACGGCGGCACCGCCGCAACCCAGCAGAGATGGCGCAACCAAACGAGAAGCTGCTGCAACGCCTAAGAACTTCTTCCCAGCATCTTGAAGTGCCAGTCCCCGAGACTGGAAGGGTAGAGAGCACAGCTGCCGGCACAGCCCAGGACAACGCCACAAACACCACCGACCAGAAACGACCGAAACGCACGAACCCTCTACGCTTTCGGCTGCTGATACCAGAAAACCAGCGCCCAACTGGCGCTACGCCAGTCGGCACCGGGGTTCCAGATCCCGGGACGGCACCCGAGACGCCTTTCGTGTCCCTCGAACGCAACGAGACCCCAGGATCGTCTGACAGGCGCAAGGCAGGCGTCCCGAACTACACCACAACGCAGACACAGGCTGGAGCTGCCCTGCCCGGCACACGCTGGCGTCGCACTGGAAAGGTCCCCGGGCCCTTCACCTGCCCAAAGGGGACTGTTCCTGGATAGCCCTTGCCCCGAACAGAACTTTACCCCCCTCCCTGCGCTTCCCAGCCCCCTCCCAGCCGCCCAGCCTCCACTTAGCTTTCAGAGGGCCAAGAGACCGAATCCATCTTCGACGGATGAAAACGCCACGTGCGCCGACAGGGATATTCCAGCATCGCCGGCTTCCTCCTCAACATCTACAGCAACACAGGAAAACACACGCTGACTAAGCAGAGCAAACACACAGTATAAAGGCACAAGGCACATCTTCCCTCTGACACCACGCACCGCCCCACCTGCTTACAGTGCTCGGCTCGCCTCTTTTCTCACTCTTTCTTGCCAAGTTGTCCCTCTGCCTACAACCTTTGCCTACACGATAACAGACACGGGCTGGAGCTGCCCCGCCGTGCACAAGCTGGCATCAGTCCGTAAAGTTCCCTGGACCCTTTAGCTGCCCAAAGGGCACTGTTCCTGGACGGCCTTTGCCCCTATGAGAGCTTTAAACCCCCTCCATGCAATTCCCAGCCCCTCCCCAGCCCTCGAGCCTCCGCTTACCTGTCAGAGGGCCAAGGGGCTGCATCAATCTGCAGAGAAAAACACCACGTGCACTAGTAAGCATCTTCCTGCATTGCCCAATTCCTCTTCAACATCTGCAGTAACACAAGAAAACACACACTCACTTAGCAGAGACAACGCACATTATAAAGGCACACAGCACATCTTCCCGCTGACACCACGCAACAACCCACCTGCTTACGGCGCACAGCTCGCCTCCTGCGTCGCCCCTTCTGTGCCAAGTTGTCCCTCTGCACCTGAAATCAAGTTATTCAACAAGTCACCCAGATGCTCATCAACAGCTTGACCATTCCACAGGTCTGCTTTCTGTTTAGGAATCCCACCAGAAGCTCTAATTGAGTCTCTAAAACACTGCGGAAGGGACAGTCCGCTCCCCTGCCCACAGCTACTCCATCCCAGACGACTGCACCACCTTTGCCTGCGCAGTTTAACACGTCAACAGATCAACCGTGCACCCCTAGAGCTCCGTCCACCCACCCCTGACTCCACGCCTCCGGGCAGAGCAGCTCCTAGCCAAAGGTGCACCTGCGCAGACAGTCGCACCTCAGAACGTTATCGACAACACATCAACAGCGCCAAAAACGCTCTATAAAAGCAACGACTCCAAACCAGAGACTGCATCGATCAAAAGAACCTGCAGGGAGGCAGCGGTGAGGCGAGGAGTCTCTACTGCAACCCCAGAAAAAAATAAGAGCCGAACGGCACGGCCCCTTAGGAGACGGCGGCGCTGGCGCAAACACACAGAGAGGGCGGCACGGATTAAAAACTTCAAGATGCTGGGAAGAAGTGCCAGTCCCTGAGACTGGATGGGTAGAGAGCAGAGCTGCCGACGCAGCCCTCAATGACACCATAAAACACCACCGACCAGAAACGTCCCAAACGCAAGGACCTGCCACGCTTTCGGCTGCTGATACCAGAAAACCAGCGCCCAACTGGCGCTACGCCAGTCGGCACCGGGGTTCCAGATCCCGGGACGGCACCCGAGACGCCTTTCGTGTCCCTCGAACGCAACGAGACCCCAGGACCGTCTGACAGGCGCAAGGCAGGCGTCCCGAACTACACCACAACGCAGACACAGGCTGGAGCTGCCCTGCCCGGCACACGCTGGCGTCGCACTGGAAAGGTCCCCGGGCCCTTTACCCGCGCCAAGGGGACGGTTCCTGGACGGCCCTTGCCCTTATCAGAACTAAACCCACCGTCCCTGCGATTCCCAGCCCCTTGCCAGCCCTCGTGCCTCCACTTAGCTTTCAGAGGGCCAAGGGACCGAACCCGTCTTCAACAGAGGAAAACGCCACGTGCGCGAACGGCCGTCTTCCTGCATCGCCGGGTTCCTCTTCAGCGTCTGCAGGAACACGAGAAAACGCACGCTCGCTAAGGCGCGCCAGCACACGGCGTCGTGGGGTAAACGCCGACCCCTTCCGCAACACCCACCTCCTGCTAAGTTCCACGGCGTTCCGTTCGGCGCGTCGTGCCGCGGGCGCGGTCACCAACCCTGGTCGCTCGTGACGCCTAAGACGGCGAGAAGCAAAAGAACTGTAGCGCCTGGAACGAGTCCCCGGCCGCAAACGCTCCTCCTCGCCCCTAGCCCGGCTCACCTCAAATGCTCCTCCCAGGCCAAAGGGCCCACAAAGCGCCTGCAAAGAGAGAAGGAAGCGCTGAAGCGAGTCACCGGGCAATACCGGGCTCCTCAACACCCACCGCCGCCTCACCTTCTCGGCTGCCGGCCGGCGTGCGGCTTCGCCCCTCCCAGCTCGTCTGCGGTACCTGCAAAACCAGAGGCACGCGCTCGGACGCCGCCCGAAAACACAGCCTGCCGCAGACACCCCCATCTCGCCCTCCCTTACCGGGGCCGCTCGCCCACCCGGCCGCCCTTGCTTTTGGCTGCCACGCTGTTGACCACGAAGACGCTCAGCTACCGCCTGTAAAACACAACCAAAGGACGCTCAGACCTGCACCAGCAACAGGGCACCTGAAACGAGCTGCCGCTTCAGCCCAGCACTCCGTGCTCACCTTGCCCCAGGACCTGCGCTGCCGATACCCAGCTTTCCTCTTCGCTTCCCACCTAGGAAAAGCAGAAACGACCGGGCTTAGCTAGAGCCACACGGCACAGCTTCCCTCTGGCACCACGCACCGACCCACCTGCTTACGGCGCACAGCTCGCCTCCTGCGTCGCCCCTTCTGTGCCAAGCTGTCCCTCTGCACCTGAAATCAAGTTATTCAGCAAGTCACCCAGCAGCTCATCAACAGCTTGACCATTCCGCACGTCTGCTTTCTATTGCGCAATAGCATTCCAAGCTCTCGGGGAGTCTCCAAAACGCCTGCGCGGGGACCCTCCACTCCCCTGCCCACGGCTACTCCAGCCCAGATGACCGCGCAACCTCTGCCTACGCAATTTAACGCGTCAGCAGATTAGCCGGGGACTCCCAGAGCCCCGTCCACCCACCCCGGACTCCACGCGTCCCGGCAGAGCAGCTCCGAGCCAAACGCGCACCCGCGCGGACAGACGCTCCGCAGAACGTTATCGACCACACGACGGCCACAGCACCAAAAACGCTCCACAACGAAAACGACACTCCGAGACCAGACAGGCATCCATCCAAAGAATCTACGGGGAGGCAGCGGTGAGGCCAGGAGCCTCTCCTACAACCCCAAATGAAAAAGGAGCCCAACGTCACGGCTCCTGACGAGACGGCGGCACCGCCGCAACCCAGCAGAGACGGCGCAACCAAACGAGAAGCTGCTGCAACGCCTAAGAACTTCTTCCCAGCATCTTGAAGTGCCAGTCCCCGAGACTGGAAGGGTAGAGAGCACAGCTGCCGGCACAGCCCAGGACAACGCCACAAACACCACCGACCAGAAACGACCGAAACGCAAGAACCCTCTACGCTTTCGGCTGCTGATACCAGAAAACCAGCGCCCAACTGGCGCTACGCCAGTCGGCACCGGGGTTCCAGATCCCGGGACGGCACCCGAGACGCCTTTCGTGTCCCTCGAACGCAACGAGACCCCAGGATCGTCTGACAGGCGCAAGGCAGGCGTCCCGAACTACACCACAACGCAGACACAGGCTGGAGCTGCCCTGCCCGGCACACGCTGGCGTCGCACTGGAAAGGTCCCCGGGCCCTTCACCTGCCCAAAGGGGACGGTTCCTGGATAGCCCTTGCCCCGAACAGAACTTTACCCCCCTCCCTGCGCTTCCCAGCCCCCTCCCAGCCGCCCAGCCTCCACTTAGCTTTCAGAGGGCCAAGAGACCGAATCCATCTTCAACGGATGAAAACGCCACGTGCGCCGACAGGGATATTCCAGCATCGCCGGCTTCCTCCTCAACATCTACAGCAACACAGGAAAACACACGCTGACTAAGCAGAGCAAACACACAGTATAAAGGCACAAGGCACATCTTCCCTCTGACACCACGCACCGCCCCACCTGCTTACAGTGCTCGGCTCGCCTCTTTTCTCACTCTTTCTTGCCAAGTTGTCCCTCTGCCTACAACCTTTGCCTACACGATAACAGACACGGGCTGGAGCTGCCCCGCCGTGCACAAGCTGGCATCAGTCCGTAAAGTTCCCTGGACCCTTTAGCTGCCCAAAGGGCACTGTTCCTGGACGGCCTTTGCCCCTATGAGAGCTTTAAACCCCCTCCATGCAATTCCCAGCCCCTCCCCAGCCCTCGAGCCTCCGCTTACCTGTCAGAGGGCCAAGGGGCTGCATCAATCTGCAGAGAAAAACACCACGTGCACTAGTAAGCATCTTCCTGCATTGCCCAATTCCTCTTCAACATCTGCAGTAACACAAGAAAACACACACTCACTTAGCAGAGACAACGCACATTATAAAGGCACACAGCACATCTTCCCGCTGACACCACGCAACAACCCACCTGCTTACGGCGCACAGCTCGCCTCCTGCGTCGCCCCTTCTGTGCCAAGTTGTCCCTCTGCACCTGAAATCAAGTTATTCAACAAGTCACCCAGATGCTCATCAACAGCTTGACCATTCCACAGGTCTGCTTTCTGTTTAGGAATCCCACCAGAAGCTCTAATTGAGTCTCTAAAACACTGCGGAAGGGACAGTCCGCTCCCCTGCCCACAGCTACTCCATCCCAGACGACTGCACCACCTTTGCCTGCGCAGTTTAACACGTCAACAGATCAACCGTGCACCCCTAGAGCTCCGTCCACCCACCCCTGACTCCACGCCTCCGGGCAGAGCAGCTCCTAGCCAAAGGTGCACCTGCGCAGACAGTCGCACCTCAGAACGTTATCGACAACACATCAACAGCGCCAAAAACGCTCTATAAAAGCAACGACTCCAAACCAGAGACTGCATTGATCAAAAGAACCTGCAGGGAGGCAGCGGTGAGGCGAGGAGTCTCTACTGCAACCCCAGAAAAAAATAAGAGCTGAACGGCACGGCCCCTTAGGAGACGGCGGCGCTGGCGCAAACACACAGAGAGGGCGGCACGGCTTAAAAACTTCAAGATGCTGGGAAGAAGTGCCAGTCCCTGAGACTGGATGGGTAGAGAGCAGAGCTGCCGACGCAGCCCTCAATGACACCATAAAACACCACCGACCAGAAACGTCCCAAACGCAAGGACCTGCCACGCTTTCGGCTGCTGATACCAGAAAACCAGCGCCCAATTGGCGCTACGCCAGTCGGAACCGGGATTCCAGATCCCGGGACGGCACCCGAGACGCCTTTCGTGTCCCTCGAACGCAACGAGACCCCAGGATCGTCTGACAGGCGCAAGGCAGGCGTCCCGAACTACACCACAACGCAGACACAGGCTGGAGCTGCCCTGCCCGGCACACGCTGGCGTCACACTGGAAAGGTCCCCGGGCCCTTTACCCGCGCCAAGGGGACGGTTCCTGGACGGCCCTTGCCCTTATCAGAACTAAACCCACCGTCCCTGCGATTCCCAGCCCCTTGCCAGCCCTCGTGCCTCCACTTAGCTTTCAGAGGGCCAAGGGACCGAACCCGTCTTCAACAGAGGAAAACGCCACGTGCGCGAACGGCCGTCTTCCTGCATCGCCGGGTTCCTCTTCAGCGTCTGCAGGAACACGAGAAAACGCACGCTCGCTAAGGCGCGCCAGCACACGGCGTCGTGGGGTAAACGCCGACCCCTTCCGCAACACCCACCTCCTGCTAAGTTCCACGGCGTTCCGTTCGGCGCGTCGTGCCGCGGGCGCGGTCACCAACCCTGGTCGCTCGTGACGCCTAAGACGGCGAGAAGCAAAAGAACTGTAGCGCCTGGAACGAGTCCCCGGCCGCAAACGCTCCTCCTCGCCCCTAGCCCGGCTCACCTCAAATGCTCCTCCCAGGCCAAAGGGCCCACAAAGCGCCTGCAAAGAGAGAAGGAAGCGCTGAACCGAGTCACCGGGCAATACCGGGCTCCTCAACACCCACCGCCGCCTCACCTTCTCGGCTGCCGGCCGGCGTGCGGCTTCGCCCCTCCCAGCTCGTCTGCGGCACCTGCAAAACCAGAGGCACGCGCTCGGACGCCGCCCGAAAACACAGCCTGCCGCAGACACCCCCATCTCGCCCTCCCTTACCGGGGCCGCTCGCCCACCCGGCCGCCCTTGCTTTTGGCTGCCACGCTGTTGACCACGAAGACGCTCAGCTACCGCCTGTAAAACACAACCAAAGGACGCTCAGACCTGCACCAGCAACAGGGCACCTGAAACGAGCTGCCGCTTCAGCCCAGCACTCCGTGCTCACCTTGCCCCAGGACCTGCGCTGCCGATACCCAGCTTTCCTCTTCGCTTCCCACCTAGGAAAAGCAGAAACGACCGGGCTTAGCTAGAGCCACACGGCACAGCTTCCCTCTGGCACCACGCACCGACCCACCTGCTTACGGCGCACAGCTCGCCTCCTGCGTCGCCCCTTCTGTGCCAAGCTGTCCCTCTGCACCTGAAATCAAGTTATTCAGCAAGTCACCCAGCAGCTCATCAACAGCTTGACCATTCCGCACGTCTGCTTTCTATTGCGCAATAGCATTCCAAGCTCTCGGGGAGTCTCCAAAACGCCTGCGCGGGGACCCTCCACTCCCCTGCCCACGGCTACTCCAGCCCAGATGACCGCGCAACCTCTGCCTACGCAATTTAACGCGTCAGCAGATTAGCCGGGGACTCCCAGAGCCCCGTCCACCCACCCCGGACTCCACGCGTCCCGGCAGAGCAGCTCCGAGCCAAACGCGCACCCGCGCGGACAGACGCTCCGCAGAACGTTATCGACCACACGACGGCCACAGCACCAAAAACGCTCCACAACGAAAACGACACTCCGAGACCAGACAGGCATCCATCCAAAGAATCTACGGGGAGGCAGCGGTGAGGCCAGGAGCCTCTCCTACAACCCCAAATGAAAAAGGAGCCCAACGTCACGGCTCCTGACGAGACGGCGGCACCGCCGCAACCCAGCAGAGACGGCGCAACCAAACGAGAAGCTGCTGCAACGCCTAAGAACTTCTTCCCAGCATCTTGAAGTGCCAGTCCCCGAGACTGGAAGGGTAGAGAGCACAGCTGCCGGCACAGCCCAGGACAACGCCACAAACACCACCGACCAGAAACGACCGAAACGCACGAACCCTCTACGCTTTCGGCTGCTGATACCAGAAAACCAGCGCCCAACTGGCGCTACGCCAGTCGGCACCGGGGTTCCAGATCCCGGGACGGCACCCGAGACGCCTTTCGTGTCCCTCGAACGCAACGAGACCCCAGGATCGTCTGACAGGCGCAAGGCAGGCGTCCCGAACTACACCACAACGCAGACACAGGCTGGAGCTGCCCTGCCCGGCACACGCTGGCGTCGCACTGGAAAGGTCCCCGGGCCCTTCACCTGCCCAAAGGGGACGGTTCCTGGATAGCCCTTGCCCCGAACAGAACTTTACCCCCCTCCCTGCGCTTCCCAGCCCCCTCCCAGCCGCCCAGCCTCCACTTAGCTTTCAGAGGGCCAAGAGACCGAATCCATCTTCAACGGATGAAAACGCCACGTGCGCCGACAGGGATATTCCAGCATCGCCGGCTTCCTCCTCAACATCTACAGCAACACAGGAAAACACACGCTGACTAAGCAGAGCAAACACACAGTATAAAGGCACAAGGCACATCTTCCCTCTGACACCACGCACCGCCCCACCTGCTTACAGTGCTCGGCTCGCCTCTTTTCTCACTCTTTCTTGCCAAGTTGTCCCTCTGCCTACAACCTTTGCCTACACGATAACAGACACGGGCTGGAGCTGCCCCGCCGTGCACAAGCTGGCATCAGTCCGTAAAGTTCCCTGGACCCTTTAGCTGCCCAAAGGGCACTGTTCCTGCACGGCCTTTGCCCCTATGAGAGCTTTAAACCCCCTCCATGCAATTCCCAGCCCCTCCCCAGCCCTCGAGCCTCCGCTTACCTGTCAGAGGGCCAAGGGGCTGCATCAATCTGCAGAGAAAAACACCACGTGCACTAGTAAGCATCTTCCTGCATTGCCCAATTCCTCTTCAACATCTGCAGTAACACAAGAAAACACACACTCACTTAGCAGAGACAACGCACATTATAAAGGCACACAGCACATCTTCCCGCTGACACCACGCAACAACCCACCTGCTTACGGCGCACAGCTCGCCTCCTGCGTCGCCCCTTCTGTGCCAAGTTGTCCCTCTGCACCTGAAATCAAGTTATTCAACAAGTCACCCAGATGCTCATCAACAGCTTGACCATTCCACAGGTCTGCTTTCTGTTTAGGAATCCCACCAGAAGCTCGAATTGAGTCTCTAAAACACTGCGGAAGGGACAGTCCGCTCCCCTGCCCACAGCTACTCCATCCCAGACGACTGCACCACCTTTGCCTGCGCAGTTTAACACGTCAACAGATCAACCGTGCACCCCTAGAGCTCCGTCCACCCACCCCTGACTCCACGCCTCCGGGCAGAGCAGCTCCTAGCCAAAGGTGCACCTGCGCAGACAGTCGCACCTCAGAACGTTATCGACAACACATCAACAGCGCCAAAAACGCTCTATAAAAGCAACGACTCCAAACCAGAGACTGCATCGATCAAAAGAACCTGCAGGGAGGCAGCGGTGAGGCGAGGAGTCTCTACTGCAACCCCAGAAAAAAATAAGAGCCGAACGGCACGGCCCCTTAGGAGACGGCGGCGCTGGCGCAAACACACAGAGAGGGCGGCACGGCTTAAAAACTTCAAGATGCTGGGAAGAAGTGCCAGTCCCTGAGACTGGATGGGTAGAGAGCAGAGCTGCCGACGCAGCCCTCAATGACACCATAAAACACCACCGACCAGAAACGTCCCAAACGCAAGGACCTGCCACGCTTTCGGCTGCTGATACCAGAAAACCAGCGCCCAATTGGCGCTACGCCAGTCGGAACCGGGATTCCAGATCCCGGGACGGCACCCGAGACGCCTTTCGTGTCCCTCGAACGCAACGAGACCCCAGGATCGTCTGACAGGCGCAAGGCAGGCGTCCCGAACTACACCACAACGCAGACACAGGCTGGAGCTGCCCTGCCCGGCACACGCTGGCGTCGCACTGGAAAGGTCCCCGGGCCCTTTACCCGCGCCAAGGGGACGGTTCCTGGACGGCCCTTGCCCTTATCAGAACTAAACCCACCGTCCCTGCGATTCCCAGCCCCTTGCCAGCCCTCGTGCCTCCACTTAGCTTTCAGAGGGCCAAGGGACCGAACCCGTCTTCAACAGAGGAAAACGCCACGTGCGCGAACGGCCGTCTTCCTGCATCGCCGGGTTCCTCTTCAGCGTCTGCAGGAACACGAGAAAACGCACGCTCGCTAAGGCGCGCCAGCACACGGCGTCGTGGGGTAAACGCCGACCCCTTCCGCAACACCCACCTCCTGCTAAGTTCCACGGCGTTCCGTTCGGCGCGTCGTGCCGCGGGCGCGGTCACCAACCCTGGTCGCTCGTGACGCCTAAGACGGCGAGAAGCAAAAGAACTGTAGCGCCTGGAACGAGTCCCCGGCCGCAAACGTTCCTCCTCGCCCCTAGCCCGGCTCACCTCAAATGCTCCTCCCAGGCCAAAGGGCCCACAAAGCGCCTGCAAAGAGAGAAGGAAGCGCTGAACCGAGTCACCGGGCAATACCGGGCTCCTCAACACCCACCGCCGCCTCACCTTCTCGGCTGCCGGCCGGCGTGCGGCTTCGCCCCTCCCAGCTCGTCTGCGGCACCTGCAAAACCAGAGGCACGCGCTCGGACGCCGCCCGAAAACACAGCCTGCCGCAGACGCCCCCATCTCGCCCTCCCTTACCGGGGCCGCTCGCCCACCCGGCCGCCCTTGCTTTTGGCTGCCACGCTGTTGACCACGAAGACGCTCAGCTACCGCCTGTAAAACACAACCAAAGGACGCTCAGACCTGCACCAGCAACACGGCACCTGAAACGAGCTGCCGCTTCAGCCCAGCACTCCGTGCTCACCTTGCCCCAGGACCTGCGCTGCCGATACCCAGCTTTCCTCTTCGCTTCCCACCTAGGAAAAGCAGAAACGACCGGGCTTAGCTAGAGCCACACGGCACAGCTTCCCTCTGGCACCACGCACCGACCCACCTGCTTACGGCGCACAGCTCGCCTCCTGCGTCGCCCCTTCTGTGCCAAGCTGTCCCTCTGCACCTGAAATCAAGTTATTCAGCAAGTCACCCAGCAGCTCATCAACAGCTTGACCATTCCGCACGTCTGCTTTCTATTGCGCAATAGCATTCCAAGCTCTCGGGGAGTCTCCAAAACGCCTGCGCGGGGACCCTCCACTCCCCTGCCCACGGCTACTCCAGCCCAGATGACCGCGCAACCTCTGCCTACGCAATTTAACACGTCAGCAGATTAGCCGGGGACTCCCAGAGCCCCGTCCACCCACCCCGGACTCCACGCGTCCCGGCAGAGCAGCTCCGAGCCAAACGCGCACCCGCGCGGACAGACGCTCCGCAGAACGTTATCGACCACACGACGGCCACAGCACCAAAAACGCTCCACAACGAAAACGACACTCCGAGACCAGACAGGCATCCATCCAAAGAATCTACGGGGAGGCAGCGGTGAGGCCAGGAGCCTCTCCTACAACCCCAAATGAAAAAGGAGCCCAACGTCACGGCTCCTGACGAGACGGCGGCACCGCCGCAACCCAGCAGAGACGGCGCAACCAAACGAGAAGCTGCTGCAACGCCTAAGAACTTCTTCCCAGCATCTTGAAGTGCCAGTCCCCGAGACTGGAAGGGTAGAGAGCACAGCTGCCGGCACAGCCCAGGACAACGCCACAAACTCCACCGACCAGAAACGACCGAAACGCACGAACCCTCTACGCTTTCGGCTGCTGATACCAGAAAACCAGCGCCCAACTGGCGCTACGCCAGTCGGCACCGGGGTTCCAGATCCCGGGACGGCACCCGAGACGCCTTTCGTGTCCCTCGAACGCAACGAGACCCCAGGATCGTCTGACAGGCGCAAGGCAGGCGTCCCGAACTACACCACAACGCAGACACAGGCTGGAGCTGCCCTGCCCGGCACACGCTGGCGTCGCACTGGAAAGGTCCCCGGGCCCTTCACCTGCCCAAAGGGGACTGTTCCTGGATAGCCCTTGCCCCGAACAGAACTTTACCCCCCTCCCTGCGCTTCCCAGCCCCCTCCCAGCCGCCCAGCCTCCACTTAGCTTTCAGAGGGCCAAGAGACCGAATCCATCTTCAACGGATGAAAACGCCACGTGCGCCGACAGGGATATTCCAGCATCGCCGGCTTCCTCCTCAACATCTACAGCAACACAGGAAAACACACGCTGACTAAGCAGAGCAAACACACAGTATAAAGGCACAAGGCACATCTTCCCTCTGACACCACGCACCGCCCCACCTGCTTACAGTGCTCGGCTCGCCTCTTTTCTCACTCTTTCTTGCCAAGTTGTCCCTCTGCCTACAACCTTTGCCTACACGATAACAGACACGGGCTGGAGCTGCCCCGCCGTGCACAAGCTGGCATCAGTCCGTAAAGTTCCCTGGACCCTTTAGCTGCCCAAAGGGCACTGTTCCTGGACGGCCTTTGCCCCTATGAGAGCTTTAAACCCCCTCCATGCAATTCCCAGCCCCTCCCCAGCCCTCGAGCCTCCGCTTACCTGTCAGAGGGCCAAGGGGCTGCATCAATCTGCAGAGAAAAACACCACGTGCACTAGTAAGCATCTTCCTGCATTGCCCAATTCCTCTTCAACATCTGCAGTAACACAAGAAAACACACACTCACTTAGCAGAGACAACGCACATTATAAAGGCACACAGCACATCTTCCCGCTGACACCACGCAACAACCCACCTGCTTACGGCGCACAGCTCGCCTCCTGCGTCGCCCCTTCTGTGCCAAGTTGTCCCTCTGCACCTGAAATCAAGTTATTCAACAAGTCACCCAGATGCTCATCAACAGCTTGACCATTCCACAGGTCTGCTTTCTGTTTAGGAATCCCACCAGAAGCTCGAATTGAGTCTCTAAAACACTGCGGAAGGGACAGTCCGCTCCCCTGCCCACAGCTACTCCATCCCAGACGACTGCACCACCTTTGCCTGCGCAGTTTAACACGTCAACAGATCAACCGTGCACCCCTAGAGCTCCGTCCACCCACCCCTGACTCCACGCCTCCGGGCAGAGCAGCTCCTAGCCAAAGGTGCACCTGCGCAGACAGTCGCACCTCAGAACGTTATCGACAACACATCAACAGCGCCAAAAACGCTCTATAAAAGCAACGACTCCAAACCAGAGACTGCATCGATCAAAAGAACCTGCAGGGAGGCAGCGGTGAGGCGAGGAGTCTCTACTGCAACCCCAGAAAAAAATAAGAGCCGAACGGCACGGCCCCTTAGGAGACGGCGGCGCTGGCGCAAACACACAGAGAGGGCGGCACGGCTTAAAAACTTCAAGATGCTGGGAAGAAGTGCCAGTCCCTGAGACTGGATGGGTAGAGAGCAGAGCTGCCAACGCAGCCCTCAATGACACCATAAAACACCACCGACCAGAAACGTCCCAAACGCAAGGACCTGCCACGCTTTCGGCTGCTGATACCAGAAAACCAGCGCCCAATTGGCGCTACGCCAGTCGGAACCGGGATTCCAGATCCCGGGACGGCACCCGAGACGCCTTTCGTGTCCCTCGAACGCAACGAGACCCCAGGATCGTCTGACAGGCGCAAGGCAGGCGTCCCGAACTACACCACAACGCAGACACAGGCTGGAGCTGCCCTGCCCGGCACACGCTGGCGTCGCACTGGAAAGGTCCCCGGGCCCTTTACCCGCGCCAAGGGGACGGTTCCTGGACGGCCCTTGCCCTTATCAGAACTAAACCCACCGTCCCTGCGATTCCCAGCCCCTTGCCAGCCCTCGTGCCTCCACTTAGCTTTCAGAGGGCCAAGGGACCGAACCCGTCTTCAACAGAGGAAAACGCCACGTGCGCGAACGGCCGTCTTCCTGCATCGCCGGGTTCCTCTTCAGCGTCTGCAGGAACACGAGAAAACGCACGCTCGCTAAGGCGCGCCAGCACACGGCGTCGTGGGGTAAACGCCGACCCCTTCCGCAACACCCACCTCCTGCTAAGTTCCACGGCGTTCCGTTCGGCGCGTCGTGCCGCGGGCGCGGTCACCAACCCTGGTCGCTCGTGACGCCTAAGACGGCGAGAAGCAAAAGAACTGTAGCGCCTGGAACGAGTCCCCGGCCGCAAACGTTCCTCCTCGCCCCTAGCCCGGCTCACCTCAAATGCTCCTCCCAGGCCAAAGGGCCCACAAAGCGCCTGCAAAGAGAGAAGGAAGCGCTGAACCGAGTCACCGGGCAATACCGGGCTCCTCAACACCCACCGCCGCCTCACCTTCTCGGCTGCCGGCCGGCGTGCGGCTTCGCCCCTCCCAGCTCGTCTGCGGCACCTGCAAAACCAGAGGCACGCGCTCGGACGCCGCCCGAAAACACAGCCTGCCGCAGACGCCCCCATCTCGCCCTCCCTTACCGGGGCCGCTCGCCCACCCGGCCGCCCTTGCTTTTGGCTGCCACGCTGTTGACCACGAAGACGCTCAGCTACCGCCTGTAAAACACAACCAAAGGACGCTCAGACCTGCACCAGCAACACGGCACCTGAAACGAGCTGCCGCTTCAGCCCAGCACTCCGTGCTCACCTTGCCCCAGGACCTGCGCTGCCGATACCCAGCTTTCCTCTTCGCTTCCCACCTAGGAAAAGCAGAAACGACCGGGCTTAGCTAGAGCCACACGGCACAGCTTCCCTCTGGCACCACGCACCGACCCACCTGCTTACGGCGCACAGCTCGCCTCCTGCGTCGCCCCTTCTGTGCCAAGCTGTCCCTCTGCACCTGAAATCAAGTTATTCAGCAAGTCACCCAGCAGCTCATCAACAGCTTGACCATTCCGCACGTCTGCTTTCTATTGCGCAATAGCATTCCAAGCTCTCGGGGAGTCTCCAAAACGCCTGCGCGGGGACCCTCCACTCCCCTGCCCACGGCTACTCCAGCCCAGATGACCGCGCAACCTCTGCCTACGCAATTTAACGCGTCAGCAGATTAGCCGGGGACTCCCAGAGCCCCGTCCACCCACCCCGGACTCCACGCGTCCCGGCAGAGCAGCTCCGAGCCAAACGCGCACCCGCGCGGACAGACGCTCCGCAGAACGTTATCGACCACACGACGGCCACAGCACCAAAAACGCTCCACAACGAAAACGACACTCCGAGACCAGACAGGCATCCATCCAAAGAATCTACGGGGAGGCAGCGGTGAGGCCAGGAGCCTCTCCTACAACCCCAAATGAAAAAGGAGCCCAACGTCACGGCTCCTGACGAGACGGCGGCACCGCCGCAACCCAGCAGAGACGGCGCAACCAAACGAGAAGCTGCTGCAACGCCTAAGAACTTCTTCCCAGCATCTTGAAGTGCCAGTCCCCGAGACTGGAAGGGTAGAGAGCACAGCTGCCGGCACAGCCCAGGACAACGCCACAAACTCCACCGACCAGAAACGAACGAAACGCACGAACCCTCTACGCTTTCGGCTGCTGATACCAGAAAACCAGCGCCCAACTGGCGCTACGCCAGTCGGCACCGGGGTTCCAGATCCCGGGACGGCACCCGAGACGCCTTTCGTGTCCCTCGAACGCAACGAGACCCCAGGATCGTCTGACAGGCGCAAGGCAGGCGTCCCGAACTACACCACAACGCAGACACAGGCTGGAGCTGCCCTGCCCGGCACACGCTGGCGTCACACTGGAAAGGTCCCCGGGCCCTTTACCCGCGCCAAGGGGACGGTTCCTGGACGGCCCTTGCCCTTATCAGAACTAAACCCACCGTCCCTGCGATTCCCAGCCCCTTGCCAGCCCTCGTGCCTCCACTTAGCTTTCAGAGGGCCAAGGGACCGAACCCGTCTTCAACAGAGGAAAACGCCACGTGCGCGAACGGCCGTCTTCCTGCATCGCCGGGTTCCTCTTCAGCGTCTGCAGGAACACGAGAAAACGCACGCTCGCTAAGGCGTGCCAGCACACGGCGTCGTGGGGTAAACGCCGACCCCTTCCGCAACACCCACCTCCTGCTAAGTTCCACGGCGTTCCGTTCGGCGCGTCGTGCCGCGGGCGTGGTCACCAACCCTGGTCGCTCGTGACGCCTAAGACGGCGAGAAGCAAAAGAACTGTAGCGCCTGGAACGAGTCCCCGGCCGCAAACGCTCCTCCTCGCCCCTAGCCCGGCTCACCTCAAATGCTCCTCCCAGGCCAAAGGGCCCACAAAGCGCCTGCAAAGAGAGAAGGAAGCGCTGAACCGAGTCACCGGGCAATACCGGGCTCCTCAACACCCACCGCCGCCTCACCTTCTCGGCTGCCGGCCGGCGTGCGGCTTCGCCCCTCCCAGCTCGTCTGCGGCACCTGCAAAACCAGAGGCACGCGCTCGGACGCCGCCCGAAAACACAGCCTGCCGCAGACGCCCCCATCTCGCCCTCCCTTACCGGGGCCGCTCGCCCACCCGGCCGCCCTTGCTTTTGGCTGCCACGCTGTTGACCACGAAGACGCTCAGCTACCGCCTGTAAAACACAACCAAAGGACGCTCAGACCTGCACCAGCAACACGGCACCTGAAACGAGCTGCCGCTTCAGCCCAGCACTCCGTGCTCACCTTGCCCCAGGACCTGCGCTGCCGATACCCAGCTTTCCTCTTCGCTTCCCACCTAGGAAAAGCAGAAACGACCGGGCTTAGCTAGAGCCACACGGCACAGCTTCCCTCTGGCACCACGCACCGACCCACCTGCTTACGGCGCACAGCTCGCCTCCTGCGTCGCCCCTTCTGTGCCAAGCTGTCCCTCTGCACCTGAAATCAAGTTATTCAGCAAGTCACCCAGCAGCTCATCAACAGCTTGACCATTCCGCACGTCTGCTTTCTATTGCGCAATAGCATTCCAAGCTCTCGGGGAGTCTCCAAAACGCCTGCGCGGGGACCCTCCACTCCCCTGCCCACGGCTACTCCAGCCCAGATGACCGCACAACCTCTGCCTACGCAATTTAACGCGTCAGCAGATTAGCCGGGGACTCCCAGAGCCCCGTCCACCCACCCCGGACTCCACGCGTCCCGGCAGAGCAGCTCCGAGCCAAACGCGCACCCGCGCGGACAGACGCTCCGCAGAACGTTATCGACCACACGACGGCCACAGCACCAAAAACGCTCCACAACGAAAACGACACTCCGAGACCAGACAGGCATCCATCCAAAGAATCTACGGGGAGGCAGCGGTGAGGCCAGGAGCCTCTCCTACAACCCCAAATGAAAAAGGAGCCCAACGTCACGGCTCCTGACGAGACGGCGGCACCGCCGCAACCCAGCAGAGACGGCGCAACCAAACGAGAAGCTGCTGCAACGCCTAAGAACTTCTTCCCAGCATCTTGAAGTGCCAGTCCCCGAGACTGGAAGGGTAGAGAGCACAGCTGCCGGCACAGCCCAGGACAACGCCACAAACACCACCGACCAGAAACGACCGAAACGCACGAACCCTCTACGCTTTCGGCTGCTGATACCAGAAAACCAGCGCCCAACTGGCGCTACGCCAGTCGGCACCGGGGTTCCAGATCCCGGGACGGCACCCGAGACGCCTTTCGTGTCCCTCGAACGCAACGAGACACCAGGATCGTCTGACAGGCGCAAGGCAGGCGTCCCGAACTACACCACAACGCAGACACAGGCTGGAGCTGCCCTGCCCGGCACACGCTGGCGTCGCACTGGAAAGGTCCCCGGGCCCTTCACCTGCCCAAAGGGGACGGTTCCTGGATAGCCCTTGCCCCGAACAGAACTTTACCCCCCTCCCTGCGCTTCCCAGCCCCCTCCCAGCCGCCCAGCCTCCACTTAGCTTTCAGAGGGCCAAGAGACCGAATCCATCTTCAACGGATGAAAACGCCACGTGCGCCGACAGGGATATTCCAGCATCGCCGGCTTCCTCCTCAACATCTACAGCAACACAGGAAAACACACGCTGACTAAGCAGAGCAAACACACAGTATAAAGGCACAAGGCACATCTTCCCTCTGACACCACGCACCGCCCCACCTGCTTACAGTGCTCGGCTCGCCTCTTTTCTCACTCTTTCTTGCCAAGTTGTCCCTCTGCCTACAACCTTTGCCTACACGATAACAGACACGGGCTGGAGCTGCCCCGCCGTGCACAAGCTGGCATCAGTCCGTAAAGTTCCCTGGACCCTTTAGCTGCCCAAAGGGCACTGTTCCTGGACGGCCTTTGCCCCTATGAGAGCTTTAAACCCCCTCCATGCAATTCCCAGCCTCTCCCCAGCCCTCGAGCCTCCGCTTACCTGTCAGAGGGCCAAGGGGCTGCATCAATCTGCAGAGAAAAACACCACGTGCACTAGTAAGCATCTTCCTGCATTGCCCAATTCCTCTTCAACATCTGCAGTAACACAAGAAAACACACACTCACTTAGCAGAGACAACGCACATTATAAAGGCACACAGCACATCTTCCCGCTGACACCACGCAACAACCCACCTGCTTACGGCACACAGCTCGCCTCCTGCGTCGCCCCTTCTGTGCCAAGTTGTCCCTCTGCACCTGAAATCAAGTTATTCAACAAGTCACCCAGATGCTCATCAACAGCTTGACCATTCCACAGGTCTGCTTTCTGTTTAGGAATCCCACCAGAAGCTCGAATTGAGTCTCTAAAACACTGCGGAAGGGACAGTCCGCTCCCCTGCCCACAGCTACTCCATCCCAGACGACTGCACCACCTTTGCCTGCGCAGTTTAACACGTCAACAGATCAACCGTGCACCCCTAGAGCTCCGTCCACCCACCCCTGACTCCACGCCTCCGGGCAGAGCAGCTCCTAGCCAAAGGTGCACCTGCGCAGACAGTCGCACCTCAGAACGTTATCGACAACACATCAACAGCGCCAAAAACGCTCTATAAAAGCAACGACTCCAAACCAGAGACTGCATCGATCAAAAGAACCTGCAGGGAGGCAGCGGTGAGGCGAGGAGTCTCTACTGCAACCCCAGAAAAAAATAAGAGCCGAACGGCACGGCCCCTTAGGAGACGGCGGCGCTGGCGCAAACACACAGAGAGGGCGGCACGGCTTAAAAACTTCAAGATGCTGGGAAGAAGTGCCAGTCCCTGAGACTGGATGGGTAGAGAGCAGAGCTGCCGACGCAGCCCTCAATGACACCATAAAACACCACCGACCAGAAACGTCCCAAACGCAAGGACCTGCCACGCTTTCGGCTGCTGATACCAGAAAACCAGCGCCCAATTGGCGCTACGCCAGTCGGAACCGGGATTCCAGATCCCGGGACAGCACCCGAGACGCCTTTCGTGTCCCTCGAACGCAACGAGACCCCAGGATCGTCTGACAGGCGCAAGGCAGGCGTCCCGAACTACACCACAACGCAGACACAGGCTGGAGCTGCCCTGCCCGGCACACGCTGGCGTCGCACTGGAAAGGTCCCCGGGCCCTTTACCCGCGCCAAGGGGACGGTTCCTGGACGGCCCTTGCCCTTATCAGAACTAAACCCACCGTCCCTGCGATTCCCAGCCCCTTGCCAGCCCTCGTGCCTCCACTTAGCTTTCAGAGGGCCAAGGGACCGAACCCGTCTTCAACAGAGGAAAACGCCACGTGCGCGAACGGCCGTCTTCCTGCATCGCCGGGTTCCTCTTCAGCGTCTGCAGGAACACGAGAAAACGCACGCTCGCTAAGGCGTGCCAGCACACGGCGTCGTGGGGTAAACGCCGACCCCTTCCGCAACACCCACCTCCTGCTAAGTTCCACGGCGTTCCGTTCGGCGCGTCGTGCCGCGGGCGCGGTCACCAACCCTGGTCGCTCGTGACGCCTAAGACGGCGAGAAGCAAAAGAACTGTAGCGCCTGGAACGAGTCCCCGGCCGCAAACGCTCCTCCTCGCCCCTAGCCCGGCTCACCTCAAATGCTCCTCCCAGGCCAAAGGGCCCACAAAGCGCCTGCAAAGAGAGAAGGAAGCGCTGAACCGAGTCACCGGGCAATACCGGGCTCCTCAACACCCACCGCCGCCTCACCTTCTCGGCTGCCGGCTGGCGTGCGGCTTCGCCCCTCCCAGCTCGTCTGCGGCACCTGCAAAACCAGAGGCACGCGCTCGGACGCCGCCCGAAAACACAGCCTGCCGCAGACGCCCCCATCTCGCCCTCCCTTACCGGGGCCGCTCGCCCACCCGGCCGCCCTTGCTTTTGGCTGCCACGCTGTTGACCACGAAGACGCTCAGCTACCGCCTGTAAAACACAACCAAAGGACGCTCAGACCTGCACCAGCAACACGGCACCTGAAACGAGCTGCCGCTTCAGCCCAGCACTCCGTGCTCACCTTGCCCCAGGACCTGCGCTGCCGATACCCAGCTTTCCTCTTCGCTTCCCACCTAGGAAAAGCAGAAACGACCGGGCTTAGCTAGAGCCACACGGCACAGCTTCCCTCTGGCACCACGCACCGACCCACCTGCTTACGGCGCACAGCTCGCCTCCTGCGTCGCCCCTTCTGTGCCAAGCTGTCCCTCTGCACCTGAAATCAAGTTATTCAGCAAGTCACCCAGCAGCTCATCAACAGCTTGACCATTCCGCACGTCTGCTTTCTATTGCGCAATAGCATTCCAAGCTCTCGGGGAGTCTCCAAAACGCCTGCGCGGGGACCCTCCACTCCCCTGCCCACGGCTACTCCAGCCCAGATGACCGCGCAACCTCTGCCTACGCAATTTAACGCGTCAGCAGATTAGCCGGGGACTCCCAGAGCCCCGTCCACCCACCCCGGACTCCACGCGTCCCGGCAGAGCAGCTCCGAGCCAAACGCGCACCCGCGCGGACAGACGCTCCGCAGAACGTTATCGACCACACGACGGCCACAGCACCAAAAACGCTCCACAACGAAAACGACACTCCGAGACCAGACAGGCATCCATCCAAAGAATCTACGGGGAGGCAGCGGTGAGGCCAGGAGCCTCTCCTACAACCCCAAATGAAAAAGGAGCCCAACGTCACGGCTCCTGACAAGACGGCGGCACCGCCGCAACCCAGCAGAGACGGCGCAACCAAACGAGAAGCTGCTGCAACGCCTAAGAACTTCTTCCCAGCATCTTGAAGTGCCAGTCCCCGAGACTGGAAGGGTAGAGAGCACAGCTGCCGGCACAGCCCAGGACAACGCCACAAACACCACCGACCAGAAACGACCGAAACGCACGAACCCTCTACGCTTTCGGCTGCTGATACCAGAAAACCAGCGCCCAACTGGCGCTACGCCAGTCGGCACCGGGGTTCCAGATCCCGGGACGGCACCCGAGACGCCTTTCGTGTCCCTCGAACGCAACGAGACACCAGGATCGTCTGACAGGCGCAAGGCAGGCGTCCCGAACTACACCACAACGCAGACACAGGCTGGAGCTGCCCTGCCCGGCACACGCTGGCGTCGCACTGGAAAGGTCCCCGGGCCCTTCACCTGCCCAAAGGGGACTGTTCCTGGATAGCCCTTGCCCCGAACAGAACTTTACCCCCCTCCCTGCGCTTCCCAGCCCCCTCCCAGCCGCCCAGCCTCCACTTAGCTTTCAGAGGGCCAAGAGACCGAATCCATCTTCAACGGATGAAAACGCCACGTGCGCCGACAGGGATATTCCAGCATCGCCGCCTTCCTCCTCAACATCTACAGCAACACAGGAAAACACACGCTGACTAAGCAGAGCAAACACACAGTATAAAGGCACAAGGCACATCTTCCCTCTGACACCACGCACCGCCCCACCTGCTTACAGTGCTCGGCTCGCCTCTTTTCTCACTCTTTCTTGCCAAGTTGTCCCTCTGCCTACAACCTTTGCCTACACGATAACAGACACGGGCTGGAGCTGCCCCGCCGTGCACAAGCTGGCATCAGTCCGTAAAGTTCCCTGGACCCTTTAGCTGCCCAAAGGGCACTGTTCCTGGACGGCCTTTGCCCCTATGAGAGCTTTAAACCCCCTCCATGCAATTCCCAGCCCCTCCCCAGCCCTCGAGCCTCCGCTTACCTGTCAGAGGGCCAAGGGGCTGCATCAATCTGCAGAGAAAAACACCACGTGCACTAGTAAGCATCTTCCTGCATTGCCCAATTCCTCTTCAACATCTGCAGTAACACAAGAAAACACACACTCACTTAGCAGAGACAACGCACATTATAAAGGCACACAGCACATCTTCCCGCTGACACCACGCAACAACCCACCTGCTTACGGCGCACAGCTCGCCTCCTGCGTCGCCCCTTCTGTGCCAAGTTGTCCCTCTGCACCTGAAATCAAGTTATTCAACAAGTCACCCAGATGCTCATCAACAGCTTGACCATTCCACAGGTCTGCTTTCTGTTTAGGAATCCCACCAGAAGCTCGAATTGAGTCTCTAAAACACTGCGGAAGGGACAGTCCGCTCCCCTGCCCACAGCTACTCCATCCCAGACGACTGCACCACCTTTGCCTGCGCAGTTTAACACGTCAACAGATCAACCGTGCACCCCTAGAGCTCCGTCCACCCACCCCTGACTCCACGCCTCCGGGCAGAGCAGCTCCTAGCCAAAGGTGCACCTGCGCAGACAGTCGCACCTCAGAACGTTATCGACAACACATCAACAGCGCCAAAAACGCTCTATAAAAGCAACGACTCCAAACCAGAGACTGCATCGATCAAAAGAACCTGCAGGGAGGCAGCGGTGAGGCGAGGAGTCTCTACTGCAACCCCAGAAAAAAATAAGAGCCGAACGGCACGGCCCCTTAGGAGACGGCGGCGCTGGCGCAAACACACAGAGAGGGCGGCACGGCTTAAAAACTTCAAGATGCTGGGAAGAAGTGCCAGTCCCTGAGACTGGATGGGTAGAGAGCAGAGCTGCTGACGCAGCCCTCAATGACACCATAAAACACCACCGACCAGAAACGTCCCAAACGCAAGGACCTGCCACGCTTTCGGCTGCTGATACCAGAAAACCAGCGCCCAATTGGCGCTACGCCAGTCGGAACCGGGATTCCAGATCCCGGGACGGCACCCGAGACGCCTTTCGTGTCCCTCGAACGCAACGAGACCCCAGGATCGTCTGACAGGCGCAAGGCAGGCGTCCCGAACTACACCACAACGCAGACACAGGCTGGAGCTGCCCTGCCCGGCACACGCTGGCGTCGCACTGGAAAGGTCCCCGGGCCCTTTACCCGCGCCAAGGGGACGGTTCCTGGACGGCCCTTGCCCTTATCAGAACTAAACCCACCGTCCCTGCGATTCCCAGCCCCTTGCCAGCCCTCGTGCCTCCACTTAGCTTTCAGAGGGCCAAGGGACCGAACCCGTCTTCAACAGAGGAAAACGCCACGTGCGCGAACGGCCGTCTTCCTGCATCGCCGGGTTCCTCTTCAGCGTCTGCAGGAACACGAGAAAACGCACGCTCGCTAAGGCGTGCCAGCACACGGCGTCGTGGGGTAAACGCCGACCCCTTCCGCAACACCCACCTCCTGCTAAGTTCCACGGCGTTCCGTTCGGCGCGTCGTGCCGCGGGCGCGGTCACCAACCCTGGTCGCTCGTGACGCCTAAGACGGCGAGAAGCAAAAGAACTGTAGCGCCTGGAACGAGTCCCCGGCCGCAAACGCTCCTCCTCGCCCCTAGCCCGGCTCACCTCAAATGCTCCTCCCAGGCCAAAGGGCCCACAAAGCGCCTGCAAAGAGAGAAGGAAGCGCTGAACCGAGTCACCGGGCAATACCGGGCTCCTCAACACCCACCGCCGCCTCACCTTCTCGGCTGCCGGCCGGCGTGCGGCTTCGCCCCTCCCAGCTCGTCTGCGGCACCTGCAAAACCAGAGGCACGCGCTCGGACGCCGCCCGAAAACACAGCCTGCCGCAGACGCCCCCATCTCGCCCTCCCTTACCGGGGCCGCTCGCCCACCCGGCCGCCCTTGCTTTTGGCTGCCACGCTGTTGACCACGAAGACGCTCAGCTACCGCCTGTAAAACACAACCAAAGGACGCTCAGACCTGCACCAGCAACACGGCACCTGAAACGAGCTGCCGCTTCAGCCCAGCACTCCGTGCTCACCTTGCCCCAGGACCTGCGCTGCCGATACCCAGCTTTCCTCTTCGCTTCCCACCTAGGAAAAGCAGAAACGACCGGGCTTAGCTAGAGCCACACGGCACAGCTTCCCTCTGGCACCACGCACCGACCCACCTGCTTACGGCGCACAGCTCGCCTCCTGCGTCGCCCCTTCTGTGCCAAGCTGTCCCTCTGCACCTGAAATCAAGTTATTCAGCAAGTCACCCAGCAGCTCATCAACAGCTTGACCATTCCGCACGTCTGCTTTCTATTGCGCAATAGCATTCCAAGCTCTCGGGGAGTCTCCAAAACGCCTGCGCGGGGACCCTCCACTCCCCTGCCCACGGCTACTCCAGCCCAGATGACCGCGCAACCTCTGCCTACGCAATTTAACGCGTCAGCAGATTAGCCGGGGACTCCCAGAGCCCCGTCCACCCACCCCGGACTCCACGCGTCCCGGCAGAGCAGCTCCGAGCCAAACGCGCACCCGCGCGGACAGACGCTCCGCAGAACGTTATCGACCACACGACGGCCACAGCACCAAAAACGCTCCACAACGAAAACGACACTCCGAGACCAGACAGGCATCCATCCAAAGAATCTACGGGGAGGCAGCGGTGAGGCCAGGAGCCTCTCCTACAACCCCAAATGAAAAAGGAGCCCAACGTCACGGCTCCTGACGAGACGGCGGCACCGCCGCAACCCAGCAGAGACGGCGCAACCAAACGAGAAGCTGCTGCAACGCCTAAGAACTTCTTCCCAGCATCTTGAAGTGCCAGTCCCCGAGACTGGAAGGGTAGAGAGCACAGCTGCCGGCACAGCCCAGGACAACGCCACAAACACCACCGACCAGAAACGACCGAAACGCACGAACCCTCTACGCTTTCGGCTGCTGATACCAGAAAACCAGCGCCCAATTGGCGCTACGCCAGTCGGAACCGGGATTCCAGATCCCGGGACGGCACCCGAGACGCCTTTCGTGTCCCTCGAACGCAACGAGACCCCAGGATCGTCTGACAGGCGCAAGGCAGGCGTCCCGAACTACACCACAACGCAGACACAGGCTGGAGCTGCCCTGCCCGGCACACGCTGGCGTCGCACTGGAAAGGTCCCCGGGCCCTTCACCTGCCCAAAGGGGACTGTTCCTGGATAGCCCTTGCCCCGAACAGAACTTTACCCCCCTCCCTGCGCTTCCCAGCCCCTTCCCAGCCGCCCAGCCTCCACTTAGCTTTCAGAGGGCCAAGAGACCGAATCCATCTTCAACGGATGAAAACGCCACGTGCGCCGACAGGGATATTCCAGCATCACCGGCTTCCTCCTCAACATCTACAGCAACACAGGAAAACACACGCTGACTAAGCAGAGCAAACACACAGTATAAAGGCACAAGGCACATCTTCCCTCTGACACCACGCACCGCCCCACCTGCTTACAGTGCTCGGCTCGCCTCTTTTCTCACTCTTTCTTGCCAAGTTGTCCCTCTGCCTACAACCTTTGCCTACACGATAACAGACACGGGCTGGAGCTGCCCCGCTGTGCACAAGCTGGCATCAGTCCGTAAAGTTCCCTGGACCCTTTAGCTGCCCAAAGGGCACTGTTCCTGGACGGCCTTTGCCCCTATGAGAGCTTTAAACCCCCTCCATGCAATTCCCAGCCCCTCCCCAGCCCTCGAGCCTCTGCTTACCTGTCAGAGGGCCAAGGGGCTGCATCAATCTTCAGAGAAAAACACCACGTGCACTAGTAAGCATCTTCCTGCATTGCCCAATTCCTCTTCAACATCTGCAGTAACACAAGAAAACACACACTCACTTAGCAGAGACAACGCACATTATAAAGGCACACAGCACATCTTCCCGCTGACACCACGCAACAACCCACCTGCTTACGGCGCACAGCTCGCCTCCTGCGTCGCCCCTTCTGTGCCAAGTTGTCCCTCTGCACCTGAAATCAAGTTATTCAACAAGTCACCCAGATGCTCATCAACAGCTTGACCATTCCACAGGTCTGCTTTCTGTTTAGGAATCCCACCAGAAGCTCTAATTGAGTCTCTAAAACACTGCGGAAGGGACAGTCCGCTCCCCTGCCCACAGCTACTCCATCCCAGACGACTGCACCACCTTTGCCTGCGCAGTTTAACACGTCAACAAATCAACCGTGCACCCCTAGAGCTCCGTCCACCCACCCCTGACTCCACGCCTCCGGGCAGAGCAGCTCCTAGCCAAAGGTGCACCTGCGCAGACAGTCGCACCTCAGAACGTTATCGACAACACATCAACAGCGCCAAAAACGCTCTATAAAAGCAACGACTCCAAACCAGAGACTGCATCGATCAAAAGAACCTGCAGGGAGGCAGCGGTGAGGCGAGGAGTCTCTACTGCAACCCCAGAAAAAAATAAGAGCCGAACGGCACGGCCCCTTAGGAGACGGCGGCGCTGGCACAAACACACAGAGAGGGCGGCACGGCTTAAAAACTTCAAGATGCTGGGAAGAAGTGCCAGTCCCTGAGACTGGATGGGTAGAGAGCAGAGCTGCCGACGCAGCCCTCAATGACACCATAAAACACCACCGACCAGAAACGTCCCAAACGCAAGGACCTGCCACGCTTTCGGCTGCTGATACCAGAAAACCAGCGCCCAACTGGCGCTACGCCAGTCGGCACCGGGGTTCCAGATCCCGGGACGGCACCCGAGACGCCTTTCGTGTCCCTCGAACGCAACGAGACCCCAGGATCGTCTGACAGGCGCAAGGCAGGCGTCCCGAACTACACCACAACGCAGACACAGGCTGGAGCTGCCCTGCCCGGCACACGCTGGCGTCGCACTGGAAAGGTCCCCGGGCCCTTCACCTGCCCAAAGGGGACTGTTCCTGGATAGCCCTTGCCCCGAACAGAACTTTACCCCCCTCCCTGCGCTTCCCAGCCCCTTCCCAGCCGCCCAGCCTCCACTTAGCTTTCAGAGGGCCAAGAGACCGAATCCATCTTCAACGGATGAAAACGCCACGTGCGCCGACAGGGATATTCCAGCATCGCCGGCTTCCTCCTCAACATCTACAGCAACACAGGAAAACACACGCTGACTAAGCAGAGCAAACACACAGTATAAAGGCACAAGGCACATCTTCCCTCTGACACCACGCACCGCCCCACCTGCTTACAGTGCTCGGCTCGCCTCTTTTCTCACTCTTTCTTGCCAAGTTGTCCCTCTGCCTACAACCTTTGCCTACACGATAACAGACACGGGCTGGAGCTGCCCCGCCGTGCACAAGCTGGCATCAGTCCGTAAAGTTCCCTGGACCCTTTAGCTGCCCAAAGGGCACTGTTCCTGGACGGCCTTTGCCCCTATGAGAGCTTTAAACCCCCTCCATGCAATTCCCAGCCCCTCCCCAGCCCTCGAGCCTCCGCTTACCTGTCAGAGGGCCAAGGGGCTGCATCAATCTGCAGAGAAAAACACCACGTGCACTAGTAAGCATCTTCCTGCATTGCCCAATTCCTCTTCAACATCTGCAGTAACACAAGAAAACACACACTCACTTAGCAGAGACAACGCACATTATAAAGGCACACAGCACATCTTCCCGCTGACACCACGCAACAACCCACCTGCTTACGGCGCACAGCTCGCCTCCTGCGTCGCCCCTTCTGTGCCAAGTTGTCCCTCTGCACCTGAAATCAAGTTATTCAACAAGTCACCCAGATGCTCATCAACAGCTTGACCATTCCACAGGTCTGCTTTCTGTTTAGGAATCCCACCAGAAGCTCTAATTGAGTCTCTAAAACACTGCGGAAGGGACAGTCCGCTCCCCTGCCCACAGCTACTCCATCCCAGACGACTGCACCACCTTTGCCTGCGCAGTTTAACACGTCAACAGATCAACCGTGCACCCCTAGAGCTCCGTCCACCCACCCCTGACTCCACGCCTCCGGGCAGAGCAGCTCCTAGCCAAAGGTGCACCTGCGCAGACAGTCGCACCTCAGAACGTTATCGACAACACATCAACAGCGCCAAAAACGCTCTATAAAAGCAACGACTCCAAACCAGAGACTGCATCGATCAAAAGAACCTGCAGGGAGGCAGCGGTGAGGCGAGGAGTCTCTACTGCAACCCCAGAAAAAAATAAGAGCCGAACGGCACGGCCCCTTAGGAGACGGCGGCGCTGGCGCAAACACACAGAGAGGGCGGCACGGCTTAAAAACTTCAAGATGCTGGGAAGAAGTGCCAGTCCCTGAGACTGGATGGGTAGAGAGCAGAGCTGCCGACGCAGCCCTCAATGACACCATAAAACACCACCGACCAGAAACGTCCCAAACGCAAGGACCTGCCACGCTTTCGGCTGCTGATACCAGAAAACCAGCGCCCAACTGGCGCTACGCCAGTCGGCACCGGGGTTCCAGATCCCGGGACGGCACCCGAGACGCCTTTCGTGTCCCTCGAACGCAACGAGACCCCAGGATCGTCTGACAGGCGCAAGGCAGGCGTCCCGAACTACACCACAACGCAGACACAGGCTGGAGCTGCCCTGCCCGGCACACGCTGGCGTCGCACTGGAAAGGTCCCCGGGCCCTTCACCTGCCCAAAGGGGACTGTTCCTGGATAGCCCTTGCCCCGAACAGAACTTTACCCCCCTCCCTGCGCTTCCCAGCCCCTTCCCAGCCGCCCAGCCTCCACTTAGCTTTCAGAGGGCCAAGGGACCGAACCCGTCTTCAACAGAGGAAAACGCCACGTGCGCGAACGGCCGTCTTCCTGCATCACCGGGTTCCTCTTCAGCGTCTGCAGGAACACGAGAAAACGCACGCTCGCTAAGGCGTGCCAGCACACGGCGTCGTGGGGTAAACGCCGACCCCTTCCGCAACACCCACCTCCTGCTAAGTTCCACGGCGTTCCGTTCGGCGCGTCGTGCCGCGGGCGCGGTCACCAACCCTGGTCGCTCGTGACGCCTAAGACGGCGAGAAGCAAAAGAACTGTAGCGCCTGGAACGAGTCCCCGGCCGCAAACGCTCCTCCTCGCCCCTAGCCCGGCTCACCTCAAATGCTCCTCCCAGGCCAAAGGGCCCACAAAGCGCCTGCAAAGAGAGAAGGAAGCGCTGAACCGAGTCACCGGGCAATACCGGGCTCCTCAACACCCACCGCCGCCTCACCTTCTCGGCTGCCGGCCGGCGTGCGGCTTCGCCCCTCCCAGCTCGTCTGCGGCACCTGCAAAACCAGAGGCACGCGCTCGGACGCCGCCCGAAAACACAGCCTGCCGCAGACGCCCCCATCTCGCCCTCCCTTACCGGGGCCGCTCGCCCACCCGGCCGCCCTTGCTTTTGGCTGCCACGCTGTTGACCACGAAGACGCTCAGCTACCGCCTGTAAAACACAACCAAAGGACGCTCAGACCTGCACCAGCAACACGGCACCTGAAACGAGCTGCCGCTTCAGCCCAGCACTCCGTGCTCACCTTGCCCCAGGACCTGCGCTGCCGATACCCAGCTTTCCTCTTCGCTTCCCACCTAGGAAAAGCAGAAACGACCGGGCTTAGCTAGAGCCACACGGCACAGCTTCCCTCTGGCACCACGCACCGACCCACCTGCTTACGGCGCACAGCTCGCCTCCTGCGTCGCCCCTTCTGTGCCAAGCTGTCCCTCTGCACCTGAAATCAAGTTATTCAGCAAGTCACCCAGCAGCTCATCAACAGCTTGACCATTCCGCACGTCTGCTTTCTATTGCGCAATAGCATTCCAAGCTCTCGGGGAGTCTCCAAAACGCCTGCGCGGGGACCCTCCACTCCCCTGCCCACGGCTACTCCAGCCCAGATGACCGCGCAACCTCTGCCTACGCAATTTAACGCGTCAGCAGATTAGCCGGGGACTCCCAGAGCCCCGTCCACCCACCCCGGACTCCACGCGTCCCGGCAGAGCAGCTCCGAGCCAAACGCGCACCCGCGCGGACAGACGCTCCGCAGAACGTTATCGACCACACGACGGCCACAGCACCAAAAACGCTCCACAACGAAAACGACACTCCGAGACCAGACAGGCATCCATCCAAAGAATCTACGGGGAGGCAGCGGTGAGGCCAGGAGCCTCTCCTACAACCCCAAATGAAAAAGGAGCCCAACGTCACGGCTCCTGACGAGACGGCGGCACCGCCGCAACCCAGCAGAGACGGCGCAACCAAACGAGAAGCTGCTGCAACGCCTAAGAACTTCTTCCCAGCATCTTGAAGTGCCAGTCCCCGAGACTGGAAGGGTAGAGAGCACAGCTGCCGGCACAGCCCAGGACAACGCCACAAACACCACCGACCAGAAACGACCGAAACGCAAGAACCCTCTACGCTTTCGGCTGCTGATACCAGAAAACCAGCGCCCAACTGGCGCTACGCCAGTCGGCACCGGGGTTCCAGATCCCGGGACGGCACCCGAGACGCCTTTCGTGTCCCTCGAACGCAACGAGACCCCAGGATCGTCTGACAGGCGCAAGGCAGGCGTCCCGAACTACACCACAACGCAGACACAGGCTGGAGCTGCCCTGCCCGGCACACGCTGGCGTCGCACTGGAAAGGTCCCCGGGCCCTTCACCTGCCCAAAGGGGACTGTTCCTGGATAGCCCTTGCCCCGAACAGAACTTTACCCCCCTCCCTGCGCTTCCCAGCCCCTTCCCAGCCGCCCAGCCTCCACTTAGCTTTCAGAGGGCCAAGAGACCGAATCCATCTTCAACGGATGAAAACGCCACGTGCGCCGACAGGGATATTCCAGCATCGCCGGCTTCCTCCTCAACATCTACAGCAACACAGGAAAACACACGCTGACTAAGCAGAGCAAACACACAGTATAAAGGCACAAGGCACATCTTCCCTCTGACACCACGCACCGCCCCACCTGCTTACAGTGCTCGGCTCGCCTCTTTTCTCACTCTTTCTTGCCAAGTTGTCCCTCTGCCTACAACCTTTGCCTACACGATAACAGACACGGGCTGGAGCTGCCCCGCCGTGCACAAGCTGGCATCAGTCCGTAAAGTTCCCTGGACCCTTTAGCTGCCCAAAGGGCACTGTTCCTGGACGGCCTTTGCCCCTATGAGAGCTTTAAACCCCCTCCATGCAATTCCCAGCCCCTCCCCAGCCCTCGAGCCTCCGCTTACCTGTCAGAGGGCCAAGGGGCTGCATCAATCTGCAGAGAAAAACACCACGTGCACTAGTAAGCATCTTCCTGCATTGCCCAATTCCTCTTCAACATCTGCAGTAACACAAGAAAACACACACTCACTTAGCAGAGACAACGCACATTATAAAGGCACACAGCACATCTTCCCGCTGACACCACGCAACAACCCACCTGCTTACGGCGCACAGCTCGCCTCCTGCGTCGCCCCTTCTGTGCCAAGTTGTCCCTCTGCACCTGAAATCAAGTTATTCAACAAGTCACCCAGATGCTCATCAACAGCTTGACCATTCCACAGGTCTGCTTTCTGTTTAGGAATCCCACCAGAAGCTCTAATTGAGTCTCTAAAACACTGCGGAAGGGACAGTCCGCTCCCCTGCCCACAGCTACTCCATCCCAGACGACTGCACCACCTTTGCCTGCGCAGTTTAACACGTCAACAGATCAACCGTGCACCCCTAGAGCTCCGTCCACCCACCCCTGACTCCACGCCTCCGGGCAGAGCAGCTCCTAGCCAAAGGTGCACCTGCGCAGACAGTCGCACCTCAGAACGTTATCGACAACACATCAACAGCGCCAAAAACGCTCTATAAAAGCAACGACTCCAAACCAGAGACTGCATCGATCAAAAGAACCTGCAGGGAGGCAGCGGTGAGGCGAGGAGTCTCTACTGCAACCCCAGAAAAAAATAAGAGCCGAACGGCACGGCCCCTTAGGAGACGGCGGCGCTGGCGCAAACACACAGAGAGGGCGGCACGGCTTAAAAACTTCAAGATGCTGGGAAGAAGTGCCAGTCCCTGAGACTGGATGGGTAGAGAGCAGAGCTGCCGACGCAGCCCTCAATGACACCATAAAACACCACCGACCAGAAACGTCCCAAACGCAAGGACCTGCCACGCTTTCGGCTGCTGATACCAGAAAACCAGCGCCCAACTGGCGCTACGCCAGTCGGCACCGGGGTTCCAGATCCCGGGACGGCACCCGAGACGCCTTTCGTGTCCCTCGAACGCAACGAGACCCCAGGATCGTCTGACAGGCGCAAGGCAGGCGCCCCGAACTACACCACAACGCAGACACAGGCTGGAGCTGCCCTGCCCGGCACACGCTGGCGTCACACTGGAAAGGTCCCCGGGCCCTTTACCCGCGCCAAGGGGACGGTTCCTGGACGGCCCTTGCCCTTATCAGAACTAAACCCACCGTCCCTGCGATTCCCAGCCCCTTGCCAGCCCTCGTGCCTCCACTTAGCTTTCAGAGGGCCAAGGGACCGAACCCGTCTTCAACAGAGGAAAACGCCACGTGCGCGAACGGCCGTCTTCCTGCATCACCGGGTTCCTCTTCAGCGTCTGCAGGAACACGAGAAAACGCACGCTCGCTAAGGCGTGCCAGCACACGGCGTCGTGGGGTAAACGCCGACCCCTTCCGCAACACCCACCTCCTGCTAAGTTCCACGGCGTTCCGTTCGGCGCGTCGTGCCGCGGGCGCGGTCACCAACCCTGGTCGCTCGTGACGCCTAAGACGGCGAGAAGCAAAAGAACTGTAGTGCCTGGAACGAGTCCCCGGCCGCAAACGCTCCTCCTCGCCCCTAGCCCGGCTCACCTCAAATGCTCCTCCCAGGCCAAAGGGCCCACAAAGCGCCTGCAAAGAGAGAAGGAAGCGCTGAACCGAGTCACCGGGCAATACCGGGCTCCTCAACACCCACCGCCGCCTCACCTTCTCGGCTGCCGGCCGGCGTGCGGCTTCGCCCCTCCCAGCTCGTCTGCGGCACCTGCAAAACCAGAGGCACGCGCTCGGACGCCGCCCGAAAACACAGCCTGCCGCAGACGCCCCCATCTCGCCCTCCCTTACCGGGGCCGCTCGCCCACCCGGCCGCCCTTGCTTTTGGCTGCCACGCTGTTGACCACGAAGACGCTCAGCTACCGCCTGTAAAACACAACCAAAGGACGCTCAGACCTGCACCAGCAACACGGCACCTGAAACGAGCTGCCGCTTCAGCCCAGCACTCCGTGCTCACCTTGCCCCAGGACCTGCGCTGCCGATACCCAGCTTTCCTCTTCGCTTCCCACCTAGGAAAAGCAGAAACGACCGGGCTTAGCTAGAGCCACACGGCACAGCTTCCCTCTGGCACCACGCACCGACCCACCTGCTTACGGCGCACAGCTCGCCTCCTGCGTCGCCCCTTCTGTGCCAAGCTGTCCCTCTGCACCTGAAATCAAGTTATTCAGCAAGTCACCCAGCAGCTCATCAACAGCTTGACCATTCCGCACGTCTGCTTTCTATTGCGCAATAGCATTCCAAGCTCTCGGGGAGTCTCCAAAACGCCTGCGCGGGGACCCTCCACTCCCCTGCCCACGGCTACTCCAGCCCAGATGACCGCGCAACCTCTGCCTACGCAATTTAACGCGTCAGCAGATTAGCCGGGGACTCCCAGAGCCCCGTCCACCCACCCCGGACTCCACGCGTCCCGGCAGAGCAGCTCCGAGCCAAACGCGCACCCGCGCGGACAGACGCTCCGCAGAACGTTATCGACCACACGACGGCCACAGCACCAAAAACGCTCCACAACGAAAACGACACTCCGAGACCAGACAGGCATCCATCCAAAGAATCTACGGGGAGGCAGCGGTGAGGCCAGGAGCCTCTCCTACAACCCCAAATGAAAAAGGAGCCCAACGTCACGGCTCCTGACGAGACGGCGGCACCGCCGCAACCCAGCAGAGACGGCGCAACCAAACGAGAAGCTGCTGCAACGCCTAAGAACTTCTTCCCAGCATCTTGAAGTGCCAGTCCCCGAGACTGGAAGGGTAGAGAGCACAGCTGCCGGCACAGCCCAGGACAACGCCACAAACACCACCGACCAGAAACGACCGAAACGCAAGAACCCTCTACGCTTTCGGCTGCTGATACCAGAAAACCAGCACCCAACTGGCGCTACGCCAGTCGGCACCGGGGTTCCAGATCCCGGGACGGCACCCGAGACGCCTTTCGTGTCCCTCGAACGCAACGAGACCCCAGGATCGTCTGACAGGCGCAAGGCAGGCGTCCCGAACTACACCACAACGCAGACACAGGCTGGAGCTGCCCTGCCCGGCACACGCTGGCGTCGCACTGGAAAGGTCCCCGGGCCCTTCACCTGCCCAAAGGGGACTGTTCCTGGATAGCCCTTGCCCCGAACAGAACTTTACCCCCCTCCCTGCGCTTCCCAGCCCCTTCCCAGCCGCCCAGCCTCCACTTAGCTTTCAGAGGGCCAAGAGACCGAATCCATCTTCAACGGATGAAAACGCCACGTGCGCCGACAGGGATATTCCAGCATCGCCGGCTTCCTCCTCAACATCTACAGCAACACAGGAAAACACACGCTGACTAAGCAGAGCAAACACACAGTATAAAGGCACAAGGCACATCTTCCCTCTGACACCACGCACCGCCCCACCTGCTTACAGTGCTCGGCTCGCCTCTTTTCTCACTCTTTCTTGCCAAGTTGTCCCTCTGCCTACAACCTTTGCCTACACGATAACAGACACGGGCTGGAGCTGCCCCGCCGTGCACAAGCTGGCATCAGTCCGTAAAGTTCCCTGGACCCTTTAGCTGCCCAAAGGGCACTGTTCCTGGACGGCCTTTGCCCCTATGAGAGCTTTAAACCCCCTCCATGCAATTCCCAGCCCCTCCCCAGCCCTCGAGCCTCCGCTTACCTGTCAGAGGGCCAAGGGGCTGCATCAATCTGCAGAGAAAAACACCACGTGCACTAGTAAGCATCTTCCTGCATTGCCCAATTCCTCTTCAACATCTGCAGTAACACAAGAAAACACACACTCACTTAGCAGAGACAACGCACATTATAAAGGCACACAGCACATCTTCCCGCTGACACCACGCAACAACCCACCTGCTTACGGCGCACAGCTCGCCTCCTGCGTCGCCCCTTCTGTGCCAAGTTGTCCCTCTGCACCTGAAATCAAGTTATTCAACAAGTCACCCAGATGCTCATCAACAGCTTGACCATTCCACAGGTCTGCTTTCTGTTTAGGAATCCCACCAGAAGCTCTAATTGAGTCTCTAAAACACTGCGGAAGGGACAGTCCGCTCCCCTGCCCACAGCTACTCCATCCCAGACGACTGCACCACCTTTGCCTGCGCAGTTTAACACGTCAACAGATCAACCGTGCACCCCTAGAGCTCCGTCCACCCACCCCTGACTCCACGCCTCCGGGCAGAGCAGCTCCTAGCCAAAGGTGCACCTGCGCAGACAGTCGCACCTCAGAACGTTATCGACAACACATCAACAGCGCCAAAAACGCTCTATAAAAGCAACGACTCCAAACCAGAGACTGCATCGATCAAAAGAACCTGCAGGGAGGCAGCGGTGAGGCGAGGAGTCTCTACTGCAACCCCAGAAAAAAATAAGAGCTGAACGGCACGGCCCCTTAGGAGACGGCGGCACTGGCGCAAACACACAGAGAGGGCGGCACGGCTTAAAAACTTCAAGATGCTGGGAAGAAGTGCCAGTCCCTGAGACTGGATGGGTAGAGAGCAGAGCTGCCGACGCAGCCCTCAATGACACCATAAAACACCACCGACCAGAAACGTCCCAAACGCAAGGACCTGCCACGCTTTCGGCTGCTGATACCAGAAAACCAGCGCCCAATTGGCGCTACGCCAGTCGGCACCGGGGTTCCAGATCCCGGGACGGCACCCGAGACGCCTTTCGTGTCCCTCGAATGCAACGAGACCCCAGGATCGTCTGACAGGCGCAAGGCAGGCGTCCCGAACTACACCACAACGCAGACACAGGCTGGAGCTGCCCTGCCCGGCACACGCTGGCGTCACACTGGAAAGGTCCCCGGGCCCTTTACCCGCGCCAAGGGGACGGTTCCTGGACGGCCCTTGCCCTTATCAGAACTAAACCCACCGTCCCTGCGATTCCCAGCCCCTTGCCAGCCCTCGTGCCTCCACTTAGCTTTCAGAGGGCCAAGGGACCGAACCCGTCTTCAACAGAGGAAAACGCCACGTGCGCGAACGGCCGTCTTCCTGCATCGCCGGGTTCCTCTTCAGCGTCTGCAGGAACACGAGAAAACGCACGCTCGCTAAGGCGTGCCAGCACACGGCGTCGTGGGGTAAACACCGACCCCTTCCGCAACACCCACCTCCTGCTAAGTTCCACGGCGTTCCGTTCGGCGCGTCGTGCCGCGGGTGCGGTCACCAACCCTGGTCGCTCGTGACGCCTAAGACGGCGAGAAGCAAAAGAACTGTAGCGCCTGGAACGAGTCCCCGGCCGCAAACGCTCCTCCTCGCCCCTAGCCCGGCTCACCTCAAATGCTCCTCCCAGGCCAAAGGGCCCACAAAGCGCCTGCAAAGAGAGAAGGAAGCGCTGAACCGAGTCACCGGGCAATACCGGGCTCCTCAACACCCACCGCCGCCTCACCTTCTCGGCTGCCGGCCGGCGTGCGGCTTCGCCCCTCCCAGCTCGTCTGCGGCACCTGCAAAACCAGAGGCACGCGCTCGGACGCCGCCCGAAAACACAGCCTGCCGCAGACACCCCCATCTCGCCCTCCCTTACCGGGGCCGCTCGCCCACCCGGCCGCCCTTGCTTTTGGCTGCCACGCTGTTGACCACGAAGACGCTCAGCTACCGCCTGTAAAACACAACCAAAGGACGCTCAGACCTGCACCAGCAACACGGCACCTGAAACGAGCTGCCGCTTCAGCCCAGCACTCCGTGCTCACCTTGCCCCAGGACCTGCGCTGCCGATACCCAGCTTTCCTCTTCGCTTCCCACCTAGGAAAAGCAGAAACGACCGGGCTTAGCTAGAGCCACACGGCACAGCTTCCCTCTGGCACCACGCACCGACCCACCTGCTTACGGCGCACAGCTCGCCTCCTGCGTCGCCCCTTCTGTGCCAAGCTGTCCCTCTGCACCTGAAATCAAGTTATTCAGCAAGTCACCCAGCAGCTCATCAACAGCTTGACCATTCCGCACGTCTGCTTTCTATTGCGCAATAGCATTCCAAGCTCTCGGGGAGTCTCCAAAACGCCTGCGCGGGGACCCTCCACTCCCCTGCCCACGGCTACTCCAGCCCAGATGACCGCACAACCTCTGCCTACGCAATTTAACGCGTCAGCAGATTAGCCGGGGACTCCCAGAGCCCCGTCCACCCACCCCGGACTCCACGCGTCCCGGCAGAGCAGCTCCGAGCCAAACGCGCACCCACGCGGACAGACGCTCCGCAGAACGTTATCGACCACACGACGGCCACAGCACCAAAAACGCTCCACAATGAAAACGACACTCCGAGACCAGACAGGCATCCATCCAAAGAATCTACGGGGAGGCAGCGGTGAGGCCAGGAGCCTCTCCTACAACCCCAAATGAAAAAGGAGCCCAACGTCACGGCTCCTGACGAGACGGCGGCACCGCGGCAACCCAGCAGAGACGGCGCAACCAAACGAGAAGCTGCTGCAACGCCTAAGAACTTCTTCCCAGCATCTTGAAGTGCCAGTCCCCGAGACTGGAAGGGTAGAGAGCACAGCTGCCGGCACAGCCCAGGACAACGCCACAAACACCACCGACCAGAAACGACCGAAACGCACGAACCCTCTACGCTTTCGGCTGCTGATACCAGAAAACCAGCACCCAACTGGCGCTACGCCAGTCGGCACCGGGGTTCCAGATCCCGGGACGGCACCCGAGACGCCTTTCGTGTCCCTCGAACGCAACGAGACCCCAGGATCGTCTGACAGGCGCAAGGCAGGCGTCCCGAACTACACCACAACGCAGACACAGGCTGGAGCTGCCCTGCCCGGCACACGCTGGCGTCGCACGGGAAAGGTCCCCGGGCCCTTCACCTGCCCAAAGGGGACTGTTCCTGGATAGCCCTTGCCCCGAACAGAACTTTACCCCCCTCCCTGCGCTTCCCAGCCCCTTCCCAGCCGCCCAGCCTCCACTTAGCTTTCAGAGGGCCAAGAGACCGAATCCATCTTCAACGGATGAAAACGCCACGTGCGCCGACAGGGATATTCCAGCATCGCCGGCTTCCTCCTCAACATCTACAGCAACACAGGAAAACACACGCTGACTAAGCAGAGCAAACACACAGTATAAAGGCACAAGGCACATCTTCCCTCTGACACCACGCACCGCCCCACCTGCTTACAGTGCTCGGCTCGCCTCTTTTCTCACTCTTTCTTGCCAAGTTGTCCCTCTGCCTACAACCTTTGCCTACACGATAACAGACACGGGCTGGAGCTGCCCCGCCGTGCACAAGCTGGCATCAGTCCGTAAAGTTCCCTGGACCCTTTAGCTGCCCAAAGGGCACTGTTCCTGGACGGCCTTTGCCCCTATGAGAGCTTTAAACCCCCTCCATGCAATTCCCAGCCCCTCCCCAGCCCTCGAGCCTCCGCTTACCTGTCAGAGGGCCAAGGGGCTGCATCAATCTGCAGAGAAAAACACCACGTGCACTAGTAAGCATCTTCCTGCATTGCCCAATTCCTCTTCAACATCTGCAGTAACACAAGAAAACACACACTCACTTAGCAGAGACAACGCACATTATAAAGGCACACAGCACATCTTCCCGCTGACACCACGCAACAACCCACCTGCTTACGGCGCACAGCTCGCCTCCTGCGTCGCCCCTTCTGTGCCAAGTTGTCCCTCTGCACCTGAAATCAAGTTATTCAACAAGTCACCCAGATGCTCATCAACAGCTTGACCATTCCACAGGTCTGCTTTCTGTTTAGGAATCCCACCAGAAGCTCGAATTGAGTCTCTAAAACACTGCGGAAGGGACAGTCCGCTCCCCTGCCCACAGCTACTCCATCCCAGACGACTGCACCACCTTTGCCTGCGCAGTTTAACACGTCAACAGATCAACCGTGCACCCCTAGAGCTCCGTCCACCCACCCCTGACTCCACGCCTCCGGGCAGAGCAGCTCCTAGCCAAAGGTGCACCTGCGCAGACAGTCGCACCTCAGAACGTTATCGACAACACATCAACAGCGCCAAAAACGCTCTATAAAAGCAACGACTCCAAACCAGAGACTGCATCGATCAAAAGAACCTGCAGGGAGGCAGCGGTGAGGCGAGGAGTCTCTACTGCAACCCCAGAAAAAAATAAGAGCCGAACGGCACGGCCCCTTAGGAGACGGCGGCGCTGGCGCAAACACACAGAGAGGGCGGCACGGCTTAAAAACTTCAAGATGCTGGGAAGAAGTGCCAGTCCCTGAGACTGGATGGGTAGAGAGCAGAGCTGCCGACGCAGCCCTCAATGACACCATAAAACACCACCGACCAGAAACGTCCCAAACGCAAGGACCTGCCACGCTTTCGGCTGCTGATACCAGAAAACCAGCGCCCAATTGGCGCTACGCCAGTCGGAACCGGGATTCCAGATCCCGGGACGGCACCCGAGACGCCTTTCGTGTCCCTCGAACGCAACGAGACACCAGGATCGTCTGACAGGCGCAAGGCAGGCGTCCCGAACTACACCACAACGCAGACACAGGCTGGAGCTGCCCTGCCCGGCACACGCTGGCGTCACACTGGAAAGGTCCCCGGGCCCTTTACCCGCGCCAAGGGGACGGTTCCTGGACGGCCCTTGCCCTTATCAGAACTAAACCCACCGTCCCTGCGATTCCCAGCCCCTTGCCAGCCCTCGTGCCTCCACTTAGCTTTCAGAGGGCCAAGGGACCGAACCCGTCTTCAACAGAGGAAAACGCCACGTGCGCGAACGGCCGTCTTCCTGCATCGCCGGGTTCCTCTTCAGCGTCTGCAGGAACACGAGAAAACGCACGCTCGCTAAGGCGCGCCAGCACACGGCGTCGTGGGGTAAACGCCGACCCCTTCCGCAACACCCACCTCCTGCTAAGTTCCACGGCGTTCCGTTCGGCGCGTCGTGCCGCGGGCGCGGTCACCAACCCTGGTCGCTCGTGACGCCTAAGACGGCGAGAAGCAAAAGAACTGTAGCGCCTGGAACGAGTCCCCGGCCGCAAACGCTCCTCCTCGCCCCTAGCCCGGCTCACCTCAAATGCTCCTCCCAGGCCAAAGGGCCCACAAAGCGCCTGCAAAGAGAGAAGGAAGCGCTGAACCGAGTCACCGGGCAATACCGGGCTCCTCAACACCCACCGCCGCCTCACCTTCTCGGCTGCCGGCCGGCGTGCGGCTTCGCCCCTCCCAGCTCGTCTGCGGCACCTGCAAAACCAGAGGCACGCGCTCGGACGCCGCCCGAAAACACAGCCTGCCGCAGACACCCCCATCTCGCCCTCCCTTACCGGGGCCGCTCGCCCACCCGGCCGCCCTTGCTTTTGGCTGCCACGCTGTTGACCACGAAGACGCTCAGCTACCGCCTGTAAAACACAACCAAAGGACGCTCAGACCTGCACCAGCAACACGGCACCTGAAACGAGCTGCCGCTTCAGCCCAGCACTCCGTGCTCACCTTGCCCCAGGACCTGCGCTGCCGATACCCAGCTTTCCTCTTCGCTTCCCACCTAGGAAAAGCAGAAACGACCGGGCTTAGCTAGAGCCACACGGCACAGCTTCCCTCTGGCACCACGCACCGACCCACCTGCTTACGGCGCACAGCTTGCCTCCTGCGTCGCCCGTTCTGTGCCAAGCTGTCCCTCTGCACCTGAAATCAAGTTATTCAGCAAGTCACCCAGCAGCTCATCAACAGCTTGACCATTCCGCACGTCTGCTTTCTATTGCGCAATAGCATTCCAAGCTCTGGGGGAGTCTCCAAAACGCCTGCGCGGGGACCCTCCACTCCCCTGCCCACGGCTACTCCAGCCCAGATGACCGCGCAACCTCTGCCTACGCAATTTAACGCGTCAGCAGATTAGCCGGGGACTCCCAGAGCCCCGTCCACCCACCCCGGACTCCACGCGTCCCGGCAGAGCAGCTCCGAGCCAAACGCGCACCCGCGCGGACAGACGCTCCGCAGAACGTTATCGACCACACGACGGCCACAGCACCAAAAACGCTCCACAACGAAAACGACACTCCGAGACCAGACAGGCATCCATCCAAAGAATCTACGGGGAGGCAGCGGTGAGGCCAGGAGCCTCTCCTACAACCCCAAATGAAAAAGGAGCCCAACGTCACGGCTCCTGACGAGACGGCGGCACCGCCGCAACCCAGCAGAGACGGCGCAACCAAACGAGAAGCTGCTGCAACGCCTAAGAACTTCTTCCCAGCATCTTGAAGTGCCAGTCCCCGAGACTGGAAGGGTAGAGAGCACAGCTGCCGGCACAGCCCAGGACAACGCCACAAACACCACCAACCAGAAACGACCGAAACGCAAGAACCCTCTACGCTTTCGGCTGCTGATACCAGAAAACCAGCGCCCAATTGGCGCTACGCCAGTCGGAACCGGGATTCCAGATCCCGGGACGGCACCCGAGACGCCTTTCGTGTCCCTCGAACGCAACGAGACCCCAGGATCGTCTGACAGGCGCAAGGCAGGCGTCCCGAACTACACCACAACGCAGACACAGGCTGGAGCTGCCCTGCCCGGCACACGCTGGCGTCGCACTGGAAAGGTCCCCGGGCCCTTCACCTGCCCAAAGGGGACTGTTCCTGGATAGCCCTTGCCCCGAACAGAACTTTACCCCCCTCCCTGCGCTTCCCAGCCCCTTCCCAGCCGCCCAGCCTCCACTTAGCTTTCAGAGGGCCAAGAGACCGAATCCATCTTCAACGGATGAAAACGCCACGTGCGCCAACAGGGATATTCCAGCATCGCCGGCTTCCTCCTCAACATCTACAGCAACACAGGAAAACACACGCTGACTAAGCAGAGCAAACACACAGTATAAAGGCACAAGGCACATCTTCCCTCTGACACCACGCACCGCCCCACCTGCTTACAGTGCTCGGCTCGCCTCTTTTCTCACTCTTTCTTGCCAAGTTGTCCCTCTGCCTACAACCTTTGCCTACACGATAACAGACACGGGCTGGAGCTGCCCCGCCGTGCACAAGCTGGCATCAGTCCGTAAAGTTCCCTGGACCCTTTAGCTGCCCAAAGGGCACTGTTCCTGGACGGCCTTTGCCCCTATGAGAGCTTTAAACCCCCTCCATGCAATTCCCAGCCCCTCCCCAGCCCTCGAGCCTCCGCTTACCTGTCAGAGGGCCAAGGGGCTGCATCAATCTGCAGAGAAAAACACCACGTGCACTAGTAAGCATCTTCCTGCATTGCCCAATTCCTCTTCAACATCTGCAGTAACACAAGAAAACACACACTCACTTAGCAGAGACAACGCACATTATAAAGGCACACAGCACATCTTCCCGCTGACACCACGCAACAACCCACCTGCTTACGGCGCACAGCTCGCCTCCTGCGTCGCCCCTTCTGTGCCAAGTTGTCCCTCTGCACCTGAAATCAAGTTATTCAACAAGTCACCCAGATGCTCATCAACAGCTTGACCATTCCACAGGTCTGCTTTCTGTTTAGGAATCCCACCAGAAGCTCTAATTGAGTCTCTAAAACACTGCGGAAGGGACAGTCCGCTCCCCTGCCCACAGCTACTCCATCCCAGACGACTGCACCACCTTTGCCTGCGCAGTTTAACACGTCAACAGATCAACCGTGCACCCCTAGAGCTCCGTCCACCCACCCCTGACTCCACGCCTCCGGGCAGAGCAGCTCCTAGCCAAAGGTGCACCTGCGCAGACAGTCGCACCTCAGAACGTTATCGACAACACATCAACAGCGCCAAAAACGCTCTATAAAAGCAACGACTCCAAACCAGAGACTGCATCGATCAAAAGAACCTGCAGGGAGGCAGCGGTGAGGCGAGGAGTCTCTACTGCAACCCCAGAAAAAAATAAGAGCCGAACGGCACGGCCCCTTAGGAGACGGCGGCGCTGGCGCAAACACACAGAGAGGGCGGCACGGCTTAAAAACTTCAAGATGCTGGGAAGAAGTGCCAGTCCCTGAGACTGGATGGGTAGAGAGCAGAGCTGCCGACGCAGCCCTCAACGACACCATAAAACACCACCGACCAGAAACGTCCCAAACGCAAGGACCTGCCACGCTTTCGGCTGCTGATACCAGAAAACCAGCGCCCAATTGGCGCTACGCCAGTCGGAACCGGGATTCCAGATCCCGGGACGGCACCCGAGACGCCTTTCGTGTCCCTCGAACGCAACGAGACCCCAGGATCGTCTGACAGGCGCAAGGCAGGCGTCCCGAACTACACCACAACGCAGACACAGGCTGGAGCTGCCCTGCCCGGCACACGCTGGCGTCACACTGGAAAGGTCCCCGGGCCCTTTACCCGCGCCAAGGGGACGGTTCCTGGACGGCCCTTGCCCTTATCAGAACTAAACCCACCGTCCCTGCGATTCCCAGCCCCTTGCCAGCCCTCGTGCCTCCACTTAGCTTTCAGAGGGCCAAGGGACCGAACCCGTCTTCAACAGAGGAAAACGCCACGTGCGCGAACGGCCGTCTTCCTGCATCGCCGGGTTCCTCTTCAGCGTCTGCAGGAACACGAGAAAACGCACGCTCGCTAAGGCGTGCCAGCACACGGCGTCGTGGGGTAAACGCCGACCCCTTCCGCAACACCCACCTCCTGCTAAGTTCCACGGCGTTCCGTTCGGCGCGTCGTGCCGCGGGCGCGGTCACCAACCCTGGTCGCTCGTGACGCCTAAGACGGCGAGAAGCAAAAGAACTGTAGCGCCTGGAACGAGTCCCCGGCCGCAAACGCTCCTCCTCGCCCCTAGCCCGGCTCACCTCAAATGCTCCTCCCAGGCCAAAGGGCCCACAAAGCGCCTGCAAAGAGAGAAGGAAGCGCTGAACCGAGTCACCGGGCCATACCGGGCTCCTCAACACCCACCGCCGCCTCACCTTCTCGGCTGCCGGCCGGCGTGCGGCTTCACCCCTCCCAGCTCGTCTGCGGCACCTGCAAAACCAGAGGCACGAGCTCGGACGCCGCCCGAAAACACAGCCTGCCGCAGACGCCCCCATCTCGCCCTCCCTTACCGGGGCCGCTCGCCCACCCGGCCGCCCTTGCTTTTGGCTGCCACGCTGTTGACCACGAAGACGCTCAGCTACCGCCTGTAAAACACAACCAAAGGACGCTCAGACCTGCACCAGCAACACGGCACCTGAAACGAGCTGCCGCTTCAGCCCAGCACTCCGTGCTCACCTTGCCCCAGGACCTGCGCTGCCGATACCCAGCTTTCCTCTTCGCTTCCCACCTAGGAAAAGCAGAAACGACCGGGCTTAGCTAGAGCCACACGGCACAGCTTCCCTCTGGCACCACGCACCGACCCACCTGCTTACGGCGCACAGCTCGCCTCCTGCGTCGCCCCTTCTGTGCCAAGCTGTCCCTCTGCACCTGAAATCAAGTTATTCAGCAAGTCACCCAGCAGCTCATCAACAGCTTGACCATTCCGCACGTCTGCTTTCTATTGCGCAATAGCATTCCAAGCTCTCGGGGAGTCTCCAAAACGCCTGCGCGGGGACCCTCCACTCCCCTGCCCACGGCTACTCCAGCCCAGATGACCGCGCAACCTCTGCCTACGCAATTTAACGCGTCAGCAGATTAGCCGGGGACTCCCAGAGCCCCGTCCACCCACCCCGGACTCCACGCGTCCCGGCAGAGCAGCTCCGAGCCAAACGCGCACCCGCGCGGACAGACGCTCCGCAGAACGTTATCGACCACACGACGGCCACAGCACCAAAAACGCTCCACAACGAAAACGACACTCCGAGACCAGACAGGCATCCATCCAAAGAATCTACGGGGAGGCAGCGGTGAGGCCAGGAGCCTCTCCTACAACCCCAAATGAAAAAGGAGCCCAACGTCACGGCTCCTGACGAGACGGCGGCACCGCCGCAACCCAGCAGAGACGGCGCAACCAAACGAGAAGCTGCTGCAACGCCTAAGAACTTCTTCCCAGCATCTTGAAGTGCCAGTCCCCGAGACTGGAAGGGTAGAGAGCACAGCTGCCGGCACAGCCCAGGACAACGCCACAAACACCACCGACCAGAAACGACCGAAACGCAAGAACCCTCTACGCTTTCGGCTGCTGATACCAGAAAACCAGCGCCCAACTGGCGCTACGCCAGTCGGCACCGGGGTTCCAGATCCCGGGACGGCACCCGAGACGCCTTTCGTGTCCCTCGAACGCAACGAGACCCCAGGATCGTCTGACAGGCGCAAGGCAGGCGTCCCGAACTACACCACAACGCAGACACAGGCTGGAGCTGCCCTGCCCGGCACACGCTGGCGTCGCACTGGAAAGGTCCCCGGGCCCTTCACCTGCCCAAAGGGGACTGTTCCTGGATAGCCCTTGCCCCGAACAGAACTTTACCCCCCTCCCTGCGCTTCCCAGCCCCTTCCCAGCCGCCCAGCCTCCACTTAGCTTTCAGAGGGCCAAGAGACCGAATCCATCTTCGACGGATGAAAACGCCACGTGCGCCGACAGGGATATTCCAGCATCGCCGGCTTCCTCCTCAACATCTACAGCAACACAGGAAAACACACGCTGACTAAGCAGAGCAAACACACAGTATAAAGGCACAAGGCACATCTTCCCTCTGACACCACGCACCGCCCCACCTGCTTACAGTGCTCGGCTCGCCTCTTTTCTCACTCTTTCTTGCCAAGTTGTCCCTCTGCCTACAACCTTTGCCTACACGATAACAGACACGGGCTGGAGCTGCCCCGCCGTGCACAAGCTGGCATCAGTCCGTAAAGTTCCCTGGACCCTTTAGCTGCCCAAAGGGCACTGTTCCTGGACGGCCTTTGCCCCTATGAGAGCTTTAAACCCCCTCCATGCAATTCCCAGCCCCTCCCCAGCCCTCGAGCCTCCGCTTACCTGTCAGAGGGCCAAGGGGCTGCATCAATCTGCAGAGAAAAACACCACGTGCACTAGTAAGCATCTTCCTGCATTGCCCAATTCCTCTTCAACATCTGCAGTAACACAAGAAAACACACACTCACTTAGCAGAGACAACGCACATTATAAAGGCACACAGCACATCTTCCCGCTGACACCACGCAACAACCCACCTGCTTACGGCGCACAGCTCGCCTCCTGCGTCGCCCCTTCTGTGCCAAGTTGTCCCTCTGCACCTGAAATCAAGTTATTCAACAAGTCACCCAGATGCTCATCAACAGCTTGACCATTCCACAGGTCTGCTTTCTGTTTAGGAATCCCACCAGAAGCTCTAATTGAGTCTCTAAAACACTGCGGAAGGGACAGTCCGCTCCCCTGCCCACAGCTACTCCATCCCAGACGACTGCACCACCTTTGCCTGCGCAGTTTAACACGTCAACAGATCAACCGTGCACCCCTAGAGCTCCGTCCACCCACCCCTGACTCCACGCCTCCGGGCAGAGCAGCTCCTAGCCAAAGGTGCACCTGCGCAGACAGTCGCACCTCAGAACGTTATCGACAACACATCAACAGCGCCAAAAACGCTCTATAAAAGCAACGACTCCAAACCAGAGACTGCATCGATCAAAAGAACCTGCAGGGAGGCAGCGGTGAGGCGAGGAGTCTCTACTGCAACCCCAGAAAAAAATAAGAGCCGAACGGCACGGCCCCTTAGGAGACGGCGGTGCTGGCGCAAACACACAGAGAGGGCGGCACGGCTTAAAAACTTCAAGATGCTGGGAAGAAGTGCCAGTCCCTGAGACTGGATGGGTAGAGAGCAGAGCTGCCGACGCAGCCCTCAATGACACCATAAAACACCACCGACCAGAAACGTCCCAAACGCAAGGACCTGCCACGCTTTCGGCTGCTGATACCAGAAAACCAGCGCCCAATTGGCGCTACGCCAGTCGGAACCGGGATTCCAGATCCCGGGACGGCACCCGAGACGCCTTTCGTGTCCCTCGAACGCAACGAGACCCCAGGATCGTCTGACAGGCGCAAGGCAGGCGTCCCGAACTACACCACAACGCAGACACAGGCTGGAGCTGCCCTGCCCGGCACACGCTGGCGTCACACTGGAAAGGTCCCCGGGCCCTTTACCCGCGCCAAGGGGACGGTTCCTGGACGGCCCTTGCCCTTATCAGAACTAAACCCACCGTCCCTGCGATTCCCAGCCCCTTGCCAGCCCTCGTGCCTCCACTTAGCTTTCAGAGGGCCAAGGGACCGAACCCGTCTTCAACAGAGGAAAACGCCACGTGCGCGAACGGCCGTCTTCCTGCATCGCCGGGTTCCTCTTCAGCGTCTGCAGGAACACGAGAAAACGCACGCTCGCTAAGGCGCGCCAGCACACGGCGTCGTGGGGTAAACGCCGACCCCTTCCGCAACACCCACCTCCTGCTAAGTTCCACGGCGTTCCGTTCGGCGCGTCGTGCCGCGGGCGCGGTCACCAACCCTGGTCGCTCGTGACGCCTAAGACGGCGAGAAGCAAAAGAACTGTAGCGCCTGGAACGAGTCCCCGGCCGCAAACGCTCCTCCTCGCCCCTAGCCCGGCTCACCTCAAATGCTCCTCCCAGGCCAAAGGGCCCACAAAGCGCCTGCAAAGAGAGAAGGAAGCGCTGAACCGAGTCACCGGGCAATACCGGGCTCCTCAACACCCACCGCCGCCTCACCTTCTCGGCTGCCGGCCGGCGTGCGGCTTCGCCCCTCCCAGCTCGTCTGCGGCACCTGCAAAACCAGAGGCACGCGCTCGGACGCCGCCCGAAAACACAGCCTGCCGCAGACGCCCCCATCTCGCCCTCCCTTACCGGGGCCGCTCGCCCACCCGGCCGCCCTTGCTTTTGGCTGCCACGCTGTTGACCACGAAGACGCTCAGCTACCGCCTGTAAAACACAACCAAAGGACGCTCAGACCTGCACCAGCAACACGGCACCTGAAACGAGCTGCCGCTTCAGCCCAGCACTCCGTGCTCACCTTGCCCCAGGACCTGCGCTGCCGATACCCAGCTTTCCTCTTCGCTTCCCACCTAGGAAAAGCAGAAACGACCGGGCTTAGCTAGAGCCACACGGCACAGCTTCCCTCTGGCACCACGCACCGACCCACCTGCTTACGGCGCACAGCTCGCCTCCTGCGTCGCCCCTTCTGTGCCAAGCTGTCCCTCTGCACCTGAAATCAAGTTATTCAGCAAGTCACCCAGCAGCTCATCAACAGCTTGACCATTCCGCACGTCTGCTTTCTATTGCGCAATAGCATTCCAAGCTCTCGGGGAGTCTCCAAAACGCCTGCGCGGGGACCCTCCACTCCCCTGCCCACGGCTACTCCAGCCCAGATGACCGCGCAACCTCTGCCTACGCAATTTAACGCGTCAGCAGATTAGCCGGGGACTCCCAGAGCCCCGTCCACCCACCCCGGACTCCACGCGTCCCGGCAGAGCAGCTCCGAGCCAAACGCGCACCCGCGCGGACAGACGCTCCGCAGAACGTTATCGACCACACGACGGCCACAGCACCAAAAACGCTCCACAACGAAAACGACACTCCGAGACCAGACAGGCATCCATCCAAAGAATCTACGGGGAGGCAGCGGTGAGGCCAGGAGCCTCTCCTACAACCCCAAATGAAAAAGGAGCCCAACGTCACGGCTCCTGACGAGATGGCGGCACCGCCGCAACCCAGCAGAGACGGCGCAACCAAACGAGAAGCTGCTGCAACGCCTAAGAACTTCTTCCCAGCATCTTGAAGTGCCAGTCCCCGAGACTGGAAGGGTAGAGAGCACAGCTGCCGGCACAGCCCAGGACAACGCCACAAACACCACCGACCAGAAACGACCGAAACGCAAGAACCCTCTACGCTTTCGGCTGCTGATACCAGAAAACCAGCGCCCAACTGGCGCTACGCCAGTCGGCACCGGGGTTCCAGATCCCGGGACGGCACCCGAGACGCCTTTCGTGTCCCTCGAACGCAACGAGACACCAGGATCGTCTGACAGGCGCAAGGCAGGCGTCCCGAACTACACCACAACGCAGACACAGGCTGGAGCTGCCCTGCCCGGCACACGCTGGCGTCGCACTGGAAAGGTCCCCGGGCCCTTCACCTGCCCAAAGGGGACTGTTCCTGGATAGCCCTTGCCCCGAACAGAACTTTACCCCCCTCCCTGCGCTTCCCAGCCCCTTCCCAGCCGCCCAGCCTCCACTTAGCTTTCAGAGGGCCAAGAGACCGAATCCATCTTCAACGGATGAAAACGCCACGTGCGCCGACAGGGATATTCCAGCATCGCCGGCTTCCTCCTCAACATCTACAGCAACACAGGAAAACACACGCTGACTAAGCAGAGCAAACACACAGTATAAAGGCACAAGGCACATCTTCCCTCTGACACCACGCACCGCCCCACCTGCTTACAGTGCTCGGCTCGCCTCTTTTCTCACTCTTTCTTGCCAAGTTGTCCCTCTGCCTACAACCTTTGCCTACACGATAACAGACACGGGCTGGAGCTGCCCCGCCGTGCACAAGCTGGCATCAGTCCATAAAGTTCCCTGGACCCTTTAGCTGCCCAAAGGGCACTGTTCCTGGACGGCCTTTGCCCCTATGAGAGCTTTAAACCCCCTCCATGCAATTCCCAGCCCCTCCCCAGCCCTCGAGCCTCCGCTTACCTGTCAGAGGGCCAAGGGGCTGCATCAATCTGCAGAGAAAAACACCACGTGCACTAGTAAGCATCTTCCTGCATTGCCCAATTCCTCTTCAACATCTGCAGTAACACAAGAAAACACACACTCACTTAGCAGAGACAACGCACATTATAAAGGCACACAGCACATCTTCCCGCTGACACCACGCAACAACCCACCTGCTTACGGCGCACAGCTCGCCTCCTGCGTCGCCCCTTCTGTGCCAAGTTGTCCCTCTGCACCTGAAATCAAGTTATTCAACAAGTCACCCAGATGCTCATCAACAGCTTGACCATTCCACAGGTCTGCTTTCTGTTTAGGAATCCCACCAGAAGCTCTAATTGAGTCTCTAAAACACTGCGGAAGGGACAGTCCGCTCCCCTGCCCACAGCTACTCCATCCCAGACGACTGCACCACCTTTGCCTGCGCAGTTTAACACGTCAACAGATCAACCGTGCACCCCTAGAGCTCCGTCCACCCACCCCTGACTCCACGCCTCCGGGCAGAGCAGCTCCTAGCCAAAGGTGCACCTGCGCAGACAGTCGCACCTCAGAACGTTATCGACAACACATCAACAGCGCCAAAAACGCTCTATAAAAGCAACGACTCCAAACCAGAGACTGCATCGATCAAAAGAACCTGCAGGGAGGCAGCGGTGAGGCGAGGAGTCTCTACTGCAACCCCAGAAAAAAATAAGAGCCGAACGGCACGGCCCCTTAGGAGACGGCGGTGCTGGCGCAAACACACAGAGAGGGCGGCACGGCTTAAAAACTTCAAGATGCTGGGAAGAAGTGCCAGTCCCTGAGACTGGATGGGTAGAGAGCAGAGCTGCCGACGCAGCCCTCAATGACACCATAAAACACCACCGACCAGAAACGTCCCAAACGCAAGGACCTGCCACGCTTTCGGCTGCTGATACCAGAAAACCAGCGCCCAATTGGCGCTACGCCAGTCGGAACCGGGATTCCAGATCCCGGGACGGCACCCGAGACGCCTTTCGTGTCCCTCGAACGCAACGAGACACCAGGATCGTCTGACAGGCGCAAGGCAGGCGTCCCGAACTACACCACAACGCAGACACAGGCTGGAGCTGCCCTGCCCGGCACACGCTGGCGTCACACTGGAAAGGTCCCCGGGCCCTTTACCCGCGCCAAGGGGACGGTTCCTGGACGGCCCTTGCCCTTATCAGAACTAAACCCACCGTCCCTGCGATTCCCAGCCCCTTGCCAGCCCTCGTGCCTCCACTTAGCTTTCAGAGGGCCAAGGGACCGAACCCGTCTTCAACAGAGGAAAACGCCACGTGCGCGAACGGCCGTCTTCCTGCATCGCCGGGTTCCTCTTCAGCGTCTGCAGGAATACGAGAAAACGCACGCTCGCTAAGGCGTGCCAGCACACGGCGTCGTGGGGTAAACGCCGACCCCTTCCGCAACACCCACCTCCTGCTAAGTTCCACGGCGTTCCGTTCGGCGCGTCGTGCCGCGGGCGCGGTCACCAACCCTGGTCGCTCGTGACGCCTAAGACGGCGAGAAGCAAAAGAACTGTAGCGCCTGGAACGAGTCCCCGGCTGCAAACGCTCCTCCTCGCCCCTAGCCCGGCTCACCTCAAATGCTCCTCCCAGGCCAAAGGGCCCACAAAGCGCCTGCAAAGAGAGAAGGAAGCGCTGAACCGAGTCACCGGGCAATACCGGGCTCCTCAACACCCACCGCCGCCTCACCTTCTCGGCTGCCGGCCGGCGTGCGGCTTCGCCCCTCCCAGCTCGTCTGCGGCACCTGCAAAACCAGAGGCACGCGCTCGGATGCCGCCCGAAAACAGAGCCTGCCGCAGACGCCCCCATCTCGCCCTCCCTTACCGGGGCCGCTCGCCCACCCGGCCGCCCTTGCTTTTGGCTGCCACGCTGTTGACCACGAAGACGCTCAGCTACCGCCTGTAAAACACAACCAAAGGACGCTCAGACCTGCACCAGCAACACGGCACCTGAAACGAGCTGCCGCTTCAGCCCAGCACTCCGTGCTCACCTTGCCCCAGGACCTGCGCTGCCGATACCCAGCTTTCCTCTTCGCTTCCCACCTAGGAAAAGCAGAAACGACCGGGCTTAGCTAGAGCCACACGGCACAGCTTCCCTCTGGCACCACGCACCGACCCACCTGCTTACGGCGCACAGCTCGCCTCCTGCGTCGCCCCTTCTGTGCCAAGCTGTCCCTCTGCACCTGAAATCAAGTTATTCAGCAAGTCACCCAGCAGCTCATCAACAGCTTGACCATTCCGCACGTCTGCTTTCTATTGCGCAATAGCATTCCAAGCTCTCGGGGAGTCTCCAAAACGCCTGCGCGGGGACCCTCCACTCCCCTGCCCACGGCTACTCCAGCCCAGATGACCGCGCAACCTCTGCCTACGCAATTTAACGCGTCAGCAGATTAGCCGGGGACTCCCAGAGCCCCGTCCACCCACCCCGGACTCCACGCGTCCCGGCAGAGCAGCTCCGAGCCAAACGCGCACCCGTGCGGACAGACGCTCCGCAGAACGTTATCGACCACACGACGGCCACAGCACCAAAAACGCTCCACAACGAAAACGACACTCCGAGACCAGACAGGCATCCATCCAAAGAATCTACGGGGAGGCAGCGGTGAGGCCAGGAGCCTCTCCTACAACCCCAAATGAAAAAGGAGCCCAACGTCACGGCTCCTGACGAGACGGCGGCACCGCCGCAACCCAGCAGAGACGGCGCAACCAAACGAGAAGCTGCTGCAACGCCTAAGAACTTCTTCCCAGCATCTTGAAGTGCCAGTCCCCGAGACTGGAAGGGTAGAGAGCACAGCTGCCGGCACAGCCCAGGACAACGCCACAAACACCACCGACCAGAAACGACCGAAACGCAAGAACCCTCTACGCTTTCGGCTGCTGATACCAGAAAACCAGCGCCCAACTGGCGCTACGCCAGTCGGCACCGGGGTTCCAGATCCCGGGACGGCACCCGAGACGCCTTTCGTGTCCCTCGAACGCAACGAGACCCCAGGATCGTCTGACAGGCGCAAGGCAGGCGTCCCGAACTACACCACAACGCAGACACAGGCTGGAGCTGCCCTGCCCGGCACACGCTGGCGTCGCACTGGAAAGGTCCCCGGGCCCTTCACCTGCCCAAAGGGGACTGTTCCTGGATAGCCCTTGCCCCGAACAGAACTTTACCCCCCTCCCTGCGCTTCCCAGCCCCTTCCCAGCCGCCCAGCCTCCACTTAGCTTTCAGAGGGCCAAGAGACCGAATCCATCTTCAACGGATGAAAACGCCACGTGCGCCGACAGGGATATTCCAGCATCGCCGGCTTCCTCCTCAACATCTACAGCAACACAGGAAAACACACGCTGACTAAGCAGAGCAAACACACAGTATAAAGGCACAAGGCACATCTTCCCTCTGACACCACGCACCGCCCCACCTGCTTACAGTGCTCGGCTCGCCTCTTTTCTCACTCTTTCTTGCCAAGTTGTCCCTCTGCCTACAACCTTTGCCTACACGATAACAGACACGGGCTGGAGCTGCCCCGCCGTGCACAAGCTGGCATCAGTCCGTAAAGTTCCCTGGACCCTTTAGCTGCCCAAAGGGCACTGTTCCTGGACGGCCTTTGCCCCTATGAGAGCTTTAAACCCCCTCCATGCAATTCCCAGCCCCTCCCCAGCCCTCGAGCCTCCGCTTACCTGTCAGAGGGCCAAGGGGCTGCATCAATCTGCAGAGAAAAACACCACGTGCACTAGTAAGCATCTTCCTGCATTGCCCAATTCCTCTTCAACATCTGCAGTAACACAAGAAAACACACACTCACTTAGCAGAGACAACGCACATTATAAAGGCACACAGCACATCTTCCCGCTGACACCACGCAACAACCCACCTGCTTACGGCGCACAGCTCGCCTCCTGCGTCGCCCCTTCTGTGCCAAGTTGTCCCTCTGCACCTGAAATCAAGTTATTCAACAAGTCACCCAGATGCTCATCAACAGCTTGACCATTCCACAGGTCTGCTTTCTGTTTAGGAATCCCACCAGAAGCTCTAATTGAGTCTCTAAAACACTGCGGAAGGGACAGTCCGCTCCCCTGCCCACAGCTACTCCATCCCAGACGACTGCACCACCTTTGCCTGCGCAGTTTAACACGTCAACAGATCAACCGTGCACCCCTAGAGCTCCGTCCACCCACCCCTGACTCCACGCCTCCGGGCAGAGCAGCTCCTAGCCAAAGGTGCACCTGCGCAGACAGTCGCACCTCAGAACGTTATCGACAACACATCAACAGCGCCAAAAACGCTCTATAAAAGCAACGACTCCAAACCAGAGACTGCATCGATCAAAAGAACCTGCAGGGAGGCAGCGGTGAGGCGAGGAGTCTCTACTGCAACCCCAGAAAAAAATAAGAGCCGAACGGCACGGCCCCTTAGGAGACGGCGGTGCTGGCGCAAACACACAGAGAGGGCGGCACGGCTTAAAAACTTCAAGATGCTGGGAAGAAGTGCCAGTCCCTGAGACTGGATGGGTAGAGAGCAGAGCTGCCGACGCAGCCCTCAATGACACCATAAAACACCACCGACCAGAAACGTCCCAAACGCAAGGACCTGCCACGCTTTCGGCTGCTGATACCAGAAAACCAGCGCCCAATTGGCGCTACGCCAGTCGGAACCGGGATTCCAGATCCCGGGACGGCACCCGAGACGCCTTTCGTGTCCCTCGAACGCAACGAGACACCAGGATCGTCTGACAGGCGCAAGGCAGGCGTCCCGAACTACACCACAACGCAGACACAGGCTGGAGCTGCCCTGCCCGGCACACGCTGGCGTCACACTGGAAAGGTCCCCGGGCCCTTTACCCGCGCCAAGGGGACGGTTCCTGGACGGCCCTTGCCCTTATCAGAACTAAACCCACCGTCCCTGCGATTCCCAGCCCCTTGCCAGCCCTCGTGCCTCCACTTAGCTTTCAGAGGGCCAAGGGACCGAACCCGTCTTCAACAGAGGAAAACGCCACGTGCGCGAACGGCCGTCTTCCTGCATCGCCGGGTTCCTCTTCAGCGTCTGCAGGAATACGAGAAAACGCACGCTCGCTAAGGCGTGCCAGCACACGGCGTCGTGGGGTAAACGCCGACCCCTTCCGCAACACCCACCTCCTGCTAAGTTCCACGGCGTTCCGTTCGGCGCGTCGTGCCGCGGGCGCGGTCACCAACCCTGGTCGCTCGTGACGCCTAAGACGGCGAGAAGCAAAAGAACTGTAGCGCCTGGAACGAGTCCCCGGCTGCAAACGCTCCTCCTCGCCCCTAGCCCGGCTCACCTCAAATGCTCCTCCCAGGCCAAAGGGCCCACAAAGCGCCTGCAAAGAGAGAAGGAAGCGCTGAACCGAGTCACCGGGCAATACCGGGCTCCTCAACACCCACCGCCGCCTCACCTTCTCGGCTGCCGGCCGGCGTGCGGCTTCGCCCCTCCCAGCTCGTCTGCGGCACCTGCAAAACCAGAGGCACGCGCTCGGATGCCGCCCGAAAACAGAGCCTGCCGCAGACGCCCCCATCTCGCCCTCCCTTACCGGGGCCGCTCGCCCACCCGGCCGCCCTTGCTTTTGGCTGCCACGCTGTTGACCACGAAGACGCTCAGCTACCGCCTGTAAAACACAACCAAAGGACGCTCAGACCTGCACCAGCAACACGGCACCTGAAACGAGCTGCCGCTTCAGCCCAGCACTCCGTGCTCACCTTGCCCCAGGACCTGCGCTGCCGATACCCAGCTTTCCTCTTCGCTTCCCACCTAGGAAAAGCAGAAACGACCGGGCTTAGCTAGAGCCACACGGCACAGCTTCCCTCTGGCACCACGCACCGACCCACCTGCTTACGGCGCACAGCTCGCCTCCTGCGTCGCCCCTTCTGTGCCAAGCTGTCCCTCTGCACCTGAAATCAAGTTATTCAGCAAGTCACCCAGCAGCTCATCAACAGCTTGACCATTCCGCACGTCTGCTTTCTATTGCGCAATAGCATTCCAAGCTCTCGGGGAGTCTCCAAAACGCCTGCGCGGGGACCCTCCACTCCCCTGCCCACGGCTACTCCAGCCCAGATGACCGCGCAACCTCTGCCTACGCAATTTAACGCGTCAGCAGATTAGCCGGGGACTCCCAGAGCCCCGTCCACCCACCCCGGACTCCACGCGTCCCGGCAGAGCAGCTCCGAGCCAAACGCGCACCCGTGCGGACAGACGCTCCGCAGAACGTTATCGACCACACGACGGCCACAGCACCAAAAACGCTCCACAACGAAAACGACACTCCGAGACCAGACAGGCATCCATCCAAAGAATCTACGGGGAGGCAGCGGTGAGGCCAGGAGCCTCTCCTACAACCCCAAATGAAAAAGGAGCCCAACGTCACGGCTCCTGACGAGACGGCGGCACCGCCGCAACCCAGCAGAGACGGCGCAACCAAACGAGAAGCTGCTGCAACGCCTAAGAACTTCTTCCCAGCATCTTGAAGTGCCAGTCCCCGAGACTGGAAGGGTAGAGAGCACAGCTGCCGGCACAGCCCAGGACAACGCCACAAACACCACCGACCAGAAACGACCGAAACGCAAGAACCCTCTACGCTTTCGGCTGCTGATACCAGAAAACCAGCGCCCAACTGGCGCTACGCCAGTCGGCACCGGGGTTCCAGATCCCGGGACGGCACCCGAGACGCCTTTCGTGTCCCTCGAACGCAACGAGACCCCAGGATCGTCTGACAGGCGCAAGGCAGGCGTCCCGAACTACACCACAACGCAGACACAGGCTGGAGCTGCCCTGCCCGGCACACGCTGGCGTCGCACTGGAAAGGTCCCCGGGCCCTTCACCTGCCCAAAGGGGACTGTTCCTGGATAGCCCTTGCCCCGAACAGAACTTTACCCCCCTCCCTGCGCTTCCCAGCCCCTTCCCAGCCGCCCAGCCTCCACTTAGCTTTCAGAGGGCCAAGAGACCGAATCCATCTTCAACGGATGAAAACGCCACGTGCGCCGACAGGGATATTCCAGCATCGCCGGCTTCCTCCTCAACATCTACAGCAACACAGGAAAACACACGCTGACTAAGCAGAGCAAACACACAGTATAAAGGCACAAGGCACATCTTCCCTCTGACACCACGCACCGCCCCACCTGCTTACAGTGCTCGGCTCGCCTCTTTTCTCACTCTTTCTTGCCAAGTTGTCCCTCTGCCTACAACCTTTGCCTACACGATAACAGACACGGGCTGGAGCTGCCCCGCCGTGCACAAGCTGGCATCAGTCCGTAAAGTTCCCTGGACCCTTTAGCTGCCCAAAGGGCACTGTTCCTGGACGGCCTTTGCCCCTATGAGAGCTTTAAACCCCCTCCATGCAATTCCCAGCCCCTCCCCAGCCCTCGAGCCTCCGCTTACCTGTCAGAGGGCCAAGGGGCTGCATCAATCTGCAGAGAAAAACACCACGTGCACTAGTAAGCATCTTCCTGCATTGCCCAATTCCTCTTCAACATCTGCAGTAACACAAGAAAACACACACTCACTTAGCAGAGACAACGCACATTATAAAGGCACACAGCACATCTTCCCGCTGACACCACGCAACAACCCACCTGCTTACGGCGCACAGCTCGCCTCCTGCGTCGCCCCTTCTGTGCCAAGTTGTCCCTCTGCACCTGAAATCAAGTTATTCAACAAGTCACCCAGATGCTCATCAACAGCTTGACCATTCCACAGGTCTGCTTTCTGTTTAGGAATCCCACCAGAAGCTCTAATTGAGTCTCTAAAACACTGCGGAAGGGACAGTCCGCTCCCCTGCCCACAGCTACTCCATCCCAGACGACTGCACCACCTTTGCCTGCGCAGTTTAACACGTCAACAGATCAACCGTGCACCCCTAGAGCTCCGTCCACCCACCCCTGACTCCACGCCTCCGGGCAGAGCAGCTCCTAGCCAAAGGTGCACCTGCGCAGACAGTCGCACCTCAGAACGTTATCGACAACACATCAACAGCGCCAAAAACGCTCTATAAAAGCAACGACTCCAAACCAGAGACTGCATCGATCAAAAGAACCTGCAGGGAGGCAGCGGTGAGGCGAGGAGTCTCTACTGCAACCCCAGAAAAAAATAAGAGCCGAACGGCACGGCCCCTTAGGAGACGGCGGCGCTGGCGCAAACACACAGAGAGGGCGGCACGGCTTAAAAACTTCAAGATGCTGGGAAGAAGTGCCAGTCCCTGAGACTGGATGGGTAGAGAGCAGAGCTGCCGACGCAGCCCTCAATGACACCATAAAACACCACCGACCAGAAACGTCCCAAACGCAAGGACCTGCCATGCTTTCGGCTGCTGATACCAGAAAACCAGCGCCCAATTGGCGCTACGCCAGTCGGAACCGGGATTCCAGATCCCGGGACGGCACCCGAGACGCCTTTCGTGTCCCTCGAACGCAACGAGACACCAGGATCGTCTGACAGGCGCAAGGCAGGCGTCCCGAACTACACCACAACGCAGACACAGGCTGGAGCTGCCCTGCCCGGCACACGCTGGCGTCACACTGGAAAGGTCCCCGGGCCCTTTACCCGCGCCAAGGGGACGGTTCCTGGACGGCCCTTGCCCTTATCAGAACTAAACCCACCGTCCCTGCGATTCCCAGCCCCTTGCCAGCCCTCGTGCCTCCACTTAGCTTTCAGAGGGCCAAGGGACCGAACCCGTCTTCAACAGAGGAAAACGCCACGTGCGCGAACGGCCGTCTTCCTGCATCGCCGGGTTCCTCTTCAGCGTCTGCAGGAATACGAGAAAACGCACGCTCGCTAAGGCGTGCCAGCACACGGCGTCGTGGGGTAAACGCCGACCCCTTCCGCAACACCCACCTCCTGCTAAGTTCCACGGCGTTCCGTTCGGCGCGTCGTGCCGCGGGCGCGGTCACCAACCCTGGTCGCTCGTGACGCCTAAGACGGCGAGAAGCAAAAGAACTGTAGCGCCTGGAACGAGTCCCCGGCCGCAAACGCTCCTCCTCGCCCCTAGCCCGGCTCACCTCAAATGCTCCTCCCAGGCCAAAGGGCCCACAAAGCGCCTGCAAAGAGAGAAGGAAGCGCTGAACCGAGTCACCGGGCAATACCGGGCTCCTCAACACCCACCGCCGCCTCACCTTCTCGGCTGCCGGCCGGCGTGCGGCTTCGCCCCTCCCAGCTCGTCTGCGGCACCTGCAAAACCAGAGGCACGCGCTCGGACGCCGCCCGAAAACACAGCCTGCCGCAGACGCCCCCATCTCGCCCTCCCTTACCGGGGCCGCTCGCCCACCCGGCCGCCCTTGCTTTTGGCTGCCACGCTGTTGACCACGAAGACGCTCAGCTACCGCCTGTAAAACACAACCAAAGGACGCTCAGACCTGCACCAGCAACACGGCACCTGAAACGAGCTGCCGCTTCAGCCCAGCACTCCGTGCTCACCTTGCCCCAGGACCTGCGCTGCCGATACCCAGCTTTCCTCTTCGCTTCCCACCTAGGAAAAGCAGAAACGACCGGGCTTAGCTAGAGCCACACGGCACAGCTTCCCTCTGGCACCACGCACCGACCCACCTGCTTACGGCGCACAGCTCGCCTCCTGCGTCGCCCCTTCTGTGCCAAGCTGTCCCTCTGCACCTGAAATCAAGTTATTCAGCAAGTCACCCAGCAGCTCATCAACAGCTTGACCATTCCGCACGTCTGCTTTCTATTGCGCAATAGCATTCCAAGCTCTCGGGGAGTCTCCAAAACGCCTGCGCGGGGACCCTCCACTCCCCTGCCCACGGCTACTCCAGCCCAGATGACCGCGTAACCTCTGCCTACGCAATTTAACGCGTCAGCAGATTAGCCGGGGACTCCCAGAGCCCCGTCCACCCACCCCGGACTCCACGCGTCCCGGCAGAGCAGCTCCGAGCCAAACGCGCACCCGCGCGGACAGATGCTCCGCAGAACGTTATCGACCACACGACGGCCACAGCACCAAAAACGCTCCACAACGAAAACGACACTCCGAGACCAGACAGGCATCCATCCAAAGAATCTACGGGGAGGCAGCGGTGAGGCCAGGAGCCTCTCCTACAACCCCAAATGAAAAAGGAGCCCAACGTCACGGCTCCTGACGAGACGGCGGCACCGCCGCAACCCAGCAGAGACGGCGCAACCAAACGAGAAGCTGCTGCAACGCCTAAGAACTTCTTCCCAGCATCTTGAAGTGCCAGTCCCCGAGACTGGAAGGGTAGAGAGCACAGCTGCCGGCACAGCCCAGGACAACGCCACAAACACCACCGACCAGAAACGACCGAAACGCAAGAACCCTCTACGCTTTCGGCTGCTGATACCAGAAAACCAGCGCCCAACTGGCGCTACGCCAGTCGGCACCGGGGTTCCAGATCCCGGGACGGCACCCGAGACGCCTTTCGTGTCCCTCGAACGCAACGAGACCCCAGGATCGTCTGACAGGCGCAAGGCAGGCGTCCCGAACTACACCACAACGCAGACACAGGCTGGAGCTGCCCTGCCCGGCACACGCTGGCGTCGCACTGGAAAGGTCCCCGGGCCCTTCACCTGCCCAAAGGGGACTGTTCCTGGATAGCCCTTGCCCCGAACAGAACTTTACCCCCCTCCCTGCGCTTCCCAGCCCCTTCCCAGCCGCCCAGCCTCCACTTAGCTTTCAGAGGGCCAAGAGACCGAATCCATCTTCAACGGATGAAAACGCCACGTGCGCCGACAGGGATATTCCAGCATCGCCGGCTTCCTCCTCAACATCTACAGCAACACAGGAAAACACACGCTGACTAAGCAGAGCAAACACACAGTATAAAGGCACAAGGCACATCTTCCCTCTGACACCACGCACCGCCCCACCTGCTTACAGTGCTCGGCTCGCCTCTTTTCTCACTCTTTCTTGCCAAGTTGTCCCTCTGCCTACAACCTTTGCCTACACGATAACAGACACGGGCTGGAGCTGCCCCGCCGTGCACAAGCTGGCATCAGTCCGTAAAGTTCCCTGGACCCTTTAGCTGCCCAAAGGGCACTGTTCCTGGACGGCCTTTGCCCCTATGAGAGCTTTAAACCCCCTCCATGCAATTCCCAGCCCCTCCCCAGCCCTCGAGCCTCCGCTTACCTGTCAGAGGGCCAAGGGGCTGCATCAATCTGCAGAGAAAAACACCACGTGCACTAGTAAGCATCTTCCTGCATTGCCCAATTCCTCTTCAACATCTGCAGTAACACAAGAAAACACACACTCACTTAGCAGAGACAACGCACATTATAAAGGCACACAGCACATCTTCCCGCTGACACCACGCAACAACCCACCTGCTTACGGCGCACAGCTCGCCTCCTGCGTCGCCCCTTCTGTGCCAAGTTGTCCCTCTGCACCTGAAATCAAGTTATTCAACAAGTCACCCAGATGCTCATCAACAGCTTGACCATTCCACAGGTCTGCTTTCTGTTTAGGAATCCCACCAGAAGCTCTAATTGAGTCTCTAAAACACTGCGGAAGGGACAGTCCGCTCCCCTGCCCACAGCTACTCCATCCCAGATGACTGCACCACCTTTGCCTGCGCAGTTTAACACGTCAACAGATCAACCGTGCACCCCTAGAGCTCCGTCCACCCACCCCTGACTCCACGCCTCCGGGCAGAGCAGCTCCTAGCCAAAGGTGCACCTGCGCAGACAGTCGCACCTCAGAACGTTATCGACAACACATCAACAGCGCCAAAAACGCTCTATAAAAGCAACGACTCCAAACCAGAGACTGCATCGATCAAAAGAACCTGCAGGGAGGCAGCGGTGAGGCGAGGAGTCTCTACTGCAACCCCAGAAAAAAATAAGAGCCGAACGGCACGGCCCCTTAGGAGACGGCGGCGCTGGCGCAAACACACAGAGAGGGCGGCACGGCTTAAAAACTTCAAGATGCTGGGAAGAAGTGCCAGTCCCTGAGACTGGATGGGTAGAGAGCAGAGCTGCCGACGCAGCCCTCAATGACACCATAAAACACCACCGACCAGAAACGTCCCAAACGCAAGGACCTGCCACGCTTTCGGCTGCTGATACCAGAAAACCAGCGCCCAATTGGCGCTACGCCAGTCGGAACCGGGATTCCAGATCCCGGGACGGCACCCGAGACGCCTTTCGTGTCCCTCGAACGCAACGAGACACCAGGATCGTCTGACAGGCGCAAGGCAGGCGTCCCGAACTACACCACAACGCAGACACAGGCTGGAGCTGCCCTGCCCGGCACACGCTGGCGTCACACTGGAAAGGTCCCCGGGCCCTTTACCCGCGCCAAGGGGACGGTTCCTGGACGGCCCTTGCCCTTATCAGAACTTTACCCACCGTCCCTGCGATTCCCAGCCCCTTGCCAGCCCTCATGCCTCCACTTAGCTTTCAGAGGGCCAAGGGACCGAACCCGTCTTCAACAGAGGAAAACGCCACGTGCGCGAACGGCCGTCTTCCTGCATCGCCGGGTTCCTCTTCAGCGTCTGCAGGAACATGAGAAAACGCACGCTCGCTAAGGCGTGCCAGCACACGGCGTCGTGGGGTAAACGCCGACCCCTTCCGCAACACCCACCTCCTGCTAAGTTCCACGGCATTCCGTTCGGCGCGTCGTGCCGCGGGCGCGGTCACCAACCCTGGTCGCTCGTGACGCCTAAGACGGCGAGAAGCAAAAGAACTGTAGCGCCTGGAACGAGTCCCCGGCCGCAAACGCTCCTCCTCGCCCCTAGCCCGGCTCACCTCAAATGCTCCTCCCAGGCCAAAGGGCCCACAAAGCGCCTGCAAAGAGAGAAGGAAGCGCTGAACCGAGTCACCGGGCAATACCGGGCTCCTCAACACCCACCGCCGCCTCACCTTCTCGGCTGCCGGCCGGCGTGCGGCTTCGCCCCTCCCAGCTCGTCTGCGGCACCTGCAAAACCAGAGGCACGCGCTCGGATGCCGCCCGAAAACAGAGCCTGCCGCAGACGCCCCCATCTCGCCCTCCCTTACCGGGGCCGCTCGCCCACCCGGCCGCCCTTGCTTTTGGCTGCCACGCTGTTGACCACGAAGACGCTCAGCTACCGCCTGTAAAACACAACCAAAGGACGCTCAGACCTGCACCAGCAACACGGCACCTGAAACGAGCTGCCGCTTCAGCCCAGCACTCCGTGCTCACCTTGCCCCAGGACCTGCGCTGCCGATACCCAGCTTTCCTCTTCGCTTCCCACCTAGGAAAAGCAGAAACGACCGGGCTTAGCTAGAGCCACACGGCACAGCTTCCCTCTGGCACCACGCACCGACCCACCTGCTTACGGCGCACAGCTCGCCTCCTGCGTCGCCCCTTCTGTGCCAAGCTGTCCCTCTGCACCTGAAATCAAGTTATTCAGCAAGTCACCCAGCAGCTCATCAACAGCTTGACCATTCCGCACGTCTGCTTTCTATTGCGCAATAGCATTCCAAGCTCTCGGGGAGTCTCCAAAACGCCTGCGCGGGGACCCTCCACTCCCCTGCCCACGGCTACTCCAGCCCAGATGACCGCGCAACCTCTGCCTACGCAATTTAACGCGTCAGCAGATTAGCCGGGGACTCCCAGAGCCCCGTCCACCCACCCCGGACTCCACGCGTCCCGGCAGAGCAGCTCCGAGCCAAACGCGCACCCGCGCGGACAGACGCTCCGCAGAACGTTATCGACCACACGACGGCCACAGCACCAAAAACGCTCCACAACGAAAACGACACTCCGAGACCAGACAGGCATCCATCCAAAGAATCTACGGGGAGGCAGCGGTGAGGCCAGGAGCCTCTCCTACAACCCCAAATGAAAAAGGAGCCCAACGTCACGGCTCCTGACGAGACGGCGGCACCGCCGCAACCCAGCAGAGACGGCGCAACCAAACGAGAAGCTGCTGCAACGCCTAAGAACTTCTTCCCAGCATCTTGAAGTGCCAGTCCCCGAGACTGGAAGGGTAGAGAGCACAGCTGCCGGCACAGCCCAGGACAACGCCACAAACACCACCGACCAGAAACGACCGAAACGCAAGAACCCTCTACGCTTTCGGCTGCTGATACCAGAAAACCAGCGCCCAACTGGTGCTACGCCAGTCGGCACCGGGGTTCCAGATCCCGGGACGGCACCCGAGACGCCTTTCGTGTCCCTCGAACGCAACGAGACCCCAGGATCGTCTGACAGGCGCAAGGCAGGCGTCCCGAACTACACCACAACGCAGACACAGGCTGGAGCTGCCCTGCCCGGCACACGCTGGCGTCGCACTGGAAAGGTCCCCGGGCCCTTCACCTGCCCAAAGGGGACTGTTCCTGGATAGCCCTTGCCCCGAACAGAACTTTACCCCCCTCCCTGCGCTTCCCAGCCCCTTCCCAGCCGCCCAGCCTCCACTTAGCTTTCAGAGGGCCAAGAGACCGAATCCATCTTCAACGGATGAAAACGCCACGTGCGCCGACAGGGATATTCCAGCATCGCCGGCTTCCTCCTCAACATCTACAGCAACACAGGAAAACACACGCTGACTAAGCAGAGCAAACACACAGTATAAAGGCACAAGGCACATCTTCCCTCTGACACCACGCACCGCCCCACCTGCTTACAGTGCTCGGCTCGCCTCTTTTCTCACTCTTTCTTGCCAAGTTGTCCCTCTGCCTACAACCTTTGCCTACACGATAACAGACACGGGCTGGAGCTGCCCCGCCGTGCACAAGCTGGCATCAGTCCGTAAAGTTCCCTGGACCCTTTAGCTGCCCAAAGGGCACTGTTCCTGGACGGCCTTTGCCCCTATGAGAGCTTTAAACCCCCTCCATGCAATTCCCAGCCCCTCCCCAGCCCTCGAGCCTCCGCTTACCTGTCAGAGGGCCAAGGGGCTGCATCAATCTGCAGAGAAAAACACCACGTGCACTAGTAAGCATCTTCCTGCATTGCCCAATTCCTCTTCAACATCTGCAGTAACACAAGAAAACACACACTCACTTAGCAGAGACAACGCACATTATAAAGGCACACAGCACATCTTCCCGCTGACACCACGCAACAACCCACCTGCTTACGGCGCACAGCTCGCCTCCTGCGTCGCCCCTTCTGTGCCAAGTTGTCCCTCTGCACCTGAAATCAAGTTATTCAACAAGTCACCCAGATGCTCATCAACAGCTTGACCATTCCACAGGTCTGCTTTCTGTTTAGGAATCCCACCAGAAGCTCTAATTGAGTCTCTAAAACACTGCGGAAGGGACAGTCCGCTCCCCTGCCCACAGCTACTCCATCCCAGATGACTGCACCACCTTTGCCTGCGCAGTTTAACACGTCAACAGATCAACCGTGCACCCCTAGAGCTCCGTCCACCCACCCCTGACTCCACGCCTCCGGGCAGAGCAGCTCCTAGCCAAAGGTGCACCTGCGCAGACAGTCGCACCTCAGAACGTTATCGACAACACATCAACAGCGCCAAAAACGCTCTATAAAAGCAACGACTCCAAACCAGAGACTGCATCGATCAAAAGAACCTGCAGGGAGGCAGCGGTGAGGCGAGGAGTCTCTACTGCAACCCCAGAAAAAAATAAGAGCCGAACGGCACGGCCCCTTAGGAGACGGCGGCGCTGGCGCAAACACACAGAGAGGGCGGCACGGCTTAAAAACTTCAAGATGCTGGGAAGAAGTGCCAGTCCCTGAGACTGGATGGGTAGAGAGCAGAGCTGCCGACGCAGCCCTCAATGACACCATAAAACACCACCGACCAGAAACGTCCCAAACGCAAGGACCTGCCACGCTTTCGGCTGCTGATACCAGAAAACCAGCGCCCAATTGGCGCTACGCCAGTCGGAACCGGGATTCCAGATCCCGGGACGGCACCCGAGACGCCTTTCGTGTCCCTCGAACGCAACGAGACACCAGGATCGTCTGACAGGCGCAAGGCAGGCGTCCCGAACTACACCACAACGCAGACACAGGCTGGAGCTGCCCTGCCCGGCACACGCTGGCGTCACACTGGAAAGGTCCCCGGGCCCTTTACCCGCGCCAAGGGGACGGTTCCTGGACGGCCCTTGCCCTTATCAGAACTTTACCCACCGTCCCTGCGATTCCCAGCCCCTTGCCAGCCCTCGTGCCTCCACTTAGCTTTCAGAGGGCCAAGGGACCGAACCCGTCTTCAACAGAGGAAAACGCCACGTGCGCGAACGGCCGTCTTCCTGCATCGCCGGGTTCCTCTTCAGCGTCTGCAGGAACACGAGAAAACGCACGCTCGCTAAGGCGTGCCAGCACACGGCGTCGTGGGGTAAACGCCGACCCCTTCCGCAACACCCACCTCCTGCTAAGTTCCACGGCGTTCCGTTCGGCGCGTCGTGCCGCGGGCGCGGTCACCAACCCTGGTCGCTCGTGACGCCTAAGACGGCGAGAAGCAAAAGAACTGTAGCGCCTGGAACGAGTCCCCGGCCGCAAACGCTCCTCCTCGCCCCTAGCCCGGCTCACCTCAAATGCTCCTCCCAGGCCAAAGGGCCCACAAAGCGCCTGCAAAGAGAGAAGGAAGCGCTGAACCGAGTCACCGGGCAATACCGGGCTCCTCAACACCCACCGCCGCCTCACCTTCTCGGCTGCCGGCCGGCGTGCGGCTTCGCCCCTCCCAGCTCGTCTGCGGCACCTGCAAAACCAGAGGCACGCGCTCGGATGCCGCCCGAAAACAGAGCCTGCCGCAGACGCCCCCATCTCGCCCTCCCTTACCGGGGCCGCTCGCCCACCCGGCCGCCCTTGCTTTTGGCTGCCACGCTGTTGACCACGAAGACGCTCAGCTACCGCCTGTAAAACACAACCAAAGGACGCTCAGACCTGCACCAGCAACACGGCACCTGAAACGAGCTGCCGCTTCAGCCCAGCACTCCGTGCTCACCTTGCCCCAGGACCTGCGCTGCCGATACCCAGCTTTCCTCTTCGCTTCCCACCTAGGAAAAGCAGAAACGACCGGGCTTAGCTAGAGCCACACGGCACAGCTTCCCTCTGGCACCACGCACCGACCCACCTGCTTACGGCGCACAGCTCGCCTCCTGCGTCGCCCCTTCTGTGCCAAGCTGTCCCTCTGCACCTGAAATCAAGTTATTCAGCAAGTCACCCAGCAGCTCATCAACAGCTTGACCATTCCGCACGTCTGCTTTCTATTGCGCAATAGCATTCCAAGCTCTCGGGGAGTCTCCAAAACGCCTGCGCGGGGACCCTCCACTCCCCTGCCCACGGCTACTCCAGCCCAGATGACCGCGCAACCTCTGCCTACGCAATTTAACGCGTCAGCAGATTAGCCGGGGACTCCCAGAGCCCCGTCCACCCACCCCGGACTCCACGCGTCCCGGCAGAGCAGCTCCGAGCCAAACGCGCACCCGCGCGGACAGACGCTCCGCAGAACGTTATCGACCACACGACGGCCACAGCACCAAAAACGCTCCACAACGAAAACGACACTCCGAGACCAGACAGGCATCCATCCAAAGAATCTACGGGGAGGCAGCGGTGAGGCCAGGAGCCTCTCCTACAACCCCAAATGAAAAAGGAGCCCAACGTCACGGCTCCTGACGAGACGGCGGCACCGCCGCAACCCAGCAGAGACGGCGCAACCAAACGAGAAGCTGCTGCAACGCCTAAGAACTTCTTCCCAGCATCTTGAAGTGCCAGTCCCCGAGACTGGAAGGGTAGAGAGCACAGCTGCCGGCACAGCCCAGGACAACGCCACAAACACCACCGACCAGAAACGACCGAAACGCAAGAACCCTCTACGCTTTCGGCTGCTGATACCAGAAAACCAGCGCCCAACTGGCGCTACGCCAGTCGGCACCGGGGTTCCAGATCCCGGGACGGCACCCGAGACGCCTTTCGTGTCCCTCGAACGCAACGAGACCCCAGGATCGTCTGACAGGCGCAAGGCAGGCGTCCCGAACTACACCACAACGCAGACACAGGCTGGAGCTGCCCTGCCCGGCACACGCTGGCGTCGCACTGGAAAGGTCCCCGGGCCCTTCACCTGCCCAAAGGGGACTGTTCCTGGATAGCCCTTGCCCCGAACAGAACTTTACCCCCCTCCCTGCGCTTCCCAGCCCCTTCCCAGCCGCCCAGCCTCCACTTAGCTTTCAGAGGGCCAAGAGACCGAATCCATCTTCAACGGATGAAAACGCCACGTGCGCCGACAGGGATATTCCAGCATCGCCGGCTTCCTCCTCAACATCTACAGCAACACAGGAAAACACACGCTGACTAAGCAGAGCAAACACACAGTATAAAGGCACAAGGCACATCTTCCCTCTGACACCACGCACCGCCCCACCTGCTTACAGTGCTCGGCTCGCCTCTTTTCTCACTCTTTCTTGCCAAGTTGTCCCTCTGCCTACAACCTTTGCCTACACGATAACAGACACGGGCTGGAGCTGCCCCGCCGTGCACAAGCTGGCATCAGTCCGTAAAGTTCCCTGGACCCTTTAGCTGCCCAAAGGGCACTGTTCCTGGACGGCCTTTGCCCCTATGAGAGCTTTAAACCCCCTCCATGCAATTCCCAGCCCCTCCCCAGCCCTCGAGCCTCCGCTTACCTGTCAGAGGGCCAAGGGGCTGCATCAATCTGCAGAGAAAAACACCACGTGCACTAGTAAGCATCTTCCTGCATTGCCCAATTCCTCTTCAACATCTGCAGTAACACAAGAAAACACACACTCACTTAGCAGAGACAACGCACATTATAAAGGCACACAGCACATCTTCCCGCTGACACCACGCAACAACCCACCTGCTTACGGCGCACAGCTCGCCTCCTGCGTCGCCCCTTCTGTGCCAAGTTGTCCCTCTGCACCTGAAATCAAGTTATTCAACAAGTCACCCAGATGCTCATCAACAGCTTGACCATTCCACAGGTCTGCTTTCTGTTTAGGAATCCCACCAGAAGCTCTAATTGAGTCTCTAAAACACTGTGGAAGGGACAGTCCGCTCCCCTGCCCACAGCTACTCCATCCCAGATGACTGCACCACCTTTGCCTGCGCAGTTTAACACGTCAACAGATCAACCGTGCACCCCTAGAGCTCCGTCCACCCACCCCTGACTCCACGCCTCCGGGCAGAGCAGCTCCTAGCCAAAGGTGCACCTGCGCAGACAGTCGCACCTCAGAACGTTATCGACAACACATCAACAGCGCCAAAAACGCTCTATAAAAGCAACGACTCCAAACCAGAGACTGCATCGATCAAAAGAACCTGCAGGGAGGCAGCGGTGAGGCGAGGAGTCTCTACTGCAACCCCAGAAAAAAATAAGAGCCGAACGGCACGGCCCCTTAGGAGACGGCGGCGCTGGCGCAAACACACAGAGAGGGCGGCACGGCTTAAAAACTTCAAGATGCTGGGAAGAAGTGCCAGTCCCTGAGACTGGATGGGTAGAGAGCAGAGCTGCCGACGCAGCCCTCAATGACACCATAAAACACCACCGACCAGAAACGTCCCAAACGCAAGGACCTGCCACGCTTTCGGCTGCTGATACCAGAAAACCAGCGCCCAATTGGCGCTACGCCAGTCGGAACCGGGATTCCAGATCCCGGGACGGCACCCGAGACGCCTTTCGTGTCCCTCGAACGCAACGAGACACCAGGATCGTCTGACAGGCGCAAGGCAGGCGTCCCGAACTACACCACAACGCAGACACAGGCTGGAGCTGCCCTGCCCGGCACACGCTGGCGTCACACTGGAAAGGTCCCCGGGCCCTTTACCCGCGCCAAGGGGACGGTTCCTGGACGGCCCTTGCCCTTATCAGAACTTTACCCACCGTCCCTGCGATTCCCAGCCCCTTGCCAGCCCTCATGCCTCCACTTAGCTTTCAGAGGGCCAAGGGACCGAACCCGTCTTCAACAGAGGAAAACGCCACGTGCGCGAACGGCCGTCTTCCTGCATCGCCGGGTTCCTCTTCAGCGTCTGCAGGAACATGAGAAAACGCACGCTCGCTAAGGCGTGCCAGCACACGGCGTCGTGGGGTAAACGCCGACCCCTTCCGCAACACCCACCTCCTGCTAAGTTCCACGGCGTTCCGTTCGGCGCGTCGTGCCGCGGGCGCGGTCACCAACCCTGGTCGCTCGTGACGCCTAAGACGGCGAGAAGCAAAAGAACTGTAGCGCCTGGAACGAGTCCCCGGCCGCAAACGCTCCTCCTCGCCCCTAGCCCGGCTCACCTCAAATGCTCCTCCCAGGCCAAAGGGCCCACAAAGCGCCTGCAAAGAGAGAAGGAAGCGCTGAACCGAGTCACCGGGCAATACCGGGCTCCTCAACACCCACCGCCGCCTCACCTTCTCGGCTGCCGGCCGGCGTGCGGCTTCGCCCCTCCCAGCTCGTCTGCGGCACCTGCAAAACCAGAGGCACGCGCTCGGATGCCGCCCGAAAACAGAGCCTGCCGCAGACGCCCCCATCTCGCCCTCCCTTACCGGGGCCGCTCGCCCACCCGGCCGCCCTTGCTTTTGGCTGCCACGCTGTTGACCACGAAGACGCTCAGCTACCGCCTGTAAAACACAACCAAAGGACGCTCAGACCTGCACCAGCAACACGGCACCTGAAACGAGCTGCCGCTTCAGCCCAGCACTCCGTGCTCACCTTGCCCCAGGACCTGCGCTGCCGATACCCAGCTTTCCTCTTCGCTTCCCACCTAGGAAAAGCAGAAACGACCGGGCTTAGCTAGAGCCACACGGCACAGCTTCCCTCTGGCACCACGCACCGACCCACCTGCTTACGGCGCACAGCTCGCCTCCTGCGTCGCCCCTTCTGTGCCAAGCTGTCCCTCTGCACCTGAAATCAAGTTATTCAGCAAGTCACCCAGCAGCTCATCAACAGCTTGACCATTCCGCACGTCTGCTTTCTATTGCGCAATAGCATTCCAAGCTCTCGGGGAGTCTCCAAAACGCCTGCGCGGGGACCCTCCACTCCCCTGCCCACGGCTACTCCAGCCCAGATGACCGCGCAACCTCTGCCTACGCAATTTAACGCGTCAGCAGATTAGCCGGGGACTCCCAGAGCCCCGTCCACCCACCCCGGACTCCACGCGTCCCGGCAGAGCAGCTCCGAGCCAAACGCGCACCCGCGCGGACAGACGCTCCGCAGAACGTTATCGACCACACGACGGCCACAGCACCAAAAACGCTCCACAACGAAAACGACACTCCGAGACCAGACAGGCATCCATCCAAAGAATCTACGGGGAGGCAGCGGTGAGGCCAGGAGCCTCTCCTACAACCCCAAATGAAAAAGGAGCCCAACGTCACGGCTCCTGACGAGACGGCGGCACCGCCACAACCCAGCAGAGACGGCGCAACCAAACGAGAAGCTGCTGCAACGCCTAAGAACTTCTTCCCAGCATCTTGAAGTGCCAGTCCCCGAGACTGGAAGGGTAGAGAGCACAGCTGCCGGCACAGCCCAGGACAACGCCACAAACACCACCGACCAGAAACGACCGAAACGCAAGAACCCTCTACGCTTTCGGCTGCTGATACCAGAAAACCAGCGCCCAACTGGCGCTACGCCAGTCGGCACCGGGGTTCCAGATCCCGGGACGGCACCCGAGACGCCTTTCGTGTCCCTCGAACGCAACGAGACCCCAGGATCGTCTGACAGGCGCAAGGCAGGCGTCCCGAACTACACCACAACGCAGACACAGGCTGGAGCTGCCCTGCCCGGCACACGCTGGCGTCGCACTGGAAAGGTCCCCGGGCCCTTCACCTGCCCAAAGGGGACTGTTCCTGGATAGCCCTTGCCCCGAACAGAACTTTACCCCCCTCCCTGCGCTTCCCAGCCCCTTCCCAGCCGCCCAGCCTCCACTTAGCTTTCAGAGGGCCAAGAGACCGAATCCATCTTCAACGGATGAAAACGCCACGTGCGCCGACAGGGATATTCCAGCATCGCCGGCTTCCTCCTCAACATCTACAGCAACACAGGAAAACACACGCTGACTAAGCAGAGCAAACACACAGTATAAAGGCACAAGGCACATCTTCCCTCTGACACCACGCACCGCCCCACCTGCTTACAGTGCTCGGCTCGCCTCTTTTCTCACTCTTTCTTGCCAAGTTGTCCCTCTGCCTACAACCTTTGCCTACACGATAACAGACACGGGCTGGAGCTGCCCCGCCGTGCACAAGCTGGCATCAGTCCGTAAAGTTCCCTGGACCCTTTAGCTGCCCAAAGGGCACTGTTCCTGGACGGCCTTTGCCCCTATGAGAGCTTTAAACCCCCTCCATGCAATTCCCAGCCCCTCCCCAGCCCTCGAGCCTCCGCTTACCTGTCAGAGGGCCAAGGGGCTGCATCAATCTGCAGAGAAAAACACCACGTGCACTAGTAAGCATCTTCCTGCATTGCCCAATTCCTCTTCAACATCTGCAGTAACACAAGAAAACACACACTCACTTAGCAGAGACAACGCACATTATAAAGGCACACAGCACATCTTCCCGCTGACACCACGCAACAACCCACCTGCTTACGGCGCACAGCTCGCCTCCTGCGTCGCCCCTTCTGTGCCAAGTTGTCCCTCTGCACCTGAAATCAAGTTATTCAACAAGTCACCCAGATGCTCATCAACAGCTTGACCATTCCACAGGTCTGCTTTCTGTTTAGGAATCCCACCAGAAGCTCTAATTGAGTCTCTAAAACACTGTGGAAGGGACAGTCCGCTCCCCTGCCCACAGCTACTCCATCCCAGATGACTGCACCACCTTTGCCTGCGCAGTTTAACACGTCAACAGATCAACCGTGCACCCCTAGAGCTCCGTCCACCCACCCCTGACTCCACGCCTCCGGGCAGAGCAGCTCCTAGCCAAAGGTGCACCTGCGCAGACAGTCGCACCTCAGAACGTTATCGACAACACATCAACAGCGCCAAAAACGCTCTATAAAAGCAACGACTCCAAACCAGAGACTGCATCGATCAAAAGAACCTGCAGGGAGGCAGCGGTGAGGCGAGGAGTCTCTACTGCAACCCCAGAAAAAAATAAGAGCCGAACGGCACGGCCCCTTAGGAGACGGCGGCGCTGGCGCAAACACACAGAGAGGGCGGCACGGCTTAAAAACTTCAAGATGCTGGGAAGAAGTGCCAGTCCCTGAGACTGGATGGGTAGAGAGCAGAGCTGCCGACGCAGCCCTCAATGACACCATAAAACACCACCGACCAGAAACGTCCCAAACGCAAGGACCTGCCACGCTTTCGGCTGCTGATACCAGAAAACCAGCGCCCAATTGGCGCTACGCCAGTCGGAACCGGGATTCCAGATCCCGGGACGGCACCCGAGACGCCTTTCGTGTCCCTCGAACGCAACGAGACACCAGGATCGTCTGACAGGCGCAAGGCAGGCGTCCCGAACTACACCACAACGCAGACACAGGCTGGAGCTGCCCTGCCCGGCACACGCTGGCGTCACACTGGAAAGGTCCCCGGGCCCTTTACCCGCGCCAAGGGGACGGTTCCTGGACGGCCCTTGCCCTTATCAGAACTTTACCCACCGTCCCTGCGATTCCCAGCCCCTTGCCAGCCCTCATGCCTCCACTTAGCTTTCAGAGGGCCAAGGGACCGAACCCGTCTTCAACAGAGGAAAACGCCACGTGCGCGAACGGCCGTCTTCCTGCATCGCCGGGTTCCTCTTCAGCGTCTGCAGGAACATGAGAAAACGCACGCTCGCTAAGGCGTGCCAGCACACGGCGTCGTGGGGTAAACGCCGACCCCTTCCGCAACACCCACCTCCTGCTAAGTTCCACGGCATTCCGTTCGGCGCGTCGTGCCGCGGGCGCGGTCACCAACCCTGGTCGCTCGTGACGCCTAAGACGGCGAGAAGCAAAAGAACTGTAGCGCCTGGAACGAGTCCCCGGCCGCAAACGCTCCTCCTCGCCCCTAGCCCGGCTCACCTCAAATGCTCCTCCCAGGCCAAAGGGCCCACAAAGCGCCTGCAAAGAGAGAAGGAAGCGCTGAACCGAGTCACCGGGCAATACCGGGCTCCTCAACACCCACCGCCGCCTCACCTTCTCGGCTGCCGGCCGGCGTGCGGCTTCGCCCCTCCCAGCTCGTCTGCGGCACCTGCAAAACCAGAGGCACGCGCTCGGATGCCGCCCGAAAACAGAGCCTGCCGCAGACGCCCCCATCTCGCCCTCCCTTACCGGGGCCGCTCGCCCACCCGGCCGCCCTTGCTTTTGGCTGCCACGCTGTTGACCACGAAGACGCTCAGCTACCGCCTGTAAAACACAACCAAAGGACGCTCAGACCTGCACCAGCAACACGGCACCTGAAACGAGCTGCCGCTTCAGCCCAGCACTCCGTGCTCACCTTGCCCCAGGACCTGCGCTGCCGATACCCAGCTTTCCTCTTCGCTTCCCACCTAGGAAAAGCAGAAACGACCGGGCTTAGCTAGAGCCACACGGCACAGCTTCCCTCTGGCACCACGCACCGACCCACCTGCTTACGGCGCACAGCTCGCCTCCTGCGTCGCCCCTTCTGTGCCAAGCTGTCCCTCTGCACCTGAAATCAAGTTATTCAGCAAGTCACCCAGCAGCTCATCAACAGCTTGACCATTCCGCACGTCTGCTTTCTATTGCGCAATAGCATTCCAAGCTCTCGGGGAGTCTCCAAAACGCCTGCGCGGGGACCCTCCACTCCCCTGCCCACGGCTACTCCAGCCCAGATGACCGCGCAACCTCTGCCTACGCAATTTAACGCGTCAGCAGATTAGCCGGGGACTCCCAGAGCCCCGTCCACCCACCCCGGACTCCACGCGTCCCGGCAGAGCAGCTCCGAGCCAAACGCGCACCCGCGCGGACAGACGCTCCGCAGAACGTTATCGACCACACGACGGCCACAGCACCAAAAACGCTCCACAACGAAAACGACACTCCGAGACCAGACAGGCATCCATCCAAAGAATCTACGGGGAGGCAGCGGTGAGGCCAGGAGCCTCTCCTACAACCCCAAATGAAAAAGGAGCCCAACGTCACGGCTCCTGACGAGACGGCGGCACCGCCGCAACCCAGCAGAGACGGCGCAACCAAACGAGAAGCTGCTGCAACGCCTAAGAACTTCTTCCCAGCATCTTGAAGTGCCAGTCCCCGAGACTGGAAGGGTAGAGAGCACAGCTGCCGGCACAGCCCAGGACAACGCCACAAACACCACCGACCAGAAACGACCGAAACGCAAGAACCCTCTACGCTTTCGGCTGCTGATACCAGAAAACCAGCGCCCAACTGGCGCTACGCCAGTCGGCACCGGGGTTCCAGATCCCGGGACGGCACCCGAGACGCCTTTCGTGTCCCTCGAACGCAACGAGACCCCAGGATCGTCTGACAGGCGCAAGGCAGGCGTCCCGAACTACACCACAACGCAGACACAGGCTGGAGCTGCCCTGCCCGGCACACGCTGGCGTCGCACTGGAAAGGTCCCCGGGCCCTTCACCTGCCCAAAGGGGACTGTTCCTGGATAGCCCTTGCCCCGAACAGAACTTTACCCCCCTCCCTGCGCTTCCCAGCCCCTTCCCAGCCGCCCAGCCTCCACTTAGCTTTCAGAGGGCCAAGAGACCGAATCCATCTTCAACGGATGAAAACGCCACGTGCGCCGACAGGGATATTCCAGCATCGCCGGCTTCCTCCTCAACATCTACAGCAACACAGGAAAACACACGCTGACTAAGCAGAGCAAACACACAGTATAAAGGCACAAGGCACATCTTCCCTCTGACACCACGCACCGCCCCACCTGCTTACAGTGCTCGGCTCGCCTCTTTTCTCACTCTTTCTTGCCAAGTTGTCCCTCTGCCTACAACCTTTGCCTACACGATAACAGACACGGGCTGGAGCTGCCCCGCCGTGCACAAGCTGGCATCAGTCCGTAAAGTTCCCTGGACCCTTTAGCTGCCCAAAGGGCACTGTTCCTGGACGGCCTTTGCCCCTATGAGAGCTTTAAACCCCCTCCATGCAATTCCCAGCCCCTCCCCAGCCCTCGAGCCTCCGCTTACCTGTCAGAGGGCCAAGGGGCTGCATCAATCTGCAGAGAAAAACACCACGTGCACTAGTAAGCATCTTCCTGCATTGCCCAATTCCTCTTCAACATCTGCAGTAACACAAGAAAACACACACTCACTTAGCAGAGACAACGCACATTATAAAGGCACACAGCACATCTTCCCGCTGACACCACGCAACAACCCACCTGCTTACGGCGCACAGCTCGCCTCCTGCGTCGCCCCTTCTGTGCCAAGTTGTCCCTCTGCACCTGAAATCAAGTTATTCAACAAGTCACCCAGATGCTCATCAACAGCTTGACCATTCCACAGGTCTGCTTTCTGTTTAGGAATCCCACCAGAAGCTCTAATTGAGTCTCTAAAACACTGCGGAAGGGACAGTCCGCTCCCCTGCCCACAGCTACTCCATCCCAGACGACTGCACCACCTTTGCCTGCGCAGTTTAACACGTCAACAGATCAACCGTGCACCCCTAGAGCTCCGTCCACCCACTCCTGACTCCACGCCTCCGGGCAGAGCAGCTCCTAGCCAAAGGTGCACCTGCGCAGACAGTCGCACCTCAGAACGTTATCGACAACACATCAACAGCGCCAAAAACGCTCTATAAAAGCAACGACTCCAAACCAGAGACTGCATCGATCAAAAGAACCTGCAGGGAGGCAGCGGTGAGGCGAGGAGTCTCTACTGCAACCCCAGAAAAAAATAAGAGCCGAACGGCACGGCCCCTTAGGAGACGGCGGCGCTGGCGCAAACACACAGAGAGGGCGGCACGGCTTAAAAACTTCAAGATGCTGGGAAGAAGTGCCAGTCCCTGAGACTGGATGGGTAGAGAGCAGAGCTGCCGACGCAGCCCTCAACGACACCATAAAACACCACCGACCAGAAACGTCCCAAACGCAAGGACCTGCCACGCTTTCGGCTGCTGATACCAGAAAACCAGCGCCCAATTGGCGCTACGCCAGTCGGAACCGGGATTCCAGATCCCGGGACGGCACCCGAGACGCCTTTCGTGTCCCTCGAACGCAACGAGACACCAGGATGGTCTGACAGGCGCAAGGCAGGCGTCCCGAACTACACCACAACGCAGACACAGGCTGGAGCTGCCCTGCCCGGCACACGCTGGCGTCACACTGGAAAGGTCCCCGGGCCCTTTACCCGCGCCAAGGGGACGGTTCCTGGACGGCCCTTGCCCTTATCAGAACTAAACCCACCGTCCCTGCGATTCCCAGCCCCTTGCCAGCCCTCGTGCCTCCACTTAGCTTTCAGAGGGCCAAGGGACCGAACCCGTCTTCAACAGAGGAAAACGCCACGTGCGCGAACGGCCGTCTTCCTGCATCGCCGGGTTCCTCTTCAGCGTCTGCAGGAACACGAGAAAACGCACGCTCGCTAAGGCGTGCCAGCACACGGCGTCGTGGGGTAAACGCCGACCCCTTCCGCAACACCCACCTCCTGCTAAGTTCCACGGCGTTCCGTTCGGCGCGTCGTGCCGCGGGCGCGGTCACCAACCCTGGTCGCTCGTGACGCCTAAGACGGCGAGAAGCAAAAGAACTGTAGCGCCTGGAACGAGTCCCCGGCCGCAAACGCTCCTCCTCGCCCCTAGCCCGGCTCACCTCAAATGCTCCTCCCAGGCCAAAGGGCCCACAAAGCGCCTGCAAAGAGAGAAGGAAGCGCTGAACCGAGTCACCGGGCAATACCGGGCTCCTCAACACCCACCGCCGCCTCACCTTCTCGGCTGCCGGCCGGCGTGCGGCTTCGCCCCTCCCAGCTCGTCTGCGGCACCTGCAAAACCAGAGGCACGCGCTCGGACGCCGCCCGAAAACACAGCCTGCCGCAGACGCCCCCATCTCGCCCTCCCTTACCGGGGCCGCTCGCCCACCCGGCCGCCCTTGCTTTTGGCTGCCACGCTGTTGACCACGAAGACGCTCAGCTACCGCCTGTAAAACACAACCAAAGGACGCTCAGACCTGCACCAGCAACACGGCACCTGAAATGAGCTGCCGCTTCAGCCCAGCACTCCGTGCTCACCTTGCCCCAGGAGCTGCACTGCCGATACCCAGCTTTCCTCTTCGCTTCCCACCTAGGAAAAGCAGAAACGACCGGGCTTAGCTAGAGCCACACGGCACAGCTTCCCTCTGGCACCACGCACCGACCCACCTGCTTACGGCGCACAGCTCGCCTCCTGCGTCGCCCCTTCTGTGCCAAGCTGTCCCTCTGCACCTGAAATCAAGTTATTCAGCAAGTCACCCAGCAGCTCATCAACAGCTTGACCATTCCGCACGTCTGCTTTCTATTGCGCAATAGCATTCCAAGCTCTCGGGGAGTCTCCAAAACGCCTGCGCGGGGACCCTCCACTCCCCTGCCCACGGCTACTCCAGCCCAGATGACCGCGCAACCTCTGCCTACGCAATTTAACGCGTCAGCAGATTAGCCGGGGACTCCCAGAGCCCCGTCCACCCACCCCGGACTCCACGCGTCCCGGCAGAGCAGCTCCGAGCCAAACGCGCACCCGCGCGGACAGACGCTCCGCAGAACGTTATCGACCACACGACGGCCACAGCACCAAAAACGCTCCACAACGAAAACGACACTCCGAGACCAGACAGGCATCCATCCAAAGAATCTACGGGGAGGCAGCGGTGAGGCCAGGAGCCTCTCCTACAACCCCAAATGAAAAAGGAGCCCAACGTCACGGCTCCTGACGAGACGGCGGCACCGCCGCAACCCAGCAGAGACGGCGCAACCAAACGAGAAGCTGCTGCAACGCCTAAGAACTTCTTCCCAGCATCTTGAAGTGCCAGTCCCCGAGACTGGAAGGGTAGAGAGCACAGCTGCCGGCACAGCCCAGGACAACGCCACAAACACCACCGACCAGAAACGACCGAAACGCAAGAACCCTCTACGCTTTCGGCTGCTGATACCAGAAAACCAGCGCCCAACTGGCGCTACGCCAGTCGGCACCGGGGTTCCAGATCCCGGGACGGCACCCGAGACGCCTTTCGTGTCCCTCGAACGCAACGAGACCCCAGGATCGTCTGACAGGCGCAAGGCAGGCGTCCCGAACTACACCACAACGCAGACACAGGCTGGAGCTGCCCTGCCCGGCACACGCTGGCGTCGCACTGGAAAGGTCCCCGGGCCCTTCACCTGCCCAAAGGGGACTGTTCCTGGATAGCCCTTGCCCCGAACAGAACTTTACCCCCCTCCCTGCGCTTCCCAGCCCCTTCCCAGCCGCCCAGCCTCCACTTAGCTTTCAGAGGGCCAAGAGACCGAATCCATCTTCAACGGATGAAAACGCCACGTGCGCCGACAGGGATATTCCAGCATCGCCGGCTTCCTCCTCAACATCTACAGCAACACAGGAAAACACACGCTGACTAAGCAGAGCAAACACACAGTATAAAGGCACAAGGCACATCTTCCCTCTGACACCACGCACCACCCCACCTGCTTACAGTGCTCGGCTCGCCTCTTTTCTCACTCTTTCTTGCCAAGTTGTCCCTCTGCCTACAACCTTTGCCTACACGATAACAGACACGGGCTGGAGCTGCCCCGCCGTGCACAAGCTGGCATCAGTCCGTAAAGTTCCCTGGACCCTTTAGCTGCCCAAAGGGCACTGTTCCTGGACGGCCTTTGCCCCTATGAGAGCTTTAAACCCCCTCCATGCAATTCCCAGCCCCTCCCCAGCCCTCGAGCCTCCGCTTACCTGTCAGAGGGCCAAGGGGCTGCATCAATCTGCAGAGAAAAACACCACGTGCACTAGTAAGCATCTTCCTGCATTGCCCAATTCCTCTTCAACATCTGCAGTAACACAAGAAAACACACACTCACTTAGCAGAGACAACGCACATTATAAAGGCACACAGCACATCTTCCCGCTGACACCACGCAACAACCCACCTGCTTACGGCGCACAGCTCGCCTCCTGCGTCGCCCCTTCTGTGCCAAGTTGTCCCTCTGCACCTGAAATCAAGTTATTCAACAAGTCACCCAGATGCTCATCAACAGCTTGACCATTCCACAGGTCTGCTTTCTGTTTAGGAATCCCACCAGAAGCTCTAATTGAGTCTCTAAAACACTGCGGAAGGGACAGTCCACTCCCCTGCCCACAGCTACTCCATCCCAGATGACTGCACCACCTTTGCCTGCGCAGTTTAACACGTCAACAGATCAACCGTGCACCCCTAGAGCTCCGTCCACCCACTCCTGACTCCACGCCTCCGGGCAGAGCAGCTCCTAGCCAAAGGTGCACCTGCGCAGACAGTCGCACCTCAGAACGTTATCGACAACACATCAACAGCGCCAAAAACGCTCTATAAAAGCAACGACTCCAAACCAGAGACTGCATCAATCAAAAGAACCTGCAGGGAGGCAGCGGTGAGGCGAGGAGTCTCTACTGCAACCCCAGAAAAAAATAAGAGCCGAACGGCACGGCCCCTTAGGAGACGGCGGCGCTGGCGCAAACACACAGAGAGGGCGGCACGGCTTAAAAACTTCAAGATGCTGGGAAGAAGTGCCAGTCCCTGAGACTGGATGGGCAGAGAGCAGAGCTGCCGACGCAGCCCTCAATGACACCATAAAACACCACCGACCAGAAACGTCCCAAACGCAAGGACCTGCCACGCTTTCGGCTGCTGATACCAGAAAACCAGCGCCCAATTGGCGCTACGCCAGTCGGAACCGGGATTCCAGATCCCGGGACAGCACCCGAGACGCCTTTTGTGTCCCTCGAACGCAACGAGACACCAGGATCGTCTGACAGGCGCAAGGCAGGCGTCCCGAACTACACCACAACGCAGACACAGGCTGGAGCTGCCCTGCCCGGCACACGCTGGCGTCACACTGGAAAGGTCCCCGGGCCCTTTACCCGCGCCAAGGGGACGGTTCCTGGACGGCCCTTGCCCTTATCAGAACTAAACCCACCGTCCCTGCGATTCCCAGCCCCTTGCCAGCCCTCGTGCCTCCACTTAGCTTTCAGAGGGCCAAGGGACCGAACCCGTCTTCAACAGAGGAAAACGCCACGTGCGCAAACGGCCGTCTTCCTGCATCGCCGGGTTCCTCTTCAGCGTCTGCAGGAACACGAGAAAACGCACGCTCGCTAAGGCGTGCCAGCACACGGCGTCGTGGGGTAAACGCCGACCCCTTCCGCAACACCCACCTCCTGCTAAGTTCCACGGCGTTCCGTTCGGCGCGTCGTGCCGCGGGCGCGGTCACCAACCCTGGTCGCTCGTGACGCCTAAGACGGCGAGAAGCAAAAGAACTGTAGCGCCTGGAACGAGTCCCCGGTCGCAAACGCTCCTCCTCGCCCCTAGCCCGGCTCACCTCAAATGCTCCTCCCAGGCCAAAGGGCCCACAAAGCGCCTGCAAAGAGAGAAGGAAGCGCTGAACCGAGTCACCGGGCAATACCGGGCTCCTCAACACCCACCGCCGCCTCACCTTCTCGGCTGCCGGCCGGCGTGCGGCTTCGCCCCTCCCAGCTCGTCTGCGGCACCTGCAAAACCAGAGGCACGCGCTCGGACGCCGCCCGAAAACACAGCCTGCCGCAGACACCCCCATCTCGCCCTCCCTTACCGGGGCCGCTCGCCCACCCGGCCGCCCTTGCTTTTGGCTGCCACGCTGTTGACCACGAAGACGCTCAGCTACCGCCTGTAAAACACAACCAAAGGACGCTCAGACCTGCACCAGCAACACGGCACCTGAAACGAGCTGCCGCTTCAGCCCAGCACTCCGTGCTCACCTTGCCCCAGGACCTGCGCTGTCGATACCCAGCTTTCCTCTTCGCTTCCCACCTAGGAAAAGCAGAAACGACCGGGCTTAGCTAGAGCCACACGGCACAGCTTCCCTCTGGCACCACGCACCGACCCACCTGCTTACGGCGCACAGCTCGCCTCCTGCGTCGCCCCTTCTGTGCCAAGCTGTCCCTCTGCACCTGAAATCAAGTTATTCAGCAAGTCACCCAGCAGCTCATCAACAGCTTGACCATTCCGCACGTCTGCTTTCTATTGCGCAATAGCATTCCAAGCTCTCGGGGAGTCTCCAAAACGCCTGCGCGGGGACCCTCCACTCCCCTGCCCACGGCTACTCCAGCCCAGATGACCGCACAACCTCTGCCTACGCAATTTAACGCGTCAGCAGATTAGCCGGGGACTCCCAGAGCCCCGTCCACCCACCCCGGACTCCACGCGTCCCGGCAGAGCAGCTCCGAGCCAAACGCGCACCCGCGCGGACAGACGCTCCGCAGAACGTTATCGACCACACGACGGCCACAGCACCAAAAACGCTCCACAACGAAAACGACACTCCGAGACCAGACAGGCATCCATCCAAAGAATCTACGGGGAGGCAGCGGTGAGGCCAGGAGCCTCTCCTACAACCCCAAATGAAAAAGGAGCCCAACGTCACGGCTCCTGACGAGACGGCGGCACCGCCGCAACCCAGCAGAGACGGCGCAACCAAACGAGAAGCTGCTGCAACGCCTAAGAACTTCTTCCCAGCATCTTGAAGTGCCAGTCCCCGAGACTGGAAGGGTAGAGAGCACAGCTGCCGGCACAGCCCAGGACAACGCCACAAACACCACCGACCAGAAACGACCGAAACGCAAGAACCCCCTACGCTTTCGGCTGCTGATACCAGAAAACCAGCGCCCAACTGGCGCTACGCCAGTCGGCACCGGGGTTCCAGATCCCGGGACGGCACCCGAGACGCCTTTCGTGTCCCTCGAACGCAACGAGACCCCAGGATCGTCTGACAGGCGCAAGGCAGGCGTCCCGAACTACACCACAACGCAGACACAGGCTGGAGCTGCCCTGCCCGGCACACGCTGGCGTCGCACTGGAAAGGTCCCCGGGCCCTTCACCCGCGCCAAGGGGACTGTTCCTGGATAGCCCTTGCCCCGAACAGAACTTTACCCCCCTCCCTGCGCTTCCCAGCCCCTTCCCAGCCGCCCAGCCTCCACTTAGCTTTCAGAGGGCCAAGAGACCGAATCCATCTTCAACGGATGAAAACGCCACGTGCGCCGACAGGGATATTCCAGCATCGCCGGCTTCCTCCTCAACATCTACAGCAACACAGGAAAACACACGCTGACTAAGCAGAGCAAACACACAGTATAAAGGCACAAGGCACATCTTCCCTCTGACACCACGCACCGCCCCACCTGCTTACAGTGCTCGGCTCGCCTCTTTTCTCACTCTTTCTTGCCAAGTTGTCCCTCTGCCTACAACCTTTGCCTACACGATAACAGACACGGGCTGGAGCTGCCCCGCCGTGCACAAGCTGGCATCAGTCCGTAAAGTTCCCTGGACCCTTTAGCTGCCCAAAGGGCACTGTTCCTGGACGGCCTTTGCCCCTATGAGAGCTTTAAACCCCCTCCATGCAATTCCCAGCCCCTCCCCAGCCCTCGAGCCTCCGCTTACCTGTCAGAGGGCCAAGGGGCTGCATCAATCTGCAGAGAAAAACACCACGTGCACTAGTAAGCATCTTCCTGCATTGCCCAATTCCTCTTCAACATCTGCAGTAACACAAGAAAACACACACTCACTTAGCAGAGACAACGCACATTATAAAGGCACACAGCACATCTTCCCGCTGACACCACGCAACAACCCACCTGCTTACGGCGCACAGCTCGCCTCCTGCGTCGCCCCTTCTGTGCCAAGTTGTCCCTCTGCACCTGAAATCAAGTTATTCAGCAAGTCACCCAGCAGCTCATCAACAGCTTGACCATTCCGCACGTCTGCTTTCTATTGCGCAATAGCATTCCAAGCTCTCGGGGAGTCTCCAAAACGCCTGCGCGGGGACCCTCCACTCCCCTGCCCACGGCTACTCCAGCCCAGATGACCGCGCAACCTCTGCCTACGCAATTTAACGCGTCAGCAGATTAGCCGGGGACTCCCAGAGCCCCGTCCACCCACCCCGGACTCCACGCGTCCCGGCAGAGCAGCTCCGAGCCAAACGCGCACCCGCGTGGACAGATGCTCCGCAGAACGTTATCGACCACACGACGGCCACAGCACCAAAAACGCTCCACAACGAAAACGACACTCCGAGACCAGACAGGCATCCATCCAAAGAATCTACGGGGAGGCAGCGGTGAGGCCAGGAGCCTCTCCTACAACCCCAAATGAAAAAGGAGCCCAACGTCACGGCTCCTGACGAGACGGCGGCACCGCCGCAACCCAGCAGAGACGGCGCAACCAAACGAGAAGCTGCTGCAACGCCTAAGAACTTCTTCCCAGCATCTTGAAGTGCCAGTCCCCGAGACTGGAAGGGTAGAGAGCACAGCTGCCGGCACAGCCCAGGACAACGCCACAAACACCACCGACCAGAAACGACCGAAACGCAAGAACCCTCTACGCTTTCGGCTGCTGATACCAGAAAACCAGCGCCCAACTGGCGCTACGCCAGTCGGCACCGGGGTTCCAGATCCCGGGACGGCACCCGAGACGCCTTTCGTGTCCCTCGAACGCAACGAGACCCCAGGATCGTCTGACAGGCGCAAGGCAGGCGTCCCGAACTACACCACAACGCAGACACAGGCTGGAGCTGCCCTGCCCGGCACACGCTGGCGTCGCACTGGAAAGGTCCCCGGGCCCTTCACCTGCCCAAAGGGGACTGTTCCTGGATAGCCCTTGCCCCGAACAGAACTTTACCCCCCTCCCTGCGCTTCCCAGCCCCTTCCCAGCCGCCCAGCCTCCACTTAGCTTTCAGAGGGCCAAGAGACCGAATCCATCTTCAACAGATGAAAACGCCACGTTCGATGAAGAAAGAAACAGAAAAACTGTAGTGCTTGGGAGAAACCAGAAAGTTTCCACTTTCCCCTTCATCACCCACAATAAAAAAACACATACGCAATAATGAACACTCAGATGTTGTTTATCAGTACTAGTTCACTAGCCATTGCTCCCCTTGGCTGAGTTCTGGGAGGTAGATGTGAATGATCTACCAGCGGCCACTGCACACTGCAAAGGTTCTGTGGACAACACACTGTTCTGTGGGTGATCAGGGCGGCGTTGAGCCCCCCTGTAGCCTGAAAGACACTCTGCCTTATGGTCCTGTTGCTTCCTTCAGAAATGCTAAAACTCCACCTACAGATATGAGATACTCATCCTAACCCCTCCTAGATAAGCTGAGCATCAGTGCTAGGAGGAGAGATTATATCAGCGACTTGTTCCACACCAATACAAACCAAAAATTAACACCCCATCTTCATTGCAGTCAGGAAGTTTGGGAAAACACAGAGCACCAGGAATTGATTCAATAAATGAAATATAGTTACAAATATACCTTCAACTACAGCTGTTATTGAAACTTTGCTGCTCCTGAAGGTCTTATGTCAAACAGACCCCTCCACTTGTCCAAACACACGTGCCCATGTAGCTTAAACAGCTCACAAGCTGCCAACTGCTGAAGGAGCAGCAAGGAACCAGCACCCAAGCAGCCCAGGAGCAGAATGAGCTCCCTGCCCAGGGGCTGGGGCTCAAATATCCTGAGCCTCGCCCAGCCCTGCCCACAGTCCCCTGGGAAAGGGGAGGGATGTAGGTCTGTAGGCCACACCCCCTGCAGGGAGCCCACCAATGGGGCTGGAAGTGTGGGTCAAGGGGGAGGAGCCCAGCTGGGAGGGTGGGGCGCTTGGAAAGGGGGTGGGGCCTGGTTGGGGCACACCCCTCCAGGAAGGCACATTCAGGAGAGCTTGGGAGGGGGTGGGGTTGGCAGGGGCCCCACCCACACCTTCAGTCCCACCCTCAACCCTAAACCCCACCCCCAAATCCCTCACTGGAAATTCAACAAACCACATGCTTAAGGTTTCTTTACATTATTTAATTTTATTGGTTGAGAATTGGCCCCAAAACCATGTTAAAAATCCCCCAACATGGCCCGGGGGGAGCAATGTCAGGATGGCAACGGCACAGCGCTGCCCTTTTCCAAGATGGCCATCGGGGGTAAACAGGGCCACAGGTCCCACCACCCACCTTGGGCCCCACCCCAAAATGGCCACCCTAGGCAGGTCCCGCCCACCTCAGCCCCACCCTTCCAGCACAGGCTTGGCAGCCATGACAGCCATGGCCCCGCCCACCAGCAGGGACACAGCAGCCGAGAGGGCCACACCCACCAGGGCAGCCATCTTGTTCCCATGGGCAACGTGCAGGGCCACAGGGGCAGCCAATGGGAGCAGCAGATACAGCCGGGAGCTGCCGCCTGAGCAGGGCCCAGATGAACAGCCCGTCCGGCAGTGCCAGCAGGGCTGCCAGCCCCCCCCAGCCATCTTGGATTCCAAGCCGGGTGGAGCCCAGTAGCCATGCTGCCCTCATTTTCTGTTGTGCACAGGGCCCCGTGCAGCATCACAACCCAGGACATCTGGTAGGGTGAGGGGACCCAGGAATGTGGATCTATGCGCAGAACCCAGTAGCTGTGGGCTGCTACATATCAATGGGGCAGAGTGCTGGAACTATATGGTGCTGCAGAGCAGTGCTGTGGATGTAGAGGGCAGACTGGATGTGTGGGGCACTGTGGGGCACTGCTGTGGGTCTATGGGGCAGGGTGCAGGAGCTACAGTGTGCTGTGTGGCAGCATTGCTGGCCTATGGGCTAGTGTGAACAAGCTACAATGTTTTCTGGGACAGTGCTGTTGATCTATAGGGCAGAAGAACTGTGGGGTGCTGTGGGGTTACACTGTGGGTCTATAGGGCAGAGTAAACAAGATACAGGGTGCTGTGGGTGATGTATGGGGCAGAGTGGAGACATAGGGTGCTGTAGAGCAGCGCTGTCCATTTATGGCGCAGAGTAAAAGCAGCTACGGGGTGCAGTGACTCCATAGGGCAGAGGGGCTATGGGCTGCTGTGGGTCACTGTGTGGGTCACTCACTCTTCAGGGGTGTTTCACCTGACAACAATCCCATTGACCCCACAGCCCCCCTGGCCCCCACACCCGCCCCACAGACCCTGTGACCCACCCATAGTGGGCAGTGCAGGCGTGGTCAGGAGGGAGGGGTGGTCAGGTGGACAGAGGTGTGTGGTGCTGTGGGGCAGCACTTTGCACCAATGGGGCAGAATGCAGCACCTACAGGCTGCTGTGGGGCAGCTCTCTGGGTCTAAGGGGCAGAGTCGAGTCCTATGGGGTCCTGTGGGGCAGCACTGTGGGTCTATGGAGCAGAGTAGAGTCACTATGGGGTGCTGGGGGGCACTACTTTGGATGTGTGGGGCAAATTACAAGAGCTATGTGGTGCTGTGGGGCAGTACTAGGCATCTTTAGGGCAGAGAGCAGGAGCCATGGGGTGCTAGGGGGCACTGCTGTGCATGTATGGGGCAGAGTACAGGAGCTATATGGTGCTGGGGGGCACTACTGGGCATCTATGGGGCAGAGTGCAGGAGCCATGGGGTGCTGGGGGAGCACTACTGTGGATGTATGGGGCAGAGCACAGGAGCTATATGGTGCTGTGGGGCAGTACTGGGCATCTATAGGGCAGAGTGCAGGAGCCATGGGGTAATGGGGGGCACTACGGTGGATGTATGGAGCAGAGTACAGGAGCTATATGGTGCTCTGAGGCAGTACTGGGCATCTATAGGGCAGAGTACAGGAGCTATATGGTGCTGGGGGCAGTACTGGGCATCTATAGGGCAGAGTACAGGAGCTATATGGCGCTGTGGGGCAGTACTGGGCAGCTATAGGGCAGAGTACAGGAGCTATATGGTGCTGGGGGGCAGTACTGGGCATCTATAGGGCAGAGTACAGGAGCTATATGGTGCTGTGGGGCAGTACTGGGCAGCTATAGGGCAGAGTGCAGGAGCCATGGGGCGCTGGGGGGCACTACTGTGGATGTATAGGGCAGAGTACAGGAGCTATATGGTGCTGGGGGGCACTACTGTGGATGTATGGGGCAGAGTAGAGGAGCTATATGGTGCTGGGGGGCACTACTGGGCATCTATGGGGCAGAGTGCAGGAGCCATGGGGTGCTGGGGGGTACTAGTGTGGATGTATGGGGCAGAGTACAGGAGCTATATAGTGCTGTGGGGCAGTACTGGGCATCTATGGGGCAGAGTACAGGAGCTATAGGGTGCTGGGGGGCACTACTGTGGATGTATGGGGCAGAGTACAGGAGCTATATGGTGCTGTGGGGCAGTACTGGGCATCTATAGGGCAGAGTGCAGGAGCCATGGGGTGCTGGGGGGTACTAGTGTGGATGTATGGGGCAGAGCACAGGAGCTATATGGTGCTGTGGGGCAGTACTGGGCATCTATAGGGCAGAGTGCAGAAGCCATGGGGTGCTGGGGGCACTACTGTGGATATATGGGGCAGAGTACAGGAGCTATATGGTGCTGTGGGGCAGTACTGGGCATCTATAGGGCAGAGTGCAGGAGCCATGGGGTAATGGGGGGCACTACTGTGGATGTATGGGGCAGAGTACAGGAGCTATATGGTGCTGTGGGGCAGTACTGGGCATCTATAGGGCAGAGTGCAGGAGCCATGGGGTGCTGGGGGGCACTACTGTGGATGTATGGGGCAGAGTACAGGAGCTATATGGTGCTGGGGGGCACTACTGTGGATGTATGGGGCAGAGTACAGGAGCTATATGGTGCTGTGGGGCACTACTGGGCATCTATGGGGCAGAGTACAGGAGCCATGGGGTGCTGGGGGCACTACTGTGGATGTATGGGGCAGAGTACAGGAGCTATATGGTGCTGTGGGGCAGTACTGGGCATCTATAGGGCAGAGTGCAGGAGCCATGGGGTAATGGGGGGCACTACGGTGGATGTATGGGGCAGAGTACAGGAGCTATATGGTGCTGGGGGGCAGTACTGGGCATCTATAGGGCAGAGTACAGGAGCTATATGGTGCTGTGGGGCAGTACTGGGCATCTATAGGGCAGAGTGCAGGAGCCATGGGGTGCTGGGGGGCACTACAGTGGATGTATGGGGCAGAGTACAGGAGCTATATGGTACTGGGGGGCAGTACTGGGCATCTATAGGGCAGAGTGCAGGAGCCATGGGGTAATGGGGGGCACTACGGTGGATGTATGGGGCAGAGTACAGGAGCTATATGGTGCTGGGGGGCAGTACTGGGCATCTATAGGGCAGAGTACAGGATCTATATGGTGCTGTGGGGCAGTACTGGGCAGCTATAGGGCAGAGTGCAGGAGCCATGGGGTGCTGGGGGGCACTACTGTGGATGTATAGGGCAGAGTACAGGAGCTATATGGTGCTGGGGGGCACTACTGTGGATGTATGGGGCAGAGTACAGGAGCTATATGGTGCTGGGGGCACTACTGGGCATCTATGGGGCAGAGTACAGGAGCCATGGGGTGCTGGGGGGTACTAGTGTGGATGTATGGGGCAGAGTACAGGAGCTATATAGTGCTGTGGGGCACTACTGGGCATCTATGGGGCAGAGTACAGGAGCTATAGGGTGCTGGGGGGCACTACTGTGGATGTATGGGGCAGAGTACAGGAGCTATATGGTGCTGTGAGGCAGTACTGGGCATCTATAGGGCAGAGTGCAGGAGCCATGGGGTGCTGGGGGGCACTACTGTGGATGTATGGGGCAGAGTACAGGAGCTATAGGGTGCTGTGGGGCAGTGTTGTGGATCTATAGGGCAGAATGGAGGTGCTATGGAGCACTGTGGGTCACTGTGCGTCAGCGTGTGGTTCACTCACCTGCAGGGTGTTCAGCCTCTTCAGGGGTGTTTCTCCCCACAACAGCCCCGTTGACCTCACAGGCGCCCTGACCCCCACACCGCCCCATAGACCCTTGTGATCCCCCCTCCCATCCCCGCCATGGTGTGCAGTGGAGGCGCAGCCAGCCGGAGCTGGGGGGCGCAGTCAGCCGGAGCTGGGGGGGCGCAGTCAGCCGGAGCTGGGGGGGCGCAGTCAGCCGGAGCTGGGGGGCGCAGTCAGCCGGAGCTGGGGGGCGCAGTCAGCCGGAGCTGGGGGGCGCAGTCAGCCGGAGCTGGGGGCGCAGTCAGCTGGAGCTGGGGGCGCAGTCAGCCGGAGGGGGGCGGCCAGGCTGCCTTCGCTGTTCTCTGAGCAGGAGCTGCAGTGGGAAAGGGAAGGAAAGGGCCGTTATTTGTGTCACAGTCCTGGGAAACAGCCCCGAATCCCCCCGCTTCAATATTAACCCAGTGAGCAAATTAACTGCCAAAAAAATGGATCTTAAAAGCTTCTTTGAGCACAAATTATCCTAAAAACAGACCCAAAATGAAGTAAATTGAATTTGAGACCAAAGAGCCTTAAAAATCTCAAAAACCCACCCAAATATGGTCCCTCACAGCTTTATATAATAAGATATATATGTAAAAATAGATTAGATACATTACATAGTAATTATATATATTAATATATATATTAATATTATATAATGAATATCATTATTATTACAACATTAAGTTATATATCATCATATTATGCCATTATATATTAATTATAAATTACATTAAGTAATATCAATGAATATTAGTTGATCAGTTAATTATATCAGATTATATATTATATATTTTTACTATTCATCATATTATATCTTATAGTAGTATATTACTATATGGATTTTATCTATATATTTAATATTAATATATTACTTAATAAATTAAATAATATATTAAATTAAAATTAAGTTAAATTAAATTAAAATCCATAACTAAATGTAAAATCCCATGTAACAATGCAGCGGGTTCACCTTCCTCTCCTCGAGACAGCGCGGGGGCGGGGCCAGGGGAGGTTCCCAATGTAACCCAATGTAACAATGCAGCGGGTTCACCTTCCTCTCCTCGAGACAGCGCGGGGGCGGGGCCAGGGGAGGTTCCCAATGTAACCCAATGTAACAATGCAGCGGGTTCACCTTCCTCTCCTCGAGACAGCGCGGGGGCGGGGCCAGGGGAGGCTCCCAATGTAACCCAATGTAACAATGCAGCGGGTTCACCTTCCTCTCCTCGAGACAGCGAGGGGGCGGGGCCAGCGGGAGGTTCCCAGGCGGCACCGGCCAATCAGCGAGCGGCTCCTCGGCCCCTCAGCGTGGGGGGAGAACGGGACGGGGAGACAAAATGGCGGCGCGTTAAAAAAGCCGAATTTGTTCCCGCTTAAATATTAATTCAGTAAATTGTAAATAAATAGATTTTTAAAGCTTTTTTTGGGGCGTAAAGCAGCACCAGATCTGGGACCCCCAGCTCAGACACGTTCAATAAAGTGAATTCAGCCCTAAACCCCCAAAAAGCACCGAAATGCCTCCCGACTTTAAATACAATAATTTACACACTGATTTCAACAACTATTTACATTATTTTAACAATTAATAATTTAAACAAGTAAGCGGCTTTAGGAGCCTCAGAACCGCCCAAAATGCTCAAAAAAAAAAACCCTCATAAAACCTCAAAAAGCCCCGTTTAAATATAATAATTTAAATTAATAAGTGGTTAAAAGAAAACAACGCATTTGGACTCGCAGCCCTGGAAACAGCCCCGAATCCCCCCGGCTCTAAACATCAATCTACTGCAGAAATTCCGATCACGAGTGGATTCAAAAGCTCTAAAGCGGCGAATCGGCCGCTCGGGCTCCAAACGCGTTAAACGAACCTTTAAAAGCCGATGGAGCCCAACGGCCCGAGCGGCTCCGAGCGCTGAGCGATGGACAGTGCAGAGCTGCAGGAGCCCGGCCCGAACCGCGCGGAACAAAACCGGCCCCGAGCGGCTCCGAGCGCTGAGCGATGGACAGTGCAGAGCTGCAGGAGCCCGGCCCGACCCGCGCGGAACAAAACCGGCCCGAGCGGCTCCGAGCGCTGAGCGATGGACAGTTCAGAGCTGCAGGAGCCCGGCCCGACCTGCGCGGGAACAAAACCGGCCCCGAGCGGCTCCGAGCGCTGAGCGATGGACAGTTCAGAGCTGCAGGAGCCCGGCCCGACCCGCGGGAACAAAACCGGCCCGAGCGGCTCCGAGCGCTGAGCGATGGACAGTTCAGAGCTGCAGGAGCGCGACCGAACCGCGCGGGAACAAAACCGGCCCGAGCGGCTCCGAGCGCTGAGCGATGGACAGTGCAGAGCTGCAGGAGCCCGGCCCGACCCGCGCGGGAACAAAACCGGCCCGAGCGGCTCCGAGCGCTGAGCGATGGACAGTTCAGAGCTGCAGGAGCCCGGCCGAACCGCGCGGGAACAAAACCGGCCCGAACGGCTCCGAGCGCCGAGCGATGGACAGTGCAGAGCTGCAGGAGCCCGGCCCGACCCGCGGGAACAAAACCGCGAACAGCGCTTTGAACACAACAATTCAAATAAACAAGGGCTCTAAAACCCTGATTGGGACTCACAATCCCGGGAAAAGCCCCAAATCCCCCCGAGCTTTGAACTTTAACTCTCCTGATAAACCCACAATAAACAGATTTTAAAGGCGCCTTTTGGCACAGATCGGCACCAAAATACCCAAAAAATACGTAAAAGAACTTTTAAAAGCCGAATTCGACCCAAACCAGCCGCGATTGCTGAGAAAAGCCCCGACCCGGCTCCTCCCGCTCTCAACACAACGATTCAAACCGTTAAAGCGGCTCCGGGAGCCTTAACCGCCCCCCCCCCCCCCCCCCCAAACCCGCGGCTTTAAAACCCCAATTCCGATCAAAACCCCCAACCCCACCCCAGCCCGCCGCTCGCTCATTAACCCGCCGAGCCCCAATTAACACCCGCACGGTAATTACCGCCCTGACCCCCCCGTTACCCGATTCCGGCCGCTCTCGGGTTTCCCGCTGCGGGGGGGGGGGGGGGGGGGGGGGTGGTGCTCAGCCGGTTCGTCAGCGCTCAGGAGCTCGCGCAGCCGCTGCCGCCTCCACGTGTCTGGTCCTGCGCGCGCTCTGCGCCGCCCCCTTTATCACCTCGTTGTCCCGCCCAGTCCCGCCCCCCGCCCGCCCTCCGGCCAATGGACGAGCGGCGCCCTCGGCCGCGCTGCCCAATCAGCGCTTCGTTGCTATGGGCGAACGTCGGCGGGAAAACGGCGACCAATCAGCGCCTTTTCTACCTCAGGGGCGCTAGCGAATCAGCGCCTGTTACTGGGAGAACGAACATAGGCAGAAAGGCAGTAACCAATCAGTGCCTTCCTCCCCTCAGCCACACGATGACCAATCAGCGCCTTTCTCTCACCCCTGGGAGGGGGGGGGATGAGCCCCCACGTGGGGAGGAGCCAATGGACAACTTCCGTGCCTGACACCGTCAGCGAATCAGCGAGCGCCTCCTCTTCCCTCGGTATAAAATAGCGAATGAGACCAGAAGGGGGAGACAAGATGGCGGAAAAGGAGACGTCATGGCGGCGTGCGGCGGCGATTGAGGAGGAAGGCGGAGAGTCGGGTCTGAGCGGAAAACCGGCAGCTCCTCCGGCCGCGGCGGCTCCTCCGGCAGCAGCAGCAGCAGCGATCGGGGGATGGGGGGGGAAGGGGCAAAAAAGCGGCGGCTTCTCCGGCCGCGGCAGCAGCAGCGATCGGGGAATGGGGGGGGCAAAAAAGCGGCGGCTTCTCCGGCCGCGGCAGCAGCAGCGATCGGGGGATGGGGGGGGGGGGCGGAAACCGGCGGCTTCTCCGGCCGCGGCCAGGACGTGGCTTCACCGGCACCGGGGGCGCGAGCCCGCGCGCTGCGGGGCTGCGGGCGGGTGCGGGGCCGGGGGCTCCGGGGGTCCCGAGCGGCGGCCGTGGGGCGGGAGGGGCGGCTGTGGTGATAACCTGCGGGGCACTGAAGTGGCTGCTGTGGGGGCTCTTCAGAGGCGTGTCTGGAGCTTATGGGGCAGGAACGGGGCTGCTGTAGCGGTACCGGTGGGGCAGCCATAGGGCAGCCATGGCGTTGCTTAGGGGTCACCTATTGGGGGGGGGGCCGCGCGCGCAGCTGAGTGTGGCCCCACCCACGGGGGTGGGGTCAGTGCTGAGGGGCGGGGACTGGGAGGACACGCCCATTGGGAGGTCAGCCTGGGGAAAGTGGGCAGGGCTGGGGACTCCGTGTGTCACGCCCCCATAGGAGGACCCTCTTGGGGTAGGGAGAGGGGCACGCCCGAAGGGGGCGTGGCTTAGGAAGGGAGGGGTGGAGCCGAGGTAAGGGTGGGCTCTGTACAGCACGTGCTCTGAGGGGGCGTGTTTTAACAGGGACTGAGTTTGAAGGTGGGGCCGGGGGCGGGGCTTCGATGCATCATGCTGCTGGGGGGTGGGCGCGAGGAAAGGGGAGGGGTCTGTAAGGGACACGCGCCTCGGGGAGGGCACAGAGGGGCAGGGGCGGAGCTTGGACGGGGTGGAGTTGGGGGTGTGGCTTTCTCAGACCACGCCCCTGGAGGGAGAGGCCAGACTGGACAGCACATGAAAAATTAAAATTAACCGTTGTTAACCACATCGAGTTTGCTGACTTTTTGTTTTAACTCAGAAGTAATTAATACCGGTCACGTTTTTGCAGAACCCCAGAAAAACTGTAGTTAAATTCAGACTGTCATAACTCACTGTTTTCTAATTTTATTTTACATCTAAATATCTTTTACTGTTCTGTTGCAAATCATTACTGCCTGGGAACTTTTTAATACCTCTGTTTATAAACAGCCACTATTTAGTGGTTCCTTTTTACTTCTCTTGAAAAAAAAAAGTGACGTTTTGACTCCGTTTGGTTCTGAGCTTTGTTGCCTCCAATCTCATGGCTCTGTTATAATTTAAATACTAAACACTCCCCATTACTTTCCAATGCTGTTTAAAATCTAAAGCTTCCTTACTTTGTTTCCTCTGCAGTCATTCGTGCCTGCAGTTTATTTCATAACGGTTGTGCAAATGGAGCTACCAATGACTCCACATTAGTTTTCTGCCTTTACCATTTCAAAGGAATTCCAAACAATGTGTTTTTAAACTAGGATGCAGATTGGGAATAACTGCTGCCTAGTTCACCAACAAGTAATAGCTGAAATTAAATTCAGTTATTGCTCACGCCTAAATAATTTCATTTATTTACACTTTAACATTTTTATCATTACATTACTACCAGCCGGATTAACTAGCACACATTATTTTTTATTATAAACTAGAGAGTTTTTCTCCACAGGTATTACTTCCAATTAGTGCTCCAGTATTTATATTCCACTCTTTTAAATTTTACTACATCAATTGGAGATAATTACTGTCTGCAGAGTTTTGAGTAACAGCTAGAGTAGATGACAGGCATTATTTACTCCCAAAGACTCTTCTGGTTACTCTTATTCACGTTTTCATTCTAAATGTCTTACAGTAAGTAAGTAGTTACAATCATAAAACACCAGGGCCTTGGAATTTCCAGGAAAACCCACCGCAGCGCCTCGACGCGTCCAGAGATCGTCGGTGCCGGCTCCGCCAACGACGCGCCCAACCAGCCCCACGGCTGGGTGCCGGCTCACCACGCTTCGGGTGCCGGCTCTGCAGGTGCTGAGACATTCAAGACTGGTTTTGTATATTTTGGATTATTTTCTCTATTCTTATCAGTAGCATTAGTAAAACATTGTTAATATTTCCAACTCTCTTCTCTCTGTCCTTCTCCCCCTCCCGATCGCCTGTCCTGAGTGGGACGGGGGGAGAGGGAGGGGCAAAAGGGGGAAGTGGGGGGGAGAGGGGGTTAACAATACACCTGCCAGGGTTTTACTGTCACCCGCAATCTAAGCCCTCGACAGGCGCCAACAGATGGGGGGTCCTGAGAGGAGACAAGAGGGCAAAAATGAGGCCTCTGGGATGTGTCAAGGGCAAATGTGGAAGTTTTGAGGGGAAGAGAGAAAAGAGGGGAATTTAATGGGCCAAGAGGTCAAACGGGCACCGTGATGCCACCAAAGAGCCTGCAGGGACCCAAAGGCAGGCAGGGTCATCGCAGAGGAGCTGGAAGGAAATGGGTTTCTGAGGGAACCAGGGGGCGAGTAAGCTTGTGAGGGGGCCAGAGGCAAAGGGACGTGTCCTGAGGAGAACAAATCGAAAGGTTCTTACCTCCGACAAGTTGTCCTGGACTTTGGGTTCCACCAGCAGCCGTCCTGTGGGCCCGGCGCAGCCTGGGGATCCCTGACCCGCACCACCGCAACCTTTAACGGGACACTGGGCCGTTCTAGAGCCTGAATGACAAACAGCAAGTATTTCTCTAGGACAGCCTTGATGGGGGATTGTTCTGTTTTCCCTGCAGCAGACAGGGAGAAATTTCTCCTCCCCGCAGTGCCACTGAACACCCTGATTCTTCAGGCATTTTGGGGCTGTGAGCCCCCATCTCTCGCTGGCCTGCTCCTCCGGTAACATCATCGTCATCCCCCGAGTTCCCCCATTGATTCACTCCAAAAAAAAAAGTTAGAAAAGGAAAACAGCCCCAGCGGGCAGCTCATTACTTTAAAATGCCATTCACATACGTACATACCAGAGCCACCTCCAGAGAAATCCCTGGGGCGCACTGAGAACGTCCTCGACTCCGCGCCGCCCTTGCTGCCGAGAAGATGACGAACTCGGCTGCGGCTGCAACCTGGTCGGCCAGAGAGGCAGAGGGTGTAGAAACCTGGACCTGATCCTCTTGCTAGGAGTGGGGACTTACTGTTCCCAACTTAGCCTGGCCAACCCCTGTACCAAATGCTATGAGCGCGTGAGAATAGGACGACTGACACAGGATGTTCTCAGTTATCACACTCATGTTAATTCTGGGTGTTATGACAGAACAAAATTGGAAAAATGTGAAATCCAAGGGCAGAAGTTATGGGTAGCAACTCACCTAGGGAAAGGTGGACTCGGTGTGGGCTCTGTCTCCTGCCCTAGGGGAGAACAGAGCATCTGTTTTACACAAGCTGCTATGTGGGGCTGTTCAGATGGAGGGGGAGCGCAAGATCAGTATAAGGAGGAGTTAGTTAAGAGTGCCAATCAGGAATCGAAAAGGCAAGAGAAACAGAAACTGGTACAGAAATAGCGATCAGTATGAAGAAATAAGGAAAAAAGACAAGAGATTACAATTACCAACAGTAGGGAAAAACCTGTTTATAGGTCTTATGGAAAAGATAGCCCGGGAATTAAATGTCACGTCAAGCTGGATATGTGGGGGGTCTCCAACGGCAGAACGGTGGCCTTGGAGAGGAGAGAGCGTAAGCCCAGAAGGATTACTGGTACGGAACAGAACTCACGTAACTCGAGAAAAAAGACCAGAAGGATGGGTATTAAGTCACTTAATAATAGGGCAGATATGCCTGTCAAGGGATGATGGTAAACTGGATTTTACTGAATACGCTGGACAAACCCCTTGTAAGTTAGCGTTACGGGCAAATTCATCAAATACCTCTATTCCTCCCACTCGGTGGCCAGGTCCACATAATGGATATTGGTCTCGAAATTGTAGCCTGGGAAATGAAACGATATGCTGGAAGAATCGAAGCAAAGCAAACCCCTTGGAGGAAATGGGGGATTTAAGGAGATCTTGGCAGAATCCTGCCTCTACTGATGTCAATGAACCACAGAAAGCCCCCGATGGATTATTTTGGATATGTGGGAATAGAGCTTAGAACGAGTTAATGCCTAAATGGAGAGGGTCTTGTACAATAGGGATAATTCAACCAGCATTTTTCCTTTTCCCAAAGGAAAAAGGGAGTCATCTGGGGAAACCTCTGTACGAAACTTTAAAGAGAGAGAAGAGGGGTTTAACAAATGTCCCCAGAGGAGGAACGCAAACTTGGAAAGATGATGAATGGCCTGCGAAAAGGATAATTGAATACTATGATCCAGCCACCTGGGCCCAAGATGGAAGCTGGGGATACCGTACCCCAATATACACGCTAAACCGAATTATCCGGTTGCAAGCAGTGGCTGAAGTAATAAGCAACCGGACAGCTGAGGCACTGAATCTCATAGCGAGACAGTTGTCTCAGACCAGGGCTGCAGTGGACCAAAATCGGGTAGCCTTAGATTATCTTTTAGCTGAAGAAGGGGGTGTCTGTGGGAAATGGAATACTTCTGAGTGTTGTTTAGAAATAGATGGTAATGGGGAAGCTATAATGGAAATAGCAGAGGAGATAACACGAGTTGCGCATGTCCCAGTACAGAAATGGAATTCTATACTTACTGGCCATTGGTGGGATCACTTCTTTGGGGGAGCTGTTTGTACCGTGTATGATCCCGTGCGTTATTCGGTTAATACATTCAGTATTCCAAGCCATGCAAATCTCAGCCGTGCCTATAGATCCTGAAATGGCAACAAAAGGAACATCGTGTCATTTACACGTGCACATACCACCACCCCCCAAAAGTGGGGGGGCTCCCCTAGGAAAACAAAGCGGGTGCAGCGCCCCAAACAGCCGCAGCCCCCGGCCCACAGGCCGGCAGCTGCCCCCCGGCACGGCAATGCTGCTGGCCAACCTGAGCAGGGAGCTGTTCGTGCCGGCCAATATCGATACCCCCCTTCGCTCTCTCGCGGGAGAGCAAGTTCTTCAGCTTTCTGGGCAGAAGTCCCTGGAGGTAAAGGTTCAGCTCCCATTACGTGCTGGGCAGCCGTCCCCGCACGCCCGGCTTCACGTACCCCTTGCTTTACGCAAAGCTGCTTCCATCGGTGACCCGGGAGTCTTCGGCATCCTCCAGCGGCCGGTCCTTTCAATCCGCTCCTGCTGTTGCCGAGCATTCGTGGGCCACCGACTGCAGGACGGATCCACTGAGGAAAGAAGCCGCGCCGACAACGTTAGCAGTAGCAATATTTACGTCATTAAACATTCTAAGGAGGCACCGAGGGAGGGATGTTGTCTGCACACAAACGGGGACCTGACCCCCGTCGGGGGGACGGACGCTGACACGCGGAGACCTGACTGCGAACCCCGCGGGTCACGCAGCGTCTCTGCCCCCTGGCAGCTTCTCTTCACAAGCGAGAAGAGAAAACAGGGACAGGTATCTGAAAAAACAAGGCAGAGAACACAGCAGCGGGGGGGACAGAGGAAAAGAGGCCGGAAGAGCACCGAGGAACAGGGCAGAGGAAGAAACAAATCGGCGCGGCGGGGCGGAGACGGAGGAAAAAAGCCCGGCACGGTCAATGGGACAGAGAGGAACGCGGCCACGGGCGGGGAGCGGGACACGGGGACGCAGCGAGAAACCACGGGACGCGGGGAGATACCAAAACGTCGGCAAAAAAGACTCTTGAACACTGTTCTGAAAGTGTTAAACGGCAGGCAATTTCAATACAGCGCACCGCACGCTCAAGGATCGCCCCTGTAATCGAGCGTGCATGTGACTCACGCTTCTTGGTATTTATTACGTCTACCTATTGGATATTCATTTGCTCCCAGCGCTTAGTTAATGCATTAGACGGAAGCTCTTTCCATAACCCCACCCTTCGCTGGCAGTCCATCCTTGGTGTGCCAGCGTGTCCATCAAGGGTCTCCAGCGGTCCCCGGTGCCCCCCCGCCCCGGTGTCGGCTTCTCGACCTCATTTCTTGAGCACGCCCACTGTCATTTTGTGCTGCTACTCAAGTAGCTCCTTCTCCATTCAGTGGAACGTTCCATTTTCCCAGCCTGCGAGCCAACCACATCCCGCTTTGCCCCACCTCCAGTCCCTGTAGAGCCAGTTTTTCTCTGTTAGGTTTCTGTTACGTTAGGCCTGGTCTTGCTACCTTATGCTGAGATTTTTGTCCCTCCTATCAACGGGAAGCAAGAGGGAGAGCAACAGGCAAAACCGATGGCAGAGCGAGAGAGACCGCGGGGAGCACAGGGGGCTGGAGCAAGAAAGAGAGGGATGAGGAGCCCCCCAGAGAGACGGAGGGCAGGGAAAAAACAACAAAAAAAGAGAAAAACGGGGCGGGGGGCAGCACGAAGGCTCAGAACAGGAACGCGGACGGGAACAGCGCCGTACAGAATGAAGAACGCCAGCAACGCTGAGCACGACAAAGGCACAGAGAGAGAAGACGAAGGGAGGGAGGAAGGAAAGAGAAAGACAGGAAGGTCGGGGGACAGAGCAGCACGTACAGACACAGAGAGGAAGAGAACAGCGCGGGGACACACAGATGAGAGCGCAGCGGGGGGACGGACACACACGAGAGCGCAGCGGGGACAAGAGAACAGCGGGGACAAGAACGGGCCAGAGAAAGCGTGGGGAAAAAGGAGACGGAGGGGCAGGGAGGCACCAGGACACAGAAGCCGGGGACGAGGCCCGAGGGCCAGGGACTCACAGCGGCTCTCGCTTTCGGTGGCTGCCAGGAGGCTTCTAACAGCTCAGACGCTCCTGTCCCCTCCTCTCCTCCCTCGGGGCGCTCGGCCGTCCTCAGCCTAGGAGAACACGGTGGGGTGTCAGGGCTGCTACGAGACGAGGCTTCGGGGACACGGAGCCTCGCTGGCTCGCTCGCCACGCAGCCGTCCCGCTCCGGGATACGCGCACGGACCTGCCGCGCACGTTGACGGCCTGGCCCGCTGCACGCCACGCAGAGGGACCCTTCGCCACCCGGAGAGAGGGGCTCCCTCTCTTGCCCGCCGCAGGAAGCAGACGTCGGGCCGACGGCCCCGCATTTCTTCCTCTTTACCTCTCCGGCTCCAGCCGCGGCAGCACCCGTCCACGGACGGGACGCGCTCCCCCGTCCCTTTTCCCGACGCGCTGCCAGACGAGCCTCGCCAGCCCGAGGCGGGCGCAGCCGACGGCATCCCCGGGGTGGCAGCGAACGGCCGCATCCTCAGCGTGGCCTCTGGGAGCGGGAAAGAAGAAGCAGCAGCCGTTAGCACCGTAGCTCACCCCTGCCTGAGCCTGCTCCTTCGGCACGGGCCACCGGAGAGGTGCCGAGGGCCGGCCTGCCGCCTTCACCGTGGGGCTCGGGAGCGGCCCGGGAACACGGGACGGGTTCGCAGGAGCTGCCGCAGCTGGGGGCGGCTGCACGGGGCGAGCGGGGCCGCGGGAGGAGGCTCAGGGGGAGCTCTGGCGAGCTGGGGACGCACCCGGCATCTGCCCCCGGCCGGGTGGCGCCTCCTGCTCCTCTGCGGCACGCTGGCCAATACACTGACAATACACCTATTAGTTAAATAGAAACTAAGCACTCTGCTTCTAAACAACGTGTTATTTAATCTTCTTTCTCCCTCTTGTCATGCAGAAGGATCTAAAAGGTGAAAAATATCCCCTCAGCGTGCAGGGGGTCAGAAAGCATTTACCTCACATCAGCTGGTTAATGAGGGTACGAGTTCTTTAACTTCATCACAGCATACACTAACTTGGCAGCTTCTCTTGAATTCCCCCCTTTGCAATATACTTGCAAGTTCTTTGGCAGTATAAATCTACCAAATATTATCACCTCCTGCTGTGGTACAGCACAATTATTTGTTACCCACTAGCAGTACCAAACAGAACACTGTAGCATAACGTAAGTCAAAATGACTAGCATCAACATCAGACTCATAAGATCAACGCTGATGGAGCTGTGAAGCCGCAGCTCCTGCCGGTTCTGACGGTTCTTTCTTATCTGGCACCTCTGACTGCTTGTGTTTCTTATCTGGCTCCTCTGGCTGCTGCGGGGCAAGCAGCGTCTCTGCCCCCTGGCCGTGCGCTGCAGTACCCGAGTTTCGCCACAGGGCGGCGACACTGAGACCCGCCGCGGCAGCCCCGGGCGAGCGGTCGCGCCGCGTGTCGCGGGAATCCCGAAAAAAAAAACCCAAAAAACAAAGGCAACAAAACAAAAAAGCACACGGAGAGCCGCGGCACGAAAGCCGCGCCTACAGGACACGGAACCCGCCGCGCCTCGCCCCGAGCTCCCGCCGAAGCGGCGCCTCACCACCGAGCCTGCAACCGCGCCTCAGCTCCGCTTTTAAACGTGCCCCCACTAACGGGGGCTGCGCCGCTCCCGGAGGGACTGCCGGACCGGGCACGGGCGCTGCGCCGGAGGGAGACGCGGATGAGCCCGCAAGCCTTCAGCGCACCTGCCCTCGGGCTCGCACGCCGCCCACCAGCTTCGCCAGCTCGGCCGTAGGGGCGGGGGGGAAACGGAGCCCATCCCGCTCCCCCCGTTCCAACGGCACGGTCCCCGTGGCTGCACTCACCTGCCGCGTCTCTCGCCGCTCCGTTCCCCTCGCGCTCTCCCGCCGGGCTCCGCGGGCACCGACCCCGCCGGCCGCAGCGAGCGCTCCGCAGCAGCCCCGACCCCCGTTCCCGTTCGCTCCCGGTTACCCCCCCCCCCCCCCCCAACCGAGGCGCTCGCGGTTTGGACATGCGCAGTAGGGATACCGCAGCACCCGCCCCTTGCCGCGTTCCGGTTGGCTGCCTAGGACACGTCAATCACCTCTCTCGCCGCCTATCAGCGCTCGCTATTGGAGCATGCGCAGTAGGGAGACCGCAACGCCCGCCTCTTCGGCAACATCATTGGCTGCCGGCCGCACGCCAATCACCATGTTCTCCGCCTATCAGCGCTCGCTCTTTGGGGCATGCGCAGTACGGACCCTGCAAAGCCCGCCCCTCTGGCAACCTGATAGGCGGACAGAGTGGCAACTGACGTGCCTAGGCACCCAACCAGCGCTCCGCCCCTCCAGCCCTCCTGCCCTCCCGCGCCATCTGATTGGCCCGCTCTGAATCCTCTCAATCCTCACCCGCACGGCCTCTCCTTGGGCAAAAAACATGCCCGAACACTAGGGAGCCGTGGGGAAACCAGTGAGAGACAAGACGGACAGCAGCAACGGCAAGTGCAATCTGGCTTCAATTCTGATCGTGCACTTCAAAGCCTCTCTCAGTCCTACCAATGACTGCTCCTTTTCTGGAAGGACAAACTTTCTTACCTGAACATCCTAAATTGAAGACTCCACAGACAGAACGGGGATTGAGCCACGGGACAACGTGCCATTGATTTACACTAATGGGGAAAAAAACCCCTAGAAGTCAACCCCAAATTTAAAATTGCACGTGTCTTTTCCAAGCAGAATGAGCCTGTGATTCCACAAAAAGGGACGGCACAGAGCAGGTCAGCTTATCAGAGAAAGACAGTGACAGGGAGCCAGACAAGGTGACACAGAGAGAGGGAGAGCGAGGCAAACGGGACGGAGAGGCCAAAATGAGTGCTCCACAGCCTCCCCCCCCTTGCCCCGACCCCCGTTTCCCCGTTAACCCCTGCTACCCGCGCCGAGACACCACGGACGCGTTCATTCGTGCCTGCCTGCAGTTTATTTCATAACGGTTGTGCAAATGGAGCTACCAATGACTCCACATTAGTTTTCTGCCTTTACCATTTCAAAGGAATTCCAAACAATGTGGTTTTTAAACTAGGATGCAGATTGGGAATAACTGCTGCCTAGTTCACCAAGAAGTAATAGCTGAAATTAAATTCAGTTATTGCTCACGCCTAAATAATTTCATTTATTTACACTTTAACATTTTTATCATTACATTACTACCAGCCGGATTAACTAGCACACATTATTTTTTATTATAAACTAGAGAGTTTTTCTCCACAGGTATTACTTCCAATTAGTGCTCCAGTATTTATAGTCCACTCTTTTAAATTTTACTACATCAATTGGAGAAAATTACTGTCTGCAGAGTTTTGAGTAACAGCTAGAGTAGATGACAGGCATTATTTACTCCCAAAGACTCTTCTGGTTACTCTTATTCACGTTTTCATTCTAAATGTCTTACAGTAAGTAAGTAGTTACAATCATAAAACACCAGGGCCTTGGCATTTCCAGGAAAACCCACCGCAGCGCCTCGACGCGTCCAGAGATCGTCGGTGCCGGCTCCGCCAACGACGCGCCCAACCAGCCCCACGGCTGGGTGCCGGCTCACCACGCTTCGGGTGCCGGCTCTGCAGGTGCTGAGACATTCAAGATTGGTTTTGTATATTTTGTATTATTTTCTCTATTCTTATCAGTAGCATTAGTAAAACATTGTTAATATTTCCAGCTCTCTTCTCTCTGTCCTTCTCCCCCTCCCGATCGCCTGTCAGAAAAGGAAAACAGCCCCAGCGGGCAGCTCATTACTTTAAAATGCCATTCACATACGTACATACCAGAGCCCCCAAACCCGGGGGGGCAGCGCCCCGAACAGCCGCAGCCACGTCCCACAGGCCGGCAGCCGCCCCCCGGCACGCTGGGGACGGACGACGGTGCCACGTCTCCCGCTCCGGCGCTGCTCCCCCCACCGGGGCTGGGGGTCTGCTGAGCATGGGGCGGTCACAGCTCCCCCTGAAACACAGCAATTCCACATGAGAGTTCTTGAAACATAGCCCCTCGTTTTGCACGTTTCCAGAAAGCATTTCTTATGTCAACTGCCTGATGACAGGCTTGTCTTTTGTAACTTAATCACGCTCTACATTAATTTAGCAGCTTCTCTTGAATTCCCCCCTTTGCAATATACTTGCAAATTCTTTGGCAGTACAAATCTACAAAATATTATCACCTCGTGCTGTGGTACAGCACAATTATTTGTTACCCACTAGCAGTGCCAAACAGAACACTGTAGCACAATGTAAGTCAAAATGGCTCGCATCAAAATCAGAGTCATAAGATCAACGTTGACAGAGCTCTGAAGCCGCAGCTCCTGCCGGTTCTGACGGTTCTTTCTTATCTGGCACTTCTGACTGCTTGTGTTTCTTATCTGGCTCCTCTGGCTGCTTCGGGTCAAGCAGCGTCTCTGCCCCCTGGCCGTGCGCTGCAGTACCCGAGTTTCGCCACAGGGCGGCAGCACTGAGGCGCGCCGCGGCACCGCATTGGGGCGGCCGGGTGCAGCACCGCGCTTTGTCCACAGGACGGCGACACTGAGACCCGCCGCGGCACAAATGGCATTTCTGTCCCCCCAGAAATCCTGGGTCCCTCCGGAACTCCTGGGTCCCCTCCGGAACTCCTGGGTCCCCTCCGGAACTCCTGGGGGAAAAAAGCATGCCGCTCGCGGTGGGGGGCTGTGCTGGTTTTGTTACAAAACAAGCTTCCCTTTTAGTGAATTTGCCTGTCAGCTAAAGCTTCATATTAGCTGCATTTTCCTGGAGAACCAGATACGTGTTGTGGTAAACAGAGCAATGGAATGCTAACTTGTTGCTAAGGTCAGATTCACATCTTGCAAGAGGGGCAACAAGAAACAGGTGACCGAGAAACTGACCGACTGTGTATAACATCCCATTCACGTGAATACTTCATATAAAAGTGGGACATCGTGAGGATCTTGTCCTCTTTGTCCTTTTTCGTCCCTTCTGCTTATGGCGACATTAGGCGAGTAAGCTTGTGAGGGGGCCAGAGGCAAAGGGACGTGCCCTGAGGAGAACAAATCGAAAGGTTCTTACCTCTGAGAACCCCGCGGGTCACACGGCGTCTCTGCACCGGCACCTGCCCCCGGCCGGCTGGCGCCTCCTGCTCCTCTGCACTCCTCCAGATGCCCTCCTCAGCTTTAATGGGTTTTCCTTTCCCCAAAATATTACTAGACATTTTTGATGGTGACAGCCATGACTCAGATACCTCAGTAGAGAAAAGGAAGTTCCATTTATTTGATGTGTGCTTGCATTTTTCAGCTCAGAATTTAAAAATGCTAATAGAGAGCTTGGCCCTCAATATACTTTTTAACGGAAATTATGTGAATATACTACATATTAGAGCAGCCTCTTGACATCAGGAAGGAGACCTGTCTTAACAGTTATGCTGCTGAAGAACATTAAATGAACAATATACATCTTGTCCTGTTAAAGGGCTTTACAGAAGACCATAATAAAGTTTTCTGTGAGATGTGGCTCTGGGCTGGTTCAGACCATCTCTTCCCCAGTCCATCTCTCCTTTAAGTACCAGAAATAAGCTTCCACACGGACAAGGGGTGGTTTAGGAAAAGTCAACAGACTAGGAGGCATTTATATGAAAAGCACTTAAATTATCTAATCTCTGTAGCTCATTTAAGGACTGCTAGGGAAAGAGAAGGTAGAGATAAAGAAACTTAATGAGGTCAGGCCAAAAAATCAACACATGATCAGCAATCAAATGCTTGCTAACTGCTGCCTGGTCACTGTAAGTGATGAGTTTGACAGTTTCTCAAGAAGGGAGACCATTACAAAAATAGTAAGAACGTTCCACTAAAAAAAAACCCACTGAGCCAGTATTAAAGCCATAGTAAACAGTGAAAGCCTAGTAAAGCACTGTTAGTCATTGCTAAAGTATCGCTAAGCAACCCTTTAGCCTCCTCAGGACCGGATCAGCTTAATCACAGCAATAACTCACAGCCCCTCAGCCCTGCTTGCAAGGTTTAGTTTGAAGGGCTGTGTAATTTCCTCTGACACTCGAGTGAGAGTTGCCACTCCAACTCCCAGCCCCTACAGGACTGCAGATCCCAGGGGTTCCAGAAGCCAGGCTGCAGGACACAGCAGCCAACTCATCCTAAAAGACACACAATGTTAATTCATCCTCACACTTCAGTTCTTTGCTGGTTGATAATCAGCAGCTGATACCCATTTCAGTACTGATTTAAAGGAGCTCAGCCTTGTTCTTGCCCAAAGCTAGACTAGCTGCAGTCAAGATTTCTGCTAAAACTGGATTTAACTCCAGTAAAAGACTGAAACCAGGGAACTCCTGGGCACAGACCTCATTGGACTATTGCTCTGAGGTGACAGCTTACTGCTAGGCATTGCTACCATTTCCCATCTTTATTTTGTATGCCATTTACATCTGTACCATCTCAGCAGGACCTCCAAAGTGGTCCTTCCCTGTATATTAGTAATAAATCACCCACCACAGTGAATTCAACCAGGGTGCCAGCCCACTTGGTCTAGTCTCTAAAGCAAGCTCCAAAGAAAGACAAAAGGAATAAGTGACTTGACCATCACCAACCTGATGTGAAACTCAATGTGATGAGAGGTCAATTAGAGAAGAGCACTAATAAACTGATACTTCAAAAAAAGCCAAGGAGCCTGAGAAAAACAAGTTAAGCAAGTCTTGCAGGTATCCCTAGTGCTGCCCACCCTGTGGTCCCAGGCGCTGGGGAAGCAGCATCCGGCAACACATCCACTTTCCCAGACTGCAGCCAACAACACGGGGAGTTCCCAGACACCTTCCCAGCCTTTCTTTGCCTCCATCTGAACGTCATTCTCAGATTAGCATAGCTATACTAACAACCAAGCTCCTCAGCCTACACAGTGCTTTGACAAAGGTACAGCCACTTTCATCTCCAGTCTGACAGATGTGGTTTGTCACCAGCTAGACCCACAGCGTGGTTTTAACGAGCCGTGAGGATTTACTCCTGTAGTTATCTGCTTCCCTTGGCAAGGTGATCATTTCCCGTGAACCAGAATTACTTGTTCACTCCAAAAGTTTAAGTCCATGCCTACAAGAGACATATTTGCTCACAGTAATTTTTATAACAGGAAAATAAAGAGATGGGGGGCAGTATTGCTTTTTAGTGAAATCAGGGTGACAGCTACAGAAATACATACTCAGATATTGCGCCTTTGTCAGAATTACCATTTCAGAGCAGGAAAGAGGCGCCATAGAAGTCAGAAACCATTATATATTATCTTTGCTTGAGGAAGATCCCAAAAAACTCATGCCCTTTCATAGAGCTTGATGTCTGAGGCAGATGGGGCCAGCTCATGTACTCTTACTCACATGGACGAAGAAATGCTCTCCCACCAACACGACGGTCTGGGGGAACTCCTCCCTAATTTAAACAATTCAACTCCCAGCTCACGAAGAAAGAGTTCCTTTCTTTACTTCCTGAAAAGACAATGCACATAAGCAACATACAAGGTGGTTTAGCTTCATTACAGCGACTGCTCCAGATGCTCCCTGAGGGAAAGGAACCAAGAGCAACCCCAGTGAGGGCTCTGCCCAGCTCCCACAGAGCCCAGACACAGCAAACAGAACCACCAAGGGATGAACAGGCCCAGGGCCACCCAAGGAACCCAGTCAGGAGCAAATGCAGACAGGACCAGACAAGCCACAACACATACGCAAGGGGCCACCCAGGAGACACCTACCGACAGCATCAGTCCAAGGAGCACAGGCAACAACAAGGCTGCAGACCAGCACTCCTGCAGCAGAGCTCAAAGAGCAGGTGAGAGCCCTGGGCTGAGCTTAAATAGGATCCAGGGCCTGTGGTCAGGCTGTGGGTGAGGTCCCAGGTGAAGCTGCTCAGACCCATTAAGTCCACCTGACACATAGACCTGCTGGTATACGGTGCATTAAGCCATACTGATTTATTCCTGTGTAAGACCAAAAGCAGACACCCGTCACATATCAGAACATCTCCCAAAACAACCCCGTGATAAAATCCTTTGGCTTCCGTGAACCGTGGGTCTCTGGTTGTGAGCAGCCCATTCTCAGGTTAGACCTCGCCTTGCCTGATGAAAATGCTGGGCTGACAACAGGCAGTGGCAGTGCAGATAGATTTTATGTTTTTTTCTGAGTTCCCAAATTTCTCAGGTTAATGCCACCCCAGAAAAAGCACATCACGCAGTTTAAAAACTAAGCCGCCTCCAGTTGAATTTACTTTCCCGCACACCAGCTCCCCTGGGGCAGAGCTCTGAGGAACAGAAATGCCTGGCTTTAGACAGTCAGATTTGAATAAGGCCGTGATAAATTTTTTTTTCCTAAAATCCAGCATGTATAGACAGTGTAGCCCACCCTTCCTTTCACGTCTGCCCTATCTGAGGCTGAGCCATCTTCCTTATATTATCATCTCGTGCTATGGTATAGCACAATTATTTGTTACCCACTAGCAGTACGAAACAGAACACTGTAGCATAATGTAAGTCAAAATGACTAGCATCAAAATCAGACTCATAAGATCAACGTTGACAGAGCTCTGAAGCCGCAGCTCCTGCCGGTTCTGACGGTTCTTTCTTATCTGGCACCTCTGGCTGCTTGTGTTTCTTATCTGGCACCTCTGGCTGCTTCGGGGCAAACAGCGTCCCTGCCCCCTGGCCGTGCGCTGCAGTACCCGAGTTTCGCCACAGGGCGGCAGCACTGAGGCGCGCCGCGGCACCCCATTGGGGCGGCCGGGTGCAGCACCGCGCTTTGTCCACAGGACGGCGACACTGAGACCCGCCGCGGCACAAATGGCATTTCTGTCCCCCCAGAAATCCCGGGTCCCTCCTGAACTCCTGGGTCCCCTCCTGAACTCCTGGGTCCCCTCCTGAACTCCTCGGGGAAAAAAACATGCCCCTCGCGGTGGGGGGCTGTGCCGGTTTTGTTACAAAACAAGTTTCTCTTTTAGTGAATTTGCCTGTCAGCTAAAGCTTCATATTAGCTGCATTTTCCTGGACAACCAGATACATGTTGTGGTAAACAGAGCACTGGAATGCTAACTTGTTGCTAAGGACACATTCACATCTTGCAAGAGGGGCAACAAGAAACAGGTGACCGAGAAACTGACCAGCTGTGTATAACATCCCATTCACGTGAATACTTCTTATAAAAGTGGGAGATCATGAGGATCTTGTCCTCCTAATGGATATTGGTCTCGAAATTGTAGCCTGGGAAATGAAACGATATGCTGGAAGAATCGAAGCAAAGCAAACCCCTTGGAGGAAATGGGGGATTTAAGGAGATCTTGGCAGAATCCTGCCTCTACCGATGTCAACGAACCATGGAAAGCCCCCGATGGATTATTTTGGATATGTGGGAATAGAGCTTAGAACGAGTTAATGCCTAAATGGAGAGGGTCTTGTACAATAGGGATAATTCAACCAGCATTTTTCCTTTTCCCAAAGGAAAAAGGGAGTCATCTGGGGAAACCTCCATACGAAACTTTAAAGAGAGAGAAGAGGGGTTTAACAAATGTCCCCATAGGAGGAACGCAAACTTGGAAAGATGATGAATGGCCTGCGAAAAGGATAATTGAATACTATGATCCAGCCACCTGGGCCCAAGATGGAAGCTGGGGATACCGTACCCCAATATACATGCTAAACCGAATTATCCGGTTGCAAGCAGTGGTTGAAATAAGAAGCAACCGGACAGCTGAGGCACTGAATCTCATAGCGAGACAGTTGTCTCAGACCAGGGCTGCAGTGGACCAAAATCGGGTAGCCTTAGATTATCTTTTAGCTGAAGAAGGGGGTGTCTGTGGGAAATGGAATACTTCTGAGTGTTGTTTAGAAATAGATGGTAATGGGGAAGCTATAATGAAAATAGCAGAGGAGATAACACGAGTTGCGCATGTCCCAGTACAGAAATGGAATTCTATACTTACCGGCCATTGGTGGGATCACTTCTTTGGGGGAGCTGTTTGTACCGTGTATGATCCCGCGCTTTATTCGGTTAATACATTCAGTACTCCAAGCCATGCAAATCTCAGCCGTGCCTATAGATCCTGAAACGGCAACAAAAGGAACATCGTGTCATTTACACGTGCACGTACCACCACCCCCCAAAAGTGGGGGGGCTCCCCTAGGAAAACAAAGCGGGGGCAGCGCCCCAAACAGCCGCAGCCCCCGGCCCACAGGCCGGCAGCTGCCCCCCGGCACGGCAATGCTGCTGGCCAACCTGAGCAGGGAGCTGTTCGTGCCGGCCAATATCGATACCCCCCTTCGCTCTCTCGCGGGAGAGCAAGTTCTTCAGCTTTCTGGGCAGAAGTCCCTGGAGGTAAAGGTTCAGCTCCCATTACCTGCTGGGCAGCCGTCCCCGCACGCCCGCCTTCACGTACCCCTTGCTTTACGCAAAGCTGCTTCCATCGGTGACCCGGGAGTCTTCGGCATCCTCCAGCGGCCGGTCCTTTCAATCCGCTCCTGCTGTTGCCAAGCATTCGTGGGCCACCGACTGCAGGACGAATCTGCTGAGGAAAGAAGCCACACCGACAACGTTAGCAGTAGCAATATTTACGTCATTAAACATTCTAAGGAGGCACCGAGGGAGGGATGTTGTCTGCACACAAACGGGGACCTGACCCCCGTCGGGGGGACGGACGCTGACACGCGGAGACCTGACTGCGAACCCCGCGGGTCACACAGCGTCTCTGCCCCCTGGCAGCTTCTCTTCACAAGCGAGAAGAGAAAACAGGGACAGGTATCTGAAAAAACAAGGCAGAGAACACAGCAGCTGGGGGGACAGAGGAAAAGAGGCCGGAAGAGCACCGAGGAACAGGGCAGAGGAAGAAACAAATCGGCGCGGCGGGGCGGAGACGGAGGAAAAAAGCCCAGCACGGTCAATGGGACAGAGAGGAACGCGGCCACGGGCAGGGAGCAGGACACGGGGACGCAGCGAGAAACCACGGGACGCGGGGAGGTACCAAAACGTCGGCAAAAAAGACTCTTGAACACTGTTCTGAAAGTGTTAAACGGCAGGCAATTTCAATACAGCGCACCGCACGCTCAAGGATCGCCCCTGTAATCGAGCGTGCACGTGACTCACGCTTCTTGGTATTTATTACATCTACCTATTGGATATTCATTTGCTCCCAGCGCTTAGTTAATGCATTAAACGGAAGCTCTTTCCATAACCCCACCCTTCGCTGGCAGTCCATCCTTGGTGTGCCAGCGTGTCCACCAAGGGTCTCCAGCGGTCCCCAGTGCCCCCCCGCCCCGGTGTCGGCTTCTCGACCTCATTTCTTGAGCACGCCCACTGTCATTTTGTGCTGCTACTCAAGTAGCTCCTTCTCCATTCAGTGGAACGTTCCATTTTCCCAGCCTGCGAGCCAAGGACATCCCGCTTTGCGCCACCTCCAGTCCCTGTAGAGCCAGTTTTTCTCTGTTCGGTTTCTGTTACGTTAGGCCTGGTCTTGCTACCTTATGCCGAGGGCTTTCTAAAAGATTTTTGTCCCTCCTATCAACGGGAAGCAAGAGGGAGAGCAACAGGCAAAACCGATGGCAGAGCGAGAGAGACCGCGGGGAGCACAGGGGGCTGGAGGAAGAAAGAGAGGAATGAGGAGCCCCCCGAGAGACGGAGGGCAGGGAAAAAACAACAAAAAAAGAGAAAAACGGGGCGGGGGGCAGCACGAAGGCTCAGAACAGGAACGAGGACAGGAACAGCGCCGTACAGAACGAAGAAAGCCAGCAACGCTGAGCACGACAAAGGCACAGAGAGAGAAGACGAAGGGAGGGAGGAAGGAAAGAGAAAGACAGGAAGGTCGGGGGACAGAGCAGCACGTACAGACACAGAGAGGAAGAGAACAGCGCGGGGACACACACACGAGAGCGCAGCGGGGGGACGGACGCACACGAGAGCGCAGCGGGGGGACGGACGCACACGAGAGCGCAGTGGGGACAAGAGAACAGCGGGGACAAGAACGGGCCAGAGAAAGCGTGGGGAAAAAGGAGACGGAGGGGCAGGGAGGCACCAGGACACAGAAGCCGGGGACGAGGCCCGAGGGCCAGGGACTCACAGCGGCTCTCGCTTTCGGTGGCTGCCAGGAGGCTTCTAACAGCTCAGACGCTCCTGTCCCCTCCTCTCCTCCCTCGGGGCGCTCGGCCGTCCTCAGCCTAGGAGAACACGGTGGGGTGTCAGGGCTGCTACCAGACGAGGCTTCGGGGACACGGAGCCTCGCTGGCTCGCTCGCCACGCAGCCGTCCCGCTCCGGGATACGCGCACGGACCTGCCGCGCACGTTGACGGCCTGGCCCGCTGCACGCCACGCAGAGGGACCCTTCGCCACCCGGAGAGAGGGGCTCCCTCTCTTGCCCGCCGCAGGAAGCAGACGTCGGGCCGACGGCCCCGCATTTCTTCCTCTTTACCTCTCCGGCTCCAGCCGCGGCAGCACCCGTCCCTTTTCCCGACGCGCTGCCAGACGAGCCTCGCCAGCCCGAGGCGGGCGCAGCCGACGGCATCCCCGGGGTGGCAGCAAACGGCCGCATCCTCAGCATGGCCTCTGGGAGCGGGAAAGAAGAAGCAGCAGCCGTTAGCACCGTAGCTCACCCCTGCCGGAGCCTGCTCCTTCCGCACGGGCCACCGGAGAGGTGCCGAGGGCCGGCCTGCCGCCTTCACCGTGGGGCTCGGGAGCGGCCCGGGAACACGGGACGGGTTCGCAGGAGCTGCCGCGGCTGGGGGCGGCTGCACGGGGCGAGCGGGGCCGCGGGAGGAGGCTCAGGGGGAGCTCTGGCGAGCTGGGGACGCACCCGGCATCTGCCCCCGGCCGGCTGGCGCCTCCTGCTCCCCTGCGGCACGATGGGGACGGAGGACGGCGCCGCGTCTCCCACCCGGGCGCTGCTCCCCACCTGGAGCATCCCCGTTCCATTCCCCGCCTGGACTGGGGCGTCTGCTGAGCATCGGGCGTTCACAGCTCCGCCTCTGAAAAACAGAAATTCCAAATTAGAGTTCAGCGGCTGAAAAAAATAGAGCAGGAGAAAGCAGAGGAACTAGTCAGGAGAAGGGACAGGAGAGCAGCTGAGCTAACGCAGGATTCCAGGGAAATGGGCTGCCTCGAAACGCAAGGCAGCCTTGAGAAACCAGAGCGACTGGAGCAACGCCAGACGGCATTAAGACAAACTGACACCGTTTAGGACACGCTCAGTATAAAAGCAAACACTCCCACTGGTGCGGGAAAGCATCTCGCGCCTTCCCCGCAGCAGCGCCACAGAAGACAGCCCTGTGAGGCCACGGGACGGGCTCGTACTGAAACGGAGCAATAAGCGAGACAGCAGAGTCAATGACACTGCTGAGCAGGCAATGTTTCTTTCATCAGCACTGGGGAGCTCCAGGGGTCGTCCTCTGTAAGTGCTCCCACGACTGGATGCTCTTGCATTGCTTATAGTCACACAACTGCTACATATTCATTACAATTTTGGGGAATTTTAAACATACAATATATCTAGCCTAAGAAATTACTGATTATGTTAGTTATAAATGTTTCATTTCCCACTGACAATACATCTATTAGTTAAATAGAAACTAAGCACTCTGCTTCTAAACAACGTGTTACTTAACCTTCCGTCTCCCTCCTCTCATGCAGAAGGATCTAAAAGGTGAAAAATATCCCCTCAGCGTGCAGGGGGTCAGAAAGCATTTCCCTCACATCAACTGGTTAATGAGGGTATGAGTTCTATAACTTCATCACAGCATACACTAACTTGGCAGCTTCTCTTGAATTCCCCCCTTTGCAATATACTTGCAAATTCTTTGACAGTATAAATCTACAAAATATTATCATCTCGTGCTGTGGTACAGCACAATTATTTGTTACCCACTAGCAGCGCCAAACAGAACACTGTAGCATAATGTAAGTCAAAATGACTAGCATCAACATCAGACTCATAAGATCAACGCTGATGGAGCTGTGAAGCCGCAGCTCCTGCCGGTTCTGACGGTTCTTTCTTATCTGGCACCTCTGACTGCTTGTGTTTCTTATCTGGCACCTCTGGCTGCTGCGGGGCAAGCAGCGTCTCTGCCCCCTGGCCGTGCGCTGCAGTACCCGAGTTTCGCCACAGGGCGGCGACACTGAGACCCGCCGCGGCAGCCCCGGGCGAGCGGTCGCGCCGCGTGTCGCGGGAATCCCGAAAAAAAAAACCCAAAAAACAAACGCAACAAAACAAAAAAGCACACGGAGAGCCGCGGCACGAAAGCCGCGCCTACAGGACACGGAACCCGCCGCGCCTCGCCCCGAGCTCCCGCCGAAGCGGCGCCCCACCACCGAGCCTGCAACCGCGCCTCAGCTCCGCTTTTAAACGCGCCCCCACTAACGGGGGCTGCGCCGCTCCCGGAGGGACTGCCGGACCGGGCACGGGCGCTGCGCCGGAGGGAGACGCGGCTCCAGACCGCAAGCCTTCAGCGCACCTGCCCTCGGGCTCGCACGCCGCCCACCAGCTTCGCCAGCTCGGCGGGGGGAAACGGAAACGAACGCCTCCGCGCCGCGCCGGTCCATTCCCCTCCCCCCGTTCCAACGGCACGGTCCCCGTGGCCGCGGCCGCGCTCACCTGCCGCCTCTTCCGGCGCTCCGTTCCCCTCGCGCTCTCCCGCCGGGCAGCGACCCCGGTTCCCGTTCCCTTCCGGTTACCCCCCCCCCTCCACCGATCGCCGCCATAAGAGCTCGCAGTAGGGGCATGCGCTGTAGGGAGACCGCAACGCCCGCCTCTTCGGCATCCTGACTGGCTGCCGGCGACACGCCAGTCACCATTCTCTGCGCCTATCAGCGCTCGCTCTTTGGGGCATGCGCAGTACGGAGCCCTCAACGCCCGCCCCTCCAGCAACCTGATAGGCGGACAGAGTGGCAACTGACGTGCCTAGGCAGCCAACCAGCGCTCCGTCCCTCCAGCCCTCCCGCGCCAGCTGATTGGCCCGCTCTGAAGCCTCTCAATCCTCACCCGCACGGCCTCTCCTTGGGGAAAAAACATGCCCAAACACTAGGGAGCCGTGGGGAAACCAGTGAGAGACAAGACGGACAGCAGCAACGGCAAGTGCAATCTGGCTTCAATTCTGATCGTGCACTTCAAAGCCTCTCTCAGTCCTACCAATGACTGCTCCTTTTCTGGAAGGACAAACTTTCTTACCTGAACATCCTAAATTGAAGACTCCACAGACAGAACGGGGATTGAGCCACGGGACAACGTGCCATCGATTTACACTAATGGGGAAAAAAACCCCTAGAAGTCAACCCCAAATTTAAAATTGCACGTGTCTTTTCCAAGCAGAATGAGCCTGTGATTCCACAAAAAGGGACGGCACAGAGCAGGTCAGCTTATCAGAGAAAGACAGTGACAGGGAGCCGGACGAGGTGACACAGAGAGAGGGAGAGCGAGGCAAACGGGACGGAGAGGCCAAAATGAGTGCTCCACAGCCTCCCCCCCCTTGCCCCGACCCCCGTTTCCCCGTTAACCCCTGCTACCCGCGCCGAGACACCACGGACGCGTTCATTCGTGCCTGCCTGCAGTTTATTTCATAACGGTTGTGCAAATGGAGCTACCAATGACTCCACATTAGTTTTCTGCCTTTACCATTTCAAAGGAATTCCAAACAATGTGGTTTTTAAACTAGGAGTCAGATTGGGAATAACTGCTGCCTAGTTCACCAAGAAGTAATAGCTGAAATTAAATTCAGTTATTGCTCACGCCTAAATAATTTCATTTATTTACACTTTAACATTTTTATCATTACATTACTACCAGCCGGATTAACTAGCACACATTATTTTTTATTATAAACTAGAGAGTTTTTCTCCACAGGTATTACTTCCAATTAGTGCTCCAGTATTTATAGTCCACTCTTTTAAATTTTACTACATCAATTGGAGAAAATTACTGTCTGCAGAGTTTTGAGTAACAGCTAGAGTAGATGACAGGCATTATTTACTCCCAAAGACTCTTCTGGTTACTCTTATTCACGTTTTCATTCTAAATGTCTTACAGTAAGTAAGTAGTTACAATCATAAAACACCAGGGCCTTGGCATTTCCAGGAAAACCCACCGCAGCGCCTCGACGCGTCCAGAGATCGTCGGTGCCGGCTCCGCCAACGACGCGCCCAACCAGCCCCACGGCTGGGTGCCGGCTCACCACGCTTCGGGTGCCGGCTCTGCAGGTGCTGAGACATTCAAGATTGGTTTTGTATATTTTGTATTATTTTCTCTATTCTTATCAGTAGCATTAGTAAAACATTGTTAATATTTCCAGCTCTCTTCTCTCTGTCCTTCTCCCCCTCCCGATCGCCTGTCAGAAAAGGAAAACAGCCCCAGCGGGCAGCTCATTACTTTAAAATGCCATTCACATACGTACATACCAGAGCCCCCAAACCCGGGGGGGCAGCGCCCCGAACAGCCGCAGCCACGTCCCACAGGCCGGCAGCCGCCCCCCGGCACGCTGGGGACGGACGACGGTGCCGCGTCTCCCGCTCCGGCGCTGCTCCCCCCACCGGGGCTGGGGGTCTGCTGAGCATGGGGCGGTCACAGCTCCCCCTGAAACACAGCAATTCCACATGAGAGTTCTTGAAACATAGCCCCTCGTTTTGCACGTTTCCAGAAAGCATTTCTTATGTCAACTGCCTGATGACAGGCTTGTCTTTTGTAACTTAATCACGCTCTACATTAATTTAGCAGCTTCTCTTGAATTCCCCCCTTTGCAATATACTTGCAAATTCTTTGGCAGTACAAATCTACAAAATATTATCACCTCGTGCTGTGGTACAGCACAATTATTTGTTACCCACTAGCAGTGCCAAACAGAACACTGTAGCACAATGTAAGTCAAAATGGCTCGCATCAAAATCAGAGTCATAAGATCAACGTTGACAGAGCTCTGAAGCCGCAGCTCCTGCCGGTTCTGACGGTTCTTTCTTATCTGGCACTTCTGACTGCTTGTGTTTCTTATCTGGCACCTCTGGCTGCTTCGGGTCAAGCAGCGTCTCTGCCCCCTGGCCGTGCGCTGCAGTACCCGAGTTTCGCCACAGGGCGGCAGCACTGAGGCGCGCCGCGGCACCGCATTGGGGAGGCCGGGTGCAGCACCGCGCTTTGTCCACAGGACGGCGACACTGAGACCCGCCGCGGCACAAATGGCATTTCTGTCCCCCCAGAAATCCTGGGTCCCTCCGGAACTCCTGGGTCCCCTCCGGAACTCCTGGGTCCCCTCCGGAACTCCTGGGGGAAAAAAGCATGCCGCTCGCGGTGGGGGGCTGTGCTGGTTTTGTTACAAAACAAGCTTCCCTTTTAGTGAATTTGCCTGTCAGCTAAAGCTTCATATTAGCTGCATTTTCCTGGAGAACCAGATACGTGTTGTGGTAAACAGAGCAATGGAATGCTAACTTGTTGCTAAGGTCAGATTCACATCTTGCAAGAGGGGCAACAAGAAACAGGTGACCGAGAAACTGACCGACTGTGTATAACATCCCATTCACGTGAATACTTCATATAAAAGTGGGACATCGTGAGGATCTTGTCCTCTTTGTCCTTTTTCGTCCCTTCTGCTTATGGCGACATTAGGCGAGTAAGCTTGTGAGGGGGCCAGAGGCAAAGGGACGTGCCCTGAGGAGAACAAATCGAAAGGTTCTTACCTCTGAGAACCCCGCGGGTCACACGGCGTCTCTGCACCGGCACCTGCCCCCGGCCGGCTGGCGCCTCCTGCTCCTCTGCACTCCTCCAGATGCCCTCCTCAGCTTTAATGGGTTTTCCTTTCCCCAAAATATTACTAGACATTTTTGATGGTGACAGCCATGACTCAGATACCTCAGTAGAGAAAAGGAAGTTCCATTTATTTGATGTGTGCTTGCATTTTTCAGCTCAGAATTTAAAAATGCTAATAGAGAGCTTGGCCCTCAATATACTTTTTAACGGAAATTATGTGAATATACTACATATTAGAGCAGCCTCTTGACATCAGGAAGGAGACCTGTCTTAACAGTTATGCTGCTGAAGAACATTAAATGAACAATATACATCTTGTCCTGTTAAAGGGCTTTACAGAAGACCATAATAAAGTTTTCTGTGAGATGTGGCTCTGGGCTGGTTCAGACCATCTCTTCCCCAGTCCATCTCTCCTTTAAGTACCAGAAATAAGCTTCCACACGGACAAGGGGTGGTTTAGGAAAAGTCAACAGACTAGGAGGCATTTATATGAAAAGCACTTAAATTATCTAATCTCTGTAGCTCATTTAAGGACTGCTAGGGAAAGAGAAGGTAGAGATAAAGAAACTTAATGAGGTCAGGCCAAAAAATCAACACATGATCAGCAATCAAATGCTTGCTAACTGCTGCCTGGTCACTATAAGTGATGAGTTTGACAGTTTCTCAAGAAGGGAGACCATTACAAAAATAGTAAGAACGTTCCACTAAAAAAAAACCCACTGAGCCAGTATTAAAGCCATAGTAAACAGTGAAAGCCTAGTAAAGCACTGTTAGTCATTGCTAAAGTATCGCTAAGCAACCCTTTAGCCTCCTCAGGACCGGATCAGCTTAATCACAGCAATAACTCACAGCCCCTCAGCCCTGCTTGCAAGGTTTAGTTTGAAGGGCTGTGTAATTTCCTCTGACACTCGAGTGAGAGTAGCCACTCCAACTCCCAGCCCCTACAGGACTGCAGATCCCAGGGGTTCCAGAAGCCAGGCTGCAGGACACAGCAGCCAACTCATCCTAAAAGACACACAATGTTAATTCATCCTCACACTTCAGTTCTTTGCTGGTTGATAATCAGCAGCTGATACCCATTTCAGTACTGATTTAAAGGAGCTCAGCCTTGTTCTTGCCCAAAGCTAGACTAGCTGCAGTCAAGATTTCTGCTAAAACTGGATTTAACTCCAGTAAAAGACTGAAACCAGGGAACTCCTGGGCACAGACCTCATTGGACTATTGCTCTGAGGTGACAGCTTACTGCTAGGCATTGCTACCATTTCCCATCTTTATTTTGTATGCCATTTACATCTGTACCATCTCAGCAGGACCTCCAAAGTGGTCCTTCCCTGTATATTAGTAATAAATCACCCACCACAGTGAATTCAACCAGGGTGCCAGCCCACTTGGTCTAGTCTCTAAAGCAAGCTCCAAAGAAAGACAAAAGGAATAAGTGACTTGACCATCACCAACCTGATGTGAAACTCAATGTGATGAGAGGTCAATTAGAGAAGAGCACTAATAAACTGATACTTCAAAAAAAGCCAAGGAGCCTGAGAAAAACAAGTTAAGCAAGTCTTGCAGGTATCCCTAGTGCTGCCCACCCTGTGGTCCCAGGCGCTGGGGAAGCAGCATCCGGCAACACATCCACTTTCCCAGACTGCAGCCAACAACACGGGGAGTTCCCAGACACCTTCCCAGCCTTTCTTTGCCTCCATCTGAACGTCATTCTCAGATTAGCATAGCTATACTAACAACCAAGCTCCTCAGCCTACACAGTGCTTTGACAAAGGTACAGCCACTTTCATCTCCAGTCTGACAGATGTGGTTTGTCACCAGCTAGACCCACAGCGTGGTTTTAACGAGCCGTGAGGATTTACTCCTGTAGTTATCTGCTTCCCTTGGCAAGGTGATCATTTCCCGTGAACCAGAATTACTTGTTCACTCCAAAAGTTTAAGTCCATGCCTACAAGAGACATATTTGCTCACAGTAATTTTTATAACAGGAAAATAAAGAGATGGGGGGCAGTATTGCTTTTTAGTGAAATCAGGGTGACAGCTACAGAAATACATACTCAGATATTGCGCCTTTGTCAGAATTACCATTTCAGAGCAGGAAAGAGGCGCCATAGAAGTCAGAAACCATTATATATTATCTTTGCTTGAGGAAGATCCCAAAAAACTCATGCCCTTTCATAGAGCTTGATGTCTGAGGCAGATGGGGCCAGCTCATGTACTCTTACTCACATGGACGAAGAAATGCTCTCCCACCAACACGACGGTCTGGGGGAACTCCTCCCTAATTTAAACAATTCAACTCCCAGCTCACGAAGAAAGAGTTCCTTTCTTTACTTCCTGAAAAGACAATGCACATAAGCAACATACAAGGTGGTTTAGCTTCATTACAGCGACTGCTCCAGATGCTCCCTGAGGGAAAGGAACCAAGAGCAACCCCAGTGAGGGCTCTGCCCAGCTCCCACAGAGCCCAGACACAGCAAACAGAACCACCAAGGGATGAACAGGCCCAGGGCCACCCAAGGAACCCAGTCAGGAGCAAATGCAGACAGGACCAGACAAGCCACAACACATACGCAAGGGGCCACCCAGGAGACACCTACCGACAGCATCAGTCCAAGGAGCACAGGCAACAACAAGGCTGCAGACCAGCACTCCTGCAGCAGAGCTCAAAGAGCAGGTGAGAGCCCTGGGCTGAGCTTAAATAGGATCCAGGGCCTGTGGTCAGGCTGTGGGTGAGGTCCCAGGTGAAGCTGCTCAGACCCATTAAGTCCACCTGACACATAGACCTGCTGATATACGGTGCATTAAGCCATACTGATTTATTCCTGTGTAAGACCAAAAGCAGACACCCGTCACATATCAGAACATCTCCCAAAACAACCCCGTGATAAAATCCTTTGGCTTCCGTGAACCGTGGGTCTCTGGTTGTGAGCAGCCCATTCTCAGGTTAGACCTCGCCTTGCCTGATGAAAATGCTGGGCTGACAACAGGCAGTGGCAGTGCAGATAGATTTTATGTTTTTTTCTGAGTTCCCAAATTTCTCAGGTTAATGCCACCCCAGAAAAAGCACATCACGCAGTTTAAAAACTAAGCCGCCTCCAGTTGAATTTACTTTCCCGCACACCAGCTCCCCTGGGGCAGAGCTCTGAGGAACAGAAATGCCTGGCTTTAGACAGTCAGATTTGAATAAGGCCGTGATAAATTTTTTTTTCCTAAAATCCAGCATGTATAGACAGTGTAGCCCACCCTTCCTTTCACGTCTGCCCTATCTGAGGCTGAGCCATCTTCCTTATATTATCATCTCGTGCTATGGTATAGCACAATTATTTGTTACCCACTAGCAGTACGAAACAGAACACTGTAGCATAATGTAAGTCAAAATGACTAGCATCAAAATCAGACTCATAAGATCAACGTTGACAGAGCTCTGAAGCCGCAGCTCCTGCCGGTTCTGACGGTTCTTTCTTATCTGGCACCTCTGGCTGCTTGTGTTTCTTATCTGGCACCTCTGGCTGCTTCGGGGCAAACAGCGTCCCTGCCCCCTGGCCGTGCGCTGCAGTACCCGAGTTTCGCCACAGGGCGGCAGCACTGAGGCGCGCCGCGGCACCCCATTGGGGCGGCCGGGTGCAGCACCGCGCTTTGTCCACAGGACGGCGACACTGAGACCCGCCGCGGCACAAATGGCATTTCTGTCCCCCCAGAAATCCCGGGTCCCTCCTGAACTCCTGGGTCCCCTCCTGAACTCCTGGGTCCCCTCCTGAACTCCTGGGGGAAAAAAACATGCCCCTCGCGGTGGGGGGCTGTGCCGGTTTTGTTACAAAACAAGTTTCTCTTTTAGTGAATTTGCCTGTCAGCTAAAGCTTCATATTAGCTGCATTTTCCTGGACAACCAGATACATGTTGTGGTAAACAGAGCACTGGAATGCTAACTTGTTGCTAAGGACACATTCACATCTTGCAAGAGGGGCAACAAGAAACAGGTGACCGAGAAACTGACCGACTGTGTATAACATCCCATTCACGTGAATACTTCATATAAAAGTGGGAGATCATGAGGATCTTGTCCTCCTAATGGATATTGGTCTCGAAATTGTAGCCTGGGAAATGAAACGATATGCTGGAAGAATCGAAGCAAAGCAAACCCCTTGGAGGAAATGGGGGATTTAAGGAGATCTTGGCAGAATCCTGCCTCTACCGATGTCAACGAACCATGGAAAGCCCCCGATGGATTATTTTGGATATGTGGGAATAGAGCTTAGAACGAGTTAATGCCTAAATGGAGAGGGTCTTGTACAATAGGGATAATTCAACCAGCATTTTTCCTTTTCCCAAAGGAAAAAGGGAGTCATCTGGGGAAACCTCCATACGAAACTTTAAAGAGAGAGAAGAGGGGTTTAACAAATGTCCCCATAGGAGGAACGCAAACTTGGAAAGATGATGAATGGCCTGCGAAAAGGATAATTGAATACTATGATCCAGCCACCTGGGCCCAAGATGGAAGCTGGGGATACCGTACCCCAATATACATGCTAAACCGAATTATCCGGTTGCAAGCAGTGGTTGAAATAAGAAGCAACCAGACAGCTGAGGCACTGAATCTCATAGCGAGACAGTTGTCTCAGACCAGGGCTGCAGTGGACCAAAATCGGGTAGCCTTAGATTATCTTTTAGCTGAAGAAGGGGGTGTCTGTGGGAAATGGAATACTTCTGAGTGTTGTTTAGAAATAGATGGTAATGGGGAAGCTATAATGAAAATAGCAGAGGAGATAACACGAGTTGCGCATGTCCCAGTACAGAAATGGAATTCTATACTTACCGGCCATTGGTGGGATCACTTCTTTGGGGGAGCTGTTTGTACCGTGTATGATCCCGCGCTTTATTCGGTTAATACATTCAGTACTCCAAGCCATGCAAATCTCAGCCGTGCCTATAGATCCTGAAACGGCAACAAAAGGAACATCGTGTCATTTACACGTGCACGTACCACCACCCCCCAAAAGTGGGGGGGCTCCCCTAGGAAAACAAAGCGGGGGCAGCGCCCCAAACAGCCGCAGCCCCCGGCCCACAGGCCGGCAGCTGCCCCCCGGCACGGCAATGCTGCTGGCCAACCTGAGCAGGGAGCTGTTCGTGCCGGCCAATATCGATACCCCCCTTCGCTCTCTCGCGGGAGAGCAAGTTCTTCAGCTTTCTGGGCAGAAGTCCCTGGAGGTAAAGGTTCAGCTCCCATTACCTGCTGGGCAGCCGTCCCCGCACGCCCGCCTTCACGTACCCCTTGCTTTACGCAAAGCTGCTTCCATCGGTGACCCGGGAGTCTTCGGCATCCTCCAGCGGCCGGTCCTTTCAATCCGCTCCTGCTGTTGCCAAGCATTCGTGGGCCACCGACTGCAGGACGAATCTGCTGAGGAAAGAAGCCACACCGACAACGTTAGCAGTAGCAATATTTACGTCATTAAACATTCTAAGGAGGCACCGAGGGAGGGATGTTGTCTGCACACAAACGGGGACCTGACCCCCGTCGGGGGGACGGACGCTGACACGCGGAGACCTGACTGCGAACCCCGCGGGTCACACAGCGTCTCTGCCCCCTGGCAGCTTCTCTTCACAAGCGAGAAGAGAAAACAGGGACAGGTATCTGAAAAAACAAGGCAGAGAACACAGCAGCTGGGGGGACAGAGGAAAAGAGGCCGGAAGAGCACCGAGGAACAGGGCAGAGGAAGAAACAAATCGGCGCGGCGGGGCGGAGACGGAGGAAAAAAGCCCAGCACGGTCAATGGGACAGAGAGGAACGCGGCCACGGGCAGGGAGCAGGACACGGGGACGCAGCGAGAAACCACGGGACGCGGGGAGGTACCAAAACGTCGGCAAAAAAGACTCTTGAACACTGTTCTGAAAGTGTTAAACGGCAGGCAATTTCAATACAGCGCACCGCACGCTCAAGGATCGCCCCTGTAATCGAGCGTGCACGTGACTCACGCTTCTTGGTATTTATTACATCTACCTATTGGATATTCATTTGCTCCCAGCGCTTAGTTAATGCATTAAACGGAAGCTCTTTCCATAACCCCACCCTTCGCTGGCAGTCCATCCTTGGTGTGCCAGCGTGTCCACCAAGGGTCTCCAGCGGTCCCCAGTGCCCCCCCGCCCCGGTGTCGGCTTCTCGACCTCATTTCTTGAGCACGCCCACTGTCATTTTGTGCTGCTACTCAAGTAGCTCCTTCTCCATTCAGTGGAACGTTCCATTTTCCCAGCCTGCGAGCCAAGGACATCCCGCTTTGCGCCACCTCCAGTCCCTGTAGAGCCAGTTTTTCTCTGTTCGGTTTCTGTTACGTTAGGCCTGGTCTTGCTACCTTATGCCGAGGGCTTTCTAAAAGATTTTTGTCCCTCCTATCAACGGGAAGCAAGAGGGAGAGCAACAGGCAAAACCGATGGCAGAGCGAGAGAGACCGCGGGGAGCACAGGGGGCTGGAGGAAGAAAGAGAGGAATGAGGAGCCCCCCGAGAGACGGAGGGCAGGGAAAAAACAACAAAAAAAGAGAAAAACGGGGCGGGGGGCAGCACGAAGGCTCAGAACAGGAACGAGGACAGGAACAGCGCCGTACAGAACGAAGAAAGCCAGCAACGCTGAGCACGACAAAGGCACAGAGAGAGAAGACGAAGGGAGGGAGGAAGGAAAGAGAAAGACAGGAAGGTCGGGGGACAGAGCAGCACGTACAGACACAGAGAGGAAGAGAACAGCGCGGGGACACACACACGAGAGCGCAGCGGGGGGACGGACGCACACGAGAGCGCAGCGGGGGGACGGACGCACACGAGAGCGCAGTGGGGACAAGAGAACAGCGGGGACAAGAACGGGCCAGAGAAAGCGTGGGGAAAAAGGAGACGGAGGGGCAGGGAGGCACCAGGACACAGAAGCCGGGGACGAGGCCCGAGGGCCAGGGACTCACAGCGGCTCTCGCTTTCGGTGGCTGCCAGGAGGCTTCTAACAGCTCAGACGCTCCTGTCCCCTCCTCTCCTCCCTCGGGGCGCTCGGCCGTCCTCAGCCTAGGAGAACACGGTGGGGTGTCAGGGCTGCTACCAGACGAGGCTTCGGGGACACGGAGCCTCGCTGGCTCGCTCGCCACGCAGCCGTCCCGCTCCGGGATACGCGCACGGACCTGCCGCGCACGTTGACGGCCTGGCCCGCTGCACGCCACGCAGAGGGACCCTTCGCCACCCGGAGAGAGGGGCTCCCTCTCTTGCCCGCCGCAGGAAGCAGACGTCGGGCCGACGGCCCCGCATTTCTTCCTCTTTACCTCTCCGGCTCCAGCCGCGGCAGCACCCGTCCCTTTTCCCGACGCGCTGCCAGACGAGCCTCGCCAGCCCGAGGCGGGCGCAGCCGACGGCATCCCCGGGGTGGCAGCAAACGGCCGCATCCTCAGCATGGCCTCTGGGAGCGGGAAAGAAGAAGCAGCAGCCGTTAGCACCGTAGCTCACCCCTGCCGGAGCCTGCTCCTTCCGCACGGGCCACCGGAGAGGTGCCGAGGGCCGGCCTGCCGCCTTCACCGTGGGGCTCGGGAGCAGCCCGGGAACACGGGACGGGTTCGCAGGAGCTGCCGCGGCTGGGGGCGGCTGCACGGGGCGAGCGGGGCCGCGGGAGGAGGCTCAGGGGGAGCTCTGGCGAGCTGGGGACGCACCCGGCATCTGCCCCCGGCCGGCTGGCGCCTCCTGCTCCCCTGCGGCACGATGGGGACGGAGGACGGCGCCGCGTCTCCCACCCGGGCGCTGCTCCCCACCTGGAGCATCCCCGTTCCATTCCCCGCCTGGACTGGGGCGTCTGCTGAGCATCGGGCGTTCACAGCTCCGCCTCTGAAAAACAGAAATTCCAAATTAGAGTTCAGCGGCTGAAAAAAATAGAGCAGGAGAAAGCAGAGGAACTAGTCAGGAGAAGGGACAGGAGAGCAGCTGAGCTAACGCAGGATTCCAGGGAAATGGGCTGCCTCGAAACGCAAGGCAGCCTTGAGAAACCAGAGCGACTGGAGCAACGCCAGACGGCATTAAGACAAACTGACACCGTTTAGGACACGCTCAGTATAAAAGCAAACACTCCCACTGGTGCGGGAAAGCATCTCGCGCCTTCCCCGCAGCAGCGCCACAGAAGACAGCCCTGTGAGGCCACGGGACGGGCTCGTACTGAAACGGAGCAATAAGCGAGACAGCAGAGTCAATGACACTGCTGAGCAGGCAATGTTTCTTTCATCAGCACTGGGGAGCTCCAGGGGTCGTCCTCTGTAAGTGCTCCCACGACTGGATGCTCTTGCATTGCTTATAGTCACACAACTGCTACATATTCATTACAATTTTGGGGAATTTTAAACATACAATATATCTAGCCTAAGAAATTACTGATTATGTTAGTTATAAATGTTTCATTTCCCACTGACAATACATCTATTAGTTAAATAGAAACTAAGCACTCTGCTTCTAAACAACGTGTTACTTAACCTTCCGTCTCCCTCCTCTCATGCAGAAGGATCTAAAAGGTGAAAAATATCCCCTCAGCGTGCAGGGGGTCAGAAAGCATTTCCCTCACATCAACTGGTTAATGAGGGTATGAGTTCTATAACTTCATCACAGCATACACTAACTTGGCAGCTTCTCTTGAATTCCCCCCTTTGCAATATACTTGCAAATTCTTTGACAGTATAAATCTACAAAATATTATCATCTCGTGCTGTGGTACAGCACAATTATTTGTTACCCACTAGCAGCGCCAAACAGAACACTGTAGCATAATGTAAGTCAAAATGACTAGCATCAACATCAGACTCATAAGATCAACGCTGATGGAGCTGTGAAGCCGCAGCTCCTGCCGGTTCTGACGGTTCTTTCTTATCTGGCACCTCTGACTGCTTGTGTTTCTTATCTGGCACCTCTGGCTGCTGCGGGGCAAGCAGCGTCTCTGCCCCCTGGCCGTGCGCTGCAGTACCCGAGTTTCGCCACAGGGCGGCGACACTGAGACCCGCCGCGGCAGCCCCGGGCGAGCGGTCGCACCGCGTGTCGCGGGAATCCCGAAAAAAAAAACCCAAAAAACAAACGCAACAAAACAAAAAAGCACACGGAGAGCCGCGGCACGAAAGCCGCGCCTACAGGACACGGAACCCGCCGCGCCTCGCCCCGAGCTCCCGCCGAAGCGGCGCCCCACCACCGAGCCTGCAACCGCGCCTCAGCTCCGCTTTTAAACGTGCCCCCACTAACGGGGGCTGCGCCGCTCCCGGAGGGACTGCCGGACCGGGCACGGGCGCTGCGCCGGAGGGAGACGCGGCTCCAGACCGCAAGCCTTCAGCGCACCTGCCCTCGGGCTCGCACGCCGCCCACCAGCTTCGCCAGCTCGGCGGGGGGAAACGGAAACGAACGCCTCCGCGCCGCGCCGGTCCATTCCCCTCCCCCCGTTCCAACGGCACGGTCCCCGTGGCCGCGGCCGCGCTCACCTGCCGCCTCTTCCGGCGCTCCGTTCCCCTCGCGCTCTCCCGCCGGGCACCGACCCCGGTTCCCGTTCCCTTCCGGTTACCCCCCCCCCTCCACCGATCGCCGCCATAAGAGCTCGCAGTAGGGGCATGCGCTGTAGGGAGACCGCAACGCCCGCCTCTTCGGCATCCTGACTGGCTGCCGGCGACACGCCAGTCACCATTCTCTGCGCCTATCAGCGCTCGCTCTTTGGGGCATGCGCAGTACGGAGCCCTCAACGCCCGCCCCTCCAGCAACCTGATAGGCGGACAGAGTGGCAACTGACGTGCCTAGGCAGCCAACCAGCGCTCCGTCCCTCCAGCCCTCCCGCGCCAGCTGATTGGCCCGCTCTGAAGCCTCTCAATCCTCACCCGCACGGCCTCTCCTTGGGGAAAAAACATGCCCAAACACTAGGGAGCCGTGGGGAAACCAGTGAGAGACAAGACGGACAGCAGCAACGGCAAGTGCAATCTGGCTTCAATTCTGATCGTGCACTTCAAAGCCTCTCTCAGTCCTACCAATGACTGCTCCTTTTCTGGAAGGACAAACTTTCTTACCTGAACATCCTAAATTGAAGACTCCACAGACAGAACGGGGATTGAGCCACGGGACAACGTGCCATCGATTTACACTAATGGGGAAAAAAACCCCTAGAAGTCAACCCCAAATTTAAAATTGCACGTGTCTTTTCCAAGCAGAATGAGCCTGTGATTCCACAAAAAGGGACGGCACAGAGCAGGTCAGCTTATCAGAGAAAGACAGTGACAGGGAGCCAGACAAGGTGACACAGAGAGAGGGAGAGCGAGGCAAACGGGACGGAGAGGCCAAAATGAGTGCTCCACAGCCTCCCCCCCCTTGCCCCGACCCCCGTTTCCCCGTTAACCCCTGCTACCCGCGCCGAGACACCACGGACGCGTTCATTCGTGCCTGCCTGCAGTTTATTTCATAACGGTTGTGCAAATGGAGCTACCAATGACTCCACATTAGTTTTCTGCCTTTACCATTTCAAAGGAATTCCAAACAATGTGGTTTTTAAACTAGGAGTCAGATTGGGAATAACTGCTGCCTAGTTCACCAAGAAGTAATAGCTGAAATTAAATTCAGTTATTGCTCACGCCTAAATAATTTCATTTATTTACACTTTAACATTTTTATCATTACATTACTACCAGCCGGATTAACTAGCACACATTATTTTTTATTATAAACTAGAGAGTTTTTCTCCACAGGTATTACTTCCAATTAGTGCTCCAGTATTTATAGTCCACTCTTTTAAATTTTACTACATCAATTGGAGAAAATTACTGTCTGCAGAGTTTTGAGTAACAGCTAGAGTAGATGACAGGCATTATTTACTCCCAAAGACTCTTCTGGTTACTCTTATTCACGTTTTCATTCTAAATGTCTTACAGTAAGTAAGTAGTTACAATCATAAAACACCAGGGCCTTGGCATTTCCAGGAAAACCCACCGCAGCGCCTCGACGCGTCCAGAGATCGTCGGTGCCGGCTCCGCCAACGACGCGCCCAACCAGCCCCACGGCTGGGTGCCGGCTCACCACACTTCGGGTGCCGGCTCTGCAGGTGCTGAGACATTCAAGATTGGTTTTGTATATTTTGTATTATTTTCTCTATTCTTATCAGTAGCATTAGTAAAACATTGTTAATATTTCCAGCTCTCTTCTCTCTGTCCTTCTCCCCCTCCCGATCGCCTGTCAGAAAAGGAAAACAGCCCCAGCGGGCAGCTTATTACTTTAAAATGCCATTCACATACGTACATACCAGAGCCCCCAAACCCGGGGGGGCAGCGCCCCGAACAGCCGCAGCCTCGTCCCACAGGCCGGCAGCCGCCCCCCGGCACGCTGGGGACGGACGACGGTGCCGCGTCTCCCGCTCCGGCGCTGCTCCCCCCACAGGGGCTGGGGGTCTGCTGAGCATGGGGCGGTCACAGCTCCCCCTGAAACACAGCAATTCCACATGAGAGTTCTTGAAACATAGCCCCTCGTTTTGCACGTTTCCAGAAAGCATTTCTTATGTCAACTGCCTGATGACAGGCTTGTCTTTTGTAACTTAATCACGCTCTACATTAATTTAGCAGCTTCTCTTGAATTCCCCCCTTTGCAATATACTTGCAAATTCTTTCACAGTATAAATCTACAAAATATTATCATCTCGTGCTGTGGTACAGCACAAATATTTGTTACCCACTAGCAGTGCCAAACAGAACACTGTAGCATAATGTAAGTCAAAATGGCTCGCATCAAAATCAGACTCATAAGATCAACGCTGATGGAGCTGTGAAGCCGCAGCTCCTGCCGGTTCTGACGGTTCTTTCTTATCTGGCACCTCTGACTGCTTGTGTTTCTTATCTGGCTCCTCTGGCTGCTGCGGGGCAAACAGCGTCTCTGCCCCCTGGCCGTGCGCTGCAGTACCCGAGTTTCGCCACAGGGCGGCAGCACTGAGGCGCGCCGCGGCACCGCATTGGGGAGGCCGGGTGCAGCACCGCGCTTTGTCCACAGGACGGCGACACTGAGACCCGCCGCGGCACAAATGTCATTTCTGTCCCCCCAGAAATCCTGGGTCCCTCCGGAACTCCTGGGTCCCCTCCGGAACTCCTGGGTCCCCTCCGGAACTCCTGGGGGAAAAAAGCATGCCGCTCGCGGTGGGGGGCTGTGCTGGTTTTGTTACAAAACAAGCTTCCCTTTTAGTGAATTTGCCTGTCAGCTAAAGCTTCATATTAGCTGCATTTTCCTGGAGAACCAGATACGTGTTGTGGTAAACAGAGCAATGTAATGCTAACTTGTTGCTAAGGTCAGATTCACATCTTGCAAGAGGGGCAACAAGAAACAGGTGACCGAGAAACTGACCGACTGTGTATAACATCCCATTCACGTGAATACTTCATATAAAAGTGGGACATCGTGAGGATCTTGTCCTCTTTGTCCTTTTTCGTCCCTTCTGCTTATGGCGACATTAGGCGAGTAAGCTTGTGAGGGGGCCAGAGGCAAAGGGACGTGCCCTGAGGAGAACAAATCGAAAGGTTCTTACCTCTGAGAACCCCGCGGGTCACACGGCGTCTCTGCACCGGCACCTGCCCCCGGCCGGCTGGCGCCTCCTGCTCCTCTGCACTCCTCCAGATGCCCTCCTCAGCTTTAATGGGTTTTCCTTTCCCCAAAATATTACTAGACATTTTTGATGGTGACAGCCATGACTCAGATACCTCAGTAGAAAAAAGGAAGTTCCATTTATTTGATGTGTGCTTGCATTTTTCAGCTCAGAATTTAAAAATACTAATAGAGAGCTTGGCCCTCAATATACTTTTTAACGGAAATTATGTGAATATACTACATATTAGAGCAGCCTCTTGACATCAGGAAGGAGACCTGTCTTAACAGTTATGCTGCTGAAGAACATTAAATGAACAATATACATCTTGTCCTGTTAAAGGGCTTTACAGAAGACCATAATAAAGTTTTCTGTGAGATGTGGCTCTGGGCTGGTTCAGACCATCTCTTCCCCAGTCCATCTCTCCTTTAAGTACCAGAAATAAGCTTCCACACGGACAAGGGGTGGTTTAGGAAAAGTCAACAGACTAGGAGGCATTTATATGAAAAGCACTTAAATTATCTAATCTCTGTAGCTCATTTAAGGACTGCTAGGGAAAGAGAAGGTAGAGATAAAGAAACTTAATGAGGTCAGGCCAAAAAATCAACACATGATCAGCAATCAAATGCTTGCTAACTGCTGCCTGGTCACTATAAGTGATGAGTTTGACAGTTTCTCAAGAAGGGAGACCATTACAAAAATAGTAAGAACGTTCCACTAAAAAAAAACCCACTGAGCCAGTATTAAAGCCATAGTAAACAGTGAAAGCCTAGTAAAGCACTGTTAGTCATTGCTAAAGTATCGCTAAGCAACCCTTTAGCCTCCTCAGGACCGGATCAGCTTAATCACAGCAATAACTCACAGCCCCTCAGCCCTGCTTGCAAGGTTTAGTTTGAAGGGCTGTGTAATTTCCTCTGACACTCGAGTGAGAGTAGCCACTCCAACTCCCAGCCCCTACAGGACTGCAGATCCCAGGGGTTCCAGAAGCCAGGCTGCAGGACACAGCAGCCAACTCATCCTAAAAGACACACAATGTTAATTCATCCTCACACTTCAGTTCTTTGCTGGTTGATAATCAGCAGCTGATACCCATTTCAGTACTGATTTAAAGGAGCTCAGCCTTGTTCTTGCCCAAAGCTAGACTAGCTGCAGTCAAGATTTCTGCTAAAACTGGATTTAACTCCAGTAAAAGACTGAAACCAGGGAACTCCTGGGCACAGACCTCATTGGACTATTGCTCTGAGGTGACAGCTTACTGCTAGGCATTGCTACCATTTCCCATCTTTATTTTGTATGCCATTTACATCTGTACCATCTCAGCAGGACCTCCAAAGTGGTCCTTCCCTGTATATTAGTAATAAATCACCCACCACAGTGAATTCAACCAGGGTGCCAGCCCACTTGGTCTAGTCTCTAAAGCAAGCTCCAAAGAAAGACAAAAGGAATAAGTGACTTGACCATCACCAACCTGATGTGAAACTCAATGTGATGAGAGGTCAATTAGAGAAGAGCACTAATAAACTGATACTTCAAAAAAAGCCAAGGAGCCTGAGAAAAACAAGTTAAGCAAGTCTTGCAGGTATCCCTAGTGCTGCCCACCCTGTGGTCCCAGGCGCTGGGGAAGCAGCATCCGGCAACACATCCACTTTCCCAGACTGCAGCCAACAACACGGGGAGTTCCCAGACACCTTCCCAGCCTTTCTTTGCCTCCATCTGAACGTCATTCTCAGATTAGCATAGCTATACTAACAACCAAGCTCCTCAGCCTACACAGTGCTTTGACAAAGGTACAGCCACTTTCATCTCCAGTCTGACAGATGTGGTTTGTCACCAGCTAGACCCACAGCGTGGTTTTAACGAGCCGTGAGGATTTACTCCTGTAGTTATCTGCTTCCCTTGGCAAGGTGATCATTTCCCGTGAACCAGAATTACTTGTTCACTCCAAAAGTTTAAGTCCATGCCTACAAGAGACATATTTGCTCACAGTAATTTTTATAACAGGAAAATAAAGAGATGGGGGGCAGTATTGCTTTTTAGTGAAATCAGGGTGACAGCTACAGAAATACATACTCAGATATTGCGCCTTTGTCAGAATTACCATTTCAGAGCAGGAAAGAGGCGCCATAGAAGTCAGAAACCATTATATATTATCTTTGCTTGAGGAAGATCCCAAAAAACTCATGCCCTTTCATAGAGCTTGATGTCTGAGGCAGATGGGGCCAGCTCATGTACTCTTACTCACATGGACGAAGAAATGCTCTCCCACCAACACGACGGTCTGGGGGAACTCCTCCCTAATTTAAACAATGCAACTCCCAGCTCACGAAGAAAGAGTTCCTTTCTTTACTTCCTGAAAAGACAATGCACATAAGCAACATACAAGGTGGTTTAGCTTCATTACAGCGACTGCTCCAGATGCTCCCTGAGGGAAAGGAACCAAGAGCAACCCCAGTGAGGGCTCTGCCCAGCTCCCACAGAGCCCAGACACAGCAAACAGAACCACCAAGGGATGAACAGGCCCAGGGCCACCCAAGGAACCCAGTCAGGAGCAAATGCAGACAGGACCAGACAAGCCACAACACATACGCAAGGGGCCACCCAGGAGACACCTACCGACAGCATCAGTCCAAGGAGCACAGGCAACAACAAGGCTGCAGACCAGCACTCCTGCAGCAGAGCTCAAAGAGCAGGTGAGAGCCCTGGGCTGAGCTTAAATAGGATCCAGGGCCTGTGGTCAGGCTGTGGGTGAGGTCCCAGGTGAAGCTGCTCAGACCCATTAAGTCCACCTGACACATAGACCTGCTGATATACGGTGCATTAAGCCATACTGATTTATTCCTGTGTAAGACCAAAAGCAGACACCCGTCACATATCAGAACATCTCCCAAAACAACCCCGTGATAAAATCCTTTGGCTTCCGTGAACCGTGGGTCTCTGGTTGTGAGCAGCCCATTCTCAGGTTAGACCTCGCCTTGCCTGATGAAAATGCTGGGCTGACAACAGGCAGTGGCAGTGCAGATAGATTTTATGTTTTTTTCTGAGTTCCCAAATTTCTCAGGTTAATGCCACCCCAGAAAAAGCACATCACGCAGTTTAAAAACTAAGCCGCCTCCAGTTGAATTTACTTTCCCGCACACCAGCTCCCCTGGGGCAGAGCTCTGAGGAACAGAAATGCCTGGCTTTAGACAGTCAGATTTGAATAAGGCCGTGATAAATTTTTTTTTCCTAAAATCCAGCATGTATAGACAGTGTAGCCCACCCTTCCTTTCACGTCTGCCCTATCTGAGGCTGAGCCATCTTCCTTATATTATCATCTCGTGCTATGGTATAGCACAATTATTTGTTACCCACTAGCAGTACGAAACAGAACACTGTAGCATAATGTAAGTCAAAATGACTAGCATCAAAATCAGACTCATAAGATCAACGTTGACAGAGCTCTGAAGCCGCAGCTCCTGCCGGTTCTGACGGTTCTTTCTTATCTGGCACCTCTGGCTGCTTCGGGGCAAACAGCGTCCCTGCCCCCTGGCCGTGCGCTGCAGTACCCGAGTTTCGCCACAGGGCGGCAGCACTGAGGCGCGCCGCGGCACCCCATTGGGGCGGCCGGGTGCAGCACCGCGCTTTGTCCACAGGACGGCGACACTGAGACCCGCCGCGGCACAAATGGCATTTCTGTCCCCCCAGAAATCCCGGGTCCCTCCTGAACTCCTGGGTTCCCTCCTGAACTCCTGGGTCCCCTCCTGAACTCCTGGGGGAAAAAAACATGCCCCTCGCGGTGGGGGGCTGTGCCGGTTTTGTTACAAAACAAGTTTCTCTTTTAGTGAATTTGCCTGTCAGCTAAAGCTTCATATTAGCTGCATTTTCCTGGACAACCAGATACATGTTGTGGTAAACAGAGCACTGGAATGCTAACTTGTTGCTAAGGACACATTCACATCTTGCAAGAGGGGCAACAAGAAACAGGTGACCGAGAAACTGACCAGCTGTGTATAACATCCCATTCACGTGAATACTTCATATAAAAGTGGGAGATCATGAGGATCTTGTCCTCCTAATGGATATTGGTCTCGAAATTGTAGCCTGGGAAATGAAACGATATGCTGGAAGAATCGAAGCAAAGCAAACCCCTTGGAGGAAATGGGGGATTTAAGGAGATCTTGGCAGAATCCTGCCTCTACCGATGTCAACGAACCATGGAAAGCCCCCGATGGATTATTTTGGATATGTGGGAATAGAGCTTAGAACGAGTTAATGCCTAAATGGAGAGGGTCTTGTACAATAGGGATAATTCAACCAGCATTTTTCCTTTTCCCAAAGGAAAAAGGGAGTCATCTGGGGAAACCTCCATACGAAACTTTAAAGAGAGAGAAGAGGGGTTTAACAAACATCCCCAGAGGAGGAACGCAAACTTGGAAAGATGATGAATGGCCTGCGAAAAGGATAATTGAATACTATGATCCAGCCACCTGGGCCCAAGATGGAAGCTGGGGATACCGTACCCCAATATACATGCTAAACCGAATTATCCGGTTGCAAGCAGTGGCTGAAGTAAGAAGCAACTGGACAGCTGAGGCACTGAATCTCATAGCGAGACAGTTGTCTCAGACCAGGGCTGCAGTGGACCAAAATCGGGTAGCCTTAGAATATCTTTTAGCTGAAGAAGGGGGTGTCTGTGGGAAATGGGATACTTCTGAGTGTTGTTTAGAAATAGATGGTAATGGGGAAGCTATAATGAAAATAGCAGAGGAGATAACACGAGTTGCGCGTGTCCCAGTACAGAAATGGAATTCTATACTTACCGGCCATTGGTGGGATCACTTCTTTGGGGGAGCTGTTTGTACCGTGTATGATCCCCTGCGTTATTCGATTAATACATTCAGTACTCCAAGCCATGCAAATCTCAGCCGTGCCTATAGATCCTGAAATGGCAACAAAAGGAACATCGTGTCATTTACACGTGCACGTACCACCATCCCCCAAAAGTGGGGGGCTCCCCTAGGAAAACAAAGCGGGGGCAGCGCCCCAAACAGCCGCAGCCCCCGGCCCACAGGCCGGCAGCTGCCCCCCGGCACGGCAATGCTGCTGGCCAGCCTGAGCAGGGAGCTGTTCGTGCCGGCCAATATCGACACCCCCCTTCTCCAGGCAGTTTGGAGAACTCTATTTGCCAGTGTTGCCTCGGTACATTTCCCTCGTCCAGTTGCTCTTCTCTGTACCCTGTATACAGTATTAAGATGGTTTTCTAGACACATTTCACATTGCCGGGTCACTCGCTCGCAAAGAGTTTCTAAATTCGTTCTTACCTTTTCGTCTCATCTCGACAGAGCGCATCAGCTCCTCACGCCGCGAGGCACCGCTGCTCTCCCGTCGCCGGTGACGGCTTCTTTGGACCCTAATTCTAATTCGGCTATAAATCTCCTATTAATTTCTTATCCTCTTTGTTACAGTTTCCTGATGTTGCTTGGAGGAGACAGCCACCTGGGATCAGAGACGTGGCTTTTGTGTCGGTCTCTGTCCTTTCGCTGGCTGGTTTTACAGCGGCGTCTGCCAATTTATTTCCAGTTTCCTGATCGGCGTTTCCCTTCTGAGGCCCTTTGCAACGCATGACGGCAACTTTTCTAGCAACAGCACAGCTGCCAGCAACTGGAGCATCCCGTTCCATCTGCCTTCCTTGTGCTGTTAATAAACTTTATTCTTTTCAAATGGCTTCAAGGGCATGCACTACTCGAAAAACCTGCTTAGAATCAGTGCAAATATTAATCTTCTTCTCTTTGCATAACTCTAAAGCTCGCGTGAGAGCAAGTTCTTCAGCTTTCTGGGCAGAAGTCCCTGGAGGTAAAGGTTCAGCTCCCATTACCTGCTGGGCAGCCGTCCCCGCACGCCCGCCTTCACGTACCCCTTGCTTTACGCAAAGCTGCTTCCATCGGTGACCCGGGAGTCTTCGGCATCCTCCAGCGGCCGGTCCTTTCAATCCGCTCCTGCTGTTGCCAAGCATTCGTGGGCCACCGACTGCAGGACGGATCCACTGAGGAAAGAAGCCGCGCCGACAACGTTAGCAGTAGCAATATTTACGTCATTAAACGTTCTAAGGAGGCACCGAGGGAGGGATGTTGTTTGCACACAAACGGGGACCTGACCCCCGTCGGGGGGACGGACGCTGACACGCGGAGACCTGACTGCGAACCCCGCGGGTCACACAGCGTCTCTGCCCCCTGGCAGCTTCTCTTCACAAGCGAGAAGAGAAAACAGGGACAGGTATCTGAAAAAACAAGGCAGAGAACACAGCAGCGAGGGAGACAGAGGAAAAGAGGCCGGAAGAGCACCGAGGAACACGGCAGAGGAAGAAACAAATCGGCGCGGCGGGGCGGAGACGGAGGAAAAAAGCCCGGCACGGTCAATGGGACAGAGAGGAACGCGGCCACGGGCAGGGAGCAGGACACGGGGACGCAGCGAGAAACCACGGGACGCGGGGAGATACCAAAACGTCGGCAAAAAAGACTCTTGAACACTGTTCTGAAAGTGTTAAACGGCAGGCAATTTCAATACAGCGCACCGCACGCTCAAGGATCGCCCCTGTAATCGAGCGTGCATGTGACTCACGCTTCTTGGTATTTATTACGTCTACCTATTGGATATTCATTTGCTCCCAGCGCTTAGTTAATGCATTAAACGGAAGCTCTTTCCATAACCCCACCCTTCGCTGGCAGTCCATCCTTGGTGTGCCAGCGTGTCCACCAAGGGTCTCCAGCGGTCCCCGGTGCCCCCCCGCCCCGGTGTCGGCTTCTCGACCTCATTTCTTGAGCACGCCCACTGTCATTTTGTGCTGCTACTCAAGTAGCTCCTTCTCCATTCAGTGGAACGTTCCATCTTCCCAGCCTGCGAGCCAAGGACATCCCGCTTTGCGCCACCTCCAGTCCCTGTAGAGCCAGTTTTTCTCTGTTAGGTTTCTGTTACGTTAGGCCTGGTCTTGCTACCTTATGCCGAGGGCTTTCTAAAAGATTTTTGTTCCTCCTATCAACGGGAAGCAAGAAGGAGAGCAACAGGCAAAACCGATGGCAGAGCGAGAGAGACCGCGGGGAGCACAGGGGGCTGGAGGAAGAAAGAGAGGAATGAGGAGCCCGCCCGAGAGACGGAGGGCAGGGAAAAAACAACAAAAAAAGAGAAAAACGGGGCGGGGGGCAGCACGAAGGCTCAGAACAGGAACGCGGACGGGAACAGCGCCGTACAGAATGAAGAAAGCCAGCAACGCTGAGCATGACAAAGGCACAGAGAGAGAAGACGAAGGGAGGGAGGAAGGAAAGAGAAAGACAGGAAGGTCGGGGGACAGAGCAGCACGTACAGACACAGAGAGGAAGAGAACAGCGCGGAGACACACAGATGAGAGCGCAGCGGGGGGACACGCACACGGACGAGAGCGCAGCGGGGGGACACGCACACGGACGAGAGCGCAGCGGGGGGACGGACGCACACGAGAGCGCAGCGGGGGGACGGACGCACACGAGAGCGCAGCGGGGGGACGGACGCACACGAGAGCGCAGCGGGGACAAGAGAACAGCGGGGACAAGAACGGGCCAGAGAAAGCGTGGGGAAAAAGGAGATGGAGGGGCAGGGAGGCACCAGGACACACAAGCCGGGGACGAGGCCCGAGGGCCAGGGACTCACAGCGGCTCTCGCTTGCGGTGGCTGCCAGGAGGCTTCTAACAGCTCAGACGCTCCTGTCCCCTCCTCTCCTCCCTCGGGGCGCTCGGCCGTCCTCAGCCTAGGAGAACACGGTGGGGTGTCAGGGCTGCTACCAGACGAGGCTTCGGGGACACGGAGCCTCGCTGGCTCGCTCGCCACGCAGCCGTCCCGCTCCGGGATACGCGCACGGACCTGCCGCGCACGTTGACGGCCTGGCCCGCTGCACGCCACGCAGAGGGACCCTTCGCCACCCGGAGAGAGGGGCTCCCTCTCTTGCCCGCCGCAGGAAGCAGACGTCGGGCCGACGGCCCCGCATTTCTTCCTCTTTACCTCTCCGGCTCCAGCCGCGGCAGTACCCGTCCCTTTTCCCGACGCGCTGCCAGATGAGCCTCGCCAGCCCGAGGCGGGCGCAGCCGACGGCATCCCCGGGGTGGCAGCAAACGGCCGCATCCTCAGCGTGGCCTCTGGGAGCGGGAAAGAAGAAGCAGCAGCCGTTAGCACCGTAGCTCACCCCTGCCGGAGCCTGCTCCTTCGGCACGGGCCACCGGAGAGGTGCCGAGGGCCGGCCTGCCGCCTTCACCGTGGGGCTCGGGAGCGGCCCGGGAACACGGGACGGGTTCGCAGGAGCTGCCGCGGCTGGGGGCGGCTGCACGGGGCGAGCGGGGCCGCGGGAGGAGGCTCAGGGGGAGCTCTGGCGAGCTGGGGACGCACCCGGCATCTGCCCCCGGCCGGCTGGCGCCTCCTGCTCCCCTGCGGCACGATGGGGACGGAGGACGGCGCCGCGTCTCCCACCCGGGCGCTGCTCCCCACCTGGAGCATCCCCGTTCCATTCCCCGCCTGGACTGGGGCGTCTGCTGAGCATCGGGCGTTCACAGCTCCGCCTCTGAAAAACAGAAATTCCAAATTAGAGTTCAGCGGCTGAAAAAAATAGAGCAGGAGAAAGCAGAGGAACTAGTCAGGAGAAGGGACAGGAGAGCAGCTGAGCTAACGCAGGATTCCAGGGAAAGGGGCTGCCTCGAAACGCAAGGCAGCCTTGAGAAACCAGAGCGACTGGAGCAACGCCAGACGGCATTAAGACAAACTGACACCGTTTAGGACACGCTCAGTATAAAAGCAAACACTCCCACTGGTGCGGGAAAGCATCTCGCGCCTTCCCCGCAGCAGCGCCACAGAAGACAGCCCTGTGAGGCCACGGGACGGGCTCGTACTGAAACGGAGCAATAAGCGAGACAGCAGAGTCAATGACACTGCTGAGCAGGCAATGTTTCTTTCATCAGCACTGGGGAGCTCCAGGGGTCGTCCTCTGTAAGTGCTCCCACGACTGGATGCTCTTGCATTGCTTATAGTCACACAACTGCTACATATTCATTACAATTTTGGGGAATTTTAAACATACAATATATCTAGCCTAAGAAATTACTGATTATGTTAGTTATAAATGTTTCATTTCCCACTGACAATACATCTATTAGTTAAATAGAAACTAAGCACTCTGCTTCTAAACAACGTGTTACTTAACCTTCCGTCTCCCTCCTCTCATGCAGAAGGATCTAAAAGGTGAAAAATATCCCCTCAGCGTGCAGGGGGTCAGAAAGCATTTCCCTCACATCAACTGGTTAATGAGGGTATGAGTTCTATAACTTCATGGCAGCATACATTAACTTGGCAGCTTCTCTTGAATTCCCCCCTTTGCAATATACTTGCAAATTCTTTGACAGTATAAATCTACAAAATATTATCATCTCGTGCTGTGGTACAGCACAATTATTTGTTACCCACTAGCAGCGCCAAACAGAACACTGTAGCATAATGTAAGTCAAAATGACTAGCATCAACATCAGACTCATAAGATCAACGCTGATGGAGCTGTGAAGCCGCAGCTCCTGCCGGTTCTGACGGTTCTTTCTTATCTGGCACCTCTGACTGCTTGTGTTTCTTATCTGGCACCTCTGGCTGCTGCGGGGCAAGCAGCGTCTCTGCCCCCTGGCCGTGCGCTGCAGTACCCGAGTTTCGCCACAGGGCGGCAGCACTGAGGCGCGCCGCGGCAGCCCCGGGCGAGCGGTCGCGCCACGTGTCGCGGGAATCCCGAAAAAAAAAAAAAAAAACAAAAAACAAACGCAACAAAACAAAAAAGCACACGGAGAGCCGCGGCACGGAAGCCGCGCCTACAGGACACGGAACCCGCCGCGCCTCGCCCCGAGCTCCCGCCGAAGCGGCGCCCCACCACCGAGCCTGCAACCGCGGCTCAGCTCCGCTTTTAAACGTGCCCCCACTAACGGGGGCTGCGCCGCTCCCGGAGGGACTGCCGGACCGGGCACGGGCGCTGCGCCGGAGGGAGACGCGGCTCCAGCCCGCAAGCCTTCAGCGCACCTGCCCTCGGGCTCGCACGCCGCCCACCAGCTTCGCCAGCTCGGCCGTAAGGGCGGGGGGGAAACGGAGCCCATCCCGCTCCCCCCGTTCCAACGGCACGGTCCCCGTGGCTGCACTCACCTGCCGCGTCTCTCGCCGCTCCGTTCCCCTCGAGCTCTCCCGCCGGGCTCCGCGGGCACCGACCCCGCCGGCCGCAGCGAGCGCTCCGCAGCAGCCCCGACCCCCGTTCCCGTTCGATCCCGGTTACCCCCCCCCCCAACCGAGGCGCTCGCGGTTTGGACATGCGCAGTAGGGATACCGCAGCACCCGCCCCTTGCCGCGTCCCGGTTCGCTGCCTAGGACACGTCAATCACCTCTCTCGCCGCCTATCAGCGCTCGCTCTTTGGGGCATGCGCAGTACGGAGCCCTCAACGCCCGCCCCTCCAGCAACCTGATAGGCGGACAGAGTGGCAACTGACGTGCCTAGGCAGCCAACCAGCGCTCCGTCCCTCCAGCCCTCCAGCCCTCCCGCGCCAGCTGATTGGCCCGCTCTGAAGCCTCTCAATCCTCACCCGCACGGCCTCTCCTTGGGGAAAAAACATGCCCAAACACTAGGGAGCCGTGGGGAAACCAGTGAGAGACAACACGGACAGCAGCAACGGCAAGTGCAATCTGGCTTCAATTCTGATCGTGCACTTCAAAGCCTCTCTCGGTCCTACCAATGACTGCTCCTTTTCTGGAAGGACAAACTTTCTTACCTGAACATCCTAAATTGAAGACTCCACGGAACAGAACGGGGATTGAGCCGCAGGACAACGTGCCATCGATTTACACTAACGGGGAAAAAAACCCCTAGAAGTCAACCCCAAATTTAAAATTGCACGTGTCTTTTCCAAGCAGAATGAGCCTGTGATTCCACAAAAAAGGAGGGCAAAGAGCAGGTCAGCTTATCAGAGAAAGGCAGTGACAGGGAGCCAGACAAGGTGACACAGAGAGAGGGAGAGCGAGGCAAACGGGACGGAGAGGCCAAAATGAGCGCTCCACAGCCTCCCCCCCTCGCCCCGAGACACCACGGAAGCGTTGGCCAGGCAGGCAGCTGTTCAAACGGGATTGAGTCGGCGCACTCTGATTGGCTGCTTTCCACCCCACCGCGCCGTCCTCCTATTGGATGCGCCTTCCGCGGTCCGCGCCCAGGTGCCCGCCTCACGTCGGACCTGACTGAGGACTGCGCACTTTGGGCATGCGCAGTACGGACACCCCAAAGCCCGCCCCTCCGGCAACCTGATTGGCTGCCTACGCACATCAATTGCCATTCTCCCCGCCTATCAGCGCTCCGCCCCTCCAGCCCTCCCGAGCGATCTGATTGGCCCATTCTGAATCCTCACCATTTAGAAACAGCCGCTACTTAGTGGTTCCTTTTTACTTCTCTTTGAAAAAAAAAAAAAAAAAAAAGTAACGTTTTGACTCCGTTTGGTTCTGAGCTTTGTTGCCTCCAATCTCATGGCTCTGTTATAATTTAAATACTAAACACTCCCCATTACTTTCCAATGCTGTTTAAAATCTAAAGCTTCCTTACTTTGTTTCCTATGCAGTCATTCGTGCCTGCAGTTTATTTCATAACGGTTGTGCAAATGGAGCTACCAATGACTCCACATTAGTTTTCTGCCTTTACCATTTCAAAGGAATTCCAAACAATGTGGTTTTTAAACTAGGAGTCAGATTGGGAATAACTGCTGCCTAGTTCACCAACAAGTAATAGCTGAAATTAAATTCAGTTATTGCTCACGCCTAAATAATTTCATTTATTTACACTTTAACATTTTTATCATTACATTACTACCAGCCGGATTAACTAGCACACATTATTTTTTATTATAAACTAGAGAGTTTTTCTCCACAGGTATTACTTCCAATTAGTGCTCCAGTATTTATATTCCACTCTTTTAAATTTTACTACATCAATTGGAGATAATTACTGTCTGCAGAGTTTTGAGTAACAGCTAGAGTAGATGACAGGCATTATTTACTCCCAAAGACTCTTCTGGTTACTCTTATTCACGTTTTCATTCTAAATGTCTTACAGTAAGTAAGTAGTTACAATCATAAAACACCAGGGCCTTGGAATTTCCAGGAAAACCCACCGCAGCGCCTCGACGCGTCCAGAGATCGTCGGTGCCGGCTCCGCCAACGACGCGCCCAACCAGCCCCACGGCTGGGTGCCGGCTCACCACGCTTCGGGTGCCGGCTCTGCAGGTGCTGAGACATTCAAGACTGGTTTTGTATATTTTGGATTATTTTCTCTATTCTTATCAGTAGCATTAGTAAAACATTGTTAATATTTCCAACTCTCTTCTCTCTGTCCTTCTCCCCCTCCCGATCGCCTGTCCTGAGTGGGACGGGGGGAGAGGGAGGGGCAAAAGGGGGAAGTGGGGGGGAGAGGGGGTTAACAATACACCTGCCAGGGTTTTACTGTCACCCGCAATCTAAGCCCTCGACAGGCGCCAACAGATGGGGGGTCCTGAGAGGAGACAAGAGGGCAAAAATGAGGCCTCTGGGATGTGTCAAGGGCAAATGTGGAAGTTTTGAGGGGAAGAGAGAAAAGAGGGGAATTTAATGGGGCAAGAGGTCAAACGGGCACCGTGATGCCACCAAAGAGCCTGCAGGGACCCAAAGGCAGGCAGGGTCATCGCAGAGGAGCTGGAAGGAAATGGGTTTCTGAGGGAACCAGGGGGCGAGTAAGCTTGTGAGGGGGCCAGAGGCAAAGGGACGTGTCCTGAGGAGAACAAATCGAAAGGTTCTTACCTCCGACAAGTTGTCCTGGACTTTGGGTTCCACCAGCAGCCGTCCTGTGGGCCCGGCGCAGCCTGGGGATCCCTGACCCGCACCACCGCAACCTTTAACGGGACACTGGGCCGTTCTAGAGCCTGAATGACAAACAGCAAGTATTTCTCTAGGACAGCTTTGATGGGGGATTGTTCTGTTTTCCCTGCAGCGGACAGGGAGAAATTTCTCCTCCCCACACTACCACTGAACACCCTGATTCTTCAGGCATTTTGGGGCTGTGAGCCCCCATCTCTCGCTGGCCTGCTCCTCCGGTAACATCATCGTCATCCCCCGAGTTCCCCCATTGATTCACTCCAAAAAAAAAAGTTAGAAAAGGAAAACAGCCCCAGCGGGCAGCTCATTACTTTAAAATGCCATTCACATACGTACATACCAGAGCCCCCAAACCCGGGGGGGCAGCGCCCCGAACAGCCGCAGCCTCGTCCCACAGGCCGGCAGCCGCCCCCCGGCACGCTGGGGACGGACGACGGTGCCGCGTCTCCCGCTCCGGCGCTGCTCCCCCCACCGGGGCTGGGGGTCTGCTGAGCATGGGGCGGTCACAGCTCCCCCTGAAACACAGCAATTCCACATGAGAGTTCTTGAAACATAGCCCCTCGTTTTGCACGTTTCCAGAAAGCATTTCTTATGTCAACTGCCTGATGACAGGCTTGTCTTTTGTAACTTAATCACACTATACATTAATTTAGCAGCTTCTCTTGAATTCCCCCCTTTGCAATATACTTGCAAATTCTTTGGCAGTACAAATCTACAAAATATTATCACCTCGTGCTGTGGTACAGCACAAGTATTTGTTACCCGCTAGCAGTGCCAAACAGAACACTGTAGCACAATGTAAGTCAAAATGGCTCGCATCAAAATCAGAGTCATAAGATCAACGCTGACAGAGCTCTGAAGCCGCAGCTCCTGCCGGTTCTGACGGTTCTTTCTTATCTGGCACTTCTGACTGCTTGTGTTTCTTATCTGGCACCTCTGGCTGCTTCGGGTCAAGCAGCGTCTCTGCCCCCTGGCCGTGCGCTGCAGTACCCGAGTTTCCCCACAGGGCGGCAGCACTGAGGCGCGCCGCGGCACCGCATTGGGGCGGCCGGGTGCAGCACCGCGCTTTGTCCACAGGACGGCGACACTGAGACCCGCCGCGGCACAAACGTCATTTCTGTCCCCCCAGAAATCCCGGGTCCCTCCCGCACATCCCATTCACGTGAATACTTCATATAAAAGTGGGAGATCATGAGGATCTTGTCCTCTTTGCCCTTTTTCGTCCCTTCTGCTTATGGCGACATTAGGCGAGTAAGCTTGTGAGGGGGCCAGAGGCAAAGGGACGTGCCCTGAGGAGAACAAATCGAAAGGTTCTTACCTCTGAGAACCCCGCGGGTCACACGGCGTCTCTGCACCGGCACCTGCCCCCGGCCGGCTGGCGCCTCCTGCTCCTCTGCACTCCTCCAGATGCCCTCCTCAGCTTTAATGGGTTTTCCTTTCCCCAAAATATTACTAGACATTTTTGATGGTGACAGCATGACTCAGATACCTCAGTAGAGAAAAGGAAGTTCCATTTATTTGATGTGTGCTTGCATTTTTCAGCTCAGAATTTAAAAATGCTAATAGAGAGCTTGGCCCTCAATATACTTTTTAACGGAAATTATGTGAATATACTACATATTAGAGCAGCCTCTTGACATCAGGAAGGAGACCTGTCTTAACAGTTATGCTGCTGAAGAACATTAAATGAACAATATACATCTTGTCCTGTTAAAGGGCTTTACAGAAGACCATAATAAAGTTTTCTGTGAGATGTGGCTCTGGGCTGGTTCAGACCATCTCTTCCCCAGTCCATCTCTCCTTTAAGTACCAGAAATAAGCTTCCACACGGACAAGGGGTGGTTTAGGAAAAGTCAACAGACTAGGAGGCATTTATATGAAAAGCACTTAAATTATCTAATCTCTGTAGCTCATTTAAGGACTGCTAGGGAAAGAGAAGGTAGAGATAAAGAAACTTAATGAGGTCAGGCCAAAAAATCAACACATGATCAGCAATCAAATGCTTGCTAACTGCTGCCTGGTCACTATAAGTGATGAGTTTGACAGTTTCTCAAGAAGGGAGACCATTACAAAAATAGTAAGAACGTTCCACTAAAAAAAAACCCACTGAGCCAGTATTAAAGCCATAGTAAACAGTGAAAGCCTAGTAAAGCACTGTTAGTCATTGCTAAAGTATCGCTAAGCAACCCTTTAGCCTCCTCAGGACCGGATCAGCTTAATCACAGCAATAACTCACAGCCCCTCAGCCCTGCTTGCAAGGTTTAGTTTGAAGGGCTGTGTAATTTCCTCTGACACTCGAGTGAGAGTTGCCACTCCAACTCCCAGCCCCTACAGGACTGCAGATCCCAGGGGTTCCAGAAGCCAGGCTGCAGGACACAGCAGCCAACTCATCCTAAAAGACACACAATGTTAATTCATCCTCACACTTCAGTTCTTTGCTGGTTGATAATCAGCAGCTGATACCCATTTCAGTACTGATTTAAAGGAGCTCAGCCTTGTTCTTGCCCAAAGCTAGACTAGCTGCAGTCAAGATTTCTGCTAAAACTGGATTTAACTCCAGTAAAAGACTGAAACCAGGGAACTCCTGGGCACAGACCTCATTGGACTATTGCTCTGAGGTGACAGCTTACTGCTAGGCATTGCTACCATTTCCCATCTTTATTTTGTATGCCATTTACATCTGTACCATCTCAGCAGGACCTCCAAAGTGGTCCTTCCCTGTATATTAGTAATAAATCACCCACCACAGTGAATTCAACCAGGGTGCCAGCCCACTTGGTCTAGTCTCTAAAGCAAGCTCCAAAGAAAGACAAAAGGAATAAGTGACTTGACCATCACCAACCTGATGTGAAACTCAATGTGATGAGAGGTCAATTAGAGAAGAGCACTAATAAACTGATACTTCAAAAAAAGCCAAGGAGCCTGAGAAAAACAAGTTAAGCAAGTCTTGCAGGTATCCCTAGTGCTGCCCACCCTGTGGTCCCAGGCGCTGGGGAAGCAGCATCCGGCAACACATCCACTTTCCCAGACTGCAGCCAACAACACGGGGAGTTCCCAGACACCTTCCCAGCCTTTCTTTGCCTCCATCTGAACGTCATTCTCAGATTAGCATAGCTATACTAACAACCAAGCTCCTCAGCCTACACAGTGCTTTGACAAAGGTACAGCCACTTTCATCTCCAGTCTGACAGATGTGGTTTGTCACCAGCTAGACCCACAGCGTGGTTTTAACGAGCCGTGAGGATTTACTCCTGTAGTTATCTGCTTCCCTTGGCAAGGTGATCATTTCCCGTGAACCAGAATTACTTGTTCACTCCAAAAGTTTAAGTCCATGCCTACAAGAGACATATTTGCTCACAGTAATTTTTATAACAGGAAAATAAAGAGATGGGGGGCAGTATTGCTTTTTAGTGAAATCAGGGTGACAGCTACAGAAATACATACTCAGATATTGCGCCTTTGTCAGAATTACCATTTCAGAGCAGGAAAGAGGCGCCATAGAAGTCAGAAACCATTATATATTATCTTTGCTTGAGGAAGATCCCAAAAAACTCATGCCCTTTCATAGAGCTTGATGTCTGAGGCAGATGGGGCCAGCTCATGTACTCTTACTCACATGGACGAAGAAATGCTCTCCCACCAACACGACGGTCTGGGGGAACTCCTCCCTAATTTAAACAATTCAACTCCCAGCTCACGAAGAAAGAGTTCCTTTCTTTACTTCCTGAAAAGACAATGCACATAAGCAACATACAAGGTGGTTTAGCTTCATTACAGCGACTGCTCCAGATGCTCCCTGAGGGAAAGGAACCAAGAGCAACCCCAGTGAGGGCTCTGCCCAGCTCCCACAGAGCCCAGACACAGCAAACAGAACCACCAAGGGATGAACAGGCCCAGGGCCACCCAAGGAACCCAGTCAGGAGCAAATGCAGACAGGACCAGACAAGCCACAACACATACGCAAGGGGCCACCCAGGAGACACCTACCGACAGCATCAGTCCAAGGAGCACAGGCAACAACAAGGCTGCAGACCAGCACTCCTGCAGCAGAGCTCAAAGAGCAGGTGAGAGCCCTGGGCTGAGCTTAAATAGGATCCAGGGCCTGTGGTCAGGCTGTGGGTGAGGTCCCAGGTGAAGCTGCTCAGACCCATTAAGTCCACCTGACACATAGACCTGCTGGTATACGGTGCATTAAGCCATACTGATTTATTCCTGTGTAAGACCAAAAGCAGACACCCGTCACATATCAGAACATCTCCCAAAACAACCCCGTGATAAAATCCTTTGGCTTCCGTGAACCGTGGGTCTCTGGTTGTGAGCAGCCCATTCTCAGGTTAGACCTCGCCTTGCCTGATGAAAATGCTGGGCTGACAACAGGCAGTGGCAGTGCAGATAGATTTTATGTTTTTTTCTGAGTTCCCAAATTTCTCAGGTTAATGCCACCCCAGAAAAAGCACATCACGCAGTTTAAAAACTAAGCCGCCTCCAGTTGAATTTACTTTCCCGCACACCAGCTCCCCTGGGGCAGAGCTCTGAGGAACAGAAATGCCTGGCTTTAGACAGTCAGATTTGAATAAGGCCGTGATAAATTTTTTTTTCCTAAAATCCAGCATGTATAGACAGTGTAGCCCACCCTTCCTTTCACGTCTGCCCTATCTGAGGCTGAGCCATCTTCCTTATATTATCATCTCGTGCTATGGTATAGCACAATTATTTGTTACCCACTAGCAGTACGAAACAGAACACTGTAGCATAATGTAAGTCAAAATGACTAGCATCAAAATCAGACTCATAAGATCAACGTTGACAGAGCTCTGAAGCCGCAGCTCCTGCCGGTTCTGACGGTTCTTTCTTATCTGGCACCTCTGGCTGCTTGTGTTTCTTATCTGGCACCTCTGGCTGCTTCGGGGCAAACAGCGTCCCTGCCCCCTGGCCGTGCGCTGCAGTACCCGAGTTTCGCCACAGGGCGGCAGCACTGAGGCGCGCCGCGGCACCCCATTGGGGCGGCCGGGTGCAGCACCGCGCTTTGTCCACAGGACGGCGACACTGAGACCCGCCGCGGCACAAATGGCATTTCTGTCCCCCCAGAAATCCCGGGTCCCTCCTGAACTCCTGGGTCCCCTCCTGAACTCCTGGGTCCCCTCCTGAACTCCTGGGGGAAAAAAACATGCCCCTCGCGGTGGGGGGCTGTGCCGGTTTTGTTACAAAACAAGTTTCTCTTTTAGTGAATTTGCCTGTCAGCTAAAGCTTCATATTAGCTGCATTTTCCTGGACAACCAGATACATGTTGTGGTAAACAGAGCACTGGAATGCTAACTTGTTGCTAAGGACACATTCACATCTTGCAAGAGGGGCAACAAGAAACAGGTGACCGAGAAACTGACCGACTGTGTATAACATCCCATTCACGTGAATACTTCATATAAAAGTGGGAGATCATGAGGATCTTGTCCTCCTAATGGATATTGGTCTCGAAATTGTAGCCTGGGAAATGAAACGATATGCTGGAAGAATCGAAGCAAAGCAAACCCCTTGGAGGAAATGGGGGATTTAAGGAGATCTTGGCAGAATCCTGCCTCTACCGATGTCAACGAACCATGGAAAGCCCCCGATGGATTATTTTGGATATGTGGGAATAGAGCTTAGAACGAGTTAATGCCTAAATGGAGAGGGTCTTGTACAATAGGGATAATTCAACCAGCATTTTTCCTTTTCCCAAAGGAAAAAGGGAGTCATCTGGGGAAACCTCCATACGAAACTTTAAAGAGAGAGAAGAGGGGTTTAACAAATGTCCCCATAGGAGGAACGCAAACTTGGAAAGATGATGAATGGCCTGCGAAAAGGATAATTGAATACTATGATCCAGCCACCTGGGCCCAAGATGGAAGCTGGGGATACCGTACCCCAATATACATGCTAAACCGAATTATCCGGTTGCAAGCAGTGGTTGAAATAAGAAGCAACCGGACAGCTGAGGCACTGAATCTCATAGCGAGACAGTTGTCTCAGACCAGGGCTGCAGTGGACCAAAATCGGGTAGCCTTAGATTATCTTTTAGCTGAAGAAGGGGGTGTCTGTGGGAAATGGAATACTTCTGAGTGTTGTTTAGAAATAGATGGTAATGGGGAAGCTATAATGAAAATAGCAGAGGAGATAACACGAGTTGCGCATGTCCCAGTACAGAAATGGAATTCTATACTTACCGGCCATTGGTGGGATCACTTCTTTGGGGGAGCTGTTTGTACCGTGTATGATCCCGCGCTTTATTCGGTTAATACATTCAGTACTCCAAGCCATGCAAATCTCAGCCGTGCCTATAGATCCTGAAACGGCAACAAAAGGAACATCGTGTCATTTACACGTGCACGTACCACCACCCCCCAAAAGTGGGGGGGCTCCCCTAGGAAAACAAAGCGGGGGCAGCGCCCCAAACAGCCGCAGCCCCCGGCCCACAGGCCGGCAGCTGCCCCCCGGCACGGCAATGCTGCTGGCCAACCTGAGCAGGGAGCTGTTTGTGCCGGCCAATATCGATACCCCCCTTCGCTCTCTCGCGGGAGAGCAAGTTCTTCAGCTTTCTGGGCAGAAGTCCCTGGAGGTAAAGGTTCAGCTCCCATTACCTGCTGGGCAGCCGTCCCCGCACGCCCGCCTTCACGTACCCCTTGCTTTACGCAAAGCTGCTTCCATCGGTGACCCGGGAGTCTTCGGCATCCTCCAGCGGCCGGTCCTTTCAATCCGCTCCTGCTGTTGCCAAGCATTCGTGGGCCACCGACTGCAGGACGAATCTGCTGAGGAAAGAAGCCACACCGACAACGTTAGCAGTAGCAATATTTACGTCATTAAACATTCTAAGGAGGCACCGAGGGAGGGATGTTGTCTGCACACAAACGGGGACCTGACCCCCGTCGGGGGGACGGACGCTGACACGCGGAGACCTGACTGCGAACCCCGCGGGTCACGCAGCGTCTCTGCCCCCTGGCAGCTTCTCTTCACAAGCGAGAAGAGAAAACAGGGACAGGTATCTGAAAAAACAAGGCAGAGAACACAGCAGCTGGGGGGACAGAGGAAAAGAGGCCGGAAGAGCACCGAGGAACAGGGCAGAGGAAGAAACAAATCGGCGCGGCGGGGCGGAGACGGAGGAAAAAAGCCCAGCACGGTCAATGGGACAGAGAGGAACGCGGCCACGGGCAGGGAGCGGGACACGGGGACGCAGCGAGAAACCACGGGACGCGGGGAGGTACCAAAACGTCGGCAAAAAAGACTCTTGAACACTGTTCTGAAAGTGTTAAACGGCAGGCAATTTCAATACAGCGCACCGCACGCTCAAGGATCGCCCCTGTAATCGAGCGTGCACGTGACTCACGCTTCTTGGTATTTATTACATCTACCTATTGGATATTCATTTGCTCCCAGCGCTTAGTTAATGCATTAAACGGAAGCTCTTTCCATAACCCCACCCTTCGCTGGCAGTCCATCCTTGGTGTGCCAGCGTGTCCACCAAGGGTCTCCAGCGGTCCCCAGTGCCCCCCCGCCCCGGTGTCGGCTTCTCGACCTCATTTCTTGAGCACGCCCACTGTCATTTTGTGCTGCTACTCAAGTAGCTCCTTCTCCATTCAGTGGAACGTTCCATTTTCCCAGCCTGCGAGCCAAGGACATCCCGCTTTGCGCCACCTCCAGTCCCTGTAGAGCCAGTTTTTCTCTGTTCGGTTTCTGTTACGTTAGGCCTGGTCTTGCTACCTTATGCCGAGGGCTTTCTAAAAGATTTTTGTCCCTCCTATCAACGGGAAGCAAGAGGGAGAGCAACAGGCAAAACCGATGGCAGAGCGAGAGAGACCGCGGGGAGCACAGGGGGCTGGAGGAACAAAGAGAGGAATGAGGAGCCCCCCGAGAGACGGAGGGCAGGGAAAAAACAACAAAAAAAGAGAAAAACGGGGCGGGGGGCAGCACGAAGGCTCAGAACAGGAACGAGGACAGGAACAGCGCCGTACAGAACGAAGAAAGCCAGCAACGCTGAGCACGACAAAGGCACAGAGAGAGAAGACGAAGGGAGGGAGGAAGGAAAGAGAAAGACAGGAAGGTCGGGGGACAGAGCAGCACGTACAGACACAGAGAGGAAGAGAACAGCGCGGGGACACACACACGAGAGCGCAGCGGGGGGACGGACGCACACGAGAGCGCAGCGGGGGGACGGACGCACACGAGAGCGCAGTGGGGACAAGAGAACAGCGGGGACAAGAACGGGCCAGAGAAAGCGTGGGGAAAAAGGAGACGGAGGGGCAGGGAGGCACCAGGACACAGAAGCCGGGGACGAGGCCCGAGGGCCAGGGACTCACAGCGGCTCTCACTTTCGGTGGCTGCCAGGAGGCTTCTAACAGCTCAGACGCTCCTGTCCCCTCCTCTCCTCCCTCGGGGCGCTCGGCCGTCCTCAGCCTAGGAGAACACGGTGGGGTGTCAGGGCTGCTACCAGACGAGGCTTCGGGGACACGGAGCCTCGCTGGCTCGCTCGCCACGCAGCCGTCCCGCTCCGGGATACGCGCACGGACCTGCCGCGCACGTTGACGGCCTGGCCCGCTGCACGCCACGCAGAGGGACCCTTCGCCACCCGGAGAGAGGGGCTCCCTCTCTTGCCCGCCGCAGGAAGCAGACGTCGGGCCGACGGCCCCGCATTTCTTCCTCTTTACCTCTCCGGCTCCAGCCGCGGCAGCACCCGTCCCTTTTCCCGACGCGCTGCCAGACGAGCCTCGCCAGCCCGAGGCGGGCGCAGCCGACGGCATCCCCGGGGTGGCAGCAAACGGCCGCATCCTCAGCATGGCCTCTGGGAGCGGGAAAGAAGAAGCAGCAGCCGTTAGCACCGTAGCTCACCCCTGCCGGAGCCTGCTCCTTCCGCACGGGCCACCGGAGAGGTGCCGAGGGCCGGCCTGCCGCCTTCACCGTGGGGCTCGGGAGCGGCCCGGGAACACGGGACGGGTTCGCAGGAGCTGCCGCGGCTGGGGGCGGCTGCACGGGGCGAGCGGGGCCGCGGGAGGAGGCTCAGGGGGAGCTCTGGCGAGCTGGGGACGCACCCGGCATCTGCCCCCGGCCGGCTGGCGCCTCCTGCTCCCCTGCGGCACGATGGGGACGGAGGACGGCGCCGCGTCTCCCACCCGGGCGCTGCTCCCCACCTGGAGCATCCCCGTTCCATTCCCCACCTGGACTGGGGCGTCTGCTGAGCATCGGGCGTTCACAGCTCCGCCTCTGAAAAACAGAAATTCCAAATTAGAGTTCAGCGGCTGAAAAAAATAGAGCAGGAGAAAGCAGAGGAACTAGTCAGGAGAAGGGACAGGAGAGCAGCTGAGCTAACGCAGGATTCCAGGGAAATGGGCTGCCTCGAAACGCAAGGCAGCCTTGAGAAACCAGAGCGACTGGAGCAACGCCAGACGGCATTAAGACAAACTGACACCGTTTAGGACACGCTCAGTATAAAAGCAAACACTCCCACTGGTGCGGGAAAGCATCTCGCGCCTTCCCCGCAGCAGCGCCACAGAAGACAGCCCTGTGAGGCCACGGGACGGGCTCGTACTGAAACGGAGCAATAAGCGAGACAGCAGAGTCAATGACACTGCTGAGCAGGCAATGTTTCTTTCATCAGCACTGGGGAGCTCCAGGGGTCGTCCTCTGTAAGTGCTCCCACGACTGGATGCTCTTGCATTGCTTATAGTCACACAACTGCTACATATTCATTACAATTTTGGGGAATTTTAAACATACAATATATCTAGCCTAAGAAATTACTGATTATGTTAGTTATAAATGTTTCATTTCCCACTGACAATACATCTATTAGTTAAATAGAAACTAAGCACTCTGCTTCTAAACAACGTGTTACTTAACCTTCCGTCTCCCTCCTCTCATGCAGAAGGATCTAAAAGGTGAAAAATATCCCCTCAGCGTGCAGGGGGTCAGAAAGCATTTCCCTCACATCAACTGGTTAATGAGGGTATGAGTTCTATAACTTCATCACAGCATACACTAACTTGGCAGCTTCTCTTGAATTCCCCCCTTTGCAATATACTTGCAAATTCTTTGACAGTATAAATCTACAAAATATTATCATCTCGTGCTGTGGTACAGCACAAATATTTGTTACCCACTAGCAGTGCCAAACAGAACACTGTAGCATAATGTAAGTCAAAATGGCTCGCATCAAAATCAGACTCATAAGATCAACGCTGATGGAGCTGTGAAGCCGCAGCTCCTGTCGGTTCTGACGGTTCTTTCTTATCTGGCACCTCTGACTGCTTGTGTTTCTTATCTGGCTCCTCTGGCTGCTGCGGGGCAAACAGCGTCTCTGCCCCCTGGCCGTGCGCTGCAGTACCCGAGTTTCGCCACAGGGCGGCAGCACTGAGGCGCGCCGCGGCACCGCATTGGGGAGGCCGGGTGCAGCACCGCGCTTTGTCCACAGGACGGCGACACTGAGACCCGCCGCGGCACAAATGTCATTTCTGTCCCCCCAGAAATCCTGGGTCCCTCCGGAACTCCTGGGTCCCCTCCGGAACTCCTGGGTCCCCTCCGGAACTCCTGGGTCCCCTCCGGAACTCCTGGGTCCCCTCCGGAACTCCTGGGGGAAAAAAGCATGCCGCTCGCGGTGGGGGGCTGTGCTGGTTTTGTTACAAAACAAGCTTCCCTTTTAGTGAATTTGCCTGTCAGCTAAAGCTTCATATTAGCTGCATTTTCCTGGAGAACCAGATACGTGTTGTGGTAAACAGAGCAATGGAATGCTAACTTGTTGCTAAGGTCAGATTCACATCTTGCAAGAGGGGCAACAAGAAACAGGTGACCGAGAAACTGACCGACTGTGTATAACATCCCATTCACGTGAATACTTCATATAAAAGTGGGACATCGTGAGGATCTTGTACTCTTTGTCCTTTTTCGTCCCTTCTGCTTATGGCGACATTAGGCGAGTAAGCTTGTGAGGGGGCCAGAGGCAAAGGGACGTGCCCTGAGGAGAACAAATCGAAAGGTTCTTACCTCTGAGAACCCCGCGGGTCACACGGCGTCTCTGCACCGGCACCTGCCCCCGGCCGGCTGGCGCCTCCTGCTCCTCTGCACTCCTCCAGATGCCCTCCTCAGCTTTAATGGGTTTTCCTTTCCCCAAAATATTACTAGACATTTTTGATGGTGACAGCCATGACTCAGATACCTCAGTAGAAAAAAGGAAGTTCCATTTATTTGATGTGTGCTTGCATTTTTCAGCTCAGAATTTAAAAATGCTAATAGAGAGCTTGGCCCTCAATATACTTTTTAACGGAAATTATGTGAATATACTACATATTAGAGCAGCCTCTTGACATCAGGAAGGAGACCTGTCTTAACAGTTATGCTGCTGAAGAACATTAAATGAACAATATACATCTTGTCCTGTTAAAGGGCTTTACAGAAGACCATAATAAAGTTTTCTGTGAGATGTGGCTCTGGGCTGGTTCAGACCATCTCTTCCCCAGTCCATCTCTCCTTTAAGTACCAGAAATAAGCTTCCACACGGACAAGGGGTGGTTTAGGAAAAGTCAACAGACTAGGAGGCATTTATATGAAAAGCACTTAAATTATCTAATCTCTGTAGCTCATTTAAGGACTGCTAGGGAAAGAGAAGGTAGAGATAAAGAAACTTAATGAGGTCAGGCCAAAAAATCAACACATGATCAGCAATCAAATGCTTGCTAACTGCTGCCTGGTCACTATAAGTGATGAGTTTGACAGTTTCTCAAGAAGGGAGACCATTACAAAAATAGTAAGAACGTTCCACTAAAAAAAAACCCACTGAGCCAGTATTAAAGCCATAGTAAACAGTGAAAGCCTAGTAAAGCACTGTTAGTCATTGCTAAAGTATCGCTAAGCAACCCTTTAGCCTCCTCAGGACTGGATCAGCTTAATCACAGCAATAACTCACAGCCCCTCAGCCCTGCTTGCAAGGTTTAGTTTGAAGGGCTGTGTAATTTCCTCTGACACTCGAGTGAGAGTAGCCACTCCAACTCCCAGCCCCTACAGGACTGCAGATCCCAGGGGTTCCAGAAGCCAGGCTGCAGGACACAGCAGCCAACTCATCCTAAAAGACACACAATGTTAATTCATCCTCACACTTCAGTTCTTTGCTGGTTGATAATCAGCAGCTGATACCCATTTCAGTACTGATTTAAAGGAGCTCAGCCTTGTTCTTGCCCAAAGCTAGACTAGCTGCAGTCAAGATTTCTGCTAAAACTGGATTTAACTCCAGTAAAAGACTGAAACCAGGGAACTCCTGGGCACAGACCTCATTGGACTATTGCTCTGAGGTGACAGCTTACTGCTAGGCATTGCTACCATTTCCCATCTTTATTTTGTATGCCATTTACATCTGTACCATCTCAGCAGGACCTCCAAAGTGGTCCTTCCCTGTATATTAGTAATAAATCACCCACCACAGTGAATTCAACCAGGGTGCCAGCCCACTTGGTCTAGTCTCTAAAGCAAGCTCCAAAGAAAGACAAAAGGAATAAGTGACTTGACCATCACCAACCTGATGTGAAACTCAATGTGATGAGAGGTCAATTAGAGAAGAGCACTAATAAACTGATACTTCAAAAAAAGCCAAGGAGCCTGAGAAAAACAAGTTAAGCAAGTCTTGCAGGTATCCCTAGTGCTGCCCACCCTGTGGTCCCAGGCGCTGGGGAAGCAGCATCCGGCAACACATCCACTTTCCCAGACTGCAGCCAACAACACGGGGAGTTCCCAGACACCTTCCCAGCCTTTCTTTGCCTCCATCTGAACGTCATTCTCAGATTAGCATAGCTATACTAACAACCAAGCTCCTCAGCCTACACAGTGCTTTGACAAAGGTACAGCCACTTTCATCTCCAGTCTGACAGATGTGGTTTGTCACCAGCTAGACCCACAGCGTGGTTTTAACGAGCCGTGAGGATTTACTCCTGTAGTTATCTGCTTCCCTTGGCAAGGTGATCATTTCCCGTGAACCAGAATTACTTGTTCACTCCAAAAGTTTAAGTCCATGCCTACAAGAGACATATTTGCTCACAGTAATTTTTATAACAGGAAAATAAAGAGATGGGGGGCAGTATTGCTTTTTAGTGAAATCAGGGTGACAGCTACAGAAATACATACTCAGATATTGCGCCTTTGTCAGAATTACCATTTCAGAGCAGGAAAGAGGCGCCATAGAAGTCAGAAACCATTATATATTATCTTTGCTTGAGGAAGATCCCAAAAAACTCATGCCCTTTCATAGAGCTTGATGTCTGAGGCAGATGGGGCCAGCTCATGTACTCTTACTCACATGGACGAAGAAATGCTCTCCCACCAACACGACGGTCTGGGGGAACTCCTCCCTAATTTAAACAATGCAACTCCCAGCTCACGAAGAAAGAGTTCCTTTCTTTACTTCCTGAAAAGACAATGCACATAAGCAACACACAAGGTGGTTTAGCTTCATTACAGCGACTGCTCCAGATGCTCCCTGAGGGAAAGGAACCAAGAGCAACCCCAGTGAGGGCTCTGCCCAGCTCCCACAGAGCCCAGACACAGCAAACAGAACCACCAAGGGATGAACAGGCCCAGGGCCACCCAAGGAACCCAGTCAGGAGCAAATGCAGACAGGACCAGACAAGCCACAACACATACGCAAGGGGCCATCCAGGAGACACCTACCGACAGCATCAGTCCAAGGAGCACAGGCAACAACAAGGCTGCAGACCAGCACTCCTGCAGCAGAGCTCAAAGAGCAGGTGAGAGCCCTGGGCTGAGCTTAAATAGGATCCAGGGCCTGTGGTCAGGCTGTGGGTGAGGTCCCAGGTGAAGCTGTTCAGACCCATTAAGTCCACCTGACACATAGACCTGCTGATATACGGTGCATTAAGCCATACTGATTTATTCCTGTGTAAGACCAAAAGCAGACACCCGTCACATATCAGAACATCTCCCAAAACAACCCCGTGATAAAATCCTTTGGCTTCCCTGAACCGTGGGTCTCTGGTTGTGAGCAGCCCATTCTCAGGTTAGACCTCGCCTTGCCTGATGAAAATGCTGGGCTGACAACAGGCAGTGGCAGTGCAGATAAATTTTATGGTTTTTTCTGAGTTCCCAAATTTCTCAGGTTAATGCCACCCCAGAAAAAGCACATCACGCAGTTTAAAAACTAAGCCGCCTCCAGTTGAATTTACTTTCCCGCACACCAGCTCCCCTGGGGCAGAGCTCTGAGGAACAGAAATGCCTGGCTTTAGACAGTCAGATTTGAATAAGGCCGTGATAAATTTATTTTTCCTAAAATCCAGCATGTATAGACAGTGTAGCCCACCCTTCCTTTCACGTCTGCCCTATCTGAGGCTGAGCCATCTTCCTTATATTATCATCTCGTGCTATGGTACGGCACAATTATTTGTTACCCAGTAGCAGTACCAAACAGAACACTGTAGCATAATGTAAGTCAAAATGACTAGCATCAAAATCAGACTCATAAGATCAACGCTGATGGAGCTCTGAAGCCGCAGCTCCTGCCGGTTCTGACGGTTCTTTCTTATCTGGCACTTCTGACTGCTTGTGTTTCTTATCTGGCACCTCCGGCTGCTTCGGGGCAAACAGCGTCTCTGCCCCCTGGCCGTGCGCTGCAGTACCCGAGTTTCGCCGCGGCACCGCATTGGGGAGGCCGGGTGCAGCACCGCGCTTTGTCCACAGGACGGCGACACTGAGACCCGCCGCGGCACAAATGGCATTTCTGTCCCCCCAGAAATCCCGGGTCCCTCCTGAACTCCTGGGTCCCCCTCCGGAACTCCTGGGGGAAAAAAACATGCCCCTCGCGGTGGGGGGCTGTGCTGGTTTTGTTACAAAACAAGCTTCTCTTTTAGTGAATTTGCCTGTCAGCTAAAGCTTCATATTAGCTGCATTTTCCTGGAGAACCAGATACGTGTTGTGGTAAACAGAGCACTGGAATGCTAACTTGTTGCTAAGGTCAGATTCACATCTTGCAAGAGGGGCAACAAGAAACAGGTGACCGAGAAACTGACCGACTGTGTATAACATCTGTCCTGGTTTTGCTAAAAAACAGGTTTCTCTTTCAGTGAGTTTTGCCTGTCGGCTAAAGCCTTCATATTAACTGCATTTTCCTGGAGAACCAGACCCATGTTTTGGTAAACCTAGCAATGGAATGCAAACATATTGATAAGCATGGATGGACATCTCGCGAGAGGGGCAACGAGAAACAAGTGACTAAGAAACTGACCAACTGGGTATAACATTCCATTCACGTGAATACTTCATATAAAAGTGGGAGACCACGAGGATCTCTTCCCTTTTTCCCTTCTGCTTATGGCCGACCTTAGGAGAGGATCTGGCTGGTCGTCCCTGTGAACTGAGGCCTAGTGAGAGACTGAATCCAGCTCCGCTTGGTTGCAGAGTCTAATCCTGGACTTTGGTGGCCGGCTCTGCAGTTGCTGAGACTTTCAAGATTGGTTTTGTATATTTTGTATTATTTTCTCTATTCTTATTAGTAGCATTAGTAAAACATCTTTAATTTTTCCAACTCTCTTCTCTCTGTCCTTCTTTCCCTCCCGATCGCCTGTCCTGAGTGGGAAGGGGGGAGAGGGAGGGGCAAAAAGGGGGAAGTGGGGGGGAGAGGGGGTTAACAATACATCTGCCAGGGTTTTATTGTCACCCCGCAATCTTAACCCTCGACAGATAATTGGCGCCCAACGTGGGGCCCGAGAAAGGGGTAAATTTAAAGATTTTTGGCTTTTCTGCTGCTCTAACGTACCTTTCAGTTTTCTTGGCACGGTGCCAACTCATAGATTTGTGATACTCGCGCGTCTGTTTGCTTCGGACATTATTTAGTGGTATTAAGGCAAAGTGAATTACGTTGATTTAAAGATGTTATGGCATAAGTTGTATCAGTTGTTTTCTACATTGTGCTCGCTGATTCCATATCTGTGTTGGGCTTTCTTTTTAAATCGGAGTATTCATTATATAACAACAAGGAACTGGACAATGATCATGATGATAGTGTGTGGTTTGTCACTGGTTTATTTCATTGTATTGCAGCCGCTAATTAATTTCTACTCGCTTCTGCTTTACCTTGAAAAGCCTCCAGGAGAGATTAAAGAGCAGAACAGCTCTGTGTTTGCTAATTGGTCAAGTGAATCTTTAGAAAGGCTGACTAACAATACTTTCGTTTTGTCGCTAGGAGAGTTCGCAAATGTTTTAGAGAATTTCGAATATCCTTGGAGTTTTGATAGAACTGTGATGGTATTATCTGGTTTGCTGAATGTGTGTCAGTTTGTGCTTCTGTTAAGAGAAATGGCGTTCAACAGGAGGTTTGTGTCTCTTTGTTGTCCCGAGATTTGCGGTGCGTCTTCGGAAGCTTTAGCAAAAAGCTCTCCTGGCCGCTCGAGAAAGAGCAAAACAGCAAAAGCTGCAGCTGCTGCCATTTCGCAGGCTGAAGGTACAACTCCTACGCAGAGTTCTTCTGCCGCTAATGATAACGTTACTTCTCCAGCCTCACAGGCTAAGGCAGCCCCCCCTCCTTCACACACTGGGCACTGTTGCTGCTGTAACCACAGTAATCACTGTGACAGTCATTCAGACTCTGGAAATGAATCAAATGATGGTAAACCCATATCAGCATCAGTTGCCGGTTGTAAGAAAGTCACTAGAAAGACTACCCGTGCAGCAGATGATGGCACAGGGCCAACATCAACCCAAGGGCCATCATCATCAGGACAGGGAGGAGATGAAGTGACCACTACTCGATCCTTTTCTCCAGGTGAGCTGAGAGATCTGCGAAAAGACTTCAGTCGTCGTGAAGGCGAGAATATTTTAACCTGGCTGCTCCGATGCTGGGACAATGGGGCAGGAACAATTGAATTGGAAGGTGGTGAAGCCAGGCAGCTGGGATCTCTGTCAAGAGATTCCACCATTGATAGGGCAATTTCAAGAGAGTCTAATGCCACTACTCTCTGGGCCCGACTCCTGGCAGCTATGAAAGTAAGATTTCCCTACAAGGAAGATTGTATATCCAAGTTAGGGAAATGGAATACTATGGAGAGAGGTATTCAGTTCCTGAGAGAATTAGCTGTGCGAGAGATCATCTATTTTGAACCAAACAGCCAAGAGGGGACAGACCCAGATAGAATCAATTGTACACGACCTCTGTGGCGCAGATTTGTACAAAGTGCACCACCTGCATATGCTAAGTCATTGGCAGGAATGGTCTGGTCATCACGAGGTATACAAGATATTACTGAAGTGATTGAGCAGCTCCGGAACTTTGAGGACAGCCTTGCTGGTTCTCTACGGGCTTGTGTCTCTGCTGTAGAGAAACTGTGTGAAAAATCTGATGATCGGTTTGAAAAGCTGTTGCAAGAAATCAAAGAACTCAGAGAAGACACATACCATTCACGACCTGCACAAACCTATGTTTCAGCTATTAGGAAAAGGCGTTTCCAATCTCGAGAGAGAGGACAGAGGCAGCCCACAAAAAGAGGTTCACTGTGGTTCTTCCTACATGAGCAGGGAGAAAACATGAATAAGTGGCATGGAAGACCTACCTCAGAACTTCAGGAACGAGTACGTGAGATAAAAGGAAAAACTCCTAGGAAGGTGGCTGCTCCAGTTTACAAAAGGAGCGGAAGAGATTCTGATGCTCTTGAAGGAACCTCTAATTCACACCCAGAGACTGTGCAAAACAGAAATTAGAGGTGCCCTGCCTCCAACCAGGTGGAGGAAAGGGATAACAGAGTTTATTGGACTGTACAAATACTATGGCCTGGTACAACACACCCCCAGGAGTACAAAGCTTTAGTGGACACTGGTGCTCAGTGCACAATAATTCCTTCTAATTATAAAGGAATGCAATCCATCAATATTTTTGGAGTGACTGGGGGATCCCAGGAACTGACTGTTGTAGAGGCTGAAATGAGCCTAACTGGAAAAAACTGGCAAAAGCATCCCATTGTGACTGGTCCAGATGCTCCGTGCATCCTTGGCATAGACTACCTCAAAAGAGGGTATTTTAAGGACCCAAAAGGGTATAGGTGGGCATTTGGTATAGCAGCTGTGGACACTGAGAAAATTGAACAGCTGTCTGATTTGCCTGGTCTTTCAGATGATCCTTCTGTTGTAGGACTGCTGATGGTTGACGATCAGCAGGTGCCAATTGCTACCACGACGGTGCATCGCCGGCAATATCGCACCAATCGAGACTCTTTGATTCCTATCCAGAAGTTGATCCGTCAATTGGAAAGCCAGGGTGTGATCAGTAAGACTCGCTCACCTTTTAACGGCCCAATCTGGCCAGTACGTAAGTCTAGTGATGAGTGGAGACTAACTGTGGACTATCGTGGCCTGAATGAAGTTACGCCACCACTGAGTGCTGCTGTGCCTGACATGCTAGAACTGCAATTTGAACTGGAGTCAAAGGCAGCTAAGTGGTATGCTACAATTGACATTGCTAACGCATTTTTCTCTATTCCCGTAGCAGCAGAGTGCAGGCCGCAGTTTGCTTTCACCTGGAGAGGCATCCAGTACACGTGGAATCGCTCGCCCCAGGGGTGGAAACACAGTCCTACCACCTGCCATGGACTGATCCAGACCACGCTGGAGCAAGGTAAAGCTCCAGAACACTTGCAATATATTGATGACATCATCGTATGGGGCGACACAGCGACAGAAGTCTTCGAGAAAGGTGAGAGAATAATTCAGATTCTTTTGGATGCTGGTTTTGCCATAAAACGAAGCAAGGTCAAGGGACCTGCACGAGAGATCCAGTTTTTAGGAATAAAATGGCAAGATGGCCGTCGTCAGATCCCAATGGATGTGATCAACAAAATTGCTGCAATGTCTCCACCTACTAATAAAAAGGAGACACAGACTTTCTTGGGTGTTGTAGGTTTTTGGAGAATGCATATCCCTGACTACAGCCACATTGTGAGCCCTCTCTATCGAGTGACTCGTAAAAAGAACCAATTTGAGTGGGGCCCTGAACAACGACAAGCCTTTGAACAAATTAAGCGTGAGATAACTCATGCGGTGGCCCTTGGACCAGTTCGGACTGGACTAGATGTTAAAAATGTGCTCTACACCGCAGCCGGAGATAATGGACTTACCTGGAGCCTCTGGCAGAAAGCACCAGGAGAAACCCGAGGTCGACCCTTAGGTTTTTGGAGTCGAGGATACAAAGGATCTGAGGCCAACTATACTCCAACTGAAAAAGAGATACTAGCAGCATATGAAGGAGTTCGAGCTGCTTCAGAAGTGATCGGTACTGAAGCACAGCTCCTCCTGGCACCTCAACTGCCAGTGCTGAGCTGGATGTTCAAAGGGACGGTTCCCTCTCCACATCATGCAACCGAAGTTACGTGGAGTAAATGGATTGCATTGATCACGCAACGAGCTCGAATTGGAAGTCCCAATCGCCCAGGGATCTTAGAAGTGATTACAGACTGGCCAGAAAGCAAAGACTTTGGGATGTCTCCAGATGAGGAAGAAGTAAAACGTGCTGAAGAAGCACCACCGTATAATACTCTTTCAGAGACTGATAAGCAGTATGCACTGTTCACAGATGGATCCTGTCGTCTTGTAGGAAAACATCGAAGGTGGAAAGCTGCTGTGTGGAGTCCCACACGACAAGTTACAGAAGCCACTGAAGGACAAGGTGAATCTAGTCAGTTTGCAGAAGTGAAAGCCATCCAGCTGGCTTTGGACATTGCTGAACGAGAGAAGTGGCCAATACTTTACCTCTATACTGACTCATGGATGGTAGCAAATGCCTTGTGGGGGTGGCTACAGCAATGGAAGAAAAGCAACTGGCAGCGCAGAGGTAAACCCATTTGGGCTGCCACACTGTGGCAAGACATTGCTGCTCGGCTAGAGAGCCTGCCTGTGAAAGTTCGGCATGTAGATGCTCATGTGCCTAAAAGTCGAGCCACCGAGGAACATCTAAACAACCAACAAGCGGATCAAGCTGCTAAGATTAAAGTAGCTGAGGTGGACTTGGACTGGCAACATAAAGGTGAACTTTTCCTAGCTCAGTGGGCCCATGATGCTTCAGGGCATCAAGGTAGAGATGCAACATATAAATGGGCTCGCGATCGAGGGGTGGATTTAACTATGGACACTATTTCACAGGTTATTCATGAATGCGAGACTTGCGCCGAAATCAAACAAGCGAAACGTTTAAAGCCTGTATGGTATGGGGGGCGATGGTTAAAGTATAAGTATGGAGAAGCTTGGCAGATTGATTATATTACACTTCCACAAACACGTCAAGGTAAGCGTTATGTACTTACAATGGTGGAAGCAACCACTGGATGGTTGGAAACATATGCCGTACCTCATGCTACAGCCCGAAATACTATCTTGGGCCTTGAAAAGCAAGTCCTTTGGCGACATGGTACGCCAGAAAGAATTGAATCAGACAATGGTACTCATTTCAAAAACAGTATTATAGACAATTGGGCCAAAGAACATGGCATTGAGTGGGTATATCATATTCCATATCATGCACCAGCCTCTGGGAAAATTGAAAGGTACAATGGTTTGCTAAAAACTACACTAAAGGCACTTGGTGGTGGAACCTTTAAAAACTGGGATTCACATTTAGCAAAAGCCACTTGGTTGGTCAACACCAGGGGATCAACCAATCGAGCCGGGCCTGCCCAATCAGAAATTCTACGGACTGTAGAAGGAGATAAAGTCCCTGTAGTACACATGAAAAACATGTTAGGAAAGGCAGTCTGGGTTACTCCTGCCTCAGGCAAAGGCAAGCCCATTCGTGGGATTGTTTTTGCCCAGGGACCTGGCAGCACCTGGTGGGTGATGCTTAAGGATGGAGAAGTTCGGTGTGTACCTCAAGGGGATTTGAGTTTGGGTGAAAATATTCAATACTGAACTGCATGATGTGAATTGCCGTACTAACAGTGTTTAATAAGTGTTTTTCAGATCAAAACAGTGATGATGAAACCAGAGCTATCTTCTTCGAGTGGCGCCTGACAAATTCCTCGAAGTTGATGTCTTTAACCCACAAACAGTGGTCATGAGATGCACTTGTACCATTTTTCTTCCCTGGGAGACTGTCGTGACAAAATGAACTTAATGAACTTTTTAAAGGATGGTCCACTGATTAATTACTCCTGTGTATATATGTACATATGTATATATATATATAGTAGTAGTGATTAATTAGATTGTGTTGATAGATTGTATTGATAAGGTTTAAGTATTCAGTGAATGGCATATTATAAGGGGTGGAATGTCCTGGTTTTGCTAAAAAACAGGTTTCTCTTTCAGTGAGTTTTGCCTGTCGGCTAAAGCCTTCATATTAACTGCATTTTCCTGGAGAACCAGACCCATGTTTTGGTAAACCTAGCAATGGAATGCAAACATATTGATAAGCATGGATGGACATCTCGCGAGAGGGGCAACGAGAAACAAGTGACTAAGAAACTGACCAACTGGGTATAACATTCCATTCACGTGAATACTTCATATAAAAGTGGGAGACCACGAGGATCTCTTCCCTTTTTCCCTTCTGCTTATGGCCGACCTTAGGAGAGGATCTGGCTGGTCGTCCCTGTGAACTGAGGCCTAGTGAGAGACTGAATCCAGTTCCGCTTGGTTGCAGAGTCTAATCCTGGACTTTGGTGGCCGGCTCTGCAGTTGCTGAGACTTTCAAGATTGGTTTTGTATATTTTGTATTATTTTCTCTATTCTTATTAGTAGCATTAGTAAAACATCTTTAATTTTTCCAACTCTCTTCTCTCTGTCCTTCTTTCCCTCCCGATCGCCTGTCCTGAGTGGGAAGGGGGGAGAGGGAGGGGCAAAAAGGGGGAAGTGGGGGGGAGAGGGGGTTAACAATACACCTGCCAGGGTTTTATTGTCACCCCGCAATCTTAACCCTCGACAACATCCCATTCACGTGAATACTTCATATAAAAGTGGGACATCGTGAGGATCTTGTCCTCCTAATGGATATTGGTCTCGAAATTGTAGCCTGGGAAATGAAACGATATGCTGGAAGAATCGAAGCAAAGCAAACCCCTTGGAGGAAATGGGGGATTTAAGGAGATCTTGGCAGAATCCTGCCTCTACCGATGTCAACGAACCATGGAAAGCCCCCGATGGATTATTTTGGATATGTGGGAACAGAGCTTAGAATGAGTTAATGCCTAAATGGAGAGGGTCTTGTACAATAGGGATAATTCAACCAGCATTTTTCCTTTTCCCAAAGGAAAAAGGGAGTCATCTGGGGAAACCTCTGTACGAAACTTTAAAGAGAGAGAAGAGGGGTTTAACAAATGTCCCCATAGGAGGAACGCAAACTTGGAAAGATGATGAATGGCCTGCGAAAAGGATAATTGAATACTATGATCCAGCCACCTGGGCCCAAGATGGAAGCTGGGGATACCGTACCCCAATATACATGCTAAACCGAATTATCCGGTTGCAAGCAGTGGTTGAAATAAGAAGCAACCGGACAGCTGAGGCACTGAATCTCATAGCGAGACAGTTGTCTCAGACCAGGGCTGCAGTGGACCAAAATCGGGTAGCCTTAGATTATCTTTTAGCTGAAGAAGGGGGTGTCTGTGGGAAATGGAATACTTCTGAGTGTTGTTTAGAAATAGATGGTAATGGGGAAGCTATCATGAAAATAGCAGAGGAGATAAAACGAGTTGCGCATGTCCCAGTACAGAAATGGAATTCTATACTTACCGGCGATTGGTGGGATCACTTCTTTGGGGGAGCTGTTTGTACCGTGTATGATCCCGCGCTTTATTCGGTTAATACATTCAGTACTCCAAGCCATGCAAATCTCAGCCGTGCCTATAGATCCTGAAATGGCAACAAAAGGAACATCGTGTCATTTACACGTGCACGTACCACCACCCCCCAAAAGTGGGGGGCTCCCCTAGGAAAACAAAGCGGGGGCAGCGCCCCAAACAGCCGCAGCCCCCGGCCCACAGGCCGGCAGCTGCCCCCCGGCACGGCAATGCTGCTGGCCAACCTGAGCAAGGGAGCTGTTCGTGCCGGCCAATATCGATACCCCCCTTCGCTCTCTCGCGGGAGAGCAAGTTCTTCAGCTTTCTGGGCAGAAGTCCCTGGAGGTAAAGGTTCAGCTCCCATTACGTGCTGGGCAGTCGTCCCCGCACGCCCGGCTTCACGTACCCCTTGCTTTACGCAAAGCTGCTTCCATCGGTGACCCGGGAGTCTTCGGCATCCTCCAGCGGCCGGTCCTTTCAATCCGCTCCTGCTGTTGCCAAGCATTCGTGGGCCACCGACTGCAGGACGGATCCGCTGAGGAAAGAAGCCGCGCCGACAACGTTAGCAGTAGCAATATTTACGTCATTAAACGTTCTAAGGAGGCACCAAGGGAGGGATGTTGTCTGCACACAAACGGGGACCTGACCCCCGTCGGGGGGACGGACGCTGACACGCGGAGACCTGACTGCGAACCCCGCGGGTCACACAGCGTCTCTGCCCCCTGGCAGCTTCTCTTCACAAGCGAGAAGAGAAAACAGGGACAGGTATCTGAAAAAACAAGGCAGAGAACACAGCAGCGGGGGGGACAGAGGAAAAGAGGCCGGAAGAGCACCGAGGAACAGGGCAGAGGAAGAAACAAATCGGCGCGGCGGGGCGGAGACGGAGGAAAAAAGCCCAGCACGGTCAATGGGACAGAGAGGAACGCGGCCACGGGCAGGGAGCGGGACACGGGGACGCAGCGAGAAACCACGGGACGCGGGGAGGTACCAAAACGTCGGCAAAAAAGACTCTTGAACACTGTTCTGAAAGTGTTAAACGGCAGGCAATTTCAATACAGCGCACCGCACGCTCAAGGATCGCCCCTGTAATCGAGCGTGCATGTGACTCACGCTTCTTGGTATTTATTACGTCTACCTATTGGATATTCATTTGCTCCCAGCGCTTAGTTAATGCATTAGACGGAAGCTCTTTCCATAACCCCACCCTTCGCTGGCAGTCCATCCTTGGTGTGCCAGCGTGTCCACCAAGGGTCTCCAGCGGTCCCCGGTGCCCCCCCGCCCCGGTGTCGGCTTCTCGACCTCATTTCTTGAGCACGCCCACTGTCATTTTGTGCTGCTACTCAAGTAGCTCCTTCTCCATTCAGTGGAACGTTCCATTTTCCCAGCCTGCGAGCCAACCACATCCCGCTTTGCGCCACCTCCAGTCCCTGTAGAGCCAGTTTTTCTCTGTTCGGTTTCTGTTACGTTAGGCCTGGTCTTGCTACCTTATGCCGAGGGCTTTCTAAAAGATTTTTGTCCCTCCTATCAACGGGAAGCAAGAGGGAGAGCAACAGGCAAAACCGATGGCAGAGCGAGAGAGACCGCGGGGAGCACAGGGGGCTGGAGGAAGAAAGAGAGGAATGAGGAGCCCGCCCGAGAGACGGAGGGCAGGCAAAAAACAACAAAAAAAGAGAAAAACGGGGCGGGGGGCAGCACGAAGGCTCAGAACAGGAACGAGGACAGGAACAGCGCCGTACAGAACGAAGAACGCCAGCAACGCTGAGCACGACAAAGGCACAGAGAGAGAAGACGAAGGGAGGGAGGAAGGAAAGAGAAAGACAGGAAGGTCGGGGGACAGAGCAGCACGTACAGACACAGAGAGGAAGAGAAGAGCGCGGGGACACACAGACGAGAGCGCAGCGGGGGGACAGACACACGGACGAGAGCGCAGCGGGGGGACACGCACACGAGAGCGCAGCGGGGGGACACGCACACGAGAGCGCAGCGGGGGGACACGCACACGAGAGCGCAGCGGGGGGACACGCACACGAGAGCGCAGCGGGGGGACACGCACACGAGAGCGCAGCGGGGGGACACGCACACGAGAGCGCAGCGGGGGGACACGCACACGAGAGCGCAGCGGGGGGACACGCACACGAGAGCGCAGCGGGGGGACACGCACACGAGAGCGCAGCGGGGGGACACGCACACGAGAGCGCAGCGGGGGGACACGCACACGAGAGCGCAGCGGGGGGACACGCACACGAGAGCGCAGCGGGGGGACACGCACACGAGAGCGCAGCGGGGGGACACGCACACGAGAGCGCAGCGGGGGGACACGCACACGAGAGCGCAGCGGGGGGACACGCACACGAGAGCGCAGCGGGGGGACACGCACACGAGAGCGCAGCGGGGGGACACGCACACGAGAGCGCAGCGGGGGGACACGCACACGAGAGCGCAGCGGGGGGACACGCACACGAGAGCGCAGCGGGGGGACACGCACACGAGAGCGCAGCGGGGGGACACGCACACGAGAGCGCAGCGGGGGGACACGCACACGAGAGCGCAGCGGGGGGACACGCACACGAGAGCGCAGCGGGGGGACACGCACACGAGAGCGCAGCGGGGGGACACGCACACGAGAGCGCAGCGGGGGGACACGCACACGAGAGCGCAGCGGGGGGACACGCACACGAGAGCGCAGCGGGGACAAGAGAACAGCGGGGACAAGAACGGGCCAGAGAAAGCGTGGGGAAAAAGGAGATGGAGGGGCAGGTAGGCACCAGGACACAGAAGCCGGGGACGAGGCCCGAGGGCCAGGGACTCACAGCGGCTCTCGCTTTCGGTGGCTGCCAGGAGGCTTCTAACAGCTCAGACGCTCCTGTCCCCTCCTCTCCTCCCTCGGGGCGCTCGGCCGTCCTCAGCCTAGGAGAACACGGTGGGGTGTCAGGGCTGCTACGAGACGAGGCTTCGGGGACACGGAGCCTCGCTGGCTCGCTCGCCACGCAGCCGTCCCGCTCCGGGATACGCGCACGGACCTGCCGCGCACGTTGACGGCCTGGCCCGCTGCACGCCACGCAGAGGGACCCTTCGCCACCCGGAGAGAGGGGCTCCCTCTCTTGCCCGCCGCAGGAAGCAGACGTCGGGCCGACGGCCCCGCATTTCTTCCTCTTTACCTCTCCGGCTCCAGCCGCGGCAGCACCCGTCCCTTTTCCCGACGCGCTGCCAGACGAGCCTCGCCAGCCCGAGGCGGGCGCAGCCGACGGCATCCCCGGGGTGGCAGCAAACGGCCGCATCCTCAGCGTGGCCTCTGGGAGCGGGAAAGAAGAAGCAGCAGCCGTTAGCACCGTAGCTCACCCCTGCCTGAGCCTGCTCCTTCCGCACGGGCCACCGGAGAGGTGCCGAGGGCCGGCCTGCCGCCTTCACCATGGGGCTCGGGAGCGGCCCGGGAACACGGGACGGGTTCGCAGGAGCTGCCGCGGCTGGGGGCGGCTGCACAGGGCGAGCGGGGCCGCGGGAGGAGGCTCAGGGGGAGCTCTGGCGAGCTGGGGACGCACCCGGCATCTGCCCCCGGCCGGCTGGCGCCTCCTGCTCCTCTGCGGCACGCTGGCCAATACACTGACAATACACCTAATAAATAGAAACTAAGCACCCTGCTTCTAAACAACGTGTTATTTAATCTTCTGTCTCCCTCCTCTCATGCAGAAGGATCTAAAAGGTGAAAAATATCCCCTCAGCGTGCAGGGGGTCAGAAAGCATTTTACCTCACATCAACTGGTTAATGAGGGTATGAGTTCTATAACTTCATCACAGCATACACTAACTTGGCAGCTTCTCTTGAATTCCCCCCTTTGCAATATACTTGCAAATTCTTTGACAGTATAAATCTACAAAATATTATCATCTCGTGCTGTGGTACAGCACAATTATTTGTTACCCACTAGCAGCGCCAAACAGAACACTGTAGCATAATGTAAGTTAAAATGACTAGCATCAACATCAGACTCATAAGATCAACGCTGATGGAGCTATGAAGCCGCAGCTCCTGCCGGTTCTGACGGTTCTTTCTTATCTGGCACCTCTGACTGCTTGTGTTTCTTATCTGGCTCCTCTGGCTGCTGCGGGGCAAGCAGCGTCTCTGCCCCCTGGCCGTGCGCTGCAGTACCCGAGTTTCGCCACAGGGCGGCAGCACTGAAACCCGCCGCGGCAGCCCCGGGCGAGCGGTCGCGCCACGTGCCGCGGGAATCCCGAAAAAAAAAAAAAAAAAACAAAAATCAAACGCAACAAAACAAAAAAGCACACGGAGAGCCGCGGCACGGAAGCCGCGCCTACAGGACACGGAACCCGCCGCGCCTCGCCCCGAGCTCCCGCCGAAGCGGCGCCCCACCACCGAGCCTGCAACCGCGGCTCAGCTCCGCTTTTAAACGTGCCCCCACTAACGGGGGCTGCGCCGCTCCCGGAGGGACTGCCGGACCGGGCACGGGCGCTGCGCCGGAGGGAGACGCGGATGAGCCCGCAAGCCTTCAGCGCACCTGCCCTCGGGCTCGCACGCCGCCCACCAGCTTCGCCAGCTCGGCCGTAAGGGCGGGGGGGAAACGGAGCCCATCCCGCTCCCCCCGTTCCAACGGCACGGTCCCCGTGGCTGCACTCACCTGCCGCGTCTCTCACCGCTCCGTTCCCCTCGCGCTCTCCCGCCGGGTTCCGCGGGCACCGACCCCGCCGGCCGCAGCGAGCGCTCCGCAGCAGCCCCGACCCCCGTTCCCGTTCGATCCCGGTTACCCCCCCCAACCGAGGCGCTCGCGGTTTGGACATGCGCAGTAGGGATACCGCAGCACCCGCCCCTTGCCGCGTCCCGGTTGGCTGCCTAGGACACGTCAATCACCTCTCTCGCTGCCTATCAGCGCTCGCTATTGGGGCATGCGCAGTAGGGAGACCGCAACGCCCGCCTCTTCGGCAACATCATTGGCTGCCGGCTGCACGCCAATCACCATGTTCTCCGCCTATCAGCGCTCGCTCTTTGGGACATGCGCAGTACGGAGCCCTCAACGCCCGCCCCTCCAGCAACCTGATAGGCGGACAGAGTGGCAACTGACGTGCCTAGGCAGCCAACCAGTACTCCGCTCCTCCAGCCCTCCAGCCCTCCCGCGCCATCTGATTGGCCCGCTCTGCATCATCACCCGCCCGCTCACGGCTCCCAAACACTAGGGAGCCGTGGGGAAACCAGTGAGAGACAAGACTGACAGCAGCAACGGCAAGTGCAATCTGGCTTCAATTCTGATCGTGCACTTCAAAGCCTCTCTCGGTCCTACCAATGACTGCTCCTTTTCTGGAAGGACAAACTTTCTTACCTGAACATCCTAAATTGAAGACTCCACGGAACAGAACGGGGATTGAGCCGCAGGACAACGTGCCATCGATTTACACTAACGGGGAAAAAAAACCCTAGAAGTCAACCCCAAATTTAAAATTGCACGTGTCTTTTCCAAGCAGAACGAGCCTGTGATTCCACAAAAAGGGACAGCAAAGAGCAGGTCAGCTTATCAGAGAAAGACAGTGACAGGGAGCCAGACAAGGTGACACAGCGAGAGGGAGAGCGAGGCAAACGGGACGGAGAGGCCAAAACGAGCGCTCCACAGCCTCCCCCCTCTCGCCCCGACCCCCGTTTCCCCGTTAACTCCCGCTACCCGCGCCGAGACACCACGGACGCGTTGGCCAGGCAGGCAGCTGTTCAAACGGGATTGAGTCGGCGCGCTCTGATTGGCTGCTTTTCACCCCACCGCGCCGTGATCCCATTGGATGCGCCTTCCCGCGGTCCACGCCCAGGTGCCCGCCTCAGGGTTGGACCTGACTGAGGACTGCGCAATTTGGGCATGCGCAGTACCGACACCTGAACGCCCGCCTCTCTCGCAATCTCATTGGCTGCCTACGCACATCAATTGCCATTCTCCCCGCCTATCAGCGCTCCGCCTCTCCAGCCCTCCCGAGCGATCTGATTGGCCCATTCTGAATCCTCACCCGCCTGCTCTGCCGAGACCCCCACGCCCTTTGGCCGCGCGGCTTCCAGCAGCCGCGTTTAAAATGGAACAACAAACCGCGCTCATTTGCTTTACACTGAAAAGGGCGGCGGGTGGTCACCTACCCATAAATTCATTGTGAACAGAGAGAGCCCTAAGGAGCTCCGGCCGGCAGGTTTCTCTTCCCTGTGCCCGGGACCGAGGAGACGCCGCCGCCTCCTGCTGCCGCCTCGCCCGTTCCCCTCGCAGCGGGGCTGCCCCCGGAGAGCCGGGGGCCTCTTTGTTTCCCGGCGGCTCGTCCGACCGCTGCCCCCCCTTTCTGACCGGCACGACCCCGCCCGCAGCGGCAGCGCCCCCTCGTCCTCCGGCACGGGCACAGGGCGCCGCTCCCCAGCTGCAGTACCGGGATGTGGCCACCAGACGGCAGCACCGAGCGCGGTCACGCAGCGCCCCCCGGGCCCCGCAGCGCGGGCGCTTTTCTTGACCCGTGGGCAGCCTGAGCCTGAACGCGCTTTCCCAGAGCCGCGGACATGGCAGACACACTGATAAAAGATAAAACCCCCACATTTATAAAGTATTATTTTCCTGAAGATGTCTTCTGGCCTAATAAAATATATTGCCTCTGCCTGTGCCCGTGTCTTGTCTGCAGCAATAACTCGGCTCCTCCGCAGCTGTGGCAGCTCTGGGGCTGTTACGGGGTCAGTTCCAGCCCTTACCCACAGCTGAGCAGCAGCCGGGCAGGTGTTGCTGTTCTGGGCGCTTCGCATCCCTCAGGAACGGTTCTCAAACGATCCTGCGCAGCGATGCCCAGAGCCAGGACAGCCCGCGGCGGTGGGACAGGAGCACACGGCGGGGGCACGTCCCGGCTCGGGGCTGTTTCCGCAGGCGCTGTGAGTTGTTCCGTGAGCTGGAACCAACCTCCTGATGCCCCGGCCCGGCCCTTTGTCCCCGGCTTTCCCAGGGCAGCCCAGCGGGTCGGTCACACAAACTGTTCTCTGCTGGCACCACCCAGCCGGGCCACCTGTGTCTGTGGTTGTGGGGACACCCCACGGGCTCCCTGGAAAATGGACATCACAGCACTGACAGGGGGCGTTCAGGAGCCTCTGCGCTTTTGGGTTGGTTTGTTTGGGGTTTTTTTGCCTCTTTTGTTGTTTTTATAATTAGCTTCTTGTTGTTGGTTTGTTTGTTTTTAAGCTCTTACTCTATATAGCTCATCCATGGTGCTTATAGAGTACGGATAAATCTACCCTGCTTCCTCACAGGAGACAAGCATCTTGCTTTACAACAGGTGACTGAATCTGCTATAGAAAAGTTCAACCACCTCCTGTACAGCAAAGGATAAAAGAAAGTATGGATTTTTGTTGCATCTAATCCATAATGCAAGTACCAATTAACAATACATTAGCAGTGGGTTCCTTCAAATATTCACTGTGAAGGCAGTTCCTGGCCCGATTATATTATCATTCTTACTATTTTACAGGAGAAACACAGGGCACGGCTGATTTTGCCCACGTGCAGCGCAATGATCACACGGGTGCGGTGAACCGGGTGAAAGGCCCTAGAGAAGGAAAATCGGGCTCCGTGTGCTACAAGGGGTATAAAGCAGAAAAAAGAGCAGTGAATGTGTATAATGACACAATTAGATGTTTTTTCAGCTCCATGATGTGCTCTTCTACTAACAGCATCTGCTGGAGTTGATATCCTGGACACAAACGGGCAGGTTCCTGGCGTTGTGCCCACGGTGATTCATCCACTGTGGCCGTGGGTGACAACAGACACAAAACCCTGTGAGGGAGGTGATCACAGGAAAACGCTTAAAGATATTGAGCTAGCAGACTTGATTTAATCTTTATTTAAAAATACACATGGCTGCTGTCTTTTTTTCCAGTTTAGCTAGGACGGGCTTCAAGATCTCTATTAATTCTAATTACAATATGTGACAAAAATTAAGGGGGGAAAGCTTTATTTTTACAATGGTGTTTAAATCGCAATTTGGGAAACAGATAAAGGGGTGTAGCAAATGAGGCACGGACTCTCTTTAAGATGTGAAGAGACATTTAATACAAACTCAGGTTTGCATTTGAAACATTGCGTACCTCTGTCCCTGATGTACCGATCCCGTATCAATCCCTGTCCCTGATGTACCGATCCCGTATCAGTCCCATATCAGTCCCTCTGTCCCTGACGGTTCATGTCCCACACAGTCCTTGCTGCGTGTGTTGTTCCACCAGCGCTTGTTCTCACAGTGTGACTCTTGCATTTTCTCACAGGCCTGATGTCACAACCTGCCACATCTCCCTTCTTTGTTTAACAATTGCAGCCACAGCAGCATGTAACTGCACAGCCCCTGCACCATTAAAGCTTTTTTCAACCATTCGTTGTGCACAAGAGAAGACACATGGTACACAATCAATAAGTACCAGACTCCACCTACAAACATCCTAAGCAGCGGGTTAAAGGGCCGTGTTTTGCAATTTTCGTGGCACCCATAACTGTTACAGAATCACTACTTAATATTCCCTGCATAGTGTTTAACACAGAATAATGAGCTCCCAGTCAACTAAGAATTCTCATTCTCTGTTCTCCAAGTCAGGATCTATATTAATATATTTCTGAGCTGTCAGTTTAAGACGGTGTAAAAACTCAGTGGGAGACTCCTCACGATGCTGTTTAATCTCAGAAGGTTTCGGCATATTTACAGCTTTAGGCACAGCGTGTCTAATCCCATATAAAATGCACTGGTGATACCAATGCAGCCTGTCCCCCAACATAAGGACCTTAGGATGCCACCCTGGACTGACCGAGGGACAATTCTGATCTCATGTTCTCTGTGTATTCTACACCAATATCTGTTCTTCAACAAACCTTTTACTGGTTTCAATGTCTGATCATCCTTTTTCAAAACAAATGGATCTGACAGGGATAAATACAATGCATATGTAACATTATCTATTGTGTAATACACATTATGTAATAAGCAATATATGATTTAAAATATAGATCTTATTATATATTACATGTAGTGCAGTACTATACTACACATCTCAAAGTATTCCCACCTAGACCTGTGCAGCATATTAATATTATCTACAGTGGCCACCATTAATTACAATATTTAATCAGATTCCCCCTGATTGCTGTTCCCCAGAGAGTCAAACGATCCTTTTCCAATGTCACAAAACACAGCCCGGGGGGAATTTCTCCCAAATCCCTCCTGTCAATTGTACCACTACCTATTTCACAATCGCAATAACAGACAATTGGTGAACTGTAAGTATTGGACTATAAAATCATCCAAGACACAAGTAACAACAACAACAGATCACTGAAGACACAATCATACAATTGCTAAGGCAAAAACAGCAAAATCACTAAAGGTACCTTTACCAAATTACTGTTCCCTCACTTTTCTCTTTTATTTATTGTTTTCTCATTTTCCTCTTTAATTTTTTATTTCTTTTTAAGTTCCCCAGTTTACAAAATGCGCAGACGCGGATGCGCAGACCCAGAGCGCTGGTGTCGCCCACGTCTCGCGCAGGCAGCTGCCAACCCAACCAGACAATGGAAGTGCCGTATCCCATTGATGGGGCTTTACCCGCGTCCCGAGCTGGGCCGAGGATCTGTGGTCCCTTCCGGGAATTCCCCGGTGCCGGCACAAGGTCCCAGAGATCCTGGGATCCACGGGAGGTCAGGCAGATTATCGCATCCTCGTCACCAGAAAACGATACCGAAAAGTCAGCAAACAGCCTCTCTAACACTGTTTTGAAAGTGTTAAACAGCAGGCCCTTTTATTACAGCGCACTGGGCACTCTGGGGGATCGCTCCTCTGATCGAGCGTGTATTCCGCTTTCCTCTGGTTTTACGTATCGTGGAACTCCTCAAACAGCAAAACATGTCAACCGAGGTTACAGACGTCTCGTGCTCTTTCACAAGCGCGTGCAGCAGCAACGAGAAATCTGGAATGAGCGTCTACAGAAACACGTACCTATTTACCCAATTCAGAACAATGCGTTACATCAGCTGGCCGTACTTCATTGGCAGTAACCCCTCCTGGACTAACACCCTCTGTGGATCACGGGTGCCAACTGTTGGCAATCAGGGCAGGACATAAGAACGCTCCTGGCCTGATCCACTGTAATTTGAAATTGTCGTTTTAATGACTTTGCTTTCTGGTGAAAGAATTTATGTGATCATTTAGATTGCTCCAAGGCTTTAGGCACAGTGAGCGGCACAGCTCGTGCATCGGCCCTCCTATTGCCTTCCGCAAGAGGTCCTGGAAGGGCCGTGCGAGAGCGGGTGTGCATTGCATAATAACCATGATGTCTATGATCTATTAGAAACCATAGCATTCTCAATTCAGCCATCGAAAGAGGATTATCCTCTTCCTTAAGAAAAGAAGCTTCCAGGTGGTTAAGTATGCCAGCTGCATAATATGAGCCAGTGACAACATTCAAAGGTTTGTTACAGAACACCTCAAAGCGATCCCAACAGCTGTGAGCTCAAGAACTTGTTGGACCCTTGGTCTCTTTTTCTACCTTGCGTTTGCAGCACTGGGTATCTGAGTTTAGCCACGTCATTACAACTTTACGTGAGCGACCAGAGGCATCAGTAAATACAGTCTTGTCGCTTACTGGTCGTTGCTGACAGCAGCATTTGCCGTACAACGGTAAATGACCAATTTCAGCCCACAGTTTATGCTGAGGGTAATAAACTGATATGTTCCCTGCATATGTTGCCAATGCAATCTGGAAATTCACATCCCCAGTTAATTACCATTGCGAATTCTCCTTTGTTGTAGGAATAAATATACCTTCAGGTCTATCCCATACATAGCATATAAACATTCTCTGCCTTTACTTATCGGTTTTGCATACATTTATTTTATTATCCAAACTGTTTTCATTGGCGTGTGAGCTAGAAAACCCCATACGGCCACAGTCACCTTTCTCCCTCCTTGAGCTCTCCTGACCTGCGGTTCCACCACCGGTGTCTTCCTCCCTGATCCCTCCTGACTGGCAGGTGCGCTCCAACCCTCTTTATCCATCACTCTTCCTCACAGGTTCGCCTCCTTCCTTGCTTTTCCTTTGCACGCTGCTCCACCTGAAGAGAAACACACGGAGGACTGAGCTACACCAGCAGGGACAGATTATGACAGACAAAAGATGTGTTATTGGCAGTAACTTTGGTGGGAACACAAAATACATCGCTTATGTAACGTCTAACTTAGCTAATCAGCAAATGCTTGAGCAAGCATCATAGCGAGTATAAATGCAAACCTGAGTTTGTAATTAATGTCTCCCACGGCACCTTACCGCGAGTCCACGCCAGACTCGCTACACTCTTCCTCACAGGCTCACCACCTTCCTCTGCTTCCTTTTTCCTTTGCACGCTGCTCCACCTGCAGAGAAACACACAAAGGACTGAGCTACACCAGCCCAAGGGCACTACAGTCAGACAGGGGACAAGTCTGGGGGCTGACACCTCCCCACACCCCACAGCGCGCCCACCGTGCCTTGGCCCCGGCCCCTCGCACCTGCCTTAGAGATGTCACAGCTCAGTACAAATGCCCGCGGTCCTCACCTGCTCTTTGGTACTTGCTGGACCCCAATGTCACAGGTTAGAGATGTCACAGCTCAGTACAAATGCCCGCGGTCCTCACCTGCTCTCTGGTACTTGCTGGACCCCAATGTCACGGGTTAGAGATGTCACAGCTCAGTACAAATGCCCGCGGTCCTCACCTGCTCTTTGGTACTTGCTGGACCCCAGTGTCACGGGTTAGAGATGTCACAGCTCAGTACAAATGCCTGCGGTCCTCACCCACTCTTTGGTACTTGCTGGACCCCAGTGTCACGGGTTAGAGATGTCACAGCTCAGTACAAATGCCCGCGGTCCTCACCTGCTCTCTGGTACGTGCGGAGGGTCCCGTCGCTGTGCCCCAGGGCACTGGCCTGCACGGCCCTGCCCGGCAGCGGGAGCGTCTGGAGCTGCAGCTGGGTCTCCAGCTTTAGGGTGCCCCGCAGCAGCCCGCTCTCCTCAGCTCTGCACACCCAGCCAGTTGCGCCACCCAGGCAAAGTCAGCTTCACCCTCTGCCTACACCTCACCTGCAAACAGCCAGCTCTTCAACTGACAACCGCCCAAAACCCACCGACAAACTCTCCAAATCTCAGCCTTTCGCTTTCAGCTGCTGCCTCTAGTGCATCTCACAGACAAGCCTCCAAAATCCCCTCATCCTGCAATAATACTCCTGCGCTGATCACCTGCGGGAACAACTGCCACAATACCATGCAAACACCAACCAGTTCTGGCACAGAAATATCGCTTTCTCCTCAAGATTCCACCTACATCAACTGCTGACAATCACACGCTGTCCTCACCAAAGCCAAACGCTGCAACAACCAGCAACAACTCAAATCTGCGTGTGCGGCGCAAAATCGCAGGTGTGAGCTAACGCAGAGCTGGGCTTGAGAGCTGCAGAGTGCGCACCCTGTGGCTTAACGTGGCCAGTCACTGCCATTCTGCCTTCCCCCTGGGAGAAGCGCATGAGCACAGGCTGCTTCAAGGCACGATGCGAACGGTTTGGTTCTCCGGGTCTCTCAGGGCGAGAGCGATAAATGTGATCTGTGTCGTGGCGCAGGAACTTCCCGTCCACTTGCTCCTCCATTCGGTCTCAGGTGCTGCAAGAGAGGGACAGAGAGATTCAGGCCAAGATTGACAACCTTGGCATCCCCGTCCCAGCCACGGGTCACCCAAACCTGCAGACATCCCGGGAGGCCCCATAACATTTATGCTCCCCTATCCCCCACCCTCGAAGCCTGGACATCACCAGAACCACAGAGCAAGTATTTCTGGAGGAGGCACCCAAAGGGTCCGTGTTCTCTTTCAGGCAGATGCTAGCACAAGATTGCAAATCATCTCACAGCTACCAGGAAGGTAAAAAATAACGTCTCAAAATGGAAAAGGAACAGGTATTGTTTCTCTTCATCACCTCCCTCAGTGCCACGTTATCAAGGTCTCCCGCAACGTTCCACAGGAAACTTGAAGCTTGGAATTCCCAGTATTCTGAACCTGGGCAAGAAAGGAAGAAAAGCATGAGACTGAGCATAAAGAGGGTGGCTGCTCGTAACACGAAAAGAGCAATAAAAAGGCAAAAAGGTATCACTTTTACTTAGAGAGCTCTCAAAGCTGCCTGTTAAGGACAAGAAAAACAAACTTAAAGGGGAACCAAAGAAAATATTCACAGAAAACATGGTGATAAAAACATAGTATACGTCATGCAGAAAGTGACAGATCGTCAGTTAAAATGCAAGGCCCAGGGAGCGACCTCATGTGCATTGAAACGTGGGCCACGAGACAGTGGAAGTGCCACGAGCTGAGACTGAAGGGACAGCGGATGGATTTCCAAAGAAGTTTAGGTTTCGATGTCAGAACAGAAAATTCTATGTAATGAAAAGATAATGCAGAAGTCGGTGTAAAACCAAGTAAGGCAGCAACTATAAATGAACTCCCAGGCGCTTCAGTCAAAAAACCGGATCATTTCTCACCTGCCCACCTCCCAAACCCCAGCCTATTGCCCCTGCTTCCAGCTTCCCTGAGCCCAGATTAAAGGAGGATTTCAGAGGCCACGCCAAGTTCTGCTTCTCCTCGCTCTGGAGTTGCAGGTCAACCGCCTCTTCCTGCAAGAGAGGGAGAGAGAAAGAAAAAGTTAGGACTGGTTTAACAACCTTATCATCCCTGTCCCCAAACCTGCAGGCGTCCTAGGAGGCCTGATCTAAGTTTGGCTCTTCTCCCTCTCTTTGCTGGTTTACTGCAGAAATTTCTGTCATGAACACTCTCTGAACCAGTCTGATGTGTTCACAGTTCCCAGCACAGCATCCATTCCTCAAGGTACCTCAGCATTTCCCTTTGAAACCAACCTCAGTGCCATCCCGTCCTGAGCTACCTCAGCACTGCCCACTGCAGCCTCCCTGACGCCATCTCCTCCCTGAGGTCCCTCAGCCTTTCCCGCCAAAGCCTCCCCGATGTCCCCCCTCCCTGAGGTCCCTCGGCCTTTCCCGCCAAAGCCTCCCCGATGTCCCCCCTCCCTGCGGTCCCTCGGCCTTTCCCGCCCAAGCTCCTCCCGCGCCGTCCCGCCCTCCGGCTCCTCCGCCGCTCCCCCCGTTCCCGGCCCCGCCCCGCGGCAGCGCCGCCCCCCCCCTCGCGCCCCCTGGCGCCCCCACGGCGGCCCCGGCCCCGCCTGCGCCGCTCCCGCCCCGGCGCTGCCCCTCCCGCTCGCTTTCCTCCCTCTGCCCTGTGTCCCCACGGGCTCCCCCTCCGCCCCACGGCCCCGCCCGAGCCCCGCGCAGCGCTCAGCCCGGGGCTCCTTCCCTCACAGCCGCCGCGTGTTTCCCCCTCGCCCCTTTCTCGGCCCGGCCCGGGGCCGCGCTGTTGCGGCTGCCTGCCCCTCGCCTTCCTCCTGCCGAAACCAGCCCGTCCCTCCCCCTCCAGCCTCCCCCCTCGGCCGGGACCGGGGCGGCCCCGCCCAGTCTCCCCGGTGTCCGCCCGCCCCTCGCTCACCGCCGGCCCCGCCACCCCTCGCGCGCTGCTCCCGCCGCCGCACCGGCGGCACGCGCTCCTCGGCCCGCGCACTTACTCAGCGTGGCCCCGCCCATCCCGCGCAGGAGCCAATCCCGTCCGCGCCCGCCACCGGGCCGCGCCCCCCCTCCCGGCCCGCCGAGCGGCGCCGTCCGCCCGCAGAGCGGCCGCGGAGCCGGGAGCGCTCGGGCTGCGCCTGCCCGGGACGGCCCGGGACCGAGGGCTCCGCCGCCTGCCCGGGACGGCCCGGGACCGAGGGCTCCGCCGCCTGCCCGGGACGGCCCGGGACCGAGGGCTCCGCCGCCTGCCCGGGACGGCCCGGGACCGAGGGCTCCGCCGCCTGCCCGGGACGGCCCGGGACCGAGGGCTCCGCCGCCTGCCCGGGACGGCCCGGGACCGAGGGCTCCGCCGCTGCAGCCCGTTTCGTGCCGTTTGCACCCCCGGCTTACACGGCTGCAGCCTTCCTGCTGCTTTAGCTCACACATCTTTCTTCCTTCTAACTGCACAGCAGTTCACACTCACAAAAGTTCCGTGCTCGTTGGCATAAGAGTATCTGCATAAGAATTTACAAACATTACAAAGATATACCACGGACCACAGCTTTCTGAGCTTTCAAGTTAAAGTTCCTGTAAATATCCATGTTTAAATAAAACAGACTATACCAGTAGAGCTGCTACCTCTGCCATCTTTGTTCAGAAAGAAGTGACAACGCTAGAAAACACATTGACAGCCGGTGCTTTGAACAGTGAAGGTGGGATCTCCAAAAGTCTGATTAAACTAAACAACCTGAGGTCTTTATCAAGTTGCAGATCTGCCAGGAATGCTGAAATGCAATATTCCACAATGGAACAGCCACTTAATATCAAATATAATCTCAAGGTTCCAAACCAGTACATTAAAAAGCTATCACTAAGTATTAAAAAGCAATAAGATCTTGCAGCGGTCTTCTGAGTTAAATAATAATTTTTCAATAAACCAAAACCCAAACAATTTCTAAAGTCTGTTGCTCATCCTCCTGTTCATTCCTTAACACTGCAGCAATCAGTTTTTATACAACATGTCAACACAGGTGTTTAAAAAACCCCAAACAAAACCTATTCAAGTCCACGGACACCCCCGCCCTCCCTGCCCCCCCTCACCCTGAGCCCCACGATCAGCACTTGGTGCGGGAGAGGAGCACAGCTCGACAGACAGAACCAGGAATCCGACTGCGGGGAGAAGGAAACACCAAGGTAGTTACAGCTTCCTTAAACATTCAAAATCCGATGTCTTCCAAAACAAAGCACATCATCCTCATCATTTAAAAAGCAAAGTTCCTTTGTACGTGTCTGATCCTCACACAGCTGAGTGGTTCTCAAGTCTGCTGAGTTCCACTGTGCAGCAGTTGATTTTGAATTCGACAATGCTTCCGATACTACAGTAATATCAATGCACTTTTTACTAAGGAGAAGAAAACAACAAATGTGTTTTAATGTTGTTCTCACCAGTTCAGCATTTCTGCAGCAATTCCACTTGTCTCTTGCAGTATCAAAGTTCTGCTGGCATCAGCCTTCAGAATCATCCTCAGAAACTGTATCATCGGCAGCCTTGACAAATATCTCCGAAATTAGAGCACTTTAAGATCAGTGGAGGAAATAAAAATAATTTTATAATGTTAAATAGCACATTGTAATACTTGTCCAAACCTTGTGTAATTAATTTTGAAATGCATCTCATGTCTGAAAAATATAGCATTTTCAAATCAAAACTCAATAATACAAAATGCAGAGTCCTCCTGCTGTTCTTCCTCAGCATAAAAGGAAGAAATCTTAACTACACCAGATATTCAACTTTTACGTAGTGTTTACAGTGACTAATTCCAACAGTAGTCAGAGGAGAGTTTATACAATCCATGACAGCAGCACCCAACACACAGGAAAGAAATGGCTCACAAAGTTAACAATTTGGATGCTAAAATATCTAGAAAGGTTCAGCAGTCTAAATAACAAAAAGACTCTTAAATTCTTATATATATGTTGCTTAATGCAGTAAAGTCAGGCCTACTTGGAAGCAGCTCCTCTCTTTATCCTCATTCTTTCAACATACGCAAAAGGAACATAAAGCCCACATATGCATAGGATTTTATTGTTGCAAGGTGAATTAAAATACAAATACACACTTGTCAACTAAATGAAGTCAATACAGACATCTACAATAGGTTTGCAAAGCGTTAGCTTGTCTGTAACAGGAGTTTAATCTGTCCTCTTAAGCAAACTCTGCTGTCAAGAAAGTATTTCCACTTGAGTAACGTTCCATCTCTGAACACAGAAAGCGGCAAGGTCTGTCTCCTCACTTCTTCAGTTCTTCAAAGAGAAATGTAAATAAAAGAGCATCTTCAATAAATCTAAACCTCAGTATTTCTCACTTGCAAGTTAGATAAAGCCTGAATCAAATATAGATTAAATTACTGAAATAATCATCTGCTCCTTGAACTTAACCTTACACACACAACATTCATTATCGTACCCCAAATACATCCTGTGCACTGAAAATTCATATACAAACTTTGAATGCTGACATTCACATGCACATTAGAGGAAAAAGAAGATAGATCAACTACCCTTCTACTGTCTATTCATCACACGCAGAAATAAGACTTAGATTCAGGATACATGTACCAGAAATCAGCACTTATTTTTGAATTCAAGCACACTGAAGAAACCATCAGGTGATGAGCAGGCTGGTCCTTTGCCACAACTGCATTCCTGAAGTGGATCAGTCCGACCAAGCGATAAACCAAAAAGTGTGTGTGGATACAAGAAAAAAAAAAAAAAAAACAAAGGGGGCAGAAAAGGGAAAAAAACCACACAAACAAAGGGGAGAAGAGGAAATGGCAAGAGAAGCAGGATAATTAAAGTGCAGTTAAACTCAACTTTAAATGTTTCTTCTCTACTAGGACTCATGTAAAAGGCTACAAGCTGAAGGTCACCACCAATTGCGAAACTTCACACCACCAGAATGAAAATAACCAAACCGTTACTAGTCAGGAATCTTATTATCACTTGCAGAAAACACTTCTGTGGTCCAAACAACTCTAATAATGTTGGGCAATTAATCATGGAGAATTAAAAAGAACTCCCTCTTACAATAATGCTACTGATAATGGAAAAAGCACTGCTGAGCAAAATCATATTTTCAGTAATTAAGTTGAGTATTATGAATCTTGGCATGGAGGATTGTACTAATTTGAGTTGATCCAATGGGAGGGGATGGGGGGAAGCACCTACTTTCAATATCTTCCATATGTGCCTGAAGAGTTCTTGCAAAGTTAAACTACAAACAAGGCAGAAAGAAAGTATTTTGAAAGTTGCAGTTATCTGCAGAAATTTGCAACAAGTCCCATCCTACATCCCGAAGCTTAATCTCAGATGCTGATTATCCTTACCCATTTGCCCATTTTACAAAAATCAGTGCAAAATTTAATATACATCCCCACTTACTAGAGTCCAAACTGCTACTGCAGAGTTACTTCAGCTTCCACTATATGTCATATGTTTCTGGCAGTAGTTAGTAGCATCATCTCCATGTTCTACAGTCTGTAAAACACATCAGTTTTGAAAGCAGAATATTTAAGCAAGTGTGGGTTTCATGAAAACTGTTCCTAGAAATTGTAATGCAGAAAACCATAATCTGTACAGACTGAATGGGTTGAATCCTTTGAATTGACTTCACTATTAATATGTCAAAACAGAGTCCTCTGAATTAGGATAATGAAAAATGCATTGATACAGTTAAGATTTTAGCTATAAATAAAAAGTTAACAGCAGGACTACCATTAGGCAATGATGGCAGGTTAATGTTACATGTATGTGGTATCAAAATCCCTTGGAATACAAGTTCCTCAAGCAACTTCAAAAGTCTCAGCCAAGTGTTTGTCAGTGACAATCTACACCCCTGTTTCAGTGCTAGTGCACCTGTTGGGACACAGCATATAAAATGGTACAAGATAACTCTACAGTTTCCATAGTTCACCTGTATACTCAGTATCAAACAGACACCAGTGCTCTCACTGGTTCAAAATGCACTGTCACACAACTGTGTAGTGCTGCCTCTGACAAAAAAACAAACAGTAAAAATATCTCATTTTTGCAATACACTCAAGCTAATAACCTGTACTGGAGGCTGGCTACTTTTAGACTATAGGCCGGCCTGCCGCCTTCACCGTGGGGCTCGGGAGCGGCCCGGGAACACGGGACGGGTTCGCAGGAGCTGCCGCAGCTGGGGGCGGCTGCACGGGGCGAGCGGGGCCGCGGGAGGAGGCTCAGGGGGAGCTCTGGCGAGCTGGGGACGCACCCGGCACCTGCCCCCGGCCGGCTGGCGCCTCCTGCTCCTCTGCCGGCCCCGGGACTGCCCTGAGCCGCCTGCTCCAGACCACCGGCAGCCGGCCGCAGCGAGCGCTCCGCAGCCTCCCGTCCTTAGCCCCTTGGTCCGCCCGCCCCCCCATTCCTTTAATCCCCGGTACCCACCGAGACACGGACACGCTCACAGAGATCCGGCTGCAGACACCAGAGGGAGGCGGTGCACCCTCATTTGGCTGCTTTCTGCTCCACCGCGCCGTCCCATTGGCTGCTCCTTCCCCCACTCCGCTCCCGGACCCTCCTGCGAGCGGACCTGAGTGAAGCCTGCGGCCCGAGAGAGGGGGCGTGGCCACTGAGCCTGCCCTGCTTGGCGGTGGGCGGAGCCGGAGGGCGGGTTTGCAATGCTGCGGGGAAATCGTCGGCGGCCGTTTATAACTACGGGGCTCAAAAGGCTCTTTTTTGAATCGTCAGCTTGTTGTACCGAAGAGACACCAATCTGGGCATATTTTGTCTCAAAATACAGCTCTAGCGCAAAGCCGGGGCGGGGTTTGTCGGGGCTTTTAATCCTCTGGTTTTGTGGAGGTTTGCCCCGTGTGGGGCATTTTCCCCAGCGCGCTGGGAAATGGGGATTTTCCACCTCAAAACAGTGCCCGCAGGTTAGAAACCCCCAAATTGGGGAGGAATTGCTTAATAAAAGGGCTCCGTTCCACTGCCTTGAGGCAAAAGCACTGAAAAAAAACCACTCCCCGTTTTTTCTTTGGACTTTTCCCCTTTTAAACGAAAATCAAAATATTTTGTGTTTTTAGCATCAGCAGTGGAGTTGCAGAAGAAACCGCTCTGAAACAATCCCTAAACCCACACGGATTTAACTGAAATCCTTCGAGGCAGGGGAGGGCAGCAATCTGTGTTACCAGCCTGCCCAGTTCCCTCCCCGACCAGCCTTTTTCCCTCTTTTTATCCCAATTTGTTGGGATAAAATTTGATAATTTCATTTCTTCCATTTCATAACTTCCCTCCCTCTGAAAAGTTGCTTTTTCTCCCCAAAACAAAGCTGAGCAGGATGCTTCTCTCCCACCTAAATCCCTTAATGTTCACCGCCCCCCCCGAAAAAAAAAAAAAAAAAAAGAGAGAGGGGAGCCTGAGGGTTTATTTAATTGCCTTTTGAAACATAAAAAGGGCTTTTTAGCAACAGCAATGATGCCACTCCCGGGGTCCAGAGCCGGCTCCCCCCGGGCTGCAGTACCGGCTGCGGCCACGGGGCGGCAGCAGCAACGACACCGGGCGGCACCGGCGCTGCGGGTCCCGTTCGGGCGCGCGGCGGCGGCTCCTTTCCCAGCGGCAGCGCCGCACGGAGCCCGCGGCGCCCATGGGCGGGCCGGGCGGGCGGCAGCGAGCTGCACAGAAACGAGGACACTTGCAACCCACAAATTCCCAGGGAAAACAACTGCCGTGGGGCTGGGCTGCAGAGAAGCGAGTGGCTGGGGAGACAATGAGCAGCCTGGGGGGGTGCAGGTGCCCCGGGGGTCCGCAGGCAGAGGGGCTATGCGGGGGGCAGCGCGGAATGGGGGGGCTGGAGGGGAGAGAGGAGGGAGTGGGCACACGAGAGCGGATGGCAAAGGCTGGGGGGGCGTCTCACGGGGAAAAAAAACCCACGCAGGACACGTTTGGAGAGAAACCGTTTGGGGAGGGGCAGAGCCGAGGAAGGCTGTGCAAGTAGAAAGGTGCACGGGGGGATGGGACGTGTGCGGGGGTGACCTGCACCGGGGGGTCCACCCGGGACCACCCGCAGCAGACGGCTCACCTGGGACAACTCGCAACGGAGAATCCGCTCTGAAGAACCGACCCACGACAGAGAACCCACACCGGATCATCCCCGGCAATGCCCCTACAACTGCTGGCGTTTCACTCCGTATTTGCTCCAACTGGGAGGGGAGGGGTGGGCAGTATGGTTTTCTTGTCCATCATAATAACTTTTTTTTCTTTTCCAAAAATATCTAATTTTGAGGAATTTTGGCACTTTTCTACAAGACAAAATTTGGTGATTATTGCTTTTGGTTTAGTGCATGAAAATGTGCTTTAGTTTGCTTTCCAGCTGCACACACCCAGGAAGATTTTGCTTTCCCAGTAACTCCATTACAATACAATTGCATTGTGTTGCAACAGGACCCTCCCCCCTTACTAGCATTGCGGTTTTGTAATACCCGGGTTTGTTTTATCTTTATCCCAGTGTCTCGAACCAGGTTAATGGGGATGGCACGTTCAGAAGGGGGTCACTAATGAAGGCAAGCCCTAAATTCTTGAATCCTACTAATTCAATGTAAGGGACGCGGCTGCCAAGTGTCATCTGCTTTCTCCAGGCACTGTCTCAGGCCATAAGCTGGCTGGGGTGCAGGCTTAACCCTGCTGGAGCAGAGCTCCTCACATCCCAGCGCTGCCCTCCAGCCTCCCCAGGAAAGCTGCTCCAGGCAGTGCGCGGGGGCCACCCTGCAGCCAGCGCTCCTCTCCACGCCCCGGCGGCCCATCCCAGCCCGGACCGCTTCCCCACTGTCTGCTCCGGGGGACAGCACTCCGAAACCTGTTAATTGCTGGAATGTGTAGCCAAAATAATGGAAGACTTGTCCTGCAAAGGGAGCTTGTGGAAAGCTGTCGTTTTGACCAAGGACTGGGGAAGACATACTGTCCTCCCTCTCCTACAGCTGAAAATATTTATCCACCCTTGGTAGTTACACATCGGATGGCAGTATAAGCCTTCTGTCTCATGGTAGATTTAAATGAACTGAGCCTCATTGTTCTAATTTAACTGGGGAACCAGTGTTAGAATTTCCAGCTACTATAATGCTTGGCAAACTCTGCTTGTCTTATGTCTTCGAATTTTATCCTTCCTGCAAGTCTCTTTCACTCCCTTATCTCCATCTTTTGAGAGTGACTCAACCATTGTTTCATTTTAAGTCAGCGCAGTGTCTAATCTTTCTATTTTTCCTTTGTTCAACATTTAGGTTTTGAAAGTCAAACAGCACAGGACAGGCTTGCGATCAGTGCACTGTCAGACTGTTCACACCCGCACACAGGACAGCTGACTGTTACTGCTACAAACCCACTGGAGTTCTACAAAATAAACATGAGAGCCAGAAGAGATCAGGGAGGTGAGGAAGAGATATTTTGAACAATTAGCACACAAGTCTTTAACATAATCTTGTCTGCTACGGTACCTCCTCTATGCTCATGGAGTGCTCTAAAATCTGGAAAAATTCTGAAATCTGGTACAGTTTCTCAACACAAATAAAGAGAAATAGCACTCAGCAAAAACTAACCATACTGCAAAAAGCTGATAAACCCACAAATATTATTAACCAGTTCTTTTCAGAAATATCCACAATATTCTAGATACCAGGCAAACAAAAAAAAAAAAAACAAAACATGGTGTAGCCCCTGAAGAGACCACAGAGTGAATTCTATGGAAAGGCAGTAAGGACATATAGCAGGCATAAGGCATGTGAAGTTGTTATGGAAATACTTGTATTTAGAGACTTTAAACATGGCACACATCAGCTCAATGGGCTAGACACAACAGCTTTGCCCTTGTGAGTCCAAGTTCAGATTTATATCCATTAAGATGTAGCATTTAGCAGAGAGAGCCTGCTCACAGTGTGACCCAGGAAGGCAGATCTTTGAGACAGCTGAACAGTGAAAGCGGATGAACAAAACCCACACTGTTTAAACCTTTGGCAACAATCCAGAGAACAGAGGGCCCTGGGAAAGATAAACACAAAAATCATGTTCAAATACCAAGGGAGGAGGATCCCCCTTGAAACGAGGCATGAAAAGGTGGAACCTGAAAGCAGTGAGGGACCAGGAGCCTTCCAGCCTTTCTGCTCCTTGTCCAGTGCTGCCGAGTCAGCTGCTGAGCCTCCTGTCCCGAGGGACTGCAGGGACATCTGGGGGAAGGATCTGTGTGGGATCAGGGGAAATCAGCCCAGGTCTGGCAGCCCGATAGAGACTGCTGCCGCATGCCCTGGTCCAGCCAGCAGCAAGGCTGAGGGCACATTTCCAATAGGCACAGACAAACACACGTGTTTGACACATATGCACAGCTGGCTGCACGGCTCTGCGCTGGCAGGTGAGAGCACCCATGTCACACAAACAGCACCAAGGGTGGCATCCTCGTCCCCCTCTGGCTAACCAGCATGAGGATCCTTCAGCAGAAACCACTCCGTTTCGCACACACGCTGTATTCTGTACATGCACACACATGTGCAGTGCAGATCCCTCCAGCAGACGGGCTCAGGCTGCCCAGGACCTGCCCCTGGAGCCCAGTCTACCCAGTTGCTGGTGCCAGGGTGTGTTCATATACGCAGGCGCGTCGCGAGAAGCGCCAGAGGCCAGGAGCGCATTGCGAAGAGCGAGGTTTATTTCAGTTCCCTCTCTCCCGGGATCTCCGAAGCCGCACCCGAGCTCCCGGCAGCGGGGACGCCGGGGGGACGCAGGCGCTGGTCAGTCCGGCCCCGCGGGGAGGTCGCCGGCCCGCTGAGCTCGCCTGTATTTCACGGCTTCAGGCGGGCGCGGCCTCCCGCTCTTTCTCACAGCAAAGCAGGAATCTCAGCCATAGTGACAAGGTGCCTGGAGTTTCTCACAGGCCTCTGTTATCTAACGTAGAGGCTCTACTCATCAAACACACAAGGTCAGTAAAACAATTAGTGTGATGTATGTGCCTTTTCTACAGACTGGTGCAAGTCACTTGAGCATATTTCCATTTAACTAATCTCCTGCCAATCTTGTGCTACATTCCCATACACAGGGCATGTGAGCCCTGAGGCTGCAGCTCCAGCTGCTGCTACACATCATCTCACCCCATCTCACACACACGTACACCCCATTTCACACACACATCTCACACACACAGCTGGCCAGATGTGTCTCTGGCTGCCAGCTCGTCCAGGTGCCTCCCCAGACCCACGTGCCCTGGAGTGCTTTGCTCTCAGTTACTCTTTGCAGAATGCTGGCAAGGCACAATCTTGTCCTTCACTTTAGAAATATGGTCTCACCTTCGAGCTATTATTACATATAAACTTCCTTACACCTAAACTGGAGGTCTTCTGGCAGTATTCTGATTCATGTCCACATTAGAAAAATCAGATTACTCCATGACAAAAACCGTTGTTGTTGTTATTACTATTACTGCTATCATTCATTCTGGAAAGGAAACCGGGAAACTCAGTTCATGCAAATAGTCCCAGTGACGTCAGTTAGGAAATGACAGAAAATCACAGCAGCTGTCCCCGGCTGTCAGCTATTTCTTTATAAATAGTAATCTTCCTGTGGTACCTTAAGGACTTTTCTAGCTGCCTGAAGAGTGTGGATTACAGTAGTTGATACTTTTGTCATATCTTTCCCTTTGCAAATTCCTCAAGTCACCATGCACTTCGCCTCTGGGAAGCAGAAGCAAACAAACATGTGGTGGAAATCAATAGCTACTTAACACAACGTGATAAAAGAAGGCTATCCAGCTCTTCTCCTGCTACTTTATTAAACAATAAAATGTTTGTTTGTCTTCAGCAGCCCCACTAGGCAGAGCTGGAGCCAAGCGGGGTCCAGCTGGGCAGGGGTGCTCCCCTCCATCTGCACCAGGCACAGCCTGGGACCCACAGACATTCAGAACACTCCTCTAAAAAAGGAGGAGCTCTCACAGGGGTAATGTCACAATAAAGCCAGTGAGACAGGTAGGTTCTGCATGGCTGAAGTAAGTGAATGAGAAACATAATCTACCTTATTTTCTCCTTTGACAGCTTATCACTGAAAACAACTGACCCAGGGAAAGAGACTGACAAACAGTCTGACGAGACACCATGTTATTTTGCCAAATACCATCCGTGACTCTAGGTCCAGCAGAGTCCTGTTTGCAGAATCCTTTCCTTTTACGTTCTTGTACCGCACAGTAAAGCAGTGAGGAGACTGCACTCCTCGAGCGGCACGGCAGAGCCGGGCTGGCACCCCCGCCTGCCCCTGTGCTGAACAGAGTTTAGTCCCAGCTCAGCAGAGCCTGCACTGCTGGGCCCAGCGGGGCCGGCCTGTGCGCAGGACACGGTCCAGACGTGCCCTCTGCGAGATGAAGGGGCTGTCCGCACCGTTCCGATAAAACCAGATCAAATGACCCACCTGTCACCAGACAAACCTTGGTCTCAGCCTGGGCTAAAAGCGGTTATCAGGTTTACCTCGTCTGAATCATGTGGGAGATTCTGGATTCAGGACCACGGGTGCCACGATGCTGTTGACGTGTGTGGGAGAGTGCGGGGACGCCGGTGTCCCCAGGGCCTGCGCGCCCCACCGGCCCTCGTGAGCAGGGTCAGCCTCAGTCGGCTTGGAGCCGTGCTGCTAATAATGACAAAATAAAGTAGAAATAAAAGTCTAGTCCCTGTATAGTCAGTAATATACATCTAAATGTAGATCTCCTTTTATATTTTCAATGTTACAATAATTCACAGATGCAACAGCCTGTAGATGGATCCCACTCTTGAGTTTAATTCAGATTTTTAAATAATGCTGCCTAATAGAAAGAATACTAAAGACTTTAATTTTGAAGTAAAAAAATAATACGCCTTTTACTAAACCATATGATGTTCCTGAAGTTAAAGAACACATTTAAAGTTTTGTTCATTGCCATGTTTAATCCTAAATTTCAAAGACATTGGTATCATGACTCATACCTACTTGCAACATCTAGTATTATTCCCAGAAAGACTAATTAGGTGTAAAAGATTAAATTACTTCTCAGGAGACAGTTTATTAGTAAACAAGCAGCCACATGCAAATTACTGACTTAACATGCCATATTTAAGGGCCTCTTGAGGGAGTGTAACTGTTTGTTTATGTTTTCATACAATTACTTCAGCTAAGCCATTTGCTTTTTAGGGAAAGGTGGAAGTTGGAAGTGTTTAAACTTTCTCTTTTGTCCAATGCACTGTAGGAAGAAACTTTCTGTGAAAGCAAAGGGAGTTGGTTGTGTCTGGACTTTCAGCATAAAAAGCCACATCAAACATTTTTACCCTGTTTGCAATGAGTGTTTTGCTGTGCAGACGCTTTATAAAAGTCTGTGGATGAGATGCAGCTGGGGAAGCCGCGCCGGGGATGCACCAAGTGTGCACTGGTGTGGAAAGTCCTGGGGCGCGGGGGTTTTCTACGCAAACCACATGTCAAAAGATACATCTCATAAAGCTTCTAAGGGGAAAACAAAACCAATGCTATATGTCTGAGGGTAACTAACCATACACTGAAATCGTGATTGTCTTACAACACAAGGATTAGATGCAGCAAACATTTTTGAGGGCTACATGCAAGAAATCTTGAAGTCACAGCAAACAGGAACTAAGTCCAGAAAATCCAGCTTGGACCAGCAGACAAGTACACGGAGAAGAGAGACATCATGTCACCAGAGACTTTTTTTTAGAAACTTGTCTCCCAATTTTAGCCTTCTGTACAATTAATTTAAAATTCAATTTCCCATGCAAAGATAGCTCATGAGATAAAAATGGACAGGACCCAATTCCTTGTAGCACTGTGGGGCTATATAGTAACAGCTCTTTCAGAATTAACAGATCCATAATTTGGTGCGTTATTCACTTATCTTTATCTGTAGTTTATTGTGTTACAAATTATCATATTGTTCTGTTTTAGGTCATTACACAAATATTTGATTGTACTTTCCATCTCATTGTTTCAAACTCATTGTTTGCATGGTAAATGTCAGTTTTCCTGCTGTGAAAGTTTTTATATGGCAATTCATTAGAAATTGATGGTGGGTGTCTGTGTGGCAATGCTGGCAGAGGCTGCTGGAGGACACGGGTCAGATCCTCGGCTGGGGACACGGCGCGGGCAGAGCCAATGCACCCCAAGCCATCCCCTGGGGAGGGTCTGGGCCCTGAAACGCTGCGAACGGGGGCACACGGTGCCAGGAGTGACACCTGTGAGAGCCCAGGCTGGGTCTGTGCTGGACACAGGGTGCCCTGGGCCTCCCCGAGCCCACGGGCCACGCCAGGGCTGTCACCGGGAGGGCTCCTGACCTGCGGCAGTTCTTCTGTTGAGGTCAGTTCGAGTGCCAAATGGAGGTATGTGAAAGGGCAATATTGCATGTGATACACCTACAAAGCCGTCATCAACAGTGCCGAATTATCAGAAATGTCTCTACTGAGCTATCCGCGTGGCAGCTGCTTCTCCTCTGCCCACACTAGTAAGGCAGCGTGTAAAATTCAGTGCCACTTATATGGAATTCGCGCTGATTATCTGTAAGTGAAAAAATTTCACTCCAACAGAGAAAAGAAACTCATGTAAGAAAGATCAATGCACATCTCTTTTCTTTGCTCAGTTTTTAGTTATCCTGCTAATACCTCCTTATTTCATTTCCTCTTTTAGTCTGGAGCTGTGACAATGAATGCTGAGGAGATAATATCTGTCCTACAGGCTGGTGTTAATTTTGGATAATTAATTTGGGTTGCTAACTTCCCTTAAAGCAAGTGTTACCACTGCCTGGTTTAAGAAACATGACTGGAATGTGTTTTCTAAAAACCCCTGTGTCCTTGCAGTGTGCCTTTGGACAAATTAACTGCTAGAATATTTAAGCTCTGAAAAGCAATTTGTGATTGTATCAATGCAGAAGCACCCCTTTCACTGTTTTGCATGACAGTAATTATTATTAAAAATAGGTAGTTTTGATCCTCTCCTCTAATTAGCTTTTAATGGCTTCCTAGCTGGTAGTTATTAGTATTTCAAACGTTTATTCTCCCAATATGACCCACCTTTGGGGGACATCTTGGTACTTAGTTAATGAATATTGACAACTCTATGCAGTCAAACATCCTAACGCGGCGCCATGGGCCGCTCAGCACAGCGCGGGGAAGGGAGCGGGCGGCGCCGCCGCAGGGCGCGCTGCGGCGAGGACACAGCGGCGCCCGCGCTCCGCTCTGCTGCGCGGACACCGGGAGCTGGGGCGTCGCGACAGGCGCACCGAGGGACGCTCCCCAGCCCGCTCCCCGCTCCCCAGCCCGCTCCCCGCTCCCCGCTCCCCAGCCCGCTCCCCGCTCCCCGCTCCCCACTCCCCAGCCCGCTCCCCGGTCCCGCCGCGAGCTGAGGGCACAGCAGCACCGTGCTGGTGCTGCCGCCCCGCGGGGCCCTGGGTCAGACCCGCACCGAGCATCCACTTCCTGACACAGACTGAGGCTGTGGCCCTGTCACAGCTCCCCTGGCTCCCGGCAACGACCACCCCAAGTCACCTGCATGGTGCTGGTTTCTCAGGAGCTTCATTATGGTTTGGCCTCAGCCATGGAAAATAACTCACTTGACTGTCTATTGTCATGCTAGTGAACACTGCACAAAGTCATTAAATAAAACGCGCCTGACCCAGTTAAGGAAACGTGTTGATTCATTTCTGAGCTCACTCGTGTGGGCGGGTTGTGTCCCCACAGCCGGGGATGGGGTTCCGGAGGCACCTCCACCCCAGGCCCGTCTCCGCGCCCCCGCGCCGGGCAGCGCGGACACAGCGCGTCCTGCCAGCTGCTCCGGTGGCCAACGGTAACGAGTGTCTTACCACACCATGTGAAAAAGGCGGATTCCTGAAGCGGATGTAGGGAATTCACCCGGGTCTGACCGGGGTGTTGATTCAGCCAAGTAATATTACAGCCAGCCATGTGCCTGCAGAAGACATATTAACTCATCATTCATTTCATCAAAAGGCAAGTTTACGCCTCAAAAATAGGAAGCCACAAAACTTTTGTAAAAGTAACTGAATAAACCAAGCTGAATATTTTCTCCTTAGAAAAATAGTCACAGAAATCAAATTACAGAAAACCCTGTAATGAAATCTCTAGGGTTAAATTTTCCAAATTGTCACAGCCGCTATGCTTACACGGCATTTCTATTCTGCTCCAATGAGCAACGTCCTATTTTCTGCTCGTTGTTACACTGCAGAGTTTTAGCACCAACGTATCTTTAGTAGCTTGTGATGCCTTCAGGTACGTATTGACAAAGTAACAGGTCTGGTAAGTGTGGGGTTTTCATGTACTTTCTAGGCTATAAGGTATAAAGTATTTATGTCCTATTAAGAAAAATACATCAGGACTCTTCCTCACACCCCCTTCTATCTCTGTCTTTAATTTTTATATGCTGTAGATAATTTAAAATTAGAAAGTTAAAGGAAGAGATAGATATTGAGATAGATATTGAAACAGAGAGAGGAAGAGAGAGAGAACCAGAAAGGAACATGAGGAGGTTTCCTGATCTTAATGATATGCAAAAAGCAAAATATTCATTATATATATTTACATGCATATAAAATGAACACTACACGTATATATTACATATATATTATTATATAATATATATAATATATATAATATATATATATATAAATAATATATATAAGTTTATTTTCTCTGTTGGAGTGAAATTTTTTCACTTACAGATAATCAGCACGAATTCCATATAAGTGGCACTGAATTTTACACGCTGCCTAATATAATATAATATAATATAATATAATATAATATAATATAATATAATATAATATAATATAATATAATATAATATAATATAATATAATATAATATAATATAATATAATATAATATATAATGTATATTTTCCCTTACATATATTAAAAATATCTCCTCTGTGTACAATATATGTGTGTGTATTTTTTTGATTAAGAGTCATCTATAGAAATCTTGTACATTCAAAGGTATTTTTGCTGTAAAGGAAAGAAAAAGGCAATCCTTCTGCATAATCTAACTAGCAATAGCCTAGTAAAGCAGCCTCTATTCCCAGCCTTGCTTCTCTGCATGCCTGGAAAACACATTTTACATAACATTTAAAATACAGGACATTTACGACATATTGCATTAATCTCAAACTGCTTAAAATGCAATTTCAGTGGAATAACTTAACATTTGCAGCATTGCAAGTGACAAAATTTCATGTGCTATTAATTCCTTAGCATTCTCTATGCCACACGTTTGCAGTATTGATATATGGAAACCACTAAGAAGACTGTTAAATGTAATGGTGGAAAGGGAATTCAGTGGGCCTGGCAAACAACTCTAAAGATTCCAAATTGTTCAATGAATTAGGAAAATACACATGTAAGAAGAGTATAAAAAAAGAGTATAATCTTTTCCTTATTTATTGGCTTAGAATATTTTAAACTTTTTTTGGATGAAAATCACTAAAATGTACTGCAATTTACTGTATGATGATACCAACAGCCTTCTACCTGAATACAGAGATAAAGCTCTATAGATACAGGCTGACAACCTCCACTGGTCGCATTTTAAACTAACGCTGATGGTTTCCCACATCCATCCCCAGTATTCAGGATGACTGACTTACAGTCAGAAGCAAAGGAACTTCAAATGAAAAATTAAAAGTAATAAAAGTGATGAAATAGCAAAAAGTCTGACTGTCCTCAACCACATAGAATAAAACAAGTGCTATCAGTGGGAAAATGCAAAAAGTTCCACAAAAGCTTGCACATTTATTTCAGAGGTCCCTTTTGTTCCCACAAGGTTATTGATAAGATCCGCACCTGCCCAGAGGCAGCGGAACATGCAGCAGGGAGAACTGAGGATAACCAAGGAAATGTTCCCAGAACTGTTTTCGGCTGTTGCCAAAGCTGTGAGGTTTAGTTCCTGTGTGTTCGTAGCTTTTTTCTCTCTGGCTGGTTGGTTTTTCCAGACTGCCTTACTGTTCTGTATTTTAGCCTAAGAGCCCTTTTCTGATCTCAGAGGTATTTGCTTCCCTATAAAGGAACAAAAAATGTCTCTTATTTTGGTGTGCAAGCAAATCCATATTTTGCTATCTTCTTTACTTTTTTTTCCTCCCCATCTGTTTGGTTGCAGGTGACTGTTAGATAGGCTTTCACACATCTGGGGGATTTTGAACTAGTCTAATCTGTTACCTACTGTTCAGCCCTGCAGACCACAGGCTGGCAGTTATAAAACAGCATGTTTTTAAGAGTAAAATCATAGAATCACGAAATAATTTAGTTTGGAGAAGACCATTAAGATCATCAAGTCCAACCTTTAACCCAACACTGTCAAGTCCACCACTAACCCATGTCCCTACGAGCCATTGCCTACATGCCTTTTCAACCACCCAGGGATGGGGACTCCACTGCCCTGGGCAGCCTGTTCCAACACTTGACAACCTTTTTGGGTGAAGAAATTTCTCCAAAAATCCAGTCTACGCCTCCCCTGGCACAACTTGAGGCTATTTCCTCTTGTTCTGTCACTTTTTACTTAAGAAAAGTGAATGTATGACTAGGTCCATTAAAACAGTTATATTGGCTCATTCATGCACAAGTGGGAGTTTGCATGTCTGTCGCTTTCAGCTGATCAGAAGGACTTGCAGAATGTGTGGATGTGAGCTAGAATTCAAGAAGCACCTCTAAGTGTCGAAGGTGCTGTTCCTCAGAGCTGTGTGAAATGGAACAAGAAATTTCACCCCCGCTGATTTTGCCAAGTGCCTTTGTTTTTCCACTGAAATCACTGCGAAATGTCTGAGGGAGTTACTGATCACAGTCGAGGTAACAGCCAGCGCCTCCCCCCTGGCTCTGCGCAGACAGCGCTGAGCAGCAGCCCCTTCTCCGGGGCGTCCCCTCCCCGCCAGCGCGGCTGCAGCGTCCCCGCGTCCCCTCCCCGCCAGCGCGGCTGCAGCGTCCCCGCGTCCCCTCCCTGCCGGCGCGGCTGCTGCGTCCCCGCGTCCCCTCCCCGGCAGCGCGGCTGCAGCGACCCCGCGTCCCCTCCCCGGCAGCGCGGCTGCAGCGACCCCGCGTCCCCTCCCCGGCAGCGCGGCTGCAGCTTCCCCGCGTCCCCTCCCCGGCAGCGCGGCTGCAGCTTCCCCGCGTCCCCTCCCCGGCAGCGCGGCTGCAGCTTCCCCGCGTCCCCTCCCCGGCAGCGCGGCTGCAGTGTCCCCGCGTCCCCTCCCCGCCGGCGCGGCTGCAGTGTCCCCGCGCCCCCTCGCCGCCGGCGCGGGTTCCCGGGGGCTCTGACAGCAAACCTGGGCCTGCTCTGGGGCAAACAGCTCCTGTTTGGCTCTCTCGGGATTCACACGTTGCAGCCTTCACGGGCGGCACTGCGTCTTCCTGGTTTAATAAAATAGGGATAAGACTGGGTATTTTTTAACAAGCTAAATATATTATTTGACTTATTGGAACAGTTATATTGGCACTTTTACATTACAGTTTTACTATCATCTCAATAAGTGTCATTTTGACATAATTGCTACTCAAGTAATATAGGTTAGTTACAGATATATATTATGAAGTCACAGAAAAGCATTAATGAAGAGGCTTTATACAGCCTTTTGAGGGATTTCTTTTTCAGGCATTGCAGGCTCACCAGAGCTAAGCTAATTAAATGTCAACTTTAATAGGGAAAATATTTTTAATCAATTGCTTTGATACTAGTAAATGCTACGATGATTCCTCTTTTTGACTCTGAAGAAAAATTAGTTAACAAACCAGTTAGCAAGTCAGAGGTGTGAAGCTCTGGTAACAGCATTTGTGTTTTGGCTAACATTTCATGAACCTGGATGTGTATAGACGGTGTCACGGAGGCACCCCGAGGTTAGTTTAAGGGACAACAGGGTCCAAAACAACTTCTATTAAACCGGTGAGAAACAGGCTTTTAGCACTCCAAAAGTGACTTAAATACAGATTCGAATATCAGTTGAGGAAAATTATTAAGGGGCAGCAACTAATACAACAGGCAGTCCACAGAGTGCATGCACATGGCTTCACCAAAACAATGCCGGAGCCGTCCCTGAGTCCCGGAGAATTACACACTTGCCTGAACACGGTGTGGGATTATTTTAAAGAGATACACCTACTGGTAGTGAGTACGGGAAGTGTACACTCGCGATTCTGCGAGGGTAAGTTTATAATACACTTGCAATCCTGCGAGGGTTAATTTACTTACACGTGCAAATGTGCACGGAATATTACACGTGCTTATGTGGAAGCACGGGAGGAAAATACACTCGCGATTGTGCGAGGAAATAATTTATACACGTGCTCGTATTGAGAATGGAAAGTTACACATGCAAATGTGCACGGAAGGAAAATACACCCGCGATTCTGCGAGGATTAATTTTACACGTGCTCGTATTGAGCACGGAAAGTTACACGTGCATATGTGCATGGAAAGTATAAATATAGTCGCAATCCTGCGAGAAGTTTTCCTCACACCCGTGGCAGGAAGGCAAGCGCAGTCTCCATCCCGGGGGGGTCTCGGCGGCAGCATCTCGCTCGTGCTTCCAGAGACCCGCGACAATGGGTGGAGTCTCGACGAGAGTCCCGTTTTTATAATGCCTGATCAGATCTGACTGGGCATTCCAGAAGCTTCTCTGCACCCCCACCCTGGCTGTGGGTGCCCCTGAAGCCTCCAAACATCCCCACACTGGCCGCAGGTGCCCAGTGGCTCCCTGGCGCCTCGGCGCTCCCTTCTCCTAAGGGCCCTGGCCAGGGGCTCTGGGGCCAAACAAAAGAAGCTGTCAGCCTCAAGTAGCAGAGAGAGGGGGAGATGTGCCTACTCCTTCCATACTGAAGGAGGGAGGGGGAGAGAGGGGGGTTTGCATTCTGCCACAGGTGACCTCTAGAGGCGCCCTAGATTTCTCATCATTCTCTTCACCTTCATCCTGAAAAGCAGGATGAGACTGAAATACGGAAAACAACTGAGTTAAGTAACATTGAGGTAGATATTTTTAACACATAAATGGTAACACCTGCTTCACAGAGCACAGAACTAACAAAACCTGCATAATGGAACTGATTGCTCACAATTAAGGTTTGGGAGCTACTGGTCACTTTTTCCATAAATGGCAGTTTGAACATTTCAAATTCCACATCTATCTGTTCATATGTTCCTTGTTTGCCCCCACTATTCCACCACACTCCGTAGTCAAGGTGTGTCCACAAGCATACAGACCATGGCAGCCTAAACCACATAGTATCACCACATTCAGATTTGGGAAACACCTTAATTTACTCCCGAGAATGAGAAATTGGGCAAGATTTTCACTGATTCACAGTAGCAGAAGGAATATGTTAGTATCACTTCTGTGTGTGCACATGTGGATGCAGGTACATACACACAGGTGAGTACACACACACTCCCTCTGCAACAACAATCTAACCAAGCATTTGGTTTTGCCAGGCCACCCTCAACCTGCAGAGTACAGAAAAAAAAATCAGGAATCATAATACTCAGGTTTCAGATAGAAAATATTTGAGGAATGTGGAGGAAGTGTGTGCCCTTTGCAGTTTACCCCAGGGGACCCAGCTGGGTGAGGCACCGAGCCTGCCTTGGTGTGGGAGCATTCCGAGGGCATCCCAGGTGTCGAATGATTTCCATTCAAGCTCTCTTTAAAAGCATGTCTTTTCCACCTGAGAAATCTCCTCCTAACTTGCTTTAATGCCCAGAAACATTGGGAACCCTTCTTTGGGGTGTCTGTTTCCAAATATCCATTTGAGAATTCTGCAAAGGACCATTTTCAGGAAATGGTTACTGTCACCCTTTCAGCTTTGATTTACCAAAAGCCGAGTGCCTTAAAAGACACAGTCAGTCTTGGTACCCGTGCTCCATAGCTTGCACTGTGATCAGACAGCAGGACAGGTGCTGTCTGTCCGTGTCGAGGCTGCTGATCCGAGAAACTGTGCGAAACATTCCTACCCAGGCAACGCGTGGTGGTGGCCTCGGTGTCTGGCACACGTTGAGATGCAGGACGCGTCACGTCCCTTTGCAGGGGGGACACTCTGCCAGCCGCTTTGCCTGGAGCTTCGAAGATACCACTGCCCAGCAGCGAGTGCAAATGTGTTGCCAGGGTCAGACTATTGGCCTGACCCCACCACTGGACTGTCAAAACTCTATTTCTAACAGGCTCGGTCAGGCAAAATGTTTTGTCTCATAGCTTTTGCCGGCAGTCGGCTCACATTAGCAAACGAGGGACAAAGCAACACGCCGCTTCCTCCTGCAGTGACTGCTGCGGGCAGCCGTGGTGCGCGGGCGCCAGCCCGGGACACATCCCCAGCACCCGGGGGGGTTGTTGGCAACGTGCTGGGAAAAGAACCTGCGTGACCTTGGAGGTTTATCGCATTTCCACTGCGGGCACATACCCTACCACGTTTTGGCTACTAGGAGGGCTATTTTTAGACACCGTAAATTAGCTGAATATGGCATATTTTCAAAAAAATAATCTGAAGAGGTTAACGTTTTTTTGAGGCAGTACATTTCAATATCTTCTAATAATCCTCCTTTCATGTCACAAATGGCAGTAACACTTTTTAGATTCCTATTTTCTTCAGTTGACCAAAGTGTACAATGTTTGCTTGTTTTCAGTGCCTTATTTCAAAAATTGTAATGAGGCAAAACTTCTGGACTTTCACAGCCATGCTGGGGCCATGAGACAGTCAGGTACCACATCGGAAATGGAGAAACGCTCAAGGGTTCAGCATGCACAGAGACTCCCTGGCCACAGCATGAAGGTGTTATAGGGTGAGGAGAAAAAACATTTGGCTTAGAGCTGCAAACTCAGACAGGGACCGTCTCTGCACCCCATGCTCCTATCCCACATCCCATCCAGAGGCTGACCGTACGCCTCATTTCATGGGGAGTAATTTTTGCCATGAGCACGGCTGTTTTCCCAGGCCAGGAGCAGTCTTGACTTACCTAACCCTGCACAGAGGCTTAAACGGTCTGTGGACAGCCCAGCCTCCTGTGACAGGGTTAGCACAACGGCAGCTGTGCCTCCAGAGCCCCTTAGCGCATCGCCCTGTGCAGAGGGGCCGGGTTTACATGGACTCGCCCCGGGCGTGCCGGGGAGCTCCAGCACTGCTTTCCAAGGCAGGCAGCCCAGCCTCCAGCGCGGCAGGGCCACCAAGGGGACAGCAGCTCCCGCACCCACCAGCGCTCACCTGCAGGGTCTGCCCAGCTGCCTGCGCTCTCCTGGGACCCTCTGTCACCGCAGCAGGCACCACAGAAGACAGATCCCTTTCTGTGCCACAGAGACGTCCTCTTCCACATGCTTTATTAATGAATTTCAATCACATCATCATCCACTTAACCTGGGACTGATTAAAGGAGCAGCTGTCATTTGAGTGAAACCCAGTGTTTTGACAGGGCATGTTTGTTTGTGTGTATGGATGCTGGAAGTATATCAACAATCCAGTCCTGACAAACATGGAATGGACAACGCAGCATAATCCAGGTGTCAGGGAACAATATTACTGGTGAAAGATAACAGTGTGGGTGAGGTTTGTGGAACTGGCAAACACAAATTACTTCTGCAAAGTTTATGATTTTCAGCAGCTTTATTCTACTCTTCCAGCACCTTGCATAAATCTCATTTAAATGTGAGAGACATCTGGGGGATCAGATGACATTACATGAAAATGACACAAACCACAGAGAGAATAAACGTTTTTCCATCTATCTATCTGTCAATGGCCTTGGGAAAGATCAAGTGCAGATAAATAGCGTTCAGCTCAGCCAGGCAACTGACTCCATCATCACTTCTATCGGAGGAATATGAATTCCAGGAGATAATGCAGTTTGGAATAATCTCGCTCGATGCACTGTGATGTCGAGGAGGATGGGTTATTAGCAGGAGCAGGGTGCAGCCTCTTTCCTCTGCCATCTGCTGTGTCTGTTCCACCTGCTGGGAGCTGCTGGTGGCCACCATGCTTTTGAAGCTATCTGTCCTTGGAGAAGAGTGCTCTGTCATCAAGCCTGGCGGTGCCTGTGGTTACTGACTAGTCACTCCTGGGTGGGTCTGGCGTCCAAAAGGCTCTGAAATGGCTCCAGGTTTCCATCCAGTGTCTCACAGATGGACCATTCCTACTGTCACGGTTTGGGACGTGGTGGTCAGGGAACTGGTGTACTGTGAAACTGGCCAGCACTCCAGGTGAACTTCACTATTACCAACATATTGTTTGTCAATATGTTTCTGTCCTCCAGAAATTTCATTATGGGTGAGGGGAGGAGGGGACAGTCAACCAGGTAATGTCTATTGTACCAGGACAGGCAGCTACTGAGAAAGGGATGCTGTGTTTTGTGTTGGCCTTGGTATGTGGCAAGAGGTATTATTAAAGCACATTTTGGGTACAGATTTTTTAAAGTCAATTAAAATAGCTCTAAGAGTGCAGAGAAGTGCTGGCATAATGACTTAACAGCAGAACAGAGATATAAAAAGGGTAAGTTCCCAGAGGACAGGAAAAAAACAATGGATGGCACTAATACTGGTACTCCTGATCTTCCAGTTACAATGAGAATTCAGTTGGCTTTCACAACAACTTACAGGAGTTGTTCGAAACTCACTTTCTACTTCCTGCTTCTCTGTCCATAACCCCCGATCCGCGATGCTGACAAAGCAGAGTGGGGGGGCATCAGTGCTGCCAGGAGGAGCCCTGACCCGCAGCAATGCCGTGTGGGGTTTCCAGCATGTGCCCCAGCATGTGCCCTGTCACCCGTGACGTTAACCCGTCACCTCGCCGTGCTGCGCTCGCCCATGAGTCCCACGAGCCGCAGGGCGGCCGGCCTTGCTGAGCACACGGCCCGGGGCAGCCCCACGCTGTGGCAGGAGAAGGGGCGTCTGTCCTTCCCAGCAGGTGGGGCGCGTGGAGGAGCAGTGACTCCGCAGGGTGATTCTGCCTCTGCCGTCCTGGTGCGTGCTCTGACTGCAGGGGAAGATCAGCTCTACGTGTCATGTACTGGGATAAACCGCCATCCAGCCGTGGTGAAGCTCTGTGCAACATCATCTATGTTGTCACTTGAGTTTGGAGGCAACTAAAATCTGCACATATGCACATTTCTGATAGTACAGAGCTCTCAGAGCCTCGATTTCCGCCCATACACGCTCCAGAGAGGTGAGCCCCAGAGAACCCGAAACCCCGGCAGTCAACACAGCATCACCAGTCTGGACCACAGGACTATCTGGGGAGGTGCAGGCACATCCCACTTGCCCAGAGGATGAGGAAGAGGAGGCAGCATCAGCCCTGGTGGGACTGGTAGGGAGAAGTTCCAGCCCTCTGCCCCCGGGCAGCATGACAAAGACATTGAAATCTCTGGTACATCCATGGCTGTCACACGCCTGTTCTCACACGGGAGGTCTCCCGCATTTCTTTGGTCTAGTTCAGCTTTTGTGAAAGAGGTATCTGCTCACAAGTATGGAGCCCACGTGCAAAACCACGAGCCAAAGGCACGCCTGCAGATGGAAGAAGTCAGGGTCCTCTGTCCTTTTTCATCATAAAGCAATTAGTTATCATTGTGTCTTATCTTACAAGCATCAAGAACAAAGCCTGGATATGTGAGTGTGGAAAGTGCAGTTTGCAAATCATATCTGGATACAGAAATGATGTATTAATTTATAAATATATATGTATATAAGAGTAGGACTCCACTGAATTTTCCAACCACGTACCTAGAGAAGGGGTGTTTGTTGTCCCACCGACCCGTAGGAGGTCACAGGGCACCAAGGAGAGCAGAGGCAGTTTTGCTGGCAATGGGCACTGCTTCCCCAGCACCACGTGAAGGGGAGGGTCAGAATGAGGACACAGGCCACAGTTTGTTCAGGGAACCATCAAGAACAGTGGTGGTCAAGGAATTTCATGGGTTCCACTCCAAACAAACAACAATGTGGTTGCTTTTCCTTGATTAACTGACTGAAAATGTTTGGTGAGAATAATACTGTTGCATAGTGAAAGACAAACAAGCTAACTCAGATTCGAACTTCCAAACCCACGAGCCTATGCACTAAAATTAACACAACCGATGGGATTCCTAAACTGCTTATAATTAGCAGCTCTTGATATTCACAGTGAAAGAAAATAAGACCCTGTGACTTACTATCTTTTCTTACATATATGCAATGCAAACTATTAATCTGACTGCTCTCTTAGGCATTTATACTTGTCAAGGACTTAGATGTGAAATAGTGCTGTCACAAAACGCCTGTTTAAAGGTCAAGGATGGATGTCATATGAATAACAAAATAAAAGGCAAGTTAAAAGTGAACACACTTTTACTTTTGGATACTCTGTTCATACTTATAGTTCACTTTTCCAGGAAACCATTCACTACCCACAAGTTTTCTGAATAAGACTTTAATACCAATATATTCCCTTCTCATACATTGCTCATTTTGAAAGCTAATACACTATTGCAATCCAGTCAAGTAGAATGCAGTTCAAAGAGTTCAAAAATCAGAAAAACCAAAACCACCAACCAACAAAAATCTTCAGTACCAAGTGCTCGAAGATGTACTCTGAATTTGAAATTGCACTACTCACATCTTCCTTAGAGATATTTGTTTTCTGGTGACACTCTCCTCTTGTTTCTAAGTCTCCAGCATTGATCTGCCACTTGCAAGAAGAAAAAAAATGGATTGTGACAATCAGTAAAGGATAGTTCTCCTTGTTGAAAAGTATGTGCAGAATGCAGAGTTAAACCAAAGAGCCAGAGCTGTTCTCACAGGCTCCAAATTTTCACATATATCTTCTGAACCTTGAATTCAAATAGCTTCCTATTTGCTCTCATCTCTTTTCTATTTTGTACACCACAAAAACAGCGAACAGAATGAGATAAATCCACAGGTTTCTTTCTTTGTGTTTCTTACAACAGTCTTTTAAAATCTGGCTAAAATTTAGGAAATCACACAGACCTGACTGTCATCTTCCACAGGGCTAACTGAAGAAGAGAAACAGAGATGCCCTCCTGATTATAACAGGCGCTACTGCTGTTACAATCTGTTGTAGCACAAACCACCTGTTCCCTGAGCGCTGTGAGAATGTATGGGAAAGAAAGGGAGGCTCCTCATCTCAGACGAGTACAGAAATTGTGCAAAGTAAGGCACATGTGGTACCAAAGCGGTTTTGCAGCACGCAGAAATTTAACAGAATGAGCACTGTCTCTAGTAAATCAGACTCTGGAACCACTCATGGGATTGCGTGTTCCCACATCTGCAGGCGGCTCAGCAGAGAGCGCTGCTGGCGCCTCTCTCAGCCCGGTCCCGGCGGGCGGCGGCTGGTGCCGCGGGGACGCTGCGGGGCGGACGCGGGGACGCTGCGGGGCGGACGCGGGGACGCTGCGGGCGGACGCGGGGACGCTGAGGGGCGGACGCGGGGACGCTGCGGGGCGGACGCGGGGACGCTGCGGGCGGACGCGGGGACGCTGAGGGGCGGACGCGGCGCCGCCGCCCGGCGCGCGGGCTCAGAGCCGCGCACCCGCAGCCCCGTTTCCTCTCACGGCTGCGTCACGTCCAACGCTCAGTGGGTTCTGGGCTCTGGTATCAATGGAAATTACTGCAGTGCCTGCTTCAAATCGTGTAACACGCTTCTGCTGATAGAAGTGTGTAATTTGTGATGCACGTATGAATTATCTCCTAAAAAATATGCAAGATTCATTCCTTCATTTATTTTCACGCATAAAAAGCATGACATTTACACTTTGAATAGGAGAGTGGAAGAAGCTGGTCTTTTTTTCCCCTCCCTTTACAGCATTACTGTTACCTTTACAATGTGATTATATGAGCAAGCAATTGAATTACTGAGAGCATCCAGCTCACATTTCCTCTGCTGAAAAGAGCTGTGAAATCTTTATATCTATGGCAGGAATGAAATAGAGATACCATAAAGTAGAGTGTCTAGTCTGATGTCTCTTCAGCCTGATTATGCATGTGAATGCAGTTATGTTCAAAAGCAACACATTTACCATTTCTTTTTTTTTTTAGCAATTTGTGAGGAACATATTTCTATTTTATGTATTTGAAATATCTGCTGCTGAGGGATTTCCTTCCTGGCAGGCAATTTACTTTGTTTGTGGAACTCTCTGCCTCACTTTTCTCAGCTCTGCCCCGGGGTTCCAGTCTGAATGTTTCACCGATGCCCATGGGGCAGCCCCCACGTTGCCCTCCGTGCGCCAGAGATGCGGGGGCTCCGTCAGCAGGGTCGCTCCACAGACCCGCTGCTCTGACCGCTGTGGGGAGTGCAGGGCTCGAGGACGCGTTCTGCACGGCCGCGTGTGCCTGGACGTGCATCTTCCCCAAGACAGTAAAACAACAGCTCTGGTGAATTTCCTGGAAATCAACTGTTTTGGATGGTACTATCTGGACAATGGAGAGAGACTCCTACCAAGATCCATAGGCACGTACCTCTTTTCTTTGAAAAAATCACACTTTTCTGTGTTTATAGTTCCCTGACACAAACTGAAGTTTGTCCAGGGGACTGGAAAAGTAGACTAATGATAACAATGGAGTTGCACAAAAGAGTCCAAATCTCATGTGGTGGTATTGCAGAAGACCACAGGAGCTAAAGTTATGAGTACAATCAATAAAATAAAAGATATGTAGATGAACAAAACCATTGTCAACAATAAAATGCTTCCTCAGAAAGCCTACTGAAAATTTGTGGATAGCTGGAACAGGGCTAAGGAGAACATAATCGCAAATGAAAACGTTTTTAACTTGCCATACTACGTGATTCTTTGACAAAGTGAAATGAGAAATCCAATACAAAGTTCTGTAGTTAACCAAAGGGAAGTATTGACCTGAGCTGAGTAGAAACAGTGAGAAGTGGAATAAAATGTTTTTTCTAATGGGCAAAATACTAGAAGTGATTAAAACCTATAGCTTTTGCTCAGAGAGCTAAGTAAAACTACATCCAAGACTCAGAGTAAATCTAGAGCCACTGCTGGGAAAAGTGAACCCAACTGGACAGTGGAATTAAGTACTGTGAGCAGTACGAAGACCATGGAAGAGCAGAGCTGGTGTCTGTGGGTACAGCGCTGATACCCCGCGGGAGCAGCGGAGAGGGAGCCCTGAGCATCCTGTCAGCAACACAACAGAGATGGGTGAACACTGCAAGAGATAGTAGCTTATACACTTGATGATAGCTATTGATTTGCTTCACGCAGTGTTGTAACTGATAAATGGTTAAGGGTTACTGGTCTAAGATTATTTTGCTATGTACCTAATACTATTATATGTAACTATGGACTTGGATTCATTAACTTTCTGCACCTGAGCAAAGCCAAAGAACATTTCCTGCATGTGAGTTGACTCCAATTGAATTCAAACTGGTATCTCAAATTCCTTGACTTTCACATAAAGAAGGGGAATAAAATAGATTTGAAAATTCTCCTTAAGTGTTTGTTATAATTCTGTTTTGTCAGTCTCATGAATAAATTCCTTCCCACTTTAGTTGTGCATATTTTCTAATTTGTTTCAGTTTCATCATATTGATCCCAGCTGGAATGAAAACAGAAATCTGAATGACTTTTCTGGTACTGAACTGAACTGGAAAATAACAATGTAAATCACTCGATCACAGCTGATCCTGTCCTTGCTTCTGAACTGTTGCTCTGGGGACAGATGCTTTCCTTGCTGCGTGCTGAGCTGTGCAAGACAGCAGATTCAAGATGATGTGCGAACATGTCGAATGAGCTGCTGAGTGACCCCGTCTGCATCCCCACGAGGTGCAGCTGAAGGTCACTCCCAGGGCAGACGCCAGCGACGCTGAACGTGCAGAGCGAGGTGCAGGTTTGCCGGGGTGTCTCTGTGTCCAGCAGAGCCTCTGGCAGGACCAGGCGCTGCATTCGGCGTCAGACCTCGGCTGCAGAGATGCCAGGCAAGCCGTGGGACCCAACTCGTCCTGACCGCGCCGTGGGCTCCGGTTTGGGCCCCACAGGAACAGCGGACAGTCGTCTGCGGCATTTCAGAAGAGAGGTCTTGATGCTGAAGGCAGGTCCAGGGAAGGACACGGCTTCCCAGCCCCTCCGGGGTCTGTCTGTCAGCAGCAGGGGCAGGGAGCTCGGAGGGCACAGCAGGCACGTGTGACAGCGTGGGACGGTGGCGGGAGCTGGGCACAGACACCTTCCTTATGGGTGCCCTGTCCCGGGTCAGGCGGTCAGGGATTTAGACCACATACCTTTAAACATTCTACTACCTAAAACTAGAGGAAAGTAATCCTGTCTACAGGTCAGTTTAAATAGGCATTTCAGAGAACGTCTATGCCTTTAGGGATCCCTACTTTTGTTTATGAAGGAAAGAATGGTGTTTTTCTCCAGGATGCATTTTGGCTTGTCAGTGAGCATTAGAGTAGCACAGTCTGCTGCCCCAGGTGAGAAGAGCACTGCGCAGCTTGTGACAAGCCATGTTCTTGCAGATCATTCAGTATACTTGGAGGAACTGCTAAAGTGCAGCTCAAAAGACAATGGCAAGGCAAGAGGCAGAGAATAATTGGTTAGATATTATTTTAATGAAACTATATAGTATTTTTACTCATCGTTGTGGCATGGGATGATTATTAAGGCAATAGTGTGGAAAGGCAAAGGTGTCAAATTATTAGGGTGTTGATTATTAAATTATTAAGGTGTCAATTATTAGGGGAAAGAGGTGTCAAGGGGAAAGGGAGAGACTGTCTCATTCCTACCTGAAAAACCCCCAGCTCAACTGTTGTTTCTTGGGATTCAATCACAGAGCAAAACAACTCTAACAAGAGAATAGCTGATGTCTCTTAGTACATTAAAATACAGCTACAAGTAGAAGTTTTATTCTTTGGGAAATTCCAGCAAAAGTGCTTTTCAAGAGCAGAGGTTTGGGGCCAGAGCGCGGCCCACGGCTCTGCCCGGGGCCGGGACTGGGCTGGGCTGCGGCAGGGCCGGGGGGGCAGCCCGCGGGGTTCTCCCTGAGCATGAGGCAGTTCAGAGACTCTTTCAGTCTCATTCTCTCCAATACTTCTGATTCAACTCTGTAACCTTTTCCCAGGCTCTGGACCAAAGCTCCCTGTTAGAAAAGTTAGCCCCATAGCCCTAACATCCCTTCAACTTGCTCCCTTGTCCGAAAGAAAGAGCTTAACGAGAGATGTCATGGGACATCAGACATGGCACACTCCGGGAAGGTCTGCTGAGAGGAGCAAGGGCTCAGTGCTGGCTCAGTAGGGCCTGACCTAAGGGACCCACAGGAAAGCTGGAGAGGGACTTTTCACAAGGGCATGTAGTGACAGGACAAGGGGTGGTGTTTTTAAGCTGGAAGAGGGGAGATTTATGTTAGGTATAAGGAAGGAACTCTTCCCCATGAGGGGTTGAGGCCCTGGCACAGGCTGCCCAGAGAAGCTGTGGATGCCCCATCCCTGGAGTGTTCAGGGCCAGGCTGCACCAGGCTTTAAGCGAGCTGTATTTTTCATGTTTTGCTCTTCTACTTATATTTTTTCAGTGAATTCAATTAAAAACACTTTATAGGAATAAATTGGAAAACTTACTGTCTGGCTTTTGGAAGCAGTGTTTGCTCTGCAGGAATCACCAGACCTCACCAACCAGGAGCTCTGCAAACCTATTAGCTCCCTCTACCAGGGACGGTCCATCCACAGATGTCGAAGCAACTAATTTGAAAGCTGAAATGGAAGAATATTTATGCTGTGGGAAGTACAAAGCTCCATGGAGATCCCAGACAAGCCTGGATTTATTTTTAGTGCTAGGAGCTATTTGGGCTTCAGGTTGTTTGTTATCAACTTGCAATTCTGAATTTTTTGATTAGGGCTTGAAGTCTTATTACTTGGTTTGCAACATTAATGCCTACAGGAACAATGACTGTGCTTTGGAAAACTCATGTTTATAGAGCTTTTAAAATATACAGTCTGCCTTAGAGAAAATTAGTGTTGCTTCATTCCTTATCCAGGAATTGCCAAAATTGTAATGGAATGTATTTCAGTAAAAGGAGTCGCAGGAGAAGAAAATGTTATTAATTTCAGAGCCAAACATTATGATTTTTTGTTCTGAGGTAGCCATGAATTTTCCAGACGATGTGTGCACCGGGCTGCCCCATGACACTATTACTTGAATTACTCATTTATGGCTGTTTTAAAAGACTTTTGAAAATAATTTTTCATCTGTATTCCTCATAGCTGGGAAGTGAACATGGCTGTGGAGTTTACACAGGCAGAACACCACCTGTATGGGAAGGGACAGTATTCTGGCCTGTTGTGTTGATGCGAAGAGCCGGAGGCAGAGGCCGACACCGCAATGTGTGTTGGTTGGACAGGTGTGCGGATGAGGAGCGGCTGGGGGCAGCGGGGCCCAGCGCCGGCAGGTTGGGTGGGCGCTCACCCCCACCTGGGACAGGGAACTTACACACCCGGTCCCCCATGCACTGAGAAGTGACATTTTCCTTCCACACAACAGATGTTATAAAAGCAAAGACGCCCCTGATGCGAATAGAGGTGTGCTGACCTAGGGCAGCAAAACCACTTCCCACTGCGGTTATGCATGTGATTTTGTAAATCCTTAATATTAACACTATGACATACATACGGGCCGAGAGAGTGCTTTCAGGTATGACAGACATCACTGAAACACAGCTCCCCATTTCTTGTTCCACATAGTCAGGTGCACATTTTAGTATTCGTTTATCAAGGACTACCCATAGAACATCTGTCTCCACTTATGCTGACCAGCCCATGATCTGAAAAAGTTATTTTTTTGTGAATTTCTAATTAGGTATGAATGGAATTATTTGATTAAGCTAAATAAAGATACGTCCAGAAGAATGATACTGAGGGAATACGGGGCACACATTACAACTGGCCAAAGCAGAAGCATCTTCACCCTTGGTTTATAGCAACGTCTGTTCCAAACAGGCCCTTGCAGTAATGCATGACATACACACTTCTGCTTTGAGAGATGCTGTGAGAGTTGAGAGGTGAAAATATAATGCAAATAACATCTGTCTACTCAGCTCTTCTATTCATTAATCAATGAGAACAGTGTCATCAGCCTCAGAGTTAAAGAAAGTTAAGGTTAATAATTTCTTTCATTTTCCTCCTACCTATGTATAGCTGTCAGGTACAAGAGAGAGACCATACTTTTAATAAACAGTTGCTATTTTGAAATTAGCAGTTTTATGGCACCCGGTGTTTGTGTTCTGTGTCCTGTGGAGGGCACAGCTGGCGCTGTCACCTGTCCCAGTGCAGCCCGACAGGGTTTTCAGCAGCACTGAGGAGGCTGGGGGAGCTTGTCCCGGGGGAATGAGAAGTATTTACTGAATCAGGGCGAGTCCTCCCTTTGCTACATGGGTCAGTACTTAATCCTCCTGGTATTATAGATAGCGCTGGAAAAGGAAGCTGCAAAGCACACTTGGTCAAATGTCTTGACTTATAGTTGCGAAATGCTAATAAGGTGCACTGGGCTTTTCTTCAATCCCAGGCTTACTCAAGTGAGACTTTAAAATGTAATTAAATGTAGGATGCACTTGTCCTGTGTAAATATGATAATTGGTTTGTAAATGTATAATGCTGTTAATTAGTGTGTGATCTCTTGTAACACAGGAGTGTGTGTTGCTGTCTCCTTAGCCCCCGAAGACAGAATAATAAATCACATTTCAGCACTCCTGTGGTACTTGGAAAGCAAAGAGCATCATTCACTCAGACCAGGCTGTTTGGAAACTTTGACAGAAACATATTTAAGACAAGAGGAGTCTTTGCATGACCGCATCTTTCACGCTGAAAAGATGAATAATCATCTAGTAATGAGACAGAAATATTTTCTCCGCAAAAGAAGGACAAAATCTTTTTACCTTCGCATCACTCTCTGTCACAGCCAGTGCTCCATGGTCACATGAACATGACCGAGTAACTTCCCTGCTTTGTATCCTAGCGTGAAAGCTGTCATATAAACACAGTAGTTAAAAGAAGCTGGAAGAAAAATGTACTAACACATGCACAAATACATTTAGTATTAGCTCTAGTTGCAGGAATATAGTTACTCACATTAGAAGCACAAATTCATGGGCTCCAAGAACAAACTACTCCATTCAGAAGACCTGTAATACTCAGTGTGGTGTCATTAATTATTCATTCAGCTGTTCACTTGGTTTCTCCTCAAGGTTTGTTTGAGCAGTTGTTTTCATTTGAAAGATACACTCAGAAGCAACTATAAACAGCTGGAGACTATTAGCATTTTGTTCTGAATCCATGTGTTTAGTATAAGAACATCTTGCTGGAGGTATAAGGGCTTTCACTGGGCTTTAATACATCAGTTTGAAGTAGATTTCATCTACTGTTCTCTGGTCTGAACAGACTTAAAAGCCATGGCTTATCTCTTTCTCAGTTAGTCAAACTCTGCTTTCCTTTCAATAATTTTTGTTGTGACCCAATATACTGATGGAAAAAATAGAGAACATGACTTGATTTCGTAGGAGATACAGCTTTACACAAACCCAGGACGCAGCCCCTCTCTGTCTGCTTTGAGTTACAACAAAACATCCCTGGTGTATAAATGTGTTTGCATTTCGGAGCTGCTGCCAGCCCGCTCTCCCACCAGCTCTTCTCCAGCTCTGTGATCTTTGGCTTCTCAGGTTCACGGAGGGACGATTCCTGTAACCCACTCACAGCCATGGTGGTTAAAATACGTATCATTCTCGTGAGTTAATAAACCATAGCCAACCAACCCAAACCCCATTAGAAGTAAGGAAGATGTGGGTATTTCAGGGTGAACAAGAGCGTCGGGCTGGCTGTGCGGAGAGCCGGGACCCCGCAGGCACCGGTGACAGTTTCCGGAGGCCGCAGGGTGCCCTGCGTGATTCTCAGTGGCACGGCCAGGACAGCCGGCGGGATGCGGAGGCTCCGGGAGGGTGGTCGGTGTCTGTGCGGGGAACATGGTGTGTGAGTCCCCTCGGACGGCGGCTGTGGCCAGAGCGTCACCTGCGGTTCCCCTCTGGTGAAGGGAGGCGGGCACCGCGCGGCTGGCAGCGTCCGGCTCCGGCAGGGGAACGCGCAGGAGCGCTTTGCCCACCAGTTGGCTTAAATTTACTCTTCATTGCCTCAGCACTCATTGTAAAAAATAAGCTGTTGTGATGCTCTTAATATGCGCCGGGATGGCTGGTGTTTGTCAGCTTTACAGTTTTTATTTAACTTATTGCTTCCATTTGTATAAAGAGAAAAAATAGGTGGGAACGGATAATAAAACAGCTGGCTGAAACAAATGGTTTAGTGAGAGATTTTCTATTGCAGGAGAACTAGATTTCTGAGAAGACATAAAAATACGACTTCTGAAATGCATCATATAAAATGGAAGTAAAACCAAGAAGAGTTGCTGAAGCAATTCCAGGCAGACAATGGCTGAATGTCTTCTCCAGAAAGTCACTGTTTCCAGGACTGTATTTCCCTGAGTCCAAGGGCATGGGGAGAAACCAGACAAAATAAATCAGGGAGTTTGTGTTTTTTTTGTTTGTTTCCTTGATTACAATGCATGTAGGCACCCCCAACCAATATGCAACATATAATATCCCCTGACATTTTATTGCCTCCAAAGTAAAGCACCATTCATTTTTAAGATAAAATTGCAGGAAGACACTGGCAAATATCTCTGTTTGGCTCTGATGGCAGGGAAATTAGAAAAGGAAAAATAATAATAAAAAAGAATACTAAGCAGAAGCCTGCTTTCTCCTATGCATTCCCTGAATATTAATCTAATAACATCATCCTGGTGTTATTTGTATCCTGACTAGGTTCATTTATCTCACTGACCAGAGTGCTCAGCATCTCTATTCACAAGAGCTTTTAGTGCCTTCAGGATTTTCAGATAAATCCTTTTTTTTTTTTTTTTTTTTTTTTAATCAGGGAGACAGGTAAAAATGATTACACATAAAGTGTGTAGTATTAACATGGACTCAGACTTGCTTTTCTTAAGACAATGAGGGTTTTTTATTGCTCTGGAAATTACTGCCCTGAAAAAATCCCGAACCCAAAGCTGAGATGTCAAATTCAGGCTTTTGCTACTCAGACACATCCAGGTTAGGATGGAGGGTTAAGAAAGGCAAGAAGCGCTATTATTTGTGCCTGTTTTTCCACACGGGCTCTGAGCTGCTGCTGGTGTCCGTCGTGCAGCCCGGGGGTGCAGCTGCGGGACGGGGGCGGGCGGGGGCAGCGCTGGGCCCGCCGGCACTGAGTGTGCTGTGTGAAATAGACACATTCCTTCCAAATTTGAACTACTGAAAGGAAAGTTAAAAATAATTTTAAAAATATTAGTTAGAAACCTTCAAAGTGCTTTTTGTTGTTTGTTTTCTCTTATTTCTGCCAGTCTGATGTGCTCAGCAGCAGTTCTTATCTCTAAGAGCCACAAGAACCCAGAAAATCAGCGCGGTCTTTAACAGTCATTAACAGTTCCTTTGACTATAACCTTCCTGCAAATCCATTCAGGTCTCTCTTTGTTTATCCATTTGCGCTAGAGCCAGTTTCTGCCATGTCTTCATCTGGATATAGTCTGTTTCTTTTCTTATTGCACAACAGTGTCCTTATTGCTGCCTTCCTGTATAACTCCACGTATTACAATAACCACACAAAAATGCAGTTTTACTGTGTGTATTCCTTTATCTTCACCAAGTAAATTCTCAGCTCCTTATGCTATCAAACTCAAACTTGGCTGTTGCTTGATGTGTCAGTCTCCAATTAAGTTATTTGCTTTCTGCAGCTTCGCATTGTAAAGAATCCCTCTTAAATATGAAGGGTTTAGCGAAATCTTGACGCAAAGAACATCCAGCCATTCTGCAGCACCAAGGTCTCCGCCATGCAGTCGGTAATTGGCTGCAACCTCATTTAGGTCCTGAATAATTCTAGAGGCTTGCTGGCGTTGCCTTCCAGACAGGCTCGGCCAGACCTGGTCCCCTCTCCCGACACCGCAAGGACTCCCTTGCCTGCTCGTGCACAGGGTTACAAGAATTCCCGCCTGCCCAAGCGACCGGGGAGCAGGGACACCGCTGCAGCTCGGCTGCCACAGCTCGCCTGGCCTGGGTCTGAGCTTGTGGGGCGCAGGAGGTGATGGGGGCTCAGAGACCCCCTGCCGTCGCTGTTCTTCTCCAGTCCATCCCAGCTCAAGCACTGGGGCTGTGGAGGAAAGAGCTGGGTGCTCTGGCACAGCGGTCCCACTGCAGCCCCAGTGTCGCGGCGCCCGACCGCGGCAGCCGTGGGGCTGATGGGGACGAGTCCCTTGAGCGAGCGTGTGCACCAGGGCTGGCTGCTGCCAGCTCTCCGAAGTCAGACTGCAGGGATAATCAAACTGCCTCTCTCACCATCGTCTCAACTCTGTGTGTTTTGCACAGCTCTGCGCTGACCCTTCCCCTCCATCTCCCCGTTTCATTATGTTTAGTTCCCAGCTGAGCGCCACTGCTGCCCTGTGCCTGCAAAGACAAAACCCTTCAGTAGAGAGAAGGGAACAGATAATGAAAATGGGTGCCAATGAAATTTCGGAGTGATGTTGTTACCTGCCTTCGGGTGGAAAATCGGCACCTGTCTGCCTGGTGAAACATTACATTTTATGATGCCACTGCACAACACCATTTTCAGCACAGCAAGTTATTTCCGATGATAATTCTCTGTCCACAGCATTTGCCTGAGGCTTTTCCAGCCCCCGAATCTTCTCCCAAGCACCAGATGGTGTTGCAGTGGGCGTGGAGGTAATTCAGTTACACTGGAGTGTTCCCAGCTCCTTTGCGTTCCTGTGAAACACCCGTACAGGGGATGACAACAGTCACCGGGCTGGGAAGTGATGGACTGAGCTGTCGTGTGTCTCCTGCTGGAGTGATAACAATGCAGCAAAACAAGCTCCACAGGACCGTACGCCACCTGGGTGTGCCAGAGGCTGCCCGCACCCTGCCTGGCGCGCCAGGCGCTCCCGTCCCCACGCTGCTCTGCCCAGCCCCGGCCAAGGGCACCGCCGGGCTGCAAACAGCCGGGGAACAGAGAGGCACGCAGGACGCTGAATGAATTACTCATTGTGACCTGCTCATTCAGCTCTCCTCACCACTGAAGACCTGCTTCAGGAGCAAACACTGTACAACTTGGCTCTACAGAGGGAGCAGAGAATGTTTTTTCTGCAGTACATTGTAAATCTATGCACGTTTCCACCTCTGGCACTCTCTCCCTTTCTCTCTCCTTTTCTCTCTCTCTCTCCTCTCCCCCTTTTCTTATTGCAATGCATTTCCTAAGTTAGTTTTTTCTATGAATTAGTTTTTAATGCCTCCTTATGAGAGGCAGTTTTTCATATTTTATATCTCCATGAATAAAGATTTCTTCCTTGTCACCAGTAAAATTGGAGTTTTGATTAAATATGATTCAGCAGCACTAAGCACACAGTCTGTATTAATTTCACTGCCTCATTATACGCCAGGGGTATTTATGTGGGTTTATATATCAAATATACTATGTGTATGTAAGCAGAGACTTTCAGAACAAATACTAGATATATGAACCACAAATAATAGAACAGAAGAAAGCCTCTCACTTGGCCCTGCCACAGAGCATTTGATGACCCGTCCATGAAGGTCATGGAGTGGTGGGGAAGGGACATTTTCAGGGGCCAGGAGAGCCCCAGGAACAACAGCAGCATCCAACCTGATGCTCCTGCAGCAGAAGAAGCAGAAGCAGCAGAAGGTGCAGAACCTCATGGGACTGTGCTCACAGCAGTCAGTCCTCCACTCTTCTGGAGAAATCATGGGTAAAAAGCACCGACGGATGAACATCTTTTCTAGAAGCCATCTGTTCACTTAAGACAAATTGTGCAATATTCTGATGGCCACATGTTTTTATTCACTCTTCCTTCCCAACATGGCCTGCCCAGGTTTGGTGGAATCCTGGCTGTGTGCGCACTGCACACCACGGGGCAATGCCCAGGGCTTGGGCACGAGCGACCATCAGAGCACCGGTACTCCCACCCTAGGGCTCTGCATTGCACAGGCTTTCTTGTGCATTTAATTGAAACTATCACCTACTGAGAATGCATCATTTATCTATACCCAAACCCCAAATTAAACAAAGATTACAAAAATGTGTATTAGTGGCCTGGACGAAGTGGGCAGATCCTTGGCTTGGAGAAGTACTCCGTGAAGAGTATAACCAGACAGGGACCAGAGGGGTTGTTCTGCATACAGGCTGCAGGGCTGTTTGCACTCTGGTGTTTTGTATGTTTCCCCTAAGGAGGAGTTAGGTGTGCTTTAGAGGTCATTAGAAGGAAAATGTAGATGGCAGAAGTCTGTATTCAAACTGATGCCACACAGCCATTGCAAATGCATGTTCTCCCTCCCTGCATCACTCCATTACTCTCTGTCTGGAGCCCTGAGGACCAGCTGGAGGTATGTGTGAACTGCTGTGCATGCGTGGCCTGCCCTGCGCACAGGCTGCGCTGTGCCGTGTCCCGGGAGTGACACCAGCACCGCAGCCAAGCACGGCTCACGGGCACGGAGCACGAGGCACTTTGCTGGGCACCCGGCCGTGAGCTGGCACTGCTCTGGACCCAGCACCGGCTACCAGAACATCTCAGCACGGTACGACTCACAAGGACAAAGCCTTGGGGTGCAGAAAGGGATGCACCCGGGTGAAGTTCAGATATACGGTAGCATTAAATTAATGAATGTTCAGCAAAAGCTATCCCATCAAATTCCAGGGAGCTGACTGTGACCTGCTTTCTCAGGTTAAAGATGTGCTTTTGTATATGACTTTTGCTTATACCATAGCTTAGGGAGTGCTCTGCATTCCTAATTCTTCCCTCCCTTCTCAATGGTTAATTTGCACTTGTAGTTAAGACTGAACAGAAAAACCCAGAGGGTTAGAGAAGAAGGAGGAAAAGTCTAAATTCTGCTCTGCTTCCTGTCACAGTTCCCTGTCGTGTCACCAAAACTTTCCATAGTCTTGTTTGGAGTAGCTTGTCACTGGCATCAGGTGGATGCTGCTGTCCCCAAATGCAGTGCTGATCTGGAAATGCCACCAAAATCAGTGAGGGAGGCACGATGTGCTGGTGGGCTCTGCAAGGCTGGGACAGGAACTGCCTGCGCAACGTGGGGCACGGCGCCCGCGCCAGCCCTCCCCACGGGCAGCTGGGTACCGCGGGGCAGGCGACGTGGTGACTGCAACGCTGACCTTGGGGACTGAGAAACACCTGGTTCCACCCTTCCCTGGGCCTGTGGGACGCAGCTCTGTGACCACGCAAGCACTCCGGGAGCTGCGCACGCCCCGTGCAGCGTGGGCAGCGCCACATCCCAGCAGAGCTCCCGCATCCCTGCGCACGCAGCGCGGGCCGGGCTGGGTCACCTCTGGCAGCTCATCTCGCGGGGCCTTCAGCAGCACTGTGGCTCGTCTGTACCTGTTCTCCAGCTCAGAGCTCATAACGATGATACCGCCTTTTTCATTTGATTTTGTTTCTTGCTGAAAAAATCATCTCTGGGGAACATGCCTCCATTGTGTGATCTGACAACAGTTGTGAGATACCACTGTCAGAGGACCAACGAGAGACACATTTGCTGCTATGTCCTACTCTCATTAATAATGGTGTCACTGAATCAGATCAATCTCGCAACTGTTGTAAAAATTGTGCAGTGTGTGGCCCCCTGAAAACAGATTAATATTTACTGCCCTCCATTTAGATAACAGTTGATGAGGATAACGAGTTATCTCTGCAGGGCACTGTACAATTCTTACTCTTCAGACTCCGTGGAGCACCTTATTTTTATTCTCACATATATATTTTAGAAGAACAGAATGTGAAACAGATAAATCATCCATATATGAAACACACTTATGACTCAAGTAAAGAAAAGCATGCAAATTCCAGATTGTTCTCCAAGAAAGTTATGGGCATGTGTACCGTAACAGAAGGTTTTCTTATCTGAGGTTTTATGTCGAATATATTTTTCTTCCCATTTGCCATTATCAGAAAAGAACAGAAAACAATTAACTTCTAATAGTCCTTGAGGCTCCGCTCTGGGACTTCTCTGTTTCTGCTTTAAAATGAAAGGCAGGATTGCACTCCTGCGCCACAGATGTCATACCTGTGGTCTGTTGCTGCAAAGGTGAAAACAATTCCTGCGAGTTGAGAGTCTTATCTCATCCCTGTTTGGAGCTTTTTCAGGTACTTTAATAAGTGTCTGGAATGGAATGTCACACATCCATCTATCTCCTTTCCTCTAAAACATCTGTGCACTTGCGGGGTGGCTGCCTGGAAACCAGCTCCACTGGAGCAGAGCCACCCGTGCCAGCTGAGGACGGGCTCTGAACGGGCAGGTCCTGTGTCCCTGGGAGAGCTGTCCCTCGCGCTCGCCGTGCTGCTGCGCCAGCTGCTGAGAGCGAGGGAAGATGGGAGCCTGCTGGCCCCATGTACTTGTAAGCTTAGAGTGGTCTAACGACCTGGTGTGCAATGCCTGGGATGTATCCTTTGGGTTGCTCCTGTCCCAGACTCTCAGGTACTATATGGAGACAGTCCTTGGAAGCATTCAACCTGCACTGAGGAACTCACCAAGAGAAAACCATAACTACTGGAACATCTGGTCAGGGGCTAATTACTGTTTAAAAGGTAGTTTGTATCTAGTTGTCTACTTTAAAATTACGGTTTTGAATCCTGTAGGATGCTTACCAGACTTCATTAGGGTATAAACATAGAGTAATTTTAAGTAACTTAGTAAGGTAGCTTTTCTGTGACTTTTTTAAATTCAATGACAGAAAGAAAAAGGTATAAAATAGATATAAAAATTACAGTTTATACTACGATGTTGCAAAAGAAACCAAAGTAAAAATGTGATTTCATGTCTATTAAGCAGCACATTTGCACTGCTGAGGGTGTAACTTCAGCTCCTCGGTGCTGGCAACTCCACCAGCTGCCCTTCATAAGAAGCTCTGGTTTTGTCTGGAGCTCGCACAAGTCTTGGAACTTAATTATAGTTCTAATATTGTTGCTACTGGATTCAAGCATAATTATGGAGTGTAGTGACTTCAGAGGTACTTTACGTGAATACTAATCCCTCTCTCTAAATGCCTGTGTTGGTTAGCTGGGGTTTCTTGAAGGGAGCTGGTGAGTTCCCAGCCCTGCAAGATGGGGGACAGGGCACGGCTGGCAGGGCTCTGCTGCGGTGACAGGGGGACAGGGCACGGCTGGCAGGGCTCTGCTGCGGTGACACGGGGACAGGGCACGGCTGGCAGGGCTCTGCTGCGGTGACACGGGGACAGGGCACGGCTGGCAGGGCTCTGCTGCGGTGACACGGGGACAGGGCACAGCTGGCAGGGCTCTGCTGCGGTGACAGGGGGACAGGGCACAGCTGGCAGGGCTCTGCTGCGGTGACAGGGGGACAGGGCACGGCTGGCAGGGCTCTGCTGCGGTGACAGGGGGACAGGGCACGGCTGGCAGGGCTCTGCTGCGGTGACAGGGGGACAGGGCACGGCTGGCAGGGCTCTGCTGCGGTGACAGGGGGACAGGGCACGGCTGGCAGGGCTCTGCTGCGGTGACAGGGGGACGGGGCATGGCTGGCAGAGCTCTGCTGCAGTGACACGGGGACAGGGCACGGCTGGCAGGGCTCTGCTGCGGTGACAGGGGGACAGGGCACGGCTGGCAGGGCTCTGCTGCGGTGACAGGGGGACAGGGCACGGCTGGCAGGGCTCTGCTCCAGGACCCCCTGGGGCTGTCACCCTTCCACCCAGCTTTCAGCACGGAGGGACACCCAGCCTGCCGTGAAGAGGTGACGGACGGACGGATGGATGGATGGTCTTCTGAACGATGTCAGGTGGAGAGGAAATAGATGTTCCAGCGGAAGAGGGGCTGAAGGGTCCAGAGGAGGCTCCAGCTGCCAAGTGGGCCAGGCTGACTTAAATGGAGAGCTGGAGTTTTACAGTATCTGCACAGCTAATAAAATCAACAGAATTCTGTTCCTCCGGGCAAACACAGCATTGCTGCTTCTCTGCCTCTTTTTCATGTCTCATTTTATGCTTGCAAGACATTCCAGGAGGCTGAAACATGGCATTTCCCTTCATGTGGTCTCTGTCTTAAGGCAAAATTTAACCTCTGGGAAAGATTATTGATTTGAGAAGTTTTGCAAAGATCAATACAAATGACAACCATTATTGAAATGGAAACTTATGGCTTGTGTTGAATTAATGCAATATGCATACTGAGATGTGTTTTCTTGCTTTCAAAAAATTTAATAAAGTTCAGATCTCCTCTGAGAGAAATAATTAATTGAGCAAAATGTTAATTAAAGAAAATTATTTTTCACAGCACAGCTCTTCTAATGAAATAATACTGAGTGAAATGACTGAAGTTTAACTTGATTAAAATTGGTGTCAGTGTGTGCACTCCCTATGCCCGTCAGAATTAGAACTTTGTTTAGTGACGATGCCATTATGAATGGCCCGCGATCACTTCTTCAGCACTTCTGCACAGTGACAAATAGGAGATACATATTTACAACCTTATGTTTACTTCATGGTTCTTTACATTTGAAACTATTTCCTTGCCCTCATTCGCATCATCACATTTAGTGTTATACACAATATATCAGATACAGGATATGTTTCTGTATGTGACTTATTGGGATTCCTGTAGCTTAGCATATACTGGAAAAATGTACACGCATACCCAAACATATACTGTGTACACAAGTGTGTATTTACATACATGCGTACCTCTAGAGAGCAGGATTGCAGGCTGTGCCGAAGCTGCTGGGTGCCCGGCGGTGCGCAGCGGTCCTGTCCGCGTGACCCATCGTCCCTGCGGGTTCCTGCTCGGGCACGCCAGGCAGCGCGGCCGCGGGCTGGGTCCTGCAAACCCTGCAACGCCTGTGGCAGCAGCCAGTGCGCTGCTGGGCTGCGAGAGAAACGTACAGTCTGACAACCAGGATCAAGGTGTGCGAACTGGAAACTGCTCATTATTTGTCTGCTCAGAAAGACGGGACGTCAGCTGTTGTTTGTGCACCTGAGAGCGTGAAACGTGCTCTCCCTCCCTCAATGACCCCTCAGCACAGCACTAACCGTGGCTGGCACCTGCTCACTAAACACAGAATATGAATGATGGGGAAGGGTTACACACCAAAGAAACATAAATAGCTGAAAATGTGGAAATACTTATTGTCCATTACTAATGACACAGCACATGGGAATTTGCACCCCTAAGAGCTACTAACCTCTCCCAGAAAAGGCTGTGTGATGAACAGCACCAGGACAGCGGAGGAGAGGGAGAGCAGCAGCTCCAGGCAGAAGCAGCTCCAGCAGCAGCAGCTCCAGCAGCAGCAGCTCCAGGCAGCAGCAGCTCCAGGCAGCAGCAGCTCCAGGCAGAAGCAGCTCCAGCAGCAGCAGCTCCAGCAGCAGCAGCTCCAGGCAGCAGCAGCTCCAGCAGCAGCAGCTCCAGCAGCAGCAGCTCCGGCAGCAGCAGCTCCAGGCAGCAGCAGCTCCGGCAGCAGCAGCTCCAGGCAGCAGCAGCTCCAGGCAGCAGCAGCTCCGGCAGCAGCAGCTCCGGCAGCAGCAGCTCCAGGCAGCAGCAGCTCCAGGCAGCAGCAGCTCCGGCAGCAGCAGCTCCAGGCAGCAGCAGCTCCAGCAGCAGCAGCTCCAGGCAGAAGCAGCTCCAGCAGCAGCAGCAGCTCCGGCAGCAGCAGCTCCGGCAGCAGCAGCTCCAGCAGCAGCAGCTCCAGGCAGCAGCAGCTCCGGCAGCAGCAGCTCCGGCAGCAGCAGCTCCAGGCAGCAGCCACCCAGCCCTGCTGAGACCGGCCCTGAGTGACGGTGGAGAGCACAGGAGCTGAAACCAGCGCCTGCATGGGGCCTTCGCTTTCTCTAGTTTTTAGGCGTGTCTTACAAGCCTTCTAGATTGCTGGAAAGATTAAAAATAAACTGTTGTTCGTTTTGAGCTCTGTTTTGATCTTATCAAAATAGGACACGACTAGATATTTCCTCCTGCTGCCAATGGCAGTTGAGCCTCCCAAGTTACAGTGGACAGGAGCAGAGACGTGCAGTATGCAGTGTTCTCAGTCAATCACTACCAACAGACTGTGTGTAACAAATCAGTAAATAAGTAAGAGTTGGAAATGTACTCAATCTGTTATCTTGCAAAATGAAATATGAGAGGAAGCATTTAGAAAATTTCATGTAACATTATTTTGACTTTGGATAAACAGATGAACTTCATGGGATTTAGCCTCTTTGAGCTCTAATGCAGTGGGCACTTGCTTTCCTGCAGCTATTTTGCTGTCGTCTTGCAACTCACATGATTCCTCCTTGGCCTGTGTGCGGTATCTCTGCCCGGGCGCCGCTGAAGCTCTCCTTCCCGAGCTCTGACACTCCCCGTCCCGGAGCGCCCGGTGTCCTCGTGAGCCCTCCCGCTGGGGGCAGGTCCGCTCTTATTTGGGTTAATGTGAGTAAATGAGCTTTCAAGTATGAGGAGCGGTGGTAGCAGAGGCTGCAATTTATCAGGCACTGGGTTCCTTCTGGCTGCTTCTCTGTTGACCTCAGTGTCTCAGCACATTTGCCCTAATTCCTCTTGAGGTTCAGGCACAATAAGCATGACTTCCTTTCTGCTCTCCTCTCTCCTCCTCCTCTTTTTATCCCTTCCTGTCCCTTGCCCCTTTTTATTTTTCTTCTTTTTTTCTTTCACAGAATCACAGAATGTCCTGAGCTGGAAGGACCCACAGATCGTGGAGTCCAACTGCTGTCCCTGCACAGGACACCCCACAGGTCACCCCGTGGGTCTGGGTATGTTGTCCAGTCTCTTGAACACTGTCAGGTTGGGGCCGTGACACCTCCCTGGGGAGCCTGTTCAGTGTCCAGCACCTCTGGGGGAAGAACCTTTTCCTCATGTCTAGCTCACATCATTTATCAAGGAAATTGTTTTGGAAGAAGGTGCAAGAGAAGAGATAGGAGACAGTTACAGTTTGAGATGAGTGGCAAGCCTGTGGTTCCGCCTGGGTTTCTGTCCGAGGGCCGCGGGGAGGCGGGGAGCAGCCCCCACGCTGCGGCCAGGGGGCCCGGCTGCGGCCGCTGGTGGAAACGCTGCTGCCCTGAGACAGCAGCTCCCAGGGCCAGGCTGGGCTAGGAAACTGCTCTTAAATGAATTAGATGAAGCAAGCAAAAACTCAGAAACAAGGCTCATCTGTGACTTTCTATCTCAGAAAACATGGCAAATTTTTGCAGAGAAATAAATGAAAAAGGTGAAACATTAGAATAATCCTGCAGCAGTTAGCTGATGCAGTTGTACAGGGAGTTACTTCCAGGAGAAGGATCCCAAGTCTCAGGGGTTTTCTTTCTCCCTTTTAGCAGTCACGAGCAACAGCACTGAAGTGGAGAAGCCTTATAGAATCACAGATGGTTTGGGTTGAAGGGACCTTCCCATCTCCCCATCTCCCCCTGCCATGACAGGGACATCTTCACCAGCTCAGGGTGCTCAGAGCCCGTCCAGCCTGGCCTGGGATGTCTCCAGGGATGGTTCATCCACCGCCTCTCTGCCCAACCTGGGACAGAGTCTTAGCACCCTCAAGGCAAACAATATCTTCCTCATGTCCGGCCTGAATCTCCCTCCTTTAGTTTAAACCATCACCCCTTGTCCTGTCACAACAGGCCCTGCTCACAAGTCTGTCCCCATCTTTCTTATGGGCCCCTTTTAAGTCCAGAAAGGCCACAATAAGGTCTCCCTGGAGCTTCTGTTCTCCAGCTGACCAGCCCAGCTCTCTCACCTGTCCCCAGCAGAGCTGCTCCAGCCTCGGTCATTCCTGGGGCTGCTCTGGCCCCTCTCCAGCAGGTCCGTGTGTGTCCTGTGCTGAGGACCCTGCGCTGCCAGGCGCGGGCACACGGAACTGAGCTGCCCCACCTCTGCTTTAATTAGGAATATTGACTCTTGAAAAAGAACTCAGAGGTTTAGACGGGAATTAATAATTATTAATGATCAAAGAATGTAAATGCATAAATAAATACACAGGTCACCAGCTGAGGCAAAAGCACACATCTGCGGAGAAGAGTGCGAGGCACGGGCGCCCTTGGGCAGCCAGGGTGCGCTTTGGCACCGCGCCTCGGCCAGCGACTCCAGAGATAAATTCCTACCGCTCCGATTTGGTGGCGGCAGTGCCTGCGCAGGGTGACGCGTAATGACAGTGAAAGAACTCCGAGGATAAGGCACTTAGCAGACAGCGAGAGGAGGAGTATTTCTTTGATTTTAGACAAATCCTCCCTTCAGTGTTCTGCTTTTGATCTTTGCATGGAAGGATAAGTTTTATGTAAGACAAATGTCTATCAAAGTTTTATTTAAAAGCATGCTTTTAACAGAAGACGGCACACTGATTAGATTTGACATTTGAAGCAAGGCAGTCTAAACAGCCCAGGAATGCAGGAGGATTAAAGGGCGGTCTCACACAAAAACTCTTGCTGTTTTATTAGGCAAGCTTAGCCTTTTAGGCAATGAAGTTTGGGTGCTATTAATCTACAATGACAGATAATGGTTAGTATTTGGGCAGCTGTAATTTTTTTTTTCCGCTATCTTTTCTGGTTAATAGAGCATGGGCAAAAGTGCACAAAACAATTCTTCAATGGTTCTACTTGATGTAATTTTGGGAACTAATAGTCGTCGTCTCTTGGAAACACTGTGTCTAGCTCTGGGGACCATTTGGAAAGCACAATTTACAGTCACAACTGAGATGGTTCGGAGCTCCTGTAACCAAGGACGCAGAAGCAGCTGCTCAGGGGTCTCACCAGAGCAGCAACCACGGCTCTGCAGAGCTGGGAGAGCCCAGAAACCAGCGGGAGCCTGCGGGCAGGGACGCGACCGCCCTCCTGGGGCTCCATCCACTCAGAGCAACAGGAGCAAAGATGGAGCACGTTCCTTGGAGACAGGCACAGCCCTCTGACGCGTGTTTAGTCCAGAAGGAGAGTTCTTCTGTCTTTGTGCTTTGCAAATCCATTGCAAGGTCACTGCCATTTCTGAACTATTGCAGCAGTTCAAGGAAGCATGAGAGTCTCTGCGATGTCTTACATTTCTTGTTGATTATTACTTCCTTTTCTCTAGTTCATCCTCTTGCCTAGCAGTCAGAAAGGTCAAAGTGGAGCATTTATTGCTGTAAAATATAAAAAACTGCGCAGCAGAAAGAAGAGTTGAAATTTAAGGAACATGATTGATTAACGAGATTAATCTCAGTTTCCCTTTGTCTATAACAAAATGTGTCCATTCATGCATTTGCACTTCTGCTGGTGAAAAAGTAAAGTGAACATTCTAACTAATTTCCATGTCATACAGCTCCTGCCAGAGACACAAGTGGCACATACAGGGGCTTCTTCACTCTCTCCAGAATGCAGTTTACAAAGTGCAGGAGATTAAAATGATCCAAACCATAAAAGCACCAAGTACATGGTTCTCAATTCCAGTGACCAAGGGAGCTCGGTGCCACTGTCCCTGCTGGGTGCCACTGGGTCAGGCCAGCCAGAGGAGGGTTTGCACCCCAGCGTCACCCAGCAGGGCCAACACACTTGGATATCAAGCCCAGGTCTAGGGCAGGCGGCTGGAGATATCCGGTTTCCTTTCCCAGCAAGAAGGAATGAACTGACCCATGGCCACAGCACCCTCCTGCCCTTCCCCAGGCTGCCTGCCTGTCTGTCTGTCTGTGCACGGTGCCAGGGAAACCTCAGCAGAGCTGCGCCCAGCTCAGGGTCTGGGCAGCAGGTCCTGGCCCCCACCCCTCTGACAGGGCTCACCTGCCGAGGGAACCGCCGAGCTGCTGCCCGTTCAGGGGAACAGCATTTTGAATGCACGTGCTAATTGCAAACCAAATGCTCTTCCCACATTCCACCGCTGTTTCTGCCCAGGAAGGCAAGTGTGAGTGCAGAGGGGAATACCCTCCCACTCCCTCCCTCGGGGCTCAGGGACCAAGCAGCACTGTGAGCGGCAAATAATGGCAACAGCAAGGATCATGCAGAGCATTCAGAATCTCAACTAAATTGGCAGAATTGAACTGGCATCACAAATGGTTCAGTACTGAGACAATAACTGTGATGAACTAAATACCCAGACATTAGAGACCAGAAAGAGTTATAAGAGGCCGAAAGTACATTAAATGCCAGACAATGGAATCTGGGTAAAAACTTTGGTCCCTCATAATTAAAGGATTCTTTGAATCAGGAATGGTAAAGCCAGGTTTTCAATAGAGCTGTCATTCAGGCACTAGTGAGGACGCTTGCTCTGTCTGCACAGAGCGATCAGGTCCAGGCAGAACTGTGGGAACTTGTCCCGGGGAGGCACGGCCTCCCCCAGCACTGAGACCCGGGGGTGCCCTGGGAGCTGGGCTGAACCCTGTACCCCACTTCTGATGCTTATCCCGGTGTGTGATGCCCAAACGCTGCCACAGCCCTTGGCGAGCTGGGTCTGACTCCATCCACACAAGAGGACAGACGTGGAGCACAGAGTGGGCAGCGAGGCACCCCCAGCCCTCCTTGTCCTGTCCCAGGGGCTCACCCACCGGCACTACTTCAACAGCGTTTTCAAATACTGTTAGCTAGAAACAAGGAATTGTAGGAGAGCATCACTCTGTTTGCTGCCGCAGGGAAGCAGATCGGGCAGCTGTGGGCACCGCTCCTCAGGAATTCTCCTCACCCCACCGTGACAGGGCTGCGGAGGGGCAGGAGACCAGTGAGGAAGCCTGGCTCTGCAAAACTGCTCTGCTGGCACTGACAAATGTGACGAGAATTTGGTGCTGGGCTATTCAGCATGAGATCAGACCCCCGGACACAGAGGCTGGCAAGTGGCCGGTGCATTTCCAGGGCCACTGGCTGTACCCGGGCAGAGCACAGAGGGAGCTGCAGCAAGCGCGGTCTGTGACCAGCATGGTAAACACCACCGGTACGCCACTGCTGGAAATAAAATCCCCAATAAATTGCATGGAGAGCACTTGAATGCCAGAGTAATGATGGAGGTGGGAACATCCCTGCTAATTATCAAAAGACTGGGCTGCTGTGGGAAGCAGAGTGGACAGCATTCCTCCTCCATATTTGTGCTGCACAGTCAAACATTTCTCTCACTGCCCAGAAATCTTCCTGTTTCCCTAACATCTTGCTTGAAGAGAAGAACACATTAGAACAAAGTCATGGCTGCAACAACTACACCTGTATTCAAACATATAAGAGATCAGGGAACACGCTGCTGACACAAACGTCAGCGCTGTGGCATGTCCAGCCCACGCTGGGGACCCGCTGCAGCGCTGGGGTGCGGGTGGCTCATCAGAGCAGAGGTGGGGTGGCACAGCTCAGGTTTGCACCATTATTTAGCACTGCAGACAGAAATTAGAACAGGAAGAGTATTTGCATATGAGATGTGGGTATAAGACTGAGAGGAATACGGAAGTGCCGGAGCTCAGCTCACAGTTCTTCATTCAGATTGTTAGAGAGTCCATTCAACTGTGCTCCCCTCCCTGGGAAGTCTGGAGACTGTGCACTAGTGGCTGAAATTTTTAACAACAAAAATATGAATAATGAGCAAAATTTGATTTAGTATTGATTTAGAGTGTTTTAATATTGATTTAACAAAAGAGTGTCTGCACCATATGCTCAGCTGGTGGAATTACTCATTTGGTTAGAAGAGAGAACCCCGAAGGCATTCCTGTCCAACCTGAACAGCAGACCCGGCGCTGGTCAGCAGCTCAGTGTGCTCCAGCCAATTGTTTCCTCAAAAGAAGAGAAAAAAATTATTATGACCTTAGGAGAGCAAGCAGGAGATGCTCACCCAGGGCTGCATAATTCCACATGAAGATATAAGGTACCATCTAGTGCTGGGCTACCATAAAAGACCATTTTTTACCCCACACAGGCTCAGGCAGTAGGACCTGGCTGGCAAAGGAGAGTGGTCCAAACACTTTAGGACGACTGTGAACTATACTGCTTTGGAAGAAAAAAATGCTCTGTACTATAGCACGTCACCAGGAGGCAGCCTTGCTGCCAAAGACACGGTTTCTGTCCTTTGGAACTGGGTGACAGACATTTGCTGACAAATTCTTGCCTGGCAAGGTGTTGACCCTCAGAGGGTTTCTGAGCCCGGAGCCTCCACCTGCAATCCAGACCAGAAGCCTCATTGTCCCGCGCGTCCGGCTCAGTGCGGACAGGCAGAGCAGCCGGGGACAGCGGAGCCCCGGGCAGCCCCCGCAGGGACACGGAGCCAGCCAGGACAGGAAAACTGGGGAAAACAGGACCCGGGAAACCCGGCTCAAGAGCAAACGGTGGGGGCTGGGAGCGACGCTGCAGGGTGGGGAGCACGGCCCCTCCTCTACACCGAGCTCGGGCTGCTCCAGTCCTGACCCTGTGGGGGACAGAACGGGCTGACCCCCACTGCAGAAATCAGGACTCAGAACCCCCGCAGGGCCGAGCCGGGCCGGGCAGGGTCGGGCTCTTCCAGCCTGCGTGCGGTCGCACACATTCCCTGTGAGACGGGAGAGCAGTGAGCACGCTGCCTCCGGCACGGCTGGGGGCCACGTCTGCCCCTTCTGCACCACCGGGCCTCATCCTGAAGGGCGCTGGCTGAGGCTGAATAGAGGGTTTCTGTCCCCATGAAACAAATGCTTTCTGGTTTTCACTCCAGTGAGAAAAGTATTGTTTTCATCCACATTTTTTTCCTCCTCAGGTTTGGCAGCTAATCCCAGAAACCATTTTTTTTCCCCCCAGACTCCTAATTACAAAGTCTCATACTGGGGCACATCAAAATATAACCAACAAGAAGGATCTTTGTGTTGGACACGTGTCTGGGACACATAAATACCAACACCAGGAAGAGATCTAGTGCTGCAGTGATTGAGGAGCAACACTGACTTGTTGCTTCTCTGAGTTTCTGGCATCCTCTCACTGTCATGGAAGCAATCTCTTCCCTTTCCCTCTGTTTTACTGTCTTCTATCCCATTAGTTACCTTCACTTGCCAGTGAGCACATATTCATTGCAGAGGTAATAAAAAAGGAAGAAAATTAGTATTTCAGTATGTATTTCCCTGCTGTGCTCAAACTGCTTCTCTGATTGTCATAACGATAAATCAATAACCAAACAGAAACAGACCAAGGATGGTTTTGCCATGTATTCGGTACCCTATGCCTACACTAGAGAAGATGCATGCTTGAAAATTAAAATAAGCCCTTCAGCGGACTACTCAATATTGCTTTTAATTACAGGTATTAGTTAAATATTATGTTGGTTTTATTTCCAAGTCACACACACACAAATCTACATTTTTCTGCAAGATGTTTTTAGCCAACGATAAACACTGAGCTCTCGGAGAAATCATGTTTCTTTGTTAAGCCATGTGCGTGTTTTTCAATTTATCTCCCATTCCAATAATAAAAATAACGCTGTACCTGCTTATGACTATACAAATCAACATATTAATTAGTAAGGCACATTTTTGGTTGACTAAGGCTGGCAAATATCCTATTGCCACTTGTGCATCATCAGAAATCTTCATTAAGGGGAGAACACTCACTGTCTCAGCATTCTCCGCTCTCTGGTAATAACCAGTCTATTGCTGGTCTAGATTTGGGAAAAATTGGTTTAACATGGAAGAGAGTGTTGGAATTTGACTATTTTTTTCCTCTTGCTTTCTGTTGCTATGGAAACGGACCCTTCCAACTCTTAAATTTGCTCATACTGTTTCCTATTAAGCAGATTTACATTTCTCTCTCAGTTTCAGTCACTCCTTGCCAGTCACAGCCCCAGCGATCACCGGCTCTGCCCGCGGTTGTCACACCCGCCCTCCGCCTCTGCACACAGGGAGCGCAGGCGGCACGTCCCAGCCCCAGCGAAGACGCGTGCAGCGGTTCTGGCTGGGTGGAGTTGATTTTCCTCATAGCAGCTTGCCCGTGCCACACACGGGGTCTGTGCTGACAGCAGAGCTGCCAACACGGGGACGTTTCGGTCCCTGCGGAGCACTCCACAGTATCAGGGGCTCCTCTGCTCCTCACCCCGTCCCACCAGTGACCAGACGGACATGTGAAACAGGAACTTCGTGTTTCAGACCAGTGGTCACCAGGGCCCAGATGCTGCTTCATCCAGCATATGTAAAACTTTGGGTTTGTTCTCTCCTTCACCTATTCCTATTTTTATTAATCTCAAATTAAGATCTACCAAGCCCGTCAGTCACAGACCTATGGAGAGGTCTTGCAGAAAAAGGAGGAAAAAGAAGAAACATATGATTGTGAACACACACTTAAGGGAGGGATATCCTCAACAGACAGGTCTAGATTTGTTTTGGCAAACTTTTATGCTGTGTGCGTTACTGAAGTGTTCAGTTTGGAATGGGAGGTTTGATCAGCAGTGCCTGCCGTACACAGTGCTCCTCGTTTATTTTGATCAAACAGTACAGAAGACAGAAAGAGCACATGGTTTAAGTTGTATAAATTGTTTCACTTCCCTATGAAGACTAGCAATCTCTTTGTCAGGCTTCTGAAAAAAACAGAGCATCGGTGTTTGACAACAGCTCTGATTGCTAAGTAAATGCTGGTAATTATATTATCAGTTTATCACAGTTTATTAAAATCCTCTCCATTATTCAAGTCACACCTGTGCACATTATTTTCAGAGATGTCTGAGGCTTGTTAAAGTTGTTTCAAGTATTCTAACAGTAGGTGTAGGCTTGCCTTTATAGTTTTGTTGTTTCTGCTTCACAGCTGATGATTAATGTTCGTATTTATCATCACATTCAAGTTAGAATCTGGGCTGATGAATGTTGCTCTTTGTAGTTTGCCTCCCACTCACAAATTCTCAGCTTGATCCTAATGCAAATAATCTTAAACCTGGGACTCCTCATTTACACGCAGCTCCAGTGCTTAACAGTCACAGCAATTAACATTGTTTTCACTGACTTCTCTTGGCTACTCTCCTGCTTTTAATGCAAATTTGGTATGACAAGATACATGTTTAGAAAAACAGACTGGTAATGTAAAGATATACCTTCCTGAGAAATTAGAAATTATGATATCTCACAGTTTTATGTACTGAGATTACAGTCAGATCAACATTACTGAAAAGCTTCCAGAAGCCAGTGTCTATGCAAGGGCGATACGCACATATAAATGTGCCCTCAAAAAAGAGAAAGAATACAGAAACACAGCAGGAAAAACACCTCTTCATTGAAGATCAGTGAGACACTCACTGTTCCTTGATCCTGGTCAATACTCACACAGTAATTCTGCATTAATATGCAGAACACAGATGAATTAAGAGCTTGTAAGTGGCCCCTAGGTCCAAGCACTACTTTGCTCTGACCTTTTTAAAGCTGCTCAGAACACAGAGCTTGGAGTAGCATCCTTTGCTGCCTCTTGCCCTGGGAAAACAGGTAATCAAATGCACAATGCAGAAGAGAAGTAAAAGAGAAGCAGAACACTCTCAATCATGTTACGTGTTTTCCCCTGGGACTCATTTGTTGTTGTCACAGATAGAGCGATGTACTTCACTCCTAAGAGAGAATCTGCAATGTGCTTATTGATAAAGTTTGATAGTAAATGCCACAGTGGTTTAACAAGATTTGATGGCACGGTACACTAGGTTATTTACTGCACAGGGGACAAGGTCAGACAAGTCTGTCATGAGACTCCCCTGTTGAGTCACAAGGCTCAGAAAGGAGCCCCTTGCTTTCTGAACCCCTTCTCAGAGGAGTCCAAGTGTGGCTGGATCCAGCCTCAGCCTGGGTGAACAGCTTGTGTCTAAAGGCTTATATATGCATAATCAATCCCCCTATCACTTAGCTAAGTTGACAAAGTTTCAGTGCGCTTGTTCCCAATTAACTTACCAAGTATCTGATGTGATAAGGATTCTCCCAGCCCTGAGGAGTTACCTTGAGACACCCAGACTCCAAGAAAGAGCCCAGCACACAACCCAACACCATGCAGAGCTCAGAGGGTGCTGAGCCATCCACTATTTATAGAGTAGGATGACTGACTCACGGTCAAATTTGCATGCTGACCGCAGGTGCCAGTTCTTCCAAATTTGGTTGCAGTTGGGCCTGGGCCAGTACTGTGGCCAGGTGGGCAAATTGCTATAATTAGTCCTTGGCTAATTGTGCTGTTATCTGTCTCCACCCCTGAACCCACCCAGATCCTTGAGTCAGATACAGCTATTGAGAGCAGATGCACCCACCGCAGGTGGTTGTCGGTTGATCAGAGTTACGGCCAAGGGCCGTTCAGTTGCTGGGCTGGGAGGACTTGACCTGCCACAGCAAACAGGTCCCAAAAATTAAGATCAAAAATGAGGGGAAATCCATGCCTTGCAGAATGTATAGTTTTGGGGCAAATATGGGCCATGGACTGGTCCTGCTGGGCAACTGGACAGAAACCTCTGCTCTGGATGTAGCCCTGTATGACAGCCTAGCTGCTCCTAATGGAGCAGCACCCACATCATGCCTTCCAGACTCAGTGCCAGAGAACAGTACTGAGCACATTTAACTCCCTAAGATATGCATACTTGTCTTTAAAATAAAGTGAAAATAGGGAGATGGGTCCAGCCTTCCGCTGCACGTCACAGGGAAAGGCACCCGCGCTCGGGGGCTGCGCCGGAGCCTGGGTCCAGCCCAGCGAGAGGCCGCCCGTGTCCGCGTGAACGGCCCCGCGAGCCGAGCCCGAGTGGTGCCGTGTGGCTGGGGAGCAGCTCACCGGCTGCGGCAGCGCCCGCGGGTGCTGGGGCTGCTCCCCAACAACCGCTGCTCCCCCCGAAACGCCGCCCGCAGCCGGGGGCGCCGGCCTGCGCGGGGCCTCCTGCAGGGAGCTCAGCACCGCGCGGCTCGGGCTGGCGAGTAACGCAGGCTGGAAGGGCCAAAAATCACCCGTCAAAATTATCTTCAGACATCCTGATTTTACTTCTGATTTCCAAACCTTCTCCCTCACATTGGGTTGTAAAGGCAGAGCCAGTCTCAGCTTCCGGCAGCCCTCCACGCCTTGGTATGAAATATTTATGTCTCCTGCAGTTCCTAGTGTGTGGGAGCCACTGAAGCTCACCGGATAAGGTACAGCGAAGCGATAGCTCGTGGTGCTACACTGATAATGTAATAACTTGCAGCTTTTGTAAACCACCAGTGGACAATTAGGATCTGTTACAGAAACACAGCAAAGCAGAACACTTTGTTGTTTTTTGAGAACTGAACAGCATTCAGTGCTCTCCGATGGTATTTGAACCCTCGCATGCTTTGGAGAGGTGGCAGAGGACAGAGCGCAAACTGTCAGCTGCACGTCCAGGTTGCAAAGGCAAGTTGTTTCTGCTTCAGTGAGACACCAGAGGGCTCTCATTGTGCTGGAAACTGCTTCAGCTGTGAAAAAAACTGAAGATGTCTCAGCCAAGATCTTTATTTGCCACCATGAGTGTGATTATCGCTTTGATTTTTTTTTTCCATGTTTTTGAGATGTTTTTGTTAGGGTCAGTTCTCAAACAGAGCAGGTGGAGGGAGGGGATCCTTCCCGCGGACACAGCACTGGTGAGGCCACAGCGGGGGGATCGTGTCCAGAGCTGCGTTCAGCCTGGAGAAGGCTCAGTGGGGTCTTATCCATGTGGACAGATACCTGAAGGGAGGGCGCACGGAGGCGAGAGCTGGGCTCTGCTCGGTGGTGCCCATTTACGGGTAAGATGTTCCTCCAGCGCAGGGCAGGGGACAGCCGGGCACCGCACGGACAGCGGGCTCTGCCACCCCATGCCTGGTCCCCAGCAGCAGCCAGTGTCTGGGGACCAGGGCCCGTCCTGGGAATGCAGGTGTGTGCAGACATCACCCACTCATCAGGTGTCTGGGTGACAAACCCCCAGGGTTCAGGCTGCTGAAACTATCACACCCGTCTCAGTACCTGTTGTGCGAGATCTGCACTGTCAAACAGTCCGTCTGTGACCTGCGGAGGTTAACATGACAAATTAACAACCGATGGAGCTGTTTACCTCTTGAGACCAATACATCTTGCTCCTAAGGGAGGGAGTGAGATGTGAAGGAACTAAGTGCAACAGAGCGTCTTTGGAGAAGCATGTATAAAACATACTCACACCTGTCTACAAACAATAGCAAGTAATTGCTCAAATCTACTTTGAATGTTTCTGGTTTTACTGCTATTGCATCTTCTTCTCTAATTCTGTTTATAATACCAACAGAAAAGGGGGAAAGTACTTTTTCAGCAGTCTGTCTACATGCTAAAGAAAATACTTTATTTAAAGCTTTTGAAGCTCTATCTTTTCCTTCTGAAGGATTTGATAATGAATTATACATTCCAGCACAACATGAAATATTTAACTCATGCTCTTCAATTCGAGTTCAACTTCTCAAACAGAGGAATGAGTTTGAGCCCAGAAAAGACAGGCTGTATAGATATGGATCCACTAGTGCTTACAACAATTTTTGCTTGCTCAGTGCCCAGATCAATAGGACTGAAGTCTCAGAAGGCTTCGGGTGGCCAGAGCTGTTCTATGTGCCATTCACTGAATTACAAGAGAAACTTGCCTTCAGCAGATGGATGTGCAAATATGAATTCAGGCTTGATGCTCTGAAAGTATGCCTGCAGATTTCTAAAGGCTTGGAGGAAAATATGCAAGGAAAATGAAGTGCAATAATTATTGCTCACACAATGAAGCTACTCCCTTGTTTCAGCACTTCTTCAGGAGGGTCACGGCGCTGGCAAAGGGAGGCCCCGCTCTCCGTGTCCCGGGCTGCTCGCTGACACCGCGCTGCGGCCGTGCTGGGTTCCCCTGCAGCTGATTCACAGCAGACGTGAATCGGGTCAGGAGCTGTACGTGAGTGCACTCCATTTAATTTTAATGTGTGTGTATAATTGGATAAAAATAGGCATTAAAAAAGAATTCTGACTTAAGTTTCCAGAGGTATGAAGGCAGATACTATATGGTTACACACAAGATAATTTGCTCTGGTTGTCCAAGGTGTGTCATGGTTATTGATTAGTTACTGTTATCTTTAAGAAAAATAATGGAGGAAGCCATAAAGGTCACTATGTATAGTTTCTAGCTAAAGGATTTATATAAGTATTTGCTACACGTGCAAATGCAATATACAATAATTTTTTAATTCAGTGTGCCTGTGGAAAATTCACTTTCAGATCTAGAACAAAATAACAACTTACCATAACCATAGCCTGGCTCTGCAATTACACACCTATTGGTGTTTTTCTCCACTTAACCTGACCGAGCTTCCAGCCTGCCCGGTGCTATCACCTTGCTGCCGCTGCCCTCGAGGGGCCCCGTCCCCACTCCCTGGGACAGCCTGGAGCGGCGTGCAGGCCCACGGGTGGCCCTGCCACAGCTGGTGATGTGCTCAAAAACATGATGCTTGAAGCAAAGAATGTCATGGCCAGGCCAGGACCAAAAATGATGGAGATGTTGCTGGTTTTCTCAGAATGGCCTTGCGAACGACGTGGACGGAGGCTGGCATTTGGACGGGCAACAGCAGAGCGCAGGAGGCTTCCAGGCACTTGTGGGAGCGCAGGAGGGTCACACGTGGCCTGAGCGCCTGACTAGCAAAGGCAGCGTCGTGTCCTGGGCATGTCCGAGAGGAACTACCCGACCTGCCTCTGCGCGGCTCTCGGGCAATGGTTCCATCGGCAGCGTGTGGCGCTGTGCCGTGGGTCCAGCCGTTCTCACAACCAGCAGCGCTGGGGCACGGGATGCGGTCACCTCCGAGGCTGGAAACAGCCCCCGCAGGGAACACCTGGGAGAAGAGTGTGTTTGCGCATGTGTGCGTGTGCCAAAGGTGTAGTAAAGACACAGCCGTTCGTCTTCCCGGGCACGTGTGGGTTTCTCTCAACCAGATGGTAAATTCTAAAAGTAGCACTTTCCCTGAATTTCAGCCCTTAGTGTTATGGATGGAAGCACTAATCGGGTAAACAGATGCTTATCATGTACGGTGGAAATCCTTACTCATAGTAGGCATATGTTATAAGTGAGCGTGAAGTGAGGCACGTATGTAAATTAATCAGGCTCAATTTCCAAACTAGTAAAGAAAAGTGCGTTTTCCTGGGCCAGTAAAAATAGATCACTTGTGACATGAGTCATAGTTATAACTTCCACAAGTGGGGTTGCGCTGAAGTTATGGACCATATGTATTTCACAGGGGACTGCCTGCTGGAATTAAAATTCAGGAGAAGAAATGTGTTTCCTCTGGCTCATTTCCTATTATTTGCCTTAAAGGCTCTTTCTATAAATTGCAGAGCTGCACCATCATCTGTAGGAAAGACGCTGTGAGATGGGATGTGAAATGCGGTTACTGAATGAATGAATGGACAGATATGTTGTGGTTTATTGTGTTTTGTTTTGTTTGTTTTGTTTTGGTTTGTTTTGGTTTGGTTTGTTTTGGTTTGGTTTGTTTTGTTTTGTTTTGGTTTGGTTTGGTTTGTTTTGTTTTGGTTTGGTTTGGTTTGGTTTGTTTCATTTCATTTTGGTTTGGTTTGGTTGGTTTGTTTTTAAAGGGACATGTTTTGAACAGGAGAATGTAAACATCTGGAAATCGGTGGGCCACGACCTGTCCTTTCTGTCCTTTCTTGCAGAAATCCTCTCCTGCTTTCAAAGTGTCCAGCCTTGGATACATGGGAAGTGAAGACATGAAGAGTGTCATATGGGCTGGTTTGAAATCCTCGTGAATTGTAACTGCAGTGATGAAGGATGGACAAGAGCCTTTAGGGAATATCGAGGGGCTCCATCCTGACCCTGCTGTGGACCTTGCAGGGCTGGTGGGCAGTTTGGGTGGCATCTGGCCCCAGGCACTGCATGTATCCTGTCGCTGGTGCCTGGTTGGCATCCGCGGGCAGTTTTTGTCCTCTGTGAATAGCTGTTTTCTCCATACTTAACCAACCCGCTTTTTGTCCCCTTTGACATCCAGCAGCTACTGGGACTTATTCAGTTTCTTAGTAAAACATAAAAATCCCATAGTAAAGCTTGGCATATCTGGTTGGCTTTCAACAAAGCCTGAGTGCGTCTCCCAAGGAGATGTTGTGCAGCAAGAAAGGTAAGACAGTGAAAACGCAAACCTGAAAGCAGAGATCAGCACACTCCAGCTGTTCGTGTCTCGGTCAGGGGAGCGTGGTGAGAGCAGACTCCGAGCTCTCGGGGAACCACGCACGTTTGCTTCAGGAGTAAATCCCGAGGCCTAGAGCAGTCTCTGAAATTTTCTTCTGGATCACCGAGGACAGAAAGTCCTGTTATCAGTTATTTTGATGAGGCTTCTGGCCACAACTACAGATTTGTAAAGAAGTTGCAAAATGTAAGCAGAAATAACTCAGTGAACTTCAAAATGCAAGAACCGATTCAGACTGGAAAGGCTGGTCCAGCTCCGTGTGCTCACCAGTAAAACCACCTTGGGCTCCCAGCGGAACCAGAGCCTGCAGGGACGCAGCGAGCAGAACCAGCTCCCTTCCCTGAAGCTGCACGGGTTCTGCAGTGCAGAGCAGCTGATTGACATCATGAATGTTTCTCAATATGCATCCAGGAGCAAAACCAGAACTTGCATCTCAAACATGGTTTGGTCGTTGCCAGCAGCTTTCGCATCCTGCACCTTCCAAGTGAAAGTAAAGTGCAATTATTTCAGGCCAAGAACTTAAATGCGCTTTATCCTGGTACTAGACCACTATCCATCCCGACTGTGTGATGGCAGAACTGACAAAGAGGCTTTTCTGTGGGTGCTTCTGGTATGATACTGTGCGAGCTGAAGGAACTTGGCTCAGTCCTCCTTTCTGTCCCTAGGGAAAGTTCAGCTCTTGCAGTGCCCTTAGGGACCAGCGCAGCAGAGCCCTTGAGATCCTGCATTAAAGCACAGCTCTGCTAGCTTAGGAAATGAAAACACTGTGTTTAAGTATTGACAACTTCAGGGAAGTCTTTAAACTGGTAGACTGACGATTGGAGCATGATGCTGAATATTACAGATCAGTGCTCAGCAGAACGCAGACTGAAGCAAGGGATGCCTCATCTGTAACTGCTTGCAAGAAACAAATGTCCCAAGGATCACTGTAAGGAGTAGAGCACAAGAATGTGGTACACTGGAAAGTTTAAGCAGATAGGAAAGCAATTAAACTTTTAAAATGCAAAAATCTAGATATTCTATAATCAGTTAATATTTTTTACGTGGGGATCTTTTACTGAGCGATTTCCAGCAGCCTGTGCTCGGTCAGCGTTGAGCCAGCCGGGTGCCCGGTGCCGGGAGGGGGCTGTGAGGGCAGCACTGGCTGCTCCGTGCCGCACCAGCTCGCTCCGCGCGCAGAGCCGCTGCTGGGCTCGCTCAGGTGCAATAGCTGCGGTGGTTTCTGTGAGAGGACCTTTGTAAAGAAGATGAATTTTTTTTTCCTGTGTCTTTGCTCACAAATAATGTACTTTGAGACCCATACTGCTAATAGGTTTCTACTGGGATAGTCTTGTCCTTGGGTAATTAATCCCTATCAGATTTTTAAGTTACCTTTCTGGAGTCCTTGTAACTTTGTGGATTCATGTATGATGTATATATCATATGCTCCCACAGATATGTGCTCCAGAGCACTGCTTCTGCGGTTGTTTTCAGACATCGTGGACAATGGCTTTCCCAGAATTAATCGATCATGCGAAAAGCTGCCTGCCTTCAGCAGATTGTGTGCAGTGTGCTCTGAACTAAACTCACTCATTAATAAGTGTTTGTATCTCATTCGTGGATAACACGGGGACAAAAGGGGAGAACGGGAACCCTTGAAATAACAACTTCTCTTTGAAGAATTTGCACATCCAGCTTGAAGAAAGAAATCCAACATGAACAATATTAAAAAATAACTATTTATAAAATTCAGTTCCTGAGCAGCCAGCTTACTTGCTTTTTAAATAAGTTTATGAGACGTAATTTGTTCTCTGAGAAAGGAATAATATGATATGTTTTCTGATTAATTTACAACTAGGAGGAATGTAAAGTGAAGGGTTGTTGCGTTTCTGTCTACAGTTCCTTTAGGAGATGTAGAGCGCTGTTTGACCTGAGCGCTCCGCGATGATCCGGCGGATCCGGTGCCCGGTCTGAGGGTGCGGACGCTGCTGCCGGTGTCTCGGGAGGGACGGTGGACACGGGCTGGGTGACCTGAAGTGTCCTGATCTCCGAACCTGCTGCCAGGTTGTCTTCCACTGTTGTGTCTTCTACAGCAAACTCGCTTGTGTAAATGTGTGATGGTATCTCTGTTATGTTTATATGGAAATTGTACTTCCTCCTGGTGTCTGTGCCGTGAATGTTTCACATTTGAGAGCCCCAAGAAGTCTCTAACCCATATATTCCTTGGGCAGTACTGCAGGGCCTTTCTGAATGTAAATGTTTTCATTCCAGGGCGTTAATCTTGCACAATACCCGGCTTTTGGAAGTCTATGCCAGCAAAATGGATTTTAGTTTCCTGACATAACAAAAGAGATGTGAAAACCAAGAAAAACTGTTTCCAAACTTCTAAAGGGATTTCTGCAGCAGAAAAAAGCTCACTTTTTAAAATGGGAACTGGATGAGCTTTTCCAGCTCTCTGAACGTTTGCATCTTGTCTTTCAGTTATATTTCTGTAAATTGAAACACAAAATGTTTCTCAATGGCATTGCAGCTGGGATTATCTAACTGATATGGATATGGCTGTCAAAGGGGTGCACAACAATTTTTGCCTTTTTAGTACTTATTCCGTCATTGTCTCCACAGAAGTACAAAGACTTTTTGAGCACAGACATGTAGACATATTTTTCATTTGCATACCCTCCCTTTAGCAGCTGGCAGTATACTTAGTTAAACATTGAGTGTATGGAAAATAAATGGCGCATCGGTACTTTCATACCTTAATATGTTTTTTAAAGAAACCGACCTTTTGATATCCAACATGTACAAGGTATTAGTTGCTACTTACTCCATTGCTTTCTCTTCCTTCTTCCTATGTAAAATTTAAATATTCTATTTTGTTTTTATTTCTGGATACAAGAGGTTTGAACTTTACAGTTATAATTGCACTGTCACCTTCACCTGTGCTCAGCTGTTATTGCTTATGCTGCACATCAATGTTAAGATGACCTTTCTGCACCTGTGACCAAGTTTTCTAGTGTGAGGGTGACCAGCTCAGGTCACTGAGCTTGAGTTGGGGGCTCCTTTCAGTGTCCCCTCAGTGTAAGAAGTGTGGCATCGGGGACAGGCCGAGCCGCGAAGGGCAGCAGTAGCTACACAGGAGTCTGCTTTGCAGGAGGAACGTCGCGGCGGCTCAGAGCTGCCCAGGTCTCAGGGCTCGCACCATGGGTGCAGGGGCCGGCTGAGAACAGGCACCGTGCCTGGCGCCTGGCCGGCCATGCGACCACAGCTGGCAACCGGCTGCTCTCTCCGTAGGACAAAGCCACCTTTTGGAACAAAAGGAACCACCGCGAGGGCAGCAAAACCCCTTTGTTAGGACAGACTTCAGCAGTGGGGCTGCGAAGTGACCCAGCTTCACCTGTTGCGAGGGTCTGGGAAAGCAGGGGCTGGTTCGTCCGTCCCGGCCGCCCGGCACGCAGGCGCTGTTCGAGGCTCCGCTCCGCACCGCACCTCCGCACCCGGCCGGCAGCGACGGCGGCGACCGGGGCAGCCGCTCCTCCTGTGGCCGGACGGTGCAGGTGGCCCTGGCTGTGCCCAGAGCAGAACCGGAGACCTGCGACATGGAGAAAGCGTCAGCAGATGGCACTCGTGACATGCAGCAGATTTTCTGCATCTTTGCAAAGAAAGAGAAAATACAGTCAGTTTGTGCATTTTGGCACAAACGTGTGTGCCAGCAGCTCTGGGCTCGGCTGCTGGCACACATGGCTCAGCTGGAGGCGAGGGCAGTGAGGATGCTGGCAAGCGATGGGGAGACGTTCCCGGCGCTGGCAGCACTCCTGCCTCTGGCTGGGAGGGTCTGGGGCTGCCGGCGGGGGCCGTGGGGGCTGGAGAGCTGAGCCGGGTGCATCACAAATCCGGGCATGCAGCTAATAGCAACCTGGGCAAGCTTCCAAAGATCATCCTTGCTCATGCTTTCCGCTTGTGATTTACTCAGCAAGAAAATCCACCCATTCTGAATGTCTCTGGAGAAGTGAGTTGGCTTTAATGCGAGGTCAGCTCAGTTTCTAAACATGGTACTGGCTGGCTGATCAGCCTGTGTGCATCTTCTGCGATCCCATCCCTGTCTGTAGTTGTACCCCATCCGCATACGATGGACCCGTGCTTCAGCAGAGCACAGCTTCAGGCCTAAAGTCAGCACACCACGAACTTTCCAAACCTCCGATAAATCTAGTGTGAAAACCCTATTTCAAATTGTTTGGACTTGAGATGTGTTTCCCCAGTCTTTGCAGGCAAAGTCAGCATATAGGTCACTGGGAAAGGGACAGCCTGCACTGACAGTGCAGCAGGTTGGGAGCTACTTGTTGGAATTGGGTTTGTACAAATCTAGGGGCTGTCAGAGGCTCACCAAGGGTGCCAAAAGGGTTAATTGATGTGACTGGGATCTGGTGTGTGTCACCTGTGAAAAATTGTGGTGATCAGGAGAGGACTGTGACTGGAAAATAGTGATACAGCCCCAATCTTTAAGAAGGGGAAGGAGGAGGACTCAGACGGATGGGCTGGTCAGCCTCACCTCAGTCCTGGAACAACCACGGAGTGTGGCCCCTGGAATCTGATCCCAAACAAAGCACAAGAAATCAGCTGGGACCAGTCAACATGTTCCCCAAGGCAGGTGCTGCTTGGGCAGCCTGATGGCTTTCCATGGCAGGATGGGTCTGCGGGGCAGGGGACAGCGGGGACCAGGGTGCTGGGGCTGAGTGGGGATGTCAGCACCATCTCCCACCGCACTCCCCGGTGGGAGCTGAGGAGACACGTTCCGGGCTGGATGGACCTGCTGTTGGGTGCGATGGGAATGGACTAGGCTCACAGAGTGGCTGCCCAGCAGTGACTGGAGCTGACGCTGGAGCCAGCGGCGTTTCACATCCTGGCAAGGGGGGTTATTATCTCCTCTGCTCGGAGCAGGCAAGGACACCTGGGGACCTGCATCCAGTTTCAGGCTCCCAGTTCAAACGGGATGTGGAGCTGCTGGAGCGGAGCCAGCAGAAGCTGCGGTGATGGTGAGGTATCCGGGGTCTGTAGCCAAGGCGGGAGCTGGAGGCTTGTTGAGCCTGGCTGGGGAAGCTGGCGGGATGGTCTGACCGCTCCTGGGTCCACTGCCCACAGCAGCGGCTCCAGCAGGAGAGCTGGGCGGTGCTGGAGCAGGCGCTGGAGTCCCCGTCCCCGGAGAGCTGACGGCAGCTCTGCTGTGAGCAGCAGGTTAGGTCAGGGTCCCTTCCAGCCACAGTGTTTACGGTTCTGTGTAATACCCCAGGGAAATTAGGAGAGAATTGGTAGATTGTCATGTACTGAAACTACAAATGCTTGTTTTCATATGTTCTGTGCTTCGATCCATATTGTCTTTTTAAAGTTCACCTTGTGTAATAAATAATTTATAGAATTTGTTACAAAATATTATATCAATGTTAAGGTTATACGATATGTCCAAAATTTGTATTTTATTATGAAATTTCTGTCCTATTACTCCTAGAACAGACGTAAGAAGAAAGTTTGTGTTAAATGCAGAGTTATTGCTAAATATGCTGTTCACAGACATTGAAGGCTCCTGGAAGACACTGATGTAATGACCCAGGATTTAAAACATACACATACCGTTTTTCTAGTGAAACTCGTAAGCCAGTTTCTCCTCTACAAATCACAACAGGGTATGTTCTCTGTGTAATTCAGGCTTTGCTGAAATGTGCATGGTACTCCTAAGAACCTTCTATCAATAGTGCCCATGAGAGAAAATGGATAAACCCCTGGAAACAGGCTTTAGCTAAAAATTACAGGACTATTAGCAGGCTAGAATCTTATGTATAAGTAGACCTATCTGTCTTGCTCTTTGTAGATTAATGCAATGCCTTTTAAGTCAACTGTTAATACCTTATTAAAATATTCACTGTTGTTTTGCTCACATACTTTGCAGCACTTGTGTCTCTCATGTAACCAGTTCTTCCTCCAGGACTTGCAGAGCGCATGGCAGTGGAGGTCTGCTGCTTTAACCCCGATTTATTGAAATCCAGGCCCAGAAGGACGGTGTGACTTGTGCACAAATCACTTGGCAGGTCAGAGACAGGGCCAGAGGGCTGCTCCCCCAATCCCACTGCACCTTCATGGCTGAACCAGAGTGCAGTACAAGGGACAAAAGGACAGTAAAATCTTTAGTGACAAGCCGACAGTACCGTCACGGACCAAACCAACCCCCTGCCCACGGTGCTGGACACCCACGCAGAGCTGCAGCGTGCCAGTCCCTTGCAAGCCTTGTGCTGGGACACCGGGCTCCGAGGTGTCCCTGGTGCCCAGAGACACGTGGTGCTGCCCACACCGTGCCCTCTCCAGCTGACATGCCAGCCAGGGCTGGTGAGGAGCCGCGGGCTGTGCGGGGGGTGTCCCCATGGGGGGCTGGGCAGCAGGACGCGCTGCGCAGCAGAGCCCGAGGGTCCTGCTGGATCTGCACCAGGGACGGTAACGTTGGCAGAAATAGTCGTAGAAAGAATTTTTAATGTGCATAAAATTGAGACTATTTTAAGACTAGAAATCAGAGACTCTCTGTGTTCATGATTTCATTCCCATGAGCACCTCTCTGCTTATAAATACCTCCTATTTGCATTGAATTGTTTATTGTTAATAGCTTTGGTGTTTAGAAGGTACAAATAACATATCTCCTGGGGAAAGGAAATGTCTTTCCTGACATATAAAATATCTACTTTGTCTACTTTTGAACTAAGGAGAAGTACTTTGAGAACTATTACATAGTTTTTAACATCTAATAGGAGATTATGGTCTGACCTGCAGTTCCGCGGTCTGTCTGGTCCCTCTGTCCGGACTCCGGTTTGGGAGGGTGCCGCACGCTGGGCCAGCACTGGGCTGAGCTGGTGCCGAGGGCAGAGCAGCGCTGGGGCCGCGGGGCAGCGCCCTGGGCCCTGCCGGCTGTTCGGAGGCTGCAGCTGCTCGTGCACGGGGTGCGGGAGCCGGGTTTGTCTTCTTGGGGGTGTGTTTATAAGTTCTGCGGACTCCAGCTAAGCAGCATCACTTGGCCTTGTTCAGTGAGGATTTACAGGTACTGGCACCATGACATTGGCTATATGGCAACGAACCAGTTTCAATAAACCAGTTTTCTGCTGTTGTCTGTTGGTTTAGACCACAGTATTAAATGAAGAAATCACCTAATAAATTCATTTATTAGTGCCTTCAAAATCTAATAAAGAAATATGTCAGGCATTAATTTACCTGGAAAGATAATCAGAGAGACCCTTCGACTGGAGCAGGCAGTCTGGACAGCGTCTTTAAAGTTAATGGTCTATGAAGCAAGAAGCTAAGAGTCTGTACAGCTTCAGCCTCTGTTAGCATCTCTTTGCTGGTAGCATGCAGCAAGAGGCAGCAAAAGAATATTGATTTGCTCCAAAACTACTCCATAGCGCTCCCCAGTCCTCAGCAAAGGAAAACTCCTCGTGGCAGGAGGATTTGTCACGGCCCCGGTAAGGCAGGATGGAGCTGGGACCCACCTCCTCTGGGTCAGAGACGCTTCCGAGCTGTGGGTCACGTCGGGTGGAGCATCGTGCTGCATGGAGAGGGCGATGGGATGGGCGAGCGCTGCAGGGGTCAGCGCTGCACGGCGGGCCCGGACCTCTCCGGCCTCAGGGATTCACTAATTAAACACTGAGGAACAATCCCTCTGAGGTTTGTAAAACATTCACATTGTCTGAGCTACCGGAGGTCACACGTTCTGCTCTTGCAGCAAGATTGAGCAGCACTGCACCTTTGCTTTGAGCCTTTTCACTCTGGTGCTGCTCTCTGTGCATTCAGATCTGTGGCCCCTAGTGTTCGCCTTGCAGAAGCAGATTTTCCAGAGGTGCAGTGGTGTCTTCATGAGTGAAGATTCCTGAATTGTTTTAGATGTGGGGCACATCATCATTAAACAACGGTAAAGTATCTTGGATTGTAGGATTATGCGTTCAGTCTTTTCCTGGAGTTGTATTCACATTTATTTAAAAGTGAATTTTCACTTAAAGTAATTCTAGCTCTGCAGAAATCAGTGGAGTCAAACCCAGTGAGAAGTAGATGTTTTCTGCTCTTTCCTTAACTCTTGGTTTTAGGGGTCCAGCGAGGACGGGCGCTGGTATTGGGAGGTTCTGCCACCTCCTGCGCTGCCCACTGCACTTTGATTACTGCTAAAACTACCGACTCGATCTCCCACCAGCTGACGCTTTTGTTCCCTTTTGTGCACTTTCACCTTAGTTGAAATCCATCAGCTTGCATAAAAAATTAAGAACAGACTTCTGAACACCAGCTTTGATGAGATGGAGATGAGATGAAGAGATTCGAGCAGCTGTCTCTCAGAAACTGCAATAATAAAAGATGTACAAGTTTCTTCCACTCAGTAAAATCCAATGGACATGCCTAAAATCCTGTAAAACCTGTGAGGCGGAAAATGCACCTTCTGCAGCCTCTTTTCCCTCTGTCACAAGCAGGTCAGAACAGACACATCGGGTCTGTCTTTGCCCATTCAGGCTCTTCTCGTGTGGATTCCAGGTGTGACTCGGTCTCTTTGCGCTGATCCTGTGTGCTCCTTGAAACTCCCCAAAAGCCTCAAACCTCAGCATGCTGCTGTGAGAAAGCCAGGATCAACAGCTTTTGACTCACAAATAGTCATTTTCCAAAGATTTTTTTCCCTTCGTCCCTCCTTTGATTGTGTCCACCTTTCCTTTCTGTCTTCTCCTAATTGCGGTCTGTTTGGGGTGCAAATCTTGGTACGTGTTGAGCTCTCCCTTGTCGTATCTGCCCACAGCCCCTCTCAGGGATTGCCGGGGGGGTAACTCTGGTGTTCAGGACAGACAGAACCAAAGTTCTTGCTTGGAAAGGTCTCCCCTCAGCCTCCTGGTCTCCAGCTGAACCCCCAGGTCCCTCAGCTGCTCCCATCACACCTGTGTTCTTGAAATTCATGCTTAATTTTAACTTGGTTTCTGGTCACCCTAATATAATAATAATGGCTAAGTTCTGCATGTTACCTTAAAATAAGAGAGCAAAAAGTTTCTTGTTTAAACACAAAAATGAATAACATCACCTGTGGAAAAAACCCTTGATTCTTCATCCTCTATAATGTAGTTTTTTCCACTAGGATTAAAAGGTTTTAAAATATCTTCCTTAATGTCCAGTGTTCAATTGTTTTTCTCAGGGTCACAAACCATTTTGCACAGAGCAAGAGCAAAGCACAGCTTGTTCTCTAAACCTACGCTCTGCTCCTGCCTTTCTGGGAAACCGCAGGCGAGCTGTGTGTTTTGGAAACAACCGCAGGTTTCCAGGAATCCCCAGTGAGCAGAGACCTCCTCACAAAGCGGAGCCCGAGGGCTGAGCGCCCAGCGAGAGGGAGAGAATGGCGATGGGCCCGGGGGGTCCGGAGTCCCTGCTCCCCTGGGGGTGCTGCGGGCAGGAGCCCCAAGCCCAGGCCGCCTGCAGGGCTCTGCTGCTGGGGACACCCCGCCTCAGTGTGCACCTCCGCGTCGGTGTGTCCCCAGCCTCAGTGTGCACCTCCACCTCGGTGCGCACCCCAACCTCGGTGTGCACCTCCGCGTCGGAGTGTCCCCAGCCTCAGTGTGCACCTCCGCGTCGGTGTGTCCCCAGCCTCAGTGTGCACCTCCACCTCGGTGCGCACCCTAACCTCGGTGTGCACCTCCGCGTCGGAGTGTCCCCAGCCTCGGTGTGCACCTCCGCGTCGGTGTGTCCCCAACCTCGGTGTGCACCTCCGCATCAGTGTGCACCCCAACCTCGGCGTGCACCTCCACGTCGGTGTGCACCTCCACGTCGGTGTGCACCTCCATGTCGGTGTGCACCTCCACCTCGGTGTGCATCCCACCCCCAGTGTGTCCCCAGCCTCGGTGTGCACCTCCACATCAGTGTGCACCTCCACCTTGGTGTGCACCTCCATGTCGGTGTGCACCCCAACCTCAGTGTGCACCTCCACATTGGTGTGTCCCCAACCTCGGTGTGCACCCCAACCTCAGTGTGCACCTCCACCTCGGTGTGTCCCCAACCTCGGTGTGCACCCCAACCTCAGTGTGCACCTCCACCTCGGTGTGCACCTCTGCATCAGTGTGCACCTCCACCTTGGTGTGCACCTCCACCTTGGTGTGCACCTCCACCTCGGTGTGCACCCCAACCTCGGCGTGCACCTCCACGTCGGTGTGTCCCCAACCTCGGTGTGCACCCCAGCCTCAGTGTGCACCCCAACCTCGGTGTGCACCTCCACGTCGGTGTGCACCCACTGCGGAGAGGCAGAGAGACCCCTGCTGCCCCGCCGATGCTCCCCTGCTGCAGCCCTGCTAGGACAAAATCATGTTTAGGAAATCCACTGCTGAGAAATGTCCTTTTGAGAAATTTTTAGCAGAAACAATGGTCCAGCTGTGCTGTGGTGTGAAAGAAGGTGGAAACTCTGCCCTGGACTGTTTGCAGTTGTTCTGTGGGCTGGAGGTGCAGGTGGAGAAGTCCATCTCTCCAGGAGGGGTTTGCAATGGGCTGTGTGTGCAGCAGGAGCCAGGAGCTGTCTGTGGAGCTGCACCCCGGGGACAGGACAGGACAGGAGGGCTGTTCCCTGCTCCCAAACGCCACTGCTCCTGCGACCCATGGCCACCAAGAGGGCAGTGAGCATTTCCCAGGCTTGACTGGATCTCGCCAGAAGGAACAAACCCACTCACGTTCTTGCCATGTAAAGCACAATGTTAAAACATTTCAGAATTGCACAATAGCTCAGTCGAATGACAACCTTTTTCCTTAAAGATAGATGTTGCCATTAATCAAGTGTTCATTTGCTTTGCTTGAATAAGCCAAGCTCATTCCAAGAACAAAAAGGCTGCCACTGGAATAGTCCAGCTTTTCAATTTCAAACCATCTGCAGATTACAGAATAAATGAAATATTCAGCATACACAAATACTGTACAGAATGATATGATACAGACCATTTCACTTCCTTTCATCCTTTTCCAACTTATTGGCTTTTAAGTAATAGATAGACCTACATCAAAAGCTCCACTCAAATAAGAATAAACAAATACTTAAAGCACACATTACACGTGGCATTGCCAGCCATCTGTAAAGGACACAGAATTATTCTCTAAAGAGTAGAGAGGCAGGTTCTTAAAGCCACCCACAAGACCAGAGCCTGAACAGTGACATGTCTGAACAGTCGGCATGTGTCGGGCACAGGGGAGCATCTCTGTGTGATGACAAAAGTCAAGACAGACTTTGCCGATAGGACCCTACAACCCGTGTAACTTTTCAACCCTTTCTATTCAGCCATGTTGAAGATGTCAGGCAGTCTCTTTTATGTCAAATTGTCTGCTATTTCATCTCCTATAGCTCTGCCTCCTCGGTGCTCTCCTCTTGGAGGCGTGTGTCCTAAACAGGTCTGTTGGCGGATACTTTTCCTCTTCTCATCAACCTTTCAGGGTGGCAGTGTCCTCAGGCAGCTTTTCCCCCTCTGCCCCCAGTGCTGTGGAACCTCATCTGTGGTGAATTCATTGGTGCTGACAGACAGACAGACAGACAGACAGACAAACAGACAGACGCACCCTCCGCTCCAGACCAGCCTCGTGCCGGACAGCTCTGTCCTCTCACCTTCCCACACACAAACACGGAGGATTCTTCCATCACATCTGCAGCAAATAGTGTTTCCTGGTTGTTTACGCAGCCCAGGTTTATCTGAAACGTCGCTTATCTCACGCACGTGTTTGCAACCTGCCTGGACACGCGCGACCCTGCCCCAGCAGAGCCCGGGCAGAGAGCTGTGCAAGGATCTCTGTGTTACTCCGTGTCACACACGCTGCTCGTCACGGGCAGAGGGCTCCTGGCAGCCAGCCCCGCTCTGTCTGTCACTCCCCAGCTGGTGACACGCTCGCTCCCGTCTCGAGCGGCTCAGCCTTCAGCACCACATTGCCAGCTTTTCCAGCGATCTCTCGTGATTCTCTTGTACTTGCTCTGAGAAGCAATTTCATTATCTGTCTCTATCTGCCCAAACACCTTTTCCTGCCTCACAGAGCCCTGTCGGTCAGCAGGCTGGTACATTGCATTGCTGTGTCCCGCTGTTCCCTCGAATCTCCAGGCCCTCAGGCACGTGTCCCGCAGCCGGGCTGTGCCACCCATTACTGCTCTTCCAGTCAGGCACCGGCTGCTTATTTAGAGCTGTATTTGTGCAGGACAGGAACTGTGGCCATTCACTGACTAGGATTGCAACTCTTCTCCACTTCCATTCCTGTGGGAGTCTTTCTCAGATACAAAATTTTAGCATTTTACACAAAATTCTGGGTGTTGATAAGGCCTGTACAAGGACACTTATGCTTTCCTAGCAAATGAGTCGTGCCTCAGGCACACCCATCCAAGTCATGATCGCTCAGTTCAGTTGCTTCCCATTTTTCCAAGTTTTCCGTGCTGCCCAGGCTATTTTCCAATACAACATGGTTCACACTCTTTGGACCAGTGGTTACGCCACACGTCCCACAACTGGTCCACACTATCGTTTTGTCCATTTGCTCCCCATCTCTGAAGATTCCCACAATGGTACGGTGTCCGGTGTCAGGAAGGTCTCTCGTCACACACTCCATCCCTGCTCCGTGACAAAGTCCCACCGTTAACCACCCCAACCTCCCTGGCACATTCCCGGTGCTGCTCTTCACTGGAGGCAGGAGACTGTCCATGCCACGTGTCGGGAACCCTCATAACCAGGGGAACAGTGTCCATCCCTGCCAGTGAGCAACACCCCGCGCCTCAGGGGGGTGGGGAAGGGCCTACAGCACAGCAAAAAATTTCGTGGTTTACAACAAAATTTGGAAAGAGAAACAAATCTCACCCAGCAGGATGTGACCTTGTGCCTGATCGGAGTCCCCTCCGTCCCCAGCCCAGGGCACATCCCTGGCCCCGCAGCCAAGCTGCTGTTTCTGTCCCTGGGCATCGTCCCACAGCTACACTGCCACCAGCAGCTGGTATCAGCTCTCCAGCCGGTATGAAGTGCAAGTGACTCAGACAAGCTCTTCCTAGGAATTCCCCTTCTTACTTCTTCCTTCTTAACACGGCTGAATTGCAGTTTGATTACATTTTAGTGTCTTTGAAATTGCAATGAAACACTGTTAAGCTTTCTGAAATTGCAGTTTTATTTTGTATTTAGAGGACACTTTGGAAGGTTTTTCTTTATTTTATCTTTGTCCTGCTCAGTACATGGTTGAAGGACAGCCTTACCTGACTCCTCTGGTGCCTTGGAATGTGATGCACATGTTGGGGAGTGCTTTTCTTGGAACTACTGTCCTACACAATATGTATTGCACACGTTAATTACACAGTAGTTCCTATAGACTCCCGGTTTGAGCTGTGCTGCTGTATGTTTTTAAGATATCACAAACTGGTACAGATGGCTGACATTGATCTGGAGTAGTTTGTCCCCAGCACCTCTTACTCCTACCACCTTTTTTCATGCTAGTAGGTCAGACTGTGTCCTCACGACCATAACTTTTCCACCATGTTCCTTCTACCAAAAGTTACAGCTCTCATGTGCCACTCCAGAACCTCAGGTCGCCACAGCCCGATGCCCCTCAGCGCTCAGCAGAAGCCACAATCTCTCCCACGTTCGCTTCCTCCCCTGCCTGCTGGGCAGCTGCCCTGCTCACGACCTTATAATCACCTCAGTTGCTGTGCTCAGGAATTAATCATTAATTTCTGGCCACTTCCCATCCTTTTGCCTTCTGATGTCCCAGTTCCCATTGCTAAATTCCCACTCCCCTGGTTTCCTCTGCCTTTGCGCAAGAGTAAACAGTGCATCCCTGCTTTTTCCTTTTATTCCTTTAGTATTAGTTTTATTTTTATTCGCTCACTTCAAGCCCTGAAGGAAAGGCCTGAAGGATGCACCTTTCCCAGAAAGAGCCATGTAGCACCAGTTCTGAGCCCTTTACTTCCTCCCTTATCTCATGGCATCTTTGCATCTCTTCCTTAGGAGGGTTCTGATGGCTCAAGTCTTCCCCTCACATCTTCACACTGCCTCAGTCTTCTCCGATCCGTGCCAGCAGGCACCTGGCATTGTCAGCCCTTTCAGTTTTATCCCTTAAAGGAGGTTCTCTTCTGGTTACAGATTCTAATGGGTCACTCTGTCTGCTGTGATTTATGGTGTCTCCATTGAAGGTTATGGAAATAGAACATAACTCCCTGAGCAACCCCATCCATCGGGGCAGAGTCACGGTAATCACCTATTTATCTCCTATTCAATAGACTTGCTGCAGTGCTCATTACGAATTCATTTAAACTGATGTACAGTGTCCAATTATGTACTAACGGTGATGAGAAACATGAAAAAACAAATGCTGGTTTAAAATTGCAAAATGTACCTGGGCAGCAAACTGCATTGCCATGGCTACTGATGGATTCTGACTCCTGGGGTCTGTTTGTTTGCTTGCATGTGAAAACTTCATCCCCAAATTCTCATCACCCCATGGGGCACTGCTCACTCCGGCACAGACAAGTGCGTGTTGTCAGTGTGAACAAATGCCCGTGCAGACCTGCATGTCCCCGCTCTGGGACAGCACCGCCAGGCTCCGGCAGACCCGCGTGTCCCCGCTCTGGGACAGCACCGCCAGGCTCCGGCAGACCCGCGTGTCCCCGCTCTGGGACAGCACCGCCAGGCTTCGGCAGACCCGCGTGTCCCCGCTCTGGGACAGCACCGCCAGGCTCCGGCAGACCCGCGTGTCCCCGCTCTGGGACAGCACCGCCAGGCTCCGGCAGACCCGCGTGTCCCCGCTCTGGGACAGCACCGCCAGGCTCCGGCAGACCCGCGTGTCCCCACTCTGGGACAGCACCGCCAGGCTCCGGCAGACCCGCGTGTCCCCGCTCTGGGACAGCACCGCCAGGCTCCGGCAGACCCGCTCCCTGGCAGCAGAGGCTGTTTGTCCCTCTGCTCGGGGCAGTGACTGTGCGTTGGCGTCTTGCCCGGTGGTGACCACAGGGCCGGTGTCTCCACAGTGGAGGCAGCAATGTCCAGCTGGATGTGACACACAGGAAAGGGCCAGGAGCTGCTGTTTGGCCCCAGAGAGGCCTGTGAAAGCTCTCCTGGCTGCCCGACAGGAGGTGATGGAGATGTTATTCACACTGTTTTTATGCATCCAAGGCATTCTGCTTTGTTTATGGATAATCCATATCCTTTTAATTAGCTGCTGTTAGCGGAGTGCTGCCAGGAGATAATCACTCTGTTTGACTGAGGCTGGGACCACCATCCTTCGCACTCTGAACACACTGGCCTGGGGGCTGGTCCCGGCTCATTGCACAGAAACATACGTGCAGTGCAAGAGGAGTGGAAGTGCCAAAACTGACCTGATCTGGAAGTGGGGCTGGTCAATAACAGAAGAAACTGGGTAGACTGTAACTGAGGAACCTAAATGAAGGGCAGGTGAGTCAAGCTGTAACGGGGCACATGCAGATCCAGCACCCCGGTCTCCCTGGAACATCCAGTCTCTCCCTCCTGGCTCCATCGAGTCTGTGCAGACAGACCAGCCGCCTCCATACCTGCGGGGATGAGCTGCCCCCTGTGTGCAGACAGACGTACCCCTGTGTGCAGACAGACAGCCGTACCCCTGTGTGCAGACAGACAGCTGTACCCCTGTGTGCAGACAGACAGCCGTACCCCTGTGTGCAGACAGACAGACGTACCCCCGTGTGCAGACAGACAGCCGTACCCCTGTGTGCAGACAGCCAGCCGTACCCCTGTGTGCAGACAGACAGCCGTACCCCTGTGAACGGGCTGTGCTGTCAAAGGGAAAGCTCCCTGTCCCTGCTGTGGCTTTGTGGCATTTACTCCTCAGTGACTAAAGTGGCTAAAGCATTTTCTAGGAGACTAACGCAATGCTCACGGTCCTGTGATGTCTTACAGCACCAAGGAGAGTAAGCTGGTTTAAAATACAGACTGGACTACCACTCTGCTGATAATCAGGAGCAACTGGAATACACCTGGTGACCCCAAGGAAGCAAACGTCACACGTGCAGCAGATGAGCTTTCACCAGCGCTACACCGTCTGCCTCTTGGGGATTCTTCCTGCCAGGGTCCTGCAGACTGAACAGCAGCGTGCTGGTGGGGGCAAGAGGGAGGCTCTGTCTTGCTCACATCAGAGATGAATTTTCATCATAAGCAATTCTTTAATATCTTCATACAGAGACACACTGGACTAACAAGACAGCTCGGGAAGCTACTCACTCCCTTTCCTGGCTACTGCTAAGAGCATCAGCCAAGTAGTTTGTGTAACTGGAGAGAAAGGTAGTTTTAAGAATAGTTATGCCCTGCAGAGCTGTTCAGAATAGGCCAGGAAGAGGTGGCACAGTGAGCTCATTTTCTGAAGACTGGCATAAGCTTTGCAGCAGGTTGTGCCAAATGTCTTATTGCATCATATCAATCTCTGCAGTTTAGGGATAGTTTTATTTTGCAGGTGTGGTGAGGCATTCCAAAACCAAATGAGACTCCTAATCATGAAGTAATGATTGTTCTTGGCACGCTGCTTGATGTACGAAGGCAAACTTTGCCATGAGCTGCTGTGGCGCCAGCCCAGTCAACATCTCAGCAGCCTGTCCAGGCCAGAGCAGGACAAGTGATGGAGCTCCTCCAGCCCCTGTCAGCGTCTTCTGGAGAGATGCCCCGCTGCAGTGTCCTTTGTTGCAGCTGCAGGTGCCGGGTACAACAGATGCTGCTGTCACATTACTGCCTCTGAACATTATACATTTATTTCTATGCGGAACCAGCTCATCTGCCTTATCGCTTCAGCGACGTGTTTTACACCACGTGGGCAGGCTGCCCGGCACTGCCCAGCCCTGCGCCTCGTCTGTGCTTCAGACAGAGAGAAGAGTCGGCTCCACCTTCCATCTGCTCCAGGGAGACCTTATTGCAGCCTTTCTGGACTTAAAAGGGGCCAATAAGAAAGGGAGACAGAGTTTTCAGCAGGGCCTGTTGCGATAGGACAAGGAGTGATGGTTCTGAACTAAAAGAGTGGAGACTCAGGCCAAACCTGAGACATTTTGTATAATGAGGGTGGTGAAGCACTGAACAGGCTGCCCAGGGAGAGGGAGACCCTGTTGTTCCTGTGACGGCTGTGACCATCTCCTCTCGCTGCTGTGGGCCTGTCCCCCCCGCACTTGCGGCCTTTTGCAGCAAATACGATCCGGATTTGGTTTCCTTGGAAACCTCGGAGCAGAGGGCTCAGAGTGAGATCCGTTGGATGCTGTCCCAGAATCTTACCACCGGGCAAAACCCACAACCAGCCAACCAAACAGGTATATCCTGACGTGAGATCACAGAAATGCTGCAAAAAAGCAGAAGGAAGACACAGCCACTAACAGCTGTTAATTTTTTAGAACGAAGCGACCCTTTCCTGCTTGATTAGTGACAGAATTTCCTTGTGTGCACATGTGGACCTGTAAAACTCCGATGCGCCAGAGGCTTGCATGCGTTTAAAACTGCAGAAGCAAAATAGGGCGCAATGTTAGTTTTCGGCAGTTTTAAACCAGCCATTTGGAGGTGCTGTATGGTGCCTCCCCAGCCAGAACCCTCAGTCCTGGTGCCCTGTCCGACCAGCCCCTGCCCAGCGCAGGGACGGCTTCTGTCCCGGCACAGGGGCGGCTTCTGTCCCGGCACAGGGGCGGCTTCTGTCCCGGTACAGGAACGGCTTCTGTCCCGGTACAGGAACGGCTTCTGTCCCGGTACAGCAACGGCTTCTGTCCCAGCACAGGGACGGCTTCTGTCCCGGCACAGGGACGGCTTCTGTCCCGGCGCAGGGACGGCTTCTGTCCCGGTGCAGGGACGGCTTCTGTCCCAGCGCAGGGACGGCTTCTGTCCTGGTGCAGGGGCGGCTTCTGTCCCGGCACAGGGACGGCTTCTGTCCCAGCGCAGGGACGGCTTCTGTCCCAGCGCAGGGACGGCTTCTGTCCCGGTGCAGGGGCGGCTTCTGTCCCGGCACAGGAATGGCTTCTGTCCCGGCACAGGGACGGCTTCTGTCCCAACACAGGGGCGGCTTCTGTCCTGGCGCAGGAACGGCTTCTGTCCCGGCGCAGGAACGGCTTCTGTCCCAACACAGGGGTGGCTTCTGTCCCAACACAGGGGCGGCTTCTGTCCCAGCGCAGGGACGGCTTCTGTCCTGGTGCAGGGACGGCTTCTGTCCCAACACAGGGGCGGCTTCTGTCCCGGCACAGGAACGGCTTCTGTCCCAACACAGGGGCGGCTTCTGTCCCGGCGCAGGAACGGCTTCTGTCCCGGTGCAGGGGCGGCTTCTGTCCCGGCACAGGAACAGCTTCTGTCCCAACACAGGGGCGGCTTCTGTCCCGGCGCAGGAACGGCTTCTGTCCCAGCACAGGGACGGCTTCTGTCCCGGCGCAGGAACGGCTTCTGTCCCGGCACAGGAACGGCTTCTGTCCCAGCACAGGGACGGCTTCTGTCCCGGCACAGGAACGGCTTCTGTCCCAGCACAGGAACGGCTTCTGTCCCGGCGCAGGGGCGGCTTCTGTCCCGGCACAGGAACGGCTTCTGTCCCGGCACAGGAACAGCTTCTGTCCCAACACAGGGGCGGCTTCTGTCCCGGTGCAGGGACGGCTTCTGTCCCGGTGCAGGGACGGCTTCTGTCCCGGTGCAGGGACGGCTTCTGTCCCGCACCAAACAAGAGGGTACCTTCCCGTCAATCTACACGGTTTCACTGACAAGTGCGGCATCTCTCCCGAATCACCTGTTCGTAAGGCACGGCACAGCACCTGCCCCGTGCAGACCTGCGCTCACCGGCCCGGCCCGGTGCGGCTCCCCACGGCCACGCACAAACATTTCCCCGAGTCCTTGGGCTCAGAAAGCGACTAAATAAGGGCAAGTGCTGAGGGTGCTCAATATCAGGAAAGCTTTGGCTGCTGGCAACAGCTGTTGTATGTGGTATAATTAAAAGAAATGTGTTGCCTGGAGTATTAATTAATAGGCAAATAATCAGCACTGTACTGATCCACCTGAGCTCTTCAATCACACTGCACAAGTACAAGTGCTGGCCACTTTGCTTGAAAGCCAGCTATGCAGATCAGTGCATTACCTCTCCTATTGTGGTTTCATTAAAGAAGTTTACTGGAGAAATCTCATTTTCACAGATGCCAGTCATCTAAAAAAACCTCCAACTTGTACTGAGCACAAATTAGTTATAAATCCTCCATGTAGAGAGAGAGGATGCACAAAAAAAGGAGAATTTTCACATTACTTAAGAACTTTCTCCCCCAGCTTCGCCTTTGTGCCTCTTTCACCATCTCCATTCCAAGACAAGCGGGGTCTCTGCTGCTGTTCAACTCCCATGAGCAGCTCTGGCTGAGCTGGGTTTTACTCCTCAAAATGCACAGCCTGACACGCTGGAGTGGGTGAAACACTGCACGTTTTTGAGAGGGCAGCATGTCAAGTGAATCGCAAACAAACTCAGCTGCAGCTGGTTTCCAGCGCAGTTCAGAACCCATGTCCTTGGATACCTCAAAATGGTCCAGTATTCCTTCAGGGTGCAAGTGAGCAAGTTATCAGCGTTTCTCTGGGACAAAACCATCCATGTCCTGCAGAGGGAGGCTGAGCCAGGCGGCAGAGAGGGGCCAGGGACCGCAGGGGGATGAGCTGGCGGTGGAAGGGGGAGATGCTGGAGAGCAGCACGGGGAGCGGGTCCGCACAGCCCAGCAGAGGGTCCGCACAGCCCAGCAGAGGGTCCATCCAGCCCAGCAGAGGGCCCATCCAGCCCAGCAGAGGGTCCACACAGCCCAGCAGAGGGTCCATCCAGCCCAGCAGAGGGTCCGCACAGCCCAGCAGAGGGTCCATCCAGCCAGCAGAGGGCCCATCCAGCCCAGCAGAGGGTCCACACAGCCCAGCAGAGGGTCCATCCAGCCAGCAGAGGGTCCATCCAGCCCAGCAGAGGGTCCACACAGCTCAGCAGAGGGTCCATCCAGCCAGCAGAGGGTCCATCCAGCCCAGCAGAGGGTCCACACAGCCCAGCAGAGGGTCCACACAGCCCAGCAGAGGGTCCATCCAGCCAGCAGAGGGTCCGCACAGCCCAGCAGAGGGTCCACACAGCCCAGCAGAGGGTCCATCCAGCCAGCAGAGGGTCCACACAGCCCAGCAGAGGGTCCACACAGCCCAGCAGAGGGTCCATCCAGCCAGCAGAGGGTCCACACAGCCCAGCAGAGGGTCCACACAGCCCAGCAGAGGGTCCATCCAGCCCAGCAGAGGGTCCATCCAGCCCAGCAGAGGGTCCATCCAGCCCAGCAGAGGGTCCATCCAGCCCAGCAGAGGGTCCATCCAGCCCAGCAGAGGGTCCATCCAGCCCAGCAGAGGGTCCATCCAGCCCAGCAGAGGGTCCATCCAGCCCAGCAGAGGGTCCATCCAGCCCAGCAGAGGGTCCATCCAGCCCAGCAGAGGGTCCATCCAGCCCAGCAGAAGGTCCGCACAGCCCAGCAGAGGGTCCATCCAGCCCAGCAGAGGGTCCGTCCAGCCCAGCAGAGGGTCCACACAGCCCAGCAGAGGGTCCATCCAGCCAGCAGAGGGTCCACACAGCCTGTTTGTCTGTGGGCAGGGCGGCGATGAGCAGCTGTTCCCACAGTGTCATCTCCCGCTTTCTGCCACTCTGCACTTAGGGTAAATGTGCTCTGCATTTAAGGTTAAAGGCTCTCGGTGGAATTTTCTTCTGAGAATTTGTGTTATTGATTTCTCACTATCTGTACTTTTGGTCTCTGTAACGGTCCATCTCAGCAAAAAGCACCATTTATTTACGCATTACTTCTGTTGCTTCAGAACTGTTGCCTGACATTTTTGTTTGATCTTCCCAGTTCTTGCACAAAAGAAAGAGCAAGGAGACTATTTGCTTTCGCCATGCAAGTTGTTTCTTCCAGATGTCTAGCACTTCCTTGCACACATTTCTCTTTTACAGTTTGAGGAGTCCTGTTCTATTTACTCATTATTTAGTTCTATTCTCTGTCCCCCTTTGTGAATCACAGATTAATTTAGGCTGAAAAGGACATCTGAAGGCCTCTGGTCCATTTGCCTGCTCAAAGTGGGGATAATGTCCACGTCAGGTCAGGTTGCTGCACAGCCGGGCTTTACCCATGCTGTGTTCCACCCTGCCGGTTTGTACGCCCCTGCTTTGGCTTCCAGGGTGCTGGGGAAGACTGTGCTGGAGGCATTGCTAGAGTCAGGAGAAACGACATTCCTTGCTCGCTGGTTTCCCTTCTCCGCAGAGCCAGCTGTCTCGCCACACAGAGCTATCGGGTTGCTTGGGCATAATCTGCCTTTGCTAAACCCGCACTGGCTGTCCCCGTTCCCGACCCCGCTGGGCCTGGCTGTCAGCAGGGCTTGCCCTGTCACCTCCCGCTGCGGGGGGGCTGCCCTGGGTCCCTGACCATCCCAACCATTCCTGTTGTCCCCGCTGCAGCCGCTGAGGCCGCCCTGGCTGCTGGACCCCGAGGTGATGCTGGAGAGCAGCATCGCAACAGCACCAGCACTTTGGATTCGTCGTCAGGTGCACGATAACATAGCGTTACTTTTAAGAATTTCTGGCAGGGAACTCGCTTTTTGGCAACTTAGAAGCACTGAGTTGCCGTTTTCTTACTTCTGTTATAACTCCGAGTTGTCATTTTTGAATGATCGGTTTTCGCAGCTCATCAGGGTGTCTGTACAATTCAGATTGTTTTCTGCATGTTCATAATTTTGAGATTTATCAGCACTGAATTTCACTTGGCACACCTGCTCGGAGAGGTGCTGGGATGTAGTGCTGCGTGCCCGTGCTTGGTCCATCTGTGTTTCCATCACACCCCTGGGAGGCTGGCTTGGTAGGGCAGGGACTTGTGGCCACCCAAAGGCGGCTGGGGCCCTGTCACCCTGCTGGGACAGGGTCGTGTCCGAGCTGGGCAGCAGCGGAGGGATGCGCAGCGACAGCCCAGCCGGTCCCTGGCCCACCGGGCGGGGGCTGTGGGTTTGGTGCCGGGGTGCACAGCAGCTGTGGTGGGGGCAACGGCAGTTCCCAACACTCGCTTTTGCGACATGGTTGGAGAGCTCTTGCCAGCTTTCCGTGGTTGCAGCATTCTCATTGCTCATGCTGACAGAACGAGCACTGCCATTTATTATAACAGTTTTAACCGCTCAGAAGTGTTCACGGTCCTGTAGAGGACCTGAGAATTGTGCTGTTACTCGTGTCAGAGACCCCAGCCTGACCCGGCTGCCCAGCAAACCCGAATGGGACACGTCGGGTAAGGATGGAGGAAACCGGTGTGCTGCTCAGGTGAAAACTTGGACATTGTCTGGCCATGGCATGCTTCCCGTTAGTCACTTCCACAAATTAACTGTGGCAGTCAATGATAAACACTCCAATTTTTAGAGAGAAATGCTCTAGGAGGTTACCTCGCTTCAGTAAGAAGTGCTGGATTTTCAGTTTGAAGTGTAATAAACATGACCTGCATTAAAAGACTTTCTCAAGCAGCGCAGATAGCATGGTGTGCCATGAGGCGGGTTTAAACACTTATCGTTGCACAAGAACTCATGTATTTTCTGCTCAAGACTTTCCACTCTTTCCTTTTGACCAGTACTGCAGGTCACCTAAGTGCACAGGATTAATAAAGACTCTGTATAAAGTCCCCGAAGCTGCCTGCCAAGACGCGCTGACGCTGGCAGCTGCTGTACGGCAGCCGTTGTCCGGCAGCCGTTGTCCGGCAGCTGTTGTCTGGCAGCTGTTGTCCGGCAGCTGTGTCCGGCAGCCGTTGTCCGACAGCTGTTGTCTGGCAGCTGTTGTCCGGCAGCTGTTGTCCGGCAGCCGTTGTCCAGCAGCCGTTGTCCGGCAGCCGTTGTCCGGCAGCCGTTGTCTGGCAGCCGTTGTCCGGCAGCTGTTGTCCGGCAGCTGTTGTCCGGCAGCCGTTGTCCGGCAGCCGTTGTCCGGCAGCTGTTGTCTGGCAGCTGTTGTCCGGCAGCCGTTGTCCGGCAGCTGTTGTCCGACAGCTGTTGTCTGGCAGCCGTTGTCCGGCAGCTGTTGTCCGGCAGCTGTTGTCCGGCAGCTGTTGTCCGGCAGCCGTTGTCCGGCAGCTGTTGTCTGGCAGCTGTTGTCCGGCAGCCGTTGTCCGGCAGCTGTTGTCCGACAGCTGTTGTCTGGCAGCCGTTGTCCGGCAGCTGTTGTCCGGCAGCTGTTGTCCGGCAGCCGTTGTCCGGCAGCTGTTGTCCGGCAGTTGTTGTCTGGCAGCTGTTGTCCGGCAGCTGTTGTCTGGCAGCTGTTGTCCGGCAGCTGTTGTCTGGCAGCCGTTGTCCGGCAGCTGTTGTCCGGCAGCTGTTGTCCGGCAGCCGTTGTCCGGCAGCTGTTGTCTGGCAGCTGTTGTCTGGCAGCCGTTGTCCGGCAGCCGTTGTCCGGCAGCTGTTGTCTGGCAGCTGTTGTCCGGCAGCCGTTGTCCAGCAGCTGTTGTCCGGCAGCCGTTGTCCGGCAGCTGTTGTCCGGCAGCTGTTGTCCGGCAGCGCTGGCCGTGGCGCTGGCAGCTGGTGGCTGCCAGGAGCTGCCACCAGCCGTACCCGAGGTCACCGCGATGCCGGAGCTGCTCGCTGCGAGACGCTCCGCAGCAAAACCCGCGACGCTCCTGCCGAGGGCGGTTAAAATCCAAGCAGTACGGGTGCCAGCCCCAGGCTCCATGTCCTTTGCTGTGGGGCCTTTAGAAACCCAGTGAAGGAAGTGGAAACAGATGAGAGAAAAAAGACCCAGCATCATTTCACAGTACTTAAGAGGGGGTTTGCCAGTTTCTGGCATTTCAGGGGTATATATTTCTGTTTATCCATATGACAGATAGCTTATCTGAACCATAACATGGAAAGTTTTCTTCCTAGATTTGTGACTATTTATTCAAACACAGTTTTCTGCAGATTTGCAGTTCCAAGAGAGGCAAAATGAGCAAAGCCTGGCCCAGGGCTCAGCTGGGGAAGATCCTGTGTGCCCGGGGCCACCAGCGCCGAGGGACAAGCAGCTCGTGGGCCGTTTATAAGCAGGCACTGGGGTGCACTTCCCTTTGTTCCTTCAAAGTGGTGTAAAGCACTTTGCTGGGAAAGGAACAAGGACTGGTCACTGACACAAGCAGGGGCTTATCTTTTCCAGCTAGCTTGTGAAGAATGGACACAAATTCTGGCCTGACAAGGAAAGTAGAAAAATACACTGATTCTCATGAAGCAATTATTGGATGCATTGTGAAAGAAAATCCTTCCTCCCATTTCGTACTCCTGATAAGAGTTTCATCAGAGGTAAGCAGCTTTGCAGCAGCCGTTCTCACAAGCTTGTTCTCTGGCTTTATCTGTTTGCATCGAGGCTCTATGATCTGCCCTTTCAGCAGCATTCCCGTCGTTTAATGGCTTTTAGCCAAGTTGGTTAATAATTTCTGTTAACTTCCTTTTAGCCTGAGCAATTTTAGCTCCCTTGAATGCCTTGTTGTTTCTTATTAAGACACTATCTACTACTGGTGAAAGGTGACTGATTGCAATAGCTGTAGGCAGACCCCATGCTGATTAACAAGCCACTTGAAAATAATATGCTCTTTAGCCATTAGAATTATTAATAGTAGCTTTGCTTTCCTTTCTTGGGGCATTTAACACTCTGGGATTTAAAGCCAATCGAGAGAATGAAGTTGCAGCTCACAGTGGACTTCAAACACAGTCTCTCTGGCTGGAAAGGGGAACGCGCTCATTTTCTTCTCAAGACCCCGGAGCGTCTGGCATTGCAGTTGAAGCTCAATTGCTGAAACTGCTCGTGCCGAGCTGCGGAAGGCGCACTGCTGAGAGCGGAGCCTGTGCGGCTGCAGCCGGACGGGCCAGTTCAAACCACAGACCCGGCAGGGCCTGTAGCGCCTGTGACAAGTCCTGTAGCATCTTGTGTGGTGCATAAACCCAAGGGAAGATCTAATAATGAGAGATACAACAATAAATCTTCTTTTAAAAGGGATGGCTATGTTCAATGTACTAAAAAACCAAGAGGAATGAGAGACAAGAAGGACATCTTCCCCTCCAAGGCTCCTGCGGACAGCAGAGACATCCTCGGGAGGGGAAACCGAGGAGGAAGAGCACATTTTGCGCTGGGTTGGCTTGGGCTGCACAGAGATCAGCTGCTCCAAGATTGACGTGCGAGGGGGGAACCTGCCCGCCCCTCAGCTCACTCTACCAGCTGAAAGCAGCCCCAGAGCTTTCATCAGACAGTCTTGCTTTCTGCTACCCGAAAGCGGTAATTTGAGGAAAGACAGAAAATCTCCCAGGAAAAGCACTGTCCAGATTCTGCCCTCTGACAACAGCACCAGGGGCTGAACAGAAGTTGTCTCTCTCTAAAGCAGAAAGTACCTTGAAAAGATACTCGCGGCATCTGCTCCTTGTTTGACGTGGAGCACGGACGGCTACAAGCAAGATCAGTGCCTGGGGAAGGGATTTGAGGCTCAGCAGCTTCAGAATCAAGGCTGGGCTCACTGCTCCCCGGTTTGCACCCCAGATTCAGCCTGGGCTCACTGCTCCCCGGTTTGCACCCCAGATTCAGCCTGGGCTCACTGCTCCCCGGTTTGCACCCCAGATTCAGCCTGGGCTCACTGCTCCCCGGTTTGCACCCCAGATTCAGCCTGGGCTCACTGCTCCCCGGTTTGCACCCCAGATTCAGCCTGGGCTCACTGCTCCCCGGTTTGCACCCCAGATTCAGCCTGGGCTCACTGCTCGCTGGGTTGCACGTTCATAAGCCATTCAGTCATCCCCCGGTGAGAAGTTCCCTCTGCCAGCTCCCACCCGAGTGCCTGACCCGCTGCCCACAGTCATATTAAGAGCAATCGAGATTGCTTTGTCTTCCACCACAAATACAGCTACATCAGCTGTAAAAATCTGTGATTTATCTTTGCCGATTTATTCCACTTTACATAAAGCATGAGAAGGGCATAAATGCTGAGTGTTAGAGATGTTAATGAGCTTCCAAACTCTGTGCTACTTCTGTGCTGGATAAATGTGCAGTAAATACTGTAGTCCTTACATGGAAAATGAAGGCAACATAAATGCCACCAAGGCTCAGAAAGCTCTGGGTTGACAACTTTGATCTATTTACAAGCAAACAGTCTTCAAAATGGTTTAAAGGAAATAATGGTAATATGGACACTTCACATAGTCATCATAAAAAGGAAATTGTACAACAAACCATGGGAAATCACTGAGTGAATGATGACTCCCTTCAGGAAAATCAGAAACACGTTGAGTTACAGGCATTGTCCAGAAATGAGGATAAAATGAACTGAAATGAAGCCAGCCATGAGATCATGAGTAGAAATAATAAAATATGAGAGTTCTGGGCTAAGCACAAATAGAATTGTCCCCTTCCACTAAAGTGTTCCAGCTGGATGTCTGGAAGTGACTTTCCCTCACAAGTATCTCACGTCCAGGCCGGTGTTTTCTGATCAATGCAGCAACCACCAGTCTGGGAACGCGACTTGAACAGCATAGAAGGTGTTAGCGTAACTTAGAAGAACAGGATAATCAAGAACATGGATATAACATGCAGCGTGCGTTACTGAAGATGTCATACCCAACAAAGCCGAGACCTGATCTGCTAGGCAAAGGACGCCCTCAAAATCGCATTTATCTGGAAATCCTTAGTGAATCTAATATGCAGCCACATACAAAAACCTTGTGTTACTCGGCGAGACAGGTGTCAGCAGAGAGAGAGGGTCTAGCGAGGGGGGTTGTAAGGAGGAATTTCAGACTCCCCCCTCCCGGGACAGCATCCCCTCCCGGGACAGCATCCCCCGCCCCGGGACAGCATCCCCCCCTGGGACAGCATCCCCCCCCCGGGACAGCATCCCCCGCCCCGGGACAGCATCCCCTCCTGGGACAGCATCCCCCCCCCCCGGGACAGCATCCCCCCCTGGGACAGCATCCCCCAGCCCGGGACAGCATCCCCCCCTGGGACAGCATCCCCCGCCCCGGGACAGCATCCCCCCTCCCCGGGACAGCATCCCCCCTCCCCGGACAGCATCCCCCCACCCGGGACAGCATCCCCCTACCCGGGACAGCATCCCCCCTCCCCGGACAGCATCCCCCTCCCGGGACAGCATCCCCCCACCCGGGACAGCATCCCCCCACCCGGGAGAGCATTCCCCCCCCACGGACAGCATTCCCCCCTGGGACAGCATCCCCCCCCGGGACAGCATCCCCCGCCCCGGGACTGCATCTCCCCCCCCGGGACAGCATCCCCCGCCCCGGGATTGGACATACCCCCACCCCCAGGTCCTTTTGCCCCTCCCCTGTCCCCATGCCCCACACACAGGCTTCATGGAAACTCTTGCTCTTTCATCTGATAACTCAGCCAATAACTAAAACTCTGCGTGGAGAAGCCGCCCAATATTCATTTTGATTCTTTGGTATCAGCTTTTGAATGTAAAGGATTTACACACAGCCAGCAGCACTGACAGACATTACCGACTCACAGAGTGTGCAGTTTATCTCCCAAACAGAGGGCTGTGTTGAGTTATGGAAGCATAAAATAGATACACCTGAAAACAGGAGAGGGGCTGTTATAAAGGAAATAATGATCCTGTCTCAACAGTGCACTTATAGGCTGATACAGCTGTAACATTGATCATGAAAATTCTACATACAAGTTTTGCTTGTTGTTCAGCATAATTTAAAGCTAAAAAGGCACCAGGAAGTCAGCCATTTAAAAACAGTATTCTGTGCCAAATAAACTGTCCCTCTCCAGCACTGCAGCCGCTGTACAGGAGTGCGTGTGCAGGACACGAGCGGCAGCTTGTCCCGCTCACACGGTCCCCAGAGCCACCTGCCCACCGGCCCTGGCTCTGCTGGTGCCCTCGGCTCTGCTCACAACTCGGACCGAGACCAGAAAGTGTTAAAACGGGAAGCATTATGTCCTAGCTCGCTGGTGCTTTGATGCTTTCCTTGTTTTGGTCTAACACCTGACTACAGGCCGAGCCAGATTCAACCACACCAGCGCTCAGCCCGGTGGGGAAGCTGGTTCGTGCCTTTTTCTCAACCAAGCGGTCGTTCCCTTGGCTTTGTTTCCACCCTGCGCACGACTTCATCCGCGCTGTTCCCAACACGCCGAGCTCCGCCCGGCCGGCTCGGGGGCCGCGGGGACCGGCCCCGGGGCTCCGTCCGCCCGCGGGTGTCACCGGCCCCTCGGACGCCGCTCCGGTGTCGCCTCCGGAACGCGGCGAGACGGGGCCGGGGCTGCCGCGCCCGGGCCGCTCCCGTCTGCTCCGGTTCACACTCGTTTCTGAACGAGTCTCGCCGGGAGCTGCGGGGCCGGAGCCCACCGAGCGCCTCCCGCCCCCCCCGCTCCGGGAAGGGCGATGCGGCGGTTCCGGGCTGCGCACACAGCGCGGCCGCCCGGCGCCTTTCCTTTCCGGCTCACAGCGCTCCCAGGAAACGCGCAACTGTCACAGATCGGCTTGTGTTGGAGACTGACGGTGGCAACGGGTACAAAGAGAAAAAAATAAGGGAACGGTGTTACGGAAACGTGAAGCAAAAAGCACTGCGATGGGGAGGGGGCTTAACAGTACAGTTCAAAAGGATTGAAAACAAAATATCACCATCAGTGGAGCAGAAATTATTTTACAAATCAATGGCTTTAACTGTACAAACGGTTTAAATGGAAGGATATGTTGAGCAATTTGAAACAAGTTGCAAATTCTTGAAAGAAACACGTTTGCTGAGACTATGACACATTAATTAGTTGATTGGGCTGCCTAACATGTTGTTATATTTATAATGAGGATTCCATGTCATTCTGTAATTAATTTCATCGCAAATGTGATATATGTCTGCCTAACACATCAAGAGGTAACGTGCAGATGTACATTGTTCATAACATTATCATTAATTCCACCACTGTTGACGATCAGCTCATGGAAATAAGTTGCCAAATCCCAGCAGGATTCTACTATACAGAGTTTGAACCCTTCTTGTGAGAGATGAATATCCTGTGCTGGAGTGCTGTGCTTCTGAGAAGCGGAAATCAACACTCTGGTGAACTGAATGGCCTCATTTGCTCTGCAGCTAATTACATGTGGTTTTGTTCTGCTCCATGTTAAGCAACACATTCTGAAAACTTTTATTAAAAATAAAAGCCTCCTCAGCAGTAGTCAGGGCACAGGGCACCTGGCTCACCTGAAGTCAAGACTGAGTGACTCTCATTTCATGCAGCCGTTGGTGTTGTACTGGCCGTTGGTTGAGCACAGGAAAGGGTGTTTCAGAGGTGCCTGTTGACACCTGTGGGCACCCGCAGAGGATGGGGAGGACTCCACAACATGCTGCGGTTTTCCCTTGTGCTGGCTGAGCATCCTCAGCCCTCAGAGCAGAACCTGGGACAGCTCCTCAGGTCGTTATGGAAGCTGATCAGCTCGGAGGTTGTCACTGCAGGACAGACAGTGGCTGAGAACAGCTAACACAACGGCCTTCAGCTACTTTAAAAACTGTTGCAGAGATGGTCTGTTCCTCAGGCCCATGGTGAAAATGGCAACAAGTAACAATCTTCATCATGCAATGAAGATTCACATTGGACATTAGGAGACACTAAGAATAAGGAAAACTGGCTGCTGAATGAGACCCTGAGCTTTCCTGCGGTGTTCCTGAAGGACAGATGGAACAGCGCTTGGGAATATCACAAGCAAATGAGCAGTCACAGTCTCCCCGCACTCAGTTTTCAATAGTTTCACATTTCTGACAAAACCTGAGCTTTCAGCAGTAAACTTCCAACCAGCTCTACCTTTGCGATTGCAAGTGAATAACTAAACTAAATACAATGTCATTAATAATCTGAGAAATAAAGTGTACAAGTGTTTGAACTGTGCACTCACAACCGAACACTTAAAGCAACTTGAACTTGGACTTGTGTGCACAACTGATGGTTGGTTGTAGCTCATGGTTGGAGCAGGGCTGAAAGACAAAGACCAAGGAGCGGTCTTTGTCTGGGAACTCTGCTTCCGGAGCTGCAGATGCTAGATTTACCGGGAATTAGCACCACACTCCTGAAACTAAGATTCACTAAGATTTACAACTGCAACGAAATCAGGCTGTGCCCAGCTCTGATGCCCGAAGGACTCGTGCTGATCGTGGGACACACGGGACAGTGGAGGGGACGGAGCAGTGGGTGAGCTGGGACGGCACAAGGACCCGTCCCACTGCCGGTGGGTGGCCGTGACCCCCGGTACCCAGGAGCTCCCGGAGCGTTTCTGTGCTGCCCCCAGCAGCCCAGGGTCAGGGTCGCGGGGCTCCCCGGGGGTAAGGGCTCTGCTGCCTGTTCCGTACCCTCCCCTGACACTGGGAACCGTTCCAGACTCAGTCCAGGGAGGTGCCAGTGCCTTGCACTGATTTCTCCATCAAACCTTGCATGTCCTAATTAGCAGATCTTGATTAGCAATCAGGGAGACCTGAATAGCAAAACCAAAGGACCTCTTCGCTGCCTCTCCTTGCTGAATCCCTGTGTCCCCCATGCCCAGCAGTCCCCGAGGTCCCCCAGGACACTGGAACACCGGGTGTGTTGGTGGGGCCGGGGCCGAGCTGCATGGCGGGGACCGCGCGGTCCAGCAGCCCGTGGAAGGAGGATGCGCTGCCCTGCCTCTTGTGGTTTGCTTCTCAGTTTGCCTCAGGCAAGACAAAGCAGAGCAAATCAATTCTGCAGGCACTAATCAGGAATTGCCTATTAATATGGCTGATTTTCACTGACCTGAAAATAACGTTCATCTCATCCAAGGACGCATTTCTTACTTCACCCTTTTAAAACAAGTCTTGGTTTCTATGAAGGCTGTTTAGGGAAACAGTCTGTGATTCATTGTCAGAAGCACTTTCTAAGCAAACAAACGAGACAGTCCCTGCTTTCTGGTGGGACCGCAACACAGTCTAACCAACCCCCCCGGTGAGACACTTCTGTTGTGAAACAGAAATGCAATGGAAAATGTCATTAAGTGTCGTTATGTTGTTATGAACTGCAAGGTCTGCAGGCTTCCAGAAAGAAGCATCTCTGATCAGGAATGAGGCCATGGAGGAAGGTTCTCATTTTGAAAGGCTTTTATCTAGTTACACGAAGCTCACAGTTTCTTTGATGACTAAAATATAATTGAAGGAAGTGCTCCTGCCAGTAAGACCGATGCTAAAATACTCCCAAGTTTGAGAAGTATTTTATTGGTTTGAAATAAAAAAAGACAAGCAGAACTGAGGAGATGAACAGTAATTCTTTCAATTGAGTTTAAACTTGTGCTCGGCTGTGGCTCAGGTTCCTTCTGTTTGAAACTCTGAATTAACAGTTCAGGTTTCGTTCTGGTAATGAAGTTTTTACAATAATAAGTGTTGAAACCATTCACAGTGCAGGTTCAGCTCAGCTCCCTGAGAAGCCTTTTGTACAAAATCCTGTATGGAGGAATGCCAAAGGTTCGCTTTTCCCGGCAGAATGTACTGTACAAAGCGGTTCCGAATCATCCCACAGCTGCGAGCTCGTGCGAGCAACCTCCCCCTCCCACGGCGAGTGCACAATGAGGCAGGGACCCGTCTGACCTCCGCACGTTTGGAAATGGGAAAGGATTCACTGAACGTTTCCTCCGGAGAAAAGGCCGTTGTTCCTTTTAGAGACATTTTACTCGTGATTTACTGCGCTGCAGGAAGTGACCCAGTATTTGCTTTAAGATATCAGAAATGTGTTTTCAGTGCTGTGTGAGATTCCAAGTTCTCCTTTTCCCATTCACCTTGTGTAAAACCGATATTAACCACTGCCTATCAATACCATTTTAACATGCTTCAGACATAAGAGAAGTTTCTTCCATAGTACATTGAATTCCGGTGTCCACTGATCACTTCTGGCAGAGTATTCAAGAATGTGATTTCATTTTTATCTTAGAGTTAATCCAGAACACACAGATGTGCTCACAGCCTAAACTGAGCCGGTCCTGACACTTCCCCTGCCCTTCTCAGTACTGTTTTCTTCTGCAATGGGGTTTCCAGAGGCTGTGTCTGAGCAGGGGGGTGAGAGGCCCCCCAGGGCAGCACCGCCCTGCCCAGGACCTGAGCCAGGCTCCTGACAGGCACCACCAGCCCGTCCTGGCAGTCCGATCAGCTCAGCCTTTCCCATTTACAGTCTCTAAGGGCTCAAAACAACCTCTGATAGAAATAATTTTTCTGAGAAAGTGTTAGAGACAGATTTTCAGTTGTTTTCATTCCTTCTCAAAACCAGGAATGATAAATTGCAGGAATTTCCTCATGTGCAGCATCCCCATTCCTGCAGGGGTGAGGCCGGACACCATTGCGCAGCCCGCGGTGCCTCAGGGCGGCAGAGCTGCTCTCCCAGCGGTGCCTTCTATCGCAGCCGGAGCGACGGAACCGCTCAGCTGGAGATCCGTTCTGGTCTGTGCGCAGCGCTCAGCTCCGCCAAGGGATCCTGGCTGGAGATCTGTTCCCGTCTGTGTGCACCGCTCAGCTCCACCGAGGGATCCTGGCTGGAGATCCGTTCCGTCTGTGAACAGCGCTCAGCTCCGCCGAGGGATCCTGGGTGGAGATCCGTTCTGGTCTGTGCGCAGCGCTCAGCTCCGCCAAGGGATCCTGGCTGGAGATCCGTTCCCATCTGTGCACAGCGCTCAGCTCCGCCAAGGGATCCTGGCTGGAGATCTGTTCCCGTCTGTGTGCACCGCTCAGCTCCGCCGAGGGATCCTGGCTGGAGATCCGTTCCCATCTGTGCACCGCTCAGCTCCGCCAAGGGATCCTGGCTGGAGATCCGTTCCCGTCTGTGCGCAGCGCTCAGCTCCGCCAAGGGATCCTGGCTGGAGATCCGTTCCCGTCTGTGCGCAGCGCTCAGCTCCGCCAAGGGATCCTGGCTGGAGATCCGTTCCCATCTGTGCACAGCGCTCAGCTCCACCGAGGGATCCTGGCTGGAGATCCGTTCCCGTCTGTGCACAGCGCTCAGCTCCGCCGAGGGATCCTGGCTGGAGATCCGTTCCCATCTGTGCACCGCTCAGCTCCGCCAAGGGATCCTGGCTGGAGATCCGTTCCCGTCTGTGCGCAGCGCTCAGCTCCGCCAAGGGATCCTGGCTGGAGATCCGTTCCCGTCTGTGCGCAGCGCTCAGCTCCGCCGAGGGATCCTGGCTGGAGATCCATTCCCATCTGTGCACAGCGCTCAGCTCCGCCGAGGGATCCTGGCTGGAGATCCGTTCCGTCTGTGCGCAGCGCTCAGCTCCACCGAGGGATCCTGGCTGGAGATCCGTTCCCATCTGTGCACAGCGCTCAGCTCCGCCGAGGGATCCTGGCTGGAGATCCGTTCCGTCTGTGCGCAGCGCTCAGCTCCGCCGAGGGATCCTGGCTGGAGATCCGTTCCGTCTGTGCACAGCGCTCAGCTCCGCCGAGGGATCCTGGCTGGAGATCCGTTCCCATCTGTGCACAGCGCTCAGCTCCGCCAAGGGATCCTGGCTGGAAATCCGTTCCGTCTGTGCACAGCGCTCAGCTCCGCCGAGGGATCCTGGCTGGAGATCCGTTCCGTCTGTGCACAGCGCTCAGCTCCGCCGAGGGATCCTGGCTGGAGATCCGTTCCGTCTGTGAACAGCGCTCAGCTCCGCCAAGGGATCCTGGCTGAAGAAACTTGTTTTTGATTTTTACATGAATTGTATCAGCCAGAGCTTGAACACACTGACTCAGTGGGCTCATGTTTCATCATTTAACTTCTTTGCAGAAACTCCGATAACAACAGTTTTTTTCTGAGCTGGAGGAGGGGGCGCGGAGAGAGAATTTCTTCTGCACTCTGTACAAATCTTAAATTACTCTTTCTGGAGGCAGGTGATGAAAATAAGACCATCAGCATAAGCAGAGACCAAAGCAGCATGAGCAACACATGCTTAATGCTTCATGGCCATCTCTCTCAGTTCTACATGGTTTGATTTTTAGAAAAGCCGTGTGCATAAATACCACACTAAGCATGGTAAATGGTTTAGTTTGAGAGGTAATAAAAAAACCTCACAAGAACCAAACACTTCTCTCGGCATGGCCGTAATTCGTCAAGTGCAATAAACAATCTCTCTCTTGGACCTGGAAACAGCCCCAGAACTCATAAGCAATTAGCCAAAGTATGAAAACCAAACCTACATTTACGTGCTTATAGTTTAGCTAGAAAGTATGATGCAAGTTTGATCCAATATATCTTAAGACAGACACTAAGCAGTCTCCAATATGTCTGCTTTCTAGTACAGAAAAATTCAAAGCTTTTGGTCAAGAGAAATGACAAATATGGCAAGAAATGACCAATAATAGCAACCAGACAGATTGTTTCCAGAAACAATAACTTCTTCATGTTCTCTGATTCCCCAGGACACAGGCGAATTGAAGCTGAAGCACCAGGCTCACTCGAACCCCTGCACAAGCAGGGACTCTGTACCAGCTGCAGACCTGCACAGCACCAAGAGCAGAGCGGCTGCAGGGAGCCAGGACAGCCCACCCTCCTTCAGGACATTAAGCTGGGTTTGAGTTGTTGTCTGACGCCAGAAGCTACTTTTGGCCTAACTGGTTGTCTGTCTTCCAAAAAATGTGTGACAGTAGTTTATTAATCGACTACCTTCACAGAATCACAGAACGGCTGGGGCTGAAGGGACCTCTGGAGATCAGCCAGACCAACCCCCCTGCTAATGCAGGGTCACAGAGCAGATCACGCAGGGTCACAGAGCAGATCACGCAGGGTCACAGAGCAGATCACGCAGGTCGGTCCAGGTGGTCTGAATGTCTCAGAGCAGGAGACTCCACCCCCGCTCTGGGCAGCCTGGGCCAGGCTCTGGCACCTCCCAGCAAACAAGTTTCTCCTCATGTTCACATGGAGCCTCCTGTGTTTCAGTCTGTGCCCGCTGCCCCTCACCCTGGCGTTGGGCACCACTGAACAGAGTCTGGTCCATCCTCTGACACCCACCCTGAGATATTGATCCCATTGATCAGATCCCTCTCAGCTTCTCTTCTCCAGCTGAACAGCCCCAGCTCTCTCAGTGTCTCCTCATCACAAAGATGCTCCAGACCCCTCAGCATCTTTGTGTCCCTCTACTGGAGTCCCTCCAGCAATTCCTTGTCCTTCTCAAACTGGGGAGCTCAGCACTGGACAGAGTAACTCCAGAAGCAGCCTCACCAAGGCAGAGTAATAACTTCTAATGACAATAAATTTCCCCTCCTCCTGCCCCCCAATATTTGTCCAGTCTGGTGATTTTATTCTTAAGAATAAAAGCACTTTAAAGACAAAGATTCAGCCTCTGGCTGCAGAAGTCAGTACAAGTCGCTGGAGGCACAGAGAGCACTCTGAAGAATCACTACTGTATACCCAGCTTGTTCCTCTGCTCCTTGACATCAGCTCTTGCCCGTGGTCGGGGATGGGACAGACAGCAGGGAGAGCTGGGGAGGTGGCACTGGTCTGGGAGGCGCTGCACCGTGATCGCTGTGAGATAACGCTCCTCTGATCAACAGGATTAGCTTTGCACATCAGCTTTCTGTGAGCATCTGAGTTAATGCACATTTACATGAGGGTGCTCATAGAAGCAAGGAATCTTCAATTAATATTGCTGGGTATTCTTGAGATGGGATGTTCTGCATTAACAATCTTGAATATTCATATCTGGGAACTGCTTCTGAAAGTCCATTAGAGCCTCATCTTAAAGAGGTTGAAGGACATGTACATATTGCTTTCATAGACACAAAAGCAAAGAATTGAAACAGCACTAATCTACTCCAAACAAGTCAGACTTTCCAAGTAGAGAAGTTACTGAAGACAGAGAAATTATCTAGCAAGAAAAGAATACTAGGAATGTTTAAGGAACCTGGCCTTATAACCAGAAATTTGAGATCAAGGAACAATGTGGAGGTAAATGGGTGTAATAGAAGGGTTTCCATCAGCCTAAGTTGTTTAAAAAGCCTCCCAGTGTTGTATGAATGTAGTTTAAGTAGTGATAGAAAAGCATCTTTGGATACAGTATTCCTGAAAGCTTGTTAAGCATTATCTGTGCATCGTTGTGAGAAGATTGCTGCAAGACGTGTCTGCTTACGTCCTTAGTCCTTTAAGAGCTCCCAAATAGACAAAACCCCGATTGAAGTCTGGGGTCGGTGTTTCCTAAGCTTCAGGGAAACAAAGAACAGAAGCACCGGGTTCTGCCCGAGCTCTCGCAGAGCGCTTTGTGCGCAGCTTTGCGGAGCAAAGTGCTGCCTCGCAGGGTCCCAGGGCCGCCCTCGGTCCGTGGGCTTCGTGCTCACCCATCGCCCTGCACAAGCCAGCGGGTCTCCTGGCATCTCACACGTGCGTGGGGAGACATTGTCCTGACCCCAGTTTATACCAAAAGACAAAACAGCAAAGATGCTTGTGGCATTCATGGAACACATTTGAGTTGAGAGCGCTGCAGAGATCACTTTGGAGAATGTTTTTCCGGCAAAGTTTGTTTAGAAGGAGGCTGTGAAAATCTGCTTTCACCAGAGCCGAGAGCACAGGAAATATCACAATAATTTTTCTGCAGATGAAAATGGTTTTACAGTGATTTGCAAATGTGCCATAATTGATTCTGCAAATTAGTCTGGAGTTACAATATGTCCAATCTGGCAAATTATGGGACTCTCAGATCTCAGCTGAACTGCAGTTCTTGCCTCCTCACAGTGCTGGAGCATGTGTTTGGGGTTATACTGGTGTCCTCACCTCATTCTGGGAAGACTTACTGAAAAGCAGATCTCAGGCTTCATCTCCGATCTCACTAATCAGAAGCTTTTGACAGTGGGATGAAGCTGTCATTGCAGGCTAATCATATTGTTGTCTCATTTGGCAAGGCTGCAGGCAACAGATGAGATCAAAAGACTCCAGGCAGATGAACACTTTGATCCAAGCCCCAGGAGCTGCGGAGCCTGCGAGACGCCCACTGCCCTGCAGCGCCCGCAGGACACCCCAGCCTCCCCGCGCGCCCCTTTCGTTCGCAGCCTTGGAGCAGCAATAGATCAGACACCACTGACGGGAAGCTCTGACTGGGCTGCGGTTCCCCTGCGCTCCCACCCGGGCCGAGGGCGGCTGTGCCCGCTCCTGCGCTCGCCGTCCCAGGCACCGAGCCGGGCCCAGCTCCGCAGCTCCTGGGGCCCAGCACCCACTCGTCCACCCCAGCAAAACCCCAACTGGTTTGCCCAGCACTCAGGGCTGGGCAGGGCTGAGCTGACACCCGGCAGCGAGGAGGGGGACGGTGCCAGCTCCCATCACCTGTCACCTGCCACCAGCCCTCCCACCGGGACAAGCACAGAGCTGCAGTCTGCAGCAAAGACAAAGGCAGTTAATTTAGTGACCGCCTTTTCTCCGCCTCCTGGAAATGTATCTAAACATATTGACAGTATGAATTCTCTCATTTGCTGGAATCAATAGCCCAGTGAACACAATGCATATATTAATCATATGCCACTGAAGGGAGATGACAGGGATCGCCTTGAGAAAAGGCAGTATTCAGAAGCACAGTGTAAGGGATCAATATGTCTCTCTCACATTAAGTAATAAAAGTGTACAAAAGATGACAGCTTATTCACAAGAAAACAAAGAATGCAATTTTAAAGCCAGGTGAATAATATTTGACCTCAAACTTTCAATTAATGTCAAGCTAGAGAGTTCTGATGGGAAATTAAGCGGGTACCTGGAAGCCGTGGCTGAGGCCCCAGCCCGTGCAGAAGGTGCTGCAGCTGTCGGCAGCGCTCCCGGAGCGCACGTGGAGAGAAGAGACGGGCGAGCAGAGCCCGCGGCCGGAGGACGCGGCAAGGGCCGGCCAAGGGCACACCTTGCAGAGCACGTGCATCACCCAGAGCTGGGGATCCGTGGGCGAGAGGGGCTCGGGGGTCTCTGCTCCCCAGTGCAGCTTCTGAGCGCATCTGAGGTGTGGGCAGGGAACTCGCAAATCAGGTCTGAACTGGCTTTGAGACCCCAGCACCCTCAACTTTGGCCAGGACATTTGAGTGAATGGTTAAATAATTGTTAAATAAAAGACTAAAAATTTCAAAATAGTACTTCTGTATTAATGATCAGAAAACAAAGTGAGGACAATGGAAGAACAGTGGGAGCAGTGAGATGATCCACCCAATGAACTGAGGTGATGCCCCAGGGGGCTTCCGGGCCTGGGAGACCAAGCCCAGCTTCCCTCTCCTGATCTCCTTCCGACATGTCTGAGGGAGTGAATTGCCCATGCACAAAACTGAGTGTGGACTCAGTTTTCAGTTCACTCACTTCTGTCCAAGAAAATATATCCCACTTGGCAAATAACCTTATCTTGCACTGAGAAGAACACAGAAAACCTGTGAGACGTGTCTCGAGAAGAGAAGGGCCATATTTCCTTGGCAGACGTCCCCGCTGGCTCTGTGCAAGCTGTCCTCAGCGGGAGCCGCATCCCGTCACCGCGATGTGCACAAAGGCACCGCGCTCACAGGAGCCCTGCCCGGCCGCGCAGGGGCTGAAGTGGAGGGAGCCTTTCCCACCACCTGCTCTGCTGCCCTTCTCCTGCAGATTTCTCCTTTGTCTGTGACACAGACAGGTGTTTCTCATCTCTCCTCATCCCTTCTGCTTGCCCACTCACACCTGTATACTCTCCCTCTGGTCCTCTGCTCTGGTTTTGCTGCTCCGCTGCCATCACCCTTTGCTCCTCACACTTGTCTGATTTTCGCATTGAAATGACATCCTTCAATCAGCTGGTGTAGCTGGGCACAGCAAACACTTATCCCTGGTCAATGAAAACATCTACAGACCATCCCGTACCAGATGCACGTACTGGTGAGCCCAGCACCCAGGGTGCCCTCCCCTTCAGGGGTAACAAAATCAAATACAGTGGCTCCCCAGGGCAGGGAACTCGCAGCCCCAGGCCCTCTGGAGAGCTCAAAGGGTGGGACTGGCACCTGCAGGGACTGCTGGGCTTCGTGGAGGGCCCTTATTCGGGAGGTACAGACAAGGTAATCAAAGGACAGAAAGACATCACAGCTTCAGGCACACTCCCAAGCTTTCACAATGTTCCTGGGTACAATTAATTTCCAGACTAAGGGCATAAAAACTGTTTGGCACCCAGGAATGTGCTCCCAGAGAAGAGTCCAACTCCTGGAAACAGGGTGCATAATTAAAATGCAAAAACAACTATTACAGAGGTGTGAACACTGCTGTAATTACCCAGCTCTTTCCTCATTAAAGGAGGAATTTAATACAATTATAATATTTACAACTCTGCACACTAAAAGCCAAAACAAAATTAGAGTTTTCAGGGCGATATAAACAGTCCTGTCTCCTCTCCAGATGGGCCTTTAGATATCGGAGCTTACAGAAAACTTCTACAAGGGGCAACATGCTGCAGGAATTACTGGAATTTTCACCACTCAGATGGCTGAATGCAGAACCGGAAACAGCACCAATGACTGGGGGGTCCCCGATGACCCTTCAAACGGCGGATTTATCCCAGCAGAGCAGTGTGAGATTCCTGGGATATCAGCGGGGACAGGAGCCTGTGCCAGTGCTGTGACAGGGACACTCGGTCCCGTCCACCCGCTCTGACCCCTCCTGGGGACACGGCTGCCCGGACCAGGATTCGTGCAGCTCCAGCTCCCGCCCTCCTGCCAAGCCCAGAGCGAGCGATTTCACTCTCCTTTTCCCGTGATGCGAGCACATCAACCCCAAGACCACCTGCTATCGAGAGGGCAGACCAAAAACGCAAAGTGCGGGCGCAGCGAGGGAACACAGACTAAAACAGGCAAAAATCATGCAAATTGTGAGCAGTGTATTCGTGGTCCAGCTACAGATAGAACAGAGAGGCTCTGCAGGTGTCACACACCCCCGAACACAGCTGGAACTCTGCTGAAGGCACAAGCAGTTTGGAGCAGGCCAGTCTGTCCCCTCTTCTCATTCATATGAGATCCGACCTTGGTACCACACCATTTACAAAGCGGCAGAACACGTCATTGCCTGGAGCCGACAGCGGGGCGGAGGAACAACACAGTCCCAAGTATGGTAAGTACATGGGAAAAGGGCAGATGACAAGAGCTGGGCTGTGCAGAGCAGCCGCAGCTGCTGGCGCCCATCCGGTGGCACCAACACCCCGGTGGCACCAGCCGAGCACGCGGCTGCTGGCACAGCCCTGGCTGGACCCGGAGCCGCTCACAGAGCCCAGGGCTCGGGCCCCAGCCACCCCCGGCCTCAGAGCAGAGAAACACGCACACCAGGTTGGGACGCACGTGCGGAAAGGAGCCGGCACGGGCCCCGCGTCACCGCGCAGGGCGGCTGCAGCGGCTCCGGGTCCAGCCAGAGCCCGAGGCGACAACGGGGCAGAGCTGGGACGATGCTTTTCTGCTCCGGTGCGCAGCCCCGAGCTTCCCTTCAGCCTCAGTTTCCATTCATTGAGAACAGGCGCACTTCCTGTCTCTAAAACTCAGTCTCAAAATCTTGTCTTTAAGCAAATGTTGGAAATTTTTCAACTTCCTAAGGAAATATTTAATCTTCTTCACTTCCCCTATTTTTAGAAACAAACTCCCTGCTACATTTCATCTGAATTTACATGCAATTTCACTGCACTTGAAATTGTTTTTCTGTAATTAATGAATTATTCCATACAAAATTTAGACCAGATATTGCCGGGAGGCATAGGAATCATTTAAAAAAAAAAAACAAAAAACACTTTTTAATGGATGGTCGTTGATTAAATCTTCGCACCCACTGCTGAGTTACGGGATTTTGTGGAGGTGGAGCGGGGAAGTTTCCTGCACAGACACTATCCGGTGTTCACGCACCATCAAGGTTATTTATTTGGCACCTCAGCCTGAGGGTGTGAAACACGACTGATCCACTGGCAATGCGGATATCAGACACCGCCCAGCACGGTCACCACAGGGCGAGAGCCGGACCTGCCCCGGTGAGCCCTCCTGACAGGCAACGGGGACTCAGGCGGGGTCAATGGTCTTTATTAGAGACGCTCCTGTCCAACGCCTGAAACCTCTTCCGCATCAGCTGGCTGAACCTCTCCACATTCACCAAGCTGGCTTAAAGGCAAAAGAAAAGGGGTTTCCTGGGCACTTCTGCTCCTGTTTGCACAGTGAAAGTCACACAAAATTGCCCTCCATCCTTCCCATCTTCCGGCCTCAGAAGTCACCCAGGAGATGCAAACAATATTAAATGTAATTGGCAAAGAGGAAGGGACAGGAAAATGTGAATAAATCATCAGAATTTAACACTTTTTTTTTTTTTTTTGAGTGTACAGCTTAGTATAAAATAAACTATTACCTGGAAATCGCAGGGTAAACTGAGGAAGGTTATGTTTCCATACAGTTATGTATTTCACTTTACTCTAATAGTAGTTACTAATGAAGGTTTGGAATTAATTGCACACCAAAGGTTGCACTTGACTTAGATGAAGTGGCTGCAGATGAAGTGTCTCTAGTACATCATTCAGTCCCAAATACACAGTAACAGGAAATCACTTCATCTCCAGCAACATTTGTTCTTTCCAGTGTGAAACAGCTTTAATTACCTTATTGCAAGTGGTCAGTCACCGCTCACTCTGGAAGAGATTTAATGAAGCACCATTCTTCCTAAATTTATGTTGGGAAAATGACAAATTTTGAAGCTGAATTACTTGATATATGTGATCAATTAAAGGAATACCTTCCTCATCCCGATTGTTTAATTCCTATCCTGTTATTTTTCACAGAATCGACTGGGTTGGAAAAGCCCTCAGATCATCGAGTCCAACCCTTGGTCCAACTCTAGTCCATTTATTAGATCATGGCACTAAGTGCCATGTCCAATCTGAGTTTAAAAACCTCCAGGGACAGCGAGTCCAGCACCTCCCTGGGCAGCCATTCCAATGCCTGACCACTCTCTCTGTAAAGAATTTCTTTCTAATATCCAGCCTCAATTTCCCCTGGCAGAGTTTAAGCCCATGGCCCCTTGTCCTATTGCTAACTGCCTGGGAGAAGAGACCAATTCCCACCTGGCTATAACTTCCCTTCAGGTAGTTATAGAGAGTGATGAGGTCACCTCTAAGCCTCCTCTTCTCTAGACTAAACAACCCCAGCTCCCTCAGCCTCTCCCCATAGGTCTTATGTTGAAGTCCCCAATTAAGCAGTAGTCTTCTGACTTAGGCTATGAGTTCAGGAGCAAGAACACCATTATCACTGAGCAATAAACAATTTGTACACAAGAAAACCACTTTGGTACAGGTCATAGCCATCTAATATTCATTTGATACTCTATACAGTTGAAGTGTTTGAAAGGGATAAGAGCCCTACAGGGGTCGGGGTGGGTCCTTCACAGCACACAAGGAGAGAACAGGGGGTGCCTGGATGGACAAACCCTGTGCTGGGGTCCCTGCTGGCCACAGGAAACACGCTCCTCTCCTCTGAGCAGCAAGGGGCACACAGAGCAAAATCTGACAGTTTATAATAACAGGCCCATGTCTGTTAGTCACTGTTGGAAAACCTTATAGCAACCTGAGCAATTGCAGAAGATGAGCGAGGAAGGAGGGAAGATTCCCCTGGCTGTTCTTGTTTGCTTTTGGTTTAGTTTTCTCAGGTGATTCCAAACACCACTGATTTTTGTGTTCTCAGACAGACAAGATTTTGGCACATAAGGAGGAGATGAGCCCCCTTCCTGCTAGTTGCACTACAGCCCATAGAGAAAGAGAGGTGGAAGAGCTCTGATGTACTCACATTAGCAGGAGAGGCGGCAGAGGCTCAGTGCTGCTCCCTGGGGCTGCTCTGAACCAGGTGTTTATACCTTCCCATCTCTCCACTCCTGATGGCTTTGACGAGCATCACCTGCAGCATTGCCTTGTTCCCACCTGAGCCGTCTCACGGCTGGGAAGGCTGGTAGGGCTCCTGTTAGAAACACATGAACCATTTTCCAAAGCTCCTGTAATGAGGTGACTTTTTAAGCATGAAGTCAGAGGTTTCATGATTATGGTGATGAAAGTGGGGCTACTGCACAGCTGCTCAGGGAGAGGAGGGCATATCCGAAGCTGCTGAACAGGAAAGAGACATACAGTAGATTCATGAATTAGCCCATTTCTACATTTCTGGCAGAAACATTAAGCAGAATAATAATAATTCAGCCCCCACAGTCATAGGCATCCACTAACTCACAGTCTGTCTTTCCTGATGGAAAGCATGTGGTTATTTCTCAGTGTTGCTAGTTATGGATCAGAGAAGGTAATGCAGCTTCCTCATGCGAGCGGAGGCTGTTAGGGGAGACAAAAGAAGCTGCAGCAGTACGGGACAAAATGCATTAATGTTTCCAGGAGAGAATTTAGTGACTGCAGAAATCAAAATGGTGAAGTATTATTATGAAGAGTCAGCTCTGTGTTTTTCAGCCGTGACTTGTTCTGCAGATGATCTCTGTACACGCAGAGGCAAAGACTTCATACAAGTGACAGAGAGAAAGTCCATAGATGAACACCTTGTAAAGGTGGCTCGAGGCAGGGTGAAGAAAGCAGAAATTAAAAACATCCCCAACAAACCTTGCGTAAAGGTTAATTAAAATATTAATGATGCAAGGTTTGAATTCTTCATCCATAAATAAAAAGATGTTTAGTGATAGGCACACACTGAGCATCAGTACAATGGACATGATGTTGGGACAGAGAGGGAGCAAAGGGGAGCTGTGACTCCCAGCACAGAATGTGACTGAGTGCACAAAGTGCGGGACAAGGCGATGGGGCGAGGGGTTGGCAGGAGTGGGGCCGCCGTGCGGGGTCCTGCTCTGCCCACGGGTCCGAAGTCACCCTGTGTCCCCGTGCTGCACCCGCCCCGCGGGGCCGCGCTGGCTGCGCGGGCTCTGCGCTCCGGACCCGCACCCGCCGTGTCCGCCGGCGCCCGAACCGCTGCTGCGTGTCCTCAGGGGCTCCGAGCAGCACCTGGAGACAAGAGCCTCTGCTCTGCTGTGGTGCTGCCGGCGCCCGAACCGCTGCTGCGTGTCCTCAGGGGCTCCGAGCAGCACCTGGAGACAAGAGCCTCTGCTCTGCTGTGGTGCTGCCGCAGCGAGCGCACACCCAACATGGTGGGTGTGCGTAGTTCATGGAATCATATTTGTCATGTCTCAGATGTTCTTCATTTCTTGTCATAAATGACTGTATTTGCCAAAGTATTTTCACATCATTATTAAAAAAAAATAAAATTACTAAGAAAAGTGTGCTATGATGCTATGAGGAACCTGCACTTGTCCATATTGGCTCTTCAGATACAGAGTTCTTGTACAGTCACAACTAAAAATATCTCATCATATTTTTACATCCTTATTTTCCACATATCATGGAACTGTAGAACCACAGAGCAGCCCGGGTTAGAAGGGACGTCAAAGGCTTATCTCATCCCATCTTTCATGGGAAAGGAGCCCAGACGAGATAATCCAGCAGCCTGTGCAGCTGCATGCTGAAAACGATGGAGGCTCCTCCGTTTCCCTGGGGAGGGTGTTCCAGTGAATGGTGGTTCTCATTGTGAAAAAATTCATACTTACACTGAGATGAAACCTTCCCCAGTGCAACTTGTACCTGTTGCCCCTTGTTTTCTCCATGTGGCTCCCTGTGAAGAAAGAGCTTCTCTTCTCCAGTCAGTAAAGACCTAACGTCTTCAGTCTTTTCTTACAGGGCAGGTTCTCCAGCCCTTCCATCACCTTCCCGGCCCTCCTTTGGACACTCTCCAGCCTGTCTGCTTCTCTGTTTAATCGTGGGGACCAGAACTGGACCAGAACTGGACCAGAACTGCACAGGACTGATGAGGCCGGGGTCAGACAGGCACTGCTGAGCTCCAGCCTGAAGCACACGTGTCCTTAGCACAACGCTGCCAGATTGTCACCTGTGAGACTCCTGGAACATCTTCTCAGAGTGTGACGTAGAGCCTGCTGGCTCTGGACACGTACCCTGCACTGCCGACACTTCTTGCTCTATACGTGCCCTCACTGCAGCGTATCTGTCCAAATACGGTTTCTGTGCAGCCATAATTACATTCTCAGTTTCACTCTTTAAGCTGTCGTTGACAAGTCATTTATATTTTGCCTGCTTTCATGAGCTTTTATAGTGAAAGAAAGTTGGCAGGCAATTCTCAACTATCCTACTTGTCTCTTGTCTGTCTGATGATTGATTTCCAGTGGGAGTAAGTTTTGATATTTGAAAAGATCCAGACTATTATTATTGAACATTTGAGTTGTGTAATGGAAGTATCTGTCTGACAAATCCAGAAGGGTATCTGAGAAAAAGGCTCAAAAGCTTAAGGAAATTCTGTATCAGGTATAAAACAGTGTCCAGTGCATTGTCTCTAACATCAGACATGGAATGGAGAGAAGCCACAATGCCAGGAGAGTACAGGTTGAGGAAAAGAGAGCTGCAAAAGGAATATTTCAAAAAAGCCAGGAGAAATACTGGGTCCTGTGAAGACTGAAAGATACAACAGACAACGGGATGAAAAGGACCAATCCTGACCTATATATCCGGGCAAAATCCCCACTGACACTAAGGAAAAATGACGCCTCTGATCTGTAATTGCTATCAGGACTTTGAACAGACAGAGTTGGATGAATGCTGCTGGAAAGGAAAAAAATCACACAAAACTCAGTGGAGCCTGGGAATTTGCCTCAGACAAGTCAGCAGCTCGTTTGTGTGCAGCCTGGGCTCAAACCGCGCTTGGGGGGAAGGACAAGAAACCCATTCCGCTTGGGAATGAGACATTTGTGATGAGCTGGGGGCTGGAGCTCTGCGGGAGCAGCGCTCGGTGCCGGTGCTGCGGGAAGGTGCGGGACTGCGGGAAGGTGCGGGGCTGTGGGAAGGTGCGGGGCTGCGGGAAGGTGCGGGGCTGCGGGAAGGTGCGGGGCTGCAGGAAGGTGCGGGGCTGCGGGAAGGTGCGGGGCTGCAGGAAGGTGCAGGGCTGCGGGAAGGTGCGGGACTGCAGGAAGGTGCGGGGCTGCGGGAAGGTGCGGGGCTGCGGGAAGGTGTGGGGCTGTGGGAAGGTGCAGGACTGCAGGAAGGTGCGGGGCTGCGGGAAGGTGCGGGGCTGCAGGAAGGTGCGGGGCTGCGGGAAGGTGCGGGGCTGCAGGAAGGTGCGGGGCTGCGGGAAGGTGCGGGGCTGCAGGAAGGTGCGGGGCTGCGGGAAGGTGCGGGACTGCGGGAAGGTGCCGGTGCTGCAGGAAGAATCACAGAATCACAGAATGGACTGGGTTGGAAAAGCCCTCAGAGATCATCCAGTCCAACCCTTGGTCCAACTCCAGCCCATTGACTAGTGTGGGAAACTGCAGCGGGTCTGTGGAATCCTTGACAGAAAATATGGGAGTAGAGATCAGCCTTGAGATATTAAGATTTACCCTTGAGAAGGATGGGAGTAAAGATGTACCCGTGAGAGAGAAGGGGATAGAAGAATAACATGGATGATAGAAAAATTAATCAATGAGATGTTAGTGCTGTAACTTGTAACCAATAGTGAAAAGACACATGAACTGGTAGAATTGTGTAAAAATGCACTTGTAGCAATAAATGGCACCTATTACTTTCATCTTGAAAGAACTTGGTCCATGTCGTTTGTCCGTCTCAACCACGACAGACTAGATCATGGCACTAAGTGCCATGTCCAATCTCAGTTTAACACCCTCCAGGGCCGGTGAGTCCAGCACCTCCATTCCAATGCCTGACCACTCTCTCTGCACAGAATTGCTTTCCAATCTCCAGCCTCAGTTTCCCCTGGCAGAGTTGAAGCCCATGGCCCCTTGTCAGGCTGACTGCCTGGGAGAAGGTGCCAGCGCTGCGGGAAGGTGCCGGTGCTGCTCACTGCGGGGCTGCAGGAACCCCATGGCCAGGGCCAAGGGCTCTGCCCAGGCTCGCTCCCAGTGCTGGAACCGCACTCCCCGCTCTTACACACCTGTGTGTGCTTTTCCCGAAAAGGAAACAAAAGCTGCTGTCTCAGTCAGACATACCTCCCTTCACGCCTCACAGCCTGACCCAAGTAAACAACTGGACTGATGTAACACTCATTTCCCAGAACATATATTGTTAAAGCACGTGCCCAGTTTTGGGTTTATGCTGTGCCCTCTTGTACGCAGCTCTAAGGTCTTGAGAGATCCCCTTGCTTTGGAGCCATGTGGGCAAATCCATTTCGCTCTCCTATGGAGCCAAGGGAAGGACACCATCCTTGTCTCACAGCAGCAGACACGTGGGAAAGCAACACCGTGCATGCAAGGGGACACAACCAGGGCAAGGCAAACGGTGCCCTGTGTGTAAAATCAACGCTGAAGCCTCCATTTCTCCTGTGACAGCGGTGCTCTGCGCCACCTTGTCACTGAGCTGAACAGCAGCAGTGGGGATGTAACTGTGTGTGAGTGACCTAGATAGTGGTGCACTGAAATAGAAGGTGGTAGCGATTGCAGAAATGACCTTTTTTCATGGCTTCGAAGGAGAGAGCGACAGCTCATGCTTTACCCCGACGTGCTGTTCCCAGCCTGTACCTGGTTTCCTGTGCTGCAAAGCATTTCTCCCACCTCTTGTAAGGCAATAGGGCACTGTGACAACCTACAGCAGTCTGCACAAGCATAATCGATTCCTGTCCACACCTCACTGTAAAAATAGCATTGCTCCATCACTGCCTAATGAAGCTGTTCTGTGGTCTGCATTCATCCTGCCTGCTCCTCCTGGCTTTCGCCCAGAAAGAAAAAGGTTGGTCGCATCTGCTGTGCTTAATGATGTGTGCAGTGTGTACCGCTGAGTCTCTCAGCCTGCAGGGCACGGCGTGCTGCCAGCACAGGGTAATCGGTGCCTGCTGGCCCGTGGGGAGGGGGAGAGCAGCCCGGGAAGCACCGCGCTTCTCCACGGCCCGACGGGGATGCAAAGCTCAACCTGTGCTCCTTGGGGACCGCAGGACGAGGACACACAGGCGGCGCCGCACGGGGAGGCACAGCCCCGCTGCCCAGCACAGCCCCGCTGCCCAGCACAGCCCCGCTGCCCGGCACAGCCCCGCTGCCCAGCACAGCCCCGCTGCCCAGCACAGCCCCGCTGCCCAGCACAGCCCTGCTGCCCGGCACAGCCCCGCTGCCCGGCACAGCCCCGCTGCCCGGCACAGTCCCGCTGCCCAGCACAGCCCTGCTGCCCGGCACAGCCCCGCTGCCCAGCACAGCCCTGCTGCCCGGCACAGCCCCGCTGCCCAGCACAGCCCCGCTGCCCAGCACAGCCCCGCTGCCCGGCACAGCCCCGCTGCCCAGCACAGCCCCGCTGCCCAGCACAGCCCTGCTGCCCAGCACAGCCCCGCTGCCCAGCACAGCCCCGCTGCCCGGCACAGCCCTGCTGCCCGGCACAGTCCCGCTGCCCAGCACAGCCCCGCTGCCCGGCACAGCCCCGCTGCCCAGCACAGCCCTGCTGCCCGGCACAGCCCCGCTGCCCAGCACAGCCCCGCTGCCCAGCACAGCCCCGCTGCCCAGCACAGTCCCGCTGCCCGGCACAGCCCCGCTGCCCGGCACAGCCCCGCTGCCCAGCACAGCCCCGCTGCCCGGCACAGCCCCGCTGCCCGGCACAGCCCCGCTGCCCAGCACAGCCCCGCTGCCCAGCACAGCCCCGCTGCCCAGCACAGCCCCGCTGCCCTGCACAGCCCCGCTGCCCAGCACAGCCCTGCTGCCCGTCACAGCCCCGCTGCCCAGCACAGCCCTGCTGCCCAGCACAGCCCCGCTGCCCAGCACAGCCCCGCTGCCCGGCACAGCCCTGCTGCCCGGCACAGCCCCGCTGCCCAGCACAGCCCTGCTGCCCGGCACAGCCCCGCTGCCCAGCACAGCCCAGCTCCCTCCCCTTCTCACGCTTTGCAGCAGGACATCCCATGTCCGGTTCTGGAGGCTGGTGTTCCCCATTGCAGCACTTACAGCTGCTGCCCACTCTACCAGAAAAAACCACATTTGATAAAGCCCAAGAAAATGTGGATTTCACCCTTTGCATCTGAAAGGGTGGCCTATACCTTTTCATCCTCACTACTTTCAGTCACAACTTTTCCTGCTCCTCCCAGCTGTTAGTGTTAATCCACCTTTCACTGCCCCTCCTCATCCTTCCCACCCAGGCTCTGCTGTCAGGGAGGGTGTCAGGGCAGAGGCGCCTCGGGGAGAACCCGGGAGCCCCCCTTGCCCCAGGAGGCTCTTACCATGGCTGCAGAGGCAGCTGCCAGCGCAGAGTGGATGCATCAGCTTCCTGAGATGCTATGTACACAGTCCTAAATCAGCATCCCATGGGAAAGAATCTGTATGTCCAGGATTATGCCCACCTTCTCTGCATTAAACCAAGAATAACATCAGTCCATGGCAATGCCTGATATTAATGAGTGGCTGACGTTAATAGCCCTTAGCATGAGCTGGGACCATTAACTCCTCCAAATGAGGTATTTATTCCCCAGGAAACGTGTTGTGCTCAGGCTGTTATTACTGAAGCATGGCAATGCGCTGGCAGCAGCGAGGCCAGGGATGCTGGGCACGTCCCCACGGTCCGCACAGAGCGGGTCCCTGGCCATGGAGCTGCCTGCCGGGGCCCAGCAGGGCTGGAAGCTCTTGGCAAGGCTGAGTGTGGGCTGTGAGGGGCTGTAGATACCTGAACAAGGGACCGGGGGGACACCTGGCTAACAGCTACCCGGCTGAAAACAGGTAGGCGAAAGAGATGATAAACCACAGCCAGACACGCGAACCTTTAAGCAGGAGAGAGTCACCAACAGGTGGGCCGTGAGGGGACACCCGAGGTGACCTGGGAGGGCGGGTCCCATCTCGGTGCCCCGCGGGAGGGGAACGCGGTGGCCCGGCGCACACGGACCCGCTGGGGGGCGCTGCAGGGCCGGGGGACTCGCCGTGTCCGCGCGGGGTGAGCGCCCGACGGGACCGCGGGAGGGCGCGCGGGGCTGCGGGTGCGGGCGGGGTCACCTGCGCTGCGTGCACCTGGGGGTGTGTGTATGTGTGCATGCGTGTGCGTGCATGCACACGTGTATGTGTGTGTGCGCGCCTGTGTGCGTGCATGCCCATGTGTTTGTATGTGTGCATGTGTGTGTGTGCATGCACACGTGTGTATATGTGTGCATTCCTGTGTGTGCATGCACACGTGTGTGTATGTGTGTATGTGTGTGTGTGCATGCACACGTGTGTGTACGTGTGCACGTGTGTGTGTGCATGCACACGTGTGTGTGTGCATTCGTATGTGTGCATTCCTGTGTGTGCATGCACACGTGTACCTGTGTGCATGCATGTGTGTATGTTCGTGCACACGTGTGTGTGCGCGCGTGTGTGTGCGCGCGTGTGTGTGCATGCATGTGCGTGTATGTGTGTGTGCGTGCACGTGTGTGAGCGCACGTGTGTGCGTGCGCGCGTATGTGTGCGCGTGTCTGTGCGCGCGGCGCCCGTCCCGGCCGGGCGTCCCCGCACTCCCGGGCAGCCCCGCACCCCCCGGCAGGCGGAACCCGCGGCCCCGGTGCCCGCTCCCGGAGCCGCCCCGCGCCGGGCTCCGCTCGCCCCGGCACCAGCGGCCGCTCTGCCGGGCGGGGCTCGGGGATCTGCGGGGCGCTCGTGTCCTGCCCGCGCCGCCCCGCTCGGGCCTCGGCAGCACCGCGCGTCCGTTTCATGGCAACTCGGAGACATCCCAGGTAGGGGGAGGTTCGGGTGGAACCCCTGCAGACCACAGGAGGTTTATCCAGAGTATTCTCGAGTGTTCTAAACCAAACAAAACAACCTGCCCCCCCTTTATTTCCTTAGAGGTTGTTCAGAATCAATGTGAACAAAACATTTCTATTGAAGATTTTAATTTGTGATATAGGTCGTGGCTTCATTTATCATAAATCCAGGAAAAAAGCTATTAATTCAAAGGCAAGTTCACATATATAGAGAAACATATATTTTTAGCTTAAAATAATAAAAATATGTCTTAAGCATATGTATGATATAATTTACATATATTTGATATCTATCTTAATTTACATCAGGAGAAAATATTTTTCAGTTAATCTAATATTTATCCACAAAGTCAAACAGGAATTTTTCTGCAACTGAATAAGCCAGAAAAACACTTCCTGAAAAACACTGTCCAGCTCCCTTCCTGCCCTGCAGCGACTGGCCTCGCAGCTGTGTGTGTGCTGATAAAATGGTGAGCACATCTGCTGCTGTTGCTGTCGGGTCCATTGCAGCCCCATTTACAGCGCCACTGTCCCCGGTCCGCGGGAGGGTGACCTGTGGTGTGGCCAGGAGATGCCCAGCAGTGGCAGGAGATGCCCAGCAGTGGCAGGAGATGCCCGGCAGTGGCGGCAGGAGATGCCCGGCAGAGGCAGGAGATGCCCAGCAGTGGCAGGAGATGCCCAGCAGTGGCAGGAGATGCCCGGCAGTGGCGGCAGGAGATGCCCGGCAGAGGCAGGAGATGCCCGGCAGTGGCAGGAGATGCCCGGCAGTGGCAGGAGATGCCCGGCAGAGGCAGGAGATGCCCGGCAGTGGCGGCAGGAGATGCCCGGCAGAGGCAGGAGATGCCCAGCAGTGGCAGGAGATGCCCGGCAGTGGCAGGAGATGCCCGGCAGTGGCAGGAGATGCCCGGCAGTGGTGACAGGAGATGCCCGGCAGTGGCAGGAGATGCCCGGCAGTGGCGGCAGGAGATGCCCGGCAGTGGCAGGAGATGCCCGGCAGTGGCGGCAGGAGATGCCCGGCAGTGGCAGGAGATGCCCGGCAGTGGCAGGAGATGCCCAGCAGTGGCAGGAGATGCCCGGCAGAGGCAGGAGATGCCCGGCAGTGGCAGGAGATGCCCAGCAGTGGCAGGAGATGCCCGGCAGAGGCAGGAGATGCCCGGCAGTGGCAGGAGATGCCCGGCAGAGGCAGGAGATGCCCGGCAGTGGCGGCAGGAGATGCCCGGCAGTGGCGGCAGGAGATGCCCGGCAGAGGCAGGAGATGCCCAGCAGTGGCAGGAGATGCCCGGCAGTGGCAGGAGATGCCCGGCAGTGACAGGAGATGCCTGGCAGTGGCAGGAGATGCCCAGCAGTGGCAGGAGATGCCCGGCAGTGGCAGGAGATGCCCGGCAGTGGCGGCAGGAGATGCCCGGCAGTGGCAGGAGATGCCCGGCAGTGGGAGATGCCCGGCAGCTCCCCTTGCCCTGCCCGTGTCCAGGGCTGCTGTGCAGGGGCTCCAGGTATCCTGGTGTGATCACACCCCACTGCAGGTGTGGCTGTGCCACTGCTGCACGGTTGGCATCTCCAGACTCCCAAATCCACCCTGGTAAAACACCATGAAGCAAAATAACAGTTGTTTTCTACTAAACCAGTCCACGTTTTGATCAAGTTCACACAATAGAAGTTTTCTGAACTGTTCATAACATCTTTCCATTGTTCTTCAGCCATGAATGAGACTCGTAGTCTATTTTTTCATCCTTCTTTTTTTAACATGACACATTCATTAGCATCAGACCTTTCCACTGTTCTCCAATATCTTGCTTTATCATTTGGAAGAGATTTCAGGAAAGCTCCCTACCACATGGCTGATCTCTCTTTTTGCTAATAATTAGTCTTAAAAAACTGTCAATCTGTTCTTACCTCATGCTTGGCCATAGAACAGAATCAACTCTGCTGCCCATGGGGTTTCTATTAATTTACTATTTCCTGCTGCTTTTCCCCGTACTGCTTATGCAGGCTTTGAGCCTGCTTGTCCGTCAGTGAATGGTGGTTGTTTTAAGCACTAACTTCTCTGTCCCGACCCGAGGCCCCGCAGCTCTGCTCCCAGGGCTGGGGCTCCCTCCTCGCTCTGCGGGCAGGTGCGGGTGAGCAGGACACTTTGCTCCAGGTGCTGTCCTGTGCCTTCATCCTGCCCTGGGGCACTGCGGCTGCTCCTTGCTGGGGGTGACTCTGCGCCATGGGGGTGACCTGGCCCCTGTGTGCTGCCCCCGCCGCCCCTCTGCCCAGCGTCTCCAGAGGAGCCTTTGGGTGCAGTTCCACAGGGACCCTGTGGCCGGGGGCTGTCCCCACCCAGCACGTCCCCGACACGTCTCCTGCCCCTCGGCTCTCTGACAAACCTCGTGCTGTTGCTCTTTGCCCAGCTGCGGCAGAACCCGGCCCTGCAGCCCTGGCTGTCCGTGCCAGCCGTCCCTCTGCAGCTCCACGGGCCAGGGGCACAAACCCTTTCCCGCTAGGTGAGGATGGTTCCAGCAGACGAGTGTGACCGCAGCCGCAGGCTGGGATGGATGGTGCCAACAGACCCTCAGGGAGGTAACACGGGCTTTGAAAAACAAGTGAGAGGAGGTTACACTGTTGTGGAAAGGATGGTCGTTTTGCAGCCTAGAACATTTGGGCCCATTCTCAAAGCACAGCGAGGCAAACTACAGCTTTTCTGAACTGTAAAAATGTCTCGTTGCTGCTATTGCTGCCACATCACCTTTTCTGACTGAACCCAAGCTGTGCAGCTTCTCTGTCAAACATAATGATTGGCCGTGTTTATGCGGGATACAAACCCCGCTCCAGCCATGGGGTAAAGCTTTCACACCTCAGTCGTGACTCTGACAATTGGTTAGGCTGCTTTTGGCTCCCTGTGCATGAACTCTGCAGAGATGTAGAGAACATGCGTAATTTCCTCACCATTTCTTACCAACACGTCCAGTGACATTTGCTACTATACTGTTCATGGTAACGTCTCCATCTGAGAAAGTGGTTCTGAAATGTTTTGTGTTCTCTACCATATCTTTCCTTGCACTTAAATAGCTCTTTTCCTCCTTCGGCCTCAATCGTTGATACCTTTATTTAAAGTGATGGTAGCCCTCTCAGCCTTTGTCTTGCTCCTTCTAGTCTTCTTCTGCCACGGGCCTCCCATGCTCCTAACCAGCTGCTTAGTCTTTGCTTTCATCCTAGATGGAATTCATTTTTCTTAAACCTCAGTAATGAGAAATGTCCACAGTGGTACAGGTGAGTTCTCACCAGGGCTTTGCACAACGCTTGCCTGTCCCATGGAAATATCTTGCCTGACACAAGAATACTTTTGTCTGTATCGTGTTTGTGGGTCGTGGTCACCCTGTGATCTACTTGTGCCTCCAGGAACAGGACAAGAGGAAATGGCCTCAAGTTGCGCCAGGGGAGGCTGAGGTTGGATTTAGGAACAATTTCTTCCCCACAGGGCTGTGGGGCATTGGAACAGGCTGCCCAGGGCAGTGCTGGAGTCACCAGCCCTGGAGGGCTGGACAGACGGACATGAGGTTCTCAGGACATGGGGCAGGGCTGGACTTGGCGCTGTTGGGTTAACGGTTGGACTGGATGATCTTAAAGGTCTTTTCCAGCCCAAATGATTCTATGGTTCTATGCATATATGACAGAACAGATATAATTTGCCAACATAGCATATTTCTTACTGTCAGTTGCCAAAAACTAAAAAGGAGCAAGGGAAACAATTATGCTGTAGTATCATAATTGCTCAACAATCTGAAGTGACTGTGTACTTGTTGATTCTTAGTAATGGCTCATGACCCATGAGTGATGAGGTAAAACCAGGACTTTGTGAAAGAGGCAGTAGAACAACCGTAAAAGCCGAGACCGGGGATCTGGGGAAACCAGCAAACTAGACATGGAGCTGGTAGACTGCGTTGCAATTGTTCTTTTTAAATATTGCACACTGGGTCAAAAAATGGCATTTTTACTCATACTAGTGCCATTGCTTTTGGAAGCAGATTTTAATTTTAGGTTACAATTTGTACTTGCTGTGGTTCCATGTGGTTAACACACTCACGAAGCGTAATCCTGCGTATGTATAATGCTAGGACTTTTTAGAGCCTTTTGCTGAGAGCATGGCCAGTGTTCAAAGGGAGCGGGCGCAGCGGGGCCGGTCCCGTGGGGAGCCGGGCATGGTCTCTGCGTGGGCGATGGCAGCTGGGGGGCGAGGGCTGGCGCAGCAGAAAACACCAGGGACACGGGTGAGGGACGGGGCAGGTGGAGACTCCAGGGACACGGGTAAGGGACGGGGCAGACGGAGGCTCCGGGCACTTCTCTCCTGCCCAGCATGCACCAGGAACATTCACGCTACTACCAGTGACATTCACGCTACTACATCCTCCTTCTAGGGCGCAGCTCATTGAATCACGTCTTCCCTTTCATCATCAGCAATGTGGAGCATTTCCACTGCCCTGCACGGTCCTTCCTATTTATATCAGTGTACAAAAGAGCCAAACGTGTCCCCTTCAAAATATTAATTCCCCTTGTTTCTAGAAAAGAACAAATTAAGATTCTGACGTGGAAATTAGGCTCTTATTTGCTGTGATGTCCCCAGCATCTGAGGGAGAAATTACCCCAGGGATGGAGAGCTGATAGCAAGGCAGACATGCCTATTAACATGTTGCGCAGTTAGTGTAGGCACGTATGCTCTGCAGTGGAGCAGACCTTGTAACCTGTGACAGGGAAAGCAGGGTGGGCAAAAAAGGGAAGTAAAACTGAGGAATAACTGTGTTGTACATCTCTGGACCTGCTGGAGGTGAGGCCCGTCCTGGGTCAAGTTGTCTGCACATTGTACAGCGCATGCTGTTGTTTTTGTCGTATTGTCACCCTGAATAATGCAGCACTAAAAGCCACAGGGAACTGTTTAGAAGTGTTTGTGCTGTGTTTTGGAGGCAGAAATGCTTTTCTCTCCAGAATGTGCTGAGCGAGACTGTCTACCCACCTTTTCATAGCAAGTGCCTCTGGGACTGGTGCCCTCACTTCTCTGTTCCTTCACCCCTTCCTCTCCACCCCCCGGCTCCCAGCTCCATAGGGTACCAGCCCTATAGCTGCACACACATCCACACACAGTTCTGGGCAATCTCTGCGAGTTCTGGTGAGAGCACGGCTGGCGGGCGGGCGGCTGCTCCTCTGCTTTTGGGGGATTCGGACAGGTGCGCTGGAGCGTGTCTGTTCTGCAGTGGGCACCCCCAGCCCCACAGCTGCCTGTGGCAATACGTGCACCCACCCGTGGAGCCCACGGGTCACAGTCTCCAGGAGTCATTTCCAAGTACGTCCTGGAATTGGTCACCGAGGGCTGGTTTCAGGGTAAGCTGAGCACTTCTGGCAGCCGTGTGCAGTGCTGCGGGAGCGCTTCTCCCTGGCTGGAGCTCAGTTTCCCCGGGGACAGCCCCGGCAGGGGTCCAGGCAGGTCTCCGTTCCTCTGAATCCGTAATTTGGGTCCCCACCCAATTCTGCTCCTCCCTGCTCCTCTGGGCTTGTGGAGATGGGTCTCTGATGGGCTGGTGCTCTCCTGGGATGGGTGTGGGACAGGCCCAGGCAGGGAGGTCCCTGTGCGGCCCCCACCCCTGCGCCGCCGTGCTGCTGCATTTGAGAGGAGGTTTTGTCCGGGCTGAGCCGCGGGCAGCGCCAGCGCGGGAGCCCCAGCCGCCCCGCGGGCAGCGCCTGCCCCGGGCGGGGGAACCGCTCCAGCGAGCAGCTGGCACCGGCCGACCCAGCCCGCAGGTCCCCGCGGTCGCCATGCAGGGGTCCAGCAGCTCATTGGTGGCACACTGTCACCGGCAGCGTGGGCATCAGTTACTGACACGGGGCAGAGCCTTGTCATTGTAGCGGGAGAAACACCCTGCAGCAGTAGGAAGTCAGAGGCTGAAAAGTGAAACCAGAAATAATCAGATCAGAAATTATTTGCAAACCTGAATGGCAGCAGAAATTGGCCGTAGTGACTCCCTGCCAGAGCTCTTCCCAGCAGCCTTGCCTTCAATAAGTGCTTTGTCAGGGATCTGCTGCACTGAGCACAGTGCTGCTGGCCGCTGTCTCCCAGAGCGGGCGCAGGGCACGCGGGCGCTCGCGCTGACTTGGCTACTGTGCTGCTGCACACCGAGGCAAAGTCGAGGCCTCTTCTCTCATACCACATTTTACCTCGTTAAAATGCCATCTGCTGATGAGAGCAGCAGTTTCTGATGGTGGAGGGTGCCGCTCCGCGCCGCACACCCGCGGTGTCGCCCGTGGAAGTGCCCGGCAGCCCGAGCGTGGCAGCGGGTGGCGGAGCGTCCCCGACACGCTGCGTTGTCCCCTTCGCTGCAAGATGAACGGCCGGCAGCTCCCTTTGAAATGCTAGCTATTGGTGGGGAAAAACAGCACCATGTGTGTCTCTATGCATGAGGACCATGAGCGCTTTCTAAACAAGCTGGACTGCGGGTCCAATCCTTTTTATCTACTAGGCAGAGTAAAATAAAGCAAATTAAACAAATTACAAAGACCTAGTAGGCTTTTGGTTTCAGTAGTGCTGGAGACTATCCGCTTGTCTTTGTATAGAAGGCTTTTGTAATGCTAATTAGGCATTGCTTTGCCATTGTGGCCTGCAACAGAAACGGGTTTCCCTGCTGTTTTCAAACGTTGATCAGGCCTCCCGTTGGGCTGCTGTGTCAGTGGCAGGGAGTTATTTCTCTGATTTGCAGCCGTCATTTCTGCTTTCAGACAGCCGCTGCGGAGTTCGCAGCCAGCACGGTGGGCTGAGGTGATGGTGGCGATTCCGCACAGTCACTGCTTCTCGCTCACAGAGCTGCTAAGGACAAACTGACACCGCAGGGCTTGTCACCGCAGTGTAGCGTGGTGGAAACTGGAATAATTGTCTTCCTTTTCAAGGACCTGCCACTTTAATTGTATGGGTGCTTTTATTTCACTGCCCTGAGCTATCAGTGAGGCTGGTAACTTATTACAACTCCAAATGCAGATGAGACATTTATGCAGACAGCAGGATTTCTGCAGTTCCACTGGATGAGCCCAGTAGCTGATAAAGGCCATCACCTTTCCCACTGCTGGGAGGGTGGGGACACACAGGATGGGGACACACAGGATGGGGACACAGAGGTGCCCTTTGCCTGGTCAGGTCCTGCTGGGGAACCCTGGCTCCCCCAAGGAACAGCTGCTGAACCCTGCTCAGTGGGGACCCTGCTCAGTGGGGACCCTGTTCAATGTGGGGACCCTGCTCAGTGCGGACCCTGCTCAGTGTGGACCCTGCTCAGTGCGGACCCTGCTCAGTGCGGACCCTGCTCAGTGGGGACCCTGCTCAGTGCGGACCCTGCTCAGTGTGGGACCCTGCTCAGTGTGGACCCTGTTCAATGTGGGGACCCTGCTCAGTGCAGACCCTGCTCAGTGCGGACCCTGCTCAGTGTGGGACCCTGCTCAGTGCGGACCCTGCTCAGTGTGGACCCTGCTCAGTGTGGACCCTGCTCAGTGCGGACCCTGCTCAGTGTGGGACCCTGCTCAGTGTGGGACCCTGTTCAATGTGGGGACCCTGCTCAGTGCAGACCCTGCTCAGTGCGGACCCTGCTCAGTGTGGGACCCTGCTCAGTGCGGACCCTGCTCAGTGTGGGACCCTGCTCAGTGTGGGACCCTGCTCAGTGCGGACCCTGCTCAGTGTGGACCCTGCTCAGTGTGGGACCCTGCTCAGTGCGGACCCTGCTCAGTGTGGACCCTGCTCAGTGTGGGACCCTGTTCAATGTGGGGACCCTGCTCAGTGCAGACCCTGCTCAGTGTGGGACCCTGCTCAGTGCGGACCCTGCTCAGTGCAGACCCTGCTCAGTGTAGACCCTGCTCAGTGTGGGACCCTGTTCAATGTGGGGACCCTGCTCAGTGCAGACCCTGCTCAGTGTGGGACCCTGCTCAGTGCGGACCCTGCTCAGTGTGGGACCCTGCTCAGTGTGGACCCTGCTCAGTGTGGACCCTGCTCCGTGTGGGACCCTGCTCAGTGTGGGACCCTGCTCAGTGCGGACCCTGCTCAGTGCGGACCCTGCCCAGTGTGGGACCCTGCTCAGTGTGGACCCTGCTCAGTGTGGACCCTGCTCAGTGTGGACCCTGCTCAGTGTGGGACCCTGCTTGGTGCAGACCCTGCTCAGTGCGGACCCTGCTCAGTGCGGACCCTGCTCAGTGCGGACCCTGCTCAGTGCGGACCCTGCTCAGTGTGGGGACCCTGCTCAGTGCGGACCCTGCTCAGTGTGGGACCCTGCTCAGTGTGGACCCTGCTCAGTGTGGACCCTGCTCAGTGTGGGACCCTGCTCAGTGTGGGACCCTGCTCAGTGCGGACCCTGCTCAGTGCGGACCCTGCCCAGTGTGGGACCCTGCTCAGTGTGGACCCTGCTCAGTGTGGACCCTGCTCAGTGTGGACCCTGCTCAGTGTGGGACCCTGCTTGGTGCAGACCCTGCTCAGTGCGGACCCTGCTCAGTGCGGACCCTGCTCAGTGTGGGACCCTACCCAGTGTGGGACCCTGCTCAGTGTGGACCCTGCTCAGTGGGGACCCTGCTCAGTGCGGACCCTGCTCAGTGTGGACCCTGCTCAGTGTGGGACCCTGCTTGGTGCGGGGCTGCGGCTCTGGCCACGGTCCCCTCAGACATTCCCGTGCAGCCCCAGCCCTGTGCTGCAGGGGCTGTTGAGGAAGTTTCTTTTACCCAGGTTTGCTGAAGCAGAGACCCAGGCACAGATTCCAGAAGTTCTTCTTAATAATTTATTTGTAGAGCGCAGCCTAGAGACCAGCTCCAGCTGGGTGCCTCTGGAAGAGGGACCCGAGCAAACCTGGCCCATCATACCCTGACAGCCTAAGCTTCCCACTCCATTTATACAACTAGAGTCTGGGGTGCCCCCGTTCTTCAGTGGATCTCTTAATTTTTGTCAGGCAGGCTGTTTCTTGTCTCTGCTGATAAAGTAGTTGTTTGTTGTTTGTCTTTTACCAACCAGACTGGACATCAATCTAGGGCCTGGGCATTAGTTGGTATTTTGCACCTGCAGCTGGGAGAAAAATAAGTGCTTGTCAATAACCAAAATATTCTTCCATTTCTCATCTTCTTTTAGATGCACCCTTCTGTTCCTTGACTTTTCTCTAGGGACGCAGCTCCTGTGACAATCAAAAGCTCTTTTATCTTCTTGCTTGAACAGAGTCTGGGGATCTTTCTTTGCTTAACAAAGCAGAAAGTTCAAAAGTTCACAGCTTAAGGCCTAAGCAAACTTGGTTACTTATGCTAAGTGAGTTATGCTAAGCAAGTTCTACATGCAGCAGTATACCAAATAATTCCATAAGCTGAGGCAGTCTGTTTCCTCCCAGGGCTGTGGGAGCGGCGGCAGAAGGATGCCCCGGGACATCACTTCTGTCCTGGGCACCGCCGAGCCCTGCTCGCGCGGGCTGGCAGCGTGGCTGCCCTGTCACCCGTGTCCCCGCGCGCCCGCAGGGCTCGGACGGAGCGTGTGGCCAGGAGTGTGGTGGCAGCGCTCTGCCGAGCCGCTCGGCTGCCGCTGCCTGCCCTGGGTCACCTGCCAGCGCTCCCTGAGCAGCCCCACGCTGTCCTGCCCTTGGTTCTGGGGGAAATCTTCCCTGGGCACTTCCCGTTGGCTGCAGCCCCGCGGCAGGGGCTCCGAGCAGCACAGTGGTGGCCTCTGTGTCCTTCTCCGCCAGCCGTCCTGAACCGGGACTGGGACTGATGAGCCCGGGCGAGGAGAGGGAGCCTGTTCAGCAGGAGGGCAGCCTGCGCGGCGGGACGCGGCAACAGCCCCTGCGGTGCGGAGTGGCTGTGCCTTGGAGAGGAGCACCCCAAGAAACACCCCATCTTCCAGAAACCAGCAGTTCTGAGACTGTAGGGAGGAGGGTTTGTTTTCCCATGGCTGATGAATCCATGCACAGGAATATATAAAGAGCTACAGTGTCATATTCAAATGCAGAGAAAGATGATGTATCATATCTCATTAGCATTTACTTCTCTTTTTACTAATTAAGTCAGTGTGAATAATTTTTCTTATGATTGTGTTTGATTGTATTAGTGAATTATAGACTTGAAAAGTCTTTTTCTTTTTTTTAAGCCTGCAGAAAGCAGCAGCACGATTACCCAACTGCTTTTGGAGAATTTTGCAGATAGCACGCTCTGTTCTTTTACTGCTTCATTATAATGGGATTTTACATGCAGACCTCCAAGGAAAAGGGAACGTGCCCCACACAGGTAGCTATTAGGTTTGTATGATGAGCGGGCACATTTTTTGAGTCACAAGTCATTTCACAGCCAAAAATATTGTCCCGCTGATGTTGCTGCTGCTTCTGTCATGTGGGCCAGACCCGTGGTGGGTGACGGAGCCCAGGGCCGTGACCCTGGTTGCTCCCCTTGCTAGGCTGGAATCCGTGCTCCAGTGAGAAATCTGCTGTGTTTAAATGTTGTTGTTTTCACATCACCATTATATGCAGTTGCATTTTTGGTTTGGTATTTTTGAATCCCTAAAATGAAATTGAGCAGGATTAAAAGGCAGGTACTCTACATGCTTACTGATGAAGGGAAGGATAACTCCTACCTCCATTCTGTTCTGATTGCAGTGCTGCTAAATAAAACCCAGTGGTGCCACCATGGTTTTAAAGCTCATAGACAAAATTGCAGTTTTTAAATCCCACATAACTTGCCTGCACTGACAATATACCAAAGTGAACAGGAGATGTTTTCTGCTCAGTGATAAAGGGTGATTTATCTGTCAGTCCTGGAGTTATAATTACAGGTGAAAACTGAGTGAACGTGGAACGTAGATTTCCTTGTAACCTTAAACCTCAGCAAGTCCTTTCAAGCACAGAGGTTTCTGGGCCCGGCACAGGTGGCTGTTCACTGGAAAGCCCTGAGCCCCGGGTGCGCCCTGCGCCCGCTCGGGCTGAGCCGTGTCCGGCCCCGCGGCCGCGGGCACCGGCCCGTGCTGGGCCGGGCTCACTCGCGCGGGTGCTGCCGCCGCTCTGCTGTCCCCGGAGCCGCGGGCTGGAGCGGGCGGGACGGCGGCCTGGGGGCGCGGCTGCCCCCCGAGGGCAGCTGGGGAACATCTCTGCCCGCCGTGCTCCCGCGTAGCGGCTGTGCAGCTTTGTGAATTAAGAAGCAGCCGTGAACAAGCGGAACATTGCATAGCTCTTCAGCTGAGTGCACAGACACACACACAGAAAACTTGTACTTTTCTCCAGTGAATCCTAAAGAAGAGATTATGATAAGATTTTGAGCATGCGCTGTTGTTATGCACGTTGGTACCTACACTTCCAAGACACATGGGAAGAATAAAAGGAGATAAGATGCAAAATGGTTCTGTAATGGGTGCTGAGGATTTTTTGGGGAAGCGATTTTTTTCGTTTGTGAAGTTTTCAAAAATAACACTGACATTTCTCTAAACAGCAGTTTTGTTTTCTGTTTTCCCTTGGTGATTAAATACTTGCAGTCTCCTGTAGTGAGTTACCGTGTGCGCACTGCCAGCACAGGTGAAGGGATTGCTTCTGGTCATTCTGTCAGCACTCAGCAAGACACAAACGTTCTGGAGTTAATTATGGATTTAATAACAAGCAGTTATTAACAATTCCTTCATCTTCACTATGGTTCATGAGCGGCAACTTTACTCCTTCGTTGTGTTGGTGCAGGGACAGTGAGGACCCAGCAGCACCGGCGGCCAGGGCACCCGGCTGGGACACGTTCCCCAAAGCACCTGTTGGCTCATACCAGCCCAGCAGGGTCAGCATCCAATTGCCTGTGTCTTGGGCCCAGAATTAGGCAAACAGACAGCCTGGGCCACCCAAATGCGCCTGTCAGCAGTTGTGACAACATTTGCATGGCAAAGGGCACCTGAAGGGAGGAGAAAGCAGAAGGACCGCGCTCCTGAGGGTCGGTCTCTGTTTCAGGAAAGGTGGCAGACACAAGAGCAGTGCATTAAACCTTCAGATTCAGTAATGGTGCTGTCTTCATTCAGTCCGTGATCAGCTGAAATGTTGGCTTTTACACCAGTGACAGACAAAGAAATGAGTAGTTTGATTTCCATGGCCCCTCAAAGCGATAACAGGACATGCAACCATTGAAATGGTGCAGCATATCAAAAAAGTGTGCAAGCCTGCATTAAGTGCTGCTGGCAAGAATGACCCTAGACCATGTCCACGCAGTGCTCTGACGCACTTAAAGTGAATTATGCATCAGGTTAAGGCTTCCCTGGGACCCACAGTTGTGTCTAATGACAACACCAGTCAAAGGACAAATAACCCGAGTGTTTGCCAGCCTGCTTGCAAGACTCCAGCGGATGCTTTTGTGTGGAGTGAATTAATAAAGTTTACTCTGGTTCCCCCACAGAAGGCAGATAAAAAGCCAAAAAAACAAATAAAAAGCACAGCCAGAACAGTAAACATGTTTGCTTAAAGGAGTGGAAACCATGGTTAAGTTTCTAGACCATGAAGATACAGGCTTCTTCAAATTAAATCAATTTAATGGTTTATACATTTCCTCCATAGAGATGTGGGCACTGAAATGTGCATCTCCAGAGGAGTGCAGGAAGCTCTGGCAGGTACCCCCGCCACCCTGCAGCCGGGTACAGGTGCCACGTGTGCGCAGGGACAGTGGGACAGGGACGGCTGCTCCGGGCAGGGCCCAGCACCAGCAGCCTCCGGCTCCGGCTGCGCCGGTGCCAGCAGCACCGTGCCTGGCAGGGCCATGGGGCCGTGGGGCCGGAGGTCAGCAGGAGCCAGCGCTGCACCTGGCGGAGCCGTGGGGCCGGGGGTCGGCAGGAGCCAGCGCTGTGCCTGGCGGAGCCGTGGGGCCGGGGGTCGGCAGGAGCCAGCACCGTGCCTGGCAGGGCCATGGGGCCGTGGTGCCTGGAGGTCAGCAGGAGCCAGCACTGCACCTGGCGGAGCCGTGGGGCCGTGGGGCCGTGGGTCAGCAGGAGCCAGCGCTGTGCCCGGCGGAGCCGTGGGGCCGTGGGTCGGCAGGAGCCAGCGCTGTGCCCGGCGGAGCCGTGGGGCCGTGGGTCGGCAGGGGCCAGCGCTGTGCCCGGCGGAGCCGTGGGGCCGTGGGGCCGGAGGTCAGCAGGAGCCAGCGCTGTGCCTGGCGGAGCCGTGGGGCCGTGGGTCGGCAGGGGCCAGCGCTGTGCCCAGCGGAGCCATGGGGCCGGGGGTCGGCAGGAGCCAGCGCTGTGCCCGGCGGAGCCATGGGGCCGTGGGGCCGTGGGTCGGCAGGGGCCAGCGCTGTGCCCAGCGGAGCCGTGGGGCCGTGGGTCGGCAGGAGCCAGTGCTGTGCCCGGCGGAGCCATGGGGCCGTGGGTCGGCAGGGGCCAGCGCTGTGCCCGGCGGAGCCGTGGGGCCGTGGGTCGGCAGGGGCCAGCGCTGTGCCCGGCGGAGCCGTGGGGCCGGGGGTCGGCAGGAGCCAGCGCTGTGCCCGGCGGAGCCGTGGGGCCGGGGGTCGGCAGGAGCCAGCGCTGTGCCTGGCGGAGCCGTGGGGCTGGGGGTCGGCAGGAGCCAGCGCTGTGCCCAGCGGAGCCGTGGGGCTGGGGGTCGGCAGGAGCCAGCGCTGTGCCTGGCGGAGCCGTGGGGCTGGGGGTCGGCAGGAGCCAGCGCTGTGCCCGGCGGAGCCGTGGGGCCGTGGGGCCGTGGGTCGGCAGGGGCCAGCGCTGTGCCTGGCGGAGCCGTGGGGCCGTGGGGCCGTGGGTCGGCAGGAGCCAGCGCTGCGCCTGTGCAGCAGCAGTGAGGCCGCAGGCAGCCCTGCTGGGACGCGGCTCCTGCCCTCACCCCACTGCCAGCTCTGGCTCCTGCCAAGGGCTCTCTGTCACTTCTTCCACAAACAGGGTCTCTAGTCCCATTTTCCAAATTACTTTTTACTCATTTGGCCAAGGCCTAATTAATCTTCTGTCAAATATTTTTTCCTTGTGTCAAAAGTGCGGTTCCTATTACTCTGTTCCTCACATCCACTTTAGCCTAATGGCGTCTGTAAATAATGAATTGGCATAATGAACAATATTTATGAAAACCAACTGCACTCTGTGTAGGTGACCTTGTGACTTCAAACAAGCTAATAACCTTTAAAGTACTGACGAGATGATGCCGCGATACATCACGGCTCCTTTGGAGGAGGAAGGAGCGACCATCGCCAGCACTGCTGTGCAGACTGGCTGCTGCGGCAGCAGCGGATTCAAAGAGCTGCTAATTGGATTTGTGAGCTGCATGTGCAGGCTCCCCCTGCCTGATTTAGTGGCTGAACACATCATCCCAAACCAGTGGAAACAGACATTCTCTGAGTTCTACAAAAGGAAAGGCAATAGTGGTTGAATATTGCCGGTCACAGCTGTGACAGTGACACCACCTGTGTGCTGGGCGCTCCTGGCACACCCGGTGACACCACAAGTTGTATAACTAATGTCTAAGTTGTATAACCCCTGGAAACAGATTAATAACTAGAGCTAATCGGAAAGTGTGCTCTCTCCCATGAAAATTTCTCACAATAAAAAAGACATGGAAGTAATTTCCATTAAAACCTTCCATAAAAACTAAAAGTTATTTTTTTCAGAGGGGAGAAGGAGTTACTAAGTTCCCAGATTTCCACCTATTCTCAAATAATCTGCCCCTAGGGGAGCATTTTCAAACTAGAGGTCTCAATTCTATGCAGAGCTTCAATACTTTTAAGTGGAGCCACAAGACTGCCAGAACTCAGTCTAATCCAATATCCATGTGAAAATGCGATGTTGCACTAAATTATCAGCGTACGTTTGGGGTTGTGACTGGGAAGCGTCCTGGACTTCTGCAGCGGGGAAAACACCGGCCTGAGGAACAGAGCCCAGGGAACGGCAGAAGATGTGCCGGGGAGGGTCCGTGGGACATGAGGAAAAGGTTCTTCCCCCAGAGGTGCTGGACACTGAACAGGCTCCCCAGGGAGGGGTCACGGCCCCAACCTGACAGTGTTCAAGAGACTGGACAACACGGTGTGACCTGTGGGGTGTCCTGTGCAGGGACAGGAGCTGGAACTGATGATCCTGTGGGTTCTTCCAGCTCAAGACATTCTGTGATTCTATGATTCTGTGCTGCTCCTTGGAAGCTGCTTCAAGCCACAGCTTTTGCCACCTCCCCTGTTCCAAATCATGCCCATACTGCCCAGCCCAGCCTTGCTCAGCTCAATCCCATCTGACAGAACCAGTAGTGCCTTGTAAGAGTATCCTTTGATCACATTTACAGTATGAATTTAATGGCATTTTGCAGGTCTCTAATGGACACGCATGCGGACAGCTGCAGCAGTGTCACAGCAATGCAGGTCACAGTGTGAACCCCAGCACTGTCTCTTAGGCACAGGGGACTACACACAGGACCAGCTCCTGCTGCTCGCTGCCCTCCACAGAGCTGTGTTTGCCTCTGGGGACACTGCTGGCTGTGGAGACACCGCTGGCTGTGGGGACACTGCTGGCTCTGGGGACACCGCCGGCTGTGGGGTCACCGCTGGCTGTGGGGACACTGCCGGCTCTGGGGTCACCGCTGGCTCTGGGGACACCGCCGGCTGTGGGGTCACCGCTGGCTGTGGGGACACTGCCGGCTCTGGGGTCACCGCTGGCTCTGGGGACACCGCCGGCTGTGGGGTCACTGCTGGCTGTGGGGACACTGCCGGCTCTGGGGACACTGCGGCTCTGGGGACACTGCCGGCTCTGGGGACACTGCCGGCTCTGGGGACACCGCTGGCTCTGGGGTCACCGCTGGCTGTGGGGACACTGCGGCTCTGGGGACACCGCTGGCTGTGGGGACACTGCGGCTCTGGGGTCACCGCTGGCTCTGGGGACACTGCGGCTCTGGGGACACCGCTGGCTCTGGGGACACTGCTGGCTCTGGGGACACCGCTGGCTCTGGGGTCACCGCTGGCTGTGGGGTCACCGCTGGCTGTGGGGACACCGCTGGCTGTGGGGACACTGCCGGCTCTAGGGACACCGCCGGTTCTGGGGACACCACCGGTTCTGGGGACACCGCTGGCTGTGGGGACACTGCCGGCTCTAGGGACACCGCCGGTTCTGGGGACACCGCTGGCTCTGGGGTGAGGATGCAGGGACATCAGGGCACCTTGGGTCAACGCGCATCCTGCATGGTGCGGGGCAGGCGCTCTGCGGTTCCTCTCTCTGGGAGACCTGCCACCCATGGAAAACTTTCCAAATGTCACTATCCTGCAGGTGCCCCATCCAAGGGTTACCGGTGTATAAATGGGCTTTATGAGACCGTGGGCTCCGATCATGCACTAACAGTGGGAAGTGCTTGAGCGAAAACACTTCGGTGTGCCCCCTCTGAACAGTCTCTCCATTTTAAATGCAATCAACAAATTGCTCTTTCCAGAGAAGCTAGACGGAAGTGCTGAGGAAACAGTAAATGTGCATTACTCGTGACACAAAATTCACTGAACAATCCCGCAATTATTATTTCTGACGAGTCATAAATGATGTAGCAGAAGCAGTCCCGATGAGAGGAAAATGATCTGTGTCCCTCTTGTTCATCAGCTCTGCCCAGAACAGGAGAGGGAAGGGTGTCTCTGACCGGGAGCCCCCACGGGCTGTGTCTCCATCCTCCTCACAGAACATTAGAGAATTGGGATAAAAATCTCAATGAACGAGGGGAGAAGTAAAGAAAATTATCTGGTAGAAAAAGTTTAGAATTTAGGATTTTAAACTAGTGGCTTATTTATCTTGGAAGGGAAGGAAAAAATTTAACTTTCTCCTTTTCCCCTAGATGTAGTTTAATGAATTTCCTTATTAAGACCACCCCATCTTCCTTTTGAAATAATTCCACGAGTGTAGCGTTGACGTGGAGAACTGCAAACCCCATCGTGTACAAACGTCCCTCCCGACATCGGTGACATTTCTCTGTGGTGATAAAACTTCGGCTGAAAACTTTGGCCTCTGCGCAAATGCAGGGTTTCCCTGGGCTTTGCTGGGAACGCAGAGCCCGCAGTGACCGTACGGGCCACCCGGAACAGCTTCACCGCTTCACCAGTGGGAATCTCAAATCTTTTTTAAAATATCAGGCTTTTCCAAAAACCACAGTAAAATTCTCATTTAATTTTTTAACAGCAAATCCTGCCCTTATTTTTATGTCTTCAATTTCCCGTTTGCTCACGAGTCCCTGGAGTCCTCTGCTGATAGCGAGCTGGGGTAAATTCAGTTTATCGCTTAAAAAAATATGTTTAAAAGATAACTGTAAACTCCAGCTGAAATAATTTGATAGATTCCTCCTGCACGCAGAGAACCTCGGTCAGGAGATTGGATCTGGACAGCGGTGTGATTCACACGTATAGACACGCGGGCTAACCTGAGGGCTCCGGTGGCTCCGAGCGGCGCCCGGCGCCCCCGCGGTGCTGGGGGGGGACGGCCGGCCCGGCACCGGGCGCTGCAGGCGAGGCACACGCGGCCCTGCGGGCAGCCTGGCCTCCCGGGAACCCAAATTGCCATCATACAAATGTTAACATTTAAGCTTTCAATTGCTGAAATAACTAATGGAACACAAAGCATACCTTGTATCACACGACACATCAACCAAGAGCAGATATATTAAAATTACACACATCAGGGCGACTATTCCTTATTACAGACTTGTCCTCCACGTTTTTCTAAACCTCGTAGTCCAGTTTAGGAGCCGCAATGTTGTGCTGTTTGGCCTGTTCTGGTCTCCTGTTAGTGATTTATTGATTTTCCCTATTTTTATGCATTTATTCAGTCTCTGCTGAACAGTGGTGTTTTTTATGAACCCTGCCTGGCTGGATTCAGCTGTCTGGACCCGCCTCATTCGTCTTGTGTTTGCCGCGAATATAAGTCATAAGCCACCATGGCTGCTCAGAAATACACCCTATTTTTCTGCAAGATAAATGCATAATTCTGTAAAACAAACACAGAAATAAAGTGTAAATGTATACTTCAATATTTTTTCTGCACTTTTGATTAAATAAGGATCAACCGTTTGAGAGGATTCTACTCTTTTGCAGCAGCTGTGTTTAGTTCCAAGCTCTTTCCGCCTGCCGTTCCAGGTGTCCATCCCATACGCCTCCCAGTTCACTTCCAGCTTTCTTCACTGGAAGAGACATTAAAAAGAGAGGGGAGGGAGTGGAAAATAAAACTATGTCAAATTTGAGCTTTCAGTAGCAGCAGAAACTAACTGAAGAACCTCCCCCCCACCTTCCACAATGAGTTTCTCCCTGCCCCAGGAGTGTTTTCATCAAACATGTCAAGGATTTTCAGACCCAGACAAAGTCAGCGACGGGCTGGCCAGGGTATAGACTCATTTCATAAGGCAAACATGATCTCTCCAGCAGGAATGGAAACATTTGAGAGTTGTTAAACAAGTCTTAAATTCATTATTAACAACACAGAACTGCTAATTGTGGAACTGTAATGTAAAATTTGGTAATTGCTCACTGTACAAACACTTGTAATGATTTACAGAATGCATCTAATGACTGGCTTTTGACAGAAAGCAGGCTTGAAATAAATCCAGGGCCGGTGGAGCGAGTGGCTCAGCATCCTCACGGAGCTTTGTAGATGGGGTTCCAAGCCAAGGCTGCGGATCCGCCAGCCGGCTGCTGCTCAAAGGGGAAACCTTGTTCAGCCAGCTCTTCCCTGCCCTGCTTCCACCTCGGGTGCTGCGTTTCTTCTGCAGCAAAGGGCTGAAGGAGATGCCATGAGGCATCTGTTGGTACCATGTGCTGGCCTTGGTGGGAGTTTAACTTCAAAATTAACCCAAGAATAGCCTGTGGTTTTTACTGATCACATGGAAGCCATGATGAAGCTTACATGTGGGCAGCTGCTGTGCTGGTTTGGGCTGGGCTGGGGTTTGGGCTAGGGTTTGGGCTGGGCTTTGGGCTGGACTGGGCTGGGGCTGCTGCTGTCGGTCCCAGGTGAGGGGAGCAGCAAAGCTGCATTGGGCCAGCAGGGTAGTTTTACATGTTTTTCATTAAACCTGTGTTAAATGTGGAAGTACTGCAGAAATCAGACTTGGTATTTCATGTGTGAGCTCTTTTGCACATTTTGGTGTTTCTCATTTTTGGAGATAAAAACAGGATTGACAAAATTCTCTTCTGTCTTTCTACCAGAAATGTACTTAGGTTTACTGAATTGCCATGATAAATTTGCTTTAAAAACAAACCTCAAGTGACATAGAGTTAATAAAATTTCTAGAAATGGTTTTCCAGTCAGATGAGCAAAGTAAAAATGAATTCATCGTTGTTGTTTCAGTCGGAGCTCTCTGGAAATGCAGCTCAGTACGATCCCACCCGGGACAGCGCCAGGGGTTCAACACGCTTGTCCTGGAAATGGGGAGGTTTTTGGTGATCATACACGGAGCAGATTTTTTGGTTTGAGAACACCTTATCTCTGAGTATCTCCAGTTTTCCAGAAGGGAAAAAGCTTTTCTGGCAGCAGCTCCTTTTCCTACATAGTTTGAAATCGGAGAGGGGAGTGATGAGAGAGAAAGCTGAATGAAGCCAGTAGGACCTGTTTCTTTATTGTGCGTGAGATGTTTCCATTGGAATGAATAAAGGTAAAACTTCCACTTGAATAACAGAAATGCCTTTCTGAAATCCAGCTGTGCTTTATTTAGGTTCGTCTGCAAAAGGGAGAATTTGAATGAAGTTGCCCCTAATGGATGAACAGTTTTAAAGAGAACACAAGGAGTGAGAAAACTTGCAAAAAGTGGGGGCAATGAAAAGTTTATCCAGCAAAGGGAACTGCATCTTGGAGACAGTGGAAATCTTGGAGAAAGCTACAATTTCCAGAAGAAAAGCAAAAAGAGGCCTTTGCAAGCACGAAGAATGCCACACGAAAGGCGGATCAGCAACACGGAGGAGAGGAAGGCGGCTGCTTTGTGTTGCGGTTGGGTGAAGACTAAAGGAAATCTGTGCAAGGCACACAAACCGGGGGGCTGATTCACTTCATGGCTGTGGTTTTGGTAAGGCCGTTGAACACTGGAGGAGAGGCTGGGAAACAGAGGAGGAGCAGCTCAGACCACTGAGTGTCGTACACACAGAAACCAGGTGTTCATCCAAGGGTAACGTGACAGACCAGAGGTGAGTATTTAAATAACTGTCAAACAGGGAATAGTATCATTGGGTGGGGAAAAAATCTGCACTTGTTCCTGTACTTCAAGAAATGGGGAGCTGAGGTGAAATGGGAAAATGAGAATCTTTATGTTAGTCCTTGCAGTGAGCAAAGTTTCAGGAGAAATTGAGAAGAAATTGCAGCTGAAGAGAAGCGGACGTGGGTAGTTTAGGACTGAAACAAGCCGGGTTTCAGAGAGGCAAATTGCAGCAGAGTTCCCCAGTCATTAACATTTTCTGAATGACTGGACTCCCCGGGCAGGATTATCATGGACCTGGTAATGAACGGACCTAACGCGCCCGGGGGAAACGTTGATCTAAACTCGGCAGGATGTGGCAGGTGAGGACTGGCCTGCGGACAGGCTGGTGGGGGCTCCTTGGGGCGACACGGGGCCACCGCGCTCGGTCTGCGAGAGCTGCTGTTATGAACGAGGCACACGAGCCATGTTTGGAGAGGACGGCGGCAGGAGGTAACTCAATAGAGACAAAGATCCTAGCACACACAAATGGACCCTGTTTCCACTAGAGAACAATCGCATGGGCGGGTGTGACCCTCGTGTAACTCAGCTCCCAGTCGTGGTGACTCCTGCTCCCCGCCAGCCCCGTCTGACGGGCTGGCAGTTAAATTTGGTGTCATGCGACCCAGCGTCAGGCTGTGGGGCCATGGGCTCCCGTGGCACCTCCGTGTCCTGCTGCAGCGCCAACAGGACTGGAACAGTGACACGGAACAGAGCACCTGCTGGTGTTATTGCTGAGGGATCAAACAGGTGAACACTGGAGTCTTTTGGGGGGTATATTGAGAAAAGTGCCACAACAGGCAAAAGAGAACCTACCTCAGGTGCTCCCAGGCCATTTCTCTGCTGAGCATGGTGAGCACCTTTAGGGCTTTGTTTAGAGGAGAAATGTAGGGGAAATCCAAGGATGCAACTTCTCAAAGCTGAAGAAACCAGAATGCCCCCAAGATGCTCCACTGCTGCCCCTGACACGGGTCTGGAACAACAGACCCTCCGCCTGCCCCAGCGCCTCGCTGGCCAGTCCAGGGGCTGTGGAAGGGCGCCAGTGCACGAAGCCCAGCGGGAAGTTCTGCGCTTGCATTCCAGCAGCCCTGAGCCCCCTCCTACCTACCCAGAAACCAGGTGCGCAGATTTCCAGGTCACGCCAAGCGAAGGCTTCTCCGCGGGCTCATCGGCACTGCCGGGAGCAGGCAGGAGCCGCTGCTGACCGAGGATGCTGCTCATTAAGATGTCTGCCATTGGCAACGCAGGGTTGACACCGAGCTGCGGGAACACGCGCAGTCTGCGAGCGGAGCGGCTCAGAGGCTGCCCTGCAGCAGGGCAGGTTCTCGGTGATGGGAAGGGCATTTCTGAAGGGCATTATGTCTAAGGCAGAGAGGCGTTTTTCCAGAGCTGTCTTTTACTCGGTGCGTAAGGACAGCTACTGTACCACACAGCTATCTAAAGTGCTTGGTCATTGCCACATAAGGGACATTTTCTGGACTTAGAGGTCCCATTTCCTGTATAATTTAATGTTCCTGTAAACACTGAATGCATATTCATAGCGCTTATTCATATTGCTCACTGTCTTTATAAGGGCACTGCATCTCTGCCATCTTGCCTTCTGTAGAATAACAGTGGTGGAGAGTTTGTTTTTTAGAAATAGAGCATCTGATTAGCTGTGCGATATTCACACACCGTCTGGACAGCCGAGCGGGGCAGGCAGCTGCTGTGCGTGCGAGCGGAGGAGGGCGATGCTCAGCACCGCGGAGCGTGCTGGCGGGTCCGGACCTCGCCACGGGCTCAGGCCGGCGTGGGGACCAGCTGTGGGGACCAGGCCCTGGGCGGGGAGAAGGGGCTGAGCCCCGACCCAGGGTGCAGGGGTGCCGGCTCCATGGCTGTGCCGTTGGCGGGGGCCAGGGGTGCCTGGCTCTTGGGCTCGGTGCCGGCACATGGGGCACCCAGGAGCCCCAGCAGCAGCCGGGGGCCCAGGCCAGAGCTGGCCATGGTCTGTGGGTCTGTTCCCCCCTCGGGAGGGCTGGGCTCCCTGGGCAGCGCACACCCTGCCTTTCGGAGAGGCCAAAGTGCTTCAGAGCGGGGTCTTGTGTGCAACGACCCCCTTTCCCGTGGGGAGGACGGGGTGTCCCAGCGCAGGCTGGCAGTACTGACACGGGGAAAACATCTGATATCAAATCTCCTCTGCCCCACAGAGCTTCTCAGCCTTTTCAGATGATCACCCCCTTTTTTGCAGCCTCATTTTCTCCGGGCTCTGAGGCAGTATCGGCACCACCTTCGTCCCCCAGCTCCCGGGTGAGCCAGCGGACGCGTGGGCTCGTGGGGCAGGATGGCTCCCGGGTTCTGGCTGGAGATGGCAGAACAGGTCTCAACACCGCCTGGCCCCTTTCCATTATCCCATGGCTGTTCTCAGCAAACGTTACCCAGCGCCTGAGAAACATTTCTCTCAGGGGCTAGACATTTAAAAAAGAAAAAATTCCGTGTTTGGAAGCTACAACAGATGACTTTAAAGCAGAAGATGCACATTTTTAACAATATGGATAGTAAGCCATTGGAGCAGCTTACCCAAGGGGCTGTTCAAGTTTTGTCTGTTGAAGCTGTTTTTCTTTAACTCAGCCTGGGTTCATCTCCAGAAGATCTTCAAGCAGCAGCAAAAGCACGAGTGTGTGGCTCTCGGCCTGTGCTCTGCAGGTCAGACCGGTGTTATATACCTGCCTCCTTTCCTTAGGAAATACAAACCCGTGTTTGCCACCTTTGAAGGGGACGCGGGATGCAGCACTTGGACCCGGTGCTGCGGCGCTCGGGACCTGGCGGGACTGAGCAGCCTCCCCTGGAGAGGGCAACGCCAGCAGCAGCTGTGGAGAAACTTGCATTAGCAACTGGAGGAGTAAAAGGGTAATTAACAGTGACGGATCTTGACCCAGGCATGGCTGATCTCCCTGGCTCTTGTAAAGGGAGTTATTAGTCAGATACAGAGGCTGTGTGAGAAACAATTATCACTAATTACCATCAAGTCATGGCATTCTGAGATTTCTAAATGCAGCATGTGAGTCCTGTGTGATTAGAGAGACCATCAGGGCTAGGAGTTTTCTAAGGCAACTCTCTAAGTGTTTTCCATGCAGCATATTTCTGAAAACACGAGTAGATTGAGTGGCAATTGGGTGACTTTTCATGCCTTTTAATCTGAACATGATATTAAGAATAAAGCAAGCTGGCAGGCTGAGGCCAGGAGCCGGCACAGCTGTGCAGCGGGTAGCCCTGCCCTCCTCTCGCGCCCCTCGAAAACCAGCACCATGGGAATCCCGGCTCCTTGTGCCTGTTCACACGAGCCTGCTCAGATTTTGGCTAACGCAGCTCATGCCAAGGCCTGATGTGAGCTGGTGGCATCAGGTCACAGTGAGAGCGGCAGGTAGGCAGAGGTGGCCAGCAAGAGCTGCGGGGCCACGATGCGGCCACCGTCCCCTGCAGCTGGTGTCCCTGCAGCCACCGTCCCCTGCAGCTGGTGTCGCTGCAGCTGGTGTCCCTGCAGCCACCGTCCCCTGCAGCTGGTGTCGCTGCAGCTGGTGTCCCTGCAGCCACCGTCCCCTACAGCTGGTGTCGCTGCAGCTGGTGTCCCTGCAGCTGGTGTCCCTGCAGCCACTGTCCCCTGCAGCTGGTGTCCCTACAGCTTGTGTCCCCTGCAGCTGGTGTCCCTGCAGCTGGTCTCCCTGCAGCTGGTGTCCCTGCAGCCACTGTCCCCTGCAGCTGCTGTCCCTACAGCTGGTGTCCCTGCAGCCACCGTCCCCTGCAGCTGCTGTCCCTACAGCTGGTGTCCCTGCAGCCACCGTCCCCTGCAGCTGCTGTCCCTACAGCTGGTGTCCCTGCAGCCACCGTCCCCTGCAGCTGGTGTCCCCTGCAGCTGGTGTCCCCTGCAGCCACCGTCCCCTGCAGCTGCTGTCCCTACAGCTGGTGTCCCTGCAGCCACCGTCCCCTGCAGCTGCTGTCCCTACAGCTGGTGTCCCTGCAGCCACCGTCCCCTGCAGCTGGTGTCCCTGCAGCTGGTGTCCCCTGCAGCCAGTGTCCCCTGCAGCTGGTGTCCCTGCAGCTGGTGTCCCTGCAGCTGGTGTCCCCTGCAGCTGGTGTCCCCTGCAGCCAGCGTCTCTGCAGAGCGAGTGTCAGGCAGGTCTGTCAGAATCCGACAACTCTTGGAAATGTTGTGGACCAAAGCTCCAAGCTGGAAAGTATAAACATCAGCTTACCCAAAAAGCTTTTGAAGCGGACCCGAGAGCAGCTGGACTGCCGAGGCGTTTGTGCCTGCCAGTGCGACACAGGGGACACAGGGGACACCCGCACTGCGATGGGAGGAGGGACGAGCACTCACCCTCGGCCAGAGAACTCTCCGGTCACAGGCGCATGAGTTGAGTTGTGGGTTAGACGTTCTGAAACTTCATGACCTGAGTGGTGAATAAGTGAATTCATGTGAAAGTCTAGTCCGGGCAAAGGGGATTTAGCCCAAGTTTGTTTGTTGTATCTCTTAATGTGGTCATAAAATAAAGCTTAATTTACAGAGTACATTGTCCTGTAAACTTGAGAGATCCAAACAAACCATGACGAAACAAACCTGTTAGGTTTCCTGACCAGTGGTAACAAAGCGCGTCCTTGGCCATGCAGGGCAGGAGCTCGGAAAGGCCAAGGCAGAGACGTGCTGCACCGGGCAGCCGCGGCTGCGCTGGGCGTCCGTCCCACGCTGCGGGTGGATGTCTGTCCCGCCCTGCGGGTGGACGTCCGTCCCACGCTGCGGGTGGATGTCCGTCCCGCCCTGCGGGTGGACGTCCGTCCCACGCTGCGGGTGGATGTCCGTCCCGCCCTGCGGGTGGATGTCCGTCCCACGCTGCGGGTGGATGTCCGTCCCGCCCTGCGGGTGGATGTCTGTCCCGCCCTGCGGGTGGATGTCCGTCCCACGCTGCGGGTGGATGTCTGTCCCACGCTGCGGGTGGATGTCCGTCCCATGCTGCGGGTGGATGTCTGTCCCGCCCTGCGGGTGGATGTCCGTCCCATGCTGCGGGTGGATGTCTGTCCCATGCTGTGGGTGGATGTCTGTCCCACCCTGCAGGTGGATGTCTGTCCCACGCTGTGGGTGGATGTCTGTCCCATGCTGTGGGTGGATGTCTGTCCCACCCTGCGGGTGGATGTCCGTCCCACGCTGCGGGTGGATGTCTGTCCCATGCTGTGGGTGGATGTCTGTCCCATGCTGTGGGTGGATGTCTGTCCCGCCCTGCGGGTGGATGTCCATCCCACGCTGCGGGTGGATGTCTGTCCCACGCTGCGGGTGGATGTCTGTCCCGCCCTGCGGGTGGATGTCCATCCCACGCTGTGGGTGGATGTCTGTCCCACCCTGCGGGTGGATGTCTGTCCCACCCTACCCTGCGGGTGGATGTCTGTCCCACGCTGCGGGTGGATGTCTGTCCCACCCTGCGGGTGGATGTCTGTCCCACCCTGCGGGTTGCTGTGTGTCCCACGCTGCAGAGCTGTACGGGACAGGGAGCAGGTGAGGGTCCCACTTGCCCAGAGAGGCGCTGCAGCAGTGTGGTGTCTGCAAAAAGGAAAGGAGGGTGAGCGCCAGGTGGCAAGGAAGGGATTTTTAGCACTTCTAAATCTCTGAAAAGGGTGAAATCCAAGTGTGGCTCAGGACCTTGAACGCAGCGTGTGTTGTGAACATAAATGAGACACAGCTAGTAAATGTAAACTACTGCAGGAGCCCCGCGCAGGGCAGCCCGGTCCCACAGCCCCCGCTGCCGGACCCCGTGCTCCAAAAGGCCCTGACCAGACACAAGAGAAAATCTGGGCTGGAAACACTGTGTCATGGTTAAACCGAGTAATTCAATAGCGCTTGGAAATTGCTGGTCTCTTCCTTATTAGATTTATCTCGCAGCTCTTCCTTCCTCCTCTCTAGGGTTCTTTTTTTCAGAATTTGCTCAAATATTTTCCTTCAGAAGATTTAATATCTCAAAGTGCAAATACCCAAACCCTGTATCATTTTGTAATTTCATACTCCATGGTTCTTTCATATGCATATCACTCATTTGCTATCCCTTTGAAGAATGCAGCTTGAGTAATGCAAGTGAAAGGAAACCCATTCAGTGTTGATTTTAATTGAACAAGCTCGGAGCGGTGGGGATCCACGCCAGACTCCAGCTCGCTCTCTTTTGAGGAGTTATTACCAGGCTTCTTTTGCCTCTGTGTCTCTGCATTTTTTTTTCCCATTAGCAACTTCCCCAAAATATTAGTTACCTTATTATTTTTCCAGTTCTGCTTGTTTGGAATGCTTATGCCTATTAATCATTAATCATGTGCTTTCTCTTTGCGTTCCAGTGGAATATTATGTTCCTTGTCTGGAGAGCAGAACATCAGACAAAATCAGACGCGCCTGCATTCAGAAGTAAAATTTCGCAGTGACAATTGACTTGTTTTTCAGTAGCTTTTTCACTTCAAGGTGGTCATGGCACTGGGGAGCTTCTGCAGCCTCCAAACTGTGGCTGTAAAGTCTCTAAATTAACACCTGTAAAGACCGTAAATGAAAGATTCTTTTCCTGTGTGCATAAACGAGGTCTCTGGTAGCTCCTCCCATCCCAGTCAGTTGAAATGAGCCTTCAGCTGGTTGCTGGGGCGTGAGAGGGGGTGGGACATGTGGAAGGAAGACTGTGAAATGGCTTGAAAGATTGGATACGCTTTTCCATGTAAGATTTGGCTTAAGGAAAACACTTAAATCAGCAACTGGTAGAAGAGCAAACAATTTTCCAGTCTGTTGTGGAAACAAACTCTTCACATGGCTCTTACAGAGCAAGCGTGCTACAGGAATTCGAGCAGGCTGGCGATGTCGATGTTGCTGTTTTCTACTGAGATGTCCCCTCAACAAAGAAGAAATAAATTGCATAATAAACAGGAATAAGAAAGAATTTTAAAAGGCTGAAACTCAAAAACCCAACACAAAGAGAGTGCAAGTGTTAAGGGAGCATGTTACTAAGATATCAAGGGCACAGCCAAATACTACCAGGAGAAGGGAGGAGGAGACGGGCAATGGACGCATCCTTAGCTCAGCTGCTCAGCGCTGTGAAACAGGCAAGGCAGGTGGCGCTGAGCCCTGGTGACGCTGAGCCCTGGTGACACTGAGCCCTGGTGACACTGAGCCCTGGTGACGCAGGATGGGGTGCCCGTGCTCTCTGCCAGGTGCAGCCCGTCTTGTCTGCACAGCACCAGCGCTTCTGCTCAGCTGGGGGTACGTGGGCTTCAACGATTGCCAGCTGGGACCGAAGGCCTCTCCAGTAGACTCCTACCATTTCTCCATCATCCTCCCGATCCTTCTGTGCGTGTCCCCGCTTGGGAGAACCCCCAGCTCCCTCGTGCCAGGCGAGGCGACCCTGCAGCCAGCGCTGTGAGCTCCAGCGTCGGGGGAGCCCAGCGGGTGCCTGGCTGTGCTCCCATTGAGAGACCACATTCAGCAACAGGTAAGCACTGCCCGTGGATCCTCAGCCCTCTGAGGAAGGAATTTAGGGCAGCTCGTCAGAAGCAGCGTTGCACGGCAGCACTGAGACCTTTCCCAGGACCTCTGCTCTGCTCCGGCTCCCACCCAGTGCTTAGCCAAGACGGGCAAGTACAAAGCACTCCTGCATCAAGAAAAGGGCCGTGTGGGCTGAAGGCAAGGTCTGCCACCTCAGAACCACAAGTACCTGTATGTCCATTTACTTCTGGAAAAATGGGGTCACTCGCAGTGTTGGCAGCCTGCTCCTTTCATTTAGTCTCTGCCCCGGCTCCAACGTGCATCAGCATTGCCCTCTGGCCTTCCCTACCGCTCCGGTCCCTGCCTGCCCGGGAACACTTGTCCATGGCCTGGAAGTGGCAATGAAACCCAGCAGAAGGAAACAGCCTTCTCAGGTAATGGGTTTTTTGGGGTAGGCCGTTTTTTAAAATTATGACTGGGCTTATTCTCTATTTTTGTTTTACAGCCCTGCGATAAATCTCTTTCTTCCCATTTCATGTTTAGGGTGTCCATCAGCCATGTTTGCTCCCGCTCCTGTACCCGTGCACAGTGAATCAAACGCTCTGTGCTTTGGGAGCTGGGGCGCAGCCGTGGGGCAGCCGGGCTGGACGCGGCCGCGCAGCCCGGGGAGCGGAGCCAGCGCCGGGTGAGACGCCGTGCAGCCCGGTGCTGCCGCCGCGCCCGTCCCAGCGCTGCCCGCGGCGTTCGCGGTGGGGACAGGCTCGTACATGGCACCGCAAACTCCTCTCGGTTGTGCCTCGAGGAATTTCCCAGACACAAAAGTGCTTGTGTGATCAAAATCGTTGCATGTTCTAGGTGACTGATGGACACCCGGCATTAACTGGTGTCAGTCCTCCAGCTTATATCTACCAATTAAAATGTACTGAAAGATATAAATCTTTTAAAGCCAGGTACCAACTGGTAGAAATGTTAATATAATCTTGCAGGAGATTTCAAAAAAATCCAAAGTATATCCGTGCTTTATTTTATTCCTTAAGAAGCACATTTGTTAAATGATCAAGACAGTGCAATTACTGTAATAATGAATTTAAATCTAAGTTGAACTTGGTTTTTTTTATAGATTAAAAAATGTAAAAAATATGCACTTCGGCTATTAAGTATCTCTTTACTTGGTTTGCTTTCAATGGATGAACTGCGTCCACCTGAAGACAAGGCCAGCGCCAGCCCCTCCTGCCCGCAGTGGTTTGGGTCCAAGACCCGGTGCCGCAGCAGGGACGGCAGAGCAGGGACCCCCCTGTGCTGGTGCTTTACCATGCACCAACAGACCCTGGACAGAAACGCAATACAAGTTCACCTTAAATAAAATCAGAACTAATGCTGAGGAAAGGGCATCCCATAACGTGTTTGCCGAGGTCAGATTCATGCACCGCTTGCCCCGGCTGCCGAGGGCCGAGCTGGGTGCTCCGCGGCTCCGGGAAGCGCCAGCGCTTGCTGCAGCCTCACCAGGCGGACAAGAAGGCTGCCACCTCCTGCTGCAGCCTGTGGTGCCCAGGAACTGGTAGGAGCAGTCTCTGCCATTTTTTGTACAATGCAACAGCTCCCCCATCTTACAGATTAAAGAACTTAAAATGGAAGAAAAAGCCCTGGGGAAATGAGGAGCAGGGTAAGGCGCCACGCTTGGCTGCTCCTCGGGGAGGGAGAGGCTGGCGCTGCGCTCCTGCCCACAGCGCTGCCCGCTGCCAGGTGTCTGTGGAGGGATCCACCCCGCGCGGCGCCGCTCTTGACATTTCAGTTATTAAGGCTTTGAATTTTCTTCTTGTAAGGATGAGTAAACACTGCAGTTTTCAAATACCTTTTGATGAGGTACAACAGCCTATCTTAAAGAGCAACATTTACTGCCTCTTGCCGTAGAGTTTTAGCAGGGATGCTACAGCTCGCAGCCACCTGCTATTGCTGTCAGTGCGATGCTGCAGTGCTGTCGCTCTCCTTTAGGGTGTACACACAGCACGCTGGATCAGCACTCGGAGGTGCACAGCGAGAAAGGGCTGCTTGTGCCACTGTAAAGCACTTTGCTCGGTGCAGAGTGGTGTATCCCTAAATAGTCACTCCCTCAGACCCTGGCACAGCCACCACCACCTCACTACCAGAAAAGAGGTATTTCTCCTTTCTTGCCCCAACGAAAGTGTTTAGTTTTGCTTGCCCAGCAGTTTGGTGGTGACTCACGAGGATGCTACCTGCTTCAGATGCAGCTCTAAGGGAGCGTCCAGGCAAAGTCCCCCCTCGGTGTCACCCGGGAGCGCCCCAGGGACAGACCACAGCAGAGGAGCAAACCAGAGGGAGGGGAATGGTTTCAGGATAAGACCTGCAACAGCACAATAGTCACACATTGTCACTTCAGTCTGGGTCCAGAGTTTGCTTTGATGTGCTCTGACATGGAACAAAATGCACCGCTGACTGCTACTGTTTGAAAGCTGCTGGGTTTCCCCCGTTAGTAACCAGCCATGGAGCTCTGCTCGGCGCTGGGTGAGTGCCCGGCTACACCAGCACAAAGAGCCTGCGGGGCCGGGCCAGCCGGGCAGAGCCGTGCGGCCCAGCAGCGTCGTCCCCGCGGGTCCCCAGCCCGAGCCCACGCGTGTCACTGACGCTGTGCTCCCAGCAGGGGGCACACACGATCGCCCACAGCTGGAGCGGCTTTTTCTGGCAGCAGATCACAGCCAAGAGCATCCCCCGCCCCTGCAGCTGCCCCGCGTTCAACCGCAGATCCCAGCAGCTGCCCGTCGCTGCTGCGGGACAGCACCCCCGGACGGCCTGAGGACAAGGCTGGGGGCAGGGGGACGTGGCTGGAAGGAACATGTTGTGACTACACAAAGTCAGAGCCAGCACTGTAGGCAGATCTGGTGAGCTGACTGGCTGTCCACACGTCGGGGAGTCAACCTCTCCAGCACATCCACAGCTCCCTGCACTCCCAGACACGCCAGACAGGAGCAGGTTCTCCACTGGGTATATTAACAAGTCAGTGATGCCATTTCAATCCCACATCCAAGATGGATTTCAGGCTGGCAAAGAAGCTGCAGCAGCCCTTGCTCAGACCGCTGAGGCTGGAGTGCAGGGTGTTCTTGTAGCTGTCCGTAAGGACACAGAGTTTCTGGACTGTGCTGTAGTGGTGCCAGTTCAGAGCAGTACTGCACCAGTCCTCATGGTGTGTTTGTGCTGGACAGCAGCAAACCGACATCCCCTCTAGAATAGACATGGCTCTGAGCACAAGCTTCCACTGAGTTCCCACAGGGCTTTTTAATTTCCCTTTCACCAGGAAAGCTGTACTCAGACATTTGGTTCCTTTCCCGATGCCAGCTGCACAGCGGGTATCACCATCATGCTGGCTGTCCTGCTCCTGGGACCACAGAGAACTTACAAAGCAGCGAAGGCTTGAACATGAAGCCCAAGAAGATTGTCTAATCTGGTAGATACCAGCCAAGATAACAGATGTTTTACCATGGAGCATCTTCTTGTCTCTGTTCTCTCCGGAGGAGACAATGCTGTGAAAGCTGAATCAGGGCTGAGCACAAGACTGTCTCCAGCTCCAAAGGACAACTGTGCTAGAACTGAGTGTTAGGGAGAGTATCTGCAGAGCCAGCTCGAGCAAAATCAGCTTACTGACATGAGCTTTCCCTCAAGAGAGTAGAAGATTGAGAGTCATTCCCTCCTGCCAGCATTTTACCCTATCTGCTCCTGTAACAACTCAAACCAGCTCCATGAAATAGCAGCTGGGACATGGAGATCTAACTTAAGAGACCCAGCCTGGCTCCAGGCTCTGGGCAGCTTCAGAGGCTGGTGGGAGACCAGAGGATGGCTGTTGCTCTGGGACGTGTGCTCCTCCCTAGACCAGGGTCACACGCTGCTGTGGAGATCACAAAAACTCCCTTTTCACTTCAAAGTTTGCAAGAAGAGCAATTTTCTCAGGTTGCGTGGACTTACTGGAGCCTGGGAACACTGCTGCCTTCCCTTTTCTCACTCCCACATATGCCAGACATTGCATCCCAGGGCATGAACACCTTTTGCACAGTGTCAGCAGAGAGGTGTGAGGACTGTCACTGCTTCTTTCCTTTTCTGGGATGGGGCTTCCCCCACATGCATTCCCAGCAAAATGCCAGCGTGTCCCGGCAGCGTTGCTTCCATCGCCTCTGAGCGCACAGAGCAGTCGATGAGTTGTCCCCTGCGTCCTGTGGCAACAGCCACCCTGCGTGCTGGTCTGGCTGCAGGCAGCATCCCGAGTGCTTAGGCTGGAGCAGACGCACACCTGGGCAGCTCCAGAAGCGCAGGCAGCTGCCTGCCGTCCCAACAGGAGGCTGTCCGAGGAGACGGGGCCCATCGCCCGGCGTGTGCCTCCCTCCAGGTGCAGGGTCACTGGCAGCTGACAAGGTTCAGTAGCTCCTCTTCAAGGCTCTATGGGCAGAGCTCCTCTTGCTGCTCTGCTTCTGGCAACATCACCGACATTTTCTCACAAAAGAGCATTATAGGAAGGCGTCAGTATTTTGTAGAATGAAATGCACTCTCCTCCCCATTAGAGATCCCCGTAGATAGATAACGATCACTAAATCCCTAAAAGCTCCCAAATTTATTGACCCCAAAGATAACCCAGCCTTTCCTTTTCCTGCCAGGATCATCCCCTCCTACAAGTCAGGTGTTAGGGCCCGTGTCCTCAGACAGGCGCTCCGCGGACGGGTCCGGCAGGCAGGGCGCAGGCAGCTGCCGGCTGCCTGCCTGCGGGAGGGCGCGCAGAACCCGATTCACCATGCAGGTCAGAGCCGAGCCCGCCGCTGCCTCTTACCCTCGCGTGTCTGCTCCCGGCGCCGCGGGCTAACGCTGCCAGTGCATTTGCCGGACAAATAGTCAGGTCAAAGCCCAAGCGCACCACGCAGGACTACAGCGGTTCGCCGGTCCCCGCGCAGCAGCGGCCGCCGCCCGGCACCCCTGCCCCGCGGGGCTCCTGGCTGAGAGCGGGGCGGGGACGGGCGCTCCCCGAGAGCCTCCACCGCAGCACGGCCCTGGCGCAGCGGGGCAGGCGGAGGAGCGTCCGTGCCGGTGTCCGTGTCGCTGCCCGTGCCCGGTCCCGCCCGGCGGAGCGGAGCTCCGCGGCCGGCACGGCGGGGGACGGCCCGGCGACACGTCTGCGCGGTGGCCGGGCTGCGGCTCAGCCGTGCGTGCGGCGGGGCGGGGAGGCGCCCGGCTCCTCCAGCCCGCCCCGGCGCGGCACGGCACGGCGAGGGGGAGGCGGCGGCTCCCTCCATGCTGCAGCGAGCGGCGCGGCTGCCTGGGGCCGGGGCCAGGGCCAGGCGGCAGCCGGCGGCGCGGAGAATGGGCGCAGCAGCAGCCGCGGAGCGGCGAGCCGCGGGCACCGAGCACCCCGCCCTGCCCCGCCGCAGCGCCCGGCGCCGCGGCTGCTCCTCCTGAGCACGCCCGGCGCGGCCCGCATGGCCCCGCCGCCGGCCGCTCCGCTGTAGCTGCGCCGCCCCCGCCCCGGGAGACGCCGGCCCGGCGGCGAGGCTGACCGCGGCCGCGCTCCTCGCTCCCGTGTCTGTCCGCCCGCCCGTCCCTCCGTCCGTCCAGCGGCAGCGCCCCGGCGCGCAGGATTACGCAGCGGGGCGCGGAGCGGGAGCGCTTTGAGAGGATTAACCTGGCGCAGGTACACGGCAAGGTCACCGGCCGGCGGGCGCGGAGCGGGCTGCCCGCAGCGGGGCGATGCGAGCGGGCTCGGCGGGCTGCGCCGCTGCGTGCCCCGCGCCGTCCCCCCGCCTCCCGCCTGCCGCCGCCTGTGCGTGTGTGCATGTGCGCTGCCTGCCGCTGCCCGCCGCCGGAGCCGCGCCGCCGCGCCGCATGGGGCCGTCCGCGCGGGCTGCCCTGCCCGCCCCGGCCGCGGGCAGCCGCCGCCGCGAAGCCGCTCTAGGATGCGGCTGGTGAGCGCCGGCACAGGGCGGAGAGGCGGCCAGCCTGCCTGCCGCCAGAGCCCGGAGCCCGCCGGAGCCCGGCCGCACCTGCAGGGGAAGCGCTCCGGACGCCGTCCTTCCCCGGGAGGCGCCAGGTAATTGCGGAGGGCTGCCGTGCCCAGCTCCATCTGCATTGCAGCCCGCGGTACTTATTCACGGGGGACGGGGCGCGGGGGGGGGCGGCCGCGGCGGGGTCCCGAGCCGGCCCGGGCAGGGCGAGCCTCGCAGCGCGGCGGGCGGCGCCGGGACGGGGATGGGGATGGGGATGGGGCCGGGGGCGGCGGCGGGACGCCCCTCCCGGGAGGGCGGTGGCCGCGGGGAGCGCGGGGCGCGGAGCGGCGCGGAGGCTGCGCAGAGGCTGCGCGGCGGGGTGGGTGCCCCGCGGACGGGCCGGGCCGCGCTGCCGCTGCTGCCCGCGGGACGGCGCCGGCGGCCGCCTGGGCTGGAGGAGCCGCAGGGCCGCCGGTGCCGCGCCGGCCGCCGCCCCCTCCGCGCCGCGGCGCTGCTGCCGCCGCCCGGGCAGCGCGGGGAGCGCCGGGCCGGGCCCTCGGCGGAGCAGCGGCTGCAGCCCCGGGCGCGCAGCCTCCGCCCGCATGGTGCCGCGGGTGCGGCGGGCGCTGTCCGAGCCGGGCGGAGCCACCCCGGGCGCTCCCGGCGGGGCCGCGGCCGGCTCGGCTCTTCCGCAGGGAGAGGGAAATCCGCGGCTCTCCGCCTTCCTCTCTCCCAGCCCCTGCCCTCCTGATGGTCGCCCCGTCCTGCAGCCCTCGCCCAGGCACACACCTCTGTCCTGCAGGGCTGCCCCTTGTCCCCAGCCTCCAAGGATATGTATGCGCTTCCCCTTCCCTCCATCCTCTGTAGCGAACACTTCTCATCCACAGGAAAGCAAATGTAGGACAAGATAAACCTTTCTTTCCTGCTGGAAGATTCCTGTTAGGGGAGATGGCACTGCAGTTTTAGAGGGGCCAGTGGAAACCTCGCAGCCATGTTGGTGTCAGGAGCACATAAATGTCCTGGCTCCTGGGAGCATCTGGAGCGGAGGAGATGCCAGCAGAGGGGGAGGCATGCCCAGGCCCAGGCCCAGTTCAGGGGCCATCACGCCTCAGGGGGCACATGCATGGTTGGGCTGGAAGCACTTATGAAGCCCCTTCCAGTGTTGCTTGCTAGTGCAGGCTGGGAGGTGTAGGGGTCTGCAGTGTGCTGAGGTCTGCCGTGAGAGTTAATGTCAGTGCTTCCCTCTCTCGTTTCTACCTGTGGCATTAACACCGCTGTTTCCTCTCCTTTACATTCTCTCGCCTGATCCATCGTGCCTCTGGGGCAGGGACTGTTTCTCATTGCATTGGGTGTCTAGAGCAGAAGGATGTTTTAGTCTCAGTTGTGGGTATGAACATGACCTCACCAATCCCCCAGATTGGGGGTGGGAAAGCCTGGGTGCCTCCAGCTGAGCCCAGCCCTTTACAGCCTCCAGCTGACTGTCACGGAGCAGGACAGGCCAGCAGTCCCTGTGCCTTGGTCATCGTGCTGCATTGACAGTGGCTTTTCCCACCCATGCTTACATTTCATGTGTTCCCAGAGCAACGTGGTGTCAGTTCATTCCTCCTGAGCATCCTCGGATGAGTGCTGGCATATCCGGGCCTGTTTGAGTTAGGGCAGCCAGACAACAAAGCTGTGAGATGAGATGGACCCATCCTGGGTTGTTAGAGACATTTTGGTTATGGCTGCACGTCTGTGAGTGGCTGCCTGTCCACGGAGGGGCCCTGGCTGGCTCTGGGGCACCGATCCTGGCTGCAGGTGTGTCCAGGAGCACGGTGCAGATGACCAAACTGACCCCGCGTGCCAGGACCGTCCTGCCGCGGTACGTCGGGGCTGCGTGCTGGTGTGTGTGGGCTGCCCTGGACCTGGGTGCTCGGGGCTGTGTGTGCCTTGTGCTGCCTCGGGGACTCTGGCTGGGCTCCTCGGGAGCCTGGAGACGTTCCCCAAACGCTGTGGGCTGTGTACAGCCTCGCCTTGCTGTCAGCCCGTGGGGTTCACTGTGCTGCCGCGGCCTGTCCTGGCAGGGGAGGTGTGCCGGCGGGCTCCAGAGCAGGGCCTGGTGATTGCTCTGCTCATCTGGGAGTCAGATTTGATTCTGCACAAAGAACCATACCAGAGCCTGAGTGTTCTCAGTGCCCAAACACCTTCCCGATCTACGTTTCTAAATATATACTGTACTCAAGGGATTATGCATTTGTTTAAAGGCATAATAAATGCATTTAAATGCGTAAGACTGTATCAAAATGCACAGCAGAGCTTGCCAGTTAGGCCTGGAGTCACAAGCCTCACTAAGATGCTTCTCCTGGCATATTAGCTCGCCTTTCTGCTTTCAGAAAGAGCAATTACTGGTTTTATCATAACAAGGCAGTCAGTGGAAGTAAACCGTGCATGTTTCAGGCACCTAGTCCGGGTTCAAAGCTGAACTAGTTCAGGCTCCCAAACCACCCAGGGCTGCAGGAGCAGGCTCCCTGCCGCCCGTCCAGCCAGGGCTGATGGGCTGAGCTTTCCGGTCCCGTTTGTGACTGGAAGGGCTGAGCGCTGTGGTTCCCAGGGTCTGGTTTGCATTTTTTGTACAACTCTTATTGTCTGGAGAGGCTCGTGTTTTCCAACAAGGTATGAATGGTGACAGGCTGCAACTGTAAGGCAGGGGAAGACGGGTAAGGAGTGACTGTCCAACCCAGGAACCAGGCTGGCTGGGTGTGTGGGACAAAACAGGGGGAACCCGAGAAGAAATGTGGCAGAGCAGCAGGGCAGGAAGGAACGCGATCTTCCCATCAGACCTCCCGGGGTGCCGCCGCTGCAGCGGCTGAGCGTGCGGTTTCTCCCCGCGCTGAGGAGATGCGGGGGCAGGTGTGCGGGGGGACGGGCTTGGCAAGCCAGGGTGCCTGCAGGCGGGAGCGCCCTGGGAGATGGAGCACCCTGAGGTGCCTGGAGGGCTTGTCCATCTGCTGGGGCACGTGGAGATGTTTCAGACACTGGAGAGCTAATGGCTTTCCATTGCTGATCAATATTGCCTATGCTTTCAGATGCGCTAACAGGTTCAGTTGTATAGAGCAATCTTTTGAATATTCTCTGAGCAAGCAGCTGGTCCAGAAAATCATTCTAATAGCTTTGCTATTAATGGGCCTGCAGAACTTGAGCCAAATAGAAAAGGCTTGTCTAAGTGCTATTGAAGCATTTTGGGCCAGGCATATTCCATGCATTAGGGAAGATTTGTACTCCTTTGACCAGACATAATTGTTATCTATTTATACACATCTAAATATATCCTTTGCAGTCTTCAGACTTTTCTAGGTAGTAGTAAAATTACTTTTCAATATTGTGCTATTAAAATGTGCTTGCTGACACTATTTGATGAGTTTTGTGCTAAGGGTGTGTGTGTGTTTTAAATAAAAACTATTCTTGAGGTAGTTGCCTAAAATGCTTTGGAAATAAAAGCGTGTTGTCCATGTAGATGGATAGCAGAAGGAAGTATGGTTGAAGAGAAGCAATACTGCAGACATGCTCAAGCCTGGAAAGACAAATCCAAGCCAGTATAAGGTTTTTGTTGCTTAAGAGCGAACCATTCTTTCTAGAAATATACATCAAATAATCATGTACTTTGCAATGAAATAGAAACATTTGCTTCTCATTAGTCAGATATACCTTCTGGTACCCTGAAGTTTGACAAACCGTTTTGAAAACAAAATAACAGATTTCGCAGAAGTAACTTGCGGTTTGCTCAGGTGTGTAGCAGGTTGGGGAGCTGGCAGGTGCCTTTGGTGTGGAAGCTCTGGCCGGTGGCCCCGTCCCGCGGCTCAGGGAGGGGGACGTGGCCTGGAGAGCGGGGGAGCTCAGCGGGGCAGCAGCGGGCTCCCCTGGTCTGAGCAGCCGGCTCACCGCCGGCTGTGGGAATGGCTGTCCAGGTCCTGCTTTGGAAAAGGTGTTAAGAACCAGGGGTGAAAGGCAGATCCCCAGTTCCTGGCTGTCCTAAGAATCCCCACACCTCCCTGCTGCTTGGGGGTCAGGCTGTCTGTACATGCGTTTCTCTGGAGCAAGCGAAGGTCTTGTGGGGCTCCTGAGGAGGGATGGAGACCTCTGAGATCCTCCCAAACAACAACCGGGATCGCTCGTTGGGTTGTGGTGGTGGTAGTATGGTTGTCTGACTGGCCTGCAGCACGTCATGAATTAGGAAAGACAATAATTTCATTTTCTGTGGCAGCTCTTGCTGATGGTTCTTGGAGAGCTAAGAGAAGTTACAGGGATCGGTATTCACAGGGAAGAGATGGGGCAAGGAGAAGGGGCAGCTCTCAGAGGAGGTCCTGGCCTGGAGCCCCCGGCCAGGTCCCTTCATGCCCCGGCGGCCCAGGACAGGCGCTGTGGCCCATGGTGGCTCTGGCCCCTGGGTCCAGGCTGCACTAGCAAAGGTGAAACGGTGCGGGGCCGGGAGCCATGCACGGGTTTACAGGGCAGCTGCTTTAGCTGCAGGATGGTCCCATTCTTGACTGGCCTGAGGGATTCCGTGGTGTGGAGGGGCTCCCTGCCTGCGTGTCCCCGTCCGCTGCGCCGCTGTCCCCTGCCCGGGCAGCTGGGGGTGCGGGATGGACACCCGTGCCTGTGGCCTGGCTGGGCGGCCCCGCTTGTGTTCCCGTGGAACAGATTGCTCGACAAATAATATTTGCCCTGAGCAGGCTGAATAATACCAAAGGTGATCTGTCAAATGGCGAATTGAAGTGACAATGGGAACCCCAGTGAATGGCTTGCTAATTGTGTAGCGTGTGGCCAGTGCTAGCTCTGGGTGTTTGAAGCTGCAAACCCCATGTCCAATGCCTTGCTTTTGAGGTTGCTCTTCTGGATGAAGTTCCTCATCAGGAACCGTCTGCAAAACACTTCCATGAAAACACATGGTTAGCTAGCTTTACTTTTAAGTGGAATATCTTGTTTTTCCCCTTGAAGTTTTTGTTCAGGCATGTTGGACTTCTTTTGTATTGGTGACAGATAGAACTCTTCAGTTTCCATTGCCTCAGCATTGTTACATTGCCAGGTATCCGATATTCCCTGGGTATTTAATTCTCTGTACTCCCTAGTCTCTGTGCTTGGCCAAGGGGACAGAGGGGCAGGCGACCTGAGGTGACACCGCAGCCCACGGCCGTGAGCTGTGGCTGTGCCAGCTGGGTGCCTCTGTGGCAGAAGGGCTGACTGCAACACAGCAGGCGTTCGGGGAAACACATGCAAGGAAGAAAAGGCACGGTAGAAAAAGTCAGACTGAGAGGAAGCCCCCAAATCTGTTTTCAGTACCCTGGTGACAGTGCCGCCGGTCCCAGGGTTTGGGATGGGATTTCTTTAACAACACTGGGAAGTGACACAGAGATGCTCTGCTGCTCGTGGCGGAGGTGTGGGTCAAACTCCTGGGCTTTAGCCAGAGTGAAGAGCTCGCCCGCTGCGTGGGGTCTTTGTCCCAGCAAAGAAAGGCACGTACAGTCAGCAGCACTGCCAGCGCTCTGGTAGCTGCCTTGTTTTTGTTTTCACCAACATGGTTTTAAAATAGTTTATGTAAAGACCCCCTGATATAGCTCTGTGGGAGCAGGGCTGAGTAAGGCGAGCAGGATTTATCGCCTTGTCAGCTGTGACTCAGTGGTTCTGCTGGGTACGTGGTGTTTCTCAAGAGATCCTTCTATTGGGGACCGTGATTCAGCTCTGCCGCACTGTGCAGAGCTGGTGTGCTGTGCTGTGGGCAGATCTGCTGCGCTCGGGGCTCCTCCTGACACGTCAGCGTTGCACCTCGTCCGTGCGGGGCCGCTCGCGTGGGCCGGGCTGGGCTGCACACGGCAGCGCCGGAGCGGCAGCCTCGGCCGTGGCCGCGCCCGGAGCCAGCGCGCTGGTTTGCTGGCATACTGGAGGGTCTGCGGACCCATGGCACCCTGGTCAGGAGAGCAGCGTGTCCCTAAACACCATGACCGACCCTGTGCAAGCTGGCACAGAGAACTGAGCGTCTTTCACCGCTACAGTGTGAGGAAATGAGGCAAGAACAGCACAGTCCCCAGTTCAGGCTCCGGCGGTGTTTGCCGGTGCATGATGGCAGATGTCCTGACAGGTGCAGTGCAGGGTCCTCTGGCATGGCGTGTATGGGACTGGGGATGTGCTGCAAGCAAATCCAGATTATGACCTTTCCTCCCAGTGTCGCCTGTGTGCCTGGCAGCACTCAGGCCTCATACCTTGTGGCTTTGGATCCCCGAGAGGTTTTCTTGCACGCCCCAGCTCCATGCTGCACCTCCGTGGCTCCTGTGTCGGAGCTATGTGTGTGCCCTGCTGCGGTAACAGTGGGAAGGGAGCCGGCACACGGGCTGGGAACAGCGGTGGTGCTGGGGACTGCGACTGTGGGGCGTCCATGGAGAGGACTGGCCCTCCGGGTGACACGGTGCTGCAGGGGCTCTGCCCGGCATCTGCAAGCAGAGTGCCCACACGGGGACCCTCCCTGCTGCTCATCGATGGTGCCTTTAGCAGTGGTGGACTGGGTCACTCCAGACGTGTCCTTGTCCCCAGGAGCGTGGGAAGGACTGCATTTAGTGGCTGGTTTTGAGGGTACAGTCTCCTTTCCAGTCCTTGTTGTTGCCTTGCATGGAGCCCCCCTCTTACGGCAGATGGGCACCGCAGATGCCCCACTTACACATCCCCTCTCTGCATCCCCAAGTTGACAAGCAGCGAGGAGCTCTTCCGCTCTTCTGTCAGGATCTAGCACATGTTGGAAATGCCCGTGGGGATGCCCTGTGACATCTCCTTGATTGTCTGGGATACGAAGGTTTGCTCCTGTTCCAGACAGAAAGATGATGTTTCAGCGCATGGTTTGGTAAACAGCAGTACGTGCACAGGCTCGTGTGCATGTGGCGATGGGTGAATACTGTGCTCCCACAGTGAGCAACTTGCTGTAATGGCTCTTCAGCCCAGCTGTTGCCCTCACAATTGTTTCTGCAATTAAAAGTTGCAGAGCAATGCTTTTGTATTATCCTGGTGGTAAAAGCAGTGGTTTTGTTTTTTTTAATAGTTTCTTCAGAAAACTTCAGCGCCCAGGCTGTAGTTGCTGCACCTGCAGCGGTGCTGCAGTGGAGCGCTTCCCCCGGAACCCCTGCAAGTTGTGTCGGGGCGGGGGCTGAGCGCGGCTTCTTGTCTCGCTGCGTCCTTGGTGAGGACCAGTGCATGGGCAGTGTAGCCCTTCTTCCACACTGGCACCTGACATACTTAGGTGGGCTTTGTACGTGAGCGATCCCTGTGCCGTCAGCAGGGCCGTTGGCGCCTCGGGCGTTCCTGGCTCCGGCGCTCTCAGCTGTGCCGCTGCCCTGGTTGCTGCGGGTGTAGGATCTCGCTTCGCGTCAGTCGTGGGGCAGCACCACGCGTGTCAGGCTGTGGAGCCGCGTCCGTGCCGAGGCGCCATGCTTCTGAAACCCATCAGCATGGAGAAGTTACTGGAAATAGTAGGGGGGTTGTGCATGCTGTTGATCACTAGCTGTTAAAAATTTAATAGAAAACCACAAAAAATCGCAGTACCTAGCAGTTCTCCATGCAAGGTGGGAGGTTTACAGTAAAATACATTTCTGCAGAGGCTGCCAGCTTAGGAGGAGGTGTGTATTTCTTTGCTGTGGCGCGGGGTCTTAGGGTGTCCCCTCTGACTGCTGAAAGCACGGGGCACGGGGACCCTCTGGGACAGGGTGTCCTGCTGACACCCCCGGCCGTGCAGGCGTGGGGACGGCAGCGTCATGGCGCGGTGCCCGTCTGCCCTGCCGTCCCGCGCGGGGACTCTGCTTGCACGCCCGTGAGAAAGCAGAGCGTGCTCCAGCGCTCTGCCCGTGTTGGAGCAGCCTGACCTGTAGACATTTGATGCGGTGCTGGAAAGGGGAGGTTACTTCCCCCAGGACTCACATTTCTGTTGTATTCATTATTGCCCATTACTGCCCTGGGTCAGACACTCTGTTTCTAACTTGTTTTATTTAAGAAGCATTCTGCAAACAAACACCTCCTGTGGACTGAAGCAATCCCCATGTTCTTCTCTGTTCATAGAAGGAAAACATTAACATGGAAAAAGACACGGTAGCTCCGGATGGATAATTACAGCTACCTACTAGTGCCAAATGAAGATTGTATTAATTTCTAAGGAACAAATTAGGAAAATAGTTTTAAAATGCGCTTTAGTAGTGTAGCATTGTGCAGTATATAAAAATGAGTAAAAGATAAACTGCTTAGGTAAATGCCCTTTGATTGCTTGCATTGCTCAGCCACGTGATCCGCAGCAGCTCTGTTCAGGCATCAGAGCCCCTTGCTGCTCACACACGGGCTGTGTTATTATCTTCCACGGTTTCACTGAGGAGTATAAAGAGCTGAGCTGAATAAGCTTAATTTCTTCCAAGAAGCATTAGAGGCCTATATACAGATCATGTGACTATATTTGAATTGCATCTGGAAAGTTTAAATAATAACAATAAATAAATAACAATAATGAGGAGCAAAGCTGTGGCCAGCAGGATGCGAGACCTGGAATGCCATGGAGAGACTGGACTTGCTCATTGCCAGCATTGCTCAGGCCGTGCGTGATGGTCAGTGATTCTTCCTAGATTTATATTGAGAATGTGGAGAGGTAAAGGATACAAGACGAAAGTGCAGCAGCATTGCAATTACCATGTGAATCAGAAGAATCACTCATATTCTGCGGGCACAGTGCATTTCTCCTGTAGTGCTGGACGTGGCAAATCTAAACCAAACAGCTCTGTGGAGCAGCACACATGTCCTCGTGAAAGCGGACGGCACCTTGTGCAGCACAGCACCTTGTGCAGCACAGTGCAGTGCATGGCAGCGTGATGCATGGCAGCGCGGTGCAGGACAGCACAGTGCAGGACAGCACGGTGCAGGACAACACAGCATGCAGGACAGCACGGTATGGCGCAGGACAGCATGATATGGTGCAGGACAGCAAGGCACGGTGCAGGACAGCACAGTGTGCAGGACAGCATGGCACAGGACAGCATGGCACAGGACAGCATGGTGTGGTGCAGGACAGCACGGCACGGTCCAGGACAGCACGGCACGGTGCAGGACAGCACGGCACAGTACAGGACAGCACGGCACAGTACAGGCCAGCACGGCACGGTGCAGGACAGCACGGCACGGCGCAGGACAGCACGGCACAGTACAGGCCAGCACGGCACGGCGCAGGACAGCACGGCACAGTACAGGACAGCACGGCACGGCGCAGGACAGCACGGCACAGTACAGGACAGCACGGCACGGTCCAGGACAGCACAGCACGGTGCAGGACAGCACGGCACAGTACAGGACAGCACAGCACGGTGCAGGACAGCACGGCACAGTACAGGCCAGCACGGCACGGCGCAGGACAGCACGGCACAGTACAGGACAGCACGGCACAGTACAGGCCAGCACGGCACGGCGCAGGACAGCACGGCACGGCGCAGGACAGCACAGCACGGCGCAGGACAGCACGGCACAGTACAGGACAGCACGGCACGGCGCAGGACAGCACAGCACGGCGCAGGACAGCACGGCACAGTACAGGCCAGCACGGCACGGCGCAGGACAGCATGGCGTGGTGCAGGACAGAGCAGTGGGGAGAGCAGTGTGCAGCTGGGAGCACAGGGTTCCAGCTGCAGCTGTGTTGCCCTGTGCCATGTCCCCTCCTCAACCTGTGGTTTGGCCAGCGGTGCAAACTTTGGGAGTAATGCTGGGTATTAAGGTACAAAGTGTGTTTTTTACACTAGCACCTTGATCCTGAACTGACATTTGCATGCATGGGGTGTCACGGAGCAGGATATCTGAGTTCTAAGTGTGGTCTCGCTCTGCCAAGGCTCCGCTGCCTTTTCAGAGCACGCTTTGTTTCACAGGCATAGCTGTAGTTTACATCTACAGAGGAGGATTTCTAGGGTGAGATGATAACAGAATCCTGGACTGGTTTGTGTTGAAGGAACCTCTGGAGATCATCCAGTCCAACCCCCCTGCTCACGCAGGGTCACAGAGCAGATCACGGAGGGTCACAGAGCAGATCACGCAGGGTCACAGAGCAGATCACGCAGGGTCACAGAGCAGATCACGCAGGTCGGTCCAGGTGGTCTGAATGTCTCAGAGCAGGAGACTCCACACCCGCTCTGGGCAGCCTGGGCCAGGCTCTGGCACCTCCCAGCAAACAAGTTTCTCCTCATGTTCACATGGAGCCTCCTGTGTTTCAGTCTGTGCCCGCTGCCCCTCACCCTGGCGTTGGGCACCACTGAACAGAGTCTGGTCCATCCTCTGACACCCACCCTGAGATACTGATCCATTGATCACATCCCTCTCAGCTTCTCTTCTCCAGCTGAACAGCCCCAGCTCTCTCAGTCTCTCCTCATCACAAAGATGCTCCAGACCCCTCAGCATCTTCGTGGCCCACTGCTGGACTCTCTCCAGTAATTCCTTGTCCTTCTCAAGCTGGGAATCCCAGAACTGGACACAGGACTCCAGATGCCGCCTCACCAGGGCAGAGCAGAGCAGGAGGATTCACCTCCCTCCAACTGCTGGTCACACTTTTCTTAATGCACCCCAGGTACCATTGGCCTCTTGGCCACAAAGGCACGTTGTTGACTCAGGGTTGTCGAGCAGAACTCCCAGGTCCTTCTCTGCAATGCTGCTTTCCAGCAGGTCGGCCTGATGGGTGATGAGGACCTGATGTCCCCACCGTGTGTGTTTGAGGAGTTAGGCGGGATTGCACTGGCAGGTCTGAGGGGCTGGAGTGCCCGGGAGGTGGCAGCGCCCGCCTGGCCCTTGTTTCTCCTGGAAGGGGCCGGCTGTGCCGGCTCCGGATGGCGCACACGGCAGTGGTGGGCCAGCCCGGCACACCGGGGGCACACAGCCTGCCGGGGGTGCCCCGCGGGCGGGGCCGCTGTGCCGGGGACGGGTCTGACTCACTGGCTCCTGCCGGCGGTGGTGGCTCCACAGCCACAGGGGCGCCGCCAGTTCTGGTGCTGATGCTGGCGTCGGTGCTGGCACTGGTGCTGGTGCCGGTGCTGGCGTCGGTGCTGGTGCTGTTGCTGGTGCTGGTGCTGGCAGTGGTGCTGGGCAGTGCGGATCAGAGCGGAGCCCTGGCTCAGCTCTTTCCCGACTCAGCCCGGAGCCAAACGCCGACGTGTGACACTCCTTATCTCACAGGCTCAGAAATGCAGTGCTCAGGGCATCCTGATGGATTTGTGACACTCCCGTGGGACTCTGCGCTCATAAACCAATTAAAGGATTACATCGTTGTAATGTGGAGAGTATTCTTTGTTTATTAAGTAATGCAGGTATAATTCAATTAGTGACAGGCTGACCTGCTGATGTCAAGACGTGGATGCCAGCCAGGTCAGAGTCTTGAGCCCTGCTTTCCAGCACGGTGGTGGCTCATGTGTGCCCCTGGACCAGACTGGTGACAGCTGAAGGGACAGCTGAAGGGACAACTGAAGGAAGGGACAGCTGCCCCTTGGGTGGCGCTCCCTGTCCTGCACAGAGCTGGGGGATGCCAGGGGACTCTGCCTGATGCCCACTGTGCCACCACCTTTCCCAAATGTCTCCCTGGTACAGGCCATGGGAATGTGGGATGGCGGGGGACGTGGATGTGCAGCCCCTGCGCCCACACAGCTTCATGGGGAGAGCTGCCCCGGGTTACTGCTGAGCGCTGGATAAAGTGGGATTCTGTTACAGCTTTTACTGCCATGTTGCTTTATGAAATGGCTTCTGTTTAAGCTGAGTATTTAGTGCTCAGTGTGGCTCAGAAAGCACCACTTCACAAAATGGTGTCCAAAATGTGGTCTGTCTGAGGGCATGGTGTGTGCCCTCTGCACCCTGTCGTGGGTGACCATGTGTGGCTTTGGCTGACTATGGGTGGCTTTGGCTGACTATGGGTGGCTGTGGGTGGCTTTGGCTGACTATGGGTGACTATGGGTGGCCACGCTCCTGCCCTGGCCCCAGCTCAGGCTCTGCTGTTGCTGCTTCTCCGTGTTCCCAGCTGCCTGCAGCACCACGGCATGGCCTTGGGAACCACTGCTTGAGTGCCATGATGTGGATGGAAATATGGGACAAAACGTCTATTCCCTTTGGTGGGGTCCTAAACGCTGTGAGTCCTGTGCACAGGGGACCCTTCAGGCGTGGGGCCGAGGTTCCAGCCCGCAGCGCAGGAGGGACTGCGGCTGTTGTGCACAGCGCTTGCGTGGGGCTGCTCTGGAAAGGGAACTCGGGGTCTGTGACTTGTGGTGCTTTGCATCAGAGCAGTGAACCGGCTGGGGTGAAGAAATAGCAATGTAAAAACTCCTTTACGTCAGTAAGACTCTACATGAGTAACTCAAGAGTAGAATATGGCAAATTCAGTGGATTTGGAGACTAAAGTTTAAACCTCAGTGGGGAGGTGATTTGCTCCCAGGTGACAGGCATACCGTGCAGCTCAGCCAGCCCGACCCCGGCGCATAGCTGGGACCCAGTGGGTACAAAAGGCGTTCCCAAACTACCAGAACTTTCCAGAAAGACCAGGAGGTTTTGCTGTCCAAAATGATGAATGCTGGTCAGAAACATGTTCTGGTTTTCCACACAAAATTGCACTTAGTTTACAGCACAGATCAGGCAATGCCTCTCTCCTTACATGCTGGATGCAAATAAGAATGTGAAAAAAGGGTGTATCTACACTTGTGTGGGCAAATATAGATATGAAAGCAGCTTATGTAGCCTGGCACTGCTGGAGTAATATAAGCACCTGACAGCAGAAGAGAATTATCTCTGAGGACCAAAGACGGACTCGTAAACCCTGGAATAAATTGCTCTTATTTTGTAGCACTTACTTTCTCAGTTGCACTTTGCGGGGAGTTTGCTTTTCTGCCAGTTACCGTTCGTCAGGAGGAAAACCCCAAACTGCCAGCAGTCTGGCAGCTGTCTTTACAGCAAGCTAGGCGCAGGAGGTAAGATAAATAAGGCCCCAGCAGTAAACTGTTCCCCTGCCAAAAAAAAGGAAAAGGCAGAGGGTGGGAGGGCGGCTGTGGGTTGCAGGTGTGGAGGGGGGCGGAGCAGAGCGGGGGTGCTGCAGAGGAGGAGCTGCCCTCGCCCCCTGCCCTCACCCCCTGCAGCCCGCATCCTGCTCCCTGCCCTCATCCTGCCCTCATCCTCCCCTCTGCCCTCATCCTGCCCTCATCCTGCCCCCTGCCTTCATCCTGCCCCTGCACTCATCCTCCCCACTGCCTTCATCCTGCCCTCATCCTGCCCTCATCCTGCCCCCTGCCTTCATCCTGCCCCTGCACTCATCCTCCCCACTGCCTTCATCCTGCCCTCATCCTGCCCTCATCCTGCCCCCTGCCTTCATCCTGCCCCCTGCACTCATCCTCCCCACTGCCTTCATCCTGCCCTCAACCTGCCCCCTGCCCTCAACCTGCCCCCTGCCCTCATCCTGCCCTCATCCTGCCCCCTGCCTTCATCCTGCCCTCATCCTGCAACCCTGCCTTCATCCTGCACCCCTGCCCTCATCCTGCCCCCTGCCCTCATCCTCCCCGCTGCCTTCATCCTGCCCTCATCCTGCCCTCATCCTCCCCCCTGCCCTCAACCTGCCCCCTGCCCTCATCCTGCCCCCATCCTGCCCCCTGCCTTCATCCTGCCCCCTGCCTTCATCCTGCCCCCTGCCCTCATCCTCCCCGCTGCCTTCATCCTGCCCTCATCCTGCCCTCATCCTCCCCCCCTTTCTTCATCCTGCCCTCATCCTGCCCTCATCCTCCCCCCCTTTCTTCATCCTGCCCCCTGCTCTCATCCTGCCCTCATCCTGCCCCCCTGCACTGCCCCTGCTGTCCTCACCCACCGCCGGGCAGGGGAAATCCTGAGCCCTCAGCAGACCGATTCCTGTCTTCCCAGGGGAGTAAAGCCTTTGTTTCCATCCTGACTGTTAGTAAGATATTACATCGTAAAGTCCTGATTCTTATAGAAAAACCCGTTGCAGAGAAAAGCATGTACTTTTTTGGGTGCAGGGGGAAATTAATGCTGATTTCCCAGTTGCGGTGAGGCCGTGCTGTGGTATCCATGGCAACCAGGCTTCAAAGATGAAGGCTAAAATGCAAGTTTCCCAACTTTGGTGCCAGCAGAGGCATCGTCCTTTCAGTGCCTTTCCCAGCAGACGCAGTTCAGGGCAGCAGGAGGGGCGTGTGGTTGTCCCCCCTCCCAGCCCCTGTCCCCGGGAAGGCACCGCTGGCCAGACTGGTGACACCAGTGCTGGCGCGACGGGCACCGGGGCATTGCTGCCCTGAACACTCAGCTGGTGGGCACCCGTCACAGCAGCCTTGTTTTCCTGGGACTGATGCCTTCCGTTACGATATTTGTAGCGCTTTAAACCTCCCGGGTGCTGCTTCTCCCCATGAAGCTCAGGCAGCTTCTTCAAATCCCTCTCAGAATTACAAGATTTGGGCTCTGTGGCCAGTTGCAGCCCAGCAGCTCCCCCCGACACTTGGTGTGAGCTTTCATGTGCTGGCAGTGATCAGCTGTCCTGACTTTTGTCCTTTCCCCATCTTTGTGTGATGCAAAGTCTTATTTTCTTTTTACCTGTGCACTGCTGCTTCCTTTCAGATGTGCGGTTGATTAAGGCTGTAACTTTGACATGGCATTCATTCCCATAAAGAAGTTTGTGCACTAATATGATACAATCATGTTGCAGTAGGATGATATCTAAATACTTCTAAGTGTCAGTTCATGTTGATGCATGAATGCTGTTTCATCATGGAATTAATTGCAAATACATCACCTCTGGGCATCTGGGAACGATGGTCTCCGCGGTGCTCCCAATTACCAGCCGACACTCGTGCAGCCAAGATAATGGCGTATGAATGAGTTAATGGTAGTTGGAGAGGCTGGGGGGGAGGAGACCTGTTACCAGTTAATGAAGGGGAAAAAGACAATGGAGGGAAGTCAGTTCCCCAGCAAACGAGGACAGGAATGGAAACAGCAACATGCCTACATCCCTGACTTGATGTGGAATCGATGTTACCATTCTTGCAAATGTTAGCTTCCTCTCTGCATTGTCAGAGCACCGGTTCCAGCTGTGCTGGTGGGTTCCAGCTGTGCTGGTCGGCAACAGCTCCTGTGCCCAGCTGTCCAGGTGTGCTCAGTCCCTGTGCCCCGGACTCTCACTCCCGGTGCTCAGCACACTGAGCCTGACCTTAAGGGCTGAGGGGCGGCTGTGTGGCCACACGCCTTGTGTCAGTGAGCTGACCCTGGCTCTGCTCCCCACCTGCTACCAACAAGCTCGTGTGCCCAAAGGGTTAACGTGGCCGAGGCTTTGGGTGAGGAGGGGGCCAGCGGGACCCCAGCAGGGCTGGCAGCGGGTGGCCGTGGCTGGGCTGCCGGCTGCACGGGAGCTGTGCTGGCGGGAACTTCCACGGTCACCGTGGCACAGCGGGGCTTCCCCGCTCCTCTGGCGTGGTGGAGCGCCCACACAGCTCTTCCTTCCCAGCACTCTCGGACCGGCTTTATCTGTGTTAGTGACAGCGAGCACAGCAGCAGCCAGCACGGCGCCGGCAGCCTGCGCCGGCAGGGACCGCCTGCGGGTCCGGGCTGGACAGCCCGGGAGGCTGATGCGACTTCCCGAGCAGCAGCTGCACTCGCAGCAGCAAACCAGGGGCAGGGTCCAAGGCGCCCGAAACCCCGCTCGGTGACGTTTTGTCAGTGCAGCGGGTTCAGTGCGCCCATGCCGCACCAGTGCTGTCCCATCCAGTGGTGACGGAGGTCTGCATTGACCCGTGACCCCGGCGGGTCAGCCGTGCCGGGCAGGCTGGCAGTGGGGAGCAGGGCAGGATCCCGGGTGCCAAGAGCCGTGTGGAGCAGGGCTGGGGCAGTGGGCAGGCTGAGCCGCCTGTCTCAGGGTGGCCTGGAGCAAGAGGGAGGGAAGGGGTGTTGTGTAGCCCTCCTCACCTGCGGCGTTGCTGGGTGTCCTGAGCCTGGTGAGGCTGATGCTGTGGGAGGAGGAGGAGGGTGAGCATGGTGGGGTGTCCTGGGATGCAGCAGTGCCTGTCGGGGCAACGCGCTCCCGTGTCCCTGTCCTGGAGCCCTGGCAGCCAGGCTGCAGGGCGCATCCTTTGGCAGGGAACCTCCCGTTTGCTGGGCCACAACGTCTCGTGTCTGCGGAGGTGATGATGCTTGTGTCCCACACAGTGCCCACTTTTCACATGACATCAATGTATTCCTGTGTGTTATCACAGAGGACAGGGCTGGTGCTGAATCCTTCCGCTGCGAGTGTGGGCTGCTCTGCTCTTTCATTAGACTCGGTTACTGAGGGGCAGCAGGCTTCAAAATGGAATCACTTTGCTTTGTGAAAAGTCTTTTCCAATATATTTCCAGCTGTGCCGTGGTGGGTGCATGTGCTGAGTGTCAATATGTCGGAAGGAAATTGCACATAAAGACAGCTCTTTAGACTGAGAAGATGCAGTAAGGACAGTCAGAACTCATTCAGAGACTGTGTGAAAGGCAGGCTGCTGGGGTGTCACTAGGAGATATTGCTCTGTGCTTTGGGGATTTGTTTGTTTGTTTTTCCAGGTGCATATGTAAATGAGAGTTTAACTGATTGCAAATAGCAAAGAAGTACATTCCCCTAATTTGAATGGGTAAAGCAGAGTGAAGCATTGCAATACTCCTTCCTAGCGGTGTGCACTCTTATGCTGTGCCTCTGCTGCACTGCTGGGTAGCAAACACGTTGTCCCCTATGTCATCTCTAAACAGCAGCGCCTGGCAGACCAGACTGCGCCTGTGCTGCCGGTGCCAGCCCCGCGTTGTGCAGCGCGTTCCCCCCGTGCCGCGGCCGCAGCGCCCGGCGGCTCTGCAGGGCCGGGGCACCCCGCAGCCCCCGCTGGACGGGTGAGGTCGAGTCCCCAGGGCTGGCGTGGGCACCAGGGCAGGTTGCTGGAGCAGGTCATCGCAGGCATTCTCTGCCTCCCTCTCAGTTCAAAGGGAATATTTTCATGCCTTAAGGGTTCCTGTTTTCCTGAGTGGTGTTCCCAGCGCTCTCCTGCCTGCCGTTTCTAACACAGCCTGTTTGCGGCTGCTCTTCTCCCAGCAGCTCCTGGGGGTACCCATGGTGTCGGGGTGGCAATGGACCTGTTGCTGATGCCTCCAGCAGCTTCTCCTGCTCACAGCTGACCCGAAGCGGCAGGGTGACGCTGGGCTGCTGCTGCTGCTGCCCGGTGCTTGTTCATGGCCTGTCACTGTCACAGCCGAGCAGGTCCTGGTGCTGGCGCAGGGACATACCTGGTGTCCAGGTGTCACCTCAGGAGCCGGCCGGGCTGTCACTGCTGCCTCCGATGGGTCCTGGGGCACTGTGGCTGCTCTGGGTGCGTGCAGTGACACAGGTGAAACTGCCAGAAGAGCGATTTGTGAGTAGGAACGGAGCTCTGAGGAGCTGGGTGACTTGGAAGGTGTCTGTGGCAGCCGCAGCGCCGGCTGGAGAGGCTCATGCGGCCGGGGAGGTGCCAGCCTCCCGCCCGCTGCACGCCTGGCCAGCGCCGGGGGAACGGATGTGGCACCGGTATCACCGCAAAGAAGTCTTTCATATCAGTGAAATGTGCAATCCTGACTATAAAGCCTAAGTGCCATAAGTAGAGGGCATATATCTTTCAAAAGACTTGAAAGAAAGTCGTGTTTCTGGGAGAGATGTAACATTACGGCACTCACACAATCAGTGGCACTTGAACTGCTGAGTGGCGAACTAACTTGGAAATGATTGTCAGTGCTGTGAGCACCGAAGCGCGGCCGCGGCATTGCTCTGCCCTTACCTGGCCCCGTGCGGGAAAACCGCCGTGTTTTGGTTTTCCCCGTCTCCCCCACCTCATTTTTAGTTACAAAATTGAAGAAGAGCAGAGAGCAGAAGAGAGAGAAAAGGGAGAACTTTGATATCAAAGCTGAAAATTGAAAAAAAAAGTCTTGGATTCCTTATAAAAAAAATTATTTCAGTAAAAGGCTTTCTTACTAAAAGAAATTCAATCAGCATCAGTTCTTTGCACCAGAATTTAAGCGCATGAAAAAGTATTTGCATATCTCAGCCTTCAGTGCAACAGGAGGCGTCAGTTGCTTTTGCTTTTCTGTTGCTTTCTTTAGTACAATGAAACAAGAAGAAAGCAACAATCAGCAACAGAAGTTGCAACGTTGGCAAACGATGGGGGCAGGCTCAGGGTGGCCGCGGGAAGTGCCGCGTTCCCGGCGTGGTTTCCAAAGGAGGTTGGTCCGGTGGGAGCTGGCAGCCTTGGGAAGCTCCCTGGAAGCTTTCTGAGTAAACTCCTATGCTAAAAAGTGTCATTGTTTGGAGCACAAAATGCTCCACTCAAAGTGTTTCAAGTCCGATGACTTTTTTTTACATCTGGGGCAAGTTCTGGAACGGCCTGCCCCAGGACGATGGTTTGGTGGGACCGTGGTGTGGAGCCGGGTGCCAGCACCGCGCTGCGGTGTCTGAGAGGTGTATGGGTGAGGCTCTTAGGGACGTGCTTTAGTGATAAAATTTAGGTTATGGTTGGACTCGGTGATCTTAATGGTCTCTTCCAGCCGAAATGACTCTATGGTTCTGTGGTGCTGAGCACCGCTGTGCTGTCCTGTTGGTGCCACTGGCACTGTGGGGACTCCCGGGGGTACCGTCCCCCGCAGTCTGGGGTGTTCGGCCTCCCCTGTAATGATTTTGAAGAAGAACAGGTTGATTCTTGTTCAGCTCATAGTGAAGCAAGAGTTAATGAACTCCTAGCAAAATCCCCCTCGTCACCTGTCTCAGCTCTGGGGGTTTGCAGGTGGGGACACTCTATTCCCGTTTTGCTGTAGCAAACACGAACAGATGAAAAACAATGAAAAATCTGCGCAATCTCCAAGTGTGGACTGTCCCCTCACTCCTCTCGATGCGCTGCCACAGCAAAGGATGAGCCAGGCTGGTACCCGTCCCAAACCCGCAGAGGGTCCCTCTGGGCAGGGGTTCCCCCTGCGGTCCCCCGGCAGCTGCTGGTTGAGGAGCTGGCGCTGCAGGTGCTGTGGGGAGCAGCTCCTCGGGGTGTCTGTCCGTCTGTCACCCCCATGTAGATCTGAGGGATGTGACCTGGAGAGCGTGTGAGTGGTGGCGGTTGCTGCTCCCTGTGCTGGGGACACATCCAGCCCTCTGGGCTCCCCGGCGCGTCCTCCCGCCTCCTCTCGTCAGGCTCCGTTCTGGCGCGGTGCTGGGGTCGGTGAGCGCGGTGCCACGTGCACCACACCACGGAAAACGCATTCCTGTGCCCAGGAGCCTCGGAATGAGGAGGAGCAATGCCTTTTTAAAGAGGACATTCTGGGGACAGCAAAGTACCGCCTTTGATTTCCGTGCATAATTTAAGGATAACTCAATTAGCTTCACTAAAGTCATGCTAATTTACCTGGGGTAGAAGTTTGAGGTTTCTCGTTTCTACTAGCATTTTCCCACATAATGCTGCTCTTTCTCCTTTTGTGAAAAAGGAACTGTGTAATTTTCTTGATATTAATTAAGATAAGAGGGAATTATACCTAAATGTATTCAATGGAAAACACAGAAGTTTAAAGCATGCCCGAACTCCAGATGGAAATCGCTGGGCTGGTGGAGCAGGGGGTTCTGTGGCTGTCTGATACGGTGACATGGCCAGGGCTGCAGGCTGTGGAGCCGCTGCTGATCTGCATGGATTCATCTTCATTTCTCTTTGAAAACCGTGCGGAGCGGGAAGGCTCGTGCGGGGCGGTGGAGCGGGCAGCACCCGGGGACGTGCTCTGTGTGATGAATTCCCCTTTGGAAATTGGCAAAGGATTTTGCTCCTCTGGCAAGTGCAGGTTGCAGGCAATTCCCGCTAGTTTTGTTCACACCTGGTGTAATGCAGGAGTTGCCTTCTCCTGTTGGCCTGGGGGCACCGCGCTGCTCCCGCGAGCAACGGGAGCGCGGTTGGGGTGGGAAGAGATGGGAAAAGGCCCTTAGGATCTCCCGAGGTCTCTGTCTCCTCCTACCAAAAGCGGGGATGGGGGCCCAGCGGGAGAAACCCGCGGCGTGGCCGGGGCGCGCGGGGCAGCCGGGGCCCGGCCTGGCTCCTCACTGGGGTGCCGCACATCTGGCCACAGCTGGGGCGGCTCAACTATGGCTCAAGAATAGGTGCGCAGCCCTCGCAAGGCGTTGCTGTGGCTGAAGCCAGGATTAGTGTCAACTTACGGTATGGATGGGTTTGGGGGGTGGAGGTGTCCATTTATCAAGTGTTCATTTCACGAGTTTAACAGAAATCTTGTGACAGCAGCATGGTTGATCAATTTTTGAAGCAGCAATTAAAATCTAAACTTCTTTGCCAGAGCCTTAAGTATGTCTCTTATCTAAAATGCTCAGACACATTGCTGAGTTAAGAACATTAGGACCAAGAGACCCATTAAATTATCTGGCACAGAAGAGATAGCTATAAAATCTGCAAACTGACTGGATCTCAGCTGCAGATTTGATGGTATCTTCTTTATATACTAAGATGTAGAAAAGGAGGGAAAAGACCTTTCAGAATAGCTCCTTTGGGTTGCAAGTTTTGAAAACAGCTAAGGATTTATTTTTCTTTTATTCGAAAAACCTGTGTAAAGTATTTTTGATCTTGTCCAGCTGAAGGGAAACCTGCTTTGTGTATTTTACCTTTTCCATCCTACAAGGTGTTTGATCCGTCTTTTGGAATAAAACCAAAAAGATCCTGTTCTGTCAGCCCTTCCCTGATTAATTAGAATGATCTGTGATAATTAGATTCAGAAACTGTTCAAAACTGTAACTCAGAGATGAGGTAAGGTCATAAAAATAATGACTGTACAGCTTCTGTACGTTTCAGCGATGCTGTTCATCAGTGATCGGTGTCTCTGCAAGTTCTGAGCTGTGGTTTATTAAAGGAAATAGCCTCATGTTACGTTGTAGGCTTTCTTTATCAGCCAAAGTTCAGTGCTTCATCACCAGTGAGCACTTGTGTCGACACTGCCCCGAGTAGCCTAAATAACATGGTTTATTAGTGTGAAGCAACAGAGGATGGAGAAATGGCCAATTAACACACAAAATAATGATGCGCTTGCTTAGGTGAACACTAGTGTAAAACCGCGGGCCCAGAGCAGCTGTCTGGGAGCGGGGGGTCTGGCGGGCGGCGGAGGAGTTGGGAGCTTTGGGGGTGCAGGAGGAGCTGGGAGCTTTTGGGGCACCAGAGGAGCTGGTTGCTTTTGGAATGCAGGAGGATCTGGTTGCTTTTGGAATGCAGGAGGAGCTGGGAGCTTTTGGGATGCAGGAGGAGCTGGTTGCTTTTGGGGCACCAGAGGAGCTGGGAGCTTTTGGGATGCAGGAGGAGCTGGTTGCTTTTGGGGTGCCAGCAGAACTGGGAGCTTTTTGGGCACCGGAGGAGCCGGGGAGCTTTCGCGGTGCTGAAGGGGCCAGGGTGCTTTCAGGGTTCCGGAGGAGCCGGGGTGGCGGGACCCCGTTGCTCCGTCTCCTGGCAGCGCAGGGCTGGGGGGCGCAGGGTGTCCCGTGGGGTGAAGGGCAGCAGGTGCCGCCGGAGCCGCCGTTCTCTGCAGCCATTCCTGAGCTGTGGTTCTGCCAGACCAAAGGTTTAATTCTCGGCCCTGCTCCCCAGAAACAATTCCGCATGCTGAGGGACTATTTTTGTGCCTGGGCATCTTCTGAGGTCAGTGGAAGTTTTCTAATTAAAATGTTAAATATCCTTGGGTCAGGTACCAGGTGCAGAGGGGGAATTATATTTTGAAACAAATAAAAGCCTGTCATTGGGCTGGGCCTAACTGTAGGCAGAGAGAGAAATACCATCAAGGGTGACGCAGAAGAGAAAGAACTTTTCAGTGATTATTTCTGTTTGCCATTCGCAAAGAAGCAGAGAGATGCAAACTGACAGAGACAATGAGATATTTTCTACTTTTACAGGAACTAAGGAAAAGGTTAAAATGTGACAGTTTAAGTAAGGCATTTTAAAAGTGGCAGAACTGGATAACTGGTACCCAGGAGTATTAAAATAATTGGCCAAGGAGCTCACTGAGACAGTAATGGTTTATTTTTAACAAATCCTGGAACACTGTGGACGAACCAGAAGAATGGGAAAAGGCTAATGAAAATGGATAGAAAAATTAAACATGATTGGATCTGGGGGGAATGGTGCCGTCAGCTCCTCCTGGGCCAGATCCTTCTCCCCCCAGCCCCCGCTGGTTTTGCTCTCCTCCTGCTCGCGTGGCCTCGCTGTTTCCACCACAGGCTCTTCCCGCAGACCTGGCCATGTGGAGCAGTTGGGATCTCCTGCCCTTCCTGCTCCCGAAAGCGCCGGCCGCGCTCAGCCCCGCTCCCGCACCCGGCCCGGCAGCTGCTCCTGCCTGGACGCTCTGCCTTCCTGTTTCTGGAGTGTTCCCAGCTTTACAGGGGCTCAGCACCTCTTGCTGTCCAGCTCAGCTCCCGATTCCTCTCTGGGGTTATCCCTGAGACTTCAGTCTCATAGCTCTCCTCTCTACATCAGAAATAGGAGGTTACTTGTCTCCCATCTCTTTCCAAAGCCTGTCTCTCAGCAGTCTCTGTTTCCCAGGGATGGTCATCACCCCCTGGTGCCCCTGTTGTCCTGACCTGTGCTCTCTGGGGTGAGCATCCCTGTGGCCCAGCATCCCTGCAGCCCTGCATCCCTGCAGCCAAGCATCCCTGCGGCCGAGCATCCCTGTGGCCGAGCATCCCTGTGGCCGAGCATCCCTGTGGTAGACCATCCCTGTGGCTGAGCATCCCTGTGGCAGAGCATCCCTGTGGTAGACCATCCCTCTGGCTGAGCATCCCTGTGGCAGAGCATCCCTGTGGCAGACCATCCCTGTAGCTGAGCATCTCTGTGCTGTCCTGACCTATCCCTGGCAGACAGCACCGAGGCAAGCGGCTGCAGTTCAGCACCTCTGCCCAGGTAACCCTTTCGTTTCTGTGTTTCCTCTGACTCTGCCCGTTCCCCAGTTTACTGTCTGTTGTGCTTCCAGAGCTCTGCTAACATTTTGTACAGCTTATCATTACTTTCTTCTGTTGTTTTTCCCTGTATCAGGAAACCATAAATATGTATGTTAGAGCCATCAGTGTTTTCAAGTGTGCAGAGCACTACCTCCTGAAAAAATCCCAGCAGCAGATTGTGAGCCAAAGGGAAGATTGAAAAAATAGTTTCTCCCTTATGGCACATTGAAAGTTTATCTTTTAGGTGAAATTGCCCAACCCTGACAGATGTATCTGAAGTTTTAAAAAATATGGGTCCCAGTATTTCACTGAAGCTGTCATCCTTGGTCGGTGAAGGAAAATACTTCTTTTAGTAAGCCCATTGATTTCCTTTGGCCCTAAATACAGACCAAGATCCACGGGTTTCCTGCTGCAGTTGTGTTCGCGTGGGCCGCAAGTTCGTGTTCCAGTTCGAGCTGTTTCAGGCTCGCTCCATGATCGAGCTCCGCTTCGAGATTCCGTGCGTGGCCGGAGCGATCGCTGGGAGCCGCGTCCCCTCGCTGGCTGCACCAGCCTGTGCTGGATCCGGGCATCGCCCGCCTTGTCTCTGCAGCTCAGCCTCGGTCTCCAAAGCACTTTCTGTGCACGGACCTGCGCCCCAGGGCAGCGTCAGCTTTCAGCTGCGCTTGCTTTAGTGTGGCTCCAGGACAGCAAGGAGCGGAGCTGTCTGGGCTCAGGTGGGAGCAGCGCCAGGGGCTCCGCTCTCGGGGCAGCCAGAGGCTGCGGGCAGGTGTGTGCAGGTGTGGGCAGGTGTGGGCAGGTGCAGACAGGTGTGGGCAGGTGCAGGCACATGTGGGCAGGTGTGTGCTGGTGCAGGCAGGTGTGGGCAGGTGCAAACAGATTAAGGCAGGTGTGGGCAGGTGCAGACAGGTGTGGGCACGTGCGGGCAGGTGTGGACAGGTGTGTGCATGTTCAGGCAGGTGCAGACAGGTGTCGGCAGGTGCGGACATGTGTGGGCAGGTGTGCTCAGGTGTGCGCAGGTGTGGGCAGGCGTGGAGATGTGCGGGCAGGTGTGAACAGGTGTGGGAAGGTGTGGACAGGTGTGGACAGGTGCAGACATGTGTGGGCACGTGTGCTCAGGTGTGCTCAGGTGTGCACAGGTGTGTGCATGTGCAGGCAGGTGCAGACAGTTGTGCGTAGGTGCAGACGTGTGAGCAGGTGTGCTCAGGTGTGGGCAGGTGTGTGCAGGTGTGTGCAGGTGTGTGCAGGTGTGGGCAAGTGTAGGCAGGTGTGGGCATGTGCGGGCAGGTGTGGACAGGTGTGGGCAGGTGTGGGCAGAGCACGGGCCTGCCAGGGGCTTTGCTGGGTGCTGTCCCCAGGACAAAGCCCCGAGGACCCTCCGCCTCCCTGTGCCGAGGGCTGTGCCGGGAGCCGGGGCCGCAGCCGTCAGCGCCCATCCTGCGAAGGGGGATTGCTTGGGCTTCCAGGCAAGATAACGTGGGGATTAATTAGATAGTTAAGTGCTAATAGCAATTGAGAAGAGATGTACTTGCTGTATGCCCCTAAGTTTGAATTTATTAAAACTCCTTTCTGTATGGCCTATTAATTTTTGATGACTTTAGATAAATTGCACTCAGCCTGAAATAAATTAAAATAAGTGCATATAAATCATTTACTATTCTTGGCTTCTGCAAAACAAATTTCCATTTCAGCTCTTGTTGTCCTTCTTTTATTACATGTTTTCTGCCAGAGCACATCATTCGTTATTGTGATGAAAATGTTTTATCTCTGTGCGATTCCTTGGTTTTGCCTTTGAAGTGTCAAGGCTGCTGTAGACATGGCACATCTTATATCATTTCAGCAGCTAATTTGACCACATCTGTTTTGATTTACCAGTTAACAGGCCAGACCTAAATACTAAATAGGTATTCTTTCAGAAGAGAGATCTATGGTTTGTACCCAGTATTTCTTGATGTTAAATTAAACTTTAGAACTTAAAACCCAGCTTATGTTTTATGACTCACATCCACAAGCGATGTTCAGGCAACTGTAGGGGCAACCGTAATAAATGCCCGTCTGGTTTTAGATCGTTTAATTTACTATATGTTTATGTGAGTATACAGTGACTAAAAAAAGAATTGGCCTCAGTTAATCCTGCAACAATTGCAAGATATTATTACTGGGGTAATAAATGTCCATCTGGAATAAATCATTGTTAATTTACTTTTCATTTAATTTTGTAGACTGTGCAGAAGTGAGGCAGTGGAAGAAATGAGTGGCTTGTACAGCGCTTGATAGAGTCCACAAACTGTTCAGGCTCGGAAATCCACTTATGGCCAACACCCCAGTTCTACTGTGACAGGAGGCACTGGCACCTCCCTGTTGGGTGGTGCTGTGCCTCTGCTCTTGGTTTCTCCGGATCCAGCTGCACGTGGGTTTGGTTGCCAGGGTGGCTCGGCTGCAGCCCTGGGTCCCCTTCACACCCGTCCCCTTTCGGTCTCTGGGCTGGTGCCCATCGGGGAACGCAGGTGTCGGTGCAGTGAAAACCTTGGTGTTTGTTTGGTAAAGGAAACCTTGGGAAACATATTGTTACATTTTAATCACAGCAGTAAGTTAGAAATTGTCAACATTGGGCATCCTGTACTGACATTCGATGGCGGTCAGGAACGGATAATTTCAGGGACTTTGAAGACTGTGTGGCAGGTGCTGTCAGACAGCTTGTACATCCCCCTGTCTGTCTGGGGCCCATTTGCCCACCATTACTGCAGTAACTGGAAGTTGCACACCCCCCTGACTGCCCGGGGCCCGTTTGCTCACCATTACTGGATACCTGGGATTGGGTGCGGACCCCGAGAAGGGGTGTGCGGGATGCTCGTGTGAGGAGGTGAGTGCACCCGTGGCCGCAGCCTGGCCACGCGGCACGTCGGGCGCCTGTGCCGGGCAGGCTGGCGCCGGAGGGGCTCCAGGCTGGCGGTGGCCCCGAGGAGCCTCCTGCCCCCGCAGGGCTTGGCCCTGTCCCCGGGCGCAGCCCCGGCTGCTGGGCGGCCGCGGGAGCCGCTGCCGCACCGCCCGGAACGCGCCGCTCCGCACACTTGGTGGCAGAGAATGTCAAAGCAAATCCCTTCATGTTTGTGTTGTGTTTCAGTGTTGTAAAAACACTTAGTTTTGAAAATACCATTATATTCCAATTCAACACCAATGTTTTGATAAGTTAAAAGCTATTTTGTTTAAACAGTTCTCACAATTATTCACTATTCACTTAGGTTTGCTCGCGTTTTTAAGCTGCGCAATTAATGCCAATGTTACAGTCGGCATTTAGGAGATTGGTGTAGTATTTTGCACGGCGATACCTCAGGAGCCGGAAAGTGCAATAGCTTGGTGTTTCTGACTTGAAACCGCAATGTTTGTTTGCTGAGGAGCTTGGGGAGTTTTGGTGAGAGCCCCTCGGCAGAGCTCGGCTGTTCGGGTGAGGGGACGGGGCTGGTGGCAGCGGGGGTCGCAAGGCGGCTGCTCGTGCTGTTTCCTGCACTGCATACAGAAACGGAGGGGATTAACCACGGCCTTTCACAGAGGGGCTGGCAGAGGAGCAGCGTGTGTGAGCCCAGCTGTGCGTGTGGCTCTGCCAGCCCGGAGCCGCGCAGGCAGCCCGGCTGGGCCGTTCTGTTAGCGTGCGCTTACACCAGCTGCGAGGGGGAAATCATGGAGGGTGGTGGGCAATCCAGGTGGTAAGTCTGTTGTTGGCTGGTAATTACTAATGTGCGCTGGTTTGGAGTTGCCTTGGGAAGCTGGTTCTTCACTGGGAGGGAACTCTGCTGCTGGACCAGGATGTAGTGCCAAGACTTTCTATTGCAATGACAAGGAGGAAATGCAATGAAAAAAACCAAAATAGGCTCTCAGCTGCAGTGACTTGAGCCCAGGGTAATTACACAACTACAGACATAGTGCATGGGGCTTTACACTGGACAGGTGGGAGCGGGAATGGCTCCCTTACCTTTTATAAGTACAAATGAAGCCAGGAGGTGATTTCCTCTAGGGGTTAAGCACCTGAAACCAGGGGCCGAGTGCCCAGTGAATAGCTGCAGGGGGCCGGGGCGTGCGCGTCAGGGGCTGCGGGGACCGCCCAGCTCGTTCTTCTCACGGCACAGCTATTAATAAATTACAGAGCTGCAGTCGTGTTCCTGCGCTGCCGCGTTGAGTCATCCCATGTATCACCCTCGGCTCCTCGGCTGCGATACAAATGCCTAATGAGCTGCCTGTGCCGCAGCCCCGCGTGTCGGAGTTCTCTTTCCTCTAGGACTTGTTCAGCATTTAATTCATTGCATTTCAAATGCATTTGTTTTAGCTGGCGATGGTGGGAACTGAGTTGCCTTGTGAATAGCTCTCGTGTGTGGCCATGGGCTCAGGGCCGCGCCAGCCAGCAGGTGTGCAGGAGTGTGCAGGAGCGTGCAGGAGCATGCAGGAGTGTGCAGAAGCGTGCAGAAGCGTGCAGGAGTGTGCAGGAGTGTGCAGGAGTGTGCAGAAGTGGTCAGGAGCGTGCAGGAGCATGCAGGAGTGTGCAGGAGCGTGCAGGAGCATGCAGGAGTGTGCAGAAGCGTGCAGGAGTGTGCAGGAGTGTGCAGGAGTGTGCAGGAGTGTGCAGAAGTGGGCAGGAGCGTGCAGGAGCATGCAGGAGTGTGCAGGAGCGTGCAGGAGCATGCAGGAGTGTGCAGAAGCGTGCAGGAGTGTGCAGGAGTGTGCAGAAGTGGGCAGGAACGTGCAGGAGCATGCAGGAGTGTGCAGGAAGAATGCAGGAAGCATGCTGGAAGTGTACAGGTAGCGTGCAGGACACGTGCTGGTGCCTTGTCTGCCCGGTGCAGGGGACTCGCGGTGACAGGCTGGTCACGCTGCTGTCGGTGCGCGGCAGGCAGCTGGTGGCGAGGGTGATAGTCCCTGCGTGTTCAGAGCAGCTTGCTGGGACACGCATGTGTGTGAGAGACACAGTCTGGGGGGAGTAGTGGGGAGCAGAATGAAAAGGGAGAACAAACCGTGTTCCCGGAAATCCCCGTGTCCCTGCTGCGCTACCTGCGCTCACCCCGGTGTCACCAGGGCGCAGCTGCTGGTGCGGCCCGTGTCCCGGCGGTGCTGAGGGACGGCTCCAGCACCCCTGTGAGATGCGGCACACAAAGAGCTGTGTCAGCAGAAGTGAAGGAACCAGGTGTCCGCACGGTGTCCGTGTCCCTGGCTCCTGCTGGCAGCCCCTCGGCTGTGACCGGGAGCCGTGCTCCCTTTGCGCTGGGCAGGGAACCCTCCGTTAGTTCTACCTCTTTGACGACTTGGCATTTTGAGCGTTGTCTGCTTCAGGCAACATGAAACAATTCTAAAATGAAGTGGTTTAGAGGCAAATAAAAGATAATTATTCTGCTTTTCTCCTAAATTTTGGAGCTTTACGGACATGTTTGTAGGCTGCACTCTGCAAGGGTAAGAGCTGGAACATTTTATTGTGTGGAAGACAGATGAGACAGAGCACAAATCCCGAAGCAGGGCTTTCCAGGAACAGTATAGATTGTGGTGGGAGATGCAGCACCCCGTGTGAAGCGGCAGTGCTCCCGGGGCGCTCGCTCTGAGCCCGGCTCTCACCTGGCGCCCGCTTGGGCAAGGCTGGCGCTGCTGGGAGGGACCTGACATCCCAGGACACGGCCCTGGATGTCCCACCGCGCCTGAGCGGGGCTGGGATGGACAGGTCCTGCCCACCTCAGTGGCTCTGTCTCTGTGGAGGGCTCTGCCTTCACCTGCATTTCCTTTACATCATTTCACATTATTTCCTGAATCAGCTGTACAGCTGTGATGAGGCGAGAGAGGTTTTTACACCCGGGATGCAGGACTGTAATATGATAGACATGAAGGCCCTTTGAGGCCAGTGACCAAACAGGGGATGGGAATTGAGGAGGGATGAGTAATTTTAAAATCAACAGTGGTAGGCAGAGATAATCATGTCCCACGTAGCAAGGCATGCTTGTGGAGGTTAAAAACACGCAGGAGGGCTGGGTCTGTCCCTGCGAGGGGGTGATGTCTGCACGGTCATGTTTGCTCTGGGCTGCCTTCTGCTTCCAGCATCAAAGCGCAGGATGAGATGTCCCAGTGATCCCATTTTGTGTGGCAGATCCCGTGTTTCCCGTTCGCGACACCGGTGCTCACCAGGTGACTTTGCAGCAATTGAGCTCTAATACTGCAAACCACCAGTGTCCCTGTCCCTCCACACCCCAGCGCTTGGTGCTTCTCCAGGGCTGGGTCAGGGTGGTCCATGTGCTCGGGCACGGGACACCCGTCCCGGCTGTCTCTCGATTCTCTTCGGGAATGTGACAGCCCCTCACTGCTTGGCTGCTTCCAGGGCAGACAGGCAACTGAGGAATGTGTAAAATTAACAGTAGTAACGAGCTTAGTGTCCTTCTGACAGAGCCCAAGATGCAGCCTTTCTTGTGCCACAGCAAACCCCCGAAGCTGCTTTGGGCTGTTATGTGTTTTTCCAGGTGGGTGAGGAGCTGCACACCCAAAATAGCCAGTTCTTCCCCTCACGTCCGTGTCAGCGCAGTTGTCCACACGGGTGCTTGTGGGTCCCTTCCTCTGGTGGTCCGTCAGCAGGGACTTCAAAGCCCTCAGTGGAGGGTCTGACCAGATTGGCCGTTTGAGGCAGCGTGATCGCTGCTGCCTATTCAAAGCCACGAGAACATAAACTGGGAGACTCAGGTCACGAGGACTAGTAAGTAATTGTGGATCTGCATGTACATTTATAAATGAAAACATCTGAAACAGCTGACCAACTCCATGTGGAAGGTTTTTTGCATGTGTGCTTGAAATCTGCTGGCAACTCTGTGAACTATTTGAAAACCTCAACAATGAAGTGTGGTAGGATATATTGTGAAATATGCCAGAGCCAGCCATTAGGAATTAGGGCAGCCCCAGCTGTCCTGTCTCACCCACGTGCCAGGACAGTGGTGGGATGTGTTTGGAACGCTGAGGGGTGGTTCAAACCCTGTGCCGGTGTCTCTCAGCGGTAGCAGTGGCCGGTGACAGTCACACTGGTACCTGTTGTTTCCATTAGTCCCACGTGAGCAGTGGGGTCAGTCCCTGTCTCACAGCCCTGGCTTTAGGGGACGTGTCCGTCATGCCCAGTAAGTGCTGGTTGGCTTCTGCCCGGCGGCGCCAGCGTCCCTCCTGAGCTCCTGGTGTAGCGCTCGTGTTGGCCTCTGTGTGCTCCGTGCCTCTCACCTGCCAGCTCCATCCCTTCCCCTGGGAACACTGTATTTTTTCTAACAGGTTGACATTTGCACTCTTCCTCAGAAGTTTATCTGTGCCAATTTAGTAAATGGTTAATTGATTAAAAAAGCAATTAAGAAGTTAATATACTGACAGAGTGGGCATTTTGTCCTGCTATAAAGTAATGACTGTTCATTATCTCAGCTGTTCAGGTGACACTGTCCCAGACCAAAGCTGAGGGCAGCCGGAGTCGGGGTCCCTGAGCTGGTTCTGGCTGCCAGCGCTGCTCTCTGCTGCGCCGGACCCCGGCTGCACAGTGCTGTGTGCTGGTGGCTCTGCCAGCCTCGGGAGATGCTGGGGCGTGGAGACACTGACCACAGTGGGCCCAGGCGCTGGAGAGCTGCCACAGCTCTGGTGCAGTCGTGGCCCTGTCTGGAGAGCTGCCACAGCTCCGGTGCAGTCATGGCCATGTCTGGAGAGCTGCCACAGCTCCGGTGCAGTCATGGCCCTGTCTGGAGAGCTGCCACAGCTCTGGTGCAGTCATGGCCCTGTCTGGAGAGCTGCCACAGCTCTGGTGCAGTCATGGGCCCGTCTGGAGAGCTGCCACAGCTCCGGTGCAGTCATGGCCATGTCTGGAGAGCTGCCACAGCTCCGGTGCAGTCGTGGCCCTGTCTGGAGAGCTGCCACAGCTCCGGTGCAGTCGTGGCCCTGTCTGGAGAGCTGCCACAGCTCTGGTGCAGTCATGACCCTGTCTGGAGAGCTGCCACAGCTCCGGTGCAGTCATGGCCCTGTCTGGAGAGCTGCCACAGCTCCGGTGCAGTCATGGCCCTGTCTGGAGAGCTGCCACAGCTCTGGTGCAGTCATGGCCATGTCTGGAGAGCTGCCACAGCTCCGGTGCAGTCGTGGCCCTGTCTGGAGAGCTGCCACAGCTCTGGTGCAGTCATGACCCTGTCTGGAGAGCTGCCACAGCTCCGGTGCAGTCATGGCCCTGTCTGGAGAGCTGCCGCAGCTCTGGTGCAGTCGTGGCTGTGTCTGCAGACCCGCTGCAGCTCTGGTGCAGCCGTGGCTGTGTCTGCAGACCTGCTGCAGCTCTGGTGCAACCATGGTTGTGTCTTGGCATGTTGCTCCTGTGCAGGGTTCCTGTGTGGCTCCATGATGCTCCATGGGCCCTGGTGGGCTGGAACCGTGCCGCGGTGGGCTGGTGGGAGATCCACCTGTCCTCCTCCTTCCACAGCCCCGGGCAGGACAAAAGGGCCAAACTCCAAAAGGCAGAAGTGTCCCCTGCCCTTGGACTGCAATGGTGTGAGAACACTCACCTTCACCTCCCCTTGCACCTCGTCTTCTGTCCTACTTTGCCCTCCTTGCTGCCATTACTTGCTGATTTAAGCATCCTCTGCCTCTGGAGGCTCTAGTTTGCATCTTTGCTGTCCACAGTGCAGCATTGTGGTCATGTTATTTCTTTCTGGAGAAAACCAGTTGATGTTCTGCCTCAGACAGAACTGGAGAGGGACTTTGTGGCTTGGCAGAAAGGTCACTCCAACCTGAGTTTCCAGCTCCGGCTCTGTGGCTGCTCACAGAGAGCTGCGGAGGGTGGGATGTGCTGGTGTAGTCCTTCCCCAGGAGCGCAGGCAGCAGACGAGGGGTGCTCAGCGCTCCTTCCAGCTGCCGTGCCAGTGTCCCGTGCCGGCCCTGGCCCTCCGAGGGACAGCGTTTTGTCCCCAGCGTGGCTCCCTCAGCCACCTCCTGCTGAAGAGCCGCTGCCAGCGCTGCCGCCGGGTCCGGCTGCTGCCGGCACCCCCAGCCGCTCCCCCTTTCTGCAGCTGGGGAAGGGGCCGCCTCACCCTTCATTTCCAGCACGGTGCGAGAGCAGCAGCTTTGCTCTCCAATGTCAGCCGGGCGCATGGATCAGTCTAGAGCTTACTGATACCAGTTCTGCTTTCTCTTGAAATCTCTTTAATTAAAATAATGGTTATTGTTCACTTTAATCTTGCCAGTTTAGACCTCATTACAGGGAGAAAAATTGCCTCCCAGAATGCGCTGGTTTGCAGGCGTATTGTTTGCAGCTTAAGGCTGGAGGGAAATGGGAGCAGCTCGGTGCAGCAGCTCATTAGCCAGCTGCCCCGGCGCCGGCTGTGCCGTGGTGTTTGCAGGGGCGGCACCTCTAGAGCGCACCTGAGCATCAGGCACACCAGAGGAGCCGGGAGCGAGCGCCATTTGATGTCCTGTGGCTTTCAAAATTCCCAGAGGTCAGAGGGGCTGCAGCTGTGTTTGTTTGAAGCCATTCAACAAAGACTGTGCCACAGTTATCTCCTCCGTACCATGCCTCCCGGTGGTGATTAACCTGCTCGGTCCTACACCAGGCAGTACAAGCGTCAGGGAACCAAACCAGCTTGTCCTCCTCACAAAGCCATAGGCAGGCTGGGTGTCGAAGGAGCTGCCTTGCGGCTGAGGGCTCCTTGCTGCCCATATCGGGAGATGTTGCTCCTCATTGGTGTGAGAGGCCTTTGTGGCTGCTGGAGCTCCTCATGCTCACCGCTGGGGCAAGAGTGCTCCTGGCCTGTGGTCCTGGCCCGTGGTCCTTGTCCATGGTCCGGGCCCATGGTCCTTGTCCCTGCTCCTGGCCCGTGGTCCTTGTCCGTGGTCCTGACCTGTGGTGCTTGTCTCTGGTTCTGGCCCATTGTCCTGGCCCGTGGTCGTTGTCTGTGGTCCTTGTCCCTAGCCCTGGCCAGTGGTCCTTGTCTGTGGTCCTTGTCCGTGGTCGTTGTCCCTGGCCCTGGCCGGTGGTCCTTGTCCGTGGTCCTGGCCGGTGGTCCTGGCCCGTGCAGCGGCTGGGCTGCCAGCAGAGTCCCCGGGAAAGCTCTTGGTGAGGTTCTGTCATCTCGGTGTTTATGTTTTCTCAGGTGCTTTGTTTCCCACTCAGCAGAACACTCAGGCATGTTTACAAACCATTGACCTTTGTGAAATTGAAACTCCTTGTTCTCTGCTTAAGTACTTTTAGCAGCTCCTGTGCTATATATCACAGCATCTTCATTTATATGCACCCATTTTAGCACGGCTGCAGGATGCCTTTGGTGACTGGTGCCAGCCATTTCTCCATCCTTCATCCTCAGCAGGTGCATATCATCTCCTTCTAGACTATTTTTTTTCTCCCACCATGAAATTGCATTTGCAAAGACCTTGAAAATCACAACTTCTGCCGAGGCCTGAAGGGGTAGGAAGGCAGTCAATAGCTTCTGTCATGACCTTAGTGATGACAGATTATGTCTGATCCAGGCACCGTATCAGCAGCTGGCTCTGAGCAGCTCCTGGTGTGTGTGTTGGGTTTCCCCGGCACGTGGACTTTGTGTAGCACCTCCCATCTGAACAGAATCAGATGCAGTGGAAATCGTTTGCTAATTAATTACTGTCTCCTGGATCCCGCTGCTTCCGTGTGTTATGTAATTCACAGTATGCAAATGACCCTTTGTAGCTTAGACACTTCAGCAGATGCTGCACTAAGCACCATAAAACCCATTGCTCCCAAAGAAGACAGGGGCAAAAAACTCTGGCAAGCCACACCTCTGGAAAAGAAGCAATCACAGCCTGGTGTACATGACATTTAATTCCCTTGTCCCATGGATCAATTCCAGGCAGAAATTTCAAATTCATTAGCTCTTTACGTGACCTCAGTTTGTTACTAGAACTGGTGGTGGTAGTTTATTGTCACAGCCCACTGCCAGACAGGGCCCTGTGGGGTGTTCAGGTGGTGCTGGGTGGGGGGCTCTGGTGTGGCTGTGCCCGTGGGGTCACTCCAGCTGTGCCCCACACAGTGCAGGTTGCTCCAGCTGTGCTGTGCATGGGCTGAGGTCACTCCAGCTGTGCCCCACGTGGGCTGGGGTCGCTCCAGCTGTGCCCTGCGTGTCCTAGGGTCACTCCAGCTGTGCCCCGCGTGTCCTGGGGTCACCCCAGCTGTGCCCGGTGTGGACTGGGGTCATGCCAGATGTGCCCCATGTGGACAGGGGTCACTCCAGCTGTGCCATGCGTAGCCTGGGGTCACTCCAGCTGTGCCCCATGTGGGCTGGGGTCGCTCCAGCTGTGCCCTGCGTGGCCTGGGGTCACGCCAGCTGTGCCCTGCATAGGCTGGGGTCGCTCCAGCTGTGCCCTGCATGGCCTGGGGTCACTCCAGCTGTGCCCCATGTGGGCTGGGGTCACTCCAGATATGCCCAAGAGCTTTGGGATGGCTCCCAGCACTCCAGCAGTGATAGCCCATGCCTGCAGTGCCATACCCAGTCAAAGATCTCGTTTTTGTTGTTTTACTCCAATGTGGACTTAAGAGCTGGAATCAGTAGTCATGAAAACCCATAGTCTCCAGAAGGATTAGAAAAAACATAAATTGAAAAGCAGGGTTTAGAGGCTGATATTTTCATTCACCCTTTTTGCAACTTTATGTTGGCTCCTCTTACTTTGCATGGCACTGTGGATGGATTACGGACAGACTGGGCAGTAGGAGCAGTCATTATTCTCACGTTATATGTCTTTAAATATCCATGACAATTCAAGACTCCTGCTTACGGCTATCTGTGAATCTTTATTTTGTTTTAGATGAGCTTCATTAGTACATTTCTGGGATGATAATGTGTCTGAGTAATCTGATCTGTACACGTATAGTTCTATCAGTCCCAAAGGGAGCCGAGTGCTTCATTTCCGATGCAGAGTCCCGCTGGGGTCCATGGCTACACAAGTTCCCTCAGAGACGAAGGTGCTTCTCAGCTGGACTGTGCCCCCACCCGCCTGCCTGCTCCGTGGGGGAGCATCCACCGACCCACCCACCCACCGCTCCGTGGGGGAGCATCCACCGACCCACCCACCCACCGCTCCGTGGGGGAGCATCCACCGACCCACCCACCCACTCCGTGGGGGAGCATCCACCGACCCACCCACCCACCGCTCCGTGGGGGAGCATCCACCGACCCACCCACCCACTCCGTGGGGGAGCATCCACCGACCCACCCACCCACCGCTCCATGGGGGAGCATCCACCGACCCACCCACCCGCTCCGTGGGGGAGCATCCACCGACCCACCCACCCACCGCTCCGTGGGGGAGCATCCACCGACCCACCCACCCACCCGCTCCGTGGGGGAGCATCCACCGACCCACCCACCCACCGCTCCGTGGGGGAGCATCCACCGACCCACCCACCCAACGCTCCGTGGGGGAGCATCCACCGACACACCCACCCACCCGCTCCGTGGGGGAGCATCCACCGACCCACCCACCCGCTCCCTGGAGGACCATCCAGCAATCCACCCGCCCGCCGCCTGCACCAGGGGACCAGACACGGGGCTGCGCGGGAGCAGGTGCTGTGGCTCTCGTGGTGTAGTCACTGATGGATGATTTAATTTAGCTGGTGTGGGCACTGCTGTTCTCGTCCTTGTTTCCATCCTCTGTGAGGATCCCGATCTGGCGATGTAAGAGATAAGGCTAATTGAACTGTCAGGCTTTCTGGGGGAAGAGTGCATGCAGCGCTGCTGGCTGCGGCAGCCAGGAAAACAGAGATGATCTAAAATTAGCCCATGTTCCATTTTTATTTAGATCCCTGTTTTTGTGGGGGCTTTTCCTGTTTGGTGTTGTGGGTTTTTTTTATTTGCATTTTTTGTCTTTGAGTGACATAAAATTAGCTCCTTCTGAGTTTATTCTGAGAATAGCATTAAGAGCTTAAATGTTAAGTGGAGATGGCTATAAACCCATTGAATTGCCATGATTTAGAGGTCGCTGAGAGTTTTAGCTTAGCAATTAAAGCACACAGGAAACATCCCTCATTTTTGGTATGTAAACGGCACGATGGCAAAGTGACTCGAGAGCCGAGGTCGGGAGCGTGTCTGGGAGCCGGTGCCTGGGTGCTGCTCGGCAGGATGCGCTCTGGCAGCAGGGGCCCAAAAGCCACCGCTGACCCCGTGTGCGGAGACACCAGCTGCTCCCAAATTGCTTTGTCGTTTGTATTAAGTGTCTGGGTGTCTGTGTATGTCTGTGTGTGCAATCTTATGTATTTCTCCATTTTTCTTCTGAACGGGAGTACAGGAGCTCTTATGTCAGGATGTGGAGAATGATCAAGACATCAGGTAACAAGATGAGGATGACACACTGTTGCCTGAACCTCAGTTTCATTATCTAACCACAGGCAGTTTTTCTTTGCTTAATGTGGGATTTACTTATCTTGCAGAGACTAACACACATTTGCTCTCGCTTACAGGCTCTTGAACCGGATCTACAATGGAAAAACTGCTTCTGTTTCTGCTGTTCATTGGCATAGCGGTGAGAGCTCAGATCTGCCCCAAGCGCTGCGTCTGTCAGATTTTGTCTCCGAACCTTGCCACCCTTTGTGCCAAGAAAGGGCTCTTGTTTGTTCCTCCCAACATCGACAGGAGGACCGTGGAGTTGCGGCTGGCAGACAATTTTGTTACAAACATTAAAAGGAAAGACTTTGCCAACATGACCAGCCTGGTGGACCTGACGCTGTCCAGGAATACAATCAGTTTTATTACACCTCACGCGTTTGCCGACCTGCGCAATTTGCGGGCTTTGCATTTGAACAGCAACCGATTGACTAAGATCACCAATGACATGTTCAGTGGACTCTCCAATCTTCACCACTTGATACTTAACAACAACCAGCTGACTTTGATTTCTTCCACTGCTTTTGATGATGTTTTAGCTCTTGAGGAATTGGATTTGTCTTACAACAATCTGGAAACCATCCCCTGGGATGCAGTGGAGAAGATGGTCAGTTTGCACACTCTCAGTCTGGACCACAACATGATTGACCATATTCCTAAGGGGACCTTCTCCCACCTCCACAAGATGACCAGGTTGGACGTCACGTCTAACAAACTGCAGAAGCTACCGCCTGATCCTCTCTTCCAGCGAGCTCAGGTACTGGCAACCTCAGGAATTATCAGCCCCTCGACCTTCGCGTTGAGCTTTGGTGGGAACCCTTTGCATTGCAACTGTGAGCTTTTGTGGCTGCGGCGCCTCTCGAGGGAGGACGACCTGGAGACCTGCGCCTCTCCCACGCTGCTGTCGGGCCGGTACTTCTGGTCCATCCCCGAGGAGGAGTTCCTGTGCGAGCCGCCCCTCATCACCCGGCACACCCACGAGCTGCGGGTGCTGGAGGGGCAGCGGGCAGCCCTGCGCTGCAAGGCCCGCGGGGACCCCGAGCCGGCGATTCATTGGATTTCACCTGAGGGCAAACTGATTTCAAATGCGACGAGGTCGGTGGTGTATGACAACGGGACGCTCGACATCCTTATAACGACGGTGAAGGACACGGGCTCCTTCACCTGCATTGCTTCCAATCCGGCGGGGGAGGCCACGCAGACGGTGGACCTGCACATAATCAAACTCCCCCACTTGCTGAACAGCACGAACCACATCCATGAGCCCGACCCCGGCTCCTCGGACATCTCCACTTCCACCAAGTCGGGCTCCAACGCGAGCAGTAGCAACGGGGATACTAAAGTCAGCCAGGATAAGAAGGTGGTTGTTGCAGAAGCAACATCCTCTACCGTTCTGCTGAAATTCAATTTTCAGAGGAATATACCTGGGATCCGTATGTTCCAAATCCAGTACAACGGTACTTACGATGACTCCCTTGTTTACAGGTAAGGCCGCCCACCCCGGCCCTGCGGGCTCTGCCGTGCCGCCCTGCCCCGCAGCAGCGCCGGGAGCCTCGGGAACGCTCCTGCACTTTTCTGCTCACAAATAAAGAAATTAGGTTGAGTGATGTTATTTTTAGATAATCCAAATGGACCTCTAATCCTCTGAACTAATCTGATTGGCAGGAAGGTTGTAAAGTTAGATGAGTTAAATGGATCTGAGCACTCCCGGCTTTGTGAAAACACAGAGTAAAGGTGTTGGTTAAACACGCTCCTCGCAGCACTTCTGGCATGTCCGTGCTGGCGTGCTGGAGTGCAGAGGTGCTGTGCTGCCGCTGTCACAGCTATCACACTGTTGTAAACTCTCTTTGCTTGGTAATTTCCTTTAGGTTTTGACGCGGTCGCTCTCACAGGGGGCTCTGCCATTCGGGGCGTCAGGTGCCGACTGCTGCGCCCCGAGGCAGGGCAGGCGCTGTGGGCACGGCGAGCAGCCCCGCGGGCGGCACAGCGGGGACCCCAGCCCTGGCGGTGCTCACCGCGGCGGCTGCGGCTCTGCCGGGGTCACTCACACTCCTTTCCTTCTCCCCAGAATGATACCTCCCACAAGCAAAACCTTCCTGGTCAACAACCTGGCCGCTGGGACTGTGTACGACCTGTGCGTCCTGGCCATCTATGACGACGGGATCACCTCGCTGACAGCCACCAGGGTGGTGGGCTGCACGCAGTTCACCACCGAGCAGGACTACGTGCGCTGCCACTTCATGCAGTCCCAGTTCCTGGGCGGGACCATGATTATCATAATTGGTGGGATCATCGTGGCCTCCGTGCTCGTGTTCATCATCATCCTCATGATCCGCTACAAGGTGTGTAACAACAACGGGCAGCAGAAGGCCACCAAGGTCAGCAACGTGTACTCGCAGACGAACGGGGCGCAGAGCCAGGGCTGCAGCGGGGCGCTGTCGCAGTCGGTGTCCAAGCAGGCTGTGGGGCACGAGGAGGGCGTCCAGTGCTGCAAGGCTGCCAGCGACGGCGCGACGCAGCCGCCGGAGAGCGGCCCCAGCCAGGACTCGGCCACCTCTACCTCCGCTTTGCCTCCCGCCTGGACTTCCAGCGCTTCTGCGCCCCAGAAGCAGAAGCGAAAGCCGGGGCCAAAGCCAAGCAGCGAGCTGCAGAGTGAAGCTGTCAGCAGCATCGAGTCCCAGAACACTAACAGAAATAACTCCACTGCCCTGCAGTTAGCTAACCGTCCCCCCGACTCTCTCGCAGGGGCCCCCACGTACAAAAGAGCACAATCAAAGCCAAGTAAGTTCCTCACCTTGCCGGCCGACGCGTCCCGAGCCAAGCGCCGGCTGTCGCTGGGCGGCGAGCTGCTGGAGCCCCGGGCCGCGGGCGGACTGCGCTCCAAGCGGAGCATGTCCATGAACGGGATGCTGGTCCGCTCAGACAGCTCTGGTGTGGATAGCGGAAAAGCAACTTTCTCCAGTTCTGAGTGGATATTGGAAAGCACTGTGTGACCTTTTCTTTTCTTTTCTTTTCTTTTTTTTTTTTTAATTTTAGTTTTTATTTTGATGACAAACAAATCACCAAACGTTGTGTGAAACTCCCTCTCCTGGGGAACTGGATTTGGAAGTCCACTGTTGTCTCGCTGATTAATGGCTTGTTCATGCGGGATTCTGTATAAGCCACCCAGTGCACACAGGGTTTTATTTAGTTTTCATTTGATTTGATTTAATATCAAAACCGAAGGCAACATTCAGAGATTTAAAAAAAAAAAATTAAAAAAGGAAAAACAAGATAAAGGGGTGAAAAGAGCATGAAACAGCACCAGTGCCTTCCCTGCTCTAGGACTGGCTTCCTGGTTCTGCACTAGCAGAAAACACAAGAGAGAGTTTTCACAGAAAAAGCCTTTTATAAAGGAAATGAAATTTCCTCCAAACTAACGAATAACCACTTCTGGATCAATCAGTAAAATGCTATTTTTAAAAATGGTCAGACTATATATTTCTTTTCCGTGACAATGGTGTTGCCTTTGTTTTTAGGCAGATGCTGTACAGAAACAACAACGCGGTGTTGTTATGTTGTGTAAAATAAAATATTCACTCCGTACACCAGCCAGCCTCGCGGTGACTGCCCGGGGCCCGCGGGTGCCACCTGGTGGGTCCCACCACGGGGGCGAGGAGGAGGAGGAAGGTGCTGGGATGGAGGGTCGCTCTGCTCCTGCCGGGGTCTGCCTGGCTGGGGCTGGTGCTGGCGGGCCCAGGCGGTGCCCGGGGTGCTGTCCCGGCAGCGCGGGTGCACGGCGGTGTGACCCGCGGGCCAGGGGAGCCTGCGGCTGATGTGGGAGCAGCCCCGCGCCCCCGCGCAGCGAGGGCATCGGCGCAGCCTGCAGAGCTCCCTGGCAGCAGCACGTGCCCTGGTCGAGCTCCGGGTGCAGTAAACGTGCCCTGGTCGAGCTCCGGGCACAGCGCCGGCACCTCGGGGTGCAGGGGTGCGAGCCCACGGGGCAGCGAGCGGGGCCAGCAGGTCTACCCCTGGTACAGAGCTGTAGCAACTCTTGGTGAGCGGTACGACAATGCCATCTCCTTTCCTAGGCCTTTTGGGCATATTTTCTGTGAACTCTATGGTTTGTTCCAGTTCTCTTTAATCCCTGTGCACAGTGAAGGGACTGGAAGATGGTCTCATCTTTAACCTGCTGTTTGATTGTGGTGCCTTGTGGGACAGAATAATTTCAGAATAATGTAAGGACGTAACACACAGCAATAGGCAATAGCAATTGAAGACCCCACGTGAGGATGGCAGACGTGCTTCGGCTGCTCTGCGTATTCTAAAGAAAAGTCTACAATTAATATTAATTAAACTTATACAGTCATCATGTTTAAATGAGACAGTTAAACTCTGCAATGTTAGTGCATTCTCAGGTGCCAAATAATAGGTTTGATATGGGCTTTGTGGCCATTAGAGTGATAGAATAGTTAATTTTCACACTCTATGTGCTTGTACTTGAGGGCAGTGTAACCCAAGCAGATGCCTAAGGATGCTCTAACCAGGGCAGCCGGCTGGCCTGAGAGAGTTGTGGCAGGAATGTCCCATGGCAGGAACGTCCCATGGCAGGAATGTCCTATGGCAGGAATGTCCCATGGCAGGAATGTCCTGTAGCAGGACTGTCCCATGGCAGAAATGTCCTATGGCAGGAGCATCTCATGGCAGGAATGTCCCATGGCAGGAATGTCCCGTGGCAGGAGCATCTCATGGCAGGAATGTCCCGTGGCAGGAATGTCCCGTGGCAGCCGCATCCCTGGCAGCTGCATCCCTGGCAGCCGCATCCCTGGCAGCCCTGTGTCTCTGCCTCTGGGGGGACATGCACGAGGTGACCCTGTTGCTCTCGGCCACCCTGGGTCGCTCTCAGTGGTTTTACTGCCTGTTGTGGAAAAGCAGAGTCTGGGTGAAGGTGGCGTGAAGGACACAAAAACAAGAGGGTCTCTCTTAAGAAGTCCTTTTACTTCCCTTGAGAAACGCAGAGACCAAAAGGAAATGAAGCCTCAGAATACCTTCCTGCTGGAAAAGTAAAGAACAAGTCCCTCAGATGTGTCTGTAGGTCCTCGTTCTTGCCGGGGGCCGTGTGCACAGAACGCAGCTGTTGGACGGAGCAGCTCGGGGCCGCGCTGTCCGAGCGGTGCCAGGCGTGGGCACGGCGCGGGTGCCGCGGCGAGGAGCTGGGAGCTGCCGCACGACCTGCCCCTTGCGCGGGGGTGTGGAGGTTGCTCTAAAGGTGTTCGTTTTTATTGTGCGTTTTAAAAACATCCAATGAAAAAGCTTTATATGTTGTCTAAAATTGGACGTAAATGTGTCTAATGTTTTGTGAAAGTGCTAAAATATTAACATCTTTGGGGGATTTAGGGAGTTTTATTTTTATATTTTTAATTTTTTACTCAAAGGAATCATTTTCTAAACACCAAAGCTGAGTGTTCTGTCCACAGCGCATCTGTATAAGCGGCTTAGAAGGACCATATGTTGCTGCGTTTGATTTAATGCTCTGCTAATAGCGTAGAACAGTTAAACCTGGGTATCAGAGGGCTCGTCTCGTGCAGCGTTCTCTCTCGGGCAGAGAGGAACGTCCCTTGGGCACGAAACCTGCCATTTCCACTGCAGCAACTGCAGCAGGACCCTGCATTTCATTCAGGCCCGATTCAGTCAAAGTGTGGGAAGCCTTGTGAAGGAGGAAATTCTCTGTCCTTTCTGTTCTGCAAAACCAGAGGTTTCCAACAGTTGGAAGCAGAAAGTGCTGCAATGCTCCTTGATCAGAATAACGCTGGTGTGTTTGTGTTCGGAGTGCAATACTGCAATGTTTTCTGGTGCTTCCGAAACGAAATGTGGGTTGAACAAGCGCGAGCAGTGTCCCGTGTGGGCGGTGGGTGCCGGGGCGCAGGGCAGTGCCGGGGTGCCGGGGGTGCGGCGTGTCCGGGGCTGGCCGGGCTCTGCCGTCCTGCACCCTCTGCTCCCTGAGGGGATGCTCCAAAACAGATTAACCGAGCTTCTAGCCATGAGATGGTGTCTGTTTTCACAAGCACTGGAAGAGGAGAAACTACTGCACAAATTTGTTTACTCTTATTAAAATTGCTGGCACACACTTTTTCTCACACCTTTTCCTCATCCTTTAATCTGAGTGTATGTGTTGTGTTAAAGAGGGCTGGTACAAACAATATCTGGATAGAGAAGCAAGGGCTTTGTTGGGTGAAAAGGTTTTGTGTTAGTTGTTTTCTGTGCTGCCTTTCCACTTGTGTTCTGGGCATGTTCTATACAGTGAATATATGGTACTGCTCCGCTCTGGGTGCCAATGTGGGTTATTTCTGCCAGCGTGTTCCCATGCGTTGGCCCAGCAGTCCCCGCTGTCTGCACTACTGTGGGTGCTGCCTGCACCGCTGTGGGCGCTGCCTGCACCGCTGTGGGTGCTGCCTGCGCTACTGTGGGTGCTGCCTGCAGTACTATGGGTGCTGCCTGCACTACTGTGGGTGCTGCCTGCACCGCTGTGGGCGCTGCCTGCACCGCTGTGGGTGCTGCCTGCACTGCCGTGGGTGCTGCCTGCACCGCTGTGGGTGCTGCCTGCACTGCCGTGGGTGCTGCCTGCACTACTGTGGGTGCTGCCTGCAGTACTATGGGTGCTGCCTGCAGTACTGTGGGTGCTGCCTGCACTGCCGTGGGTGCTGCCTGCGCTGCCGTGGGTGCTGCCTGCACTGCCGTGGGTGCTGCCTGCACTGCCGTGGGTGCTGCCTGCACTACTGTGGGTGCTCCTGCCGTGGTGCTGCCCCAGGTCTGGCTTGTCCCTGCCGCGGCAGAGCTATGGAGGCTGGACACTTGCTGCCAGCAGCACGGGACACTCCTGCCTCCCGGCACCACGAGAGCCCGGCCGGTCGCTGCTTTGGCACTGCACAATGCGTCTCTCAGTGACTCCTTGTGCACCTGGCGCTGAGCATCATGCGCTGGCGCCGTGACACTGAGCTGTGCCAGCGACAGTCCTGCCACAGCCGCTGCTCGCTGTGCGCCCTCGAGAAAGTGCAGTGTAGCCATTCCTGTGCTGCTGCGAAACTGTACCCAGAGCCACCAGGGCCCCTGCACACAGAGGCGCTGCGATGCTTCCTCCAGTAATTGATTCAGCCAGCAGAAATAATGGCCACAGCTGCTATCACTCACTATCGCTTCTCTTGTATTAATTGAGAGGAGCTGCAGTCTCGAGGTGCCGCTCGCAGAGTGGCAACATCTGTCAGCGTTGCAATGGCTCAGGAACATTTACTGTCCTGTTCTAGGGTGCTGCTTGCAACCAGGGATGTGCTATTGCTCTCCTAAAACAGCAATAACAACAGCCATGAAATCACACCTTGCTTTTTCCTGGTAATTTAGTAATCCTAATGTTGGTCAAAGTTCTGATTTAAAAGAAGCAAACCATGGCAAAGTTAATAGGTCCTGCTTACAGAAAACATGTCTCCCGTCGGGCACCTGCCGGGGGGCCGGTTGGCACCAGCCCACCCTGCGCGGGCAGCAGCCGTGCCTTCCCTTCCATGACCGCCCGGTTAAATCAGCTCTGTAAATAAGAAAACGTGCCCTGTTCTGGCTCGGTTTGAACGCGGCTGCGGTCTCGCTTTCGCAACAGTGCAGATGTCCACGAGACAAGAGTGTTAGTGGGGCTGAAGGGGTGTGGGTTAAAGCACCGACACCCTGGCATCAGTAATACCAGACCAATAAAAGGCAAGTCCTACTGGTCTTGCTGACTGTAGACTTTTAGTGTAATTGATTTATTCACAGGAGCTGGGTGCAAAGGCTGCTGCTGCAGAAAGGAGGAAGCTTAGCTTGCAAGGAAGGAAACTAAAAAGGGAAAACAGCAAACGTAGCACGTTGCTGGCTGCAGAGACCCCACCTTGGAAGCTTTGTACGGAATGAACAGAATAAGCTCCTGTTTTGTTGCGCTGGTGCAAGCACAAGCTGGTACAAGAACCTCAGGTTCTTTCGAGCACTGCACTTTTGAAAGTTGCCTTTTATAAACGTGAAAGTCAAGAACAAGCCATTGCGCCTGGCTGGGTGCTGAGCTGGTTTTCCTCCTGACTGCCAGTTTTACATATAAGTACCAGATTGCTTCTCCAGAGCACCCACTGTGGTTTGCGTGTGAGCCACGCAGTCTCTGCAGGGGAAATTTCCACTGGGAGAGGGAAATGAGAACCAGTAAGGGCTGTGGCCCGGCCCGCTGTGGCCCGGCAGCACCCGCCTGCCCGGGCTGCTGCGGCGGGACCGGCAGACGTGAGCCAGGGCTTGGCGCAGCCAGTGTGTGGGCAGCCGGAGCTGCGACCCGCAGCAAACCAGGGATGAATTTAAACATGGTGTCTAGTTCGCATTTACATACCACAACTGCACCTTTGCATTCCCTCAGGTAAGTGGAGCCGCACCGGGGTGGCAGCGAGCGCCAGGCGCGGTGGGACCGCGGCGAGGCGGTGCAGCTGTCCCCAGGCTGCGTGCTGCGCCGTGATCGATGGGAACTGTGCGGGACCTCGGGGCAGCGCAGTTAAACATCTGCACATTCTCTCTGCAGTGATTTTCTCTTGCATGTAAACCTCACCAATGCAAGTGCTGGATTCGTGCCCACCCATGGCTCCGTCCTGGTGTTTCAGTTCTGTGCAAACCTCTGAAACTATGCAAAGGGTTCAAGTCCCTGCCATGGAAAAAGGCTTGGCCTCAGTGAGGGCAGGAGGAAATCTAGAAACTGGAAAACTCTCTGATTCTGGAACAATGAGCCTTACTGCTTCCATTTTGGGGATTTGGGAGTTTTTTGTTAGTTTGCCTTTCCCGTCAGCAGCAGCGCTGCTGTGCCAGCTCTTCCAGCCGGTGGGGCTGGCTGGCAGCTCACCAGCCGCAGGCCGGGATGCTGGGTGCCATTGACTCTTCCTCCCCTTGGCTGTGCCCCGGCTCGGTCCCCACAGTGCTGGTGTGGGGGCTGGACGCAGGTTCTGCCGCGGGCGGCTCCCGGTGCTGCCGGCGCGGTGCCGGGCTCAGGCGGATCCTGCCCAGCCCCTCCCAGCGCCAGCGGCCCCGCGGCAGCTCGGCCCCGGCCACGGGGAGGGCTCGGATCCCTCTCCTTCTCCCCTCACTGTCGCTGTTTTGTCTCTTTGCACAGAAGCTGGGGCTGATCCACAGGACGCCTGCCCACCTCCGCTCCCCGAAAACGTTGCCACCGACGTTCTTACTCGGCAGAAAACAATACGATTCCAACTCACTGAAGAGTAATGTGTTGCACCACGCTCAACCTGCCGAAACCTTTACTTGAAGCTGCAGCCAAAGCCGAGAGGCCGTTGAGGTTGGCTGCGTGGGATGAACTTTCTTCCCCCGTTCACAGATTGCCCGTGTCCCATCTGCCACATTAAGTCTAAATACCTGTTTTTCTGGTGTCCAAGGTTTTTATAAAACTAAAAATTATGGTGAAAAATCTGGTGGCAAAAGCTGCAGTCCCAAGTCATGTTAAATGTCGCCAGTCGTGAGTTCACGAACTGTAAACGTGGTAGCTTATATCACCTGAACAAATAAATGTTTTACTATGACGGCGTGGCCATGTTGGTTGATCCGAAGGGTTTTCCCGGTGCAGGTGTCTGTGCATGGGCTGCTTCCCCGTGCCGGTGTGCTCCGTGTGCCCGGCAGGGACGGCGGGTCACACGTGTCCCTGCAGCGTGGGCGGGCAGGGGCCCGGGACTCTGTGCAGCGAGCGGCAGCGAGTCCTGCCTGGCACAGCCCCAGCCCTGCGCGACCGGCTGGCTCAGGCACCGGTGCCGCAGCAAAGCCACCGACATTGGCCCTTGGTGCCGGGCAAGGGCATGGGCTTGGAGCAGAGAGGGGCACCTGACCACCCCTGCCCGCTCTGGGGAAAGCCCTGGAGCTCCAGCGCCACTGGCCCTGCTAAACCCCCTCCGGGGACCAGGCTGCCCCTCGCGGCGCTGGGCAGGGACCCTGCAACGTGGTGGGTGACAGCACCGCAGGGTCCTGCAGCCCCCTGTGCTGGGAGAGCACCGAGCACTGGTGTGCCCCCAGCTCCTGTGCTGTGTCAGTCTATCATGGGACAGCATGGGGCAGGGGACAGTGGGGACTAGCCGGGGCTGCAGCTGTAGTGGGGACCAGCTGGGGCTGCAGCCGTCCCATGAGAGGACAATGGGGACCAGCCGGGGCTGCAGCGTCCTGTGGCTGCACCAGCCCCTCCGGCCACACTGCCAGCCCAGCCAGACAGCGGGTCGCCCCGTCACGCCTCGCTTCTCAAACAGGACCAAGGGGTTTTTGTTTTTTTTTCTTTTCCTCATTGTTAAGAATCCCATATGGCTCACAGATATAATTATAGCTTCTACAAAAACCGCAGGGAATCAACCAGCTTTAATATAATTTCTGAAGAACAGATTACAGCCAGTATAAGTGTTTATTGTTGATGGGACTGGCTTCACGCGGGCTGCGTGGAGGGCAGGAGATGGTGCTGCCCAGCCCCGTGGTCCCCGCGGGTGACGGAGCTCAGCCCTGGTCTGCCCCTGCGGCAGACACTCCAGCGCCTCCCCAGGACAATCCACCCGCGCAAGGGGAGTCTGGGCTGTGCCAGGAGCCTCACCCTTTGCGTTCCCTCTTGCGCGTTCTCCTGTGATGGCTGCAGTGCTGGAGGCTGCACAGTGCACAGTGGCAGCCGGGGCTCACTCGGGGTTGGCGATGGGGACCCCAAGCTCGCCGGTGGGGCCTGGCACCCAGGGGCTCGTGCATGAGCAGAAAACTTGGTGCTGGTCCTGCCCCACAGACCCTGGGGATAAACAGTCTGTGCTTCATCCAGTGCACAGGAATGCCAGGCCGAACGGAGTCTTCAGTGGGAAAAAGGGATTCAGATCAGGAGTTGGACACATCGCTCTTATTCTCACAAAGCGTGACTGGGGATCTTTGTGGTGCTACACATAGCCTAGATTTTATGTGGATTATAATAACAGCACATATTGCTCTTACCTTTCTTTACTGTGCAGTGTAATTTGGGTTTGAATTCTGGAAGGGGATGAGCCCAAAACAAACTACTTTTCAATAAAACATTCAGTGGAAATCGAGTCCACAAACTCATCACCTCCCCTATTGCAGACTGAAGTGACTTCCTTGGTGAAACTGCAGGACAACTGACCTTCCTCAGAGCAAGGGGATGAACCTTGGTCTGCAAAACCGCCGGGCAGAGCGACTCCGTGACTCGGAAGTGCGAGTTACAAGGAGAACTGAGAGGCTGCATCTTCCTTTTGACAACCTGCATTAGGCTGTGCAGCTGCCGAAACCCTCATTAAACCAGCAAGCTCCGAACTCTTGCTGCACAGACCGCATCAGCTCTCGGGATTTCATTTCACATTAATATCATGTTATTACCCTCATTCAATGGCTCCAATTTCAAGCTTTCATGCACATAGCAGAGCTCCTTTTCCCTTGCCGATTCCTTTCTAGATCTTTTTAATTAATTGTTAAGGTAAGTTCCACCTGTCAGCTCAGCGTTAGTTAGAAATCCAGCTTCCACCGTGTCAAGGTTTGCTAAGTTGTGAATCAAGTTTTTGGAGAAGCCCCTGGAAGGTGTGTGGAGCAAACACGGGAGCAGGCACCGTCCCCGCGGCTCCGCCTGCGCCACCGTGGGCGTGGGGTCGGGTGGCAGCTCAGGGCGCCGGGGTCTGGGACCGCACAGCGGGCTGTGGGTGCCCCCTCCATTCCCACCAGCCGGGATGCACCGGCAGTTCTGAGGACAAAACTTTAATCTTTGGATTGTGGGCCACATTCTAAGTTACCACGTTTTGCAGAAATTTTGTTCCATAAGTTATCTTGTATAGACAAGATCTGAGGTGACTGGTTCAGTGTTGGCACAATCCATTGGATGACGTTTGTCAAACAGGCTCCTTAAAGAGACCTTTCCTGGCTACCAGATGGTAAAAAATGTGTGAGATAAGGAAGACGTCAACACGCTACTGTCCTTTGCCTTGGTGCAGACATTTCACTGTTGATTAATGACATGGCAACCCCTTCTTCCAATTATACTGGGAATAATATAGTCCTTTGGAATTATTTCAGGTTGCAATAGCCACCGCCGCATCTGTGCTCACGCTTCTGAATGGCAGTAATTATACAGCTCTTAAACATTCATTCTTTTCTAAGTGGTCTAATATTCATCTTCATTATTTAGGAGTATTCATCCCTAAAAAATTGTCTGACCTTTAAAGTCCTAAAACCCAACTGAATTTTAAAATATGTGAGTCTGTGTCTGAGCCGACGTCCTGTCACTGTCTCAGAGGACAAACCTGGTGGCAGCGGGTAATCCACCGCTGGGACCAAACCCTTCCTGTGAGAGAGAAGCAGGTTTTTGTGCATGGGCAGCTTGTGCCTGGCCGTGGGACGGGTGGCAGGACTGCGTGTCCTGTGCGCCTTGCCAGCTGCCGACCCAGCGCCCGGGGCTGGACAGGGGGACAAACCCGCATCCCCGGGGCAGCGCGCGGGGAGGAAAACCCGTGGGACCTCTGGCCATGGAGGGACGAAGCCCTGAGCACCTGGTCTGAGCCCAGGGGGTGGCCTTGGCCAAAGGTCACGGTTACGCTGGTTTGGGTCACTTCACTGCCGAGTTTACTTCCCAGGGTACAGCCGAGCCCTGGACAAGGTGGCACATCGCCCTGCGCTGGCTCCACCGATGGGACAGGAGGTGACAGGAGCACCTGCAGAGGAGGGGGCAGCTCAGACCGATGGGACAGGAGGTGACAGGAACACCTGCAGAGGAGGGGATGGCTTGGACCGATGGGACAGGAGGTGACAGGAACACCTGCAGAGGAGGGGACAATTCGGACTGCTGGGACAGGAGGTGACAGGAACACCTGCAGAGGAGGGGACAGCTCGGACCAGTGGGACAGGAGGTGACAGGAACACCTGCAGAGGAGGGGACAGCTCGGACCAGTGGGACAGGAGGTGACAGGAACACCTGCAGAGGAGGGGACAGCTTGGACCGATGGGAATGGCCGATCCCACTGCTTCCACCGCTCTGTCCACACGAGATATTTCAACCTTTTGGCTTGCAGTTGTGCATTTTTCTTAAATGGGCAAGTAAAGCACTAACAATTTTGTCACATCAGCTTGTTGTTGTGTTTGGCAATGACACCTCTTGGTAGTTCTTCGTGGTGAGCAGCCTGCACCCACAACTTACTCAAGAGGTGAGTCAAGGTGGATGTGATTTTCAGGTAAGCCAGTGATGTACATCAGCCCTGATGCATCCAGGGCTTCTACAGGACCTTTCGGAAGGGTCGTTTTAGGCCCAAGGACAGCAGAAGGCTTTGCTAGCAGCAGCACGATGGCCACACGGGACACGGGGCTGGCGTGGGGCCAGGAGCCTGTCCCGGGCTGGCACAGCCTGCGGGAATTTCTTGGAAGTCCTTCCCTCTCCTTCCGAGGTCCTGCCCCGGTCCGGTGCGAGTTGGGGTCTCGGCACTCGCGATTCTGTGAGGGTAAATTCATAATACACTCGCAATTCTGGGCATTCCAGAAGCTTCTCTGCACCCCCCCACTGGCTGTGGGTGCCCCTGAAGCCTCCAGACATCCCCACACTGGCCGCAGGTGCCCAGCGGCTCCCTGGCGCCTCGGCGCTCCCTTCTAACGGCCCTGGCCGGGGGCTCTGGGGCCAAACAAAAGAAGCCATTCTGAAGGAGGGAGGGGGAAAGAGGGGGGTTTGCATTCTGCGACAGTGCCGTGTCCCGGGGCCAGGAAGCCCAGCACCAGCCAACGAGCCGTGCCTGTTGCAGCTGAGATGGAGTGACAGAAGCCAGCTGTCCCACCGCCAGCCTGCAGACCAGCCCACGGAACCAGGTGTAAAAGTGCCCCAGCTGGGGCTGGGGAGGGAAATGGGGAGGAGGGGCTGTTCGCAGTTGTCTCTGTTTGATTGTCTCTGTGACACTGGGCCAGGACCAGCCCTGGAATTAACCTACAGAGGCTTTCCAGGAGCAGCTGAATGGACGCAAGAGAAGTTTTTCTGCTTTGCTGGGATGAGAAGGCAAGTTATGAAAACAAGGCGGTGGGCAGCCGGTCCCTCGGGGCGGGTGGTGAGGGGGCGTCTCAGTGCTGGGGGCTGTGTCCTGGCCGGGGGGGTCCCTGGCACGTTGGTGACTCCTTGTGCCACCCAGCTCAGCAAGCTGAGCCCGTCCAGGAGCTGCCTGGTGCAGGGTTGGGAGCTCTGACAAAGGTGTGTTCAAAAGCTGCTCTGCTGCCAGTAGCTTAAGTTTTCCATGCATCAGTTCATGAAACTTCTGGATTTTGGGGTGTTGATAGATTCCGGAAAGCTGCAGATCCATGGCAGTGTGGTTTCTTGCACAGGCATTGAGGATCCTGGCTCTGTTAAGTGGCTGTTTCAGGTGCTTCGCAGAAAAACTGTTAAACTGTTGTGCAGGAAAAGCAGTCCTGTCTGTGCTTTTCCTTCAGACTGGGTGGGCTCAGTTCCCCTGTTTGATGGGATGGTCTAAGGCTGTTGAGCTTCTGTTTCTGGATGGTACTGAGCTCTGGAGTGCAGGGCTCCTGATGCCCAGCGCTTTCCCCAGCCAGGCAAACAGCCTGCTGAGATTTTGTCTCCTTGGCTGTAGAAAAGAGAGTGAGGCACTGGTCTTCTGTGTCTTTTTGTTGTGTTGTGTGTCGCTTTCTTTGTTTGTAGTTTTGTTTGGTTTTATTTTCTCTGGCTGCCGTGCGCCGGGGGAGCTCTGCCGTGCGCCGGGGGGGCTCTGCCGTGCGCTGGGGGGGCTCTGCCGTGCGCTGGGGGGGCTCTGCCGTGCGCCGGGGGGGCTCTGCCGGCGCTGGGGGGGCTGCAGGCACCGGGGGGGCTCTGCCGGCGCTGGGGGGGCTGCAGGCACCGGGGGGGCTCTGCCGGCGCTGGGGGGGCTGCAGGCACTGGGCTGGGTGAGCAGGGCCCAGCACATCTCTGGGTCTGGCCTGGGATCAGCCCGTGTGCCAGCCCAGGGCTCCCCGCAGCGTTCTTGCCCCGGGCCGCACGCCTGGGTGCGCAGCGCCCTGTGCCCCCGGTGTGCTTCCCCCGAGCCCTGCAGCCTACACAGCCCTTTAGGGAAAAGACTTATTCCCTGAAAGTACACCGTTTGTGCAGTTCACCAAAACCAGAGAAAATTGAAAATCAAATATGCTTCCAGCATTTTTTCAGGTTGAAACCAGTTGTAACAGTTAGGTGGAAGGCAAACACTTAAGAGAACCCTTATTTTGTAACTACATTAAAAAACATTCTTGAAGTAAAAAAGAAGTTGTAGCTTTCTGAGAAAGCTCCTTTCTTTATAAAGCCCACCCGTGGTTCGGGCTGCCCTGACGGCTCCCGCACAGCGGCTGTTCAGTCCACACGAAGCAGCGGGGGCAACGTGTGCTGACCCCCCCGGTGCTCCCAGCCTGTGCCCGAGCGCTCCGCGGTGCCCAGGAACCCCCTGAAGCCGTGGAACAGTGGTGTATCTGACCCCACAGTAAGTCCTCTCTGGTGAATAATCCTGCTGTAAAGGACAATGTGAAGACCACTGTTTTAGAATGTGCTGTGTTGTAGTTCCTGTTGCTTGTGCTCTATAAACTTTTGTCTGTAACCGTGTTGAATAACAATGCTGCATTTTAAACAGAGCTGAAATATATTTGTGTATTTTTGTTGATGTGGATAAATGTAGTGCACAAGTATCTCTCCTGTCCCTATTAGTCCCTGACATTAAATGAACAAATAACTAGTCTAGCTTATATGCGAAGATGCGGGATATACTTCAAAGTGATACAGCAGGGTACATATTGCAAATAACACTTTTGACAGGCTGCAATAAACTGAACTTTAAAAATCTCTGCAATATAGAGGAGCTGGAACTGTGTCTGTTTCTCCCTTGGAAACAGAGGCAGCGTTATGAATCGTGCGCTGCCATCGCCGAGGGGCGCAGGTCCAGCTCCGGGGTGCTGGGTCCGCTGCCCGTGTTCCCCACGCCCCGGTGTGCTGCCCTTCCCGGCACAGCCGGCAGCACCCAGGCACAGCTGAGAACAACACATTGCTGAGCGCTCTAGATGTGGCAAACGGAACTGACTAATAATGACAGGGTAAATGCAGCATTTCCAGGAGAAGCAGACCATGCTGCACCAGCAGAGGCACGTCACTGGGTCCCAGTTCACGCTGCTGCTGTAAAACTGGGACTTTGGTTTCTGGTGCATGAGAGGTTGTCAGGGGGCTGCGTGGAGACACCTGTTCCTGTTCATTGGCGCTGAGCGCGGTGCTGGGATCTGCTGGGGTGCGCAGCCTCAGAGGATGTGCCCATGGCGCGATGATAATTAACACTGGCTCTGTGCATGCTGTTCCAAAGGCCAAGTCTGGCTTGGATAGCACAGAGGAGGGTACCAGACAGGCAGTGTCTCAGAGGGACCTCCAAGTTCATCTCTGGTTGCTGCTGGTGGCAAAGGCTGTTCCTGTTGCTGTATCTCGTGGCAGATCATCAGTCCCTTTCCAGCCCCAGCTGCTCAGGATCTGGAATGTAGATGCTAAAATAAGGTCTAAACTGTGAAGCAGGTGAAGAGCGGAGGCTTTTCTTGTGCAGTAAGGGCACGCTGGTTCTGCTGGGAAGCACCGGTGTGATGTGTCCTGGCAGGTCTGGAGGGAACGGTGCTGCCTGGTGCAGCCGGTTGGCTCTGCTCACCTTGTGTGAGAGCTCCTGATGTTAAACTGCTTCCAATACCTGTTTACATTCAAAGTTACCACATAAATGCAGCTACAGCTTAATTGTTCTTCCTGGATTAACAAAATCATGTGACCTTTTGAAACTTAGATAAATGTCTATTTATTCCATTCTTGGGTCTAAAATACAAATCTGTATATTACAAACACTAGTGCACCCTTCAGCTGGGCATCCCAGACAAGCATGCTTTTCTGCTTACGAGCTGATGACTGGACAAGCATGGGTGCACGTGGCGCTGGTGTACGGGGAGGGTGTGTGACCCGGGAGGAGCGTGTGGTGATGTGGATCATCTCTCCAGCTCTGAGATGGCATTTCTGTGGCTCCTTGGGACCAGAGTCCCGGGTGAGCACGGCGAGGGCTGGTCGGTCGGTGCACGGGAACCGCTCCGCACTGAGCTCCCGTCTGCTCTTTGTTGCTGGGAGCCCCTCGGCTGCCGGAAGCTGGAGGAAAGCCAGCACTGGAGCCCACCTCCATGTTTTGGTGGAGGTTTTATTTGATTTTCATTCTGGTAGCCCTTGTGCCTCCTGTCAGACAGATGGGCACTATCATGCTGCGGCTTTCTGCAGAAAAGTTGTGCATGTGGACATCTCCTCTGTGAGGGTGCGGTGGCTGGCTGGGGTTCACGTGGACACACTGACGCTCAGATTTCCTCTGCGCACACAGCAGCGAACCCCGGCCTGCTAAGCAGGCAGACGCAGGCGGGTCCCCTTGCTCTGCTGGCGGCCCCGGCACACTCCGTGCACCTTATTCCCTTGGCTGGGTTAGTTGCACACTTTGTTGTGCTCTCATCTTTCTGTGTTTGCTCCAAGAAAACCCATCCAGCTGCTGAATATTTTCTACCTTCACCCCTGTAAATAAACAACAGTAGAAGCTGCTGTTGCGTGGTGGCAGCTGGAGTTTACGAAATGTTCTCTCCTCTTAGCATTTGCAGGGTGCCGAGCAAACCCTGCAGCTCTCGCCCTTCGCGGAGGTGTGAGTTCAGAGCTGGGACAGCCTTTTCCTCTGCACCTCTGCCAGGAGGGGCTCGTGCGGCATCTTGCCAGCCATGAGCTGTGCTGGGGTCATCAGAGCGCAGTATTGGTGACACCGAGCAGGACATAATGTCATGATAAATGCCACGCTGGGAAGTGAAGCCAGAGGGGCAGAGCCTGGGGAGGTGGCAGGAAAGGCTCTGGTCACTCACCCATCCCCTCGGCAGAGCAGAGCAGGATGGTGCAGCAGAGACTTGCAGAAGGTGCAGAGGGTTGTGTGTGCATGTTTAGATAAAGGGTTCTCCATCTTTTCCTTGTTCCTTCTGACTCTGTCTTGCTGCTGTAACACAGCTTGTTCTAGACACCGTTCACCTTCAGAACAGAAAGGAAATGCCAGCTTTGAAGCCTTTCAGAACACAGTTCCCCCTATTCTGTTTTGATTTTTTAGCCAATACCTGGTGCGATTCATAGATTAACTGGTTTCCTACCATGGCATTAGGTGCTTCGCTTGGTGACCCGTGTTGACCGATGTCAAGCAGAGGAGGGTAGCGCACAGCCCGGCCGCACCGGCAGCAGGGGCAGGGGGCACAGGGCGTGCGGGTGGGGATCAGCGCTCGCCCCCGACACGCGTAACCCTCCGGCAGCCCGAGCTCGCAGCCTGCAGAGGCAGCGCCAGAGGGGCAGAGCTATTTCTGTGTCTCGCCCGCCTGTCGTGACGGCGCGGGTGCCGGTGCGGAAGGAGCGTTCGCGCGGCTCAGCCCACGCAGAGGTATTTTCGTGCCGGAGGAACGTGTGGGTTTTGTTGCCGCCGCATTCCTGGAGTGCCGACAGGCACGGCTGGCAAAACACAGCCCTCTGCTCGCAGGGTGAAGCTTTGTCTGGGGTTTGCCATCCCGGCTCTGCAAGACCCAGTTTGCAGTGCTTGCGGGTGCTCAGCCGATGCTCTGGCTGCGTGCAGGAGCTGGTGTCCCAGCTCGACGCCCAGTGCTGGGTGGGCAAGGTTGGCCGGAGATGGACACTTCTGCATCCTGTCCCCGGACGTGTGACCCCCACCCAACCCAGAGCTGACCTGAGCAGGAACAGGCACAAAACCCTTGGCTGTGAGCCGGACCAGTCTCAAATCACACTAGCAATCCCTTTTGAAGGAATGTATGGACAGGGGGAGTTCAGCTGCGAAGAGAATGGTGGTTTGCTCTTCAGAAGACAAAAGTGCACAAGTAAGCACTTACAGAGCAGTAAAACAAGAGACCCCACTACCTGATGATCCTGTTAGTGAGCACGCACAGGGTATGCACTACCCCTGGTTAAAAAGGTGTTCCTTGGTCTGTTTCACTGTTCCAGCTACAGCATGTCGCCTTGGGCTGCTTTGGAGGATGTGACAGTGACTACAAGTGTAAGGAAATCATTGCAGGAAACATTAGAGACTGGATATGAGTCTTGGGGCCCCTTTCTGAACATAATTAAACCGCGATGGCAGTGAGGTGGGTGCCCATGGTGCTGTTGAACTGGGGGGAATGACCATGGTCACCCTGTTAGTGGCTTCCAGCTCCCGTGCCCTCTCCAGGCTGAGGGCTCTGGGGTTCACCCCTCTGGACCAGACAGCGGGTTTTCCTGCGCGGCAGAGCCGGGCTGTGCAGGTGCTGAGCCCCGCGGTCCCCTGCTGTGCGTTTGGCACAGCCCAGGGAGCCGTCCCCGTCACCCCATCGCAGCCAGGGCCGGGATGTGGCGGCTCCGCCGGGATGTGGCGGCTCCGCCGGGATGTGGCGGCTCCGCCGGGATGCAGCCGCTGCCACCGCAGCCGCTCGTCCCGCCCGCGCTGTCAGTGAGGAGTGCCGAGAAAATTAAGTGTCCTTAACGGGCTCTTGTGGGGACCTTATCAAAAGGCATTTGCAATTCTTCAGGCATTGTCCTTCTGCTTTATATAAAGTGTGTTTGTGGCACGAAACAGCGGCCAGCGACTGTCAGTGCTGGTGAAAGGCTTATTGCCATTCACAGCAGCACCGGCCGCTGAGTGCACGGAGGCAGTGGTGAATACTGAGCGGGTGCTCAATCATGATGGTTTTCTTTCGCTCAACATGTTTCACAAGGAAGCTGCCCGGGATTTCTGTTTTGACGAGCTCCTTTCCTCCCCTGCCTCAGCCGCTTTGTCTGTAAGGATCCCCAGGGGCGGGCTGTGTGTCTGCGGGTCCAGCTCCAGCGCTGACCTTGTCCCCGCCGGGCTCCCCCCGTGTCCGAGCTGTCAGTGCCTTCTGTGTGCCCAGCACCGCGCGGGGCTGGACCCAGGGGTCGTGTTGAGTTCCTGAATCCCCGTGAGCCCTTCAGAAAGAAACAAACCAATGCCATTATGAAAGAAATGAGCAGAGCTGATTGGAGGTTTGCAGAGGGCTGTGTGTTGGTAATATTCTTGTGTGTGGAGGAAGAAGAGGCAGATTGCATCCTTGCACGGTGAGATAGTAAAATCCAGTCCACCTCTAACCCAGGCAAATGCGTTCTGGTTTCCAAGCACATACCGCTGCTTTAAAGGAGAGGAGGAACAAAAAAAACAGAGGAGGAGGAGAGAGCAGCACTTCAGCGGTGTGTTCTTGCACTGAATGTATGTTCTTGCACTGAATCAGTGTGTTTCTTTGCCTGGGGGTGTGGGTGCTGCCGCAGTGCCCGCTGCTGGGCAGTTGGATGCTGTGGGCGCAGCGGAGCACCCAGGGCTCTGGATGTCCAGCCAGGCTGGGGCTGTGGGGAGGGGTGTCTGGGTTCCACTCCCCGCACACAGCCTGAGAAGCGCGGGGTGTCACGGGTGGGGACGAGGCCCAGGGGAGCCGGATCTCTGCTGGGTGGGTGGCCCCAGCGCTTCCCTCCGCCGGGGGTGGTGATGGGGAGAGCACCCGCACACCCACCCCCATCGCCGTCCCTGAGCACCAACCTGCTGCCGCCAGCGACCTGCGGCCAGGGACCCGCTTGTCCCGTGGCCATTTCACCCATCGCGGGGGCTGCGGCTCGTGCCGCTGTCCCCATCCAGCCTCTCTCCCCACTCCCCGCCTGCAAGCCCTCTCCAAGCAATAAAACTGTTTAGGAAATAATAGAGGAAGCGGGAGGAACTGATGTTTCTTTCTGCTTTCCAGATTATCTCTATGGTGAATGTAACTGTTTGATGTGAAAGAAGAAATTGTTGCCTTTAACAGCTCTCTTTTTCATCTCATTTTATTTATTTATTTATGTATTTTCCTCCTTCTTAAAAGGTTCTTTAGTTTTTCCTATTTGGTATATCTCCCTCTGCTTTAGATTTATCTCAGCATTATTCGTCTTTACACCCCATTCAGAATCAATGAGGCAGTGAAAAAGGGAGATTTACATGAGAAGCGATTTGTGTATTTTAGCAAGGGTACTTGTACCTTCTCCTGGCAGTGGTCTCTGTTCTTTCAAAAAGGGAATAACCAGCTCATTTTACTCTATCTATCTATCTATCTATCTATCTATCTATCTATCTATCTATCTATCTATCTATCTATTTTTTTTTCCCAGCCCCCTTGCTGGCTGGAACTTCTTCAATTCTCTTACATTTCCTACTGTTGCTTTTGCTGATACCAGAGTCATTGCAAATACATTTTTCACTTCAAAATGTGTTTAAGAAAACATCACCACTAAAATGCCTTTTCATTTGCGGTTTTTGCTTTCAGCGGCTTCATAACGATAAAGCGATTTGTGCTGTCGCAGCTGTCAGGGTTATTGGCTGGTCCAAGACCTTATGTGGGGTTGGATCAAAGGTTCTTCTGGGCTGGATCAGCTTGTGATGGGTTACGTGATTATTTTACCTGTAGTTCTGTTCAGAAACTTTCAACAGTCATGCTGTTTATTACAGATGTTTTGTTGTGAAACACTAAAAATGTTGCATCCCTGCCTGTTTGTGTTAAACTTGTTTCCTGACCTTGGAAGGGCGAAAAAAACAGAGGCAGGGAAATGCATCTGTGTGATGTTTGAGAAAGTCATAAATCCAAGCTGGATTGAAAAGTCATTTAGTCATCCCTTTGGAGTTATTTTCCATAAGAAAATACATACTGAATATCCAATTTACATCCAGTTGCTCTGATATCAAGGGCACTAGGCTGTATGAATTTCTCACAGGCAAACTGTGAATCAGCGGGTCTGTCCGGGTTTGCGGGCGGCCCGGAGCCGAGCTGCAGCACGGCCTGAGCGGCCGCTCCGGGCGGCTCCGCTCGCGATGCCACCAGCTGGTTTGCACAGCGTGTTCTTTGAAATGCTGCTGCCAAAGGGGCTGGGCAAAACCGTGAGGACGTTGTGTTTAAAACGGCTAAATCAAAGAAAACTCTTAATTAGTCTAACAATTACTATAGGTGTAGGATACAACACTGTAGTGCCAGGCGCCTGCAGCAGAGGGTTTCTGAGTTCCTGGTTACTCATCTAAGGGCACGTGAGAGATGGTTTTTGGCATCACACACCATCAGCGCTACACAGGTCCTGGGGGCTGGGATGCGGCTGTGCCTGTCGCTGCCCCACCGGCGTCCCCATCCCCAGGTGCCGTCCCGCCCCGGCGTCCCCATCCCCAGGTCTGCTGTCCCGCCCCGGCGTCCCCATCCCCAGGTCTGCTGTCCCGCCCCACTGTCCCCATCCCCAGGTCTGCTGTCCCGCCCCACTGTCCCCATCCCCAGGTCTGCCGTCCCGCCCCACTGTCCCCATCCCCAGGTCTGCCGTCCCGCCCCACTGTCCCCATCCCCAGGTCTGCCGTCCCGCCCCGGCGTCCCCATCCCCAGGTCTGCCGTCCCGCCCCGGCGTCCCCATCCCCAGGTCTGCCGTCCCGCCCTGGCGTCCCCATCCCCAGGTCTGCCGTCCCGCCCCACTGTCCCCATCCCCAGGTCTGCCGTCCCGCCCCAGCATCACCAGGTCTGCCATCCTGCCCCGGCATCACTGCTGTTGTGTGTTGGGGGTTCAGCCCCTTCCAGGGGTCACTGCTGAGAACAGACCCAGCAGGGAGGGGGAAACTGCTCTTGGCTTCCAGCACAGCTGTACAGCGGTGGTGGCACAGCAGTGGTGGCACAGGGTGGTATCGCAGCTCTGGCCGCCTGGTGCCCCCAGCCAGCGCCCCGCTCGTCCCTGCTCCTCCCCAGTGTCCTTCCCGAGGATATTATAATGGCTCAGCTTTTCTTGGTGTTTTTCCTCACCAAATTAACTCACCCGTACCCCATTAATTGAAATTCTGCCCTTGCTGAAGGAGTGCCGTGTGCTCCGTACGGATCCCCGTGCCGGCTCTGAGCGCTGTGGGACGGTGCCAGCGCCGTGGCACTGGGCAGCGAATGCCTGCAGTGGGGAGCCTGTTGCCTGGGTTTGTTTCTGCTGTAGCTTGTGTTTTGTTAATTACTTGCTGGTGCTAATGAGGAGCTCTGCTGGTTGGTGTGACCCACCCGTGACCCACAATTAGTGGGATGCAGAGGAGCTCGGGTGCCCGGGGTCCCAGTGGGAGCTGAGCCCTGGCGCTGGGGAGTTCCCCTCACAGGAACACCGGGGAATTGACCTAAAAAGGTTTTAGTGGTATTTTTAATGAATTTTTAAATAATGATTAGATAATTTGGAGTGTGTTAGTGCAGTTGTAACTGGACTAATAATAACCGCTTCTCCCATTTTGATTAGGCTGGTAAAATGTTAATTGTACTAGCAGTAAATTCCTGGCACCTCGGCTGTGCACTCCCTTTTGCCCATAACAAGATTTTGAGTGTCACAAATGAAGTGTATATATTTTTATGGCAAGCCATAACACTTCCTCTGAGGTATCTTAGGTTTCACTGGATGATTCCAGCTAATTGTCCTTGAATTTATTACAGAGAAAACTCTCCGCTTTTATTTGAACTGAGATTTTTAGACAAGGAAAGTGACCATTCAATGGAGATATACTACCAGAAATCCTTATTGCATTCCTCCTCTGTTTCTGTTAATGTAAGGCAGTAATTATCATTACTGTGTCATCTGCCTGGGGTGTCTTCTGAACTTCTCTGGGTAGAAAAGTGACTGTTATTTCCTGGCAGCTGGATGACGTTCCGAGCTGGCGCGGCTGGGGAGCGCAGACCCCGTGGGCAGCACCCCCGGGGCACGCGTGGGCAGCACCCCCGGGGCACGTGTGGGCAGCACCCCCGGGGCACGTGTGGGCAGCACCCCGGGGCACGCGTGGGCAGCACCCCCGGGGCACGCGTGGGCAGCACCGCGGGGCACGCGTGGGCAGCACCGCAGCAGCTTGGTTTGCCATTGCAGTCCCTTCACTGGCATTATTTGCAAACATGTGAAAGCAGTGTTTTTACATGATTGTACACACAGGGAATACATAAACACAAAAAGGAGCGTGCAGGGGCCGGGGCGGCAGCTGTCCTTCCTGCTGGGGCACATCTCTTGTCTGAGTTTTGTCCTTTTCTTCACCGCCCCCCTCTTCTTGTTGGCATTTCTGTGAAGAAAGTTTTCAAAACACAGCATGTTTTAAGGGCATGAATAATCATTCCCACTATCTGATTTGTGTTATGTAAAGACTAAGAGCTTAGGAAACTCGTCTTGTCATTGGAGGTTTTCTTTTCTTTTTTGCTGTTTTTGTTGAAGGGTTTTTGACAGGAAAACAGGTGCAAAGCAGAGTACGTGTGAGGAACAGACACGGCCGCAGAACCCCCGTTTTGTAAACCCTTTAAAACTTTCCGCATATATTGATGTAAAACCTGCGATCAGAGTGCACCAAGCTCTTCGACACACGGGTCTGTTTGTATCTGCCAAGGGTGTAAGAGATGGCACAGCGAGTCAAACACGGTGAGATGTGGGGAACAAGAGTTCTGGTCCCGAGAGAAGCGAGAATGAAGAAGTCCACAGTACGACCTGTGGGCAACCCCGCGTTGCGGCTGTTTGTGGAGTGACTGTTCGTGCTTAGGACAGGGAGTAAAATAAACGGGACAGCAAATGCAGCTCTGGCAATGCTGAGACTGCGCTCGGGTGGTTGCGTGGGGACTGTTCTAGAGCTGCTGGCAGCAGCAGCTGGAGCCTTGGACACGTCACTGCTGAGCTGGAGATGAACGAGCACCCTGCGCGTCCCCAGGTGGTGCCTCTGCCCTGACATGCACCATAGCTGTTTTGCAGAAACTTCAGCTGAAGTTGTGTCTAAATTAGTTTGAAATTTTGCAGTTCAGTTTAAAGAATAATAAACAACTTGGCTGTGCCTGATTCAGATGCGTGGCATTGCTGTTGTACATTCCGTGCTGATGTCTTGTCGCTGTTTGCGTGAGCAGAAAGCACCGGCGTCTGGAAAGATGATTTCTGAGGCTGGAGGGGGCCTGGCTCCTGGGAGGGATATTTGTGACACAAAAGCATTGCTGCAGGTCCCTGGTCTGAGTGGCAAAAGGTGTGAGGACAAGGAGGGAACGGTCCCCGTTTCCCAGGTCCCCAGCCTGCTGCCCCTTTCCCTTGTGCATCCCCAGCTCTGCATCTGAACCACAGCTTGTTTGCTTGGACGGGTTTTACATACGAGGCCAGTGACTCCCACAGTGGGGTAATACTCTCTCACTTACATTAACAGGCACGATAGGCTCCAAACCTGCAGTTTAACGAGAGCGTCTCCTTCTCAGACTAAAGAAAGAAACCATCTCAGTTTGAAGACACCAAGTGCTGATCAAATGATACTGGCCCACTTCAGAGGATTTGTTTGATCCTTTCCTAAGTGGCTTAGTCTCCTTTACACTGAATATACAAAATCTTTTCTTATATCCAATTAAGATTTCCTCTAGGTACGGGTAACACTTCGCTCCCTGTTCAAAGGATCTCCCTGGCGCGCAGAGCGAGCTCGCACTCAAAGGCGTGGGGAGGGTGGGAAGTGCCTTGCTTGTTTTTCTGGTCAATTTGTCAGTCGAACAGAGCACTTCCCAGAAGCGCAAACACAAAATAATTGGTTACACTGCACTTTTCTGCATGAGTACCTGGAAACCACAGTGTCGGAGAGAAGCCGGGTCTCCCGGGGTGATGCTGTGCGTGAGCAGCGAGCGACCCCGGGGCAGGAACCTCGTCCGGCTCTTTCCTCCCCGCGGGCTGGGGAGGCCGGTGTGGGTTGTGTTCCAGCTGTCAGGGCCAAACGGGGTGCGGGGGCTCTGGAGAACTGCACACACTGTCCTGTGCCCTGTCTCTTCGCCTCTGCAGGGGCGGCTGCTATTGCACCGTCCCCACGGTGCAACCAGGCGGGGCTGGTCCCGGGTCCTGTTAGAGCGAGATAAGGACTTAGCAAAACCAGTCGATTCAATGTGAATCACGCTAAGCCATTTATTACAGAAACAAGTCTCCTTATATACGTAACTATATTCTAATCACGCGTCCACGCTCCAAGCATGGATTCGCTAAATGAGTATCGTGGGCTGTCCGTGCTCTGGAGTCTCACTGATGATACGTCCGGTGATTCACGCCACGCCAGGACCCCAGTGATTGTGGAACGCCCCTCTTTCTCACAGCAGACTCTGATCTCAGCTTCTCGAAGAGGCCTTGAGATTCCTTTGAGCCTGACTAATTCAGCAACAGGTCTTTATCTATCAAGACCCCTCCACAGGGTCCCTGTGCACTCTGGGAATGGATGCACCAATATGCTAAAGGGGCCCTTTTCAGAGACTCTCCTTTTCTGTGAGCAGTTCCCTGATGTCCAGCGACACAACACGTGTCTGTGCTGGTTTTAGCGCTGCTGCTGTAGACCCCGTGCAGCGGGAGCCACGAGCTGAGCAGTCTCCTTCTGCATCTGCAGTTGTTTCCACTTGCATGGCCAGTCAGTTGTATTTTAGCAATGTCTTTGAATGCATTCTGTTTGCATAGGTGTCACTGGAGATTGAGTTTAGCACACAAAGTCTGTTATTTGGAGCTCATGCTTCCCCTATCCCCAGGAAGAAACTTGGCTCAATTGTCAGAGCCTTGGAGAGGTTTGCGGAGCTGGCAGCCAGAAATATAAACATCTTTTAACAGCTCTTTTAATCTAGCAGAAATAAAGCCTAGCAAAAGCCAGTCAGTGAAACCTAAACCTGACAAACTCAGACTAGGCATGAAGAATGTTGCAGCATCAGCCTGGCCCAGCAATTAAACCAGCGTTTAATGAAGAAGTACTGCCTGCCGCCACAGCTGGAGCTCTGAACACTGCAAGACTGGCCGCCAGGGCGCCCAAAAACCAGCGTGATGCCAACATTGGACCAGCGTGTGGTCTGCCGCTTACCAGGCCACTGCTTTCTGTCTCTGCTCAGGGAGAGCACGAAGGGTTTGTTGGCTGTCCTAGCCTGGCAGTGACCCGGGAGGCATGGCTTTGGTGGCACGTGCACAGTGTGGATGTCACCAGCTGCCCCAGCACGGAGCCCCCAGGAGGTGAGGGCTGGGTGGGACCCGGGGGTCAGAGACCACGTGCCCAGTGCCCCTTGTTCGCGTGTTCCTGCAGCGCTGCTGGTACCTGCTCTTTCTCTGTTATCCTTTTGCTGCAGCTTTGGAAGTAATTAACACTTCTTTGGAGAGCAGAGGCTTCTCAAAGCGTCTGCCATCTGCTACCACTTACCACATTAATCATAGTCCAAGGAACAAACTAGTTTTGACTTGAGGTTTCCCGAGTAACTGGATTTCTCCATTTCAGATGCTATTATTGATATGTCTGAAGTTTTGCAAGGTACCGTATGTTCATGTCATTGCTTGAATGGAAAAGCAGCAAATAAAAATAGTCCAACACCCGCAAATCTGGAAACCAAACTTGGGCTCCTCTGATTTTGCACCGAGGCTGGGAAAACATCACGTCTACATTTTTGACAATATTACGATTTAAACTTTCATGACCCAAACTGAAAAACATACCGCTGGCAATATTTTAATATTGATAGGAAAAATTGTGATTCATCCTCATCAAACTGCTTAATTCATTAACCAACAACTTCTGTGCAACATGGGAATATGTTTGAAAGAGGATGAGATGAGACCAAGTATTAATTATGCAATTATTGCACAAATTAATAATTTTATGTTGCAAAGAGCTTCCTATGTATTAACACTTTACAACCTGTTTCCTGCCCTTATTTTTGAGTTCTTTCAAGGTACGTGGATATGCTGTGTTTTTAAATCAATGCTGTATTTTTAAATCGACTTTTCTCAAAAATGGTAGGCAGAACTAAGTGTGAAAGACTGATATATAACAAAACCATGTTTTTCTTGGAGACAAAGTTTTTAAGTTCTCTGATTTCCATATGTGTGTGTGATTCTCATATGTTATTATCAATATGAATTTTCACTAATAGTTTTGTTCATATAATGCTTTTATTGCCTCTTGTGGGATTTGCCTTGACCACATAAGCGCATCACCACTTGTGTGTCTTTATCCTTGCTGAAATGCTGCCATCTGAGAGTAAAATGGAGGAACACTGTGGGATGTGACCAGTGGGTGGCATGTAGGCATTTATGGGGTGAAATACTCCAGGTGGGAAATGTGCATTTCATGGGGTAGTTTGGAAGGTCCCTCTCCCAGTCCCCAGTGGCACCCCTGCCATGAGCAGGGACATTGTCACCAGCTCGGTTGCTCAGAGCCCCGTCCAGCCTGGCCCGGGATGTCCCCAGGGATGGGGCAGCTGCTCGTCCCCGGGTGATGCCGGCACACGGACCCTCCACTTCCCACCAGCCCGCGACAAGGGGTGGTTGCCAAACCGAGACGCACTTAAGCTTAGTTTTTAGACCAAAGATACCAAATTCCATCCTGCCTTGCCTACAACATATCGGTTTAGGTGAGATTTAAATTGGAGCCAAATGTTACACACATTTGGCTGGAGCAATTTCTTCAAGAATGTTTTCCTAAATTAGGGATGATAGTGATAATGCTCCTACTTGGCTGTTGCCTGTTACTGGCTGAGACTTCATCTGCTAACAGCCATGTTTCTAAAAACTCACAATCTGCTTTTACAGCTACTTCTCGTACTATGTGAAAACACTTTTTAACGACGTTGCATTCATGAGCTTTGCTATTTCCACGGTATAATTGATTTTGCATGTTAAATTACTGTGTTTCTGCTCCTTGACAGAGAGGTGCAATTCTATTAAACAGGTTTTGTTGTTTTTCCCCCAGCTAACCTTTCAGTGAGTTTTACGTCTCCGAACGCTCTCTGTGGGGACAGCAGAGCTGGGACCGCTGAGCCCGGGGGCCACAGCCAAAGCTCCGGTGCCGCCGGAGCCTCCGCTCCCGGGAGCTCTGGGGCACATCAGGGACATGGGACACCCGCAATGGCACCAACCTGGTAAGAAAAGGGCATTGGCAAGGGGAGCGGGAGCAGGGTCACCTCTGCTCAGCGCTGACCATCTGCATCCTGGGCCAGAGTTGGTGACTGACGCTTTCTCATTAACCTGAACACATCAGGAAAGGTGTGAGTGCCAAAACGAAACGCCTGCAGTTGTCCCAGGTGAGACTGTGCTCCTCACCGGCAGGTTTGTCCACCAGCTCACCAAGTCGTGGAATGAGGTCCATGTGTGTCAGGCCTCAAAAACACGATTGAAAGGCTGTTGGACACACATACAAGATGTTTTTATCGTACCAGGCAGAATCATGAGAGCAGCCAAAGGAATGGCACGATGGCAGGGGACGAGCCGTGTGACAGACGCCTGTCCCCATGCCAGTGGCCACAGCCTGCTGAGGTGTTTGCTGTGACAACCCAGGGAGCGCAATCAGAACATGTTTTTCTTGAAATGGCTAAAACCAAATCAGCTCATGTCTGTAGCTTCCTGGCACTGGGGAGGAAACTGCCTGGTACTTAGCTTGTGATTCTTCAGACTATGAGTAGATGTTTCATGTAAGTTTAGATATCCTGGTAGCTGGCAGTGATTCATCCCAGCTCTGCTGTTGGCTGCCTCCCCATCAAAACCCCCCTGCAGCCGCGGTTTCTGCCCCCAGCCAGCACTACATCACCCACTCACCGTCACCCTGCCATGGGCTGTGCCGCTCACCGTCACCCTGCCGTCAGTGCTCACCGTCACCCTGCCATGGGCTGTGCCGCTCACCGTCACCCTGCCATCAGTGCTCACCATCACCGGGCCATGGGCTGTGCCGCTCACCGTCACCGGGCCATGGGCTGTGCCGCTCACCGTCACCCTGCCATGGGCTGTGCCGCTCACCGTCACCCTGCCATCAGTGCTCACCGTCACCCTGCCATGAGCTGTGCCGCAGTGCCGTGCCTCTCAGCTGCTGCTCCACATTGCCACCATCTGCCAGGGGTTTGGTGTCCATCCCCATCCTGCCCCACCAGACCAGCCTGGGGTGCACAGGCAAACGGGCAGCTCTGTCCTTGCCTCAGCAGGACATCGTCACCTCTGGGACTTGGGATGGAAAGGACAGGTAAGTTCCGAGCTGAGAATCCCCTTCTCCTGGTGCTGTGGGCAGAGCTGGGTGACGGAGCGTCTCCTGCGCCTCGGTGACGCCTCGCACGCCACGCCAGCCCGCGCTCCGCGGCTCTGCAGCGCGCTGGGCATCGCCTTGTGGAAACAGCCTGACAGGAACAGTGAACCGGCTCCCCGGGGAGCTGCAGGTCTCCTGGTACGATGGCTGAGCCCACTTCTCCTGTTTCATAATGCATAAGTTGTTTGAGTAAAACAGCATCTAGATTCAGAAAAGTTTGGTCTAAAATGGTAATAATTTAAGCAATTAATTGTTTCACTCATACAAGTACACAGAACAGCATAAAATGCAACTCTTCGTATCTGTTGTGTGGTAATGGGAAGGAAATAGAAGTTATGCTCTGATTAGGTGATAGCAGGAGACACCAGCTATAGATGTTATAAAATTAAATCACATGGGAGAAGACTACCAGCTTTGCCAGGGCACCCTGGCTGTGGGGAAACAGTCTCCTTCGATCCATTTCCTCTCCTCTGCAAGATGTAAAATTCTGTATCTGAAGCACATCTTATTGCAGCTGTTATCTGTATATTTTCTGTTTCAGTGGTGTTGGGATGCTCGTCTGGAGGGAGGTGGAGGCGCAGCCTGGCAGCTCCTGCTGAGCGGGGATCCCGGGCAGGCGGGTGGTTGGGTTTCCCACACACAGCCAGACCTTCCCCTTCCTCCCGAGAAAATGCTTCTCCCCCTATCTCGCACAGGGAGGAGGAATGCGGCTTGTTCAGAGCTGTGCCGCGAGACTTTGTTCTCTGTCCTGGTGTGACAAGAGCGGACTGCTCGTGACATGGAAGTAGTCAGGCTGGTGGTTCCAGACCATGGTTTCTGCTGCAAGTGAAGAAAAGCTGCGTGTGGAGCAGGACCTTCAGTCAGCTGTGTCTGGGGTAAAGTGCTTCTCGTGGAAAGAGGCTCCTAGATCTATGGCTCAAGAACTTCTCTGCATCCCCATCCCTTGTGTCCTAGCAAAAGTCAGAGAGATGGGTTCAGTGCAAGACTCCTGCATTTGGATTTTTGAAGCTGGTGCCGTGGTTCTGTGTTGTGGTGTATTTAGGGGGCCCAGCTGGGAAGCAGTGACCCCTGGTAAGATGCCACAGGCAGGTTCTGTTCCCAGCAGCAACAAAAAAAGTCTTTATTTCTGTCGTTCTGGAGTACAACACCGACTGCATCACTGGCAGGGGCATTAAGTGTTCCTTTGTGAATTAAATACGATTTTGTTTTCTGGTGTCAGTCTGGGTGCCCCATCGCTGTTCCATGTCGCCTGCCAGGATGAGGGTGGGACGTGCTGTCAGCTCTGCCTGCAGGGGAGAGAGAAACGGGCGCAGGAGTGGGAACAGCAGAGTTTGTGCTGCAGGTGAGCGAATGTGGTTTTGAAAGGAAGCGTTTGTTTTCAGTGTGACATGTAGGTGTGATTTTTCAGTATTCGGATGCTTTTCCGTGTATGCATTCTGCTCGTGTTCTGTTAAGGTGAATGAGAGGCAGGACATGAAAGACAAACCAGGGAGAAACGGGCTGTTGTGTTCCCCAAATCTGAGCCAGGAAGTCCAGGAGCGGCAGAAGGGACACGGTGGTACATGACAGGTTAAACTTCCCAAACAGAGGCTTGAATTATTGCTCTTCTGGTTTGGAAAGCAACAGTAAGACCAGGAGAGATGTCGAAAGCCTGCTCTGAGCCAAGAGAGTGTTTACAAATCCCCCTGCAACAGCCAAATCGATAAATCTATACGTTCTGCTCCGACTTATGAGAGTCACAAGAGCCAGAAATACGTGCTGGTTGTTGGAGGTGTTTGTGGAGAGGCTGGTGGGTGTGGGGGTTTTTTGTTGTTGTTTTTTTGTGTTTGTTTGTTTGTTTTGTTTCTTTTTTTCCTCTCTTTGTATTTTGTTTCACTATATGAGGAAGGTGTTTATTTAAGAAGAAATGAAAACCACAGAAAACCGTATTTGGCAAAAGCCAGAAGGCTTCTACAGAATTGCTTGTGTGAGAGTTGAGGCGTTGACATGGCCTGTAAAACAAACGCGGGGATGGTGAGGCACAGGGTGAGCGGGGCTGCGTTTCAGACAGCGGGGGGGAGGTCTGGGCAGCGGCTGGTTTGGGACGGCACGGGGGAGGTCTGGGCAGCGGCTGGTTTGGGACGGCACGGGGGAGGTCTGGGCAGCGGCTGGTTTGGGATGGCACGGGGGAGGTCTGGGCAGCGGCTGGTTTGGGACCGCATTGGGGAGGTCTGGGCAGCGGCTGGTTTGGGACGGCACGGGGGAGGTCTGGGCAGCGGCTGGTTTGGGACGGCACAGGGGAGGTCTGGGCAGCGGCTGGTTTGGGACGGCATTGGGGAGGTCTGGGCAGCGGCTGGTTTGGGACCGCATTGGGGAGGTCTGGGCAGCGGCTGGTTTGGGACCGCATTGGGGAGGTCTGGGCAGCGGCTGGTTTGGGACCGCATTGGGGAGGTCTGGGCAGCGGCTGGTTTGGGACCGCATTGGGGAGGTCTGGGCAGCGGCTGGTTTGGGACCGCATTGGGGAGGTCTGGGCAGCGGCTGGTTTGGGACCGCATTGGGGAGGTCTGGGCAGCGGCTGGTTTGGGACCGCATTGGGGAGGTCTGGGCAGCGGCTGGTTTGGGACGGCACGGGGGAGGTCTGGGCAGCGGCTGGTTTGGGACCGCATGGCGCTGCTGCCCGTGCAGTGGGTGCTGCTGCAGAGCACACGCCTCAGCCCAGCAGCACCGCATGGCCCGAACCAGAGAGGTGTCTTCCTCGGGTGCTTCCCGGCAAACGCCACCATCCCCAGTTGCTGATCACAACTGGCTGTGCTTCATCATTTGCCATTCAAGCCATTTGCGCACCCCTCTCAGACATGGAACCGATATTCTCACCACACCTGGCACCCATGCCATCCTCAAACGCCTCCTCAGTCACTGGTCCGGATGCTTGTTCCCCTCCTGTGCTCATTTGCTGGCTCACGACCCCGCTCGCGGTCCCTGTGCTCCCCCCGGCTCTCCTCTGGGCCAGGTACATCTATTTCCCTTCATAACGAGGGGGCGAGTTTGGCGAGGCTGCTGGTACATCCCCGGGGCACAACCCACCCCGTGTCACCGTAAACCCTCCGCTGCGCAGGGTCGGCCCTTCTCGCGGGCTCTGGCGCTTTGGCTGCTGGCGGGTGGTTCCAGAGTCTCGTGTTCTGGCTCATCAGGTCCTGCACCAGCAAGTGCACCTGTCTGAGGCAGCTTCTGCGCTGGCGGAGAAGAGGGGCCGCGGGAGGCACCGGGGCGTAATTAAATCGTCAATTACAGAAGCTGGATTTACAAAGCCATTGCTCCCAGGCAACCAGTGAGCTAACACCAGTCCTGCACTGGAAAGGTAAATGGGGAAAACTGGGCACTTCGGTTTGGATAAGTGACTAATTATAATTTCTAGATTTAATTATCAACAGAATACTCTTAAACACCCACTGCAGACAAGTGAACCTCTGCGCCTTCCTCGTGTTTGATGTGCTAAGCATAAATATTCAGCTCAGTCTCTCAAGAAAACATGAGGTTTTACACAAGAACAACTATCCCAGATGAGCAGGATTTATAGCTCCAAAATGGTCTGGTTTCATAATTTGCAAAAGCTTTAACCTTTCAAGCATTTCCAAACCTATTTTTGCATGCAGGGAGTAGTGATGCAGAGACATTAGCATTAAAACTTTGTGTGTCTCCAGTGAATATTCTTACGACAAGAAGCATAACATATCCTTTTTCTTATTTCCTTTTCTAATATTTCAGTGGTGTTTGCCTCCACGAGAGAAAAAAATGAATATATTCTTATAAAATTAACAAATATTGCAAAGCGTTAGATACCAATTAAGATGAATAATTTAATGTGTAGATATCGGTGCATGACAATTCTGCACTTCATCCGCCTGCTCACCAGCTTGTGGTGGAAACTCGAGGCAGATTTGCTGCAGCAGTTCACGTTTCCTTGAAGGTCATTTAAATTAATTTTTCGGATTTCCTTTCAGTCTTCAGGTGATCCCGCTAATGACCGGACAAACAAACAAACCCCAAAGGGATCAAAAGCATATTGGAAAATGCGTGGCAACCCTTGGCAGCCCGGCGGCACGTGCCGCAGCTCTGCAGGGCGCGGGTCAGGCCCTCGTCCCACCTCCCGCCCCGGAGCTGAGGGCAGCCCGAGGCTGAGCTGCCCCTCGAGGGCTGTGTGTCGCGGAGCCCGGGCTGGGGCACCGCTGCGGCTCTGCGAAGGACCGCGGAGCGCGATCCCCGCTGCGGCTGCTCCCGCAGAGCATCGCAGAGGACGCACAGAACCCGTCCCCATCCCGCCTGGCCCCATGTGCAGCCAGCCCTGGGCACTGCCGCCCGGAGAAGCCGTGAGCTTTGCTGGCGCCTCCTCCAGACATTGCCCTGCGGGAAGGTGGCAGAGCAGCAGGAGACCTGGTGGAGCCAAGGAAACCACCGGTTTGGCAAAAGAAGGGACTACAATGGATGGGTGGGCTGGCATTTCCCTGAAAATCCTTTCATTTTCACAGAGAGGGTCCGCCACTTGCTTCCCCTGCAGCAGGTTGAGGACTAGTATGTACCTGTCTGAAAGTGGGACCTCGATAAATAACGCTGGTTTCTGTCTTTAATTGATGTGGCCTTTGTGCAGAACTTCTGTTATGTGAAACCTAGAAAAACGGATTCAGAAAATACTTCAATGTTTAATTATAATGCTATTCTTTAGGAAAGAGGCAACTCTAAAACTCCTACCTACTATCCTGATGCAGACTTCTTGCTACTTGCCTCTGGCTTGTTTGCAGCTCTCGAAGGCTGAGCACGCGTACTGGAGAGCAGGGATCATTCTTGTAATAGTGTGTTCAGCTCTTAACTGCATTGCTCTTTTTTAAAAACAACCTATGTTCTGATTTGGGAAAGGAAGTCTGGTATGAAAACTGCTAGATCACATGCATCTGCTGTTCTTGGGAACGATCTATATCTGTCAGCATCACCCTGGCGGAATCAATTGTACCAGCAAGTATTGACAGCTGCAGACGGGAGAGCAGATCCAGCGCCGCGCAGATGTACCTTGATGTCGTCTACAATGCGTGGGTTTTCAGCAGCATTGTGCTTCCTGTGGCCTCTTTGACAGCTGAAGTGCTCCAGCAACGCAAAACAGCGGCGAAGGGCAGCCCCTGCTGCTGAGGTTTCCAGTCCCAGACAAGTCAGGCAGGAGGGATCTCCACAGGCGTCTGGTTTGGGACGCGGTTGACTTTGGACACTCCTTCCCTGCAGCCATGATGACAGCCGCGTTTTTCCCACTGGGGTATCTCTAAAAATGTTTACGTAGTTCTCTGTGCACAGATCCAGACAGCCCTGGACGTCTGGGTCACTTCGCGGGAAGAGTAACGAGTGGAGAATCAGTTTGGACTTTGCACCATGTAGTCTCCAAACTCCTCCTGACCCTGGGGAGCAGAACACTCCATGTCCTTCTGCTTTGTGACCCCACTTGTTAAGACTCTGGTTCATCTTTCTGGAACTTATCAGCTGGCTAAACCTCTTCATGACACTTTCTGGGGGTTGGGTGTATAATCTGTTTAGAAGATGATGACATTTTGGAGTGGATTCTTAAACAAGTGTGAGACAACAGACACCAGTGCTTTTCCCCTCAAATGATTCCAGCTTAGTGGCCAAAGCAGAGGACTGGTTATTGTTGTCATGATGAGACGTGTTCTCAGAGATTCAGCATTCTGCAGCCATTGTCGTGCTTTAGAAACAGAAGATGGCAAACGTGGGCGATGCAGCGTCTGCAGGCTGTTCCTTGTTCCAGGCTCTGGAAGAGTCTTGCTGCGGCTCCATGGTTGGTGCGGCTGAGCTCGCCCAGGGACACGGTGAGAGTCAAACCGAACCAAAGCTACACCCTCAGTGCCGTCAGCTGAGCAGTTCTGCAGGCGTCCCATCGCGGAGCTGCTACCCAGACACATCGTGAAAACTGCTCAGCATCTCATGACAGCCTGGTGATGCCAGATCCGCTTCATAATCAAAAATAGCACAGAGACAGGCTTTTCCTTGCACTGTTCTTCGGTTATCGCCTTCCATGCAGCAACTGGTGGCACTTTTAGAGATGATAATCAAAGATGGTTTCATTGCCCTGTCAGGGGTGGATTGTTCAGCCTTCCTCTTTTGAGCTAAAGCAGAGCTTACAAGGTGGCTGTTCCACAAAAGGGTGTTTGGTAATAATTGTGCTTTGGTTGTGCATAGATTAAAGTGTTACGGAGCACTATGAATAGTTGTTGGTCACTCTGATCAGAGGTTTGCCTCAAATATCAGCATGAGGAGAGCTGTGATGCTTTATCAGCCTTGCTTTGGCACAAAGTGCGACAACCAGAATTGTGCTTGAAAACACAGCAACACACATCTGCAAGAAAACTTCACAGCAGGACACGGCGCCACCACGACGACTGAAGGGCAGCTGGAGACAGCGAGGAGCGCGGCTCCAGGGGGTTTGCAGGGGCTCTGAAGGACGCTCTGCGGTCCTGCCCGGGCTGCCAGCACCGCTTGTCTCAGCGCTGCAGACGTGGCAATCAGGTGTGTCCATCAGGTACAGGTGCTGTGTCCACGTCCTGGCAGGGAAAGGCGGCCCGACAAGAGTCCTGGGGCAATATCAAACATTCGCCGCTGAAATAATGATTCTGCTGGCTCACTGAGCTGGTCCAGTCAGACGTCAGAGATGACTCCTGTCAGAAGAGGAGTGATTAAAGTGATTTTTAAAGACATCTAAAATAAACCGAATGGGTAAGAAACCAATCACCAACATCATGCAAAAAGCGTGAAAGCCTCCGCGCAGCAGAGCTCAGGGAGCTGAAGGGAGCAGCTTCAGCAGAGATATATCGAACCTGCTGGAGACTAAGAGCACAGTGAGATTAATGCTGCAGAGCAGAAAATGCTCCGAGGAAATGGGGCATAGTGAGCACAGGAAGCAGCACCTGTGGCACCTGGAACCACTAATTACTGTGCAAATTGGACTAATTTCTCACTTTATGCCAACTAAAATCTTAATCTTTGTGCACTGAATTGAAAGAAAATTCTATCACTGTGTAACTCTTGCGAGGAAAAACAGGTTCTTCTTTGAACAGCTACATGCTGCGCAAGTGAAAAATAACCCGTCTTGTTTTAAAATGCCAGCTATGTAGAAAAATCACTTTCAAAGTGGTGGGTTGGTAACTGACTTGGCGTTTACCCTTAAACTGTTTCCTTTTTTACCCCATCTTTGTTTTGACGATCAGAAAGCTGTGAGCCTTGGAGGTTAAGTGCAGTCACTCATCCATCTTGCTTCTGTTTTTCAGGGGAGCACAAGGGTGGCGTCAGCCCGTGTTCTGCCGGCTCGGCCCCAGGGTCCTGCAGAAACACGGTTTGCTCAGGGCTGTTGAAGAAAATTCACTTTTTAGGGAACTTCCTCTAGATTTTTATCATTGCCATGCTGTTGTGGGCTAGAGGGCTTAAGAAACTCATCTTTTCTGGCAGCAGATGTATAATGTGCAACTTATGCAAAAATGCTGCCGTGAAGTCAATGTCAGGATGCTCGTGTGCTGGTGGAGGGCGCAGGGCTGCCCTTAGCTCGCTCTGCTGAATTACTGAGGGGACTGAGGAGGAGAAGTAATTTCTTATTACTAAAAAGTAACTACTTTTATCTCACTTGGACTAGTGAAAAATTAAAAACAAGTGATTCAGAAAGAGCTTCAAAATGCAGAGGGCTCTGAAAAATCTGCATTTCAGAGGAAGGGTGAATCAGCGCCCGCTGCAGGTATCTGGAGGCTGCATGGAACCCGGGTGCGCAGCAGCACAGGCAGTGACCGTGACCAGCTGCCACGTCTGTAGGCAAAACACGAGGCTGGGAGAGGGCTAGATAAGCTGCAAGCACTCTTCATTCTGCCTTTCCCAGAGATACGAATGAATTCTTATTGTCTGAGCTTTTTAACATCAGGCTGCATGTCATTTGGAGAAACAGCGTGTCCTGTCTCAGCTTCTCTGCAGTGGGTGCTGGAGGCTCTGGAGGAAATTTTCTAGCCTGTCTTCAACCAGGTGAACTGGAAAAAAGATAAAAAAGCCAGTGTCCGCTTCAGTGGGGACAAATGGAAAGTTCCATATTTCCTGGGAGCAGAACCAAACAGGAAGGAGTTGCCTGCAGAACGAAGCTGGGGATGACGGGCTCAGCAGCAGCCGCTCGGAGCAGGACCTGGAGCCCGGGTGAACGGCAAGATGTCCAGGATGCAGCAAAACCCCTGGGTGTGAGAAGCCGGTGTGCGGGCACCAGCCTGCGAGCGGGAGACGGCCCTTGCAGCCCTCGCTGCTGGCCAGGCCACGCTGGAGCGCGTCCCGGCTGGGGACGTGGCTGGGGACGTGGCTGGGGACACCCAGCACAGGAGCAGCAGTTGCTACTGGGGCAGCAGCTCAGCCTGAAGGAAACACTGGTGTGAAATATTTAGTCACTAGGGAAGGAAAAAGATGTCATCAGCTGAAATACGTCTAATGTTCTTTGGAAACCCATGGTGTACACCAGACAAGTCTCTGTTGCTACTGCTTTGTGTCCACTTCGGAATATTTTAATCTGTAATTATGGAACAAATAATATGAACTATGCGGTGCCGGTGGTGGGCTATGCAGTGCCAGTGGTGGGCTGTGCAGTGCCAGTGGTGAGCTATGCAGCTACCAGCACAGTGGACAAAGGCAAAGCTCTATGACAAGCTGATACCTCATTTTGAGGGAAAGGTCATTGTGGTGAACAAAATCAACAGTTAATCCAACCCTAGGCTGCTTGGGACCTATGAAGAAATTCTGCATCTCTGGCTGAAAATCCAGTAACCTGCTTCTCAGAAGTACATTGCTTCAGTGTGTTTCTACATGACTCTAAGTGGCACTGCTTTTGCTGTTTAATAAATCTCTCTAGAAAATGTCGCTCACTATAAAATTATATATTTTGAATAAAAGCGAAAGTCTCAGCATGCAGAATATATTATTCTTGTGACTGGGCCCATGGCCTTTTATCTCAAATAGGAAATAAAATAACTGCTGAATAGAAACTTCTCAAGTGTTCTGAAATTCTCAGCTGCCACCACCCACCACACCGCAGACTGCAGAATTTCAACTCTTTCCATCGAACACATGTAGTGTATAAATACACTCGCACATGCATACATATACATGAGCAGTGGGGATACATACGTTATGCATCCCAGCAGCACTGGTCTCCAATAGAGCTGAGGGTACAATCTGACTGTGCTGGCCCAGCCCCGGCCAGGAGCAGAGCCCACGGTGACACAGACACGCTCCTCGGGTGTTCACAGGGGTCCAGACGCTCCTCGGGTGCTCACAGGGGTCCAGACACGCTCCTTGGGTGCTCACAGGGGTCCAGACGCTCCTCGGGTGCTCACAGGGGTCCAGACACGCTCCTTGGGTGCACACAGGGGTCCAGACACGCTCCTCGGGTGTGCACGGGGGATCCAGACACACTCCTCGGGTGTGCACGGGGGATCCAGACACACTCCTCGGGTGCTCACAGGGGTCCAGACACGCTCCTCGGGTGTTCATGGAGGGTCCAGACACGCTCCTTGGGTGCACACAGGGGTCCAGACACACTCCTCGGGTGCTCATGGGGGGTCCAGACACACTCCTCGGGTGTTCATGGAGGGTCCAGACACGCTCCTCGGGTGCTCACGGGGGGTCCAGACACGCTCCTCGGGTGCTCACAGGGGTCCAGACACGCTCCTCGGGTGTTCATGGAGGATCCAGACACGCTCCTCGGGTGTTCATGGAGGATCCAGACACGCTCCTCGGGTGTTCATGGAGGATCCAGACACGCTCCTCGGGTGCTCACGGAGGGTCCAGACACACTCCTCAGGTGCTCACAGGGGTCCAGACACGCTCCTCGGGTGCTCACGGGGGGTCCAGACACACTCCTCGGGTGTTCATGGAGGATCCAGACACACTCCTCGGGTGTTCATGGAGGATCCAGACACGCTCCTCGGGTGCTCACAGGGGTCCAGACACGCTCCTCGGGTGCTCACAGGGGTCCAGACACACTCCTCGGGTGCTCACAAGGGTCCAGACACGCTCCTCGGGTGCTCACGGGGGGTCCAGACACACTCCTCGGGTGCTCACAGGGGTCCAGACACACTCCTCGGGTGCTCACAGGGGTCCAGACACACTCCTCGGGTGCTCACAGGGGTCCAGACACGCTCCTCGGGTGCTCACGGAGGGTCCAGACACGCTCCTCGGGTGCTCAAGGAGGGTCCAGACACGCTCCTCGGGTGCTCACAGGGGTCCAGACACACTCCTCGGGTGCTCACAAGGGTCCAGACACGCTCCTCGGGTGCTCACGGGGGGTCCAGACACGCTCCTCGGGTGCTCATGGGGGGTCCAGACACACTCCTTGGGTGTTCATGGAGGATCCAGACACGCTCCTCGGGTGCTCACAGGGGTCCAGACACGCTCCTCGGGTGCTCACAGGGGTCCAGACACGCTCCTCGGGTGCTCAAGGAGGGTCCAGACACGCTCCTCGGGTGCTCAAGGAGGGTCCAGACACGCTCCTTGGGTGTTCATGGAGGCAGCAACAGCAGTATCAAGTGATGCAGTCCTGTTCTTTCTGCAAAGGTGTTACAACACGAGGAATTTGCTGCCTGAATCTCTGAAAGTTCAACCGAGGCCAACAGAATAATAGTATTAATTATTTTGTTATAAAATAAACAATGTCTCTGTGCCTTTTATGTCTTTTTATTGTTCTGTAGCCTCAAGCGTCTATTTACTAATGCTTTCTGCTCTATGAGGTTGAAATAGAACGTTCCTTTTCTCTGTGTTTACTTTAGCTTTTTCCATTTGGTTTTTGCTCACTCGGATTTTTTCCTCTCATCCACTCCTTTTTTTTTCCCTTTTACTCTAAGGCTCTCCAGTACTTTAAATCACACATATCACCTAGATTATCACATATGCCGTCTGAATTCCTCTGCAAAACTCAGTGTTATCTGAAATGGCAATGAATGAATTGTGCACAGCCTTTGAGGAGTTCTGCCTGTGCTGAATCGCGGCGCTTTCGGGCAGCTCTCGGGGCATTGCTGCCGCCTGCCCCACAGCCCAGGTCTGCAAGCGTTTTTACGGGGGGTGTTCATGGCAGAGGCTGCAGGGGCAGGGGCACGGTGGGCCGAGCTGCCAGCCCCGCTGGCCGCTGGGCTGGGGCTGTGTCGCAGCGGTGGATGGCTGGGGAGGGTGGCTCTGCCCAGCACAGGGGCAGCTCTGGAGGCAGGAGACGAGGCAAATCAGGCAAACCCCGAGGAGCAGAGCTCAGCACAGACCATGATGCAGCATCCTTGCACCTCGTTGCAGAGGGCGGGAGCCCCGCTGGGATGCAGCTGGGAGGCATCACCTCCTCCTGCAGAAAGAGGGAGGAAGGAGGGAGGAAGCTTCACCTCCTTCCCTCCCATGAGGCTTGTGGTTATTTACTGATGCTGTTTGAAGAATGTCACCGCTTGTCTCCTCTGGTAAGATAACTCACAAATGCAAAGGTAAGAATGTAATAGCGAGATACGCAGCAGAGAGACTGGCACGTCCAGGTACCAGCTGGCTTAGAAGTCCCCAGCTGTACCCAGAAGTACCAGCCAAGATGAGCAGTGTGTTGGGCAGATGTGATAAAAGGAGCTTCTCTAGTACAGCCTAAACTTCATCTAGTCTAATTCTGAAAGTAAATGCTGGATACAAGTGGCTTTTTGCCTTCTTTACTCTATGACTACCTTAAAATGTTGTTTACAAGAAAATGAAAAGAAACCCATGGTGCCTTTAGCACTGAAAACCTGCTCGCTGTGCACAGTGTGGGATATGGTGTGTTCTGCTCAGTGCTCATTTGAGTGCGTACGTCGTGCACATCTGCAGCATTATCAGTGTGAGTCCTTCCATGGATGCAAGACCACGTGCTGCTTTGAACCAGAGCAGTTGTGCTGCCGTGGCCGATGCTGTTTGTCTTTCATGGAGAGTGTAGGCGATTCCTTCCCATGACTTTTGGGTGGAGAGCAAAGGTGCCGATCCTGTGACAGCAAGGGTGGAAAGGCAGGCGGTAATCCTGCCTGCTGGCTGCAATATTGATTTGAAGCCTTGCTGCAATTTCAGAGGTCTTACCCAAGCGTAAGGGCAAAGGAATGACTGCTTGAAATTTAGTGAGTGATAACAGAGCTGTTGCAAAGGCAACCGGCTTGGCTGACCCCCAGCCCTGCATCACCTCCTGCGACGCTGTGGAGAAGCCTGAGGAGGACGGCTGGAAACGAAACGCTCTTCAGGTGCACCGCTATGGGATCCGGTTTGCTGCAAGTGAAGTAATGATGTTTTCATTACTCTGGGGCTATAATAAAAAGAAACTCTGGTGATGACAATTCTGCAGCCATTGCACTGAGCGTTCAGCTGGCACAGCTCTGTAAAGCAGGGTTGATGAACTCTCTGCCGGAGCACGCTGCAGCGAGCTGTCCTGTCCTGTTCTAAAGGGTGCTGTGCTCCACCCCAGCCGGCGCTGCTGCAGCCGCCGAGGGGCCGCAGCTGGAACACCGCTGGAGGAACACGGGTCCGTGCCTCCCGTGAGAGCAACGAGGGACCAGCAGCGCGCTGCCTGCACCCGGCATGGGAAAGCCAGGTTTGAAACGTGTTTGAGAATGGCCCAAACACAGTACGATTGCAGAGCCCAGCTAAGCCACTCCGCAAGGGGCGTTTCAACGCTCCCCTGAGCCCGGCCCAGCCAGGCCCAGCCCAGCGAGGGTGTGGTGGGAAGGGTGGTTTCCATGGCTGAGATCTGAGGGTCTGAGGGTTTGGGAAGGGCTGCCAGCCCTCCCACCCTTTTATTTTCTTGTTTTTCTCCCTGCCTTTGCATTGCGAATGTGAATTGAGGTAGAGTTTACTAAAACAGATTAAAATAAACAAACAGCAAGCTAAATATCAACACCAAAAGCAGAATAAACATCAGGCAACCCCCATGCCTTTTGTTTATCAGGTCAGCTCTTAATTGCAGTACTTAGACATGATTAACAGGTGTCTTTATTACCCTGCCAGAACTAAATCCCACTTTGCTGGGAGGCTTATGTTGGAGAGAGGAGGAGGGGACACTGCGGCTGGGGGTGGTGTGTGCCAGCGGGACAATGGGCCCAGCATCACCCCAGTGTCCCCTGTGTTCTGAGGAGGCTCTTGACCCGCCGTCTGGTGTGTTTGACACTGGATGTCACTGGGAGAGTTGCTGCTGACAAGACCGCAGCGGAACCCAGTGTTTATCCTTCTGTGCTGTGCGACATGAGGCTGTAGGGTCATTTGGTACAGGAAGGTTTTTTCAGTAGTTAAGTAAAGAGATCCAAGCAGAAAGGCTCTGATCCTGCAATGTAATTCCGGAGAACTGCTGGAACAGGGAGGAGAGGCAGCAGAACAGTGTTCTGTAGGAAAACAAAGCAGTGCCATTAAAGGCTGTGCCATCCTGTGCACACAGCAGGGGCCCCAGCTCGGGGGGAGCGAGGTTTGACTCTGAGCTTCGGGACAGACAAGGTGCTGTGGCCATGGAGGAGGAAAGAAAGGAGATTTTCTGCTGAAGGGGCTTCCTGTGCTGCCCTTGTGTTCCCTGAGCAGGGCGCGTTTCTGCTCAGCACCGCTGGACAGCCAACGCCGGCACCGCTGGAGAGGCAATGCCGGCACTGCATTCGCTTGCTTTCTTTTTTTCCTTTTTCTGGAACACAGAATAGGAGGCGTTTGCTTTCACTTCTGGTGAAACAAAATCCAGACCTTTCAGTTTTATGCAGGAAAGAGAGGGCGTTCAGCAGCCAGCACGGCAGGACGGGCTGTGTCCCCGGGCAGGGTCCGTGCTGTGGTATGGGACACCATCCGAACCGGTGCCTCCCTGGAGCTTTGGAGCAGCTGAGACGTATTTGGGGACGGGAAAAAAAAAGTGTGATGTTATTTCTTGGCAAATACTTTGTTGCAATGGATTTTCACTTCAAAAAAAAGTCCATCCTAAAACTACCAGGAAACCCTATATATCGAACTCCTGATCCTAATAATTATTTGGAAAAAAAAAAGATTTTGTTTTTTCCCAGTGGAAGAATCTCAAAATACTGAACTCTGATGATGTGTGAAACTGTAAAAGGAGACTTGGAAAACCTGCCCTGCCTGCTCAGGTTCCATATGTTGCGTTCCGACCCAAGGAGGACGGGCTGGGCAGTGCCTGCTGTGCAGCGGTGGCCGGGGGCCCGGCGGTGCGGGGGCAGATGTGCTGGACACCCTCAGCTGAGCTTCACGGCCTTGCTTTTAGTTTTGCTGAGGAATACAAAGAAACAGCGTTTTTGCCAGAATCCTTGCAGCGTGAATTCTGCTCTGAAAGCACCCATGTGTGCAGAGGTGAAGGACGTCTCCTTGGGCTGTTGTCTGCTGGTGTCTCGTGCGGGAGTCACGGTCACAAGCCGACAGGGCTGCATCGCGTCCCTTGGCTTGGTATAGTCACAGATTATCCAGGCAAGCCATTCACAGTGCCAGAAGAGCCTGGAAAGCTGTCTGGACCCTCAGCGAATGGTCAACATATCTGCCGCTGAGACAAAATGTAGAGAAGATATTTCAGTCTGTGTTTAGGTTTTTTTCTGAATAATGATAATGACAATTTTTTTTTTCCTGGAGCCTCATAGCCGTCTGAAGCTCTAATCCAGTTATTTACTTGTTCCTCCTCAGCCTGTTTTCAAACTGCATGCTGTGGCTTGTCACTCACAGGTGGGGCGCGGGAGCCACCGGCGCGTGTCCCCGGGATGCTCCGGCGGGCCGGAGGTGCTGAGGTCCCTGTCCCTCGCCAGCCTCCTCCGAGCCGAGCGTGGTGTCGGTGCTTCAGCAGCTGCAGGTTTTACTGCCGTTGTCAGCACCCAGGCATTCCCAGGAGCCGCCGGGTTCAGGCAGACAGCGAGCTGAGCCAAGCAGGCTGCTGCTCAGCTTGTACTTTTCCCTCTGCTGCTTTCCCTGGAGTCAAGGCTGCTTTGTGATTACCACCATTTGTTAGAAACTGTTCTCGTTAATCCCCAGTCTGTCTCCTTTCCTCGTTTCCCATGAATAAGAACTGGGGTTTATTCAGAAAGCTGGCAGTTTTTTGATGGGTCTGCCTTGGTCACCGGAGCGCGGTGCCTGCGAACACTCCGGTGTCTTGTCTTGAGAATCTCCGTTGCTCTTCCCAAAGTCAAGTTTAAGTCTCACAATAACCATGCTTTTCCTCATTTGCAATTAAAGCACAACAATTCAGTTTCAACTTAGCCTGCTAAGTGCTCAGATTCACTGCCTGTGCTTTATTCACAGATTAATGGATTTCTAGATTATAAAGCCAGAAGGTACCAGTGTTGCTGCCTTCCTAACAGAGGCCTCAAGAGGTTCTTCAACAAATGTCTGACGGAACTAGAGTAGTGCTGAAATCCAACAACAATGAAAACATCAATCTTACCCTGATTTTAGAATCCCCAGGTCCACGGTAAGCTTGTCGGATCTTTAATTACTCTTGCTGTAGGCAGCAGTGCGGCCGGCCCTCGCCATCGCGATCGGCTGCACCAGCCGTGCCGACCCGCCCGGCCCCGCTGGGCAGAGTCCCCCGTTTCACCCGATTTCCGCTCCCTGGGAGTGTCCCCAGGCTGTCACATCCCCCGCTCTCCGCTCTGACCCTGACACCTGCTCTAGAAGCACCAATTCCAGACACAGACACCCCATCTCGCATCTTCTTCTCGGACGAGAGGCTGCACATGGACGTGTTAAAATGATGACCTGCCCGTGCAGTCCAGGCTTCCTGCACCGGTTACCCAACGCTCACCCCTCAGCTCCGCTCTGCCCGGTCAGCCCAGCCCTGCGCCGGGGAGCGCGCTCTCCATCGGAGCCCGGTCACCTGCCGAGGACACCCAGCCACAGCGTCACCACGCTGCAGGACACGCTGCGACACGCAAAGCTACTAGAAAACCTCGTCGTGTCTCGTACCCAGTGCATGAAAAGGCAGCTGATTAAGGAGTCTGGAGATGCCACTGCGAGCGGCTGCAGGGACGGGCACAGGGCACGGCCGCGCTGGCCTGGGACGGGCACAGGGCACGGCCGCACTGGCCTGGGACGGACACGGGGCACAGCCACGCTGGCTTGGGACGGGCACAGGGCACGGCCGCGCTGGCCTGGGACGGGCACAGGGCACGGCCGCGCTGGCCTGGGACGGGCACGGGGCACGGCCGCGCTGGCCTGGGACGGGCACGGGGCACGGCCGCGCTGGCTTGGGACGGGCACAGGGCACGGCCGCGCTGGCCTGGGACGGACACGGGGCACGGCCGCGCTGGCCTGGGACGGACACGGGGCACGGCCACGCTGGCCTGGGACGGGCACGGGGCACGGCCACGCTGGCCTGGGACGGACACGGGACACGGCCGCGCTGGCCTGGGACGGGCACGGGGCACGGCCGCGCTGGCCTGGGACGGGCACGGGGCACAGCCATGCTGGCCTGGGACGGGCACGGGGCACGGCCGCGCTGGCCTGGGACGGGCACGGGGCACAGCCATGCTGGCCTGGGACGGGCACAGGGCACGGCCACGCTGGCCTGGGACGGACACGGGACACGGCCGCGCTGGCCTGGGACGGGCACGGGGCACGGCCGCGCTGGCCTGGGACGGGCACGGGGCACGGCCGCGCTGGCCTGGGACGGGCACGGGGCACGGCCGCGCTGGCCTGGGACGGGCACGGGGCACGGCCGCGCTGGCCTGGGACGGGCACGGGGCACGGCCGCGCTGGCCTGGGACGGACACGGGGCACGGCCGCGCTGGCCCGTGGGTGCTGCTGAAGTTTCCTTGGGCACCATGTAAGGCTTCTAAAGCAGGAATCTTGTCCAAAAAGGAGGTAATTAGTTTTGCAAACCAGCACCAACTATATTTTACTCTTTTAGCTCTCTCTTGATTAACTTCCATAACAGATGTTCTGTTATTTTTTTCCGGCATTGATGTTGGACTGACAAGTCTATAATTATCTAGGCCATCTTGCTTATTCTGTTTTATAATACCAATATACTTCCTTTCTTCTCACTTTGTGCCAGATATTTGCAGCAAGATTTTGAGCCAGGTCTTAAAAAAACTCTGCCTGTTACATTATATATATTTATATATATGTATATATCTCCTTTTCCATGGTAGATGCAGCATAGCTTGATTTTAGAAAATTGTCATATAAAGTGATTATAAAACCTGATGATAATTTAGCAGTGGCAGAATAAGACTTACAGTGCATACCATTTTTACCAGAGCTTCTCTTTGCTATACATCTTCTGTCGTGTTAGGGCTTCTAATGCCTAACCATGTTTAGCTGGTTGGCTCCAGAAATCAGTTAATAAGCCTTCTGGTATTTTTGTCTGTGATTATTCATCAGGGCACGTCTGCAGACACCTTCCACATTCTCCTGTTTCCTTCTTCAGAGGCCTGTGTTCACTGTATCCAGTGCATTGGTAACATCGAGGGTTGGGCAGTGTCTTCCACTGAGCGATCGGGGGGGTTTCCTTTCCTTGTGTGCTACCCAGGCTCACGCCATTGATACGTAAGCAATTGTGTGTTTTCTGTACACTGTTTGATGTTTTCCACTGCAGGTGTTGTGCCACACTTTAGTGCCAAATGCCCCCCTTCACCTCTCCTTTGGCAGCCCCGTGTCCCCGCGTGCTGGCGCAGCGTCACCTCCCCGTGGGGACACCGCGCGGTCCCTGCCCCTCCTGCCCCGACCGCGGAGACGTGTCCGCAGGCCGTGCTGGGAGGAGCAGCCCGGGCTCTGCTCACAGGTGGGCTTTGCCCACGCCGCCACCTCGGACGCGGTGCTGCGGTTCTGCCAAATCTGATGGATTCCCCAGGGACAGCCTGGCAGCAAAGCGGCACCGCCAGCGGCACCGCCAGCAGCTCCCGCCCGACCCACGTCACCATCTGGGACTGGGAAACCTCTGGGTCTGTATGGGAATCGCAGGGACAGGCTGGTTGTGCTTCCTGAATATTTGATGGTTTTGACTTCAGAATACTTAGCTGTGCATCCGTAACGTTTGTTTAATGTTACCCTTGTCGATCAAATGTATTTGAACTTTTAAGAAGTTAATTGCTTTTCATGCTTCTGCTGGTAGCTATCTCCTTGATCTAACAGAAAACCGAACTTAATCTCCCTGGAACAAGCCCAATTAAAGAGGTCTTTTCCACCTATAGTATTTATGATTGAATGAAGTGTGTGTGTGACTATCATCTCTTTTAATGTGTTCACCCAACAGAGAAGGGCTCCGGTACCCGTGTGTCCCGCAGGCGGCATCCCCGGCTCTGCACCACTGCGGGACAGTGACCGTGCGGCAAACGCTGCTGATTGCCAGACAAAAAATGCACTTTATAGGTGACCTTTAATGTTCCGTGATGTTTAACAGTCCAGCTGGGTGCGTGCATCCGTCTCTGGACACACGTGGGAGATGATTTTGTATAAAGTGATGCCCACTCTGGGCAGCTCTGGTGAGTGCACAGGGGTGGCTCTGGGTTTAATTGCACTTGGCAAACACCAAAACCGCTCCAGGTGCATTTGCTTTATCTGAATCTTACTAAAAGTCAGCAGAAAATACATTTAAGAACTGAAACTGACAAGAATGTCTCTAAGTACTCTTATGTAAATAAATACAAGAAGTTGTGTTTATTTCAGTGTTATATAAATATACAGGTAAATATTGCTCCCAAACATGTCAGTACAGGCCTATCTGTCTAAATACATGCAGATGCCCATTCCCTGTGTGTAAGATTTCCACCTGCAGCATGAGAAGTTTGGGAAAGCCTGTCCATAACGTTCGTTTGAAATCCCGGCGTGCCCCACAGAGCTCTGTGAATTATGCAGGAGGCACGGAGGGCTGCACAGCACTCCGTCACTTTGTAATGCGGGAGGCTCCCGGGGTTTCCCTCGGCTGCTAATTGAAACCCAGAGGATTTGGAAAAGATTGACAAGAGCAGAAAAGATAAAAGAGGAACCCAAATGTTCTCCGGCGTGTTTTAAAGAAACACTTTCTAATGGAGATTGAAGTAATGAAAAAGGTATCTGTAAATAGACTTTGTATGGAACTATTCATAAGGTAAAAATCACAAATACCTCGGTTGCCCCTTTCACCTGAAAAGGTCAATATTGTTTACAATTCTTACCCACCTCGGAAGGATCTGAAACATTCTCCTGGGTGAGGACACAGTCCTGCAGTGCTGCTTCCCAGCCTTCGCCACCCCTGCCAGGGTTTGCTTTCGCTGCTACTCAGAGTGGGGTAGAAAAGGGTGAATTTCACACATAACGACGATGTCACTGAAACTAGCAGTGATTTCCATCTAGCTGTGAGAAAGAGAATGTTTAAAACGGGAGTGAGAATGCTCAGGACGTGACTTTTTGGAAGGTGCGCAATGGAAAGCCCAGGAGACCTGTGCCAGTTTTTGCTTTAATTGCACCTGAGCCATGCACCACGCTGAGTGCTGTTGCAGTAGACAGGCTGTTTCTAGAGCTTTCTGCTTTCCTGGAGGAAGAACACGAGCTGTTCTTCCTTTCTCTCTCCCTGCAAACCTGCAGCTGGTGACGGGCTATCCCGGATTGATGCACAAACCAGAGGGCACTGAGAGGTTTCTGTTACCCTGCTAAGTGCTGGGCTGCTTCAGGGAGCAATACTTTTCCTTATTTGAATACCCCTGCAGCACTTCATTCGTTTGAAATCAGCCAGCTCTCCCCTTACGCTGTTACAAACTGTATTCGTTGTTCCGCCGTGCCCCACGCACCAGCGGTGAGACCGGCAGCGGCTCCCACGGGGGCGCCCGGCCCTGCTGGACGAGCGGCTGGAGACCGTGGGGATGCCAGGAGCTGCTGCGTGGAGGATGCCCGGAGCAGCCCCGGGAGCAGCCCCGGGAGCAGCCCCTCCGTGTCCCCGCCCGTGTCCGTGTCCCCGCCCGTGTCCGTGTCCCCGCCCGTGCCCCTGCCTGTGCCCCGCCCATGTCCGTGTCCCCGCCCGTGTCTCCTCCCGTGCCCCCGCCCATGTCCGTGTCCCCGCCCGTGTCTCCTCCCGTGCCCCCGCCCATGTCCGTGTCCCCGCCCGTGTCCCTGCCCGTGTCCCCTCCCGTGCCCCCGCCCGTGTCCCTGTCCCGGCTGCAGGTCCGAACACCCCCGCAATGACCTGTCTGCGATGACCAGCGTCTGCGCGGTGAATACGCGGGACATGAGTTCTCGCGTTTGACAGACGTGGCGGCTCCAGCGCACATATTTCTTGTTGCGGAGATAAGTGTGATGATTTGCTGCTTAAAATGTCTTTTTCTTCTGTGTTTCAAAGGCAACTGACAAAGAAAAAGCACCCAAAAGACAGGAGAATAAATTGATATTTAAGACTTTCATATTGAAAAACAAAATATAGCACATTTCAGGTGATATTTTTATTTATCATGAGTGGGTTGTTTGTATTTACTGCTAACTCTAAAAATAAAATAATAGTAAGAATCAACACTGGAAAAAGCCTCACTCCCTTTTACTGAGGAATCCTCCACACATACCTAGTTCAGGGTAATATGAGCTAATGACAAATTACAAAAAAAAGTTCAGATGTTCCCTCTTTTTTAATAAAATGATCAGTATATCGATGATTTGCTTGTGAAATCATTAGGACAATTTCTGAAATGAATACCAGATAGGTGTGCAGCTATGCAGGATTATGCACGTCGAAGTATCAATACTACTGATGAAATTGGATGTTATGAAAAAGTTTTCCAACACAATGAACAGATAAATTTATTTCCAACATCCAATGGCTTTTTTGCAAGAAGCATAAACTGCTCTTGTGAATGGGCTTTCTGGGGTTTGTGCCTGTGACCTGTACATCTCCCCTGGTGCATGGAACCAAGCAAGGGAGGTGTCTGTCTGTCTGTCTGCCTGGGGTGTGCTGCTCAGAATTGCTCCTGCATGCATATTTCTCTGTGAACATAAACATCTTCCATTTAAATCTCATTTCTTACCTTCTCCATCTCAGAAAGCTGCAGAGAAGCCACCTTTCACTTCCCCCAGCCCACGTGGTGGGCTCTGCCCGGCCATGGTGTGGTCTCCTTGCCGTGGTGGGGTCTCCTTGCCGTGGTGGGGTCTCCTTGCCGTGGTGGGGTCTCCTTGCCGTGGTGGGGTCTCCTTGGCACGGTGGGGTTGGTCTCCTTGGCATGGTGGACTCTGCCCGGCCATGGTGTGGTCTCCTTGCCGTGGTGGGGTCTCCTTGGCATGGTGGGTTCGGTCTCCTTGCCGTGGTGGGGCCTCCTTGGCATGGTGGGGTCGGTCTCCTTGGCATGGTGGACTCTGCCCGGCCATGGTGTGGTCTCCTTGCCGTGGTGGGGTCTCCTCTGCCCATCCCGCTCTGTAGGCCACTCTGGTGTCCAAGGTTCTTTCAGGAGCTGGCTTGTCCTGATACCTGCAACAGCCTCCAGGAAAAATCTATTAGCATCTCCACAAGGCTCTTTTTCACCGTTATTTCCATGACTACCTCTCCTCCAGCACGGCCTTATCACCTGCACAAGCTTCTAGCATTGGGTTTTTTTATTGCCTTCCTGGATGTGTATCTCGACTCAGTAAGTTTGCTGTGAGGTTTGAAGCTGGCGCTTTCCGCGTTTATTCATCTGTGAATAAGAGGAGCACCCCAGAGGCCTGTCCTGTCACAGGCCCCTCTCGCGTTGGCCCCTCCACAAGGCACCTCAGTGCTGTGCTGGGCTCCGGCTCCCCATGTCCCACGCCTGCCAACACATATTCCTTTTGACCTTTTTGTAATAACTCATGCATGGTTCCTTCCCCTAAGTTTACTTATTATTTAACTTAAAACACACTTTCCTCCCCCCTATTACAATCAAACCTTTGTAGGATTAACATCTTGGAAGTCTTCTGGGACAAGCGTTGGTGCTGAGACCTTGCAGCTCAGTACAGAGTCCGTGGCCTGGGACAAGCTGTGCTTGTAACTACTCCCACATTTACGCAGTCCTAAAATGACATTCTGCCCTTTGAAGGCAACAGTGAGGCTGAAGTTCCCCCCTGTGAAAATGAGTTTGATGCCCCTGCTCTGCAGGTTCTCCTGGGCACAGATACTCCCTGTGTCCCTCCACTTCCGTGATTTCTCACCCAATTTAATGCCTTTCTCTCCTAAACAAGTATTTATTGTGCTCTCTCCTACGATTCTTCACAACTCTGTGCTTGTAGTCTTCCATTTTATAAAGTCACTTGGGAGAGAGCTGGTACAGAAGAAGACACTCCAACCAGACATGAACGTATGTTGAATTGAATTGATTATCCTTTAGCTATGGACAAGGACACACCAGGGAGCAGAGAAAGATCTGAAGCTTGAAAAGTATTTAATGAGACACAGTTTCCCAGGCTACCTCATTTCCAAGCATTGTACGTGGCAATTATTGCCTTGATTCCATCCTGGAGAGGGAGGCGCTGTCCCTCCTCCTGCGAAGCCAAAGCCACTGTCCGGGACAGGAAAGCTGGAGTGTCACTTGCGCTTTCCCTCTGCTCCACAGGGAAGAGAAGCTTGGGTGAGCCACTGACACCTTCCTGAGGAGGCGTGGTGGCTGACCGCGGCTGGCTCTGCCTTCTGAACCTGCCAAGTAGAACAAATCTTCCTGGAGGTTTGATGAGGGCAGCCAAATGAACGTTTCTGTGTTTGCTCACTGTGGGCCTCAGTGGTGACTTGTAAACCGTGACCGGGTGAGCCTCGTGCTGATGTGCTCTTTGTTACCGGCAGGGGAACTGTTATTTCAGTTAAGTCTGCACGGTGATTTGCTTCATTACCTCATAAGCTGACGTTCTTGACGCCTTCATGAAACGCCTCTAAGACAGTGTCCTGCAAACACAAGGGCAGCAGCACAGATGCCTCCGGGTCACCCTTCCTGCTGTGCTGGTGGCCCGGCCCCGCTCTGCTCGCTGCTCTTGGCACGTGGATCCCGCAGGGCAGCTCTGCGTGACAAACACACGAACTAAATATAAACCCCACGCCCCCGGCTCGGTGGCGGTTCAGGCAGACGTGACCACGCGTGAAGGTTGCACAGTCCTCTCACCCACCCCGCAGGCTCGGAGTTCACACTTACCAAATGGACTTGTAACGAATGGAAAAATCAATAGCCTTTGCAGCCGACACGCCGCCTCACCACGCGTGGCTTTCCATTACAGAAGCACCCTGCTATATACATAAACTGCCCCGGGGAGGTAAAGTCACAGGACAGGGAGGGACTTCTTTAGAAGCAAATGATTACAGCTGGGTGTGGGGTTTAAATGTGCAAAGCCACGTCTCGGGGTGTTCATGGCAGGTCACCCTCCCCACTCCAGGCTGCTGCCCCGGGATCAGACGCTGCGCTCCCGTCTCTGCAGAGGAACCTGCAGGGAGGGTCCCTGCAAGAAGGAAACCTGCACCACTCATTTCCCATGTCACCTTCTTAAAGGGACAGAAAACTATATTATTGTTTCCTTTTTAATTTGAGAAGCTGAGAAACTGATCAGAAAATGTTTGTGGCAAAAGCATTATCAGCATTCCCAGAACCTGCACAGGATCGTCCCCGAGCAGCTCGTCTCCTCTGCGGGCGGCTGCTGGGGCGCGGGCGGGCCCGCCCGGCAGGGACGGCGCCGCCGTGTCACCCGCCGCGCCCCGGGGCGGGCGGGCTGCTCGGAGCCCGGACGCTGCTCCTGGTACAGCGCACACGCGATGACATTGGCGTGACTCGCAGAGATGCGAGCGGAGGTGACAGAGTTCGGGAGCTGGCCTGCAGTCAGGTCGCACACCCGCTGCTGTCCCGCGGGTGACAAGGGCCCGGCCCCGCCCTGCGCCCCCTCCCGTGTCCGCGCTCTGCCCGGCGCGATGCGGGCTCTGGGGGGCCCTCCCCAGCCCGGTTACCTGCACCCGCCCTGGGGGTCCGACGTGTCGCACCCGAGCGCCCCCGCGGTGCCCCCAGCTGGGCAGAGGGACACCCCGGCGCGGCAGCCGCTGCTCCGCTCCACTCCGTTCCCTGTCCCGGCTCAGGCGGGGCTTTCACTTCCAGTCCCAGGTGCAGGAGCGCACACCCCCGCAGGTGGGGCTGATCTTCCTATCACTCTTCTCCTTGTCCTGTGTGGGTACTAGAAAGGAGCTTTGATGCAGGGTTTCGGTGGACTGAAAAGGGAGGAAAAGAGCCAATCTAGCTGGAAAGTGTTAACTGTGTTAAATGGGAATTATCACTGTTATTTATTTAGAGCTGTAGTAGCCTCAGCCTATCTTTTCCTTTTCCTTTCTAGAGGTAAACTCTTAGGATAACATATGAAACTCAGGCCAAACAAAATAATTTGCTGTAGATGCTTTCTCAAGAATTTGCTACGTTTTATCTGACCATGTGTGACTTCGTATCTCAGCCAGGACTCAGACACTCGAATGTCTGTGACAAATGGATCCGATAAAAGGTCAGTATTCCTTTAATCCATTATTTGTCACTTCCCCCTGACTATTTGGCCAGATCCCATTTTACAGGGCGCTTTGGGGGCTTGTGCTGTAGCTTCAATATGCACAAGTGAAAGGATGCTCATGTTCCCTGTGAGGCCGATGGAGTTATTTGGATCTGCTCTCTGATCTCACCTGTTTGTTTGGCAGGGAAAGCTGCTCTGGCTCACGGTTTTGAAAACACTAAGAACTGCAATGTTTTCCAGAAGAAAAAAAACAAACCAACAAAGTATACTGATGAGCCATAAGTAAATCACACTAAGTAATTAGTGCTCTGAAACATATCTTCTGATCTTTTAGAGCATAACTATCTCAATTTTAGATCTGCTTTTCGTACTAGATGCAGAGTGCAGGGGGGTTGGACCAGACAACCTTTGAAGGTCCCTTCCAACCCAGCTACTCCGGGATTCTATAATTCTATGTCACACAGGTTTTATTTGCTGATTCCTGGCACTGTTCTTGGGCCTTCCCTCTCCCTTCGCCTTTGACGGGGAGGAGTTTGCTGTGAGTTTAGCTGGGGCTCTCAGGTTTGCACCTTGGAGTATCTGACCCCGGGAACCGGCTGATAAATGCTTTTAAGTGTATGAGCACCTTGTGTCCCCAGCGTAACAGCGAATGTCAGCTGCTGCACAGGGCACTGAATCTTTATAACATGGAGGAAAAACGCCTGCAGTCCCAGAGGCCTGAAATCCCATCTTCTTCTGCAAGGACCCAGTGTAATTCTTCTCCTGTTTCTCCAGACAGGGGCAATCATCTGGTTCATTACTAAGATGCTTAAGCAAGTGTTTACAGTGAGAAAGAGCACTGTACAAAACTAAAAGGTTAAAAACTAGCTGCAGGGTTTTAGTCTCCTTGTAAAGGTGATGATCCCTATACTTTTACCTCTGACTTATATTTTATTTAAAGACAGACTGTACAGATAAGTTTAGAAAGCATGAAAAACATTTCTAAGAAACACTGATTTAAAAAGCAAAGGTAAATTATATAGGCAAGCAAACAAACCTACATGGCTTATTGCATGACTTAGCTATTAAGGACAGGAGAAAATGTGAAATGATCCATTAAAAGAGTATTGAAAACATTTTCAGATGGAAATAACAGTAGCAAATTTGCACATTTACATTTTATTTGTAGATTTTTGTATGTAATAATAATAAACTACTGGTGAATTATTGCAACTATTATATTTAATAAGAATCCTATAAATCAATAAAAGGTGAGGAAGAAAGCCGCTGTTAGTCTACGAAAAGTCAGAACGCCCTGTTTGAGGCAGAAACATGACATCTGTAACTAACAACTGATGGAGCACAGGCAAACATCTCAGACTCTCTACGAGTGAAGTGTCACAGAAATGAATCACAACCTCTACAGCAGCAGTGGGTCAGGGGTCTCCGGGCAGCCGCGCTTGGCGCAGGTGTGATGGAGTCCCTGGGACAGGGTCCTTATCTCCAGGAACAGGCTGTTGGCAGCCTAGTGCCAGAAAAGCTGCAGCTACACTCTAAACTGCAGCTGTGATGTACAGTCATGATCTGTTCTTCACTTATTTTTCTGAAAGGGGGGCATTTTTGGCATTATGGACCCTGATCTGGCTGATCACGTTACACCTCTGTAAATTGTTCTGTGAGGCTGAATGTTTGGTTGTGTTCCTGAGCAGGGCAGCTGCGGGTCCCTGTCCAGGGTCCCTGTCCATGGTCCCTGTCCCCAGTCCCTGCCCCAGGTTCTCGTCTCAGGTCCCTGCCCCGGCCGGGCTGAGGAGCCCCCCGTGCCCAGGTGTGCGGGGGCTCAGCCCAGTGCCCGGGGATGGCACCGCGGGGCTCGCAGGGACCTCCCTCCCTAATGGCCATGGTGCTGCCGGTCGTCACCGCTGGCACTGGTGGGAAACGGCCTCCTGATGAGCAGTGCCGGCAACACCTGGAGAAGGAGCTGGGCCGTGTCTGGTCTGACCATAACCCACAGCAGGGAAGAGGAGCAGGGTGAGTGATTCCCCTCTTTGATTTGCTGCAATAGCCTCCAAATGTTGCCTGAGACCAGAAGCAGAAGAAAAAGCAGTTAAGAATGGACCTGAGCCAGCGATTTTCCTCTTTGCCTGACAATAGATCTGCTCTCTGCACCCGTGGGACACAGCCCCAGCGGCAATGCCCTCGGCACTGCCTGTCCCTGGGCAGAGCATCCCCATCCCATCCCATCCCATCCCACCCCATCCTCATCCCCATTGCCATGGGACACACCGCCACTGCTCTGCTACCCCATGGCCTCCCAATCTGGCCAGGAACGGAGACGAGATCATTTCAGGAGTGTAAACCCAATTTTGTCAGAGTCATAAAAAAAGATTAAGTCAAGATGCAGGGACCCGAGTCCGTGAGTCTCAGCGGGTACGTCTAAGGATCTGTGTACAAACTGCGCATGTGTGGGGAGGATTCATAGCCGCCAGTATAAAAAGAAGACAAACCCAGAAAGTCCCGGTAGGAATATTCAGCAGCTCTTTTAAGGGTAGTTTATAGGCTCAGACAGCTGGTGTGTTTTTTTTTGCAGGCCAGAAACTCTGTGTTAAGGCTATTGGGGCAGTTAATGCGGATCTAGTTCACTGTGCTTGACTTTATTTCATCAATAGAAAATACCAGGAATATTAGATTTGAAATGCAAAAGATTAACAACCAATCCCTCTTTGAACTGTTACAGACCAGAGGAATGAGAGTTTCCCCTTACTCAGACAACGATTAGAGCAAGAAGCAACACACTCACGTACCAAATGAGCATGTTGAAGCATTTGCCCTGATCTCTTTTGCTATAAATCTTTGAGATGTGTATTCCTGGCTTCTCTGTTGAAAATACAGCTCCCCGTTGCCACAGAGAACAGAAGCAGCTCCAGAGCTGCTGAGCGAAGGTTGGTAGAGCAATCTCATCCTAATGATTTAGGAAGCGGAGTTCCCAGACGAGGTGTCAGTCATGTTGAAGAGGACTTTATGATGCCTCCGACAACCTTTAAAGCTTTGTTTGCCTACCTTACAGAAAAGCAAAGTAACAGGGCAATTTTTTGTTTTACTTTTGCTGTCATTATTTTATTTGCAGTGCCAATATTGAGGGGCTGGATTTATGAGAAGATCTCATGGAGCTTTGGGCTCCTCAGCAGCAGCCTGGATCCTGGGCAGAGCCTGCTGCACCTGTGGGGATGGGACACAACGTTCTTCCAGCCCCACAGCCGGTCCCAGGGTCACCAGCTTCGTTAGATCACTTGTTCAGATACCGAAAGTGCTTGGCATCTCCTGAGACACAATTCCTTTCTAGATATACAGCTTCTATCATCAGCTAAGTGCTTTCTTATTTAGGTCTTGTTCTGAAACGACCTCATCCGTGAAATGTCTTTTACTCAAGAAAGATTTGCACCAGATTAAAGCAGCCGGTGCTCTCGGTGGGCAGCACATTAACCTGCAGAACTGCTGGGTCCGTGGAAGGATGCGGCCCCAGAGGCAGTGCTGGGGGTCCACAGCAGCTGGGGACATGTCTGGGAACACGGGGCTCACGGGATGGCACCCCTGGGGGGCACCCCAAGGATGCTTTGCCTACTTGTCTTGCTGATAAAGGGCAGAAGAAATGAAAATTGCTGTGTTTTTGGTCGGTAGGCTCCCTAAAGCCTCCAGGGCTGTGCAGCCCGAGCAGGAGCGCCAGGAGGGCTCTACGCTGAGCGCCCGCGGCACCGCTGCGTCCCCAAGGGAGCCGTGGGCACGACCAGACCGCTGGGCTTCCTCAGCCTTCAGGGAGGGAAATGATGGTGCTTGCGTCCCCTTGTCCTTGTGCCCAAGCCAGTTATAAGGACTGCTTTTAGAGAAAGTGCCTGTCAGCAACTCCAATATCACTTGCTCTACGTTTTGATGCCCAGTGTGGTCCTAATTGGTTTCACAGGTACCATACACAAAATTACCTTTCTTCCTGACAGTGGAAGTGAAAATGTGCAAAACTTCTGCAGCTTGAAGGAGGATGACGGATTGCAAGCTTCCTTCTGCTGTGCAATTACCTGAAGGATCTGTGTTTTTCCAGGTACTTTAGAACAATTATCCTTGTCTGTAACCTACTTTTTCCATGCTTTATGGCTCCTGTCCTGGGGTGGGAAAGGCAGTAAGCTCTCATTCTGAAATGATTTCTCAGTGAAATCTTGAAGTGTGCGACTGATTTGTGTGTTTATGTTGGTCAGACGCTGCCTGGGCCTGTTGACAGCGTCGTCACCCCCTCACGGTGAGTCAGCCAGGGGAGAGGTGCCGCTGCCTGGAGCCTCGTCCGTGTTTCTGTGGGGTCACAAACAGACCCCCAGCACTGGGCAGCATCCGTCGTCCTCAGCACCGGGGTTTGGCCACGGCACAGCCCTGGCAATGATCTGCTGAATATCTCCCTCCCGGCCCAGAAACCACCTCATCTTGTTCAGAAAGCGAAGTGCCATTTGGTGCGGGAGGCTGAAAGATGGTCTGTGCCAAGGGGAGAGGGGAGGAAGGAATGGAGCGACAGTGGGGCCGCAGCTCTGAGCCCTGAGCGAGCCGTGCTCTGCAGAAGGCAATGAGAGCCAGGCTGCAGCTCTGAGCCCTGAGCGAGCCGTGAGCCAGGCCACAGCCCTGAGCCCCGAGCGAGCCGTGAGCCAGGCTGCAGCCCTGAGCCCCGAGCGAGCCGTGAGCCAGGCTGCAGCTCTGAGCCCCGAGCGAGCCGTGAGCCAGGCTGCAGCTCTGAGCCCCGAGCAAGCCGTGAGCCAGGCTGCAGCTCTGAGCCCCGAGCGAGCCGTGAGCCAGGCTGCAGCTCTGAGCCCCGAGCAAGCCGTGAGCCAGGCTGCAGCTCTGAGCCCCGAGCGAGCCGTGAGCCAGGCCGCAGCCCTGAGCCCCGAGCGAGCCGTGAGCCAGGCTGCAGCTCTGAGCCCCGAGCGAGCCGTGAGCCAGGCTGCAGCTCTGAGCCCTGAGAGAGCTGTGAGCCAGGCTGCAGCTCTGAGCCCCGAGCGAGCCGTGAGCCAGGCTGCAGCTCTGAGCCCTGAGCGAGCCGTGAGCCAGGCCACAGCCCTGAGCCCCGAGCGAGCCGTGCTGTGCAGAAGGCATTGAGAGCGTCCCCGGCCCGTAACGGCGCTCCCGCAGAGAGGGAGGCTCCAGGGCACAGAGCGGAGCCGCGGGAGAGACCCTCGCACAGGGAGATTGATTCTGTAATTCTCCATCAGCGCTGCAGGCTGTTAGCACAATTGTGCTTGTTTATTTCAAAGGCATTAGCAAGACAATTATTGAATTTAACGCAATCATATACAAATGTTTGGGTGATGCTCCAATTGCAAAACATCAGGCATTTTTATTTATTTGTTTGTTTGTTTATTTATTACTACGGCACCTATCTCTCTCTTTAAGGCAGGGGAGCCAGATGGCAGCACGGAAAGAAAGTCAACAGCAGCACTTTGGGGAAATAAAGTGTGTTCATTTAAAAATAAATAAATAATCCATGCAGTCCGTTAACCAGAGCTTAAGGCAAACAGCCTTAATGGTTTTCTTAGTTAAAAGGAACAAGCCAGTTCTGAGCGTCCTGGTGGATTCCGGGCCAGATGAACCCCTGCTCAGTGCGACAGGTGTCAGCCCCATCCCCGAGGGCTCCCAAAACACCGTGAAATACATACGTAAATACACAAATAACCTGCACGGGGTCGGTGTGAAACCACAAAGCACACGTATGAAGGTGGTAGTCTCAGGTGCCTGGCCAAGCTGAGAGCTCCATTCAGAAAGAACGTGATCCTTCTCCTCTCCTGGGGCGCAAAGCGGTTTGGGTGGGAGGCCCCACTGCCGCGGGTACCGCAGGGACAAACAGCCGCGGGACGGGGAAGAAAACCCTGTAGAACATGGTGGTTCTTTTCTCTGAAGTGCGTTTGTATACGAGAGATGGATGGAAACGTTTTTCCTGAAGAACGCCCTGTCTTGAGCCGCAGCTCCTGGCGGGCTACCCTCAGATTGTGCACACACATTATACATGTAATTTCACATAACAGCTATCTGTTTTTCTTTTTGATTCACTGTACTTGTTAAACTTGAAAAACCTATAACATTATGCATGCTAATAACTGCTTTGCAAAAGCCAGATGGCTTGGTTCTGTAGGAGACGTCGAAGAACATTGATTTGAAAGCTCAAGCAAAAGAAGTTTTCTCTGCATGTGGGTTTTTTCAGAAATCTTAATTTTTTTCTTAATGCAGTTCACTCTCCCTTTTGTATTTTCTTATTGATCATTTCGTTCCCATTCAAAACAACAGCTGCAGAGCGTGAAGGCCCCAGTGACCAAAGAGGCCATTGCCTTCCCCCAGCAGACCCTGCGGGGACGCGGTTACTGTCACTGCGTCTCCAATGGCCGCGTCAATGACGCTTCCGCTGAGGAGCCTTCAGTGCAGGGGGCTCTGAGGAAGGTCCTTCTTGGAGGACAGAGCCATACTCATTAATCTTGAACTCTGCAGCAGAAAGATAGACAAGAACTGCTGCAGAATTACTCTTTTTTCCCCAAAAAAATCTACCAGCCACTTGCTACCTCTTGTGCTTACAGCTCTAGTGCTGGAAAAGGTGATGGAGGATGTTGAGGGTGACAATATATATTCTTTTTGAGTTTTACTTGCCTAGGAGGTTGTAACATGGAGGGTGTTGGTCTTTTCTCCCAGGTAGCAAGTGACAGGACAAGAGGAAATGGCCCCAAGTTGTACCAGGGGAGGTTTGGATCGGATGTTAGGAAAAGATCCTTCCCCAAAGAGCTGCGGGGCACTGAACAGGCTGCCCAGGGCAGTGCTGGAGGCGCCACCCCAGGAGGGGCTTAGAAGGCATTTAGACGAGGTTCTCAGGGACGCAGTTCGGTGCTGGAGTTGTTAGGTTATGGGTGGACTCAATCCTGAGGGTCTCTTCCAGCCAAAATGATTCTATGGTCCTATTATCTGGTTTAAATATTTTGCTGTCTCACATCTCCCTGGAACATTTGTAGGGGTTTTGCTATTGCTTCTGCTGAAAGGACGATTTCCCATGGATAATGTATCTTCCAGTTCTCCTTTATATTCTCATTTTATGCAGCTGTGAGAATCAAGTGTTTTTTCAGTTAATATGAGGATGTCGTTAGACTTTTCCAAGACAGATTAATTAATAGCTGGCTAGATTGATTAAATAAATTGAGCACCATCACCCTGCCAAAACCAAAACTCACAATGAACGTCACAGGGGTTTCAAAGGCAATAATTTTCCATTGTGTGGTTTTGTTCCCAGCCCTCCCCTAAGCACGACTCAGACGGCACCACGGCAGCGCCTCCTCAGGAGGGGCTTCCAGACTGCCAGCAGAACTCAACAGGTTCTTACAGACGTTCTGTCCCTGGGTGCTGGAGTAAACCCGATAAAGGCAGCTCGGAGCTCTGCTCTTCACAAAACGCGAGCGGCATTTTCTCACCCAGGAAAACACAAGTTCATTGTGGATGTGTCTCTCAAAGCCTGGGAAGGACACGGGCTGCCCCGGGCTCACTGCCGGGGATGCTGCCCGGGGGGGGACGCTCGTGCCAAACTCCAGGGCTGGCAGCATGAGGGGACAGTCCCTGGCAGCTGGAAGCCACTGAGATAACAACAGGTGAATGACTTTCTGCTGTGTTTTAGAGCTGTATCGGCTCCACAGGGCGCAGTGGGAGCCGGGGGGTCACAGGGGCTGCTGCAGGGCAGGAGGCAGCAGCGGGGCTGGGACAAGTGGGCAGGACGTGCCAGCTGCTGTGCCACTGCCACTGTCCCCTGCCCGGTGCCCCAGAGAGGGCTGGCACCAACAGGGACGTCTGTCAGTCCGTGTGTCAGTCTCCAAGAGAACAGCCGCCTTCCTCTGGCGTCCTTGCCCCGCGGGACGCCCTGGCGCCCTCCCCGCTCGCCGTACACGCTGCCGTGCCTCACCGCGTGCTCAGCATCGCTCAGCCGGCCCGACAGCCCGACATTGAGCTGCAAGGCTCAGCCATTTTTTCTGGCCATTGCCATTGTTCTAAGGAAGTGCATTACCCTTCCCTACAAACCTGTCCCTTTTGTGACCCCCGTCCATCACAGCAGCAGCGAGGCGCTGGTGGGGGAGTCTGGAACCAGAAACGCTTCCCAAAGCAGCTCCTGCCTCCCGCCCTGGTTGTGGCTCAGTCCCAGGCAGCCGTTTGTCCCCATCCCTTCCCACGCTGACATCGCCAGCAGCCGTGTCCCCCACACCCGGGACACATGGCAGGCACCGGGGACACCCAACACTTCCCTTGCACACATACAGATATTCAGAAAAATGGGTCCATGATAGCAGGAAGGGTACATGCAGCTTTAGCGTAAGGAGAGAAATGAAAGAGGCTGCATAAAATGAAGCGGTGTAAAGAGGAAATGGAAAAGGTTCGGAGACGCAGCGGGGAGCACCCGACGCAGGGGGCAGGGGGTTTGTCTCCCCCCGGCCCGTGAAGCACCAGAAGCAGGAGGGTTTCCCTGCCTCAGGATGCTTCTGCAAAACAGGATGCACAAGAAACCTCTTTGAAAAGAAGGTCTGCAATATAGTTTGTTTGCGTTCTCTTCCTGTAACAAAGCTAAAGAAGGTTTGCAATATAGTTTGTTTGCATTCTCTTCCTGTAACAAAGCTAAAGAAGGTTTGCAATATAGTTTGTTTGCGTTCTCTTCCTGTAACAAAGCTAAAGAAGGTTTGCAATATAGTTTGTTTGCGTTCTCTTCCTGTAACAAAGCTAAAGAAAACTGGGTTTCCATGAAAATCTCACAAAAAGACGAAACTCACAGAAAACTCATCAGAAAACACATTAGAAAGCAAATCCGATTCAGCCTCATCTGCATTTAACATTTTAAACTTAGTATTTTTAATACACTTTAGTACACAGCTCGTTTAGATTCCAGGTAAACACTTTGTTAAATATCAAACTTAAATAGAATTTTTGTAGAGATGTTAGATGAATAAGGGCCTTGCAAAGTATGTTTCTTTATAGATATAGGTGCAAGCCTTGACATGCATAATTGCTCTTTAGCAATTTTAAAGTGATGAGGTAATTGAAAGAATACAACAAGTTAAATAATTGTATGTAAAATAAAATTAAAGAAATGAATGGTTCATTATCTCTTTTAAAAACTTCCCCCCCACACCCAGTAATGAAAGTATCTGTCCTTACCCTGCACTGCGGTTGCAATAAAGTCCTTTCTATCTAGTGCATGACACATGGCTTCTCTTCCAGCTCCACAAGTTCCAATGAGCAAGTTGTGAAAGTAGAAGTTTGTTAAGCCAAGGTCAGATTTAGAGCGTGCGCTTCTTCTGCAAGCGATCATTAAATCTCCAGTCAACTGACGCTTGCTTTTCTGATAATGTCACCTTCCTCCGACCTACTCTGCCGTACTTCTACTGTAAATGGAAACCAATTCGTCCCTGCAAGAGAATTCCTTCTTTCTCTAACAAAACATTCCTGACTGGAGGGTAAAAAACCCCAACAAAATGCAACCAGCAAGAGAAACGCCGACTGTAAAAGGGCGCAATGGTCAGCAAACGCTTTGCCATCATTTCACAGCCTGACTCGTTCATTGATTTTCGAGTTTACAACCAAGAGCGTGTCTGTGCTGCAGGCACGAAACCAAAGCAACGTTCAAATAACCACCTCACAAGGAACCTTTAGGAAATAACCTTGCCTAATTAAAGAAAATACATATTCCAAGCATCAGTGAAAAATGTATGTGGAAAATCGGTGTTCAGGGCTCCTGAATGCTGGAAGCATCGGTATTATGACCTGCTCGGCGCTGGACACCCCGCGGGTCCCGTCTGTCCTGTACTATCCCACGGCTCTGGCCACGGGTCTGTCCCCAGCAAGACCGAGGCAAGGGGAGGATTTCAGCCAGCAACACTTCAACAGCAGCTTAGTTTGCAATTTCCTGTTCTGTTTCTACTAGGGTGAGAAGCAGAACAAGTGTTGTTTGTTTTGGGGGGGGTGTCAGTCTTTTAAACAGACCGAGAGCATTTTAATGTCTTTGAGACAAGGAAAACAGCACAAGGGGTGAGGAGGTGCAGCAGACTCACGATGGGCTCAGCCCGTGCGGGGGGGCCAGGGGGACCGTGGGGCTCGGGTTCTGCTCACCTGGCTCAGGTGTGACTCCTGCATCCAGCGCTGAGCGGGAGCCGCCCCGGGCAGCCCCGCCGGGATGTTGGGTGTTGGGTGCTCCTGTCCCGCGCCCGGGGCTCCCGCGCCCGGGGCTCCCGCGCCCGGGGCTCCCGCGCCCGGGGCTCCCGCGCCCGGGGCTCCCGCGCCCGGGGCTCCCGCCGGGCCGCTCTGCGGGAGCGGGGGCAGCGCTGGTGCCGGTGCCGGTTAATGAGCTGGCTGTGGACAATTAGCAGCTCGGAGCGGCGGCTCCGGTGTGTCTGGCCGCTGACTCCTGCGCTGCTGCCACCCCGCCCAGGGGAGCCGCAGCCTCCCCTCCCCTCCCCGGCAGCTCTGCTGTGTTCTGGTGGTGTAACCGGCCAAACGCGGGATTCACCGCACAGCCAGTGCCTGGTCCTTCTTTGGGAAAAGCTGTCTCTAATAACCAGCTGCCAGCAGATTGCAGTGTCCTCTGTCAACTGCACCGATACTTGTTGGGCCATTCTCAGGCACTGCTGGTTTTCTGCGTTCAGCTCTGTTCCTGTTTCACACTCAACGGGACAGAATCCACGTGTCTCTTGTCCCTCGATGTTTCACAGCCCCGGTTCACAATTCCCTTGCACGTTTTATTTAACCAACAAAACTTGTTTTCCTGAAAGGCTTTTGAATCTCTTTTTGAGGGGCTTTTTAAGATCAAATGAATCACTGTTGTCTCTATTTCTGCCAGTTTATTTGTAAAAATCACTAAGTGTAGCAACTGGTGTATTATCTCTACATGTGTTCTTTCCATTTTGTATCTGGTCCTTCTACAGCGCTGCAGAGGAGAAAATTCTCCATTTCCAGGAGCTTTGTGCAGCTTTCAGGGCACACAGCACAGCCCTGCTGGTTCGCAGCTCCCCGGGACGCGCTCCCCAGAGCATCTGCTTCACCTTCGCTCTGCACCTCCGTACATACAATAGCTGACACGCAGAGGCAAACACTGCCGAAAGCGGGGGGACGCCCTGTGTGGCTGTGCCACCACAAGCCGACATTGCGGATCCCACCTGCACTGACCCTTCTGCGCGGGTTCCTTTCGAAGCGCGCTGGTGGTGATACCGCCTTGCTTCAGGCTCTCTCTCCAGGGGCCGCAGAGTCCCTTTCTGCTCGCTGTCTGTCGTGTCCTGTGCCCTCCCTGTTCTAGTCACATCAGGTCTCCCAGAGCCAGGTCAATGACGATCTGACCAAAGCTCATGGTTAACCACCATCCCCGTGTGATTGATTGTTGCTGAGAATGGGCTGGGAGTTATATCTTTGTTGCTATCTTTATTTTATGTAGTTTGTGACTGATGCTTCTCCTGTGTCTAAGACACACTGGACCTTGCGTTAACATAGCTGCAGTGATTTGTACCATACATGTGGCGGCTGAACATTCTGCGTAGCATTGTCAGGTTTAGGTCAGAGTCCTCTCTGCCATGGCTGTTGAAATAACGTGGTAAGTCCCATCAGACCCTGGGATCCATGGAGTAACTTCTCTGAGCACCGTGTGGGCATGCAGCCACCCAAGAGCATCCTCCCGAATACCTTCCAGCTCCCAAATGCCTTTGCAAATATTTGGTTTTCTCTGCCAGTGTGATCTGCTAGTATCTGAATTTCATATCTAAAATGGTGAGTGCCACAGACGGTTTCATATGTTATCGTCCAGCCAGGTAAGCTGCAGGGCTTTTGCAGTGTTATCTTGTGTGCACGGCAAAGCCCAGGACTATCTCTGTTCAGTCCTGCCCTTTGTAACTACAGCTGTCAGGATAACCCCTTCTGAAAATGTCACCTTCTTTTCTTTACAGCTGCTTGGGACTTGTATCCGAAAGCTGCCGCGTTTGCTGCTGTCGCAGAGGGACCCCAGACAGGCAATAATCTCCAAACAGACTTTATTCCAACCAGAGCTGTTTAGCAGAGAACCAGCTAGAAACTGGGTTTATCCAAAATCCGTCAGCGCTCTGGCAGCATTTCCCAAGCGGCAGGTTCCGTGTGCCCGCTGGGATATTGTCCGTCCCAGCACACAGAACAATGACCCCCAGCCGCAGCCCTCACGCCCAGAGCAGCCGCTCTCACCAGCACCCAGCAGAAAGAATCCACGGCCGGGGGCCGAGGGCTCCTCGGTTCCCCCCCAGAAACAATCCCTCCCCACGGAGCAGGGAGGCTCCATCCCGGGAAGTCTCCTCCGCCGCTCCCTGAGCTCAGGGGGGCTCCGGTCACAGTCCCGCTGTCCCAGACCCTCCCAGGGGCTCCGGCCCCGTTTCCAGCCCGGCCGGGTCTGGCTGTGGCCATGACGAGCTGGGCCAGGAGCTGAGCTGGGCCTGGGCCCCCGGGCTGAGCACCCGGCTGTGACCGGACCGTCGGCACAAATCGGGGTGCAGAGCGAGGATGGTGCTGAGGAGCCACCAGCTGCTCTGTTGAAACCTCCAGGTCTCATGGCAGGACATTTTTCTTGTATTCCATTGGAATTTGACTCTGTTAAGTGTCGACTTACCAGTGTTTCACCTGTATTTGTAAAAGCTCCTTTTTGTATTGACCATATCTGGGTTACCCACTCACTGCTTAACTCAGTAAATTTGTCACTTGTTCCATGGAAGTCAAAACGCCTATATTTGTATGAAAATACTTTTATTTAGAACAAAATTGCAATTTATAGCTCAAACAGGCTTTCTGGATTCAAATTTAAATGTATGACTTCTTTCTAGGACTGCCTTCTGGGGACATTTCTATATTTTTCAGTGCATCTTCATGTTTTGAATACATAATTTACAACGAGATCCTTCTAGATGCTGTTTAACAGTTACGCCTCAGACTTTCAGAGGTAGCTGTAATAAAAACTCAGAGAGTGACCAATACTGCCAGAAACCCCGCAGAAGTGCAGGGGGTGCGCTCTTTGGTTTCTAACACAGATAACACTTTGGTTTCTCACCCGTCAGACTGGTACAAGGCGCAGGTACCACTGATTTTGCTTCTGAAGCTGATTTGCTCTCTGTGCTCAGAAGCATTTGTTCAAAGCAAGATAAAGATACCTATGACCAGCAATGGACCAGCTGTGGTCTTCGATGAAGCCCAACTGTGAACTGGCAGCTAAACGCGTGACAAAGAGGCCTCACTTGTAATTCAGAGAGGTGGCAGAGCTGAGGAGCAAGAGGTGCACCGTTTCTGAAAGCTTTTGCCCCAAACCAGATTTCCTGTGCTCCAGAGGGGCTGCGGTGCAGACAGTGGGAGCAGCGGCCCCCGTGCCCTCCCAAGGGCCGCAGGGTCTGCCCAGCAGTGCCTTGAGGGAAGTTCAGCCCTTTTTTCTCCTCCTAAGAGCATTACAACAGCTTGGAATTAGCATCCTGCACTCAGGTCTAACGCTGATTTGCATAAGAAGTTTAGAGAAAATTCAATAAATGCCATCACATCCTCAGAAAATCTTGTTGAGATTTAATTGGATTGAACAATAATTTTATCTGGTGTTCATTGTATTAAACGTTCCAGCAGCATATTCATCTTTAACTGAAGGAATTAATTTTGTGATTATTAGCATTTGGTTCTGCTGGAATCTCACTTTTCTGAATATATTACCTCTTCCATTCGTGTCTTTCGACATCCCTGTAAAAACTGTGTGCCGGATGGTTCCGGTTCTTGTCTGTTGTACCTACCAAGTTGTGTCTGACACCATGCTGGAAATGGATATGTTATTAACAAGGGTTAATTGCTGTGTTGGCGTTTCTCCTGTTCCGGGGGGGTTTCCGGCAGGGCCGGGGCTGCGCTGCACGGCCGCTCTGCCCGCCCCCGCCCCCGCCCCCGCGCGCGGGCTGACCGCCGTGTTCCCACTGCTGCTCCGTGGGCAGCGTTCCCGCGAGCCCGCCCCCACCCGCACATCCGCGCGTGTGCCCACCCCTGCACACCGGACCGGCCGGCGGGCAGGGCGCTCCCGGAGCTGCGGCGGGTGGACGAGAGCCAGAGAGGGGGGAGTCGGGCGGCGTGTCCCCGGACGGGTGGACGAGAGCCAGAGAGGGGGGAGTCGGGCGGCGTGTCCCCGGACGGGTGGACGAGAGCCAGAGAGGGGGGAGTCGGGCGGCGTGTCCCCGGACGGGTGGACGAGAGCCAGAGAGGGGCGAGTCGGGCGGCGTGTCCCCTCAGCACGGGCACCGGGAGCCGCGTGGAACCGGGACCTGCTGGGCCAGGGCAGCCCTTCCTGTCACCGCTCACCGAATGCAAGTTACGGCTGCCATGTTTTGCTTTTATTGTCATTATTGTCACATTGCACGTGAGGCAGAATTTGTCAAAAAATGTAATCTTGCTTGTTAATCAACTCATATCCAACCTCCTGGCAGGACCTCACCTAGCAAGAGATTACCTTTCAAGATTACAAACCCTTCACCTAATTCTGTTGTGACCATGGTAGTCTACAAGAGTTACTTACAGCTAAAAATATTTCAATATTATTAGCTAAATATTTTCTAGAATAATAACAATATTTAAATATTATTAAACAATATTCTAATAGCAAGCAATATTGTAAATATATTCACTGGTACTGTTAGTAATCTCAAATCTAAATGTGGATCTTTCCTTGATGTGCGAGTTTTACCATTTCCAGTTCCAGCAAAAGGAGCTGTAATGCTCGGGAAGCTCTTCACTCAGTGAGCACTGTTTTGTTGTTGTTTTGCTATTGTTTCCATCAAAACACTCACAGGTTCAATTACAGACGCTGATTCACAGTTGCATGTTGAATATAATGGTCCTGTGAACAAACAGCCCTCTGGCACTGGGGCACTTTCCGCAGTGCAAGTGAATCTCTATCCTGTAAATAATTATAATGTTTAACATCATGTAGTGTTCCAGCATGAAAACTCTCGATTGGTTTTGTCAGAAGTAAATGTCAGCCAATATTATATTTTTATGTTACATGATTTTCTTATCCGTATTTAGCAGAGAAATTATTTCTGAGGGCCGTGGTTCTTGCCAGCGATTTTCAGAGACAAAGACAGGCACCCTGTGAGACGGGAGCTATTTGTAGGGTGCGGAGACCAACGGGAGGCAGCTCCTGAGCAGAGCCATTGCAACATCCTCTCTGCCAAACTCGCGGTGAGCAGTATCAACATTTACACAGGAGGAGCAGATTGGGCACCAAACACGCAGCACGGCTGCCGCGGCTCCATTGCACGTGTTGTGCCCGCTGCCAGCCCGGCTCCCGGGTCCCACCGGGCCCCCAGCACCCAGGACTTCACCTCCTAATGTCCCCAACCTCTGCAGCCACGTGGGACGGGGACGGGGACCCGGGGCTCCCCAGCCGTCCCAGCCGCGCGAGCGAAGGTCTGGGTTTGGCTCGGCTGGCTGTGCCGGTGAGGATCCTCACAGCCCCGACCCCCACTGTTCAAAGCAGAGATTTACAGAAAATAAGAGGCCTCATGGGAACAGCTTAGAAAGTGTCATTTTTAATCTAGATTCCTTGTGTTATGACTGAATTCCAAAGTACATTGAAGAGTTTTTTGTGTGGAAGAGCCTGAGAATACCCACCTCCTTCTGCTGTCCCCCGCTCCGTGCTGCCCATGGGAGTCTGCGAAAAGTAAAAGGACAAAATGGTAGTCAGGTTTTTTTCCCTGAATTTACATTATTTGCTTCATTTTTTTCTTGTCTCCTGTACTAAATATTTTTTTTCTCCCTCTCCACCCGTTTTCCTTCCTTTTCCCCTACGTTTTCCTCTGTTAGTTCAGAGATGCTTCGTGATCCAGTCGGCACGGCTGCCAGCTGCTGCTCTTTGGTGCCTTTACCAGGTGTGCTGACCTGCGGCTCTGCAATCCAGGAGCTGCGGAGGAGGAGAGTAGTTAATTTGGTTGGAAGAGCCCCTCAAGATCACCGCATCCAACCATGTCCCAACTCTGTCCCTGAGAACCTCACATCCGTCTGTCCAACCGTGCAGGGATGGTGACTCCAGCACTGCCCTGCGCAGCCTGTTCCAATGCCCCACAGCCCTTTGGGGAAGAAATTGCTCCCCAGATCCCAGGTCCCCCTCCCCGGCACAGCCTGCTGGCTGGCTGGGGTGTGCGTACCTCAAAGCACAGGTCACTTCTTCAGAGGTGTGTGAAGTGAAAGACACATTTTCAATGCAGCTCAGTAAATGCACGGACTGCCTAAACAGCTACAAATTTAGCTGCACCAGCTCCTCTCCATCTGCTGCTCCTAGAAGCGCACAAACACCATGCCACCAGCCTTCAGTTATGATGGCTGGAGACGCCTCTCCTGCTCCTTTCCCTCCAGCTGTGCCTTCCTTTCCTATTATAAATTGCGTTACTCTTGCCAGAAGCTTTCAGCAGGCTTTTTGGCCTGTTTTGCTCTCCCTGCTGCCATCCCCGTGGGTCTCCCATGTTCCCGGCTCTGCCGCGGTGAGCAGCCCAGGCAGGGTGGCTTGGGCTGGTGACCCTGTGCCAGTCGTGGTGCAGGGAAGCTCCTGCCTGCACCGTGTAACCGTAACTGCACACATGTCCTTAGATAAACCGGCACTTTGGCACAGAGGGACGGGCTTTACTACACTGCGCTGGGTTGTACTGCACAATGGACCTTCTCTGGTACACCACACCAGTGCTGTTTCACCCTGTGATAAGCTGTTATTAAATAGAAGAAAGAGCCTAGGTGACAAGTTTTTTTTAGTTTTATACTTCTGATATCCAATGATGAGTTAAAATAGTACTCTTATGGAAATAAGGAACATACGTGTGTGAAAAATGAATACAAAATAACTTTGTTATTATCAGTGTTATTACAATGAATACTTAATTAACTCATCATAACAGCACACTTGCAGTAAAACGTTCTCACTGATTATAAAGTGCTAAATCTCCATTAAGTGATACAAATGACAAATGAACACCTACGGATATATATATGACAGCCACATCCATAAACAACGAATTAAATGTCTCTAATTTATAAAAAGGAACTCTTTCTTTGGAAAACTTTTTATTCTCTGTCATTTTAAAAATTTGCTGGTGCTGGTGCCAGTGCCCAGTGCTCAGCCGGTGCCGGTGCCGGTGCCATTGCCCAGTGCTCAGCTGGGGTTGGTGCCGGTGCCAGTGCCCAGTGCTCAGCCGGTCCCGGTGCCGGTGCCAGTGCCCAGTGCTCAGCTGGGGCCGGTGCCGGTGCCAGTACCGGTGCCAGTGCCAGTGCCAGTACCAGTGCTGGTGCCAGTACCAGTGCCGGTGCCAGTACCGGTGCCGGTGCCAGTACCAGTGCCGGTGCCGGTGCCAGTACCGGTGCCGGTGCCAGTACCGGTGCCAGTGCCAGTGCCAGTACCAGTGCTGGTGCCAGTACCGGTGCCGGTGCCAGTACCAGTGCCGGTGCCGGTGCCAGCGCCCATTGCGGCACAGAGGCCGCAGAGCCGGGACTGGCAGACCCCGGTGCTCGGGGCAGCCAGATCTCAGCCACCAACGAGCTGCTGAACCCACCTCTGCTTTATCCCACTGAAACAATTTATTTTCACTTGAGAACGGGCGCCTCCCTGGAAACAATCGTTACTTCGGCAGTGTCTGAAGAACAAGTCCCATAGCATATGCTCAGCCTGTCATGTTTGCATTTCTATATGAGTGCTGTATTTGCCCTATCAGCCGTACTGGTGGCTGTGGCAATGGGTTTATTAAGTGCTTTGTTCCATGGCAGAATTGTCACTGTTTTCATCCATTGTAACCTTTGTAATTTTACTTTAAATATAAATGCAAAATCATAGATCCTGACTATAGGGGTAGGAACCATACGGCAAAGTGAGCGCTGGGGAACAGCTGCTAGAAGTGAAGGTATTTAGGGACGCCCAGCTCCGCGCCGCAGCAGAGGGGTGAGCGGGGACCGGCTCACACCGCTGGCCCGGGCTCAGCTCGGTGGTGACAGAGCTCCCGGGACAGTCGCCGCCCGCAATAACCATCCCCAGCCGATGCCGTGTGCGCGGGGACTCCCAGAGGAGGGACGTGCGGGTTGTCAGCGGGAGCCGCTCTGGCTGCCTGACCTCCAGCGAACCTGCAGCTCTCTGGGCCTGGTCTGCGTTTCTAGATGTGAAAACGATGCCTCCGTCTCGGGGCCGGCACTCGCAGGTTTGATTTCATGGGCAGGCGGCTCCTGCTGCTCTCATTTTCTGCCCTACATTTTCTCACATGTGTAAGAACAGATCCATGAGAGCATTTGCTGATGACTGACTCTGTAATTTAGTCTGATTTCTCCCTGGGAAAAAAAACACTTTACAGATTAACAATCAAGTTAACAGCTTCTGTTGTGTGTATAGAAGTACATTACCCTTGTGGCAAACTTCAGTCCTATAGTTCTGTGGCTTCATAATTCTACGGTAATGTCTGTGCACTGACTTTGATGTGGACTCATTTAGATTTTTATGAAATTAAATTTCTTGTTCACGAGAGGAAAGCAAGCTCATTTCTCTCTATGGCAGATCAGAATGAAGGATCTGCATTTCTCTAGACCTGGTTGATGGAGCAGCCATCATTTTTCCAGCCTGATCAAGTTTTGTTACTGTTTGTACTTTGGGAGCAACCCCATGAACCCACTGCCCCAAACCGGCTGTGGGAGAAGCAGAATGTGGGGCAGTGGCTGGGGACGGGTGGCCACGGGAGGACATGGAGGCGGCAGCTCCTCGGGGTGGGCTGTGGGGCTGTGGACACCGCGGGCACAGCTCTGCGGGCGGCGCAGGGGGTCAGCAGGGTCAGCTGGGGACGCTGGCCTAGCACAAAGCCCGGCTTGTCTGCGCACCCTGCACGGCGGAGCGGCCATCCTGTGCAGAAATGCCTCTGAAGCTGCTCGTCCCGAGAAAACTGGCAGTGTTAAACCGTTCAGACACCTCCACGCATTGTGGTCCTTCTACTCTGAACCTAGCATCCCTGTTCTGCAGCAAAAAACGGGATGAGGGTGCACCTGAAAGTGCACAGGCAGCTTTTCTGCCTGCCACCAGCACCAAGGGACGTGTGACCTGGCTGACCCCCACGGAAAAGGACATTTACCACTAAGTGATATCTCCTTGCCATTCTAAATACTGCTGCTGTGAAGGAGGTTAATGAGAGGCTCTTTGCGGGGGGTCTCCCACCCTGTCCCTGCCCCCCATGCCCCTTGTGCACCCCCATCTGCCTGGGGAGCAGCACCCAGGGCGCAGCACCGTGCTCCCCAACAATGGGACAGGCCTGGCCACCCAGCAGAGACAGCCCTGTCCCCAGGGAGTGTGGCCGCCCACAGACCCCTGCAGGTCTGTCCTCTCTAACGCCAGCCGTCTGGAGCCCCGGGGTCCATTCTGCAGCATGTGTGCTCGGGGCAAGGCTCGGTGCTGCAGCGTTGAGTCACACAGCAAACCTCACTCGTTCAGGGTGAAGTATCCTGGAGTGCTTTTTGAAAGCTAAAGAATCTGATGGAAAGGCTTTTTAAGGCATTTTTAAAGCTGCTTTTTCTCATTTCCGTAGTGCTGACACATCTCCAGAAGGCTGTGTCGTGATGACTTAGTGTCTGTGCACATGCTGACAGACGCGGTGCTGTGTCATTTTCCAGAGATCCCAGGAACATCATTTACCTACAGCTCTCAAACCTGCCACCACCAAACCTGCCATCTGAGCTGTGGGTACCCCAGACCCTGCCGAACTGCTCCTCAGTTCCTGCTGCTGTGCTTGTTTACAAGTGGGTCCTCTGCAATGCAATGTGGAAGGTCTGGGCTTATCCCTGAGGATAAAATCAGATTCATGTATCCCTGTCCATGCAAATATTGTGACAGCTGTGAAGAGAATGAAAGGCAAAGGCAATAGGACTGCAGACAGCATATTTTTAAGAAACAAACTGATCTCTTGGTGGAGATATGTGCATGGGTACCCACACACACGTGTTGAAAGGCACACACTTGCCATTCCCAATTTGCCAGTGGCTTTTTGAAGAGGCTCCTATGGTTCTGGTGCCCATGAGGAGCCTTTCCTCGTCTTTCCCCATACCCAGGCACTGCCAGGCTACCTCCTGCCCATGTCCCCCCATTTTGGACAAGCAGGGTGCTGCCTGCTTGCCCCCAAATACTGTCCTGTCCCCCAGTCACATGTCCTGAGAGCTACCAGGGCGAGGAGCTGCACAGGAGGGCCCTGCAGCCAGCCCTGCAGCCAGCCCTGCTCAGCAGCCAGTCCTGCAGCCAGCCCTGCTCAGCAGCCAGTCCTGCAGCCAGCCCTGCAGCCAGCCCTGCAACCAGCCCTGCAGCTAGCCCTGCTCAGCAGCCAGCCCTGCAACCAGCCCTGCAGCTAGCCCTGCTCAGCAGCCAGCCCTGCAGCCAGCCCTGCAGCCAGCCCTGCTCAGCAGCCAGCCCTGCAGCCAGCCCTGCAGCCAGCCCTGCTCAGCAGCCAGCCCTGCAGCCAGCCCTGCAGCCAGCCCTGCTCAGCAGCCAGCCCTGCAGCCAGCCCTGCAGCCAGCCCTGCTCAGCAGCCAGCCCTGCAGCCAGCCCTGCAGCCAGCCCTGCAGCTAGCCCTGCTCAGCAGCCAGCCCTGCAGCCAGCCCTGCTCAGCAGCCAGCCCTGCAGCCAGCCCTGCTCAGCAGCCAGCCCTGCTCAGCAGCCAGCCCTGCAGCCAGCCCTGCTCGGCTTTTTTGAGCCCTGTCAGGGTTGGCAGAGGTTCTGTACATCTGTACCCGTGCACCACCCCTGGGGCCAGGTGATGGTATCTCCCACCCGCTGGCTCTGAACTTGAACTTGGCCTGAAACCACAGCTGTCCCTGGTGCTGGCCCATGAGCGCGGCAGCGAGGGACAGCCATGGAAAGAGGGCTGGAGGGGGCACGTCTGACCCTGAGCTGCTCCGGTTTGCTTCTGGGAGGATCAGTTGTTGCTGTTTCCTTTTGATTCCCCCTCTTCACATCGGTGATCCTCAGGTAAATAGAAGTGCCACCACTGACATGACAGAAGTGATCCCAGCTGCTCGGGCTGCTGGGTGAGCGATCACCCTGCTGAGGACCCCCGGGGAGCACAGCACCATGGGCACACCTGCTCTGCTCGGCCTCCCCCGCCGTGCTGAAGGCAGCAACGTTGCTTCCACTTTGTTGCACGCTATTTCTAGGAATACAGCTTTTTAAATTTTAAAGAAGAGAAATGCCTTCAGCTATTACAGTTTGCCATGATGGTGTGTTTATGTTATTTCACCAAGCAACCCAAAGTTGTAAATCTAGATTTTCTCCTCACTTGGTGGGTTTTGAAGCACAACGAGAGGCATTGTTTGGAAGTCGGGCTCGGCGGTACCTTCACCTGGAGGAAGAAGGGTTCACCGTGCAGAAGCATCACTCGAGCTGTCCACACACACCTCTAGGAGCTGTACTGGTGGCTCTGGGAGGGCTTGGTGCCCCCTCCCCACCTTCACTGTCCCGGTGTGGGAGCCCCTTGGGCAGGGATGCTGGTCCCTGCCACCCCTGTCTGTGACTGTGACAAAGGTCCCAGCTGTCCCCGCAGCTCCTGCCCTGCCGTGGGTGCTGGAACAGGGGGGCTCAGCTGAAAGCTCTGCACCCCCACGGGTGGGCGGGGGGTCTGTTCCCTCCAGAGGGACCTGCTGAGGTGGCCACTGAGCCCGGCTCCATGCACAGAGCTGGCGTCGTGTCCCCTGGCACAACAGCCCTCTCCTCATTCTCCTCCTCCTCCTCCTCGAGGGCCCTCGTTGCCCCTCACTCTCAGCATGACACTCGGGCTCTGCAGCTCTGACATGGAAATGTTCACATTTTCCCATCCATTTGTACGGCAACCCAGACCCCAGCACTTCCAGAGCAGCTGTGCGGCTGAAATCAGTCAGCAGAGGCAGAGGGCACAGGCGGCGTGCGGGGAGAGGGGCTCGTGCTGCAGAGCTGGTGGGGAGCAACGTCCAGAAACAAGACTCTTGGAAAGAGGAAAGTGTGAAAGTGAATGAGGAAACTTGTTTTGGAGACCTGGTTTTTATGCTTGTGCTTTTCTTTTTTTTTCCAGAATTCCTAGGATGTAGAGAGGTGAGAAATAAGAAAAAAAAAGTGACTGAATAAAAATATGAACGTAATCAAGACCTTACTATAAAAAAAAATGCCTACTGTATTCCTGAGCTGTCTTCTACTCCTTATGAAATGCATCACAGTAATGATAAATATGTTGTAAAATACCTGACAACTCCATTAGGTTATAAATATATGGTAGCTGTCAATAATTCTCTATGTGCTATGCCAAGATAACATAGTAAATAACTTGCATTAGTATAGTGTTCATGCAGTTGCTGAAACTCTTCAAATATACGAAAAATGAAAGTAAAAGTATTAAGTGAAGAGGAGAAGTCATTCCAGATTAAAGTATATCATGATAAAAAGAAACAAGCTTTCAGTAAAAATGCTTCACAAAACCAGAGGACAAGCGTGTGCACGTGTGAAAGACGTAGAAGGAGCTGGAGAAGCAAGCCTAGATACCTGTGTTCAGTCTTATCCCCCAGGACTTGGGGCAGAGGAGGGGGTGGGTTCCGGAGGCGGCCGCGCTGGCACCGCAGGGTGTTTGCTGCAGGGACACCTGTGCAGTCAGTGACAGATGGTGACCCCTCTGCGGTCAGTGACAGACGGGTGACCCCTCTGCGGTCAGCGACAGATGGTGACCCCCCTGTCCAGCAGATCTCTGCGGTCAGTGACAGACAGTGACCCTGTCCAGCAGATCTCTGCAGTCAGTGACAGACAGTGACCCCTGTCCAGCAGATCTCTGCGGTCAGTGACAGACAGTGACCCTGTCCAGCAGATCTCTGCAGTCAGTGACAGACAGTGACCCCTGTCCAGCAGATCTCTGCGGTCAGTGACAGACAGTGACCCCTGTCCAGCAGATCTCTGCGGTCAGTGACAGACAGTGACCCCTGTCCAGCAGATCTCTGCGGTCAGTGACAGACAGTGACCCCTGTCCAGCAGATCTCTGCAGTCAGTGACAGACAGTGACCCCTGTCCAGCAGATCTCTGCAGTCAGTGACAGACAGTGACCCCCCTGTCCAGCAGATCTCTGCGGTCAGTGACAGACGGTGACCCCTGTCCAGCAGATCTCTGCAGTCAGTGACAGACAGTGACCCCTGTCCAGCAGATCTCTGCGGTCAGTGACAGACAGTGACCCCTGTCCAGCAGATCTCTGCGGTCAGTGACAGACAGTGACCCCTGTCCAGCAGATCTCTGCGGTCAGTGACAGACAGTGACCCCCCTGTCCAGCAGATCTCTGCGGTCAGTGACAGACAGTGACCCCTGTCCAGCAGATCTCTGCGGTCAGTGACAGACAGTGACCCCTGTCCAGCAGATCTCTGCAGTCAGTGACAGACAGTGACCCCTGTCCAGCAGATCTCTGCGGTCAGTGACAGACAGTGACCCCTGTCCAGCAGATCTCTGCGGTCAGTGACAGACAGTGACCCCCCTGTCCAGCAGATCTCTGCGGTCAGTGACAGACGGTGACCCCCCTGTCCAGCAGATCTCTGCGGTCAGTGACAGACAGTGACCCCCCTGTCCAGCAGATCTCTGCGGTCAGTGACAGACAGTGACCCCTGTCCAGCAGATCTCTGCGGTCAGTGACAGACAGTGACCCCCCTGTCCAGCAGATCTCTGCGGTCAGTGACAGACAGTGACCCCTGTCCAGCAGATCTCTGCAGTCAGTGACAGACGGTGACCCCTGTCCAGCAGATCTCTGCAGTCAGTGACAGACAGTGACCCCCCTGTCCAGCAGATCTCTGCGGTCAGTGACAGACAGTGACCCCCCTGTCCAGCAGATCTCTGCAGTCAGTGACAGACGGTGACCGCCTGTCCCGACCCATGCGGGCAGGATGGGGCTCGGCTGTGCGGCACAGGGACCCACATGCAGGCACAGGACCGAACCCACCAGTGCCCGGGGCTTATTCCTGCCGGGAGCATGGATTATTAAACCTCAGCCAGTATTCACTGCGGTCCCTTCCTTTCATCAACTCTCTTCTCCAATATTGTATTTCATATTCTTTTGGGGAAATAGTGCACTATTTAATAAGAAGAAGAGGTTGCTTTGGTACACCTGAGCATTGATGATTGACTCTCAGGCTTTTTTAATAATTCAGCTGCAAGGTAGGCCCTGTATATCCAAAATACACCCAAAGAGTTCCCTGGAGAAGAAAACCGAGATTGAAAATTTTCCTGCTGGCTGCCAGGGCCTGAGGCACCCCAGGCAGAGAGAACACCCACCTGTCCCAAAAGAGCTGGTTCTGCCTGGGACTCCGCTCATTTACTGACCCAGAGCTAAACCGGGAACGAACTGAAGCGAGAGAGCAACAACCACCAACACATGGGCTGCAAGGGAGAGCAGAAGAGAGATCTGAAGGAAGGACAGCTCTGCGCAGAGTGCAGACAGCTCTGTTTGCAGACCATGCCCACCACGCTGTACTCGAACCAGAGCCGGCAGATTTCCTCCAGGGACTTGTTTCTAAGCTGAGTTTAGCTTAGGCATGTGAAACCTTAGCAAGCCCACGTTAGCAGGAGAAACCAATAATTCTTGCCCATGTTCTGTCCTTGCTGACTTGTGGGTTGATTGCAGCTGGACTAATCCTGACACAGAGCAAGGCTCTGCTGACGTCCCCCAGCGACACTTGTCACGAGGAGCTGCCCAGGGGGCAGCTGGACACAAAAGGCACGGCTGGCAAATGGACCTTTCTCATTAGCAAACCCTTCCTTGGCCGTTGGGCCAGCAGCATCTCTTGAACGTCGCTCCAGCAGCAGGAGATGAGGATCCTCCACAACCCCGGCCGGGTTTTGAACGGTGCCTGCAGCTCCGCTGCCGCTCGCCCTCCTGTCTGCGGACGGGCTGTGCTGCCTGCGTGACTGTTTTAAAACGGGTTTTCAAGATTCTTCTATAAAAATACAAGATTTCTGCTGACTTGTGCGACTTTGCATTCATGTATTTACATGGATTTCATAACCAAGGCACTCATCAGGGCTGCAAGCGAGAAAAAAGCAAAGGAAAAGGGTGACATACAGGCCAGGGTCCTGCTTATCCCATCAAGTACATGGCAGCAATCTTCATCGTGGCTTCGGGCAGCTAACACATCCTGGTAGCCGAGGGGATAAGCAATCTGCAGGCAGCACATGAAGAAAATAAGGATGGATGTTTCAAGAACCCAAGGGAGTGGATACATCCTGGAGGATTAGGGGAAAATGATTGTTTTATCTTTTCTGACATTAGCAGCACAAGCCTACACACATGCACCAAATCCATTAGCCAGCTGGAATTTATTTCTCATCCTTGTTTTTCCACAGGTTTTGAGTTTCTTCCCATGTTCTGTTAAGTCTCTGGTAAAATCTCCCTCAAGTTCAGCAATAAATAAGACCCCTTATGAATTACATACCTCTGATGTATCCTCGGGGAAATGAAACGTTAGTGGATACCACATTGTGTTGGAGCGGCCCGGAGGTCTGAGAATCGCTCACTCCATCACCATTGCAGCTGCCAAAATGCAGCCAGTTATCAGCACCAGAGTATGCACATCACCCAGAAAAACCCTTTTTATTGTGATATTTTAAACATCAGTTTGGTACACTGTTTCTAGCTATGGAGAAAGAACAAGGTTATAGCAAACCTAAACTATAGTTATCTGCAGCAAAGAATCATATAGTTTGCAATCATTAAAATGTTAATTTTAATGTTAATGGTAAATATTGACTTTGTGCTCAGGGCGTTTATAGGGATGACAGCCTCAAAGTGCCCTTTATCATCCATACATTCTGGGAGTTAGCTGTATGGTTCGGTGCCAGATACACAGCCCATTCCATGGCCATTTGTACGTTTTCTTCTGTTTGCCAATAAACAGAGGTTGGTCATGGCCCCTTTAAAGGCTGAGATTTGCTGGAGGGAAGTGTCTGGAAGGTGACAGCACTGGAGAACCCTGCGGAGGGAGGGAGTTGTGGAGGAGCCCGCGCCGGGGCTCCCAAGGGATTCCCTGCCCCTGTGTGCTGATCCCTGCCCTCATCCCCACCGAGTCCTGGATCTGCGCCTTCCTCTGCGGGCTCTAGACATAAACCCAGATAAAAAGGGCCAACACGGGTGCTTGGACAGCTTTTCCATTTTGCTCACCCCTGCCCCGTTAGGCTTCGTCTAGGACTGACTGTTTTGGGTCTGTTGTCCTACCTTCAGTAGAGCACGCAGAACTCCCTTGTGGAACGGCCTTAAATCGAAGCGCTATTGGGAAGAGTCGAGCTGGCCAGCGAAGGAGCCCGGGCTGGAGGAGACGGAAACAGCTGCACGCAGCAAGTGAGAACGGGGGGGCTGGTGGAGCAGAACGCAAAACTGCACTGGGGGAACATAGAATAAAGCAATCAACAGATGTTACTGGAAAAAATCCACATCCAAATGAGTTATCAAGCATAAAAAGGAATTATTCGGTATTCCACAAGAACATTTTACTGTGATATAACCACAGTTCTGCCATAACAATGTTTCTGCAAAACAATGTAGACAAAGCAGAAGTATTTTCTACATTTCTGCTGGTTTGAGGAATATGCAGAGGAGATGTAATCATGGGTTAGAGAGAAATAGACATTCCTTCTGTCATCAGTGGCTGGGAGATGGAGTTTCATAACAGCAATGAGGTTAAAAACAAATAGTTTGTGTATGAGCACCAGAAGAACTGCTCAGAGTGTTCCCTGATCTGTTGTTTGCTTTATCAAACTGACATTTGGAGAGTCCTGAGAAGACGTGAAAATAACCCCAACATGTGCAACCAAAGCAGACAGCACTGGGTCGGTATGGAGGCCGGGGCTGAGCTGGGACAAGGTGGGCCAGCATTTAAACCCAGCCTTGTTCCCAGGCTGGCTTGGGCAGTGGGAACAGCCGCTCCAGCTCCCCCGGACAGTGCGGCCCCCGTCCCTGAACCCGTGGGGGGGTCTGTCCTCAGGACAGACCTGTGCCAGGTGCAGCAGCTGAGCCACCCTGTGGGGTGACAGGGTGCAAGTGACAGGTGACAGGGTGCAGGGGACAGGGTGCAGGTGACAGGTGACACAGTACAGGTGACAGGGTGCAGGTGATGGGTGACAGGGTGCAGGTGACAGGGTGCCGGTGACAGGGTACAGGTGACAGGGTGCAGGTGACAGGGTGCTGGTGACAGGTGACAGGGTGCCAGTGACAGGGTGCAGGTGACGGGTGACAGGGTGCAGGTGACAGGGTGCAGGTGCCCGGGGCAGCACAGGCACCGGCACCCCCCTGGAGCCCACATCTGCAGAACAGCGCTGGGCTCCCGGACACACTGCCCGCCTGGGTCCCCACGTTCCCGGACACGCTGCCCGCCCGGGTCCCCACGTTCCCGGACACGCTGCCCGCCCGGGTCCCCAGGCTCCCCGCGGCTGCTGGACACCGCGTGTCCCCGGCTGTGCGTTGCAGCTGCTCGCTGAAGCACCCGACCCCCGAGGGTGCAGGGAGCATCGTGCAGGCCCCGTGGTGTGCAGTGCATTTTGCTACATTTCAGAATTTTGCCTCAAGTTTTTCCTCCACGTAGCTGGTTTGATGATTTCCTGTGCTATTTGTACAGACAACCGCACACGCATTTCTTCTGCAACCCCCACTAAGTCCCTCTTTTCTTCCTCATCCTTCTGACAGCTTTGCACACTTCTGCTTTTGCTCTGTGATTCTGAGCATCTCTTTGAACTTGTTTTTTATCAAAGTCCTGCAGGAGCCCGGTTCCTGCTGACGCATTGAGCCGAGTTCAGTGCTCACAGCTTGGTGAATTCTGGGGAGCGCACGGGTTCCCCCGTTGCTGGGTCTGTATGGAAACCTCGTGCCAGCTGACGCTTCCAGTGACTTATCAGATGTTTCTTCTTACATGGAAGTGGCAAACTCTCTCTGTGCTTCCTGCAGGTTTGTAGCTGAGGTGTCAAAAGGCATTAGTTGTAATCAAAGCCCCTGTAGTATTTTCAAATATCTAAGGATATTGTTGATAACATTATCAAGAAGCTGCCGTTGAACATGTGCTTTCTGGTGTTCTGCTGGGGGATTCTAAGAGCAAAGAGGTGTGGGGTTTTGTTTGTTTGGTTTGGGTTTTTGTTTGTTTCTTTTTTTGTTTGTTTTTGTTTTGCTTTGTTTTGTTTTAATTCAGGACAAGTGAATCAAGTGAGGGCACAATTCTTTGGTTACCCATGACAGGACGAACAAACAACCTCTGCAAGCGGCAAAGTGTCAGCTCAGCTGTGGGGTGGGCGGCTGTGCTGGCAAGCAGGATTCCACCCGAAGCTCAGGGGTTGTAGAGCCCTTATGAAAGAAAGGGGTAAATCCAATTATCAAGATAAATCAGAATACAGACCACATTTCCCTGCGTTTCTCTAGCACGAGTTTGCTCTGACCGAATTCTCGTGTTCCCCACATCACCCCTGGGGTCTCTGCAGGACTGAGTTTTGGATGTGACCATAACTGACTGTCCTGCGCTGTCTCAGCGCTGCCCAGCACACTGGGCTCGTTCCTCTTCCCGGGGCTCTGCTGCCCCAGCGTCCCCAGTGCAGCACCTCCTGACCTGCCCCGGGTTTAGGTGACACCCTCTGTAACTTGGGCACCTCTTTTGTTCCTGGGGTTCACAACACACAGAGCACAGCTCTCCTCCTGCCCCACACACGTGGGGGGCAAGCTCACAGCTCACCCACGGTCCTGCCAGAGACTGATGCTCTGGGCAAGCCTTAATCCGTGAGTCCCCAGGCCCTGGGGCTGGTCCCTGGAGGACACAAGTCATTGCAGTCGCCAGGCTCCATCCGGGCAGATGGGTGGTACCGAGTCCTGTCCCGCAGCAAGGCCGCAGACACCCGTGTGCGCTGTCCGTCCTGGCAGCCCGGCACTGGGGCAGGTCCTGCTGGGGCTCCGGGGAGCGGGACGGGCTGGTCCAGCCTGCCCAGCGGCCTGGGGCAGGAGCTGTGCCGTGGGGGGGTCCCCACAGCCCGACAGCCCCGGGCAGCCACAGCCGTCCTGCCTGCTCCTGCGGCCAGGACAGGCGAGTGGGACATGGGCACGGGAACGGCTCTTTGGAGTCACGTCGTCAGTCCTGGTCCTATGCTGACAGCTTCGTGTCTGAAAAGCAATTTTAGTTTCCATCAAAAAGAAGAGAATAACAAGTTTAACATTTGGAAAACTCATTACTGGAAACTTTATTAAACTTGAGGCTAACAAGCTTGATTTACTGCTTGAAAGAGCAATTTTTTTTTTGTTAAAAAATGTAAATACAAAAAAAAATTTATAGCGTCTAAACCAATTATGGTAGTGAAATGTGGCATTAGATATTCTACGTCCTCTTCATTTTACCCTGTGTTTCTTCTTTTCCACATATCAGTGCATCTAACTAAGTGCAATATCATTACCACAGAGCATTTAGTAAAGATGCTGTGTGGGGATTGAATTAAGCACGCTCTGGGATGCTTTCTTCCTCAGATGACAACAGCTGTCTGTTTTCCCTACACCCCAACATTTCTGATGACTGACATTTTGGGGTGGAGAGGAAGCCAGCAAAGAAAGATACAGTTGATAACACTCTGAGTCTGATGGACAAAATGGCCAGTCCTTCACCCTCGTTTGGTGGTCAGCCTGGAGACAGGGTCCTTGCCCACCACGTCCCCCCACGGCACCCATCCACGCCTGGCCCTGTGCGCCGTGCCAGGAGCGCTGTGCTCTGCACTGTGACACCGAGCAATGGTAACGTGCTCCGCAACACAGGAAAACATGCAAACGTAGGCATGATGCTGGCTTGTCTTTTGGACTGCTAGAGAGCAAGCACACAGACCTGGGCGCCCAGCTGGTCATTCACATAGGCAGGGCGTGTAAGTTATTGGATTTTTTTCCTCCTCTAAACGCACATAGAACTATTACAGCTGCAAAAATTCAATCTATGTTCTAGAAAAGCCAAGGCCAAATGTGCTTAAATGTAGGTGTTTTAATGATGCATTCTTCAGAGGTCCCTGTTTTTCCAGAGACTGACTCTTACCGGCTTGCTCTGAAGGCACTGGGGGAGCTGGAGTCACAGCCCCGCAGCCCCGGCAGACGCTGTGTTTTGGCAGCAGCACAGGTTGCATGCCAAGCAGCTCCAGGTGGGACTTCCAGTGCTCCCATCAGCACACACTGGTCTCTGCTGGTCTGCACGGGGGAGCCAGCAGCCCCAGCAGAAAGGATGCTGCTCCTCCATGTTCGAGTCCATTTACTCAAAAGAAGACTCTGGGTCCCGAGCATCCAGCTGAGGCTTCCAGTGGGAGAAGCTCTGGTGGGACCACTCTGGGGTCCCACTGGGTGGGCAGGTTCTGGCTGCTGTGCCAGAGAGGGATGTCCAGCTCCTGCCACCTTGGTGGGTTGTCAAGAGCCTGGTGGCAGCAACCAGAAAGAGGCTCCAAGGGAGGGCTGTGGGCCTGGGGCCCCCGAGACAAGCAGGGTACCCTGCTGGGTGCAGAGCAGCCTGACACCCTCGTGGAGCCACCCAGGAGTGGGGGGAGGAGGCACATCAACCTGAATCCCCATCCTACAGCAGAGAACATCTCTAGGTCCTCCCAACCACAGGAACCTCAGAATTCTATTCTGCAGAACAGAAACAAAGTTCATCATCCAAGCAGTGATAACCAGCACCTGGATCCAAGGGTGTGAGCGGAGCCACTTGCCTCTGTGCCCCGGGAAAGCTCTGCCCAGGACCAGCACCCTTGGGGTGCTCATCCCAGGGTGTGGGTGCCCAGCACAGGACCGGGTGCCCAGCACAGGACCTGCTGCCCAGCACAGGACCTGCTGCCCGTCAGACTCCTCCAACGCTCAAGGAGACCCACAGTGACTGTGCTCCTTTGGTCGCTCCCTTCCACGGGTTCAGTGGGTCTGCAGGAGTTTTCTGTTGTCTCTGCTGTTTTGTGGCAGGGGTTGGGTTGCGGTTCCTGCTGATGGTCCCAGCATCATGCAGCTCACCTGTGGTGGGCAGGAGGCTTTAAATCACAGCCCATTGCACGTGGTTTTGTAGACTATGGGTAGGAGAATGTTTCTGTCCCTTACCTGGCTGGCTGTGAGGTGCTAAACTAGAATAACTTTGTAAGCTTGCTCAGTGTAGAGCTGTAGTCTCTCCAGGTATAAAGTGCTGTTGTCCCATTGAAATCCGTATACAGCTGCTGGGTTTAGCAAGTGAAAATACTTGCATTAACATGGACTTTTTTCTATTTGTCAAAACACAAAGATTTTTGTGTATGTGTCCTGATATTGGCTTGTTTTCTGAGCCATAGAATTAATCACAGTTTTGTCTCTTAAACAGTATAAGTATTTTCATTTTTAAATCACTACCTAATATGGTCTATTTAGTAACTTTCCTGTTTTTATATGTTGAAGAGAGATAACGTAGATAAATGGGAAGAGGGTTGCAATAGGCACTTCTGCTGATGTGAGGAGTCTCAGTCATTTTTTTAGCAAATTTAAACAATAGGTATCAAAATCAGTAAAGTCAGAACACGCAATGCTTCAGAGTGGCAGAAATTAGGTAGCTTGTTTAGGTAATTATATGATAATATCTTGGAGGAACGAAAAATCATCTTTCAATTAAATGCATTTAGTGTGCTTATAGAGCAAGAGGTGAATACTTTTCAAACACTAAAAACAAATCAGCTTTTGTCAGCTGAGATACCAAACACAAGTCGGTGGGTTCAGAGGTAACGGTTATCAGCTGAGCCCGGGCCAGCAGCTGTTCCGGATCACTGCAAAGTGTGGGGTTCTATTTGTTACTTGGCAGCATGATGTGCTGGTTTTTGGTATTTGGATAACAAACTGGTATTGGCCTGTAAACAGTCAAGGTTGCATTAACTATAGCTAATGCCTCTCTTGGGTAAACTCTGTCACAGACACTTGATATCCCAGCTTGTGATGAATATGCAAGGCCTGAAATTCATTGTTTTGGCCTTGAGAAGATCTGTAAGGCTGCAGCACTGCCGTTCCTGCTGCTGCGTGCGGGGCGTGCACAGCCCGGGCGAGGCAGGAGGAGGCGCTGCCCCTTCTCTTGGCACGGCCGCGCCAGCGGCAGGGTGGCAGCACCTTGCTCTTGGCACCGACAGCTGCTCCACATTGGCTTAGGGACTAATTCTGTGAGCCTCCCCCTGGAATCACCACAATCAGCCAAGATAATTTGAACTGTAACATCCAGGAAACACAGAGCCAGTTAGAGCTGGGGATGGTGATGGAAAAACACCAGGCAGAGAAGTCAACTGCACCATCCACGATTGTGCAGAGGGTTGGTCGCCTGCTCTGTGCCTAAGTCTGGCTTCCACAGGCCAGGACTAAGCCCGGAGGACAGAGGTTGTGGCCATAGGAGGGAGCTCACCATCCACGGGGGTTGTCTGTGAGCATCTCCAAGGCCCAGGTGGAACTTCAGGTGCAAAATGGGCTCAATGAAATGCAAGAATGTTATTGAGTTCTGACTGGTTTTGCAAACTGCAGAGGGGCAGGTTGGCCGCGGCGAGCAGCCCGCGCTGGCACTGGGCTCAGCCCGCGCTGGCACTGGGCTCAGCCCGCGGCCCCGCGCTGGGGCTGCCGCCTGTGCCGTCCTGTCCCTGGGAAGGCAGCGGCATCCAGTGTCTGGGCCCCTTTTCCCCACGTTTACTTGGGTAAAATATCAATTACAGCAGGATAGTTTACTGGATCTCTTTAAGTAAGATTGTTAAGAGACAAAATGCTTCATCTTAACTGGTGTTCTGAAGGTGATCGTATGCTATGTCTTTGCTACTTTAAATAAATTATAAGAATTAAATATTCATGAAGTTCCATTATTTGGCTTAGTATACTTGCTTCCTGTAGTATAATTCATTCATCATTTTTTTACAAACTGTGTAAGTACGTATTAATTGCTATATGATAATTTACAGACTTTCTCCCATATGGCTGATTGAAATAGTAGATAAAGCAAAATATCAGCCAGCAACATTTGCTAATAAATTGTGTGCCTGAGCAAAGAAAGCGGTGTTTTCAGTAATCCATACTCTGCGATTCTTTGGTGACGATTTCACGTGATTTGTTGTCAGTGTGTGTGTAGCATGGCCCCACGGGCCCTGGCGTCACCAGGGTACCCCCAGGGACAGGCGCCAGGGGTGGCTCCCGGGCTGGTGGGGTGTAGTTAAACCAAACCTGAGCATTTACGGTCCTGCCCGCCTGCCTGCACCATGCCCGGGTAGCAGAGGAGACACACGGTGCTCTCCTTGGGTCCTCCTTGTGTCAGGAGGAAACGCAAGAGCAGGAGCACAAATCCCAGGACCTCGAGAGGGGATTTTCTTGTCTCTCATTCAGCATTTGCACTACACTGCTTTAGCAGCAGAGCCGGGCTGGCGCTGACTCCTCTTCTGAGCGGCCGAGGGTCCGTCCAGCCGAGCCGTGTGCGTTCCTGCCGCAGCTCCCAGCCGCCGTTCTTACACATGAAGTGTTCCGATCCATTGAAATGGATCACAGTGTGCACAGTGTTGCTCTTAGAGAGAACTGGGTATATTATCACAAGGGCAGGGCACAGTGTAGCTGTAAATATGAACTGAAATGATGGTAAACAGGCGGTGTTTGTGATAGCTTTGCTGTTAATGCACGTCCAGTATCAGTGGGGAATGCAGGAACCAAAACAAACGTGCCAAGAATCCGTGTAGAAAGGGCACTTGAATGTCTGTATATGTGTGTATATGGGCAGTTTCCACAACATCTTTGGCAATGCTTTGTTGACACTTGCACCAGCTAATCAAGCAGTCAGTTTTAATAACGCAGATGATTCCTTCATGCTCAGCTCATGCTAATGATAAGTATTGACTTTTGCATATTGTAAATTGTGCATGAAATGACCCATTTCTGTCTACTAGCAATGGTACTATGCAATTAGTACCTTGCTTTGCAGTTAGAAGAGAGTCTCAGAAATGTTCCCTTTGCATTCCCTTGCAGAACAGCAGGTCCTAGTCTGAACAGTACATTATGGGACCAACTTCAGCAATTTCAATCTGCCTGTTTGCAAAACAGCGAGGTTTTCGTCATGGCACAGCCTGGGGGGTTTGCCTTTGGACTCCGACACTTCTGCCTATTTCCAAATACAGACAATGCAACCTAACAAATAAATACCTGGAGATATTCAAGTGTAGCAAAAAATCATGCCAAGCTCACAAAAGAGTCACTGTGCTACAGCCACTGGTCTTACAATGCTGTGTTGATATTTATCTAAAACTGTATTAAAATGAAGAAAATCAAGAGGTTTTATTCTGCAAGGCATTCTGATACTTGATGTTTGTTCATCTTCACTCTGGAAAAGGGTCAGTGCAAACAAAAAAAAGGTAGCTAAAAATAAATAAAAGTACATGGCCTGAATATTCCAGGAAAGTGCAAGTGCAACCTCCACGTTCCTGCAAGGCACACCAGCTGTTCCGAGTCACTCCCATTCAGCATGTTCTTGCTCCAGCCGGTCTGGTTGTGTTTGGTGCAGGTTTTGGGGCTTCTCCTTGCGCAGTTCTCGATAATGGTGCTTTCAGCAGTTCTGCGTGGCCGGGTGCCCGTGTGACGTGTGCTCCCGTGCGACGTGTGCTCCCGTGTGACGTGTGCGCCCGTGCGACGTGTGCTCCCGTGCAACATGTGCGCCCGTGCAACATGTGCGCCCGTGCGAAGTGTGCTCCCATGTGACGTGTGCACCCGTGCGACGTGTTCCCGTGCGACGTGTGTTCCCCGCAGGCAGGAGCTGGAGGTGCATTCTCCAGGGCCATGTTGTCACCCGCAGCGGTTCCGGGTGGGACCCGTGGGCACCGCCTGCTGCCGGTGTGTGTGGGGACAAGGGATGGAGAGATGCTCCAGGACGCATCACACGGGATTCCAGATGTTGCTGGTTTGTCTGCGCTACAGCTACACTGGTGAGAATACCGCAGTTGTTACGTTTCTCTTGCCTGTCCACTGCCTTTCTGTTCTATTTATTGCCCAAAGGGTACAGATCTGCACCGCTGAGAGGTGCGTGCTGTGCAAATTGTGGTGCATAATTCTCACCATCCCTTGGTACCTTGTGTGCTGCTGAATGTGACTGATCAGAAAAGAAAAGGAAGTTTTCACGTGGCAGGTCTTTCTCTTCTGCTTTGCTCATTGCTCCAGGATTGGGCACGACAGCTTCATGCTTCTGCAGCATCATTCGCTTTGCTGTGTTAATACTGTGCCAGTGACAGGTTAGTGCTCTTCCCATCAGGAATCGGACACTGTGATTTCCTTCTCTAGTGCTCCCCTGCATTCCGCATATTCATACAGCACATGCAGGTTTCTTCAGAAAGAAGAATAAATCCCAATCCATGAATTAAAGAATGTGTATTGACCACTTATTGCATAATATGGATCACTTATATAAGATTATGGCAGCGTATTACCGCAAGCAATAAGCTTATTTTTGCATTAAAATGTTAATGGAGTAATTATAAGTGCAGAAACACATTTTGCATTAAAATACGAACGGAGCAGTGTGCAGAAACAAGCCTGCATTGAATGCACGCTCTGCAATCCGCAGTGGCAGCTCCCCGAGCTGGTACGAGGCTCCCCAGGGCCGGGTGGCTGTGACAGGGTCACCGCTGCCCCATCCCGCCCCAGATGCCAGGACCCGTGCAAACCACAGCAATGGCACCAAGGGTGACAAGGCAGGCGGGAGCAGGCATGGCTCCTGTGCGAGATGTCCTGGACGTGTCCCCGCAGTCTGACCCCGGGACCCTGGGGACACCGCCACCCTTCGCCCCTAAAGCTGACAATTAGTTTGATTATTTAAAAGAGAAGGGTGCAGGGAACTCAGAGACACTTTCCCAAAGCAGTCTCACGAATTAGATATGAGGTGTGTTGGTGTGTTGTTTTTTTTCTCCTGAGCCAAATTGCTCACCGGCTTCTGCCTCTTTTCCCCAATCTTTTCAGATGTGTTTTCAGTGAATTTACTTCTGGAGGCATTTTTCTCCCAGCACTGCAGGCAATGCTGCAAACACTGGTAAAAATCACAGCAGGACTAATGGGGTTTAAGCAGCAGAGCTGGAGAACAGAGGGGCATGGGGCCAGTATGATGAAAATGGAAGCAATAAAAGCCATTTTATTTGCTGATTTAGGGCACCCCTGTGTGTGAGGTGACAGGCTCAGCTTCCAGCCTGGGAAGGAATTCCTTGCTGTGTCTGAGCCTCCTTTGGTTTCTCCTCATTGAACACCTTCAAATTGAAACTTAAAAAACCAACACAAACCAGGGTATTGCCTCATTCAGAGGTGCCTAAAACGGTCTTTTCCTTTGTGTTCCCCTCTCTGCCAGTAAAACAAGGTCCTGGCTCTTTGTCCCCGCCCGCTGAGCCTTTATCTCCTGTTGCACCCCCGCTGTGCTGGCACCGCTCGGTGGAGCTCACAGATGGAATGCAGGAGCAGCTCCGGGTGCTCCGGGTGCCCCGCCAGCCCCACTGCCCCCCATGCCCAGCGACCCCCCGACTCGGAGCCCCCCGCTGGGCTGTGGGCACAGCCCCCGGCCCTGCAGCGCAGGAAGGTCCAGGCACGGGCCCTCGCCATCCCTGTGGTGGCACTTGTCGCTTGTCGCTCTCACAGGCTGACGGAGATGGATCTGCTCTGACCGGACCAAGCGTGAGCATCTTCCCAGCCGCGTGGGCACGGACCGGTACCCGTCCCAGGCCGAGGGGAGCCAGGGGCAACCCCAGGAGGGAGCGAAAAGGAAAAGTCAGTGGTTTTTCTGCCTGCTAATCAGATTTGGAGGTCACTGGAGATGACGGGTGTGAATGTGGCAGGATAAGGTTCTGCAGTTGCTCCCGGTGGCAGAGGGGACGGAGGAGGACCTGCTGGGTGGGCAGAGCTGCTCTGCCGGGGCTGCGCTGGGCAAAGCTCATCCCTGGGTCCTGGTGGCTTCTGCTGATGGGGCTTTTATGAAAGAATGCACAGAAGGTCTTGTTTCTGCATGGTCCCCACCGTCAAACCGAGCGGAATGGCATTGGATGTCCCTGGACACAGTTTCTATCTCTGGTGGATAGCAAGGGAAATGGAATCTGTTCTCTGTGGTGGAACCTGGCAGTGAGCCGGGGCTGATGCAGCCGGGGCTGATGCAGCCGGGGCTGATGCAGCTGGGGGTGATGCAGCTGGGGTGCTGCAGCCGGGGCTGATGCAGCCAGGGTGATGCAGCTGGGGGTGATGCAGCCGGGGTTGATGCAGCCGGGGTGATGCAGCCAGGCTTGATGCAGCCGGGGCTGATGCAGCCGGGGCTGATGCAGCCAGTGGTGATGCAGTGGCTGCACTGGAGCAGCGTGCCTGTGCTGCAGGGTGAGAACGGCTGCAGAGCCAGGCAGAGAGCAGAATCCAAACAGCAGAGCTGGAAAGAATTCAAAGCTCAACCCCCTAATTAATCCCGATAACTAATATTTAGTACAAAAAAGAGCCTTTTAAAATTATGCCATCCTAGAACACATATGCACTTTCCTCAGTCTTTAAATAGCTCCCTGGCTGTATTTATATGCCAGTTTAGCTTAGTATGTTTCCTTTTTCTTTCTTGCAGTTCTTTATTTTTTTAAGAACTCTTTCTTTCTATAGCACTTTCACATATTTCATTAACATTGTGTTTTATTAAAATCTCTTTGCAGTGATTAGAATTTTAAATGCATGTTTAAAGAGAAACCAAAGAGTTTAAATGAATGTTAATAGAATTTAAGACACTCCATTAGCAACTTTGTGCCATATTTGTAAAATTCATGAAGCAACATGTTTAATTATATATGCTGATGAAATCCAGGTTGCAGGGCCTACCAGTGAATTAACGTCAATGTTATATGTTTAGTTTCAGGTTGAACAATGCATCAATCTTCATGTTTCCTGGCATAAGTCATTTATCAATGCTGCAAAGTCATGCAGATCCATTTATCAGCAAGTTACCCATCATTTATAGAGGAGATAATTGCAAAGTTTGGCTGCCTCTCCCTAAAGCTGGGTCTTTTGCATCTGTTCTTTCTGAATTCACATTTTATGGCACCTGAAGAGCCTCATTGACGCATGTTCTTCCCCTTGAAGATACTCAAAACAGCACAGAAATCAAAGTCCAGCACATGGAAGCCGGTGGTGTAATTCAACCCCAAATACATTTTCTCTAGGACCACAGTAAAGCGCTTTAACTCCCCGCAGACCTTCACAGCACATGATCTAGTGTTCCTTTGCCTTAAAACCTGTCTTCACCTATGCAATTCTGAACTTTCTATCTCCAGTTTAAACCTTCATCTAAATTTAGGAGAGATTTAGGTACAGGTTGTCTAACAGGAGGACAAGCAGGCACCCAGCTGAGACCCAGCCTAATGACACGACTTGCCACTGAACGAAACCCATCCTGCCTGCAGTAATTACCATTTTAAGCAGGCCAGCTCCCATTGTGCTCAAGTTCTCACACAGCATTAAGCCCGGCTCTAATTGCACAGAGTCCTGCACCTCCAGCCTGTTGCAAAGCGCTGGGTTTGTCCAGGAGCTTTCCTGTCCCTGGGTGGGGATGTGGCTGACGTGGGGCACTTGTCAGCATCCCCTTGTGTCCCTGTCCTCGCCCCAGCGGGGGGCAAAGCCGGGCTTAGGGCAGCACACGGGGCATACTCCTCCCGTTCTGCACAGCACGGGCAGTGTGGAGCGCTCGGCCGGGCTCCAGCGCTGGGGCGCAGGGTTTGGGTCGTCCTTGTTAACACTGGACAGGCTGGATTTCAGTCTACACCCCCGTGAGTAAAGCCTCAGTTACCCGATGTCAGCTCAAGAACAGAGCAGTATGAAGGTAATCACTTAGGTTCTGGCTTTTAAGACTTTTTTCCCCGTTTTTATATCTTTGTAATTCTGCTCTCAAGAATAATCTTGTTCTCCGTGAACCATGAATTTTGGGCTGCCTACTATAGGTGGTTTAATGCTGGTTTTGTAGTCACTGTATATTCTCCTGAACCTGATGAACATCTTTGTGCTGCCGTTGCCTGGAAGTTATCCAGTATAACAATTGCACCGGAGCACGGGATTTCATCAAAACGTATCACAGGACTGTGCCAGTTTCCAAAACTTTAATCAGAAGAGGGATCTCTGAGCCAGGAAGGCATTTTCCGATGAGAAGAGATGCTGTGTTGAATGCAGCTGTGTTCTCAATTCATACACTGTTTTCACATCTTTCTTCCCACCTGGCAAAGCTCCTGCCTGCAAAGTTTAGTTCTCGTGCAGGATCTGGGGCGCAGCTGCAGGTCACAGCTGTGGTGGCACCGCACGGGGTCCGTCTGTCCTGCCCGAAGCACCTCGCAGGGCTGTGCTGCAGGGCCCAGACTTTTAGTCAATGAGGTTTTGAAAACTGAGAGAAAAGCCCAACCCAACAGCCAAGCGTTGGGCTCTTGGTACAAGCAGAGCCCCAGCAGCCCAGCCTGAGCTGTGGTTTCTTATCCAACGTATGGCTTGCTCGCTCTTTGTTCAAAGTCTCCCATCTCTTAGCCATCAGGTACTTTGAGAATTCAACTGAGAAGATCTATCTTGTTCTTCTCCTGCCCTATTTTGATCATTCTGAAGCCACCAGGTGCTGGCCCGTAGCAGTTGCTTAACTTTCAGCATGGGACAGTTCCACTGCAATACGGGTTAGTATTGATATCTCTGAAGGAGGATCACATAAAGGCATTCAGCTGAAGGGAAGTCTGAGGGCACAAAAATAAACGTGAGTTCAGGGACAAAACTGTGCTCCAATAACTTAAAATAAACCAAAAGCAAACACTTTGGGAAACTCCAGAGAGATCCCTCGAATGCTCACTCTGCTCCTGCTCAATCCCTGCACAAACCCAGCGCGTTTCTTGATGCACAAACCCAGCACATTTCTTGACGCACAAACCCAGCGCATTTCTCGGTGCACAAACCCAGCACCTTTGTTTCTCGGTGCACAGCGGTGCAGAGCTCAGGACCAGCCTTTGGGCTCAGCTCTGCCTGTCCGCACAGCTCCGTGTGGGGCTGAGCCCGTGTGGGGCTGGGAAACCAAAATGGCACACAAATCAGGTCAGAGGGAAATAGCGATAGTATTGGACAATGCCCCTAATCATATGCTTTAACTTTTGATCAGCCCTGAAGTGGCCAGGCAGTTGGACTAGATGATCGTTGAGACCCCTTCCAACTGAAATACATTATTCTTCTATTTTCTTTTCCATTCTCATAATGTACTAAACCGGTGCTTTCATTCTCAGAGATGCTTTTTGTTCCATGAGTGTTTTCTCTTCATTAAAGAAGTCATTATGAGGAGCAATGAAGGTGAGGAGAGCCCCGCAGAGCTCCCTGCGCAGCCCTTCCCTCCGCTGCGCTGACTCTGCAGTGAGCCCAGCCCAGTCCGGTCCTGCCTGAGCCCCAGCCTAACCGGGCTGCTGGGTGGAGGGCTGCTGACCTGACACTGCAGGGCATGGGCATTCACAGAAACCAGGGCGGCTCCAAGAAGATCTCTGACTACAATCCAGACTTTAGTTTCCAGTTGCTACTCTTCAGAATGCATCATTGAACATTTGGGTTGTTTTGCTGTATTTGTTCCTATATATTACCTTCTCTGATTTTCCTGCTTTCTGTACCTGTAGGACTTCAGATTAGTGATGACATCATCCTCTGGTTTTGCTGTTGAAGAACATTCTAAAATAAAAATCAGCATCACAGCCAGATAAAAATAATCCCCGGTTTAATGCCCATGGATTTGTTAATGTGACCACCCCTCTCTGCTGTTGATGGTAAGCCTGGTGTATTTTTAAAAGCTCTTACCCACAGAGATCGCTGAAGATGTGTCTCTCTCTGTTAAGGACACCTGCTATGGGAGCAGTTCAGAAGCAGAAAGGAAAAGAACTAAAGCCAGAGCAAGGTTTATCACCCGAGTCCCGGAGCCCGGCATGAGGGTCGGTGCCCTCCAGCGCTGGCTCCTGCTCCGAAAGCCACCGCGACAAGTGCTGCTCCCAGCCTGTCCGGGTGAGCTCACCCCGTTTCATGCTAAACACACCCAGAAATGGCCTGTGTGATGGTGTCAGCTGATATGTAACTACAGAAAAGTGATGGAGGCACCTATTGGCTTATTTAGCACAAAAATTCAGTCTCAAAACATTCTGTGTAGAGCCAGCAGGGAACAGTAAGGCCAGTGGACATTGCGGTGCTCTTTGAACAGGGTTTTGTTAAGTACATATTTAAAGAGGAATTGTTAAGTCAAGGGGAAGACGAGCTCCCCTGGGGACTGGGTCACAGACACACAAATACAGGCACGAACACATCGCTTTATAATGCGTTTATGTAAAATTAAGATCTGTTTTTATTTCTTGTCCTGCTGCTCCCGCTGTTCAATCTCCAGCTGATGCCCTAATCCTCTCTTTGTCACTTAATTGCCGGCTGTTCAAACTGCTTCCTTTGAGCCTCTGTTCAGCCGTAACTATCACCGCGTTGTCACCGCCCGTCTGTGGCCGGGCCACGCGTGTCCGCGCTGCCGGGCAGCGACACCGAGCTGGGAGGGACATCCCGCAGCCTGGGGACAGCGCTCCACGGGGGCTGCACGGGGCTGAGCCTGACAAGACGCGGCATCTGCTGCTCCCCATCTCTCGCTTCCCATCTGCGGAACCTGCATCGCTGTGTCCTGTGTCCTCGTGGGGCTGTAGCACCTCCGCCAGCTCCGGGAGATGAGGAAGGATCTAAAGGAAAAGTGGATGGGTGGCTTCAGTCATGAACAAACCCATGGCATTTTGTCTGGCAGTGTTTAGGAGACATGCAGCTGTTAGGGTTCACCTGGACGCAGGTGTTACCACATGTGCTGTCTGGCGCCACAGCAGGTTGGTCAGAGCCCAGCCAAGGAGCTGTGAGGGTGGTTCAGCCGTGACCGTGTCCCTCAGGCAGGTGACCCTTGGCAAAGGGGTGTCAGCGGCTGGGGGCTCCCAAGGGTGACCCTTGGCAAAGGGGTGTCAGCGGCTGGGGGCTCCCAAGGGTGACCCTTGGCAAAGGGGTGGCCATGGCTGGGGGCTCCCAAGGGTGACCCTTGGCAAAGGGGTGTCAGCGGCTGGGGGCTCCCAAGGGTGACCCTTGGCAAAGGGGTGTCAGCGGCTGGGGGCTCCCAACGGTGACCCTTGGCAAAGGGGTGTCAGCGGCTGCTGACGGTGAGGGGGGGCCAACCAGGAGCCCCCCGCTGATGTCAGCACTGACATCACGCCAGGTGCGTCAGCTGGGACACGGCTCGTTGGCTTAATCAGGACTGTGCAAACACACACTATATTTGTTCACTCCCTTCCTTAAAAATACTAAAAGAGGAAAAACTGCACAAAATCTGGTGCCTAATTAAGAAAATAAGTTTCCGCTATGGTGACTTTTGTAATTTTGGCCAATGTTGGCTCCTTAAAGACTTCTAATTAGTACATTCCCTGTTGTCTTTGTCTTCATATGTTCATTTTTGCATTAATACCTCTTTTCATAAGTAGTGCAAATATAATCTTCCTTCTGTTTACAGAAAGAGAAAAAAAGATCTTGTTTCAACATAATGTCATTAAAAATGAATATTTTACAGATAAGCTCATAGCTGGAGGGGCTTTCTTTTTGCAGGATTATTCCCTCCTATTTCATAAAATTAAAGGGCAGCAAAGATATCAAGTACTTTCTAATACCATTAAAAAGTTGACCAGTTTAATTGACATTTCTAAATAGGATTAATTTAGCAATTGAGAGAGATGAAACGTTGCTAGGACTGGGAAGTAAAGGTTGTAGCTCATGAACATGACAAAACGTGGCCAGAAACAGCAGTGGGCTCCGAACGCCCTGCTGATCTCTCAGCACGTCCTGCACAACTCCTGAGACAGTAACTCGGACTCAACCTCGTGCTGTCTCAGATCCGGATGAAATGGGGAATGACAATCATTAGAAATGTTGCTGAGCTGGTGGAACTGGGCAACCTGGCGCAACGTGAAGGTGCTGAGCCCGTCACGTCCGCTGGGGCGGCCTGAGGAACGAGGGGTGAGAGTGGCCAAAGTGCAGCCCCCAAGGAGAGGAGTGTTCACAAGATCTATCCTTTCGCTTTCCCGCACAGGTGACCTGCTCCCGAGCTAATGCTCACACTTTAAACACAATACTGAGGATTAATATCCTTTCCATTTAGGCAAGGACTACTCACTACCAATGATGGGATTATTTTGTGTTTGAGCTATGTCTGAAATAACATTTTCCTCAGCATGTAAACAGCTGTGAAGATACGAGAGTGGTAGGAAAAGCATGTTTACTTGGCTGGTTGTTCTTTGTTCTGTTTCTCTTTTTGAGGAAAAAAACATAGCTGAAATGTTGAACACCCTAAAATATTCCTTAGAGTTCATTGTAGATGGAATAAATGATCCATCCCTTAGGAGGTCATCCTATCTGTGCTTCTATCATCATAACTTCATTATGTTTTCTTCTCAGGTGTAGGAAGATATTCAGGCTGACCATTATTCTTCAGAGGTTGCACAGACCAACTCATCTTTAAAATCAGTTATGAAGAGAGAGAAACCCTGGTTTTTAACTTGGGGAGCTGGGGCTTTGCTGTGGTGGAACAGCAGCGAGTTCTGCAGAGCTGGGGGGCACCAGGGAACAAACCCCCTCTGCCCTGTCCCTGCGCTGGGGACCTGGGTAGAGCGGGCAGAGAAACCCCCAGCGCTGGGCAGGGATGGGGGGACAGGGACACAGGGCTCGGAGAGGGATGGGGGACAGGGACACAGAGCTCAGGGAGGGATGGGGGACAGGGACACAGGGCTCGGAGAGGGATGGGGGACAGGGACACAGGGCTCAGGGAGGGATGGGGGACAGGGACACATAGCTCGGAGAGGGATGGGGGACAGGGACACAGGGCTCGGAGAGGGATGGGGGACAGGGACACAGGGCTCAGGAAGGGATGGGGGACAGGGACACAGGGCTCGGAGAGGGATGGGGGACAGGGACACAGGGCTCAGGGAGGGATGGGGGACAGGGACACAGGGCTCGGAGAGGGATGGGGGACAGGGACACAGGGCTCAGGGAGGGATGGGGGACAGGGACACAGGGCTCGGAGAGGGATGGGGGACAGGGACACAGAGCTCAGGGAGGGATGTGGGACAGGGACACAGAGCTCAGGGAGGGATGTGGGACAGGGACACAGGGCTCGGAGTGGGATGGGGGACAGGGACACAGGGCTCGGAGAGGGATGTGGGACAGGGACACATAGCTCGGAGAGGGATGGGGGACAGGGACACAGAGCTCAGGAAGGGATGGGGGACAGGGACACAGAGCTCAGGGAGGGATGTGGGACAGGGACACAGAGCTCAGGGAGGGATGTGGGACAGGGACACAGGGCTCGGAGTGGGATGGGGGACAGGGACACAGGGCTCGGAGAGGGATGTGGGACAGGGACACATAGCTCGGAGAGGGATGTGGGACAGGGACACATAGCTCGGAGAGGGATGGGGGACAGGGACACAGAGCTCAGGAAGGGATGGGGGACAGGGACACAGGGCTCAGGGAAGGATGTGGGACAGGGACACAGGGCTCGGAGAGGGATGGGGGACAGGGACACAGGGCTCGGGAAGGGATGGGGGGACAGGCACACAGTGTCACGGCTCCTGCCCGTCCTCAGCGCAGTCCCCCGGCATTTACCCACTCGTGCAGCTGAAGTGCTCAGCTCAGCCGTGCTCTGTCAGCGCTGGGTGGAGGACACCGCAACGCTGCAAAACAACCGCTCTTAAGTGGCTTCTGGGCATGCTGCTTTTAAAATACGAGTTTCATCTCTTTTGTGTGGTGTTCCAGGTCACTGGTCCTTTGTTCCACTTCTGTGAGCCCTTGTTGGATGACTGCCATCTCTCATCCTTCTTTGATTATTCCCAGCTTACTGAAGAAGCTGCTCTCTGCAGATCACTTAATGAGGAGGATTTCCTCCTGCGGGAAACCTTCCATCTCTTCCCTTCCAGTGTCGGGGTGAATGTTTCCTTGGCTGGACAGGAGCCACATTCAACTGTTTTGTTTCTTTAATTCTTAGCAATGAAGTTTCCCTCCATTAGTTTAGTGTGAAGTGACAGTTTACAGCATCTCCCCTGGAACCGTTTTAAAGAAAACAGAGAAATGCATCAGATGCTATGAAAACTGCATCTCGCTGGAGACACGTTTCTGTTCGGCTCCTCTTAGGATGGTTTTATTAGTGCTTTAATAAAGCCGTTTTCATTCCCGTGTCAAAGTTACAGCTGGTCTGAGATTTTCACAAAGTAGCACTAAGAGTGAGAAGCCAAAGTGGTGCCGGAGGCACCGGGGGGTTCAAGGGGGGTTTTGATTTCTTCCTGCTCTTTGGAAAGCAAGAGAGATGGCGGGACAGGGGGATGGAAGCACTGCTGGCGGGTCACCGGGGCACCGGGAGGGAGCGGGTCCGGGTCCGGTGGTGGCACTGGCCATGTCCCCCTGCTCTCACCAATGGCTCCCCCAGGGCTGTTTCTGTCTGTCCCGGCTGCTCTGGAATGGGGGGGTTTCCCCTTCGTTCTGGTGGGTGGGTGGTGGGCAGGACCACGTGCTCGCGGTGTCCTCGGCGTGGGGCCGTGAGGACACGGGCAGGAGCCGCCCTGCCCCCCGCCTGCCCGGAGCAGCCCCGCTCCTCCTGACGGGCTTTGCGAGGGCAGGACCAGCTGCCGCTTCCAGGCTGCTGCCTACTGTTAGCATTTGTTTTCTAAATCGCGTTAAAGAGGAAAAACCTTCCCTGGAAACTGAAAGGCAAATCATAACAATTAAATGCAAACTCTCTTGGATCTCTGTTCATACCCGGGTAAAAGCTGCCTAAAATCAGTTTATGTAGTATTCTTTCTTACTTCTCAACATGCTTTTATAGTCCAAAATGCAAAATTAACCCCCACTAGCAAGTCTGGATTAAGAGCTGATGGAACATAAGCTCAAGGTGCGTGCCAGGCGCGTTCCCAGGAAAACGATGCCATTTCAATGCAAAGGTGTTTCGGGTACGTTTCTGTGCTCGTTTTCACTGCCGCTCGCACTCTGAAGGGAGAAGTAAGAATGTTTTTATCCCATTTGTGGCCAGTGCTCACCCACCCTCCTGGGCAAAGGATCAAAAGCAGAGCAGAGCAGATGTGCTGCTGAGTGCAACGACGTGTCCTGTGCACCCCAATATTCATTATGGAGCTATTAATTCAGAACTTACTAGCAGTAACACAAGCTTCTGTGCATGATGATGCTGTCTAAAAAAGGTGTGTAAGTTGGTTTCAGTAAGACTGACGTATGTAGAAACAATAGTGCCAAGATTCTTTTTCCCTCCTTGGTGTTGCTGGTTTTCTGTGGATTTTTGAACAAAACCAGAGTTTTGCTGTCGTTCCAGTTCTGTTCTGCCTGCTCTGCTCCAGGTCGCATTGATGATGTGATATTCCTCCCTATTTTCAGGAAAAGGTCTGCTCAGTAAATTATGCAATTTTAGTTTTTACCCTTTTGCTTTTTCTGCAATATTAGCAAATACCACAGAGATCAGGGCAATTCAGAACCTGTGGGGTGTTATCTCAATTTGGTCTTTCGTTTTTATGTCCTGTTTTTTCAGAGGGACTGGAATTTCTGCTCAGGGTCAGCCCACCGTTGTTGGGAATAACAGCAATTTCCATCCCTTCTTGTATCTCTTCCTTCTCTGTGGGGCCTTTTTTTCTTCTTCCTTTTTTATTTTTAATTATTTTTTTCCTTTTCTCAGTTGTTTCTCTCTAATGTTACCATGTCCATCATGCACTCCTCGGATATATTTTCCAGATTAAATGCTGCAGACCAGTAGAGTTGAGCAGGTGCATGTTGCTGTGTCCAGCTCTGCTGAAAGCTGCAGCAGATGGGGGTTGAACCGCCATAAACGTGGCCGCTGTAACACCCTGTTCATCTCGCCGAGGGGTTCTGTGTGTACAGCCACTATTGAAGTGTTCTATGCTCATTTTCCTGTGAGGGTCACCACCGTTGCTTTTCAACTATATGATTGTTTTATATTTTATAGACAAAACATCTTCCACTACGCTGCCACACTTGGATATTTCCAAGACAAAAGTGAAACAGAGACCCAGGGCTGAAACGCAACTTGTACTCCTTTCATTTTCAACATTCGGTTTTCCATTTGTCTTGCAATCACAGGGTTGTTTACTCGGTTATTTTACATTTCAAGTAAATTTTCTGGTGGACAATGAAGGTTTCTGAGCAAACGAGACCCGAGGGCTCATTTCCGCCCTGGCTGAGGCTGCTGCATGCACTGCAGCTGCTTCCACTGCAGACCGGGGCAGACGTGAAGCAGCTCTTGAGAACATCTCCCCTAATCACAGTGAGCGTGTCTTCTGAAGTGGGAGATGTCGCAGCCATTAACATGACTAGGAGTTCTCACATACAGCAATAAATACTTTGGGTTTTTTCCCATCTTGATCCACCGGGCTGTCTAGAATAAATGAATCATGATTTATTTTTTATTAAGTCAATGATCTAAGTGCAGATATGAGATGGGTGCTGTTGCAAGATGGCTGTGATCTTTTCTATCTGTGCGCAATGTGTTCTTTCCCGCAGTTGTTATTGCTGTGATATAGGCAGCAGCGGTTATCTGATGATCCATGACCCAAGCCTTCCTCCAGTCTGGGACCCGTTTTGCCACAGCTTGCTTCACACCAATTTCCTAATTTCTCTTGAAAATACAAATGCCAGACTCCTGCTGCTCTGTTCTGAATACAACACACTGTCCTTGGCACATTTTGGGGGGGTGATCAAATAAAGTCTCCATCTTTTCCTTCAAACCTCTCGGCCAGTTTATCCCAGTCTGCTGTGCCCAGAGAACTGGGTGGCCTTTGCTGTCCCCAGAGTACGGGGGTTCTTTGCTGTCCCCAGAGTACGGGAGTTCTTTGCTGTCCCCAGAGGATGGGGGTTCTTTGCTGTCCCCAGAGGATGGGGTTCTTTGTTGACCCCATAGGATGGGGGGTCTTTGCTGTCCCCAGAGGACAGGGGTTCTTTGCCCGTGCAGCTGCTGCTCTGCTGCCAGGTCCTGTGTCCTCGCAGGGAAGGGACCTGTGCCCTCACCTCTGCAAAACCTCTGCACTGCTTTCCTGAATCTCATTTCAAGGGGCTTCAGTTGTCTTAAGTTTCCTTCTCATCTGAAATCAGCTTCCAAGTTATCCGGGAACCCGTCACTCCATCAGGCTCCGGTTTCCAGCTGAGGAAAACACGTCAGTCTTCCGAAGGTGTGTGAGGTGGTTTGAACACAAACGTCCTCCAGCCTGCCGGTCAGTCTGGGCCAGGCTCGCCTGCGCGAGCGCTGCGCCCAGCGCTGCCCCCGCTGCCCCCCGGCCTGGGCTGCGCTTCCCACGGGGGGTCTGGGCTCACGCAGCGTTCGCCCCGGCAGCCGCAGCCTGGGGCGACGGGAGCAGCGTGAGGCAGCCGGTGCCACCGCGTCCCCCTGCGCGGGAGCCGGGGCGCTTTCAGCGCGGTAGTTCCCTGTCCCAGGATCCCTGTGGACACCGTGGTGTGTGGAGCAGCTGTCGCGTCCATCTCAGCGGCATTTAGCGCAGCTTCTCTTGCACATCTCTGCTCAGCATCCACGTGCTGCTCTTGCCCAAACCACCTTCCGTGCTCCTGTCAGCAGCATTTCCACGCTGGGAAACGTCTGTCAAGAGCAAAGAGCAGTGGCTGGCTGAGCATGCTGCAAATTGTCACTATTAGCCTTCCAGGTCTTGACAGAATTTTGCCCATACAGTTCCAGGTTGGTGACGGGAAATGTGGATGTAGGAGGCGGGCGGGTGGGGATGCAGCAGGTCCAGTGCTCCTGCACTGACACAGCCACGGGGACCGGGCTTAAAAACAAGCGCAGACGCAATAAAGGGTCTGAGTTACCCCGGGTGCTCTGCCAGCGCTGGGTGTCGGGCAGAGGATTCCCTTGGTTCACCTGAAAAATGTTGCAAAGTCAGATCATTATTTATCCTTTGTGTAGTTAAACCTTACTTGTTGCAAAGTATCTACATTTTTCTGACTGCCCTTTTCCTCGGCTTCAGGCACACAACAGCAATTAGCGTGCCGAAGTGCCTGTTTTTTAAACATGTACAAGCAGTCAAAAATCTGACCTGTTATTCTTCCCCGGCATTGCCTCATCGAGAGCTGCCAGCGGCAGGACCGTGTGCCACGGCCCCTCGGCTGGGCCGCCATGGGGACACGGAACAGCACCGGCCCCGCTGCAGCACCCATCGGCGTCACCATATCGCCTGTTTGTATCACCACAGCGCCCAGGAGTGTCACCACAGTGCCCATGAACATCACCACAGTGCCTGTTTGTATCACCACAGTGCCCATCGGAGTCACCACAGTGCCCATCGGCATCACCACGGTGCCCGTTTGTATCACCACATCGCCCATTGGCATCACTGCCACCTGGCACCGCTCTGAGCCGGGGCCTCGGCCACCACACACTGCAGCCAGTGGCCCCCACAAAGCTTCCAGCCACCCTGTCTAGATATATTATTGATTTCATATATATAATAGGTAGGTGGATATTATGTATATTATATAATATATTATATATATTTTTTTATATATACTGGAGGTATTATCAAAGCTTACTGCCAAGATTCATGTCTTCTGTACTTCTTTTGTTGTTATTTGTATTTTATAGCAACCTATTTCAAGAATCACTTTATTCCTCCCAGCCCTTATTTGCGGTGTCTTTCAGTGCTCTGGGAAGGAACCCCATCTCTCCTGACTTACACGTGCATTTTCTGCTCTTCTATGAACCCTCTTGCTAAAGAAATTTGGTGGAATTATTAGGAAAAAATCTAACTATTCCATCCTGAGGCACTTAACCTTCTGCTTTCCCAGAGAGACCCTTGGGAGAGGGTGCCCTGTCCTTGACTCGCCGCAGACACCGAGCGGGATGCTTCATTAGACACGGACTCGCTGGAGTCGCTGCACAGGGCGTTGTGAAGCTGCTGCTCAGCGTTCGTAAGCCTGGACTACATATTAATACTCAGCATTGTGCCGTGCCATTAATTTCCTAGAACACAAGACTAAGTGGCAATTATTAGTAATGCCCATTTATTATAACCATTTTATTTTTCATGTCCCTTAAACGTTAATCATTCCTCTTATTAGGATTGGGTTGGTTGCATAGATGTGAAATAAATTGCATGGGTCTGTGTTCAGTCAATGATTTTAATTTTTACCCCTCTTTTTTATATTCTATCTATGCAAACGCACCGTTTAAGATTATTCTGAGTGTTTAATAGACTCTCGTGCCAAAGTGTCACATGCAGTTCCCCGAGACTCTAAAATAACTGAGTGGTGTTGTGCATTGCAGGTGCATTGCATTCCCTGCACAGCGCACCTCGGCAGCAGGGCAGTACAGAGTGATCACTGGGGAGGAGTGCGTGCATCCCGTTGCACTGACAGCTACACACAGCGCTGCGCCTGCAAGGAAAGGGCAGTGACTGACCAACAGATTTTGTAGGATGAAAATCTCTATTTGGATCTGTATTGACAAAGCTCTTGGGTAGAGACATTCAGCTGGTCAGATTACAATTCTTTTTGAAGAACAGCACTGATGTGAGCAGAAATGTTTGGCACAGAACCCATGTCCTCAGAAGGTGTTAATTTCACTAGAAAACTTACAATTTTATGTCTATTGCATACATAGACATTTTAAAAATGAAATCTCAAAGTTAATTAAATTAATTGATTTTAAAACCTCAGAGATAATCCCGTCTGTGCAGAGTTCCCCCTCCTTCCATCATCTTTGTCCGGAGGGATCAGGGAAGAGGTGGGAGCGCCAGCCCCGCTGAGCGCTGCACGGGCACCCGGCACCACCGCGTGGGTCCCTGGGGTGAGGCTGCCCCGCCAGCGGGGGGTGTGGACAGACAGACAGACGGACGTCATGGAGTTGTAGAATCACAAAGAGCTGAGTTTTGAAGGCACCTCGAAAGATCACCTGGTCCAATGTTTCTGGGAAAGGGACCCCAGGTGAGTTAAACCACCACCCTGTGCATCACACGCTGAAAACCTGCAGCAACGGAGACTCCACCTGTCCCTGGTGCTCTCATGGTAAAAAAGTTCTTGCTTATACTGAGATAGAACTTCCCCCAGTGCAACTTGTACCTGTTGCCCCCTGTCTTCTCCATGTGTGTCCTTGTGAAGAGGGGGCTCCATCCCCTTCACAGCCACCCTTAGGTACGGGAACGCTGGGATGAGCTCCCCTCTGAGCCTTCTCTTCTCCAGGGAGAAGGGACCAAACTCCTTCAGTATCTCCTTCTAGGGCAGGTTCTCCTGTCCTTTGACCGTTGTTTGTCCTTGTGAGCATCATTAGCTTGTGGCCTAAATTAATTGTTTCTGCAATTCTTGCTCCTTCACTTAATTGTTCCCTTTTGTTGTTGTTGGTTGGTTGGGTTTGTTTTGTTTTTTCTGGGCTACTAAAACACTCACCACAATCTGTCTTTAAAGGAAAGCAGGAGACAAAATCCTGAAGTGGGTTCTGGAAGTGCCTGTTGCAATCATTTGCAAGTCAGCAAGTTCCTGACCATTTGATGCTATTAAATACGTTTGGGTCATTCTGTCCTCTTGCGTGACACATGGGAAGAATCACTCTCTGTTCCTGTTCCACTCTCGTTTGGCTGGTGCACTCAGGAATTAGCCTGTTTTGTACGTTGTGAACACAGTCCAGTCCCAAAAGTGAAGCCTCAAAGACTCCAAGTCTCTTCCATGGCCAATTTCAGACTCTGGAGAATGAGAAAATAACCATGTAGGCAAAAGATTACCAGGCAATTACTTCTGATTGTTTCTATTTCTGCCTGCGTAGAAAACCAGGAAACAGGATTTACTGTTGAACAATTGCTTTAATAAAGTCAGTCAAAGTTTCACCTTGTTGCAAGATGAGTGCTGTTTGAACTGAGAAACTACAGAAGCGGTAATCCAAAACACTTGACCTTGAACACAACATCATCTGTTTCTAGAGCCTTAAATCGATGAATGGAAACACTTTTAACTCACCAGCACACTCGTTTTGCTTGGATCCCACATCATCCCCACAGGAAGGGCATTACATGTGCTATTTCAGTTTCACATGGAGAATTAGCGTCTATTTTCAAACGTGTTGTGAGGATGGGGGTTTGGGTGTGCAGGCCTGCGGGGCTCAGGCTCAGCTTGGGCGGGTTTCATCCCCTCCGGTGTGGTTCCTGCTGTGAAATACGCCGTGCTCTCTCTTTGTACAGCTCTTGTCCGTGGGCAGACGACAGCGCTGCATGTGCATGTGCCCCCGCAGCGGCTCTGCCTGCACGGCACCGTCCTCCATCAACAAGGTCTTGCGTCCTCCCTGTTCCTATCCCAGGGGCTGTGACCGAGGAAGGGGTGACAGAGTCATTTCCCTGCGCTCTCCTGGCTTGTGGCTCCCATGGAGCTGTGGGGAGCCAAGAGGCAGGAGACGTCCCGTCCCACGGGGACACAGAGAGGGGTTCATGTGTGTACCCCATTGTCCCCAGCGCCGCTGCCAGCCCAGCCCATGTCAGCCCTGCTCTGCCGTCCTCGCCTGCTCCCGGCTCTGCTGCTGGGTCTGAGCCCCAGACACACCTGCGGGTCCCCACTGCGGGTTCTCACCCATCGCATCAGCCCACCACACACCTCATGGTCGGAATTACCCTTCCCTCCGCTTCCTTTGGGATTCAGGCTGAGAGGAGACACTTAGAGAATCCTTGACCTTCGTGGGTCTCTTATGACTCATTAACCTGGAAGATGGATGGAGAGAGGTCCTGCAGCCTGGTGGTGCAGCTCTTGCATTTCATTTCTGTGCATCTCTAATTCAGCTGCTGTTCTGCTCTTTTTTCTGGCAGTATAACATTATTGCATGAGGTGGAAGTGTAGCAAAGGTCAGCTTTCCCATATATCTGTGCAGTTGAACAATCTCTGCCCTTTATTCTCACACATTTGCATAATGTGTGTGTAATGGAGGTGCAAAATTCTGCCTTCTTATTCCAAAACCTGCAAGTGAGTTTGTCACAGTGTCTACTTCTTTAATGAAATAATGTTGTACTAATGTGTAACCTTTGGGAATGACTCTGACAACACATTATAGTATGGCAGAGCTTTACATTTTGTAATTTTTATATTTTTTTCAACATTTTGCTTTGCTCTTAGGTTGAAGAAAACTCTTCCCTTGCCACAGGGCTGCCACAGAGCCCTCGGTGAGGCAGCGCTTGCTGCCCAAGGGTACAGCCACATTGGACTGAACCATTCCTGGTGTACTTCAGTGCAAGTCAGCCCATCAGTCACAACGAATCAACTTCACATGTGAGCTTCTTGGTGAGAAGTCCAATTCAGAGCAACATTTGGGTGGTTTCCTTTTTGCAGGTCTGCTAAAGCACCAGATTCATCAGCCTGAACTGCTGATTACCAGCAAGAGCCCCGGTTTTGAAGGTCCAGTGGGTGTTTGTTCTTCAACACTGCCCTTCAGCCCCGCGGCTGCAGCGGGTCACCCCGGGCTGTCCTGGCCACCACCACCCACCCGCGGCCCTGGGCACGGGGAACCGTCCTGCTGTCCCTGGGCACAAAGCAGAGCAAGCCAAGTCCTCTGTCTGTGTTGATAGAGAAGAGCACTTTCTGTAGCAGGTCCTTGCATGCCCAGCCCGCGAGTCCAACGTGACCCGTTGCACAGCTGTGCCCGCTTCAAATATTCAGCGTGAGGTGTAAGGTGCCGTGTCAGCGGCTCCCGGTGCGGGTATCGCTGCGTGTGAGAAGAGAGCTGAACATAAATAAAAGAAAGATGTTCAACATTTCCCTACACGTGACTAAACATGGAGTGCTGCCTGGATGAGAAATCGTTTGGGGATGCACAGAAAGGAGACAGAAGGAGAAACTGAGAAAAACGAGACAAGGAACACAGAGGAAGGGACAGAAATGTGGATCTTTCCAGCAGCAAGATTAATAATGAATTTCTTGCTCCTGATCTGAGAACAGAATGCAGCTGCTGCTGGGTATTACACCCTGGAAAGAAAAAAAAGGTTTCTCATTTACTTCCTCCTTGATAACTGTGTGTACCAAAACGCATTACCCACCGTCACTAATCAGCCGGGCTTGGCATGTGCACACGGCCAAAACTGGAGAAAGATGGATTGTAACATTAGGTCTCTGAAGATATATTTCCCTGGAATGCACCGTCAGTTTTCTCCAGGCTAGAACGGGTGGGTGTCACCTGGTGAGGGTTTCTGGGGGTGTCAGGGATGTGGAAGAAGGGCACTCACACATCACCCCTGAGAGCGCTGGCGTTAAAGGACGAGAATGTACAGCAAATGCTGCTCCTGGTGAGCACAGCTTTCTGCACCTTCCCTGTGGTTCCAAGGAAATAACCGCCCACCTGTGCCGCCCAGGTCAATAAACCATCCAGGTGAAAGCACGGGACAGCCCATCTGCTGCACTCACCCCTGTGCTCAGCTCAGGTGTCGCTGCTGGGCCACAACCTCTGCACCATCCGCAGCAAACAGCACGGGGGCCCTGCCCACGTCCCTCTGTCACAAGGGTCTCTCGTGGGATCCCCGGGTGGAGGAAGCAAAGACATCTTCCCGGAGTGGGACACACACCCGTGCGGGAAGCGGCTGCAGGTATCGTGGGCTGCCCGGGCAGCGCTGCACACTGCGGCTCCTGGGGGGATGTACATTGAAGGGATGAAGCACCGAAACTGGAAAGGTTGTGTGCGTGCAGAACACAGGCCGGTGAAAATCAGCGAAGACTTATTACAGATGTGCTCTCAGAGTTTGGCTTGTGTTTATGTCGAGTTAACAGCTGATAAACCATGAGAGCCAGTGGAAGCCCCAGAGAAGGGAAACGCTGCGGTGCTGCTCTGCCCTCCCGCACACCCATCTCCGTGAGCCCTGAGGTGTGGGAAAGCCAGTCTGGGATCCTGACATACCGCAGCATCCTGCTAAGCGAGGAGAAGTCAAACCCGAGCAATTAACGCCGTAAGCAATGAGCCGCTGTGAGCAGTTGGCACGGCCAGTCTGGCTGGTGCGTGCGGAGGGAAGGAGGGCAGCGGGGGCTGCTCCTGTGAGCCCCTGTACCCGCTGCAAGGGGAAGGGTCCCGACATGCGCCTTCGGGAAGCAGCTGAACTTCAAGGTGCTCGGCTGCTTCCGTTTGCTTGTTTGCATGCCTGCCCCCCACCACCCCAGCCCTTAAAAGCTCTTATGATGGTTTAATTACAGGAGTGCATAGACACAAGCAGAGTTTAACTACAGGTCTCACAAAGTATAAGTGGAATAAAAGAATGAGGATTGAGCTGCTAATTGTCCACAGTATTATCGAATTTTCGCCTGGCCCTTTGGCCCCGAAAGGCACAGGACTCTGCCGCTCTGTCCCAGGAGACCTGACACCCAGGGCAGGAAGCACAAGGCATGTCAGGAGGCAAAGGAGAGCTTTCCTGAGCCAAGAGTAACAGCAAATGTAGTCTGATCTCTGCGATGGGAAGAAGAAAAGCAGCATTTCATAACAGCTGTGTTACTGGGTTATTATAAGTACAGAGCACACATGAATTTTTAAAATTTACAGCATAGCCTCGGAAGAAAGGGGAAAACCCTACTCCCAAATGAACGAAGTCTTCATCCTCCTGGTCACAAAGTGCCCACCCAGTTTGCCTGTTCCCAGGCACTGCGGTTGTCTGACACTGTGGGAAGCTATTTTAATAATGAATGATAAAGCCTGGATCATTATGCGGAATCTCATTAAGAACCCGTCAGCCGGCCTCTCAGATGAATCCCGTGCTTGTTCGCCACTTAGGCACAAAGGAACAGAGCTTTCCTGTGCCGTGCCCTGCAGGATAACCCTTCCCTGCAATCCGTCACCCGGGTGCACATTCCCGCACGCTTCGGATGCTCACTTGTGTTTACTTGTCTTTTCAATGAAGTGCATGTATTTTGCAGTGGGTTTCTCAGCCCGCCGGCCGCTCTCGGGGTGTCTCCAGCAGCTTTTCCGGGGCGCAGCAGCGCGGCTGGGAAAGAGAAATCTCTTTTCCTTAGGAAACGGGGCTAATGGCCAGACCTTGCCAGCAGTTCCGTTTCTGGACTAGCCGTGCCCTGCCTCGCTGGCTGGAAACTATTTATCCAAGCCAAAAAGGTCTTTATGAACACCTAGTCTGCTCTTGGTATCGGCTGCTCCAGCAAGTCTGTGTCAGTAACTCCTGCTGCAAGCCCAGTTCCTGGATGGGAACCAGAGTACATATTTTGGGCTGTCACTTTTAGCAGGTAGTGTTACAGTAATAGTGCCATGCAAATTGTCTCAGCAGTTAATTACAGTCTGTATTAGCTATAGATTGATTTTCTATTTCTTTCTCTGCTGCTTTTAAAGTTATTTTCTTTAATTTCGCTTTTTATAACTTCTGGAAATTCAAATTCAGCCCTCGGAGTCTCGCTCCGCTCTTCCCTGGGGTGTCGGAGGGCTGTGGGGCCGCACCCCCGCCGAGATCCGGAGCTTTCAATCGGGCAGTTGATGGCTCGTTAGCACCTTTTGTGTCCCGCTGGGACCTGGGGCCGCCCCACCCCGCTGAGCGAACGCCTGACAATGCCCTGCGGACGTATTTCTGTGCCGAAACGGACACGTTTAGTTTTAATGAATACGGGAGTCGCAGGGTGCAAGCTGCGCGCAGTTTGCTCCGGGGCCGCCGCCATTGAGAGCGGGGCTAAAGCGGCGCTGAAGCGGGGCCGCTGCCCGGCGCAGCAGGACGGGCTACCCACAGCCTTTGTTATTCTCATCCACAGCCTTTGCTATTCTATCCACCTCATCCAAGGAAACTGAACGGTGCGAGTGTTGTCTGGGTGGTTCGGTGCGTTACCCACCCCCGAAAACACGCACAGTGATAACAGTACACACCTTAGGGCCGCAGTGGTTCAGGACTGGGCTCCAGGGGAAGGTGTTAACTAGGTGTTAAACACTAATTAACTCTACAACTGATACCAATGGGGCTTCCTAAATCACCACTTTCACCAAAACAACAAAAGAGCTATCTGAAACCTGGCCATATTGATCTTAATCCTTCAGAAGGGGGAAGGCGTGAGTGCTGACGGATTTTGGATTACATTCCCCTTCCTTGTACCCCGTTCTCTCCTCCCTTTGCCCCTCCTGTTGCTTGTATTGGTTTCTGTCATACGGTTTCGGTTCCCAGTTAAAGCTGGTTCAAACTTATTGTTCCCTCGCAGTTACTCTGGGATGTCTCTGTGACAAGAGTCCGAGGGGACCAGGTATCCGCTCCCGCACCCGCCGAGCGCGGCGCGGAGCTGACCCCGCTGCGGGGTGCGTGTTTGGTACATCACGACGGACTGTTAAATTGCATGTTGTCAAGCTGAGCAAGTTGATACAACTGACGGAGGTGGAGGATCTGCTTTGTTAAGTGTCCTTGTTTTCCAGGAGGGTTCCCTGACAGCGTCGCAGCCAGAGTAAGATCTCCCGTCACCTGCAACACGGTGAACAGCAGTGACATTTCGAACATCCTGTGCCGGGAAGGAAACCCCAAAGCTGTAGAGACTTAGGTCTATTATTTGAAATATACCCCCAAGTTTGTGAAATGTAATGATTTGAAAATATCCTTAATTTCAAAATACACTGCCTTCTTAGAACGAAATGAAAAGAAGAACGTTTAACAAATGCAATGTATCTGGAATAACTTGGCAGGGAAAACTCGCCATTGACGTATTCAACAACAAAATTAAAACAAAATTCAGAGTGAAAAAAAAGGATGTTATGTAATACAAATGGCACTGATTAAGAAGTGTAGCCTCAAGAATTCAAAGCCTATGTAGATAAATCATGGACACAGGAACATTTAGCAAAGACCAGTCTCTAACAAAATTCCTGTCCCAGCCACAACCACATTTTTCAGTGCAAAAGTTTCCTTATGAAGACCCCCAGTCGTCACCAACTTTTTAATCATGTATGCTTCCAATAGGTTTCCTATGTGCAAATCCAGGTTCAGGCCTGCAGTGGGGGAGATCCGATCCTGATGGGACAGGAAGGGGTCACAGACCCTCTCTGGGGCTCTGCAGCAGTTTCCATGTTCCTGCACATGAACCTCAGGCCTGAGCAGCTGACGCAGGTGGTGAAGGTGCTTGTGCACAGAGGAAGCTGCCCGAGGAGAAGCAGGAGGCAAGTAACTTAGCAAGATTGCTCCGGGTGGGTTTTAAAGCAACACAGTTATGCACAGGGCATCTACAGCGTGGCTTTCCAGAGCCCGGTCTCAAATCGGTTTCACACCGGTTTGAGGCGGGATTCATCCTGCAGCACCTGGCTTACTCCAGACTGCCGCTCTCAGAGAGGGGAATGGTCTGCTTTAGTCCCGTCCTAACTGACGGCCACGGCTGGGGAGGATGGAAGGACCAGGAGGGGATCGGAGTCCTGGTGAGGCAGCGGTTCCCCCGGGAGCTGCCAGGCTGCTCGGGGTGCTCCTGGCTCCCGAGGGACACTGTGGGGCTGCTCGGGGTGCTCCTGAGGGACACTGTGGGGCTGCTCGGGGTGCTCCTGAGGGACACTGTGGGGCTGCTCGGGATGCTCCTGAGGGACACTGTGGGGCTGCTCGGGATGCTCCTGAGGGACACTGTGGGGCTGCTCGGGATGCTCCTGAGGGACACTGTGGGGCTGCTCGGGCTGCTCCTGGCTCCCGAGGGACACTGTGGGGCTGCTCGGGGTGCTCCTGGCTCCCGAGGGACACTGTGGGGCTGCTCGGGGTGCTCCTGATGGACACTGTGGGGCTGCTCGGGGTGCTCCTGGCTCCCGAGGGACACTGTGGGGCTGCTCGGGGTGCTCCTGAGGGACACTGTGGGGCTGCTCGGGGTGCTCCTGGCTCCCGAGGGACACTGTGGGGCTGCTCGGGCTGCTCCTGGCTCCCGAGGGACACTGTGGGGCTGCTCGGGGTGCTCCTGAGGGACACTGTGGGGCTGCTTGGGCTGCTCCTGGCTCCTGAGGGACACTGTGGGGCTGCTCGGGATGCTCCTGGCTCCCGAGGGACACTGTGGGGCTGCTCGGGGTGCTCCCGAGGGACACTGTGGGGCTGCTCGGGGTGCTCCTGAGGGACACTGTGGGGCTGCTCGGGATGCTCCTGGCTCCCGAGGGACACTGTGGGGCTGCTCGGGGTGCTCCTGAGGGACACTGGGGCTGCTCGGGGTGCTCCTGAGGGACACTGTGGGGCTGCTCGAGGGGCTGTTTGCCTCCTTCCCCACAGGTTTTTTGCGACCGATTAGAGGGGGACCCTCAGCTGCCCCACTGTGTGTCACTGCAGCTGCCGCTCGCACAACTGCCGTGCTCTTGGGAAATGGAAAAGCTGTGCCCAGGAACACACATGCAACACACGCACACGTGCACATGTGTGCAGATATACACGTGTGCACATGTACACACATGTACGTGCCTGTGAGCACACACGCGGGAAAGCAGTGCGAGGACCGCCCGTCCCCTCCCGAGGGATCGCGCTGTTCCGCACCCTCCTCACAACCAGCCTCCATCTAACAGCTGTCACTGACCTGTTGTGACACCCGGCTCCGCCTCGGGCAGTGGGAAGGGGGATTGCATGACAAGAGACAGCTGCACTCATTATTTTTTTTAAGCTGGATTTTCAATTAAGCAATTTATTCCTTTTCTGTAAAAGGAAATAGAAAAGCCTTTCTGGCACAGAAAACCCTTAATTTGGTGTCTGAAATACTGTGACAGGACGGGTCTTGTGTCTGCAGTGTCCCTGTTAGCTCGTGTCCTTGGTGGATGACACGTCCCCTGATCAGGGTGAAAATTCTCAGGAGAAATCCCACTGCAGCAGTTTCCAGGTGTCCTGCAGCCAAGCCTCACTCCAGAAGCCGCTGTCCCCACAGCCCCATGGCTGCTGCCACCTCCGTGTCACCTGCACCGGCTCCTCCCCGGGCTCAGGGTCTCTCCAGCCCGTGGTGCCTCCAGGGTCCCTGGGGAAGGATGCTGTGCTGGCACCAGCTGCATCGCACAGACTGACGTGGGGTGGTCAGAACAGCCCAGCCGGACCCTCTGGAGTCCAACACCTGCACAGCAGCAGCTGCTCCCAACCACAATGGGGCTTCCAGAGCAACTGGGGAAGAACCAGGACCACGCTATCATCGGAAATGGGGAAAAAACCCAAGGACACAGGGGTGGTGGGTCCCCAGTGTGTGGGAGTTTATTTGTCACCTTCTGGCAGGTGACCTCTACCAGCAAGGACTTTCCAGCAGATACTAACTTAAGGAAATCTGGGCTGGCACCAGTCACACTCGTGTAAACTCCAGAGCTCCTTCACTGGCAGCTTGATGCTGTTGTGAGGGACAGATCTCCTTTCCCCACCAGTGGGGATGTCTTCTTCCCCCTTGGAATACTCTCCTTCTGCTGAAATGTTGTTCTTCTGTTGACCTACAGCTAGTAGAATTGTTGTTTTCTCAGTGGAATTGTTGGTTTCTCATGTGGAACCCCCTGGTAGGCATAGCGAGGTGCTCTGCGATGTTCTCTACACAGTGATCATCACCTGTGTTGCCAACAGATGAGGCTGTGGCAGTGAAGTCTATACTTTCCTTTTCTGCGCTCGTCGTTCCGCAAGTGCAGCTATTGTTTAAGAAAGCACTCATGGCAATTTCTGTGCTGTGGAAAAGGGCAGTCAGCTGGTTTATTGACAGCATGATGGCTTTAAATGGTGGGGCAGAGTGTGACAGGTCCCCGGTCCTGATGACAGCGAGATTAAAATGGACCTGTAAGAATGGTTCAGAAGAAGTCGTCAGACAAAAAACTGTGTGCGAGAAAAAGAAGGTATGGGAAGAGTTACAGAATAAAATGTTGAACTGCTCAAATGTCATGCTCAGATGGAGATTATTATGAAATAACTGCACTCTCCTGGATCCCTGTGGTTTGATTTTCTTCTCGTGGGCCTCAGTAAAGAGCAGAGTTTTCCGCATCCTCTGATTGCTGCCCAGGAGCTGCACGATCACAACTGCACAATATCTTTCAATTAAAAGAAGTCGCTGTTGACTTGGTGCTTTTTCACAACATCTGGAGCGCTGCATCCAGCTGTGACACCGTAAGGGGTTTGGATGGAGACCCCCGAGCTCCCTTCCCACACACATCCTTCTGTGGCTCTGTAGTTTTTTCCACATTATTCCATGTTCAGTGTTATCAGCACAATTTCTCTGGTTTGTCATTCACTTCTTCACCAGAAGTGGAAACCCCTCAACCCCCATTAGATTATTCAAGGTAAAACACTCAAGTATTACACTCCGAAAAGCATGAATGGGAGGAAATGTGCTTGCTTAGATTTTAGTTGGCTTTCACAGCAACAGACCCGCGTGGCATCCGTGGAGAGCTGCTCCTGCTGCTGGAAGCTTCAGGGTGACAATATCTTGCCACAGGAAGTCACTTTTAACGTGGAAATGAATTAGTCTGTGTCTGTGGTTGCTCAAGAAGATCAGGTGAGTCCTTGCCATAGTCTGGTCAGGCCTGTGAGTGACTGAGCAGAGAATCAGCAAGAACCTAAGTTCCATGCCCATAGTTACTGGTGTAATTTTATCCAAGTAAGAACACAGGAAATTTCAAAGAAAAATATTATCAGATATCAGAGTGGGCAACTTCTAGTTAAAAATAAAACTTTTATTTTCTTTGTTCCTCAGGTATTTAGTCCATGTTAATCCATCCACACAACTCTATGGTTGGTTTTACTACGGCATTTGTTGTTAGGCATTTCCATCCCCACACTGCTGCTGTTGTACCTAAAAGCTGTCAGTGTACGACTCATCCCGCTCCCCACGGGCCGGGGAGTTTACCTGGAGTAATTCCAGCAGCCAGCTCTCATGGTTTTGAGAGGACATCAATGAAATGTTGAATTCAAAAGACAAAGTGTACAACGCAAACCTCCCGCAAGCTCTGCAGCACCAGCACACCAGGGTAAACACCCGTTCAGCTCAGCTCTGTGCTCAATTGTGTTTATAATTTCTGTTCAGCAAATCTCTGGATTTTGATTTTCAACTCACAGTCTCCAGTCCAGAGAATCAATATGAACTATCAGTGATTTGTCAGGAGTTTATAAATGGCATTATGATGTGAAACTGCTCTAATCCTTGCATTGTCTTCGCTGGTCGGGTCAATGATATTTTGTTTTAATTCTTGGTGTCAGGGTGATGTGCTGTTCTACAGTAACTAATCTGCGGGCTTCTTGGGAGGTAAAGCAAAGAACGGCACCAGCGGCAAACCTGTATCATAAAGACGTTTGTCAAAGCTGGCGTAGGGTTCCTTACCTTTGGAAAAAAGGATCACACGCAGCGTGGCAGCAATTATCTTCCTGAGTGAAATCTGCACTTTGTCTCTCAGGCTGTTCCCACTTCCCCAGGGCCAGACCCTGCACCCACACCCCCTGTGCCCGCGGCCGCAGGTCGTGGTGCTGCCGGGGGCAGACGCTCCATGTTTGCCCTGCTCGGGCACCCCCTGCCCATGGCTGGGGACAGCGGACCTGGCCCAGGCTCTTCCAGACCCGGGCAGGGCTCTGGGGAGGGAGGCGGGAGGAGGCCGGTGCTTTCGGCACTGATGGAGCTTTGGGCTGCCCACGGTCTCGGGTCCCCCGGGTGCTCCAGCCCCGCTCACCTGAGAAGCCTTCCCTGCACCCACCCAACCTCAATAACCCTCAGCAACCTCCAAGACCCAGCTTGGAGAGCCTGCCGATACTGGAGGACTGGGAAGATATTTAACCTGAAACTGTGGGGTTCGGCTACGTAAGGCTGGTTATTAAAAATGAATGGATTAATCTGATAAAAATCATAATCCTTGCTATGTGATGCAGTAGGAGAAATGGGTCTGCTATTTTCTGCCCTGCTCTTTTCTCAAGTACTGTCACTCCTGCATTTCTTTGTTCTGAAAATATACTTGGTTTGCTTTTTCACTGAAATTCCCTGCTTATTGATCCTCTTCTGACAGACAGTGCAGCAAACAAAAGGAAAGGCCAAGCAGTAAGTTATGAGGAAGAAGCTGAATGAGAACTCCTTGGTACTCCCTGGCCATGCAGCCCACAGACATGTCCCCTTTTCAGCTGCTTTTGGTGCATGTGGACACTTCGGGGCCACTTTTCTTTTTTGTCCACCTTTCACCCCCCTGGACATTTAAATTTTGAGCCTCTGGGCCAGGGCTAATGTTCTTTGTTGCTATTGTTGGCTGCACAGAATAAAACTAGATACAGGTTAATTAGCTCTTGTTAACATGGTCCATTCAGTGGTCACCAGCTCCATCAGCATCAGCGCCTCGGGGTGACTTGAGCCCAACTGAAGAAACAGTTGTCTTGTGTGGCTAAAACAAGAAAAATGGGTGTTTCAGAGCAAGACATCGTAAGCAGTTTATCATCTCTCTCCTGGCTTAGTCTGCAAGGGCAAAATGATGGGCAGATGTAAAAGACAGCAAGTTCCAGTAACCTTTCCTCCTGGAGATTTGGAACTCAATTATCAGTTTCCTATCTTGATTGGAATAGCTTGTAAGATCACTGTTAATATAGTTTTGTAGTTGCTTTGGCCAAATAGAATTGTAGAAAACTCAATGTTTTGGTACTCAAGTGACAGTAAAGAAAAATATTTTTCCAGAAGCGAAAACTGTTTAAATTTCAGATTTCTGGGTTTTTTTGTAAGAAGAATTGATCACAGATTAAAAATTCCAAGTCCTACACAGCCCAGCTCCTGATTTTCACTGGTCTATGATGGTATTAATTGCTGTCCTGATCATACAATTAGGACTTACCCTCTGAACGGCCTGCAGTGTGACAGAGCTGCAGCGTGGCAGGAGCTGCTCCGTGTCCCGTCCCTGGAGCAGGGACACTGTGGGTCCTCTGCTCGTGCAGCAGCAGGGCTCAGGCAGGGATGGACCCCATCCACGTGTCCCCATCCAGGGCTCAGGCAGGGATGGACCCCATCCACGTGTCCCCATCCAGGGCTCAGGCAGGGATGGACCCCATCCACGTGTCCCCATCCAGGGCTCAGGCAGGGATGGACCCCATCCACGTGTCCCCATCCAGGGCTCAGGCAGGGATGGACCCCATCCACGTGTCCCCATCCAGGGCTCAGGCAGGGATGGCCCTGATCCACATGTCCCATGTCTCCCCATTCGAGGCTCAGGCAGGGATGGCCCCGATCCACATGTCCCATTGTGTCCCCATCCGGGGCTCAGGCAGGGATGGCCCCGATCCACATGTCCCGTTGTGTCCCCATTCGGGGCTCAGGCAGGGATGGCCGTGATCCACATGTCCCGTTGTGTCCCCATCCGGCTGGCTGCAGGGTGAGCACACAGACCCGCTGCAGGGCCCCTTAGCAGGGGAAACGTTGGTCTTACTGCTGTGAGCCCAGACCCTGCTGATGCACAGATGAAGTGATTTCCACCTGCAGGTCCCTGCAGCTGAAGCTGCGCTGGAAACCAGCGCTGTTGTCCTTGCTCTGGCAGCCCCGGTGAGCAGGGGAACGTCCCAGCCGTGCCCGGTGCTGTTTGGGGTGCCAGGGCATGAGCTGAGCTCTGGCTCTGCATTAGTGATCAGTCTGTCGTCTTACCTCCGGTTGCATCACATTGCTTGGATGTAAAGACCTGTTATGTGCTCTCCAGAATTTGCACACAAAAAAGAAAGAGAGGTGTGGTATTTTTGTCTTAAGGTCAGCAGCAGCAACTCCCTTCTCCCGTGTGTTTTGTCTTTAGCATCAGTGGCTCCTTGGCACAGATGGCAGCTGATGTGAGTAGAGAGACATTAATACAAATGGTCCCAGCACGGACAGGCAGGGCAGCCCAGGATGGTCTCAGAGCACCGCTGGGTAATGCCAACAAAGCCATGTTTGCATTGTAATGCAGGTGAAATGCACATGGAATCGAGTTAAGAAAGAAGGAGCAAAGGTTTCAGCTGCCTGGAAGAGCTGTTTGGTGTGTCCTGAGCCACCCAGCCCGGCCCTGGGGCTCTGGCAGCTGTCCTCGTTGGTCATTTCTTTGTCCATGGTGAAGAATGGGAATTTCATCTGTCTCTCTCATTACCCTGAGACAAATGGAACTCTTGGCAGGCGATCCCTGTTACTGTTGAGCAAGGAAAGAAGCGAGGCTGTTTAAAAAGCAGGTAACAGGGGCTGGTAAAATGGTGCTGTATGAGGGACCCGGGCTCCTGCCTGTCCCTGTCCTGCTGTGTGGGCAGAGCTGTGACCAGAGCTCAGCACCCGACATCGGGGCAGCTTCAACCTGCGATTTGTGAAGCCATCCCTGACAGTCGTGTTCGGCAAGCTACAGCAGATCCCAGCTCACCTTCCCTGCTCCCCTGTTATGGGAAAGGAAGACACTTCCCTCCAGTTTTGGCCAACACTTTCTGGAAACTGCCAGAGGAACAGCCGTGGGGATTTATTTATTTATGTATTTAAATTTGTTTTTAATCTATCCAGTTTGCTCATTTCCAAGGGAGATGTTCTGCCCGAGTCTTTTGCCTGGGGACTCTCTTTGTGAGCACTCGGGCTGTCTGTTCCTATTAGAAATGGTGCAACAAATAGGAATTACATGCAGCATTTCACGAGATCTCCAGGCTAGGGCAGGATACCCCTTCTGTTTTTCCAGTGCTTTTTTTAAAAATTTGTTTTGGCGAGATGCAATGTAGAAAGAAGAAAGTGGTCCTAAAGGAGTTATGACTCATGGAGATTAGATAAATAAGACAACTATAAAAGCCATGTTAAAAAACAGTTTTGCATACAAGTCTTAAAAATTGTCTAGTGGTTTGTAATTCCATCATGTGAATGCAAAGCTATTTCTGAGACAAAGATTTGGGTAATAAGTATGCACTTGAATTTTAGTTAAGAAAATAATATGTCCTAAGGGCACATATTCTTGAAGTGATTTTGCATGCACGCCATGCTCCTTTGGAAAAGAGGAGCCGCTGTTATTTGACAGCAAACGACACGAAGTAAGGAGAGGGCTCAGCTGCGCTCGGAGCACGCGGCGTGCTGGCGGGGCTGGGCTGCGGGCCCCGCGGAGCCGCGCACGGCGGTGATGGTGCTGCGAGCGCCCCAGCAGGGCGCGTGGTGGGGGCGATCCTCAGGGAAATTACACGAGCAATTTGTTCACCAATTGTATTGTTGAGCTTCTGTTAAAAAAAAAAAAAATTAAAAAAAATGTGTACTGCTTAGCAAATGTTTTTGTTATTCCAGTAATGGGGTTTTTGGGGAATTGAAAAGAAAAATAAATAATAAATAACAACTGACAAGAGTTAAATGGCAACATGAGAGATCACGGTTATTACCCTGAAAGGGGAATGAGTCCCACATAAACTTTCTGCTTCAGCAAACTGCTGCTCAGCCAGCCCCAGTCCCCCCGCCCACTCAGACGCCCTCACAGCCCCCCACCAGCGTTTTCTCCTGAGGACCCCGGCCCAGCTTCAGTTCTGCAGTGCTCGCCCTCCCAAACCCGCCTCAGCTGGGGGCGCACGCCCGTCCTCAGCAGCCCCGGTTTTACTGGGTCAGAAGGGTCAGCACCTGAGCTCCGTTATTCGACCTCATTTCCCAGAGGTTTCTGATTAAGTTTCCAAAGCTTTGTCTGCTTTAGGGCTCTTCACCGACCTTTGGGAGCGCCTTGGTGGGCCAGGCAAGGTGTCAAGGTTGTTCTGGTCATTCCTCCCCAGGACACCCCGACTGCCACGGGCTGGGGTTGGGGTTGGGCCCCTCCCTGCTGCTGCTGCTCTGCTTTGGGGGTGAAAGCCAGGCTTTCACCAACTGGGTTTACACAGCCCTACCTTGGGCGTTGAATTCTACCTGACTCCTTTTTCAGCTGCTGTCAGTTCAGGTTCCTCTAGCATCTCTCAGGAGAAACACTAATTAATAAAGCTGCAGCAATGCAGGTTTTGGAAGGTGTGAGGGACTGTGGAGGTGCCCAGGGAGGGGACACTAAACCAAGCACATGCAGCACCCTCATCCTCACACTTCTGACCCCCAAGAGTTGGGTCATGTCCCCGTGTCCCCATTGCGGGTGCAGACTCTGTGCAGCGGGGCAGGAGCCTGCAAGGGGCTCTGGCCACCCCAGCGCTGCTCTGGGCCCCGAGGACAGTGGGGACAGTCCGTCCGTCCCCTGCCGGCTCAGCGCTGGAGCTGGGGCAGCGCCGGCCGGTGTCAGACCCCGGGCTGGGTCACCTCGACCCACCGGGAGGTGACGGGGCAGCGCTGGGCACTACCAGGGACCTTAAAAACAGCATCTCAGAAACATGCATCCAGCCACGGTCTTATTTTTGTGTTTTTTCTCCTCAAGTACTCGGGGACTGGACAGAGAATATCTGCTGCAACAGGGAAAAATCAGTATGATGACTGTGCCATCAGGTGCACCTGACTACAGCACCCGCACCGGGGGGAGACGCAGCGTTCGCAGACAGCGCCGCATCGCAGGGGAGGGGGAGGCGGCCTGGACAGGGGAGTGTGCTGGAGAGGGCAGTACCCTTGAAAAGCCAACCCGGTCATCTTTTCTCATGAAAGCAATTGCAAAAGGCAGCAAGGTTTGACATGACTCTGTAATTAAGAGGAAGGTAAATGGTTAAAGATTAGTGGCTATTAAGGAGATGCTTTGTAAGCAGCTTGGTGGCCCTGTGCTCTAGCTGGAGGTCTGTGGGCAAGCTAAGCAGCTTGTGCTCTTGCACAGGTGACCTCTCCTCCTGATCCTGAATTTAATTATTAGCAGACCAGAACCCCTGCTGACTCATGGGCGGAATGCTGAGGAGCTGCGCTCTGGTTAAAGGCAGCCACACGGACTGGAGGAGCTCGTGTGTGCAGGTATCCTTTGGGCAATGGGGTTTTGTCACCCAATTTACTTGTTGTGAGTTGCTAAGTACAAATGAAGTGTATCCTCTCTCTTCCTCTGCTTTATCGGAGCGGAACGGTAACCTTCCCCTCATCTGCCACAATGCCAAAGTGAAATCCTGCGAGCAAATACAGGGCACAAACACGCTGGCTGCCACCGAGGATGGACTTTGCCATGGTGGGTACCACCATCTGCACAAACCTTCCTTGGTGATGAAGTTAGAGCACTTAGATACACAAAAGTCACAATAATGCTTATAGTGCAGTTAAAAGCATAGCATGCACACTTTTCTCGTCTTCTGTCATTTCTCACAGAGCTGTGCCCACCCTTGCCCTGGTCCTCCAGGTCAACAGCTTAGTGAAGCTGGAGAGGGTGACGCTGTCCGTCATCAGCATCAGGTCCTGGGCTGGAGGGACATGATGCCCACAGTGACGGTTTCCTCTTCCTTCTTCCAGGGCTCATTTGGGGTTATTTTCACAGGCTTGCTAATGTACTTTTGCATCTTTTCCCTTTCTTTCCTGGTTTCCATCGGTCTGCAGGTCCAGGTTGTGTCTGTTATACGCAATGCCTTCGAAGCTGGATATGTTTTCTTTGTTCTCGTTGTTAGCCCTGGATCCAAAGTTGTCCCCCTGCAGCTGGCGGTGAGTGAGGGCCCCTGTCCCCTCGGTGACGGAGCAAGCAGGCACCACGTCCCTTGTGTCCCCAGGGACCGTCCTGGGCCTGGAGACCCGTGTGTGCTGAGGAGCGCAAGGTCTACCAGGAGCGGGACCGTTTGCTCAGAAACCTGCAGGCACCACTTCTTCCAAGTACTTGACTCCTCTCTAGGCAATTTTATGAATCTTTATTACACTTTGATTCCAATTATCAAAGAGAAAAATCCATGGCAGGTTTAAATATACAGATTGCCTGTTCTTTACTTCATGTATTAATTGCTATGCGCACCACAAGCACTTCAGTGATGTGAGACATCTCTCGAGCTTATTTGCACAAAACCTCATATCTGGACTACCTATCTACATGGCCAAGTTTTAAATATTTTAAAATATATTTTCGTATGTTAAAATATTAACTGTTTCAAATACAAATATATGTAGCAATAGAATTAAAGTGGCCACTGAAGGTCTTGATGGATTTTGTGATGTTCTGTCCAGGTTTCTGGCACTTCTACTCACTGTACCACAAGCCCGCTCTTCTTTCAAGGCCAAGGGTGGGTGATTCTTTTGCCACCTGAGTCATTTCCAGCACTTTGAAGGATGTGGATGGAAAAAATACCAGCCCAGAGTGATGACAGGAACATGGACTAACATGCTGCACACTGATTTTTCTCCTGCAGCATTTCACTGGAGCCAGGAGGGAAAGTCTGAGGTGGATCCTTCACTATAAAGCAAAGTTACAAAAATCTGTATGCATTTATTACTAAAATGGTGGCAATATTCTCACACACAGGCTCCGTTCTGACACTTGCATGTGCTGGAAGAGGCGTGTGTGTGATCTGATGCTGCAGGGGTGATGGGAAGAAGTGTCCTGTCTGTTAACAGCAGCATCCTCCCGACCGCTCGCAGCCCCCAGCAGCTCACGTGCCCTTTGCTCATCACATCTGTCACACCTGCTGTCCTTCCTGTCACAAATATCACATCTTGGCCAGACTAAGTGATCTAAATGTTTAACTGTGTCAGGTGGAGTTTAACGTCTCCTTAAGGATTGTTTCATCCTCACTTGAAACACTGTACTGTTCTGCTGCTTCTGAACAGAGGAGAGTGATGCCTATTGAGCTTCTCCCCACTTTGCTCTGGCATCAGTCCCGTTCTGTGTTTGGAACTTTTTTCTTCCACATATATGTGTATAAAAGAAGTCTTCCTTATTGGCTCACCGTAATTAGTAGAGAAATCAAGATAAAAGTCATGGAATCATGGAAGGGTTTAGGTTGGAAGGCATCGAGAGCAGCAGAGTTCCCCAAGGAGGAGCAAAGTGCCCTCATCACTCGTGGCAGACAGCCACGGGTCCAGCGCTGTTTCACAGTCCAGGTGGTGCATTTCACCATTTCCTGGAAAACACCTTGATATTGTAAAGTTTTCTGTAATTATCGAAAGCCTGAAATTGCAAATGATAGCAGCATCACACATCATTTCAATGCCTATTGTACTGTACAAAGCCGATCTATGATCGCCCTTAATAACAGCCTTTATTCCTGCTGTCCTGCAGAACTGCAGTGGCAGGTCGGGCAGCAGTGAACGGGTTTGCAGTTGAAAGCGCAGACAGCCTCCGCCTTGCTTTGCTCGCGCTGCTGTCCGGAGAGCGGCGGGGACTCCGTGTCCCTGCTGCCCCAGCGGCCGCGGGGCACGGTGTGCGCTGTGCAGCCATAGACGTCAGCGGCTGCCGTTGATTCTGTGTTCTTTGTGCTTTCTAGTTGTTTCCTGAAATTCTACTGTTGTTTTGAACAGAAGTGTTTACTTACTTGCAAATATTTTGCATATATTGTCTTACAGCCTTGCTATTTACATCTGTTACATGCGTATTCCGAAATGGCACATTTTCATTTAGCTTCTCTCATTGCACGGCACAGCACATTTGGGTTTCTGAATTATTCATCACCATTTAATCTGTGTTGTAAACTCTTGTGGCTTTGGAGCTCAGCGCTCAGGTTGTATACTTTGGGCAACAGCTACTTTTTCTGAAGAGAAAAAATAAAAAGGTAAATGTCTTATGGGTAAATAAGCGGAGAACTTTGCCGAATGTTTTGTTTTCAGTATGTATCTGTAGCAAAGTGAACGTCAGTAACCCCCCTGCCTGTTTCTCTGCAGCCCGCAGCGGGTGTCCTCCCCGGGCCAGCACGAGGGACATCTGAGCACAGGGCAGAGCAGAGCAGCCGGTCCCCACAGACTCTGCAGCCTGGGAACGAGAAAACAAGGTCTGAGAAAAGGCCAAGGAAGCACTATATTGAAAATAATTATGTTTCTTGATAATCTAGACCGTGTTCACTAAAAAAAAAGTTTCTGAAATAATTTTATCTTACGAAAACTTGATAGTGCCAACCAGCTAAAAGTATCAGGCTGAGGGCTGCCTCCGGAGAAGCCTGGCTGCTAGGTGGGCAGGGCGGGATGGGATGGGATGGGATGAGATAGGATGGGATGGGGTGGGATGGGGTGGGGACTTGGTCACTGCCTCCACACCAAAGCGCAGACCCTGGGCCGTGTGTTTCACGCTGCTGCAACCTGCTGTGTACGTGTGTGTGTGTATGCATGGTTTTCTCTTTAAGCTAACACACATAAGATGAATACTTTTATAAAGCAGATTTTATATATTATTATCTTTGCAGACAGCTGTCTCTAATTCTCCTTTCTTTCAAGGCTGATAGTAGTGTTTCAAGGGTATGTAGGATTGTTTTTCCGAGGTACAAGGATGCCTGCAATGCCTATGACAGTGACTATGTAAAGATACAATTTAAACTCAGAACAGTGTTGGATCAATACAAAAAATAATCTTTATATGTCTGGCAAAACACATTTCTGCTGTATTTAATCACGCGGTTTATATTAATTTGACGTGTGCCTCTCCAAAACGGCCCTGAATCCAGGTCAAACCTCCAAACCAAAGTGAAGTCACAGTGAAGCGGGCAGAGCTGCAGACTAAGCAGCGCGTTCCTGACAGCGGTGCCGCTGGATTTCTCCCCTGAAGTCAGGTGGAGATCAGGACTTTCAGCTAAACACAAAGCTGAGGAGACTCACCTCTCTGTATTTTTCGGCAGTGACTTTAGCCCCCGCTGCCTCGTTGTTGTAAATGAACCCGCATCCCGTGGTTCCCCGTGCAGGGTGTGTTACCAGACCTGGCAGAGGTTCGCGGGGTTTCGTTACGGTCGGTGCACACTGCTGGCAAACCACAGTCATCCAGGTTTGCGGCTCCTCTGTGCGCATGGTTTGTGGTCCCTGGACAGGGGCTGAGCTCCTACAGCAGATATTCAGAAGTTGTTTTCCGTAGGTGTATTTTACATCCGCATTTCTCTGGTTTACTGATCCTCCTCCTTACTCAGCCCTCCTGGCACTGATCGTAAAATAAACTCCTAGAACAGAATTCTAGAATACTAGTGATATATTTCAAGATATATAGCCTATTTATTTTCTTCTTACATAAACATAAGGAGAACTAAACTATGTAATAATCCTGCCATGGTAATATATTAAAAAGTACTGAGTTTTGGTCCATCTGGTTGTTTTTTCTGTAACCTATTCTCGTGTTCACCACCTTGAAGATACAGAACTGCTTATCATTTACAATTATTCTTTTTGTCTTCTATTAATACATGTCTATAAAGCAAAGGAGGGAAACGCTGCAAACCTCAAAGGCTTTAGTATCTGCCCTAGCACAGCTCCCATTACATCCAATGGATGATTCGCCAGTGTAAGGACACAATGAAATCTGCGGGGTATTGTCCTATTTGAATTTGAATGTGTTTCCATTTATTTTTGTTCTCCTTGTTTGTTATTTTTGAAGGAGTCAGGAGCATATAAACATAAGGTTGCAAATAAGAAAGTAAAAGAAATGTCAATACTTGTAGTCTCAGTTTCTTTAATTTTAAATACACTTCAAGTCAGTGTCCCCACACACCTTTCGCTGAATGTTTTTCTCTTCCTAATATTATATGGGGAAAAAGTGCAGGCAGCGCCTGGTGCCTTCCCGACGAGTTCAATTGATTGCAGCGGGAATGAGGAGTGAGGTTGGACCAAAACCACCTCCCATCGATTGCTGGAGCGGCTCCGGCTTCACAGGGAGTTTGCAGCTACATCAGGTTCGGGAGCCAGAGCCAAAGGAGTAACAAGAAGCTGATGCTGTGTTTCTGGAGAGGTTTGGGTTGGCTTTGCGTTTTCACCAGCGCTCAATGGTACATCATCCTCAGTGGACTGGAATTATCATTATTTTAATTATATGCTTTGAACCCCAAGTAAGATTAAAATAACATTTACCAAACACAATAATGGAATTAATATTATGTGATAAAAGGACTTATTTTTCCAGAAATGTGTGCACTTCTGGCCATAAAAATTAGTTGAAATGAAGGACATTACCTTTCCTCACTAGCTATGCTTCCAAATCCTCAGACCATCTCAATTAGTGTGTTTATTGCCAATGATCACTGTTAGCAAGAAGCTTAAAATCTGTTGTGTGATTTTATCACTAGCTGGATCCGGACCGGTCAGCTCCTGCCATTTGTCCCAGAAAGTTGAAGAGAAGTGAACCAAATGTGCTCTACATATGTAATCAAGCAATTGGTGTGCTATATAACCACATTTTTAAGTGAGGTATAACTAAAGGGATACTTGAAAAATAAAAGCAATAGTAATAACAGCAAATCACTGCAGTCTTGCAACAGAGGCACAAAGGCCCCCAGTGCCCGGGAGGAAAGCGGGTGACGCTGGAAAATGCGCCCACTCCTCTGCTCAATTCAGAAAGCTGGGCTGGGGGGTTTGTTGTGTATTTAATATCAAAGGGCTGGGGGGTTCCCGTTGTGTATTAAATGTCAAAGGACACAATGAACCACAGGCTCGGTCGGTGCAGAGCTGGGCTGTTTTCCCCATTGCGAATGATGCTGAACCAGTTCCCAGCAGACGGGATCTGCCGCCCAGGTCCAGGTCTCTAGAGGAGGCGCTGGGGCTGTCCTGGGCTCCGCTCAGGCCAGGGACCCTGCACAGCTCCCCCATATCTGTATGACCGGACAGCTTTGAGTGGCTCCGTGGCAATGCTGCACGACCTTCGCGAGTTCGTCTGCAGGTGGCAGGGACGGGGGCAGCGGGCTGTCTGGGTTAGGGTGGTGATTTCAGCCCTAGCTAGCAGTGAGAGCAGCTTGAATAGGTATCATACGCATTTTTATTGTATCATTTTCTGAAGTACCTCTGGCGCTGATCATTGTCCTTTCAAGCTCCTGGTTGAACACTGTCCTCTCCCTGGAGTTCAGTTAAATAGGTTTGTTCTCACTTTCTGTCATTAGCTTATGAAAGAGCCTTTTCCTGATTAATTCACATCTAAATATCAAACTATTCCCACTCTGACTGCATGAACATTCCCTGCCTCGCTGACAAAAGCCTCTTTTCGATTTGCACCTCTTGATGCTGCCTGAGCTCCGTTGCACAGGGACCCCCGGGCTGGGGAGGGCAGGGGAGCCCCTGCTGCAAACCCGTCCCCACGGACACTGGCTGCACCCCTCTCTGAGCACAGGGCGGGACACCGCCTGCACCCCTCTCTGAGCACAGGGCGGGACACCGCCTGCACCCCTCTCTGAGCACAGAGCGGGACACCGCCTGCACCCCTCTCTGAGCACAGAGCGGGACACTGGCTGCACCCCTCTTTGAGCACAGAGCGGGACAGTGGCTGCACCCCTCTCTGAGCACAGGGCGGGACACCGCCTGCACCCCTCTTTGAGCACAGGGCGGGACCGTGGCTGCACCCCTCTCTGAGCACAGAGCGGGACAGTGGCTGCACCCCTCTTTGAGCATAGGGCGGGACACCGCCTGCACCCCTCTTTGAGCACAGAGTGGGACACCACCTGCACCCCTCTTTGAGCACAGGGCGGGACACCACCTGCACCCCTCTTTGAGCACAGAGCGGGACACCGCCTGCACCCCTCTTTGAGCACAGAGCGGGACAGTGGCTGCACCCCTCTCTGAGCACAGGGCGGGACACCGCCTGCACCCCTCTCTGAGCACAGGGCGGGACACCGCCTGCACCCCTCTTTGAGCACAGAGCGGGACACTGCCTGCACCCCTCTCTGAGCACAGAGCGGGACACCGCCTGCACCCCTCTCTGAGCACAGGGCGGGACACCGCCTGCACCCCTCTTTGAGCACAGAGCGGGACACCGCCTGCACCCCTCTTTGAGCACAGAGCGGGACACCGCCTGCACCCCTCTCTGAGCACAGAGCGGGACACCGCCTGCACCCCTCTTTGAGCACAGGGCGGGACACTGGCTGCACCCCTCTTTGAGCACAGAGCAGGACACTGGCTGCACCCCTCTTTGAGCACAGAGCAGGACACCGCCTGCACCCCTCTCTGAGCACAGGGTGGCGGGCCCGTGCTCTGTGTGTGCGGGAATCCTGGCTGAGGGAGACAGCAATGATAAACTACATTTTAAAATTGCTTCTACAAATAAATCCCGGGGCCTCGCGCCCGGTGTGAGCTGCACGGGCCATGTGCGGCCGCTCGCCCGGTGGGGCCGGCATCTGCGGCAGTGCTTCATGGGACCGAAATATAATGGAATTTTAAAGTGTTATAGCAACAACCATCCTGCCCTGAGTTAGAATTTCTGTCTCCTGAGAGGCAGCTCCCACGTGCCACAGGGGCTCCTGAGGAACACGGATTATCCTCAGCAATTCCTGGCTCTCGTAACCCCATCTCCTGGGACGGCTGTGCACGGGTTTTGAAACAGCTTAGTGCCACGCACAGGTTGACTTCATGGCGGGTGTGTGTGGCAGGGCGGGTGCCTGCATCCCTGCCCCTGCCCGTGCGGGCGATGCTGCAGCGGGACAGGGCGCGGGGCTGCGCAGAGGGCGAGCGGCAGGGTGACCCGCTCAGCCGCGCTCCGTCACCCTGCGGCCACCGGCTCCAGCCGCGCTGGTGCCAGCTGCTGGCTGGGCTGCGCAGCCTGTCCAGCGTTCCAGTTTGTGCTCCGGACTGGGAGGTTGTGCTGCTAGACAATGTTTCTCATTGTGATGGAACAGTTGTTGGATAAAATGAAAAAGATCATATAACACTGTGTCTATTTTTATTATATCTCTTCATAACTGCTGAAAAAAAACCAACAACTTTTTCATGGAAATGTTGCCGAAGTAAGGCAGTAAAAGTATTTTCTCTGGTTCATACAAAAACGGGAACAGACTGTGAGCTGTTAAGTTTCCCACAGCAGATGAGATGTGGAGTTCGGGCTGCTGGTCGTGCTCGGGGTGAGGTCGGGCTGGTGCGGATGGAGACGGGATCCTGGCGCTTGCCCTGCACAGCGGTGGGTGCTCGGTCTCATCCCTCTGCCGACCCCAGCCCTCACTCCCCTTGGATGCTTTTACCTCCTTCTGTCCCTACTTAGTTGTTCGTCTGTCCCATTCCTCCCTCGACCTCGCTTCCCTATGAGCTTTGTGTTTTCTGTCCCTGGACAGGTGCCCCGGGAAGGGAGCAGCTGGGAACACACCAGCTTGCATAAGAGGGCGATCAGTTTGCCCTAGGCCAGCCCGATGTGGTTTTCTTCCACATCTAATGAAGTCACAAAATGCAATCTCCTCCTTACCACAGAGCTGCCTCAGTGCACCTTCCTCCCGGTTTAATGACTGACATTTCTTACCTCGCTATTTAGTGAGACATCTGCATGCCTGAGTTCTCCAGGCATTATTCCTAAATAGCCATTCACTATGACTAAACAAAAGAGAGATTCGTCTCTTGTTTCCCGTTCTTCATCCTCTTTCTGATTTCTAAATTTCATCTGATGAGCTTATTTTTAACTGCCTGGTAATAGTTCCTCAAAATGTTTTTAGATATATTTAGAAAAAACCTGCAAATTAATCCTTAGAAAGCCTTTTAATGCTAAACATCAATTCTCAAGGGCACAAATGAAACACTTTTTACCTTTCTCTCCTCTGAGAAGTGCCGGGTCCCCTACACCTCTGTGGGGATGTCTGGGAGGACGTCACACGTCACACATCACTTGTCACACGTCATGTGTCACATATTACACATCACATGTGACATGTCACGTCACACGTCACACGTCACACAGGGAACTCGCTGCGCTCTCCGGGTCAGGGAGCAGAGAAGCCTGAAGGGGAGGCAGAAGAGGTGCAACAACACCCTTCGGCATCGTCCCACCCTCTGGACTTAGGGAAGTCTTGGGAATTGTGTTTATTTTTCATTCTATGGGATTTTTGCAACGTCTTTTCCCAGATGATTAAAAGCACAGATAGTTGCACACGTGGCTTGAAAAGGTCAGGCACGGAACCGTCAAAATACCACAGGAGGGACTGTTGTCAGATTTTAATTCTTGCCCCTGCCAAAGGTGCCATTAGAAGGAATCACTGGTGAAGCCCAGTCCTGTGACATTTCTGTAATAGGCAGGTTCAGACATCAAAGACCCTTTCCATTTTCAGACTCAGCGCTTGCATTAAAACGTTAACCTTTTGAAAGTTTTGCCGTTGCATATGGAATTTGGTGTATTAGTTTAGCAAGCTCAGAATGTTTCTTAGTAAGATCTTGTAGGAAATGATTGATTCTCTTTGCAGAGCAGTTCAGCTTATTTGAGTGAGCTACTGGGTCATTTGGAAAATAAAGTTCTGGGGAATGACGGGTCGGAAGGACAGATGAAGAGCGTAAAGGCACAAAGCACAGCAGCTCCTGCTCGCAGCCGGCCAAAGGTGAGAAACATTTCTTATATATCTCACTGTTATTAAAATATCAAGTATCCTTACCTGCCAATTATGTAACCTCTATGCCACAAGGGCAAATTAGTTTAATTATAGGATCATTGCATGCTCAGAGAAGATCATTTCTTTGGAAAATAAGCTGAAATCCAGGCAGTACAGGAAAAAAAAAAGAAAAGGTTAACTGCTTTGAGCTCGAGACTTGTAGTGAGGAAGGTGTGATGTTCGGGTCTGGCAAGAAGCAGCAAATTCAAGTTAAATACAGGTTAGGCTGAATCACTGCCAGCTCCGTATGATTACATTACATTATTGAGAGAAAAGGGTCATTAGTGGCTGCACTGCAAAGAATGTGAGCAGAGGGAGGGAACAGAACATTTATCCTGCTGGAACAGGGGACAAGAAAAGTCACCTGAACCCGAGAGCAGCCGGTGCAGGGGTACGGGGGTCACAGTGTCCCCAGAGCCGATGGCTGCATGTCTCCAGCGAGGCTCAGCGTTTAGCTGCCCCCTCCGGGGTTTGGAGTCACCCGTCCAGCCTGCAGGGGCAGGGACGTTCTTGGCTTGTGGGTCTGTTTGAGGAGAGCCAGGAGAAGCTCCTGGTGCTGCGTCCTGGTCCTGCCATGGGAGGAGATGGAGCAGCCAAGAGAAACGAGCCCTTGGTTTCCAGCTGTCGTCTGTGTGTGTGTGACCCCGAGCAGCACGTTGAGCATCCTGGTGCTGCTTGGAGCCACTGCAAACCTTGTGCTGACATTGGAACAAGAGCTCCTAAGGACACGTTGGGCCACGGGATGAGCAGAGAGGAACGTGCAAGTCAACAGCAACTAGAAGGGGGTAAAAATGTGCAGGTCACACAGACACAACCACACGTTGGGCCTCAGGGCAGGTTTTAGCTCCTTGGAGGCTGTTTGGCCACCGCGGCACTGGCCATGGTGAGGCTGCCGGGCCGGCACGGCCACGCGGCAGGAGAGCTGGCTGACCCTCGGGCACCGCGGGAGAGGGAATGCTGGGTTCCTGGGGGGATTCACGCTGGAAGGTCTGGACGCTGCTTAAGGAAGTTGCAGTAAGGTATTCTCATCAGACAATGGTATCCTTCATAGTGTCTCTTTTCCTACACAGTTGAAACAAGAACTGTATGGAAATTTTATCCAGATATGCTGAATGAAGCTAAAAGGGTTTTGCAGATCTATTGAAATCTTTCTACTTTTAGAGAACGAATCACAGTTTTAACTAGAAGAGGGAATTTAGCTAATACCTTCTGGACCAGTAAAGTGTTTCAAAGGGCATGCAAGTCACTAAGGTCTCCAGTGACTCTTTGTCTTATTTTTGTTAAATACTTCATCACTCTGGGAAATACCTTAGAGCTTGTTACAGCTGAAGACGACTTTAAAATATGATAATATAGTGCACCACAATGACATATCCTTTTTTACATCTCTCTGTTCAGCTTGCAGAACAAGGATGCTCTTAACAGCTGTATTTAGGTGTCTAGGAACTGTTGCTTACTTCCAGTCCCAGTCGACTGTTCCTTAGATGGCTTCCTTCAGAAGAAAGTTTCATGTGGCACTCTCTATTCAAGGAGTAGTCTTTCCCCTTCTGGTAAATAATTTTAAAATATTGAACAGTTTTTGTTAGAATAATATATCTTGCTCACAAGAAAAGGGTGGGCTGTAGTCCTGATGTTCACAGGAGATGGGCAGTGGAAATTCTTTTTCCCAGCATTTCTCTTGGGCAGCCCCACGATGAGTGGAGCGTCAGCTGTGATCTGCCGGGAGCCTGGCCAATGGCTCGTCCTCTCCCGCAGCTGATGGCCCGTCCAATGGCCCGTCCTCTCCCACGGCTGATGGCCCGTCCGATGGCCCGTCCTCTCCAGTGGCCGGTGGCCCGTCCTCTCCCGTGGCCGATGGCCCATCCTCTCCCATGGCCGTGACAAACCCTCGGGAGCTCCAACAGACAAACTAAAAATGCAACGGGGGAAAGCAAGGCAGGTCTCTGGGGCCAGCAGTTACGTGGCTGGTTCATGGAGCGCTTGTGGAACTCACGTCTGAATCTGTAGATGCATGTGTATCTACATACACACGTAGACATACGAATACATATATATTCCTGCAATTCTAAAATAATTACAGAATTATCAGAATCAGAATTCAGAACTTCTGATTACTTAATCAAATACTGGAAACATTACTCTGTGAGCAATTTAAACTTCTAAATCCAGACACGTGAGATGCTCACTGGAGCTGCTCTCACTGCGAAGAGCTGAGGTTTGAAAACCTTTTGTTTCCAGACACAGGAAGGATTTAGGCTGAAAAGCTGTTGTCCGTCCTTGGAAAGCAACCTCCCCCATGTGCGGACAGACCGTCCCAGCCCCACCGCCCCACCAGGTGTCCGCTGGAGGATGGACCGTGTCAAGCTGTGTCACAGCATTGTCCTCTCCAGGTACCCGGAATAAGCTGCGTGCCAGACCCTCTGCTTCTTTTTCCAACACCAAAATATGCTTTGTCACCCCCCCCGTTGTTTTGCTTTCAGCACGACTGTGTTCTAATAATGGAACAGGTGAAATTTAGTTTTGCTTGTGGGAAAAATACCTCCTGATCAACAACCAAAAAAATGATCTCTGGTGGGATCCAGATCTCCAAATGCAGGATCACCAGAAGTGTGGCACTTCTGAGACACACACCAGACCCTTGAAAGAAAACCTTTGTTGAAAACTCTTCTGTTTCAGGGAATGGGCATGAAACTCGTAGGCAGCTTCTCCAGTTCTGCCCTGTCTGCCGTTAGCTCGCCTTTTATCTCGCCTCCATTTCAGGGGAGCTCAGACAAAGCCAAGAGCTGAGCTGTAGGAACTGGTAGAAAGATGGTGTTGCCATGTTCTATATTATCGCAGTATCGCCATGGCAACGGGAGGATGGGATGACCTTGCCAGTTTGCCACTGATCCTGTGAGGGCTCAGCCTCGCAGCTCGTGTTAAGCTCTTCTGGGACTGGAGATATGCATCTGAAGTTAATAAATTAGAGGGGTATAAGCCATGGAATTTTGGAAATGCAAAATGTAGGATCCTTTAATCTGCACTTCAGATGTGCTCGCGGTGAAGGAAGCATCTATTTTTGTGCAAATGGTTCACTGTGATGTGAAAGAGGGTTCACTGTGATATGCAAGAGGTTTAATATTAAGTTTGCTGTTAATTATATAATTCCTTCAGCTGTCTAGTGCCTTTCTATAATACAGGTCTCCAAATAGGAAGACAGTTAATCCCTTCTTGCAAAACCTCCGTCCCACCCTGTTCCCCCGGCAGAGCTCTGCCCGTCTCCCCCATGAACCCCACAACTGGCCGCGTTTTCTCACGGTGACGAGCCAAAGGTCACCCCGAAAGAGAAACTGTTTGTGTAGGGGGGTGGTGGTTTGGGGTGCCATGGGGACAGACGGACAGAGGCGTCTGCTCCGGCGGGGAGAGGAGGAGGAGCAGAACACAGGATTTTCTGGGCAGATGTGGGCACTGATCCCGCTCTGCCCCCCATGCAGGCACCAGCACCGCTGGGCGCAGTCCCAGCAGGGTCCCCTTTGCACAAGGGACACAGCTGTGCCACCCACTCTGCTCGTGGGACATACAGAAAACACCCGAGACAAGGAGAGCAGGCCAGTCCCCTGGTACTGAGCAAAGAATTAATTGCAAAATACAGCTGCAAAGGAATAAGAATAACTGATGCATTAAAGTAACCCGGCAGCGTGATGTGCAACGGCGACGGGAGGACCTGGGTGTTTGCGCATTTCCATAAGCTGCTCAAAGCCTGGGGCTCTGTTTACTTGCGGACACTCGCTGTAGGGAACCACGAGCTGGTGCTGCTTTCATCCCCCTCTAGAAACAAGGGTGTTTTTCCCTATGGGATTCAGAGTCTGTTTTTATCGGTAACAATGGCAGCACAATTTTAAGTTTATTTGAGGAATAGTAGGTTAGTTAACTGCTGCTATCTGAATAAATCCGTTTGTCTCCAGAACTTGATTTCAAACGCCTCACGCTGTAATTTATATACATATGCATGACTGGAGATGTAAGAAAATATTTACATGAACCTAGTTTGTTTGCTGCTTCTTGACCTATGTTGGCAAGTGACCTGCAGGGCTTTTTCCCCAGCTGTTTGGTATCCTGAAGCTGTAGCTCCCCGCGGTTGGTTCAGCCAGGGCGCAGCCCCGCACCGTCCCGGCAGAATGAGCCCAAGCCCGGCAGGTGCGGCGGTGGATATGGGTGGGATGGATTCTGTGTCCGAGGTTTCTCGGAGCTCTCCGGGGGTCCTGGCAGCTCTCGTGTCCCTCGGGCAGTGACACAGCACCAGGAGCTTTGTCACCTCCTCACCCCGCTGCTGTCCCGGGGTGACCCCCAGGTCTCGGCGCTGCCTCTGCCGCTGCAGAGGGCGGTTCCACGCGGTGACACTGAGGGACAGACTCGCACCATCACACCAAGGACATGGTGAGGGAGAAAGTATCATCAGTCCTGCCATGAGAAGTCACGGGGCATACATATGTATTTTGTAATTGTTTTTCCTGAGGTCTGAAGGTGTGCCTGGCTGTGTTTTACTTTTGTCTCAGATAACACCAGCTAAAAATAAGACCTTGGCAAAGTATTAGAGAATTTGGTCAGATTTTACTGAACTGTGTGAGGTAAAATATTTTCCAGAAGACACAGCAATTTCTTTCGTTTAAAAAAAGAATCAATATTTAATTTCCAAACATTTACATTTTAAATTTGTCAAAATGAAATAGTGATGAGTATTATCAATAAAAGAGCAAACTGAAGTTGCTCTTTTGCACTGAAAAAAGTAAACTCGGGTAGATTTATTTTTGGTTTTATTCTTATTACTCTTGTTATTTTCAAGAAGCTAGAAAATAATGAAACAAATGAAAAAAACAATTATTTGCATAATCTTGCTGGAATTTATTTTAAACTGGAATTACCGCATAAGCACAAAAGTCTGTAAGTTAGGGTTTTCAGGAGCATAATTCAGCATTTTTGATCAAATGTTCTGTTTGGCCATGCTGAGAGAAGGAGCCAAGGGAAGGTCATGGAGCCACCGTGGGCCCTGCAGGGAGCTCTGGGGCTCGTGCAGCCCGGGCAGCAGCTTCCTGGCCACACGTTAAATCCTGGATGCACACACCCGGGGCCATTGGAGATGGAGCTACTGACGGTCACTGGTGATAGAGGTGTCCATGGCCACTGGAGATGGAGGTGTCCATGGTCACTGGAGATTGAGACATCCATGGCCACTGGAAATGGAGATGCCTATGGCCATTGGAGATGGAGGTGTCCATGACCACTGGAGACAGAGGTTCCTATGGCCATTGGAGACTTCTGAGCATTCTTGAATGACCACATGGGGCTGGTGGACACGGTGGCACTGGGTGGGGAAGCACCCCTCTCTGAAGAGGCACCTGGAAGGCAGGCATCGTGTGTGCCAGGGTGTTTCAGATGGCAACTGCAACTCTCTCAGGAGGAGACCTTAGGTAAGGTCACACCTACGGGGACGTAATTCTGTTACGGCCACTGCCACGTGTAAAGCAACCACATGCATTGCAAGAGTACCACTGAATTAGGTAATCCTGACAAAAATCTGGATAAATGACCCATTTCCGCAGTAAGAAGTGAGCGTTATTTCAGGGAAGCCTTCCTGGCCCCTGACACTCACTTTGGGTCTTTACTGCTCCAGTCAGCCCAGCCCAGGTCTCTGAAATAAAACCCAATCCAGTCCGTGCACAAAGCCTTAATCTTCTGTTCTGGTATTTGAAGAAGGAGACCTGGTAGTTGGACACCTTCAGGAGGCTCTTCAGAAGTGTGAAGATACGTGGGGGAGAGCAAGGGGAGAGAAAACTGGAAGGATATTCCTATTGATCATATTTACTCTGTATAGGAGGAATAAGGGCAAATCTATTCATCTGTCCAAAAGTGTCAGACCTTCCATGGGAAGTAAGAATAATTATGTTTGAAAAGGTCAGCGCTGGAGTTTAAATGCAGAATGCCAAAGAGGAGGACGCGTTGGATGCTCTGAGACAAGGGAAAGTTCAGCACACACGCGCCACTTGCCAAACAAAATTGGATGTGTCATTTAGCTGAAATAACCCGATTTGCAGGAGCACACGAGCGGTTTGGGCGAGGAGGAGCCCGTGGTGCCGGGCGGCCCTGGGCACGGCGGGTGAACGGGGGCAGAGCAGGGCAGGGGGGCTGCCCGGGACCCTCTGCTGTCCCTCGTGCCCATGGAGCATCGATGCCACCGGGAATGTGCCGGGAACATCTGCCCTTTCCTGTGCCCCTGCCCCTTCTCCTTTCCTGAACAAAAGGTTGTATTTTCCTTTTCCAGGGACTCACCAGACCCGCGTGGCATCCGTGGAGAGCTGCTCCTGCTGCTGGAAGCTTCAGGGTGACAATATCTTGCCACAGGAAGTCACTTTTAACATGGAAATGAATTAGTCTGTGTCTGTGGTTGCTCAAGAAGATCAGGTGAGTCCTTGCCATAGTCTGGTCAGGCCTGTGAGTGACTGAGCAGAGAATCAGCAAGGACTTAAGTTCCCTGCCCATAGTTACTGGTGTAATTTTATCCAAGTAAGAACACAGGAAATTTCAAAGAAAAATATTATCAGATATCAGAGTGGGCAACTTCTAGTTAAAAATAAAACTTTTATAAAACTTCTGTTTTCTTTGTTCCTCAGGTATTTAGTCCATCTTAATCCATCTTCTGGCTACCAGTGGTGCTGCTTTGTGAGCACTGATAGAAGCAGGTTTCAAAAGACTGCGATGCCCCGGGGTCCTCGGTGAGAACCACCGCGGACCCGGATCAGAAACCGTGCACAGGAAAGAGAGTTCTCCCGCTGTTAATTGCGTACAAGTTTTCATCTGGCTACAGGAGATTCAGGAAACAACCACAGTTGTGGGATAACGGGGGAAAGGTTTGAAGCTCCAGAGCTGGTCCCGGACGCACCGTCGGTCCTTCAGGAGGCAGATCCCTGGCTGTGGGACATCTGGGACCGCTGGGGTGTCCCTGGGCACGGGGCTGTTGTGACCAACTGACACCATGGCACTGGAATTTCCGTCCTGTTTGGAATCTGACTCCACTGCTGTTGTTCTATGTCTGAGCAGTGACTTTGTGCCACACGCTGGTCCGTGTCTCACCCACCACTGCGTAACCTGGGACCAGGTACGAGCCGAGCTGCAAAGCTTTACCTGCAGAGTCTGAGCCATTTTCTTATGACAAAAGTGAGCGGACTGTGGTTGAGAATGAACTTACTGTAGAGCTCTTACTAGCAGAGTTTCAATGGGAATGGAAATTGGACATGAATATAGAGATGTCACATGCATGTTCGTGCTGAAATTAGCTTAGGATTCAAACAAATAGTCATGTATTCTATTACTGTATTCGCACAGCTTTAATCTAGAATAATAGACTTTACTGGATAATTGCAGAGACTCTTTAACATGCAGCATCGCATAAATTAAGTAAGTGAGTCAGTGGTGTTTTGTGGGCTAACGAAGAACCTCAGCGCTGGTTGGGGACACAGAGACGCGGGTGACGCCCGTGGAAACGAGAGGCCGGGGCCAGGCCCTGCTCCGCGCTGCCGCGGTCCCCAGGCTGTCCGTCTGTCCTCACCAGCCCTCTGCCACAGGGACACCAGGGACACCCCTCCCCTGGGCTCTGAGCCCGGGGAAAAAGCCCTGTGCATTTTTTTTTGTTTGTAATAGAAAAAAAAAGCAATCCTGCCCTTGCCAGCCCTGTGGAATGGAACGGAACACGAATTCAGGTGCTGCAGCACCGTGAAATCCACGCTCGCTCTGCTGGGCAAGGGGTGCGGAGCTGAAACTGATGAGATGGAAAATACTGCACAAAATGTACAGGATCCATGCATACAATTTAAAATGTAGTTCAAACTTATTACATCGGCTATGGCATTCCAGATGTCTCCTTCTGTCTCATGTTCAGACTAAAATATACCCAGCATGCTTGATATGGTTCGATTTAACAGAGACATGGATTGCAAACACAGCTGTTCTTTGAAATCAGTGCAGTGCTGCTGCAAGAGGTCCAAATGCTTTAATCAAAGATTTCCAGTCCTCTTCCCTTTTCAAACAAATTAGAGCTGAGAAAGTACACAAGTGTCCACGTTTCCTTAAACGAATCATCTGTACTTAGACACAGGAGAGTGAAGAGTAAATACATAACAATAGTTATTTCTTCTCCATTATATTAATTTACCGTGCCTTGTTTAAAGAAATGGGTGCTTAGAGACAATGCTGGTAACAATGATAAAAATGTTTGCCAGATAGTCCTCATTACAAAAACTCATTTTAGCTGCTAATAACTTTGCCAAGGTTTCCAAATCAGGCTCTTCTCTTAAGCTGATGGTTTGGGGATGGCTTAAGAAAAAAAAAGGTTTCTGTTGTCTGTTTGTTCTCCCTCCGCAACCAGGACTGCAGAAAACCAGCTCAAAATGACACCGGGCTGGTACCGTCCCAGTGCACGCTGGTGCTGGACCGGCCGGCCCGGCGGTGGAAGGACCTTGTGCAGGTCGGTGCGCAATGTGTGGGTACGTGACCAGGGATGGGGCTGAGCCCTGCGGGGTGACCCCCTGGCCTTTCTGCCTTGCAGGAGAGTTGTCTTGGAGGGAGTTCTCTTTGCAGAGGATTTATCATTGTATCTGACTTGCTGAGGTGTGATGGGAAAAGGAACTTCTGGTTCAAACACACCTTGGATGCCTTTGCAGCTCTGGCCCCGTGTCAGCAGCTCCCGCTGGTGGGGGCCAAGGGCATGGACTGTGTCCCCACGGGTCCGGGGACAGGGACATGGACTGTGCCCCAACAGGTCTGGGTCTGACAGCTTCACCGTCACCCACAGCCGAGGGAATGGACATTTTCAGCTTCTTCTGCATAATATCATAGTCCTGTTCCTTCTCTTGTGAATTACCATGTCTGCCATCCTGCGGAAAAAGAACATTTTTCATACCTTGCTACCACGGGGTCTCATTGCTTATTCCGCTGTATATGTTTTTCTCATTCTACTTTTAATCAGGGCAACCTTTGGTTTCATTGTTATGCAGATAACATGCAAGCGTCTGGCTGTTCCTTCTGATTCTCCAAAAATAATTTCCACTACTGATTAGTGTTTTCTCAGACTATGCATAATAGAGTCTTTGCGAAATAAACATCTCGCTTTGATTCCTTTATCAAGGCCCTGGCATTTCCCTTCACACGCGTGCGGCTCCCGATGGGCGGTCGCGGTGCCGGTCCCCAGCGCCCGCACGCCGGTTCCCGCAGCTGCGCCGGCACGGCTGCTGGGCTCCGCTTCCGATGGAATAACTGAAACGGCTTCGGTACATCTCAGAAATAACAACTGACACTGCCGGAAGGGCATGAACAGAATAACACACGCACTGGTAGCCTCTATAATTAATTGTTACCACTCACTTTGCTCTCGTGTTAGAATTCTGTTAAAATTCTGCTCTGTGCAGTCTCAGCATGATTCAATCAACTTAGTGAATAGTTCGCAATATTATCTAATTGAAGGGACATCTGAGGGGAAAACTAATGGGAAAAGTGGTCTCGTATTCATGGTTATTTGTAGGCTCAACAAGCAGCCCAGCCCCCTCCAAACCTGCACTTTCCACCCCTTAGAAAAAACTCCTTCTGCCAGGACACCTCAATGCACGTTGGCAAGAGCCTTCTCTAAGCAATGTTTTCTGTTCCTGTGCTCTTAAAGAACTTTCATCTCCCCAAACAAGTCCAGTACTGGTTTGCTGGGTCCTTTCCTGCTGATCACGGCTGCTCTCTGCCACAGCCCTTGCGAGGCCGCCCTTGCTGCTCGTCCCACCCCTGCTGCCGCTCCAGGAGGTTCCTCCCTGGGCTGACAAGAACATTTGCCACGGTACATTTTATTTTTCAGTATTGTTGGTCATGTTCCTGAAGGTCAGGAATGGATGGTAACAGATTTAATCCCAGAAATGAAAAGATAATTTTGCAGTATGACTGTACTGTGTGTGGGAGAGGCAGCAGTGCATGTCTGTCGCCGTTGGGGTGCATCAGGTCACACCTCACGGGGTTGCTTTTCCCTCTTTGACAGGCAGGATGATCTGGAGTTTCACTGCATGAGGGTTCACATAAACTCACGGTCCCTCTGCCACCAACCTGCAGTGCTGCCTTCAGAAACATCATTTCACAGCTCTGGATCTCTCTCTGCTTCCACACCTCCTATTTCTTAACCTTATTGATGGCGCAAACACTTTGAGGCAAGGCAGGACTTGTGTCTCCATCTGTGTCTGTCCGTGCCTTGCACAGCACTGCCCAGACCCAAGCCAGGAGGCACCCCTGCAAACCTGCTGCTTCTGTTGACTCTTCTCCATCTGCTTTGGAGCTTAAAGAGCACAAGTGCCAGAAGAGAAGACAACTACAGCCTGTTGCTCGCTGCAGTGCCAGCCCGAGCTGCACAGGTTGTGCACGGCTTTACAGCTGCCTGTGAAATATCTGGAAACATCCCCGCAAGGCAGGAGAACATTTTATGCTGGTTCAGAGATACAGCAGAGCTTGCCTTGATCAGGGATGGAACACGCAGAGCCAGACACTTCAGCAGGTGGGTCAGCATCCTGCACAACAGCTGACTTGAGGTGTCCCAGGCACCCTCAGTTCCTATCCCCACACATTCTGAAACATCGGCTGTTGTTTGAGGAGCATGGGTGGCAGAGTCGGGACCCACTGAAGAACCTCTGTGCAAAACCAAGGCTGTCCGGGTGCCGCCGCCTGGTTACAAGCGGGGCTGTGCTGGGTGCAGGGGATGACAGCACCACCGCTGAGAGGACACAGTGAAGCAGCAGAGCATCCTCTTCTGCACTTCTCTCTTCTGCTGTGCCAGACACGTGGCAGATGAAAGCACTTTGCAAGGACAGGGACAATGCTCTGCGCTAACATAAAAAAGGAGAAAAGTGTGAGTTTGATCCAGCTTGCACAATGATCTCTAAGACAAACTTTCTTTTTAACGTGCCACTGCAAATCACACACAAACTTCACACCACGCTGGCACCAGGCTTTGCAGCTCCAGACCCGAGAGGTCTCTGTTAGAAATGACCATCCTGACCCCTCTGCCAGCACAGCTGAGCTGAACTGCAGGGGCCGGGCTGTGCTGCCCAGGTGCTGCTCGGCAGCAATTGTTCCTTTCCTCATCACCTGAGAGCCCTGACCAAGTTAAACGCAGCAGCGCCAGCTGTGAAGGACAGTCCCGCTCTGGGTCACCACTGCTGGGAACAGACACTGCAAACACCCAGCACTGCTCAGCAAACTGCAGAGCAGCTGTGGGACGGGGGTCTGTCCCTGAGCACCTCTGGGGGCACCCCCACAGAGCAGAATGCACCCCGATCCCCTTCGGCAACTGAGAGCCGTCCACACACCCGCTGCAGCGCGTTTGGTGGGTGCACATTTGTTCCCTTACCTGTAAAATGCAGTTTGTGTGTGCACACATGTGTGTGCATATGTGTGTGTGCGCATACCTGTGTGCACGTGTGTGTAAGAGTGAGTGCACATCTGTGTGCAGATATGTATGTGTGTGCATATGTGAGTGCATACCTGTGTGCATATGTGTGCAGATATGTATGTGAGTGCATACTTGTGTGTGCATATGTGTGCAGATATGTATGTGAGTGCATATGTGAGTGCATACCTGTGTGTGCATATGCGTGCAGATATGTATGTGAGTGCGTATGTGAGTGCATACCTGTGTGTGCAGATGTGTGCAGGTATGTATGTGAGTGCATATGTGAGTGCATACCTGTGTGTGCAGATGTGTGCAGGTATGTATGTGAGTGCATACCTGTGTGTGCACGCTTTATAAAAAGGAAAGCGAAGGGAGACGGGGCCTCCCTTTGCTGTCCCACCCTCTCGACTGGGTTATGCAAATTCAGGTGAGTTTTGATTGATTCAATCCAAAATGCGTGGCCAAGGAAGGGGAATCTGGAAAAGCCACAAAACGTTCTTTCGCTGTCTCAGAATGAACTCTTTATTCAAAATCACGAAACTGTGCTAAATACACTTATTTTTTAATTAAAGATTTACTTTGCAACAGTTTCCATTTTGATTGAGACAAACTGTTTGAACCCACATCAAGCTATTTGGAATTATCATTTGAGCACAACAGAGCGGATGAAAGAGGCTCCTCAGCCCTTGTTCAGTCTGCTGCTTTCTCTCTAAATCATGGGAAAACATGTCAGAAAAGTGAAGTGAAATCTATTACAGGAGAGGATCTTACACCTGAGCAGGCACGTTAATTTACTTTCTTTTCAATAGTTCAGCTGTCTTATCTATCTTAACCATTCCGTCTAATTTGATTGGCTGAAAAATGTTAATTCTTTTTCTCTTATTCTGTCGTATTTCATAATCCTGCAAACAAAAAGATCTGGCTACCCCGGTGCTAAATAAAAACTCTGAAAGTCTGGCTGCGTTTCATTTCCAAACACAACAGAACAACGAACTGAGTTTGATTAATATCTGTGGTCCACAATTATTTTATTAAAAGCATAAGAGAAAATTTATTAGAATAATGAAGCAAAATGCTGGTGACAGAAATGAAAAATCATTTCATCTTCCCAAAATGTGTATGAGGGAATTCATTATCAATGAAAATGGAGGTCAATGCTTTCCATTTTTTAACCAAAACCTTTCAGATCTCCAAATTCTTTCAGCATAATCAGACATTTTGAATTTTAAATTTAGATTAATTTTTACTTTTTATTCATAAAAAATCCCCCACTCCATTTATGAAAAAAATTATTTCAAAACCCTCCGAATCTTTATGTTCATATAAGCACATATATAAGCTACAAATACAATGCACATAGCATGTTTATGTATGGTTTAATTCTATATTATTCTATATTATAGGTAGTATACATACAACAGTAGTATTTTACACTCTTTCAGGGGTGTATAATAAAACCTCTCCAGCCCTTTCAAAGGCCAATCTCCTCAGTCCAGGCCACCTTTGGAGAGCTTGGTGGACCCTCATGAGGAGCTGGAGGTGGCTCTGCTGCCTGCGCTCCCCATCCCTGCACAGCAGCTGCTTCAGAGAGAGCTGGGGAGGAGACATGGGCCCTCCAGGGGTGTGTGCTGGCCCTGCAGTGGGTGTCCATGGCAGGAGACGCTGTGTGCTGGCCCTGCAGTGGGTGTCCATGGCAGGAGATGCTGTGTGCTGGCCCTGCAGTGGGTGTCCATGGCAGGAGATGCTGTGTGCTGGCCCTGCAGTGGGTGTCCATGGCAGGAGACGCTGTGTGCTGGCCCTGCAGTGGGTGTCCATGGCAGGAGATGCTGTGTGCTGGCCCTGCAGTGGGTGTCCATGGCAGGAGACGCTGTGTGCTGGCCCTGCAGTGGGTGTCCATGGCAGGAGACGCTGTGTGCTGGCCCTGCAGTGGGTGTCCGTGGCAGGAGATGCTGTGTGCTGGCCCTGCAGTGGGTGTCCATGGCAGGAGATGCTGTGTGCTGGCCCTGCAGTGGGTGTCCGTGGCAGGAGATGCTGTGTGCTGGCCCTGCAGTGGGTGGTGTCTGGGGATGGTGTCTGGGGGTTGTGTTCAGGCCAGAGCACCTTGTTCCACCAGCCAGACTGTTATTCTGCAAGGGTCATGCTTTGCATCAATTCATTTAGCAGATTAGACCATTATATTGTTTGCAGTTTACATTTTCAGGTTAAGTCATACCCCTAAAACCAGCAGAAATTGAGAATCTGGAGCAGAATGTGTTTTCCTTTCTGCTCACAAAATACCAAGGGATAGCAGCCACCCAGAAATCGGGCTGACGCGTTCTCGTTGCCGTTTGTTGTGTTTTGCTGGAGGAAAGCAGTGTGCTGCATCCAAATGCGCTCTCTCTGCTTCCCTTCCCCTTGCATTGCTAGGATCTATAAAAAATGAGGTTTTGAGGGAAGCAGTGTTTTATTAGAAGCTGAATATGTCATGATAAAAATATAATGAATTAAGTAAATTCCATGGCAAAAAATCCACAGCCTGACAGAACTCCCTTATAGCTGAGAACTGTCTCCTGCTGAGAACTGTGTATAAAAATCACAGTGTTTTATTAATACATTTATGTCTACAGAAGAGGGTTGCAGGAAATGAAACAATCCCTGCCTGACATGACAGGCGCTTGTGCGTTTTGTGACACCGGAGGAAAGGCGCGTTTCTGAGCGGAGCCCCCGCGCCTCTGGGACGCAGGATGGCGCGTCCCCGGGCGCTGTCGGTGCGGGGCAGCGGGTGGTCCCTGCTGCCGTGCACGTGGCCCTGTGTGGCAGTGGGGTGACACAGTCCCCATCCGCGGTGACACCAGCGGTGGCTGCAGGACCAGCGCCCCAGCCGCTGCTGGAGGTGACAGCCTTCCTGCTGCTGCAGTCAGTGTTTACTGCTCTGCTTCTCTTCCCTTTAAATTAACTCTCATCATATACCTTCAGGACTAATGAATTTGATGCATAAAGGCCATGCACTAGAAACGATGCCATTTGTTTTCTGACGTTCTCTACATAAAATGATTGTCAGCTCCTCAAGCCTGGCAGTGCGAACGCTGATATGAATCCCTCGCTGTAATTATATACCCCCAGACTTCCTTTTCATTGCTAATGCAGCCGTCTCTTCCCCTTTCTCCCTTAATAAGGTTGTTTGCCTCCTTGGCAAGGACACTGCCATCCATATTTTGGTGCCACATTCTGCGCCTCCAGGTTTCTCTCTTCAATTTTGAGATAAATTATCTTGCCTTTGCAGGGCTGTCATCAGCATGTTTTTGAAGAACTGCATTATCAAACAATATAAGGCTTGCAGTGGGTCAGCCTAACCTAAAAAGACATGTTTATCTTTATTATCGCACTCCTATCTCTTCATTAACTTTCAGATATCTTCGTGTTCCAAGGGTAGCTGTTGTCACATCTTGTGAGCGATAGTATTAATCTTCCCCCACACTTCTGCCCGGGATCACTCTGCCCTATGGTTTCCTTTGAGGTTTCCTGTTATTTTGGTAATCAGGTCAATATTACAGTTCTGCATAAACAAACAAGTAATGTTTGCTATGAATGCTTATGAATTTATTATGATGGAAATTCTTCTCTTTTATATGCATGGTTATTCCCTGACCTATTATTCCACATTTTTGATGTATAGAAGGAAGACCACAAGCAGCTGTACGTAATTTAATCTCTTCTCCCATTACATTAACGCTCACCTCTTCCTGAGGAACGTCCAGCTCACTTTTGCCGGCGGGGGCATCGCGCAGGCTGGCAGGGCCGCTGATGCTGGCGGTCATTGCCAGGGGAGGCAGATGTGCCATGGCGCAGGCTGGGAGGGCCGCTGATGCTGGCGGTCATTGCCCAGGGGAGGCAGATGTGCCATGGCACGGGCTGGCAGGGCCGCTGATGCTGGCGGTCATTGCCAGGGGAGGCAGATGTGCCATGGCACGGGCTGGCAGGGCCGCTGATGCTGGCGGTCATCGCCAGGGGAGGCAGATGTGCCATGGCACGGGCTGGCAGGGCCGCTGATGCTGGCGGTCATTGCCAGGGGAGGCAAATGTGCCATGGCACGGGCTGGCAGGGCCGCTGATGCTGGCGGTCATTGCCAGGGGAGGCAGATGTGCCATGGCACGGGCTGGCAGGGCCGCTGATGCTGGCGGTCATTGCCAGGGGAGGCAGATGTGCGGGCTGGGGCCAGATGTGCCTCTGGCTGCCGTGGGGCAGTGGGAGGGGGTGGGGTGCTCCTGTGTGTGGGTTGCCCACCCACACCCCCTGTCCGGCTGCACGTCCCTCCAGCCGCTCTGCACAAGCACCATGGGCACTGAAGGAACAACGTGGGGGGCTTTGGAGGAAAAAGAATAACGCTGCCTTACCCGAAAGGCAATGGTCTTTTGTGTGTTTGCTGGGGTAGGAAAGTATGAATGAAGGAGCAGATGATGGCGCAACATCTCTGATGCGCTGGGCTTGGTGGCCCTGTCCTGGATATCGCTGAACAACACGACAGCCTGGCTGGTGCAGTGGATCCAGCTCCACCAACGTGTGCCCTCCAGCACAGCTCTTAAACCTGGTCCTGTTCTGCTTCCCCTCTCTCAGCAAACCATGGTCCTGCAACCCAGATTGACTTCACTGGAGATTCAACCAAACAGCAGAAGTGTGGCCGGGATGCAAAGGCAGGGGAGCGCGTGCATGCCTGGAGAACAGTCCGTGGCGCTGGTCGTGCTGTTTCCAGGCAGAAACCGGCTGGCACTGGGAAGTCTGGCAAGCGGCTTGTTCTTGGGCATGAATGTCCAAACCCCAGCTCTGTCAGGAACCTGCTGCTTCCCGGCTGCCACCAGCATGGGCTGGCTGTGAGTTCTGGTGACACCTGGAGTAAACAATGGTGGCACATCTGAATCCTCCAGCTGGTAGGGACACGTGAGGCAGGAGCAGCAGTTGGGAGGGCGATCACTCATCCTGCTGCTGCACATGGGTGAGGGACACGGGCTCAGAGGGCTGGGAAGAGGCATCGGGCCCGGAGCATCATCCACAGCACAAGGCAGAAAGGGCTGTCACAGCCACAGAAATAACCTCACGTTCCCTTCCATTCTGCCTGCCCTCTGCTTTCCTCTTACAGTATTTCACAATCATTTTTCTTTCTTCCTTTTTCCCTACTAGATGTGTCCCTGGTTTTGCGGCTGAATAATCATGTCTCTGCGAAGCCCAAAATAACTGTGCATAATTAGGATCTTGTTATGCTGACTGTAGTTTACGGAATAATTGCCACAACCCAGGATGGAAAATAACCTTATAAATAAATTCCGAAGCAAGGCCGCGGCCTGCGTGAGGGCGTGCGGTAACGGGGGCTGTGCGGGGAGAGCGGGCGGGTGCGGAACGGCTGCGCACCCCCCGCGGGACGTGTGGGGTGGGATGGGCTGTGCCTCCCCACGCCCTGCAAAGCCGCTCCAGTCGTCGTCGGGGGCAATCGCTGCGTGATTCTCGGCTGGACTGTGCAGAGCACCAAACCTCTTTGCTTTGGTGTTTGCTCTGAGATAGTAACGAAGAGTTTGGTACTGAAATCTCAGTATAATGAAATAGCTGCAGAGGCAGGAAAGAACAGAAAGGGGGTGCTCCTGGGGAGGAAAATGGGTGTTTTGAACTCCCCGTACCTGTGTTCAGGGAGAAAAGTCACTTTCGTGTTGGCTCTTGTAAACCATATTGGGTATGCACAGCTGTGGATTGTCATTAGTTTTAAAAACAACCACTTTTCTCTCCCTTCTCCCTTTTGTGCCCCCGCCAAAAACCCAACCCACACCCGTGCTGCTCCCCGTGGGGTGGAAGGAGGATGCTCTGAGTTTGTTCAGAGGAGGAGCCACTTCTGTTTCTGGGAGGTGTCTGACCTGTCATTGCCACTCTGCACATGACAGGGTGACAGGTTGATGGGGTGACAGGGTGACACGCTGCTGAGCCACTTCACCTTGCAGTGCGGTTTTGGCAGCGGCTGCTGGCTGGTGTCCTCGGCTGGGAGGCAGAGGTGGGGGCAAGGGGCACGGGCTGGTGCTGCTGTGGGGGGACATGCACAGGGACACACCTGAGAGCAGACACTGTGACAAGAACCAGCGTCAGCCTGTGCTGCTGGCTCTGACCCTGGACACCAGCTGTTCCCCTGTCACTCCACCACAGGGTGAGCTGTGGGTGACAGTGGCTGTGCTCTGGGCAGCAGGGTGAGCTGTGGGTGACAGTGGCTGTGTTCTGTGCAGCAGGGTGAGCTGTGGGTGACAGTGGCTGTGCTCTGTGCAGCAGGGTGAGCTGTGGGTGACAGTGGCTGTGCTCTGTGCAGCAGGGTGAGCTGTGGGTGACAGTGGCTGTGCTCTGTGCAGCAGGGTGAGCTGTGGGTGACAGTGGCTGTGCTCTGGGCAGCAGGGTGAGCTGTGGGTGACAGTGGCTGTGCTCTGTGCAGCAGGGTGAGCTGTGGGTGACAGTGGCTGTGCCCTGTGCAGCAGGGTGAGCTGTGGGTGACAGTGGCTGTGCTCTGTGCAGCAGGGTGAGCTGTGGGTGACAGTGGCTGTGCTCTGGGCAGCAGGGTGAGCTGTGGGTGACAGTGGCTGTGCTCTGTGCAGCAGGGTGAGCTGTGGGTGACAGTGGCTGTGCTCTGTGCAGCCCCCCAGCACTGGGTGTTGACCCCCAGCAGAAACCTCCAGCTGCCCAGGGTGAACCTGCCCTTGACAGCAGGGAACGGGCATCTTCATGTGCCATATCTTCATGTGCCACATCTTCATGTGCCACGTCTTCATGTGCCATGTCTTCACGTGCCGTGTCAAATCCCCCCAGGCAGGACAAACAGACGCGTGGCCGTTCCCAGGGCTGCACAGGCACCGAACGCTCACAGGCATCGCTCCTTGTTATCAGTTCTTTGCTGAGTTTGCCGATGCAGGTGAAGAAAAGGCGGTTAAGGAATGACGATGAGTGAAACTTTTCATTTTTTTGCATAATTAAAAGCATGACATGAAAATGTGAAATGTCAAAAGGATCAACTTCAAAGCTGTATGAAATGAAACCCACACTTTGATTTCAATATCACTTTATGAAGAAAGACGTAAGAAAAAGAGATTTCTGTGTAAATATTAGAATTACAAATCACAACTTTCATGATTAAAATCATACTTTGAATGGTAAAAGATTCCACACTGCTCCAGAGCTGCCAGGAGAGCAGAGTTTTCTTGTTGCATCCTGACATTGGCACTTGGGTCCCACACTCCCCGGTGACCCGACGCACAAACCGGGACACACGCCGTGCTGATGGTTCCAACTCCTGCCGTGTTGCTGAGGCCTCCGCGTCCGCAGCTGAGAGGCAATATGTGCAAAACGTAAACCCCCTCAGGCTCGGGGGTATCATCTCACTTCATCGCTCTGCATCTTCTCTTGATAAAATTAACCTGTACACTCATTTTCTATCAAAGTAATCAGATCTGATGCTTCTGTAGCATCCACACAGCAAGGAAAGAAACAAACATGCGTTCTCCTCTCCTTTGCCTTTCTCCGTCATGCAAATAAACATGACTTTTTCTTTTTTTTTTTTACTCTAATGCTGAACTGTAAGGATTCCAGATGTAATGGAAAACTTCACATTTTGGACTTTAGTTTTTTTGTCTACTTGTGTTAATTTTCTTCAGGAGCCCGACAGCTGTGGTCCCCACGTCCCAGCCTGACACCAGCCACCCCTCGGCACCCCTGGCTTCCACCAAACCTCACACCCTTTTCTGTCCCCCCAGCACCTTCTCCCGTCACGTCCTTCAGTGCCCGGGGCCCCACCAGGCGGCACAGGGAGGAGTGGTGTCTGCACACCTGTCACACCAGGGCACCCGCGCTGCCCACCCGTGGCTGTGGCACAGGGAGCCACGGACCCCGCCGGCCTCTGCCAGGGGCTGGGGCTCAAACTGCACCGAAACCCACGGGAAAGACCCAAAAACATCTGACTGCAAGGAAATAACACACACAGCCGTTCCTGAATCAAACCTTCTGGCTCTGCCATCAGTTGCGCAGGCAGCTCTCCTGCTGTGTGAACAAAAGGCATTAGAGCAGGAACGCCATGCCCAGACATCCGCTGCAGGGTCCTGGTCTGCGCGGGACCGAGCGCGGTCCCGGCCCGAAGCAGGGCTGTGATGTTTCTATTGAAATGTCGCGGGAAATAGCCGAGAAGCGCATTCCTGCTTGGAGCCCGTGGGCAGCACGCACCCCCTGCCTGGCACCTGCTGCTGCTGCCAGAGCCTGGGCACGGCCGCTGGGATGCTTTCAGAGCCTGCTCATTTCTGAATATCCTGCCTACATATCTAGTGTGGACTGGGGAGGCTGCTTTGTTTCACTTGTTACCTAAAATGAAACGCAAGTTGCAGGTGTAAGGCAGGATCTTGGGTTCAGCCACACCTCTACCTCAGCAGAACAAACATCCCTGGGTGAAAAACACGGAAATATTTAGATCTGGCTTACAAATATTTAGATCCGGTTTGCAAATATTTAGATCTGATTTGCAAATATTTAGATCTGGTTTACATTTGCAACTTTCTCCATCAGTTGGTGATGCACATTTACACACATGAAATCCTGTCTCAGTTTGCAGCTCCTCAGGGTTGGTGCCCCCCCACCAGGGACACGCAGCACGTCCTCCACGCGCCTGCGGCCGGATCAGCTCTGTACAGAGGGAACAACCGACCGCTGGTGGTCACCTCCGTACAGAGGGAACAACCGACCGCTGGTGGTCACCTCCGTACAGAGGGAACAACTGACTGCCAGTGGTCACCTCCACACAGAGGGAACAACCGACCGCTGGTGGTCACCTCCGTACAGAGGGAACAACTGACTGCTGGTGGTCACCTCCATACAGGGGGAACAACTGACTGCTGGTGGTCACCTCCGTACAGAGGGAACAACTGACTGCTGGTGGTGACCTCCGTACAGAGGGAACAACCGACCGCTGGTGGTGACCTCCGTACAGAGGGAACAACTGACTGCTGGTGGTGACCTCCGTACAGAGGGAACAACCGACCGCTGGTGGTCACCTCCGTACAGAGGGAACAACTGACTGCTGGCGTATGTAAAATAGCAAATGTGAAGGGAAAATGAAAATTGGAATTTCTTAGTCAGCAGAACACAATTATTTTAAAATTAATTATCTTCAGTTTTCCTTCTATTCACTCTGAATTTCATGGAAGGTGTCAGTGTGGTTGCTTATAAATGAGCACTGCGGTAACCGCAAAAAAAGAAGATAAATTGCATTACACATATTTAAAATTTATCTTCTTTATCCAATCTGAGGCAGATTTTTTTTATAATAGCTTAGAGTGAAGAATTAAAAATTACTGTCAGGAGCACTGAATGAAACTGTCTGAGTTATCTACTCAGCGCACAGAATTGATTTGTGTGCTTGGGGGCCAGGGGTGAAAATTGACCTTCTGTCAGTGGCTGGGGCGGGAAGATGCAGCTCGAGCCGGGGAGGGGCTGGGCAGGAGCACAAAGCTCTGACACCTCCTCATCTCACGCCCCCACAGACACTGACTCTGGACAAAACCCCTTTCTCACCCTTGGTCAATATCACAGCCTATATGTCTGGCACTCCAGGGCATTTAGGTTGGTTGGTTGCTTTTACCCTGTATAGATCTGTTTGTGCCCAGAATAATAGCAGGGGTTTAAAACACAGCAAAATCCAGCAGTATTTCGGTAAGTGCAGGGCAGAAAGCAGCAGCTCAGCCCGCCCGTGCTGCGGGGCCGGGGCTGCAGTGCTCGGTGTCCCGGGGCTGCTCCGTGTCCCGGGCCTGCTCTGTGTCCCGGGGCCACTCGGTGTCCTGGGGCCACTCGGTGTCCCGGGGCTGCTCAGTGTCCTGGAGCTGCTCGGTGACCTGGGGCTGCTCGGTGTCCCGGGGCCACTCGGTGTCCCGGGGCTGCTCAGTGTCCCGGGGCTGCAGTGCTCAGTGTCCCGGGGCTGCAGTGCTCAGTGTCCCGGGGCTGCTCAGTGTCCTGGAGCTGCTCGGTGTCCCGGGGCTGCAGCGCTCGGTGTCCCAGGGCTGCTCAGTGTCCTGGAGCTGCTTGGTGTCCTGGGGCTGCTCAGTGTCTTGGGGCTGCTTGGTGTCCCGGGGCTGCTCAGTGTCCCGGGGCTGCTCGGTGTCCCGGGGCTGCTTGGTGTCCCAGGGCTGCTTGGTGTCCTGGGGCTGCTCGGTGATCCGGGGCTGCTCAGTGTCCTGGAGCTGCTCGGTGTCCCGGGGCTGCTCAGTGTCCTGGAGCTGCTTGGTGTCCTGGGGCTGCTCAGTGTCCTGGGGCTGCTCAGTGTCCCGGGGCTGCTCGGTGACCTGGGGCTGCTCAGTGTCCCGGGGCTGCTCGGTGACCCGGGGCTGCTCGGTGTCCCGGGGCTGCTCGGTGACCCGGGGCTGCTCGGTGATCCGGGCTGCTCAGTGTCCCGGGGCTGCTCGGTGACCCGGGGCTGCTCAGTGTCCTGGGGCTGCTTGGTGTCCTGGGGCTGCTCGGTGATCCGGGCTGCTCAGTGTCCCGGGGCTGCTCGGTGATCCGGGGCTGCTCAGTGTCCTGGGGCTGCTCGGTGTGCCAGGGCCGTCGGGCCGGGAGCAGCTGGAGCTGTGTCCCCAGGGAAGATGCTCTGCAAGGGTTTGCAGGCGGGGAAGAGGCTCTTGGGGAGCGGTGTCTGGACACGGCTCTGTGCAGGGCTCCTCAGCCCATTAGGAGACCCTGGCCTGAGAAAGAACAGAGCGTGGAGCCGACAGCTCCTCATCCTCGGGGCGAGACTCTGCACGGCCAGGCTCCTGCTCTGGTCTTCACCCCAAGCCCAGCTCGGCTCGTCACTCTGCCTTTGCACAGGGTAAACCAAACTGCATCCTCGCTTGTGGCCTCTGGCCTGCGTGTCTGTTCTATAAATAATCTGAACTGAGAGGAATTACTCACTAGAGGAAACCTATGAAATTCCTCTTTATTTCAAGATACCATCATTGCGTTTTAAAAAATACCTCTTATTGTAAGACACAGAACGTCAAATGCTATCAATTTTCTGCTTAAATATTGTTTGGATAGACAGAATTACCAAACACCAAAGTATTTCTCAAGTGAATAAAGTAAAAGCCACTGCTAACATTTTTGGGTCTTAGCTGCTGTGAAGATAATTAGCAGGGCAGCTATTTTTAGCCTCAGATATTATAGTGATTTGCAGACTGTCCCTGGGTAGGATGCACACCGCGCGGTGAGGGCGCCATGCGGTGCTGGTTCCCGCACAGCCGCACACCCGGGGCTCGCACCGCCGGCTGCGCTGCCATCCAGGCACAGACCCAGCCTGGGGGTTCCCTGTCCCAGAGCTGGGGGCTCCTCAGGGACACCCCGAGCTGGGGGCTGGAAGGTGCCAGCCCTGGTGCTGCAGCCCAGCACCTGAGCAGGATGCTGTGAGGGTTTTGTGTTCCCGTTCCTGTTGATGTAGATTGAAAAAAGGTGCTATTTTAGTGTTGGCTGGGACAAGCACCTCTGGAGTTGGTGTGTGGACACTGGTGAGCAGCAGGAGGCTGGAATGAAAACAAGATAATACCAGAAAACTGAGCCCAGCGAGATTTTTTTCTAGGTCGTTTATTTACTAGGCTTTGGTTTAGGCTACTATTGCTCCTCCTGGCCTCATAAATTCACAGGAATAAAACAGAAATTATTTGTTCAACATGGTGCTTAGGGCCAAACACTCTCTCCTTGTTACAGCATCCAGGAATACATCCATCCATCCATCCATCCATCCATCTCTCCATCCATCCATCTCTCCATCCATCCCTCCATCCATCCCTACATCCCTACATCCATCCCTCCATCCATTCATCCATCCATCCATCCCTCCATCCATCCATCCCTCCCTCTATCCATCCCTCCATCCCTCTATCCATCTCTCCCTCCATCTCTTCATCCCTCCATCCATTCATCCATACCTCCATCCATCCATCCATCCCTCCCTCCATCCCTTGATCCCTCCCTCCCTTCCTCCCTCCCTCCATTCCTCCCTCCATCCATCCTTCCCTCCCTCCGTCCCCCCATCCCTCCATCCATCAGCCCCTTGCAGGTGGGCTGGACCTGCAGCAGGCTGAGGCTCCCCCAGCCCCTCTCAGGACACTGTGATGATACCCAGGCCCAGCACCTGCTCTGGGGACTAATTTTCCAAGGGAGAACAAAACTCACCCAGAGAATGAACCCAAGGCAGGAACACAATCTGCTTTGCTGCAAAATTCTATCTCAGGCTGAAATTCAGCAGGATTGTTCAATTGCTTTTTCAACATCTCCGACACCCCTTGAGATTAAGCAATTATGCCAGGAACCAAGTGTGGGTTTTTGTACTTTAGAGACTCCACGGTCCTGATACTCCAAAAGTAAGTGCTGTATTCAGTGAACTAGAGCAAATGTTATTCTCAAGTGTATACATCTCTGTAATTTTCCTTTTTCAGATACAAAATAAGCTACAGTATAAATGCACATATATTTAAACAAAAGTGCCTGAAAACCAGGAGTGAATATCTGGCATGGATATGTTCCTATGTGCCTGACTAAATTCCCTCCGAATGCGGAGGAAATGGTAACTCTCTAAGTCAAACACTGGAAAGTGCAGGATGTAGGTTTTGATAGAATGGATTTAAAGAGCCCATATAATTTTTACCAACACGATGAAGTCACCCTCATCATGCCCGATGCTTTCATTGACCTGTCTCTCTTGGCCGGTGTCCTGCACCGGTGGTAATGTACTCTTCGGCAGGGTGTCTTCCCCGGGAGCGGTGCCTCTTGGGCACGCCATTTCCCATCCCCAGGCGTCATCGTGTCCCCATGTCCTGCTGGAGCCATGGCTGCAGCTGGCAGGGGAGTCCCAGGTGTCACCCAGTAGCATCCCCAACCCCTTCTGAGGGATGCTGCTGAGAAACCTGCACTCGGGCAGGTCCCGGATGGTGCTCAGCACACCTGAGATACAATAAAACCCAAGTACAGCCCAGACTGGCTTTATTCTATAAGAAAAGAAGAAGAAACCTGGCTGTTGATCCCAGCAGCATCTGGGTGACACTGGTCAGCGTGGGCTGGTCCCTGGGGCTGTGCGGACCTGGGGCACCGGCTGCCAGGGGAACGGCGGCCAGGGCAAGGCAGACTGTCTCCAACAAGCCAGCCTGTCCGGACTCAATCAGCCATTTGACCCTCCAGGAAGAGTAACAGCTCATTTTGTGGTTGCCGGCTGCCCCGCCATGAGGGGACAACAAACAAAAAGAGCAAAAAATGACCTCATTATTTCTGATGTGCTCCCACTGATAAACCATAGACGGCTTTCAAAGGGGAATAGAACACACCCAGTGATGCATCCCATATTCCAGCGAGGTCCCTGCTCTCCCAAGATTTGGGTTTGATTTTTTTGTTTTAGTGTTGGGTCCCAAAGTATTGGTTATAATAATTGTCTGAGAAGTGCAACAATGGGAGAATATGGCAATATAAGGAGAAAAAAGAAGAGAAATTACCTTATGTCCCTTCCAGGCTGTGCGGGTGTTATCCATTCACAGGCACAGAAGAACGTGAGCAGGTTCCTTTTCTTACACTATAGTTAGATTTAGAAAGACAAGAAGAATGTCTGAGTTAAGGACACAGTTCCGTAAGTGGAACGTGAAATGAAAATGAAAAAAGGCTGAGTATGAGTGACATTTGAAGAAGGATTTTCTGGAATCATAAAGTTTCTCTCATTAAGTAGTCTATAAACATAAATACATTTTCATTAATTAATTCCAAACGTGTGGCATGCAAATAGACATCAGAAAGTAGAAATCAGTTTGTCCCAGTTTGTTAACTCACGCCTATGTTTTCAGCACTGCCTGCTAGGTGTTAAACTTGAGCCTTGTTAAAATAAATTGGATTTTACATGGGCTTCAGTTGAGACAAAATTCCACCTTCTGCATACAACACAATTAGTTCGTGGATCTTTTTGGCCTGAATACGGGTAATTATTTTTGAGTATATTTATATTTTTAATTTCCAAACTCTCCCATGGCTCCCAGTTCCGTATTTAATTATGCATTACGTGGAAGAAAAGTTTGACTAATTAAACTGTTTTTATTTTAAAACTACCATCAGACTATTTGTTCAGTGACCCCTGCTTCTCATGATGGGAGGAACAGTGAACAATAGTTCTCCAGTTATTATTGTTTTCTTGCCATTCACCTCGGCTTTTTTGCATCAGAAGACAATGTCAGATTTGAAAACACAGATATAGTTTATCTGGTTGCTGGAGATACCCACCACAGCAGTCTGACTGCCTGCAAACATCAATGGATCAAACAAGATTGGGCAAATATGCAGCAATGGATAAAGTTGGTTGAATGTGTACACTGTGATCTTATTTTTAAATTAAAAATTTGCTATAAAGTGAGCATAATTTGGGGCTTGGCTTGGGAGTCGCACTGTTGGTGTAACATGCACATACACACACAATATTGCCAATTTCTGTGTATGTGAAGGACTAAAGAAAAATCCGAGCAGCCCAGATGTGCAGCGGAAATGTGCCCCCTGTGTTCCACCCAGGACCGTGGGATCATGGTTTTCACCTCCACACAAGCAGAATGGATGAACCAGTGCTGCGAACATCCCGTGAGCTCTGAGCACCCCGACACTGCCAAGAGAAACGGCCAACCCGACGTTATTTGTTGTTCAGCACATGAAGGCGGAGGGATATCCCGCCAATAAAATGCCTGTGTCACAATACCTGAGTGCACATTCCGTGAAATAAGCCATTAATTTATTCTTTTCAGACAAATTTATTTTACTCACCTTTGGTTTATGTATCATGAATTGCAAAAGCAAATGAGTTTTAAACCATTTATTTTATTGCAAGTTAGCATTGCAATAATGGTAACTGTAAATGTCAGGAGAAATGGCTGGAGCTGAGAAGGAGACGTACAGTCTTAAACTCTCCCTGAACTGCGTTGTGATGAAGACATATGGTGGCACAGACCTGCCTCTAATGGCTCGGGGACTGTCCCAGATGTGTTGTACACCTGTCACCGGCAGAACCAGGTGGCTTCTCCGGGTTTTGCAAAGCCCTTTGCCTGATTTTCTCTCCGCAAGCTCAGGCTGCACACAGGTGGGGTTTTCCTGGCTTGACCCTGCAGCGTCCTGCCAGGTCAAGCATCTGATGGGGTGCGGGTACAAACAGGCAATTAGCAATGGGCACACACAGAAAACAGACCATCCCTCTTAAACATCTGCTGGTTCCTCCTCATTAAGCCTGTTTGTTCTGTTTGCTGTACAGGGAGATAAAAGTGATGAAGTGCAGCTCAGCTCTGGTACCAAGGGGCATGTCCGGGGTCCCCACCCTCCCTCCGTGTCTGCAGCGCGGTGGCTCAGGACCAGCCATGGTCCCGCACCAGCGGGTGGCTCGTCCTGCAAGGGGCAGGTCCCAGGCCGGGCCCCAGGCAGCTCAGCACCGTGCCCTGTGCGCCCTCCTCCCTGCAGAGCTGCGGGACAGGACACGCTTGCTGACAGCAACAAGGAAACGCAACCCACGTCTCCTCCGGAAGGAGGTGCAGAGCCGGGGCACGCTGGCCTGGGCCGGGTACCGCTCTGGTCTGCAGCAGCATCGCGGGGACAGGAGGTCACCCTGTCTGCGTGGGACAGGGGACACAGAGGCTGCTGCAGGCTGAGCTTTAACTGGCACTGGTTTATTCCACCAGGAGCCAGTATTAATGGTAGAGCTGAACAGCTTTGCTTCTTCCAGCATCCTTCCCAACACAAGAATATTTGTTCTTCAGTAACAGGACACGTTTTGGTTTAGTTTATGTTGCTAGGGAATAGATTTAAGGTATATTGAAAAAGCTGCTTTATCCAATAGCAGTCACTAACAGAAAGAGATATAGTGAAATAATTACTGTAGTATAGTTATATGGTAATTATGCTGGTATAATTGATGAAGCTTTCCAGTGCAGAAAAGCCCATACTGCTAATAGCAAAAAGAAATGGTCGTTCTCCTGTCTTCAGAAAATGGTTTATTGCCCAGTCAAAATACATGGGCAACCAGTTTGATAGAGAAATTTAGGCCGGAGGGGAAAGCTCTCTATGGCATAATTAATCTTGATCTAGCTAGAGCCCCATGCGAAGGACAGAGTAAATTCTGGGATATAATTAAGCTTTAGTTCAAAAGCCTAAACTTAAATTGCATCCCCTGCCCTGGTGTACCCCCTGCACATTGCACTGGCAACGTGACAAAAGCACACAATGCGGGCGTCCAGGGGACACCAAGGCCATTTACTGCAGAGGGGAACTCCTGCTCCCCCAGGCATGTCCGCTTTCTAAACTCCCATCTTATTTCTCTCTGCATTGTAAAGCAAGGGCTGGTTCACACTGTGTGTGTCGAGCGACCCGGGGGTTCTGTGTCTGGGGCTGCACTGAGCAGTTTGGCTGTTTGCATGCATTGAGGAACATGGGACATGGGTTTGACCCACAAACACACGCTCCCAGTCCCCGAGCTGGTGCGAGCGGGGACGGGGAGGCAGGTGGGAGAGAGACGATTCAGCTGATGTCTGAAGGAATAACACCTTGATCACCCCGTCAGTCGCAGCGCTGCTGTCGGTCGGCTTGCACACTCACATTCTACAGAGTGTGCTGCTCAGGTCAGACGTGCTCCGGGGTGAGCCCCGTTTTCAGTGCTCCCAGCTCGTCCCTCTGGGCCTGGGGGCTGTGGGACCTGTGCTCTGAGGTGGCCGTGGGACCTGTGCTCTGAGGTGACCGTGGACAGTCCCAACGTTACAAGATCAAGAGAAAGAAATAAAAATCCTTCTTCAAGTCGGATTGCATGGTAGCCCAGGGACATCGAAGTCCTCTGTCTTTTCATTACCTTCCTGTTGTATGTTTTTATACCCAAACCTCACGATTTTGTAATTCCTACCCATGATAGTTAATCAGATCACCATCAAATCAGATCAGAATCTGCTGATTTTGAATGCAAACTTAAAAAAAAAAAACAACAAACAAACAACGCTGAGTCTCAGGATCTGAAAAATCAAAAGGAAGAAGCCCCTCTTATCAACCAGCTTGTCTCATTCTCTAAGGCACAGGAATTGGGAGGATTAAAATCTTATTTTCTTCCACATGTTTGGAAGCACCGATTACACTGATGAACATGGCCTTATCTCAGCCTATACCAGACATGTCGCAGCTGGTGCCCAGAAGAAGGCAGCGAGCCCCCGTCACTGACCACGCGGGGTGGGAAAACCACAGGTGATTCCTGTTTGCTGTGGTTTTAATGATACGAATGTTTCCTGAGGTTTGCATCCTCACTTACTCAAGTTCAGCGGGATATGAATCACCAGTGTAAGGATAGGGAAGAGAATCTACATTTGCAAAATAAAGTTTCAAAATTAGTTTAAATATTGATGCAATTTCCTAGAAAGCGCTGAAATTGAATCTATTTGTCACGATAGGAAAAGCAGTAAGGCAGGAAAAGGGTCACTGTCATTTCATTACAGAGGCAGCTTTGCTTTCTCTGTTGCTCCCACACTGAACCAAACCAGCAGCTCAGGGCTGCGAGCACTGCCCTTCCGAGCAAAATTAATCAGGTGAATACAATATGAGAAACACCTTTTGCACCATCAATAACATTGTATGCATACTGCATATACCTGAGTTATTACCATAATTTTAAATACAATTAAAACCATTTATTGTTGAGTTTCTAGAAGCAGAATACAGAGCTGTAATAATAGATGATCATATATCATGCTGGAGCAAGTTTGATAGGAGTTGGTGATTAGAGAAGAATGAATTGCTGTTGCTACCCACATACATGGACAGATAATCTTTTTTTCATAAGTGTAATCAAAACCTTGAGGGTTTGCGGTTTGGTTCCATTCCACATGTGTAGGTGCAAATAGACAGTTTGTTCCACAGGACTTCTCTCTATTCAGTTTTGTGAAGCGAGAATGGACAATGATTATTTAATCAAATAAAAAGGAAAGTTGTTGGCCTTATTAATGATATTTTTTTCTCATTTTCTCTCCTTTTTTGTGTGAATATGGCTGGAAATATTACAAGGGGAATGGGTATTCTGGCAGCCACCCAAACTAGGGTCATTTTTCCTGTAATGTGAGAGTCTTCCGAAGTCAAATGAAATTATTCCTCTGGCACACAGCTGTAGGAACCGAACACGGGCTGCTCCTTTGGCACACAGCTGTAGGGACTGAACACAGGCTGTTCCTGTGGAACACAGCTGTAGGGAACCGAACACGGGCTGTTCCTGTGGAACACAGCTGTAGGGAACCGAACACGGGCTGTTCCTGTGGAACACAGCTGTAGGGACTGAACACAGGCTGTTCCTGTGGAACACAGCTGTAGGGAACCGAACACGGGCTGCTCCTTTGGCACACAGCTGTAGGGACCGAACACGGGCTGTTCCTGTGGAACACAGCTGTAGGGAACCGAACACGGGCTGTTCCTGTGGAACACAGCTGTAGGGAACTGAACACGGGCTGTTCCTGTGGAACACAGCTGTAGGGAACTGAACACGGGCTGTTCCTGTGGAACACAGCTGTAGGGAACCGAACACGGGCTGTTCCTGTGGAACACAGCTGTAGGGAACCGAACACGGGCTGTTCCTCTGGTGCACAGCTGTAGGGAACCGAACACGGGCTGTTCCTGTGGAACACAGCTGTAGGGACCGAACACGGGCTGTTCCTGTGGAACACAGCTGTAGGGAACCGAACACGGGCTGTTCCTGTGGAACACAGCTGTAGGGAACCGAACACGGGCTGTTCCTGTGGAACACAGCTGTAGGGAACCGAACACGGGCTGTTCCTCTGGCACACAGCTGTAGGGAACCGAACACGGGCTGTTCCTGTGGAACACAGCTGTAGGGAACCGAACACGGGCTGTTCCTCTGGTGCACAGCTGTAGGGAACCGAACACGGGCTGTTCCTGTGGAACACAGCTGTAGGGACCGAACACGGGCTGTTCCTGTGGAACACAGCTGTAGGGAACCGAACACGGGCTGTTCCTCTGGCACACAGCTGTAGGGAACCGAACACGGGCTGTTCCTGTGGAACACAGCTGTAGGGAACCGAACACGGGCTGTTCCTGTGGAACACAGCTGTAGGGAACCGAACACGGGCTGTTCCTGTGGAACACAGCTGTAGGGACCGAACACGGGCTGTTCCTGTGGAACACAGCTGTAGGGAACTGAACACAGGCTGTCCCTCTGGCCCATGTGTGTTCCCAGGGCAGGACGGGGACAGCAGAGCCCCCGGCTCCAGGCTGGGACCTGCCAGCCCAACGGTGTCACCCCAGAGCTGCCCTGTCTGTGGAAAACCACCTCGGCCGGAGATTTCTGCCATTCATCGCTTTATCCAGCCGCTGTTTCTGGAGAAAAAAAAGAAGAAAAGCAAAGGATGTTCTTGGAGAGGCGGCGCAGACACGGGGGTTTGTTTGGGATGTGCCCGTTTCTGTGTTCCCGATATCAGCTGCTGGCTGTCCCGCTGCCGTGTTTATCATGGAAAGGTCAACAGTGCAAACAGGCAACGTGCACTGGGCTTTGCTGCTCCAGCACACACGGCTCCGAGGGGCACAATGAGCCAACTCGTACCCTCCAATGTTTGCAAACATAAATTATATTTGTCTAGTGTTTGTAATAAACAACTGACTTCATAAGCTTCTGCACAACCCACTGCTGAGGAAACAGTGACCATTTGATGCAGCTTTTTTTCTGTAATACAAAGAATAAGATTATCAGGAAATAATGTTTTCCTGATAAGCAATGTGGTGTAATAAGCACAAAGACTGCAGGCTCTGCACTCAGACTTGTTTATCTTGTAAGTAATGTCATGCCAAAGTCTTCCCTGGGCAGCTGCTACGCTAAATGTAGAAGAAAACACAAATCTTCTTCTTATTCATATTAAAAACTGGAAAATCAGAGGCACGGCGGAGAAGCAGAGCCATAGCGCTGCCGTTCTGCTGCTGAGCGCAGCACCTTCAGCAGCGCGGCTGCTGGGAGTCGCTGGGGAAAAGGAAACGAGAAGAAAAAGAAAACAACTGTTCAGTGCAAACACAGTTCAGTGCAAACACAAATCAGCTTTTCTGGCCAACTGAAATGCATTCTGTGGTTTTAATCACAAGCGGGGCACATGCTGCGCTCCTGTCTGAGATGCCGGGGCTGTGGTGGCAGGTTTCCTGTCAAGGAAGCACTTCTACCTGAGCTGGAGGGGTTTGAGGGTGCAGGGTCAGGGGGTGCATGGGGAAAGGATGCTTGTCCTGCCTGTCCCTGTCCGTCCCTGCCTGTCCTGCCCATCCCTGCCCGTCCCTGCCTGTCTCTGCTCATCCCTGCCCACCCCTGCAGGTCCCTGCATGTCCTGCCCGTCCCTGCCTGTCCCCCAGCTCACCCCTGGGTGCAGGAGGGTCTGGGTCTCTGTTGAGTTTGGCTTGCTCACTATTTGCAAAGAGAGGCAGGATTGTGCCCAAAGGACTCCAACATTCCCCACCCTCCTCCAGCAGTTCCTTGCATCTGTCAGCGTAAGTTCACTCATTCCTAAATCATTTTCAGATTTTGTATTAATTTTTTAATCATCTGGATATGAATCATTAATAAATGTTTAACAGCTCATGAAATATTTATCCTGTTTCCCTATGGTAGGTGCTCCATCTTCACTTGTTATCACTAGTGGGTATGAAAAATGTCTACAAGGCTGCAGAGCGAAGCAGCTGCCTTGTGTCTGCCTCACCAAATACAGCTCTTGCTTCTTTCGAGAATATGCAGTCTTTATGGGAAAAATAGGCGAGGACTAACTCTGCAAACACTTGGGTGCAAAAATATCTGCACTGGAATAACACAGCTGCCCTGAAACTCATCCTGGCTGGGGTTGAGAAGTGACCCATCGGAACAGAGAGATCAGGGTGTGCAGGAGCCGTGTGTACCTGCTGCAGGTGAATAGCCCCATCTCACATGGGCATCCTTTTCATGAGTTCCAGAGTTTATTTTTGCATTGAAGTAACAGCTTTCGGATAGATAAGTCATTGTCATCAAGTGATGAGAATTCCTCCCTGTGTTCCTTTTCTCCTTAGGGGTTCAAAGGCACTGAAGCAGTTGCTGCCTTTGGTCTCTCCCCACGCCGATCAGCCCCATCCCGTCAACACTTCGAGCATCCGCACGGCATCAGCAGCGTTGCCTTGGCCCCGCTCTGACCGGGCAGCCCGGGCGTCTCCCCGGCAGCTCCACCCGGCTCTGGCCATGGCTCCTTCAGAAAGCAGCGGATCTGGGCTGGGATGCTCAGAGCTGCCCCGTGCGCTGGGCAGAGAACAGCAAGTCTGGTTTGTCTCCAAAGCCCTCAGCCGACGGAGAGAGCCTGGTATAACTAAAGAGGAATCAATGAAGAAATGAATAAACAAATACATGGGGAAAGGCTTTCAGTGTGATAACTGTTCTTAAAACACCATCGAATGTTCCTTCTCTAAGCTAAGCAGATCCATAACAGAGACAGGACCAAGTGTGTGGAATAAACACATCCAGCAAGTGGGGGCTGGTTTGTGTCCCAGTGTGGTCTCTTTACCCACGGTTGGGATTAACATCCTTCAGTCATCCTCTAAAAACAGAGTAAAGCCTATTTAAGAGAACCATAAATACAAAGTAAAACATTTTACTATCAAAATGGTTCTCCTAGGGAGAGGCAAAAGGGATAAATCCTCACAATGTTAGTATAACATGATAGTATGTTCAGTATTTCAAACATGATACAGGAAGGTGCTCCAATGTTGCTGGGAGGGAAACACATCACGTTGTGAATGGCCCTGACACTGCAGTCAGCCTGGTAACCCCTGCATGCCTGGGACACCTGCCTGGATGGGACACCTGCCTGGATGGGACACCCGTCTGGATGGGACACCTGCCTGGATGGGACACCCGCCTGGGATGGGACACCCGTCTGGATGGGACACCCGTCTGGATGGGACACCCGCCTGGGATGGGACACCCGTCTGGGATGGGACACCCCACCTGAATGGGACACCCGTCTGGATGGGACACCCGTCTGGATGGGACACCTGCCTGGATGGGACACCCGTCTGGGATGGGACACCCGTCTGGATGGGACACCTGCCTGGATGGGACACCCGCCTGGATGGGACACCCGTCTGGATGGGACACCTGCCTGGATGGGACACCCGTCTGGGATGGGACACCCGCCTGGATGGGACACCTGCCTGGATGGGGCACCTGCTTGGATGGGACACCCCGCCTGGGATGGGACACCCACATGGATGGGACAATGGATGGACTCTGACCTGACATGAGCTGGTTTAAATGTGTATTAGTTTCCTTCAGTAGACCTAGTCTAAACTATTGTGGCCTTTACTTTAATTGTTAGAGTCAAACGTAACTGCATTTTTCTTCCTATTTTTATCAAAAGACTGGTGCTTTTTCACTTTATTTTTTTGATTGTAATGATTTTTTCTATTAAGATTAAGGAGATTGCCTGTGAAGGATACGATACAATGATATATATTTATAAATAAATATAAAGCATTACAGGATGAAGCTCTGAGGAAACTGTCACCTGCCATCATTGGCTGCTTGAATAGAAGCAAGTGCTCTTCAGAAGAGAAAAAAGTATAAATATGTGGTATATTTATTTCTAGGTAAATGACATTCCTTCGACAACACTGCTGCTTTCTGATTCTTCACATTTCCCTCAGATCAGACACGTCTCTCTGTTTGTCAATACAGTCAGCCAATTCAACTATTATTTATCGAGAGAACACGGATGACAAATGGCTTTGCTTGCTGCGGGGATTTGGTGATCTTCCGCAACTCAGAGCAACAATTACTGCTATTAAAAAGAAATAATTGCCCTAAGTGTCAATTCCGCATGCAATCAAACTGCACAGAATTGCATCTAGTACATTGTATTATGTCACATTATGTCAAAAAAGAGATCTGAATCACAAACCAAGAGGCAAAGTCACTTCTCTGCTTTCGACAGAGGAATAATGCACACTCACTAAATCCAGTGGGTTGGAGAAAATATGGTACAGGGCAAGACAGATGCAGCTCTAGTTCCATGAGACCAGCATCCCGGGAGCAAAGGTGGATTTTAAATGAACAACAGGCGGGTCTCTGCCCTTGCTGGGGGCTCTTTGCACACTACAACGTACAGAAACCCCGTTCCTTCTCAGCTAACGAGGGACGTGTCCTCAGGCCGCCTGGTGCTGCTGGGGTCTGCATGTGAGATTGTCAAAGAAAATACCAAGAGTTCATTTCTTTAAAGATGCTCCTACAAACTGCAAAGGATTAAAACTAAAATCATAAAGCAGGAAAAAGAAATCTCTGCATACAGCTCTGGCAGAGCAGTGGCTGTTGTGCGCTGGGGCGATGGCCCCTCCGGCCCCACGGCGCTCAGGGTGGCCTGGAGCGATGGTCCCTCTGGCCCCGTGGTGCTCAGGGTGGCCTGGAGCGATGGTCCCTCCGGCCCCACGGTGCTCAGGGTGGCCTGGAGCGATGGCCCCTCCGGCCCCGTGGTGCTCAGGGTGGCCTGGAGCGATGGTCCCTCCGGCCCCACGGTGCTCAGGGTGGCCGGGAGCGATGGCCCCTCCGGCCCCACGGTGCTCAGGGTGGCCGGGAGCGATGGCCCCTCCAGCCCCACGGTGCTCAGGGTGGCCTCAAGGGTTGTTTTAGTAAGAAAATGCAGGAATGGAACAAATGCAAGAACACGCTCAGGAAAGGTTCTCCTGCTGCCGCTCCGTCCAGCTCCGTGCCCGGGTGTCACCTGGCCAGGAGCTCCTCGGTCACCCTGGGAACTCCGCAGTGGTTCAGCACCCAGACGTGCACCCAGAAACCCCTCGCGTGGTCCGTAACTTCCACATTTCCACTTCCAGACCTGCATTTCTGAGGTTGCTGCCGAGCCCCCAACCTCCTTTTTCATAGATCGGCCCCATGTGTGTCAAAGCTCCTTTTCCAGTGAGATATTGAATGGTTTGGTGTCCTTCACCCCACCAGGTGCTTCCTCCCCTGCACCGATGCGCATCAGGTAATTCTCACCTGATAGGATTTGGCTTTGTTCCTCACTGCCCACCCCAGGGTGCCCGCGGCTCCCCGGCTCAAGGGCTGGGTGCTGCTCGGGAGCCCGTGTTTGTCGGCAGATGTGCCGGCTGCTGCGCTCCCATCCCCAGCACCCCTGAGCACTGACCAGCGCAGCCCCGCTCTGACCCTGTGGCTCTGCTGGGAGCGGCTGTGACCCTGTCACCATCTGCCGCCTCCTCCCAACACGTGTCCCCGGCAGCGGTTGAACCTCCATCCGTGTCATATCCTGAAATGGGGGAAACAGGTGCCACCATTACCCCATTTACATCTATTGGCTTGCTTGGGGTTTTCTTATTGCCTGCATCCGTTGTACTAAAAATAGCTATGACGAGCTCATTTAATTTTAGCCTCTGAGTGTCTGTATGAATATTTATAATACTGCACATTATAAATGCTGAGAAGTCCCAGACTCTGCAAGCAGGATGGCAGATCCCAGGGGAACAGAATAGCTTTTCTTTTTCCCTGTTTCAAGCCGGTTTCACACATCCTGCGTTCCCAATGTGAAGTCTAGCGCTGCATGTTTAAACTCCTTCAAAGACTTCATGATCTTTTGTGCTTGCTGAACACAGACCAAGTTCCCATGCAAGGAAAAGGGAATGTTTCCAGAGGAATTCCCTATCAGTTTATGCAGGGGGAACATGCTTATTAAAGTACATTTCTGTTCATGTCTGGCTTTCATGTCCATTTCATTTACAAATACATGAGAAAATATGTATTATCAGTCCTCACCTGCCAAAACCCAGAGCTCTGTGCCCCTGTCCTTTCTGTACCGGGGGCTGGGCACGCACAGCAGGGGAAATGTCTTAAAGCTTAGGACTAAAATATGGAAAAACCTGCCTGGGGGGGAATGCCCCCCAACGCCTTCCAGTGAAAGGTTGTGCCGAGTCCCGGAGCACGAGGAGGTGCCCGCGGAGCCAGCTCGGGGCGGCCTCGCTCCCAGCGGTGCCTGGTTCCTGCAGCTGACACAGCTCAGCCCATCGCCTGCTTCACCCGTTCTCTGTTTCCCTGTTTCCCTCTTGAAAACGATCTCGGCAGAGAGGCGAGATGTGGAACTCTTCTCCACTACTCAATCACTTCTGTTCCATTTACTGCAGGCTGCATTTATGGTGGATCAGCCTATTGGAGGGAGGTTTTGCAGCACTTGAGTGTAAGAGCCAGGATATGAAAAACTCTTGAAGTAAAGCCTTTTCATCTATAGGTCACTTGGAAAAATAAGTTATAGAAAGAAAGAAAGGAAGAAAGGAAGCAAGGGGCTGTGGGGCTCTGTGACTGCGGTATCACAGAGAGAAGTGTGTGACAGCAGGAGGAGGTTCTGGACGGGGTCCTGGTGTCCCTGTCCCTCTGCCCGCTGCAGGGGCCAGGAGGACACTGGGGGCAGGTGCAGGGACCCGATGCTGTTGCTCCCTGTCTCCTCTCTCCTCTCTCAGCTCTGAAGCTGCACCCGAAAGCAGCTGCCAAATGGAGCTGGAAAAGGACTGGAATGATGAAGCTCAGACACCAGCAGGGCGGCAGAGAGGAGGAGAACTCTGAAGGATGCACTGGCTGCTGTCCCTCATCCCTCCCGGCAGGGCGGACCTGGCAGGGGTGACATCCCTCTTGTGCCCGTGTCCGCTCATCCGTCTGCTCCTTCACGTCCCAGCTGGCCCTGCACAACCTTCCTCACCCGGTGCTGACAGGGCCTTGGAGCACTGGAAGTGCCGCTGTAATTGCTCTTAAGAACTCAAGGTGCTGTACAATAAAGCTAATCTATATAAGCATTGCGATAGATGATGACCTCTCTAGTTTTGGCAATTTTACATCCTTCTCTCTCCTCTGCTTTTCGTTATGTTTAATTACCTGATCTATAGTTCCAAACAAGAATCAATGGGGCTGTATTACAACAAATTATTGTTAATTCTCTTTTTAAAAAGGGATAAGAAAGTGCTATTGAATATGACACTTCTAATTATATGATGCAAATTAGTTTTCTGTTGGAGCTTGAGAGTCGGCAGCCAATCCATTACCGATGTCTCAGGTGCGTGTTCTGCTGAGGATATAATTGTTTTGTTTTCTGGATATGGAGGATTCTCTCCCTGCTCCCAGTGCGGCTCTGCACCCTCGGCCCTGCACCATGACGCTGTTTGCTGCAGGATCGGGCGCTGGTTGCAGGGCGCTGGGTGCACAGGGAGATGTGCTGCTCAGGAGCCCCTACACAGCGTGGTTGCTCCAATGTGTGGCGTGTTCCTTCAGATTAGCTGTATATTAATGTATTAAATGTTCTTTTCCAGCACCACCTCTGGGTTTTTCTAATTGAATAAGGGGGTTTGTACTTCCCTGAGGTGCACAGGGAGAAACCTGAGAGCTGTAACAAATTGCTCTGACTGGACAAGCGGGGTCGTTAGTGGTTTGCTGGTTATGAGTCAATGCCCACTGAGCACTGACCTGTCCTCGCTTCCATTGCTCCACACAGTGTCCTCTCTGGAGCTTCGGTTGCCTAAAATTAGGTGCCAGTCTGACCTTGCTGAACCAGCGAGGCTGTGAGACAGTAACATTAACTTACGGATTATGAAACACCAAAAATAAGCTGGTTTCTACTTATTCCCTACTGTGCTCATCTTGTATACAGTGCAACATAAACTAAAATGAATGACATAAAATATGCCTTAAGGTCAAGCAGTCACCACCCACAGAGTCCAGAATCGGGTCCTCCATGTGCAAGTTATTCAGGTGTGCTGGAGTTGTCCCTTCCCCTTATTCAGGCAAGCTTGGAGCTCAACCAAGACAAGCTGTGCATGACAGGACTCCGTTTCCTGCTGAAGGACGCCCAACGCCAGTCAGCTGTTGGCAGAAGTGAGTCAGGATGTCCTGCACCAAACCAGACACTGGGTGCCTCTGGGAGCAGAAGGTGCTTCACCCGATGCACATCAGGAGAGCCGGTCAGTCCCCGGGCCTCTGCACAGCTCCAAAGCCCTGAAAACCTGGCCCGAATATTTAATTACTGTGGTGGTCCTGGACTTCATCTCAAGGGTGTTATTTTAATTAAAAAAACAACAGCAAAAACAACACCAAAAAACACCCAGACCATGATTTTTTTTTCTATTAGGCCGTCTTTGCCACTTTCTGTGGTCTCTCTCCATTTACCATGCTTGAGGATCTGACTCCACTGGAACTCAGTGTATGAGCATCCTTTAATCACCCGCAGCTGTAGCGAGAGGGCAAAGACAACAATAGAGGAAAGTCATCTCAAAAATAACTGTGCTTCTACTGTTGCTGCGGAAAGGAGGTGTGATACTCAGCCACAACGCTTCATTCAGTATGCACAAGACACATCACGCTGAGCTGCTAATGAGAAAGCAATCGGGAGGTTTGGGAAGTGCCGGCTCTGCTTCTTGCCTGCAAGAATCAATGAGAACGGATGAGGGAAGTTCTACAGCTCCTCACGCAGCTCACGCGGTGAAACGTGTGTGCGACGTCTGCGCAGCACTAAAAATTAGTGATTTACCGTGGCTGTTTGGGGCAACCCGTGTATTTCATATTTCCTTGACGTGATGTGCGCTATGCTAAGAAAAAGCGACAAATTGTGATTGATGGGAAAAAAGTAGGAAGGTAAAATTATGTGAGGATAGAAACAGAAAAGTTTGTGCATAATCCTTGTGTAACTTCCCCGTGTAAGGAAAGAATGGGTGTGTTTAGAGCACAAAGGGAAGGAGAAACAGCTCTTACTTCCTGGATCAACTCGATTTTTATTTTTCCTAAAGGTACAGCAAAAAGACATACATACCTGTTTTCCATTTCAGAGTTGGAGCTTCATAAATATTTTAATTCACCAAGTGCCTACTGCTTAATGTTTGCATATCAAGAAGATGTGAGTGAACATCGCCTTGCCTGAAACGGTCTGAGAACAAACGTTGGCATCCTGGATTGCCTGCCCCGCTGTGGAATAAAGCTGGAGTTATCTGACGCGTCCTGTCTGTTGAGAGCAAGCAACACTTCCGAATTATTTCTGTTTGAAAACAAAACAAAACAGCACTGAGTTGAGCACCTCTGAAGACTGAAAGTTTTGCTTTTGAGTGTTAAAGGACAGAATAAAATAAATCACTTATGCTAAATAAATCATTGATTACGAGTTGCACACAAGCACTCTCCGCCGTTGGCTTCCAGGTGAGACCAAAGGGACACGTTCATGTGACTTGTTGGTTTAACTCACAGTCTGGATCTGTCCCAGGGGCTTCCCAAGAATAACTGACTGTGCTGAAAGGTGGGCAGGGACCCGGTCCCAGGCACACAGCACTCAACCGCGGACGCCCACCTCTCGGTGCCCAGGGACCGGTCCCAGGCACACAGCACTCAACCGCGGCCGCCCACCTCTCGGTGCCCAGGTGAAGGTGGAAGCGCCAGCGATGCCGTGAGGCCAAAGTGTGGGTGACCCTGCCCCCCGGCCCCTGCAATCGAGGCTGCTCTGCCCGTCCCCGCGGGGGACAGCTCAGCCTTCCCGTGTTGCCCGGTACCGAGAACAGACATGGGGCAGGTCAGTGGGGTTTGAAATGACCTTTGCATCCTCATCGCGCTGATATTAACCAGCTCCTGCTGCAAGACAGCCAGTGCATCAGACAGAAAATATGCATTTATTTCAGCCTTGGACCAAGTAAGTGCATGTATAAAAACTTGGGTCCTTATGGTTTCTGGATTGATGGTGCAGTCTCAAAAGCGAAGGCTGTCTCTGGCAAGAGAGAGCAAAAAGCTGCTGGCAAAAAGGTATTAACTTCACTATGCTGCATTTTATGAGGTAACAAAGAGTGTCTTGGTTCTGTGCCTTGAAAGTAAATAGAACAATATTTCAGTCCTCCTTATTCAGTTGTCCAAATGCACATAACCGATTTTTGCAGATAGGGATTTATGTTTGCTTGTCAGCGTTTAATAAAGTAGAGCAACTGAGCCTGCCATTTATTCCAGTGCTGTTGCCGTTATTTCGGTATCCACGCTGCATGGTGCCTGCCTTCAGGTTTCACCGAGCAACGCGCTCCCTCGGTGGGTGTCCAGCAGCGGGGTGCGCTGGCCCACACACGTCCCAGCTGTGTCCCTGTGTCCCTGACCCCCCATCCCCCAGCCGGTCCCAGACCCCAGCGCTCAGCCCCCGTCACTGCCGGGCACACGGGCAGAACCCAGCCTGCACCTGCCGACCTGCTCCCAGGGACCCCTGGGACGTCACCGCCCAGGGACATGAGCAGAACCCATCCTGCACCCGCCGACCTGCTCCCAGGGACCCCTGGGACGTCACCGCCCAGGGACATGAGCAGAACGCATCCTGCACCCGCCGACCTGCTCCCAGGGACCCCTGGGACGTCACCGCCCAGGGACACGAGCAGAACCCATCCTGCACCCGCCGACCTGCTCCCAGGGACCCCTGGGACGTCACCGCCCAGGGACACGAGCAGAACCCATCCTGCACCCGCCGACCTGCTCCCAGGGACCCCTGGGACGTCACCGCCCAGGGACACGAGCAGAACCCATCCTGCACCCGCCGACCTGCTCCCAGGGACCCCTGGGACGTCACCGCCCAGGGACATGAGCAGAACCCATCCTGCACCCGCCGACCTGCTCCCAGGGACCCCTGGGACGTCACCGCCCAGGGACATGAGCAGAACCCATCCTGCACCCGCTGACCTGCTCCCAGGGACCCCTGAGCGTCACCGCCGGGCACACAGGCAGAACCCAGCCTGCACCTGCCGACCTGCTCCCAGGGACCCCTGAGCGTCACCGCTGGGCACACGGGCAGAACCCAGCCTGCACCTGCCGACCTGCTCCCAGGGACCCCTGGGACGTGTGTGTCCCTCCGAGCGTCAGTCCCGTGCCCTCAGCATCCCCTGCCACCAGCATTATGGGCTGCAGACTGCAGGCCTCAAACAAGCTGAAATTCATTCCCCTGAGTCTTTCTGCTGCGTTTTGAGTCGGGTTTGTTCTGCTTGGGGCATTTCCCATCTCGCTCAACAGTAGGGTGTCAATTAACCTCAAGACAGGGAGCTGCCTCTGCAAGGGTCCTAAATTATCACAGCCTGCACCAGAATCCCAGAGCATTTGCATAGTTGTGGGGTTTTTTGTTTGTTTTGGTTTTTGGTTTGTTTTGGTTTTTGGTTTGTTTTGTTTGTTTGTTGAGGGGTTGTTAGTTTCTTTTCAGGGGTTTTGTTTGGTTTGATTGGTTGGTTTTGGGTTTGGTTCAGGTTTTGGGTTTGGTTTAGGTTTTGGGTTTGGTTGGTTGCTTGGTTTTGGGTTTGGTTTTGTTTGCTTCCCCTCTGGATCTCTGTGCGGCCCCGCAGGCGTGCAGGGTTTGTGCACATGGCGAGACTGTGCATGGGCAAAGCGGGAGCCAGCACAAGGTCCCCACTACTTCGCCAGCACCATTCAGAAGAGAAGAGCTTTCTGTGCTTCAGTGGCACAGTTTTTAAAGACTTTTTTCATGTTTTGTTCAGCTGGAATTTGTATTTCAGCTGCTAGTTCCTAGAGAGGAAATATAAATCGATCCGGACTATCAGTGGCCAGTTCATCCTCAGAACTGTCCTTGTAAAGAATTGCCCTGCAGAGCGGAGCCAGGCAACGTGAGCTGGAAACCCCAGGGGCCCGCAGCAGAGCCTGCTTTACGGCCACTTTGCTCTCATCTAATGTTAATGACACTGCACTAATTTCTGCAGAGAAAACCAAGGAGCAGGTGCGAGCGGTGCCGCTGGGATCCCCATCCTTTGTTACTGTTCACAAAGGATGAGCTGGTGAGGAAAGGCTGTCGTGTCCAGCCGGGTTTGGGAAGAATGATTTTAAGAACCATTTTACTCTGGATGTTTCATGAGTGTTTCAACGGAACTGAAGGATGTTAGTTCATGCGATGATTTTCTTGAAATACCGCAATTTTATCTATGATGTGGCTTTTAGAAAATGCAAATTTTTCATCCTTCCAACATTCTCTCATCCAAATTCCCGATGAAAGTGTTTTGGACTTTCATTTTTTAAATTGCAAAAAGAAACCAGTGTTGAAGTATTGAAATGTTTCACTATACACATGTTTATTTATGTTCTTGACATAAGCAATCTTGACAAAATATTTGTAGCTAGCTCCAATTGAAATGCACATCCCAAGTGTTTCAGCTTTGCATTCACACCTGGGAGAGAAGGATGAAACGTTGGCTCTTTTGTGGTTTATTTCATTGAGGATGTGTTTGAAACAAAAATGAAGAAAAGAAATGAACCAAACAGTGCTTTTGGATACCAGGTGCTAAAAAAGCTCATAGTTAAATGTTTTCGTGACCCCTTTGCTTGCCCATCATTATTCACCATGGAGAAGAACGACAAGGCTCAGCACCCGTGTCTGCAAATCCAAGTCTATACATGAACTGAATGTTTCCTACATTTTAGCTGTTCCAGTAAAATGAAATCCTGAATTCTATTTTATTGACTCTTTTTTGGATGCGCCATAAATAAAATCGCATGCTGGAGGAGAAGCCGAAGGTTTGGTGTTTATACAAACACAGGGACATTGTGCTGTGTGTAAAACAGACTGAATTCAAGTGCAGTGCTGAGGTGTGTTTGTGCACAGCAGCAGGGTCTGGGGGTGGGACAGGGTCTGGGGTGGGACAGGGTCCTGGGATGACACCGAGTCCTGGTGTGGGACAGGGTCCCAGGGGTGGGACAGGGTCCTGGGGTGGGACAGGCTCTGGGTGTGGGATGGCATCCAGGTGTGGGACGGGGTCCTGTGGTGGGTCAGGGTCTGGGACAGGCTCCTGCCGCAGGGTGTACAGGGCAGAGCCGCCACCGCCAGCGTGGGGACACGGCACCCAACCCGCCCCTGCCATCTGCAGAACGGTGCCGGGAAACACAGGGCTCCAAAACAGGCAAAAAAAAGGCAATAAGGGATATCTAGAGTGATAATCTGGTGCTATTAAATATACAATTTTATTTTCTGTTTAGTACATTAGTATTACATTAATATTTATGAATCTAACTATCGAATGGGAAAGAAATGTGCCAAGATTAGAATTTTTCCATGGAAGGCTACAAACAGCTTGCAAAAGCTACCAGTGGTAGCCAAGATTCCCCACAAATGAAGCAGCGTGGGCAGAGGACCGTGGGCACATCCCCAGGTCCAGCAGTGTCCCTCAGCACGGGACAGGGACCTGGGGCCAGCCGAGTGCCGTGGGCACATCCCCAGGTCCAGCAGTGTCCCTCAGCACGGGACAGGGACCTGGGGCCAGCCTGGTACCGTGGGCACATCCCCAGGTCCAGCAGTGTCCCTCAGCACGGGACAGGGACCTGGGGCCAGCCGGGTGCCGTGGGCACATCCCCAGGAATCAAGGAATCAAGACTTGTAGGAGCAACCACCCACTCCCTGTGCTGACTGCACAACACGACACTGCAATGGTTAAATAAATCCAGTTCCCAGGGAATTAACAGTATTAACCTTTGCCTTTCTTCCTCCCGGTTGCCCTTTTCAAGTCAATACTTTTGTCCTTCTCCTCATGATCATTCCTGATGTGTTCACACATGTCAATCATGTCCTTCGTTCCACCGGTTTTTGCTGTCTTAAACAAGTCCAAAACTTTTTGGTGCCCCTGGTAAAATATTCCATCCATTCTGCTTGTGAGCCTGTGCCTGGTTGACAGCAGCTTCCGTTTGATTTTTTCACCTGCACAGGTTCATACATTATTCCAGATGAAGTTTCTCCAGTGATTTGTGCAGCAGAATTATAGGGGAACATGTCCCAGCTGCCAGTTACCACCTTTCCAGAAAATGCTTTTTCTATTTTCAGAAGCCTTCTCCGTTAACAAGAATCTTCTCTCCCACCGCTTTGGAGCCCAGCAGGGCCAGCTGGTGAGCAGCAGCTCACACAAATGTAGTTTAGATGGGCACACTGACACCCGGCAATGCGAGCTCAGCATCTTTGCCGCAGCAGCCCCCACAGAACGCGCGTGGGCTCCGAGTCCCTCCCTCCCGCCCCCGGTTTGTTTCCCCGGTCACCCTGCTGAGCAACAGCAGCTCCGCATCCCTCCGGGCTGCACAGGGTCTTGTTTTCAGTCCAGATTTCTTTACAGTACCGGCTGTGTCTTGGAAACAATTAATTTGTCAGGAAGTTGAAAAGAGAATAAAACGGCGAGGTTTGAAGGCTGGCTTCTCATTCCTCTGACTGTCTCACAGCAAAGACTGCACACAGGTGTCAAATGAGAAGACTGCTCATAATCACTCCCCTTAAACACTTAATAACATTTTCTTAAATTAATATATTCCCCATCTGCATGGCTTTTAAGACATTCAGCTCATAATGTTGCCTAGTTTATCAGTGTCAAATGACACATACTCAACCCATTGGAGAATATTATCAACAGATAGAGGCTTAACGTGCATTATTGCTCATTCAGCTAATGAGTGTGATTCAAGCTAGTACTTACAATTAATAACAGAACAAAGATGGCAGTTAGAGTGTGGATGCTAACTTAGCGTGTGCAGAAAAGGCATGTAGATACAAAAGAAGCCAGACCCCAAGCTGCAGCGGGTGAGGTGGCGCTGCCAGCACCCAGCACCCTCCCATTTCCTCTCTGTCTGTTGTGATCCCTCAGCAGAGCTGGAAAGGGAATAATCAAGGTTTGTTTAACCATCTCTCGCACTGCTGGTTTGCTTTGGATCCTCGCTGTAATGGTACCTAAAAGCATTTTTATCTTAATTATTTATATCATTTTTTGTAATTAAAATGCATGCTCATTCTGTTGCAGGATTTCTACTCTAACTAGTGCAGTGCCTTGCTAAATAAAAGCACATCATTAAAATGCTTTCCCCTCTCTTCTGCACACTCTGGTCTCATTGTCATTGACTCAGCTTCACAGGAGGTGGAAATGTCAGGAGTTCATCTGGCCGCGACCCTCTGCAGGATACGGGATCAGGCTTCCCGTCTCCAGCCCTTCACCAGGATCAATGTGTATCTGACAAGCTGCTGTGCTTGCACGATCAGGCCAGCTGGGAATCAACGGACTGGATTCTGTTTAGTTTCCCCTTTCATTTTTCTCTAAACCAGACGTGAAGGTCTTGCAGCTAAAAGGGATCAAGTGCGAGCCCTGCAGAGCCCGGCCCGCGGCCGCTCCCCTCCGAAGGGAAGGCGCTCAGCTCCCTGCGTCCTGGCTTTGTTCTCATTAAACATCCTCTCCTCCTTCCCACACATGTTAACATTTCATGGGATCTATATCTCCGTTTGCAAAACATAAATAATTAATTCCACCACATTTTAAAAGAGAAGGGAGACTAAAAACCTGTGCAGCATTGACCAGCCAGCTTCACGACTCTGTGTAAGGACTGGGTCTAAAACAACAGAAAGAGAGAAGTGGGTGAAAAATTCAAAATGGAAGAAAAACATCAGGATATTGTGAGCTTGGCAAAGCCCTGTAGTAGGTGGTGTCTCAAACGGGTCCCCTGCTGTCTGCAGCAGAGAAACTGGTTGGTCCTGTGGCCCCAGTGACTGTGTGCCCTGGACCTCCAGGCCAGCGGCTGGAGCTGCTTTTCCTCCCCAAACGCGGAGCACGGGCACGGGTCACGGGCGGGGGCGCAGGGGTGTCGCGGGTGTGTGTGAGCCGGGCTGTCCGGGCGCCCGCGGCGTGCACCGGGGCTGTGGGGCTGAGCTCGGGAACCCCAGCAGAACAGCCTCTGCTGTCAGCGTCTGGCAAGATGGTCCTGGAAACCTCTCGGGAAATGTGGAAGAAAAGGGATTTAAAGAGCGACACTGACATAGCAGTGCTCGTTCTTCAGGGGTTAACTGGCTGCCCTGCTGTTTTGAAGAAGTTGTGCCTAAACATATGATTTTCTTTAGAGATGATTACAGGAAGCAGAAGCAAATCCATGGGAATGCTTCAGGTGCAGCTGATTGTGCCCTGGAATCGGGACACAAGATTACATTCACGGTCCCTCCTACACTATTCCCTGTGATTCCACAAGCATGCTGCTATCGCCCTGAGTCACACAAAATCGTGGCCTGTTTCCTACTTATGCATTTCTATCTGATGGAAACACATTTCCTGCGGTTCCCCTGGCTGCAATATTAGCCCACGGCTCCTCTAGCAGGAGTGATTGTATCTCAGTGGCAATAACAGCAGAGAGTGTAGCATGCTGTCTTTCCCAAAATCAGTGGTGACGCCTGCCCCAAAACCCAGGAGGAGATAAGCTGGACCAAAAGTGGCAAAGCGGAGTCTACAGTCTGGATGGGGGTGCGATGCCACTGGCCCGGCTGTCACGGCGGCTCCGTCCCAGCCCAGCACGGGACACCAGTAACACCCAGTGGTTCCCAGTGTGGCCCCAGCCACTGCAGTCAGGCTCCTTCCCAGTGCTGCTGTGCACCGTGGGCGCTGCTGCCTGTCTGCAGTCAGTTTTAGCGGTGGATGTTCTGGCAGGCAAAATAGGCTCTAGGATTTTTATTTTATTTATTTCAATTTTTATTGCTCTCCATTCTGAGGTCTCTTATATATTGCTTCTCCTTGTGAGGAAAAAAAAAAAAACAACAAAACACAAAAACCATGAAAGAGTCTGCAAGGAAGAATCTCAGAGAAACTGGAACAAGATTTGTCTTTGTTTTCATTCCTGGTGTTCTGGGGCTCTGTTTTTTCCGTGCTGTAATTGCGGACTCTCCACTGCCGAGCACAGGCTCTGAGCCAGCCTTTGTTCTTTTTTTCCAGCTGACAGAAGATTTTTTGCAACAACGTTTAAGTCCAAGGGGAAAAGTTAAATATAGGCAGGATCGGGAAAATTACCGTGCAGCACGGTGGAGAAAGTGCTGACTCGAGCCAGTTCTGAGCAGTGATTTCCCGGGGCGCACGGACCGGCTGCGAGGGACGGAGCTGCCCAGGTGCGGCTGTTCCGCTGCGTTCCCGGCGCATCCAGAGGCGGCGGCGCTGGGGCTCCTCTGGGGTTCCCCTGGGGCTCCTCTGGGGTTCCCCTGGGGCTCCTCTGCTCCCCGCGTCCCCCTGTGTCAGTCCCAGCTCTGCAGGTCACTGCAACACCTGCAAGTGCAGCGGCTGCTCCTCCCCTGCATCCTCCAGCACCCAGCGCTGCCCTGGGCAGGCTGCGCACAGCTCCAGCCTCACCGAGCCGCCCGCAGAAAAACACAGCAAAAGTAAATTTGTTAATCTGTTTTCAACAGTCTGCAAGCCAACAAAGTGACAAAATGTTATTGAATGAAGAACCACAAACTGATGGTGGCTGGAAGAAAATCCAGCAAAATTTTAGAAAAGACAGATCCTGCACCTGACAGGCTTCTTTGACAGTAAAAGTCCATGGAAAGCATATTGCCAGTTATGTTGGGGAAAACTGAGCCCAGATGAGTCTGGAACAAGATGAGGAGGAGATAAGAGCAGGTTGCACTAAGCAGAAATTATGGCCATAAGGAGCAGAGCTTCTCCACACAGGTCTTTGAAAACATTGTAGTATTTTCACGAGCGATTCTGGAACTAAAAGATGGCCCTTAAGTTACACCGGCTGATGATGTGAGGTGGTGATGCTATCGCCAATGAAGACTTAACATGTATTAGAATATTATTGAGGCACGATGGTGACTTGAGAACAGCAGTGACAGACGCAGGTGACATCCACCTGTATAAAATACAGACAAACCAATAGCTGTGACGTCTGCCGTAACCTGGAGGTCCTGGGGATCACTGGTCCCCCGCAGAAGGACAGAAGGCAGCCAGGAAAAAGCCACTGAATCAGACCATTCCCAGGCGCCACACGCCCGCGAGCTGCTGTGCTCAGTGTCTCACCAGGGCTGCGTGGAGCCCTGTGTGCCTGCTGGTTCTGAATGCAGAACTGCAAGCATCTATAAATGTGGCCAGGGAGGTTACAAACTGAGCTGTAATGCTGCTCTCAGTCATGCTCCATTCCATTGCATGTCTGTGTAAATCTATTGCAGTGTTTCCGTCAGCTGCTTCTCCTTATTTGAAATGCAAAGAGCACTCGCAATATCTTTCCCCTGGTACAGCCTTTACTGCACAGTAAATAGCATAGTCAGTGATTAGTGTTTGAACCCAGTGACTACCAGTCTAACATGGCTTACAAATTTAATTAAAATGGAGGCTTCATGTGGGAATTAATAGAGACTTGTCAGGAATATGCATAACGTCAGCTACTTTAAGCTGGTGCTCTGCATGTGAGACAGGGCGATGGTTCACTGTGCTCTTCACTGGCAGTGCCAGGCAGGCAGTGTGCTGCTGGTTGGTACATGGACAGAACCAAGTGAATCCCCAGAAGGGCAGTGACCATAGAATCCTACAGCCATCAAATGGTTTAGGTTGGAAGGAATCATAGACATCATTTAGTTCCAAGCCCTGCCATGAGCATGGACATCGTCACCAGCTCAGGTTGCTCAGACCCCGTCCAGCCTGGCTTGGGATGTCTCCAGGGATGGTCCATCCACCACCTCTCTGGGGACCTGGGCCAGGTTCTCACCACCCTCCTGGGGAAGAGTTTCTTCATTATACCTAACATGAATCTCCCCTCTTCCAGTTTAAAGCCACCACCCCTTGTCCTGTCGCTACCTGCCCTTGTGAAAAGTCCCTCTCCAGCTTTCCTGCAGGTCCTTTTGAAAGCACACACAGAGTACCCTCTGTGCTAATCGAGTAGGACAAGTATGATAGCCTTATTTTCATCTTCCCTCAAAATCTCCTTTGTCTGCCAGGATACTCTCGACGACACACCGAGGCGTCCTCCAGCCTGACACGGCTCCTTCTTACCCATCAGACCGTGCATCCCTGCTGCAAACCCTGCCCGCCGCCCGCACCCTGCGAACCGGGGACGCACGCCGTGCGCTGCTCCTCCCCGCTCCTGCCCGCTCCTGCCCGCTCCTCCCTGCTCCTGCCCGCTCCTGCCCGCTCCTCCCTGCTCCTGCCCGCTCCTCCCTGCTCCTGCCCGCTCCTGCCCGCTCCTCCCTGCTCCTGCCCGCTCCTCCCTGCTCCTGCCTGCTCCTGCCCGCTCCTGCCCGCTCCTCCCCGCTCCTGCCCGCTCCTGCCCGCTCCTCCCTGCTCCTGCCCGCTCCTGCCCGCTCCTGCCCGCTCCTGCCCACTCCTGCCCGCTCCTGCCCACTCCTGCTCACTCCTCCCTGCTTCTGCCCGCTCCTGCCTGCTCCTGCCTGCTCCTGCCCGCTCCTGCCCGCTCCTGCCCACTCCTGCCCGCTCCTGCCCACTCCTGCTCACTCCTCCCTGCTTCTGCCCGCTCCTGCCTGCTCCTGCCTGCTCCTGCCCACTCCTGCCCGCTCCTGCCCACTCCTGCCCGCTCCTCCCCGCTCCTGCCTGCTCCTCCCTGCTCCTGCCCGCTCCTCCCCGCTCCTGCCCACTCCTGCCCGCTCCTCCCCGCTCCTCCCTGCTCCTGCCCGCTCCTGCCCGCTCCTCCCCGCTCCTGCCTGCTCCTGCCTGCTCCTCCCTGCTTCTGCCCGCTCCTGCCTGCTCCTGCCTGCTCCTCCCCGCTCCTGCCCGCTCCTCCCTGCTCCTGCTCACTCCTCCCCGCTCCTGCCCGCTCCTCCCTGCTCCTGCCCACTCCTGCCCGCTCCTGCCCGCTCCTGCCTGCTCCTGCCCGCTCCTCCCTGCTCCTGCCCGCTCCTGCCTGCTCCTCCCTGCTCCTGTCTGCTCCTCCCTGCTCCTCCCTGCTCCTGCCCGCTCCTGCCTGTTCCTGCCTGCTCCTGCCTGCTCCTGCCTGTTCCTGCCTGCTCCCGTCCCGTGCCTGCAGGTCCCGAGGGGCACGGGAGAGCGTAGAGAGCCTGCAGATGCCTCATGGCGATACAGCACAGCCCCCAAAACAACAGAAAGGAAAGAAAACAAAGAGCAACAGCAAAACATCTTCCCCATGAGCAGAGACGGAGAAGCCATGTGGTTTTGAAAAGAGGAGATGAGGAGAAGGGGAATGTGATAGAAGCGATTAAACATGTAGGGCTTGAAGAGCTGTGTCAGAGGCCAGAAGAGAATCCATGAAATTCAAATTACATTTTGCACACTCTGCAGTTTGCTGCAGGAAGTTGCTGCTATATTAAATTGTTCAGGCCAAGAAACTGGTATGATTTTAGGGCAAACCGGGGTTTCTGTAGTTACTGATAAAGATTTTTGAAGAACAGCATTCTTATCTATCAGGAATTAAGACAGCCACTGGCAAAAAGCATCCTGAGTGAAACCAAGAGCGTGGTGAAAGGACCACAGCTGCCCTTACTCACGAGTACATTGCACTCTTTAAAGCAGCTCTTCCCTGCCTTTTTTCCTTCCTGCCTTATTTCACCTCCAAGCACATACACTCTGTCTGCAACCTCCTCTCTGTACAGGTCCCTATCTGCAGCGTAGGCAGCGGAGCCCGTGGGGGAAAAAGAGTTATAGGAGGAGAGAAAATGGTGGAATCAGTGTATCTCTAAAATCTCACTTCTGCTGCTCTGCACAGGTTTGGGTAACTTGATTTGTCTGATTGCTCTTGCTGTCAATGTCAATTAGCACAGAGTGGGTTACCGCAGGCACCAGTGACGCTGGTGGGGAGGACACTGGCAGCACTTGATTCTCCTTGATAGCAAGGGGCACATAAATCAATGGCAGGGGTACGGCACGGCTATGGCATGGCTACGACATGTATGGGTATGGGATGGGTATGGCACGGGTATGGCACTGGTACAGCAGGGGTATGGCACGGGTACAGCACGGGTATGGCATGGGTATGACATGGGTATGACATGGGTACAGCACGGGTATGGCATGGGTATGACATGGGTACAGCAGGGGTATGGCACGGGTACAGCACAGGTATGGCATGGTTATGGCATGGGTATGGTATGGGTACGGCATGGGTACGGCATGGGTATGGCGTGTAGTTCTTACTTATATGCAAGGATTCTCCAATCAAGATATTTATGGATAGATTTACCTGCTCATCATTGTGCCTGGGTGACTTGGAACTTCACAGTCACACACATCACATACATATACTTTACATCGTGTTGTACTATATTTTGTGTAAATATTGTATTTAACATTTGTGTATAATGAATGCACCTGCAAATGCTAATTACATCTGGTTCCTGGCCCTCTGTATTCTAAGTGAGCCACAAGAAAAATTAAAAATTAGGTCAATGTGTCACTGATACATCTTTTCAAGGAGAGTGAAAAGCCTTTCCAACTCTCAGGGAGTCCTGGAGACTTGTAATCCTAGTTATGCACATGCCCCTTTATTATTGTGTTTACTGCTACTTGAGAAAAATAAACCTGTTCACGGGACAGCTCAGTTTAACACTAAACAAAGGTTTTCTTCCATGAGTATTTAGAGGACTTCAAAACACTTGATATGTCAAGGAGGAATAGTCTGGGGACTTCCATTAATTCCTCTGACAAGAGGCTGTTTGATGAACTCTGCAGCTGCACTTTTACACTGGGTTGTTTTAAGAAGGCATGCAGGAAAATCAAAACTGATGGCTTTTCCCATGTTTCCGCTCTGTGCAGCAGCCTGGCTGTGCTGCAGAGCTGCCACAGGTCCGCACAGCCACCCCAGCCTGACCACTGGCCCCACCAGCCCCGCAGGACACAGCCCGGCAGCTGAGACTGCAGCCCCGCAGGACGCAGCCCGGCAGCTGAGGCTGCAGCCCCGCAGGACACAGCCCGGCAGCTGAGACTGCAGCCCCGCAGGACACAGCCCAGCAGCTGAGGCTGCAGCCCTGCAGGACACAGCCCGGCAGCTGAGATTGCAGCCCTGCAGGACACAGCCCAGCAGCTGAGATTGCAGCCCCGCAGGACACAGCCCAGCAGCTGAGATTGCAGCCCTGCAGGACACAGCCCGGCAGCTGAGATTGCAGCCCCGCAGGACACAGCCCAGCAGCTGAGATTGCAGCCCTGCAGGACACAGCCCGGCAGCTGAGATTGCAGCCCTGCAGGACACAGCCCAGCAGCTGAGACTGCAGCCCTGCAGGACACAGCCCGGCAGCTGAGATTGCAGCCCTGCAGGACACAGCCCGGCAGCTGAGATTGCAGCCCCGCAGGACACAGCCCGGCAGCTGAGATTGCAGCCCTGCAGGACACAGCCCGGCAGCTGAGACTGCAGCCCTGCAGGACACAGCCCGGCAGCTGAGGTTGCAGCCCCACATCGATTTTTCTCTTCAGACTTGAATAACTGTGACCGAGTACACAGCGAGCTCTGTTTCATTTGATCCTACCTCATTAGCCGTGTCTAACGCACACCTATGGCACAGGGATTGCCGGGATCAAAGCTCCCTGTCTGCTTGGCGGAACAGCGCTAAGGGCTTAGAGGAGCCCACCTGGACCCGGCAGGGCAGAGCGGCTCAGAACGAGCAGAGCGTCCGTGTCACCTAATGTGACTAAGTCGGAGTGCTCCGAGCGGGACGCGCTCGGCGCTGGCGGCAGAGCCAGCTCGGCTGTTGGTGCGGTGGAGCTGGAGCTGGCGCTTTCCCTGCACACAGTGGCTTGGCGGGGCTGTCCCCAGCCTGCTCCTCACCAGCCTCTGTGCTCAGTGCTCACGGGAACCTGGTTCTCTTCAGCTTTTCTCAGGGGAATCCACACTGTGACTGTGTATTTAAATTTCGAACCTGGCCTCCAGTGACTCTGCTCCTTCCAGAGGCCGGAGACCCCCCGTCCCGGCCGCGGCCCCTCCAGGCTCAGAGCAGCAGAGACAAGGTGTCCTCACCCACTGGCAGTAGATGCGGGCAGCAGCCGACAGAGATGCCACTGGTTCTGAAATGATTCTTCCTGAGCTTAGGTCACCCAGGCAGGAATAGACAGCTTGACACGGACAGCGAAGAAGCCCATTTTCTATGTCATGCCTCAGTTTCCTGCTCAACAGGAGAAACGATCTTGATTTTTCTTTCAACTTGGGTCCTAATTGTACTCATGAGAATCCACCATCCCTCACGTTTTCTTTTTTCTTAAAATCTCATGTATCTCACTTTTTCTCTGATGTTTTAAATCACTGCTCCCTAAACTAATCAGGAAGAGAGCTTGGCAGAGCTTTCAGGCCCCTTCAACAACAACAATAATCATCACTTTCATTAGTAAAAATACCCAGTACTAGAAAGGCTTACAGGAAAAACCACGGTAAGAACTAGTGGCAGGGCATCAGTATTCACCAAATGCATACAGCTTGTGACTGGAACAATTGACCACAAGAACTGTTTATCTGGTAAGAAAATGTGAAGAGAAATATGGAGGAAGTGCAGACTTATCCCCAAGCACAGGGAAGATCTTTGCTCGGTCTCAGCTGTGTCTGTGTTGTCTGCGTCAGTCACACCTGTGCTGCTCTGGCCATGAATTCACTGGGCTCCTGCTCGCAGCCCCACATGGGAACAGCCTGGGAACCTTCACTCCTTGTATTTATGTCCTTAAGTCATTAAACTGTAATTGTACTTCAAAAACGCTTTCTCTTTGTGACATGGAACGAGCGTGATTCTAATAGTATGTGGTTTTTATTTGGAATGTACACAGCAGCTAATTAGCCTGCTAATGGGGTCTTTGGGTTCGGGGTCAGTGCCACTGGCTGTAACAGCCCGTGCGCACTACAGACGCGTTCGTCACCTCCCGGGCTGCGTGGGCGCCCGGCCCCGGCCGGACGGGTGGGAACCCGCGTGCGGGGCTGCGGCCGGGGCACCTCCAGGGCACCGGCCCTCCCGCTGCTCATTGGGAACAGGCTTCACAGAAAGTTAATTACCGCATGCCCCTCCTCGCTCTGTTATTTTGGCATAATTAGGCGATGCAAGTGGTTGCTTTCACAAAACATACATGTGCATAGCAACGACCAGAAAAGTTGTATTTTCTTCCTCGCAAGAAAATAACTCATTGATGCAAATTTGCTTGGCATCTGCGGTTGAGCTTGCCACAGGCAGGGTAGAGGAGTCAGGTTCAATCCAAGTTTAATTGCTACAAATGCTATTCTGGGACCTCATGAAAACAAGGTGATTCATACACGCTATCAAGCTTTCCAAGTGGTCACAAGCCTGAATATGGGAAGGAAATAGAAAAAAGATAAACAGAAAGTTTAAAAACAAATACGGCTTTATATCAGAGTACAACCTTATATCAGAATGACCCCAAAGCAATCCTGTTGATTTTGTAAGGTAAATGAGGTCAGGTTTTAGCCCCACTTTAGTCACTGCACTGACTCCCCCCTCCCCAGCTCAGCCCAGCGCCAAACCGGGCCCCGTGTCCTGCTGGGCGGTGCATGGGGGAGCGGGGGCTCCGTGTGACGGGAACCAGCTGCTGTGGGGAGGAGCGTGTGTTCGGCTTTGGAGGTTGGGAGGAAGGAAGAACACAGGAGAAAATGGGAGAAAAACATAAAATAAAGAAAATATAGAACAAGTATGTCAGGGAGGAAAATGCAGAAAGACAAAGAAAGCAAGGAAGAAAAACTAATAGAGAAAAATAAAGAGCAAGCAAGAAACACTTCCAACAACACAGATGGAACTGGATGTAAACCAGAAAGAAACAGAAGCTATATAGTGATACAAATCTTCAAGCAAAACTCACCACTGACCTCAGATAACATGAAACAGCACAGGACAATAATGGAAAATCAATGGGGACAGAACAAGAACTGAGGAGCGAGTCCACAGAAAGTGGTCCCTGAAACGAGGGAAGCAATGGAGAGCTGGGCTCACCTTTGCTCGGAAACGGGTGCGGAAAATCAAAAGAAACAATAGACGCTTTTTCTTGGCACGTATTGTGGGAAAACAAAGTTGTTCTTTTCCCCTATAGCATTAGAAAGATAGAAGTGGGACCAGCGCATCTCTAGACAACCTTTGTCTCGTGGTATCTTTGTAATGTGTGTATTGGTTCAAGTCAGCAGTACAAAAAGCTTAAAACCTGATAGAACAAATAAGCACTGTAGAGGATATAGCCCTGACTAGCTATGGGGGTGCTTAGAAATATAGATACTGAAAGTGTTACTACCTAAACATTCCATACATTTCAAATTTGCCTTCATTTCAACAGGTAATAAAACCTGGAGAATGAAATTCTCAGAAATCCCACGAAGATGTGATTTGCCATTAAAAACCAGCTTCTTGCTCAAAAATACCTTATGACTTATCATTTTTTACTGCCTGGTATATTCTGCAACAGTTTTAAATGGAACAAAGATAATTTCAAACCAAAAAAGACGCTTGTTCGCAAGCTCCTGACAGAGCAGGTGCCGCCAGCAGCCGAGCTCTCCCTGCCATCGTGCTTTGTGGTTTGCTTTTCAGAAACCACCTTTTGGTGCAGTGGACATTATTTCTCTAAGGTGTTTATTTCATTCTATTTCCACCTCATTTTTCAAAGCACGTGTGTGGATGCTGCAAAAAAGCACAAAGGATTTTGTTTTTTCCCAACAGAAGGCTCAGTAATCACTTTTTGCTCTCCTTACGGGAAGAAAAGCCGATGTTTCCGTCTCTAAACAGAAAGTTGGGTCGCTGGGGATTGCTTCTGCAGCACAAGCTCCGCTCGGCTTCAGTTCTGGAGTTCTGTGCCTTGAACTGCCAGAGACACCGAAGAGCAGGCGGTTGGGGTCACTGCTTTGTTTTGGTGTTGCTGCAGAGGCTTCTGCACAAGCAGCGGCGTGGCTGAGCACAGCCGGGGATGGAGGAGCACCCGCGGGCTCTGGGCTCAGACGCTGCTCCCGCCGCTGACGCCCGTCCCTGACGCCCGTCCCTGACGTGGGCTGTCTCGGTAGCCGGTGCCTTTTTCCCAGAGCCCGGTGGGTCTCGGTGCTGCTCGGTGCGTGGCTGTTCTGCAGGTCCCAGAGCAGCCATAGCTCCCTGACGGCTCCACCAAGCAAGATAACTTCAGTCTCATCCTCTACAACATTCGCTCTGTATTCACTCTAGACAAAACGAGGAAATTGTTGCCCTGAGGGTGGTGAGAGCCTGGCCCAGGTTCCCAGAGAGGCGGTGGATGAACCATCCCTGAGACATCCCAGGCCAGGCTGGACGGGGTCTGAGCAACCTGAGCTGGTGAAGATGTCCCTGCTCATGGCAGGGGGGGCACTGGGGGAGCTGGGAAGGTCCTTCAACACAAACCATCTGTGATTCTATGGTTCTGTGATTCAGCCTTTGTGAAAAAATATCAAAAAAGAATCGATGTGACTTTGAGCAATGTTGATGAAAGAAACCCTGGATGGCGGAGCAACGTGCAGCGGAGCCGCAGCGTGAGCGCTCGGCAGCCCCGCGCTGCTGCGTGCGGGCGGGCGCAGGTCAGCACGAGCCGCACCGCTCGCTCTGGAGCTGCCTCCAGAACAGGCAGCCCCGGTCAGAACTGGTGCAGACGCACTGACACGATTCTGTGCCTGAGCTCACGGACTGCAGAGGCCTGTGACACCCGCCCCGCAGCAGCTCTACCACTCTGCTGCATTATGCATTGAGTCGGAAGCACCTGCAAATTCTATGTGATAAATTCCTTTTGCTCCTAGTCATTTTCCTTTAAAAAACCAAAAAGCGTACAGACTGCAGATTGTGCTTCAGCCTGCACAGATTTTAAACTAGCTGCCTCTTATTTGGGGATTGATGTGTAGCGTGGCTGTCCAATACCATTTCTCTAAAACTGGGAGTAATAAAAACTCTGTTTTTCCATCGAATGAGAAAGCGGATTGATCTTCTGTTCTGAAAATACTGATTTATGTTATCCTTTCCCAGTCTTCTGGGATGTGACCAAATTCTTGAACTGTGAGATGACTTTGTGAAGTCAGCAATGAAATCCATTCTGCTGACCCTGAGTAATTCTGGAGTGATAAAGTCCGATACTTGCTGCCTGTCAGGCATCTGTCTGTCCTTACAGCCCCTCTCCGTAGGACCATTACATTCATATTTGCCAATGCAAGGTCCTGAGTTCTTGATTAAACACACAGAAATAGTGGTTTTATTTGCACTCTTTCACTTACTTTTCCTACTGCTTCTCTTCAACAGAATCTTTATTGGTAAATGCTTTTTCTCAAGCAGGAACACAATGTAAACCTTTTGGCTGTATTTTAGGAGGTCGGCTTTGGCTGATGTTCGGTATCCCTCCCCTCCCCTGCTATCACAACTACTGATTTTGCTTTCTTTTGGTGTGTGTGTAAAACTGGTCACATCAGCCTTGTGGGAACCTCTGTAAACGGGGAGGTTTGGGAGGAACGACCTTTTCCGTGAGCACGACGTGCACATCGGGAGCTGGGTCTGGGGCAGAGCCCTGGGGGTGCCGCGCCAGAGGGCATTAAACATTAAACCGGCTTTGGAAGATTAACCCTGTGCTTGTGCTGCCTGGAACACCCGGCTGATGGCAAGTGTCAAGGTTTAGCTCCAGAAACACAATTAGCAGTGAAAACAGGACTTTCAACAAATGGCATTATGATGGATTAAGGAGGGATTACTGCCTTGTATCTAACAGCTCTCAAGAAAATAGCTTTACAAAAAAATAAAAAAGCTAAGAAATTAACTTGTTTTGCACCGCAAGTAGATTTGTTTGCCTTCACTGCCATCTGCCAACTCTCGCCTATTTTATAAACAAGGAAACTAAAACAACAATACAAACCACTCAGGAGAAACTTGGTGGTGAAGCTCATCGTTCAAGCCTGGCCGTGGCATGGGCTGGCGGCCGAGGGGCTGCCGAGATCTGCGCCTCGAGCGGGATCCAGCGCTCGGCACCGGGCAGAGCGGTGACCGGGGTCACTGCTGTGTGACCCAGCTGGCACCCCGGCCACGGGAGGGACCCGCCAGGCCTGTCCCCGCTCCCTGCCGGGTTGTCCCCTGTCCCCTGGCTCTGAGCAGAGCAGCTGCTCCTGCCCTCTGTGCTCCATCCACCCTCTGCTCATCCCGACCCCGGTGGCGCAGGCTGGGGACAGAGCTGGGCACGGGGTGACTGGCTGGGTCTGCTCTGCCCACCAGCCCCATCTCTGCTCTTTGTCCCCTTCAGAACCACTTGAAATCCCCACCTCGGTGCTCTGGGGAACGCTCCTCAGTCTGTGCATCACCCACCAGCTGATCCTGTGGCGGGGACGGCAGCGCTGGGGGCTGGACAGTGACACTCGTGTCCCGGTTTGCACTGTCCCTCTGGCCATCCCGCAGCCCCTGCAAACAGCTCGCGGGTCTGTCTGCTGCCCGGTGCCGGGCTGTGTGCTCACGGCTTGGGGACAGCTGTGGAAAGACACCGCAGTGACGTTCATTTTCCCCATCTCTCCCTTCTCCTTTCCTAGTGACTGTTATTCAATTAAAGTCAGCCTGAAGCTTTCAGCTCAAGTGCGCTATGGGCATGAGCATCCCACGGAGGAAGCATCGCATTAGTAAAATTGTATTTAGGATTCAGGATCCCTCTTCAAAAGAGTCTGTAAAGTTTCTAACAAGGTTAACCAAACCTTTTATTTTCTCAGTGGGCCACAAAAAAATACCGCTTAAGGTTATTAATTTTCTCACAATATGACTCTCAAATGCTGGATGAAAAAGAATTTATATTCCAGGCAGTGTGTTCATTTTAATTATGTTTACCTTCCCAGTCCTTCTAAATCAGATTTGATTGCATTTAATAAGGGCTTTAAATGTGTCTTAATAATGTTTGAAATTAATACTGGTTTGTGAGTATCTGAGGATGGTAGATCCCCAGAGACCCTCTGAAATCTTGTTGTGATAAATAATCTAAAGCAACCACCTGTGATAAGAAATATTTTGCATATTTTAATCAGTTTTCTCTGCTGATAGTTTTCCTTTACCTTGTCCACAGAGCAGAGCAGCTCTGGCAGTGGCAGGCGGAACAGCAGACACTATATTGAACTGCCTAATAATTCTTTTTTTCCTTCTGACTACCGCTTGTGTGTCTTTCTTAATGACGCCTCCAGTCTGTGCGGGCATGTGGTGGTGGTAATCAGGACCCACAGGGCTACCCAGTGAGATAATTCTGTCCAAAAAGCGTCTAGTGGAAATCCAATAAACCCAGTGGGGACGGCAGGGCCGGGGGGCCGGTGGGTGCGAGGCCACCTTCCCAGACGGGTGACACCGCGTCAGGCTGCGGCTGCGCTGGCCCCCGAGCCCCAGTACGGATGCGACAGCGCGGGGATGGATGAGGACAATGCAATTGGTGCCCAGCTGCTTATTTGGGAGGAGTGTAGGTGAAGAAAGGACATGTGGAGCTGGCAAAAAGGTGAGTTCAAGGAGGGAAACAACAGTCAACAGGCATGGAACTGCAGGGAGGACAGAGAACAGGGGCTTTCTGTCGGTAGGAGGGGACGGGCACGGGCTGGGCTGAGTTGCAGGACCCTGGGGCCAGCTGCTGGGCTCTCTGTGTCCAGAGCTCCCTGTGCCAGGTGCAGTACGAGGGGACAGGTTCGTCAGGAGAGCTGACTACTGAGAGCAGCAGCAAGGGACAAGAGGAGCTGGAGAACTGCACTGCTGAGTGTGACGTGCGAGACCCGCTGCGGCAACACAACCGTGTATCTCCAGTAACACCAGCAACAGCAACACAACTGGAACTCACCTTCGCTTGCAGTGATACAATTGAGCAGTAACATTGCTAAACCTACCCCCAGTACACCCATCTGACTCAGTGTCCTCTCCAGACGTGGGTCTGAAGGGGCAGTCAGACCCAGCGCCCGCATGGTGAGCTGTCCATCCAGCACATCGCTTCCCCAGGCCAGCTGCAAAAGAGAAAGAAGTCCAAGAAACATGACAGAAAAAGGTTTTCTTATAATTTCATTCAAAAAACCCCTTTAAGTTTAAATGCTCAAACCGCGCAGAGTTATCTGGGTTATGCTGCTTTGGATCTGCTTCAGATCAGCTGCAGCGTGAGAACTCGCTTTGCGAAGGTTGAGCTGTCCGGTGATCCATAACCACTACAGAGAATTATACACGTAGAACTACCCATTTTTGCAAGGAAGTTTGCATGTAAGAAGGGCATTGTCGTATCTTCATGCTGCCTGAATTAGTTACAGACACACCTTTATGTAGTAGGAACTAAAACATTAAAACCATTAAGTACAAATCAGAAGAGGAAATGTCATTTCTGACTCTGCTTGAAGTATAATTTTCTGTGCAATAAATAGAAACCCTTTTTCTTAGGATTTGTGCACTAAATGTTGGTGGTTTTGTATTATATAACAATAATACACGGTGATATAAATAAGCTATGATATATGGAATTAGGGTTAAACTGCAGAGGAAGCAACTACACTCATAAACCAACAAAGTTTTCAAGAAGAAATGGGGACCTTGAGGACAGTAAATAACGTGCCCACGTTTTGCTGAGTGCACGGGAATCAGCTGGAACCCGGCACCTGGCACCCAGCTCTGCTCATGGACAGGATCCCCGGGCGGGTTTTGGAAGAGATCCAGAACCTTAGTGCTTTTGCACATGCAAAAGTCTATGTCTGTCTGGTTTTATGTGTTTTAGGTATATTCCTGTCTGCTCCACTTCTGTTCTAAAGAAATGGTGAAATGACCAACATGCCCAGCACGCGGTAGCCTCTGGTCTGACATTCTTGGACCGCTGGCACACAAAAACCCACACATCCGGCAGGTACCCAGTCCACTGAGAGGTAAAAACCAACAATCTGGGGACACAGTTATGGCCACACCATTGGTGTTTACTGCTGGAAGGGCAAAGTTTTGCTTTCTCATCTCCGTGGCAATCATCACTCCTAAGACTTCTATATAATCAATCCCAGAGCCCCAGAGCAGAGGAATTTATTTATGACACTAATTACTTCCGAGACTTACTTTTCAATATGTTGTTATACAAAACATGCCATCTGCTCCTGTTATCAAGGTCAGACGAAATACGGCAATTAGAACTGTTGCAGAAGGTGTGAGCGGTTCCCGTTCCGCAGCCCCATTGCTGCCGCATGTCCCCGTGTCCAGGGCCACCGCGGAGCCCTGTCCTGCCAGGCGAGCCGCAGCAGCACCTGCAGAACCTGAGCAGCGGCTTGGTCTAGAGGAGAGGTTACACGTGGAGAGACCTGGTGCAAAGGATGGGAGGGGGGACTCTGGAGCTCTTCTCCTAAGGCTGGGAGTGTGCCACGGCACGCAGCAGCTCCCTGCAAAGAGGGGACAGGACGGGCTCGCTCTCCACCTGGAGATGAGTTTGCTGTGAAGGACCCACCGTGGGAACGCTCGGTCCCACCCGCATCATCCCCGCACTCCTGGCGGGATCCTGCCCGTGTCACTGGGGCTCCTCACCGGGACAGCGGGTCCCAGAAACCTGCCCAAAGGAAAGCCAGAAGGATCCTGTTAGTGCTGCTCAAGGTGCAGAGACTCCCAGCCCACGCGTGCAGTGTTGGCCCCGTCCCCATGGCGCAGCCCGCGGACAGAGGAGCAGCCGTTCTGTGTTCACACACAAGTGAATTTGCAATTTATTAAGGTGTGCAGCAAGGGAATCTTAATTGCAACATTTAGCAACAGTATCCTGCCGTAAAAAACTAAGCCTGTGTCTCCAGAATAAAGCTTTTGGAAAGTCTGGTTTTTCTGCAGGAATTCTCCACATTTAAAACCTCTGTTTCTTTCTGAATCAGACTAAAACATATACGTTTAAAATTTCCATTCAATTCATACATCTATGAATTTTTATATAGGTGTGTGTACAAAAATGAGACAAACATTTTATTGATCAAGAGAATCATACCGATAAGCCCTATTTTTGATACTTTTAGATTTTAGCTGTTGTGATTCTGCCTAGTATTCATAAATTTGCATCGTTCCCTTCTTATGAAAATAGTTTGTTTCACATATTTTTCCCTAAATAGTTTTGCCTATAGTGACTTACTCCCAGCAGATGGTTTTTTGATGAAACAGCATTTTCTGAAAGGTTAAACTGGATGCTGTTGGAAGTTTTTCTGCCAGAGTTTCTGATGAGTCAGAGTAGCAATGTGGATGTTTCCACACAGGCTGGAAAGATCTCTGCAACTGCCTTTGCCTTTTGAAGGCAGATTTCGGAGCTGTTTCGTCTCTTTTTCCTTTCCAGCGTTTACTTGGGATGCGCCGGGAGCTGCTGAATGTGAAATGGTCTGTAGCAGACTCAGGGGACAGAGCTCTTGGAAACAATTTCCTTGGATGATAACTTGGAGGTTTAAATGCAACTTTTCCACCACCGTATGTATAGCCTTGTGTCTCTTATTTTCAAGTACAATTTAGGAGATGGGTTTCTTTGCGGAAATTTCTAAGAGAAATAATGCATTTCAAATCACCGATGGGAGTATTCAAAAACCGAGAATGCTAAGCTTTAAATGGTAGACATCTCCATGAGCAGCACCGTTTGTGCTCACGGGGCTCAGAGCCCGGTAAGCAGCACCTGCCTTTCACAAACCCCCGCTGAGCAGACCTGAGCTCCCGGCTGTCCTGGACATGCCGTGTGTGGCACTTGGGGTGATCTGTAATCCTCCTCTGACCCTTCTTGCAGATGGGCGTCACATTTGCCAACTTTGAGCCAGCTGGGACTGTTGACAAATAATCGAAAGTTTCTATAATTCTGGGGCTGTCCTGTGCAGGGACAGCAGTTGGACTCCATGGTTCCCGGCCGACTCAGGATGTTCTATGATTGTATGAAGGTGTCTTGGTGATCACCTCCGCCAGCTCCCTCAGCACCCGTGGGTGGATCCCATCTGCTCCATAGACTTGTGGGTGTCCATGTGGTGCAGCAGGTCACCAACCATTTCCCCTTGGATTGTTGGGGCCTCATTCTGCTCCCCACCCACATTCCCTGGCTCAGGGGGTTTTAGCTGGCGCACAACTGGTCTGACTATTAAAGACTGAAGTACAGAAGGTGTTTAGCACCTTTCCCTCCTCCTTCATCACTATGTTCCTCCACCTCAGGAGCTGCACGATGGCAGGAGAGCCCAGCGCCACCCGCTGCTGACACCAGCACATCTGTCCACTCCAGCCCCATGTTATTATGTATTTGTGGAGTTATTATTTTAAAGGAACTGAAAAAATAATGACTTTCATGACTTTTGGTAGTTAAAAAATCATTGTCTAGCAAGTGTAGCAATTTCTCCAAATAGTTTTGTGTTTGAAATGTGTTTGAAAGATTATTCTTTTTTTCTGTTGTTGGTATTTTTTTTTCCTTGAGCTGTTAGAGCGTTTTGAAGTGGAGCATTTGTGGTTTCTATTTGAAATTGCTGGTCCCTGCAGAAAGCAGAAAGCCCATCTCCGAGACGGGAGACTCGGGAGAACCCAACCATTTTCATTTCACAAGTATCTGCATGGGAAGCGAGTCCGCTTCCAGAAGAGGTGGAACACCACTTGGAGGAGCAACAAAGAATTCACGATGTAAAAGCTGGTGGAAATTCAACCTGCTGCACAAGAACTATGTTTTTTCCACAAGATAACACTTGATATTCCAGGAAGAAATCTCACCTTTCTGAGCACAGGTCTGAAGAAAAGTGCCCTGTTTCCACTTGAAGGAAAACTCACAATACGGAGGAAGAAGTGGTTTGGTGCTTCACCTCGCAGCCCCCTGGAGCCTTCCTGCAACTGCTCCAGGAAGGGCAGGGGCTGGGTGCAGTGCAGATGTGCTGATGGGATGATTTGAGGCCAGGTCTTGTCCCGGGGGGTCTCTGGGCAGGGACGGGCAGCAGGTGCTGCGCAGGGCAGGGCTTGCGGATGAGGGACCCCCGGTTTGCTCCATGGCCACACTGCTGTGGATTCGGGAGTTTTTACACCTGCTGGAATGGATTTGTTTTCTCCTTATCACTCTTCTGATCACCTATATCCAGATGAATCCTTCCCGTTGCGGTGTAAAGTTGTGAACAGGTCACGAAGGGATGCTCAGAGCGCGAAGGTGGAAGCAGCAGGAGGAGAGGAGATGGTCGCGGTCCCAGCTGGGGACGGACGCGTGGAGGGACCGTTTGAAGCACCCAGAGCACACAGCCCGGCCAGCGCCCCGTCCTCCTCCGGGGCCTCAGCAGAGCCCCACTTGTACTGGCAAGCCCAGCGGTGAGTGGGGTGGGACAGCAAGAGCTGTGCAGCCGGCAGCCCTGGGGACAGCTGGCTCCTGGAGCAGGCGCTGACCCGGCGCAGGGGCTGTGCTGCCCGTGCAGGGACCCTGCTGGGACGGAGCCTCTGCTCCTGCCCGCAGAGCTCACATCCCTTTGCTACAGCTCTGGAGCAGCTTCCCTGCTTTGGATTTAATTAATTTCTCTGGATTAACATTCCTTATTGTGACGACGAAGCAGTCAACATATCAGAGCCAGACCCGCGGAGCAGCCGCTGCACAGCGGGTGTGAGCTGCGTGCGCCGGGCAGCGATGAGGAGGGGCTGAGGTTCCATCACGGTGATGTGCAAACCTTCGGAGATGAGAAAAGCACCGAACGCTGTCCAGGGAGAGACCTCGCTCTCTCCAGCAGCTTGAAGAAAAGAAATACATTCATTGGCACAGAATTGGTGCACAGCATTGCTATTATCCATGCTGCTTTTTGGGAGAAACACTTATGACACAGAGTGAGCTACTCACGTGCACAAACTTGAGAAAGTATAGTTAAATAAAGTTGGAACATATATCATTAAAAAAGGAGTTCCGCAAGAAACCTTCTACTTCTTCGCAGGAAAAAATAGTTGGAAGACTATTAAAATAAAACTGATGAAAAATGAAAGACTAAAACCACCTGTAAAGTATTTTTATTTGGCTTTAACAAAAGAGGTCTGTGACAATTTGAAAGAAAAAAAGAAAACTAAATGCACTATTATTTTTCATATATAGAATTTAAAGGACATCACTCTCTGTGGATGGCAATATTTTCAAGTAAAAAAATAATGCTGTGTATTGTTCATTTCCAGCTACAAAGTGATACCCAGCAGATACAGAATAGAACACTATTGCAATTATTCAGTTTTTTAACGATCCCCACTGCTGAAAACTATCACTCTATCTATTTATGGATATGTAAAATTAAATGCTGCAAATAATGGGAGTCGCAGTCACTTGTGTTTCTAGCCAAGAGAACTTTCTAATTCCTTGCTCTTTTCATTAATCCAAATTCATGGTCTTCAGGTTCGTTTCCCGCTGCTAATGCAGAGTGTTCATCTTTCTGGGCTGCAGTCAGATCTTCTAGTGCTGATGCCCCAGGAAACATGATCTTACCTGTCCCTGTTACTTAAAACAGATGATTCTGCAAACATCCCCCACAAACGTGTATCAGACATTATTTTAATAGTATTTTGTATTTTGTTGCCGCATTAGTGCAGAGTGAACAAAGGCTGCTTTCGGGTCCATGAGAGGGGGAAAGACCAATGTAAAGGCACAAAGATTTCTCAGACGCTTGGGAAGAAGACAATGCAGTCCGCCCCATCCCCTCCCCGCCATCCCTGCAGTCAGGGCCAAAGGGACGTCAAACTCACCTGAAAAGCAACGTGTCCCATCCAGCTGGACACAGCAACCTGCACCTCACAGGGTGTTTGCAGGACTCGACTTCTGCCTTTGTTGCACAATGAATGAAAAGTGCGGATAGTTTCTATCCCCCCTGCGTGCTTTTCAGGGTGGAGCTGCTGCATCCTGAGTACCCAAAACCTTCATCACAATAACTTAATAAGATCACTATATCTATGCTAAGTATTTCTATTCATGTCTATTTCCCCAGAGTTGTTGAGTTTTCCAAAATATGCCCAGTAGATACCAGATTAGACCAAAAACTTGAAAATATCCCCTTAGGTCACGAATGTACTCCATAGTGCCACACGGTCCTGCCACACGATGTTTGGTAGACAGTGAGAAGACACCCGCAGATCAAACGGGGCACAAATATGATGATCCTTAGCCAGGCAACACGGGCCCAGCGGGTGCCAGCAGAGATGCTGACCGCGGCCAGGTCGTGATGCCGCAGAGGATGCAGAACAGGGATTCCCAAAGCACCTGCCCTGGTCACCCAGCTCAGGTGGGTGTCCAGAGAGTGTGTGCACATGTAGGCACCAGAGGGCCAGGGTTTGGGTGCCGCAATGCTCAGCGGTCAGGGTAAGGCATGGTCAGGACAGTAACACAAACCAGAAGGAAATGAAGGACTCAGCGAGTCCCTGACCCTGCAGGACGCCCAGGACCACGTTCCCGCCCGGCAGAGCCGGCTCAGAGCAGCACGGCCCCGGGGGCTGTCGGGAAAACAAGTGACCACGTTCAGAAGGGGGCTGACAAGGTCAATGCAGCCTTCCTGATCCCCAGCAGAGTGCTGGTAACCGCGGGCTTCACCGTGACATTTCCCGTATCAGAAAGGCTGACCAGCTCACGCTTGCAATCACCCAAAGGAATCAAAAAACCCGAGACAAACAAAAAAGTATTCGTAATATATATCCAAACATGTTTTTATATTTGTGTCTGTGTGTAACACAGACATCTTAAAATTTACCCACAGTTTCAAACTGTGGACCTAATGATCCTCTGCTTTTAAAATAAGATGAACTTGCACAGATGAGAGACGATACACGGATTCTCAGTGTCCAGGGACTGCATCATCATTAATAAGAAATGAACCTATGAGATCCAATTTCTCTGGCTCAGTTCAATGCAAGAATGCATTAATGCAGCTGGTCAGAGGCTGCATGGAGCCCTGAGAAAACAGAACTGGTGACACTACAGTTTCATGAGCCTCTATGGCATGACTCTCTGTTGCACATGTTCAGGGACAGGGATGAAAAAAACCATTATGGTATTGTAGGCAGCACATTTATCATACAGAGCATTGTCTTTTGGCAGAAGTGTCAGTTTTCTCCCGAGTGTCCCTCCCGCAGGAAGCTCTGGTTTCCGTGGATGGTTGGTCTGGAGACTCGGGAGAGCAGAGCATGGAGTGAGCCGGGGTGATCAATACTGCAGAACACTTCTCTTTAGAGGTTTCCCTGAATACCTGGAGTTTCCTGACCTCCTTTTGTTACAACCCATTATATAATTACAGCACAATGAACAATCAGCAGCCGAGGAAGGCGGTAATTAACAGCAGGGTGCAGTCGCAGCCAGAGCGGCAGCAGAAATCATTGCGTTATTCACCCGTCAGGACTTTGTGACAGCCGGTAGGTCTGTGCGGGACACCTCTGTCACAAGGCAGCCGCGGCACACCTGGGGACAGCTGTTCCGGTGCAGCAGCAGGAACGCAGCGTGTCCCCATCCCCCGGTCCCAGGGCTGTCACACCGGGGGCCGTTCCAGCTGCTCCCCCCAGGCTGCGCTTCCCTGCACGGAAAACGGGGGATCTCGCACCCCAGAGCTGACCAACACGCCGTGATGGAGCGCGCTCGCTCACGGGGCTGCTCACGCGTGTTCTGACAGCTTTCTGACAATACTTATTTCTGACAAAACGAAATTTTCTGTAGAAAGTTTATGTTCCTGGCAAAATCCAGAACATACCCAACATCACAAAGGAAACTTATCTTCCAGCTTTAGCCAAAAATAATTCACCTTTACAACTGACTTTTCTGATTCAGAACAAAAATTACTTTGAAATAACCTAATTTTCGCAGGGAATAAACACTTCGAGTTCTGAAGTTTCAAATTGTAACTTTTGTTTTAATTCCTCATCTCGTCTACTTTGAAAGGCAGGTCTTCTTGGAATAATCATATCTATCGGGATTTCTCTGCTCTTAACTAAGAAAACTGTATTCCCAAATGATTTTTAATGAACCACTTAGAGCAAACTGTTTGCATCCAACTGCAGTAAATACCATCATGTATTTCAGTTGTGTTTTTAGAGTTACACCGAAGTTTCCTCATGTCTCTTCCAGTGAATTTGTGTTACTGTATCGACAGTAAGGAACACCTTTATAGGTTTGTTTTTTTAATTTTATTCTTGCTTTTCCTATATTAATAGCTGTCTATATCTCACAAAAAATGACCTTTTCCTCTAGCTACAACCTCAGCAGTAACGGAGAATGCTGTGATAAGAAAAACCATCTCTGGTTATTAAGAAGACAGGTTTGTTGCTCTCAATAGATATTGCGCTCTCGGGCCGCGTGGCGATGTGGGTTTTCTGCAGACAACAGCAGCATCTTCGTGCCGTGTCTCGGGGCCAGAGCAGGAGCTCTTTCAAACAACAGAACCTTGAAGCCGAGGGGAAATGGCAGCAACAGGAGCAGTGACGCTGCTGGTGCTGCAGGTTGGCTGCTCACACACCTGCCCCGCGGGACACCCTGTGCCCGCAGCGCGGCAAATACCCCCCGACAAAGCCGTGTTCCTGTGTTCCTGTGTTCCCGTGTTCCTGTGCTCCTGTGTTCCCGTGTTCCTGAACAGGTAACGGGCCACCGTTTCCTGGAGAGCTCGTCCTCAATGAGAGATAAAAACATCAATATAAAAGATTCATTCATTTCAGTAGTAAACTGCTTAAGAAACAAATTACATCAGGAACTTTCCCATGAATATAAGAATTATATAAGCTCCAGAGAGCCTAGGGAAAAGTCTTCAATTTATTGCGTATATGAAAGATTTTCTTAGATATTTTTTCACTGAATAATAACATACTAACTCCAGAAATAAATAGCAGTTTCCAGGGAATTATATACTTAATATAGTTTTTCAGGTAAATTACTATTGGTTTGACATTTACAGGACCAGATTTCCAGCTACTTCATTCTCAGCTGCAAGTAAAAGGAGAACCAGAGATCGGAGGAGCTTCAGTTTTCACATTTAACAATTCGCTGTTTCTTCTGCAGAAGCAAATGCCTGTGTTAGAGCAGAACCAGTTGGTAAAACTTGCATGTGGGGTTGGAAATCTCAGTCATTAAAGGAGAGACTTTAATCCTGAGGGGGGTTAACGTCACTTTCTAGTGAGCAGAAAAGTTTGGCACAAGTTACTAAAACTGTAATTCTCTAATCTAAAAGATTGTGTGACTTGAGCTCAGATAAAACCCACTGACCTTCGAGTTGTCTAAAAGCCAGTTTTATGTCAATGATAAAATTGTCGCTACAAAGTAAGGACGTGATTCTGCCAAACAGAGCCCTGTGCATGCACTTTCTCTGATTTCCTGGTTTGTACTGGTATGATTATTTTTATTTTTATTTTTATTATGATTAGTATTTACCCTTGGATGTGCAGCACTAACGATCCTGTGGAGGTGAGCGATCACGAAGGTGGGCTGGGACGCAGCAGCGCGGGAGGAGCGTGCAGTGTGCTGCGGGTCCCACACCCGAGCCGCGGGCACCTGCAGTGGCTCGACAGCTGTGACGAGCCAGCTGTGATATGCCAGTCGTTACATGCCAGCTGTGACGTGCCAGTCATTACATGCCAGCTGTGAGGTGCCAGCTGTGCGAAGAAGCCGGGGACCATGAGTGCAAATAGTGCAAGAGCTCAGCCCCATTAGCTCCCGCTCCTCTCAGCAGCGCTGGAGCGAGCACCAAGCAACTGGCAACTGAGCTGCAAGAATTGCTGGATCCAAAGCCATTGTCACCCACTTAAGCAATTTCCTACAGAACAGCAAACAGTTTATGCAGTCCTCTCAGGAGAAAAATAAAAAGCTAAAGGGATAAATGACCGATTAGGCTGCCTCCTTTCAGATCTAAAAGCAGAGCCAGCAATATGTGATGGAAAAGCAAAATGCATTTGAAGAAAATGCTACTTTTTCAGGCTGTGCTCTTGCTGGGGATAAACCTCTGCCTGAAGAAAAGGAGTTTCCCTCTCCACAGGCCCAAGGATGGGGAAGAGGAGCTGCTGGTAACACATGTCCGCAGCCCACAGCTGCATCTCCAGGCAGTAAATTCTGACTGAACGCACTGCTTTGGTGCCTCTCTGCCCAAACTATTCCAGCAACAGCGGAATATGCAGACACACACACAACCCCTCAGCCAAACCCAAGAAACTCACCTTGGGAACCAAGTCACCTGCTTTGACCACAGCATCTTAAAAGCCAAGCTCCCGTGTCACCTCCTGCCCAGGTGGGTTGTCCTGTGCACTGCGGGGTCAGGAATAACCCCCATGCAGGCTTGCTGGGGAAAGAGCTCTGCCTCCCAGCCTGAGCTGCAGGAATTGCTGCTTTCATTGTATTCTCATCTGCAGCCAGTGTGGGGAAGGACAGGTGAGATGTGGGTGTCCCCAGCTCACACACACCTGTCGCAGGATCGGATGTGCTGCCAGGGTGCACAGGAACACGCAATGGGCACAGGAACATGTAATCTGCAAAGAAACACACAATCTGCACAGAACGTGCAACCTGCACAGGAACGCGCAACCTGCACAGGAACGCGCAACCTGGTCAGGTGTGTGCGGGGCGGCCGGGGGAGCAGGCTGTGTGTGGTGGACACAGAGCGTGCGGCTGCTGAGAACATCAAGGGAATGCTCAGCTTCCCTTTGAAATTGCAGAGAATCAATTTTAATGCAAATATCCATATGAAATGTCTTCTGGTCATGAAAGAGGTTTGTGCTTACACCGCATCTCCAGGGCAACCCTGCAGCAAAGCAGAGTGTTGTGCCACTAAACAGCTCTTCCCTAGAATACACATATGGACACTTTGTCTCAAAATATCAGCCCTGCTCAGTCCCTGGGTGCTTTGGTCCCTGTGTTTGAAACCCACACGACTGAAATCGGACGATCGTGTCACACCCTGGAGCAGCGGCAGGAGGGACACGGGGCTGGAGGGGCCCCCGCGCTCGGCACTGCTGGGACCTGCCCCCACCTCGTCGCTATTCCTGGTGCGTGAGCCAACTAATAACCTTGGGTGGTGCTTGGCAGTCATAAAGCAGCACATTGCCATTTCTCTCCCTTTCGCTCCTCATGAATGCTTTTTTCATCTTTAGAAATAGTCCAGTGTCTTAATCTGTGGAAAAATGGAGAAATACATTATAAAGTGGTTGCGCAGCATGTTAAGCTCTGGCCTGGGTTGCCAGAATATGACTGACCCAGCTGAAATATCGTTGTCAGAAGTGTAACACACCCGAAAAAGGACAAGCAGGTGACAGCTTGGTTTTCTAATGACTTTGCTGTCAAACATGAATTTCTAAGCAGGTTAGCAAGCATGTTCTCCCAGGGATTTCCTGCACCTCCCATTTTGTACACAGAGCATAGAACACCTCCTGAGATCTGAGTAATGTCCCCTGCAGCCCTGGTGGCTTTTCAAGTCTTGTTTCTCTTGCATGTCTTGAGCATTGTCCTCCCCAGGGGTCCTGTTCCCCTCATCACGGAGGTGAACGGGAGGGAGAGCCCCAGGGCTGTCCCCACACTCTTGCAGCTTCCAGCCCCCGTGGCCAGGCCAGAGCTCACCTGGGGACACCCCCGAAGAGCCGGTGTGAGGGCATCGGTGGCAGCACCAGCCACGCTGCTCCCCGTCTGTGCTCCCCCGTCTGTGCTCCTTGTCTGTGCTCCCTGTCTGTGTTCCCTGTGCTCCCCGGTCTGTGCTCCCCGGTCTGTGCTCCCCGTGCTCCCTGTCCGTGCTCCACTATCTGTGCTCCCTGTCTGTGTCCCCTGTCTGTGCTCCCTCCCTCTATTCCCCCACTGGACCCAGCATCTCCCGGGCACACACGGGCACTCTCTGCCGGCGTTTCGCGGACAGACAGACCCCTCCACATGGGCAGTCATTAGTAGTGTCACACAAGCCAAAACCCTGCTGTATTTTGCTACATTTCTGCCAGAGCATAGCTCATCATGAAAAAAGCAAAGCCCAAACCAAAAGCCCAAAGATGCAGCCACATCTTTGGTCATGACAGAAATGCCTGTGCCCGTGAGTACAAAATGTGTTTGATTTTCCCTGCTCCCGGGCTCCAGGCCCTCCTGCTCCCGCCGCAGCTCTGTGCACAGCCGCAGCTGCTCCGGGCCAGGCTCTCGCTAATCCGCTCACTGACGGCAGCGGGAGCAGAGCGGGGAGCGCAGCCCGCGGCAGGTGCTCTGGGCACCCTTGTGCATGAGCAGGAGAGCGCAGACCCGGCAGCCGGACTCGGAAATAAATCGTGCACCTCGTACGGAGGGAGAGAGGGAGAAAGCATGCTGGCTGCAAACCACGGCCCCAGCTGTGCCCGGGGCCTGGGAGCTGCTGCCGAGGACAACATCTGGTGACTGCTGACCTTTTCAAAACGCTGCCTCCCACCCTGGCAAATCACTCGCTCTGCGCTGCCAAAGAGCCATCAATTAAAAATACATTATCACAGCTCCCTAAAGCAAAGCCAAAAATTGCTGCTTATTCATTCTGCAGATACTCAAAGCATGTTTACAGAGAGTTTTCCACGTCAAATATACTAAAAAATTAATTGGCCTCACCTGGGAAGCGTTGTCAGAAAAAAACCCAAGAAGAATAGGTTTGGAAAGAATGTCTCCATTTGCATGCGGGTGCTCCATGGGCAGAGCCAACCCCTTCCACCTCACCCCATGTCTCCCCACCGCTCCCGACCGCAGGTGCTGCCTGTGCTGCATCTGCAGCCGCGGCAGATCCCTGCAGAGGGACGTGTGTCCCGTGGGGACGCAGGGCTAGGCCAGGGGACACACGAGGTGCAGGACACCAGGACACCCTCCCACCCACGACAGAGCTGGCCATGTCCCCTGCCCTGGTGGCAATGCCGTGCTGGAGGGGACAGGACGCAGGAGGCCAGGGCATGGCCCAGGCAATGCCCAACCCCTCTCTCAGATGAGGGGCAGCAACCAGCTGATGCTGATGATTTATCAGCCAAACAAACCCATTTACCAGCCAGCCATGTGTGTGGTTCAGGAGATGGGGCTTCACCTGCAGCTTCTGCCCACAGCTGCCAGCACGGTGGGTACAGAACCCAGCAGCTGAAAAACAGTTGCCATTAGGGCTGGAAATAAAAACATGAAGACTGAAAAAACCAAAAGGAGCACATGTTGATGTGATACTAAATTGCAAGTATAACGTCTTTGCTGGAGATGTTCAATTTTACAGTCTCTGTCTGGATACACTTGTGATAATTGCACAGCGGTTCAGGGAGAAGTCATGGCTTAGCCCAATGAATTGTGGAGTGAGACTGTCCCCAGTGTCACAGCAGCCGCAGCACCAAACCGGGATGGACGCTCCTTCGTCCTCGCTGTGTGACCAAGGGCACGCGTGGGGGCACAGATGCTGCTCAGGCCCTTCTGAGCAGCGCCATGTCCACCACAGCAGCGTCAGGCTCCAGCAGCCTCATGCAGCGCTGGGGAACGAGCCTTTCCTGGGGCTCAACCCGTTCAGCAGCAATTTCTGCAGCTGCAGGCGCAGGGCTGTGCTCCTCGCAGCTGTGCTGGAGACACTGTCAGCAGCGAGACTGGCCTTGTAGGGCTGAGAGTCCTCCTGTGGGGAGCCAAGGGCAGCAAAACCCTCTGGGAACAGGGACAGAAAGGCACCCGGCAAGAGTATCAGAGTGGGGACGCTGGTGACCTCGGGCACCGGGGCTGTGACCCAGAGAGCTGCTAACACGTGTCGCAGTGACCGAGTGCTGCTGGGTCTGCACCCGCCCGCCCGCGCCTCTGCGTGGGAGCCAGGACACGCTGCGCTCCCCGCACGGGTCTCGGTGCCTCCAGAGCTTTCGTTTTGCTTTTGATTTTCATGTCGCACTTTTAACAGAGAGGAAACACAACCGAGGAGATTTCACAGAGACCGTGATTCTCACCCAAAGGCTGCAAAAGTATTCTAAGGAACCTGGACAGCTTCCTTGCAGATTGCCCCTCTCCATGGGTGGAAATAACAATCAAATGTGTAACCTACTGAGATACTAAATATGAAGAGTATGGGTTTAAGCCCATTTCTCTATAACAGCAGAGTTAACTATGACATTCAGATCAAAATGCTGTTTTCAGTGAATGACAGAAATATTAATACTAGTGGGGGTTTTTGTCTTTTTCCAGCTGGTTCCACATAAAAGTGTAAATTGTATTTGCTCTGGGCCCCTAGATACTATCTCAAACTTAATAAATATCTACCGGCTCCCACTTAGGCTGAGCTGCTTTGGGACAGCAGTCCATGAACACTAAAACAATACTATTACTGAGGTGTCAAAATGTAACTGAACACGGGCTCTGTAACTGCTGTCTGCTAGGGAAATTAAAAATAATGGTCAGGTTACAAAAGCCATCTTTTGCATTTGAATAGCAGCGATGAGCAGGCATTGTAATGCACGTATTATCTCGGAGCAGGTAAATGGCCCTGGCAGTCCCTTATTTATGTTGCTGTCATAAACATGCCTCCAAAATTTGTTGTCACAGTATTGTTGTTTTCCTTCGAGATATATGATGTGCATACATTAACAATATGAGGGTCTGCTTCTTTCACTAGCACATGCTTTACTCTGTTATCTTTAATGAATTCACTGCAAAATTGAATAGCTGTGTAAGACACTGCGGAGTGCCTCAAGTAGAACAGGCAACGCACTCTGTGTCGTTCTTGTACAGCTGAAACACATGAATCTCCTGGGTAGCTAAAAGCAGGATGAAACAGGGAATTCATTTTTAATCTGGGCAGTATCCCAAAGCTGACGGGTAATTCACTTCCCCACAGCCTTAGAAAGACGGAAACCAAAACACTTGGTGGCTGCTCCCTCTTCAGGTCAAGAAAAATCCAAGGCCAAACCACCTTGACCGTGTCCAAACCAAAGCGTTCATGTTTGTTACAACACAGGCTGAGACTCATTTTCTGATGTAAACGGATTTACATGGGCTAAAGGCCCATGGTCAGAGGGATGTCACTTGTCTTCCCAAGTCACCATCACACGTGATGGGCTCCTGCTGACCTGGGGATGCTGAACACCTGCCTGCCATGGGAAGTGGTGAATGAATTGCTTGGCTTACTTTGTCTGCATGCAGGCTTTTGCTTTACTTATTAATCTGTATTTATCTCAACACACAAGTTTTCCCACTTTTCTCTTGTGATTCTCTCCCCCATCCCCCTAGAGGGGAGTGAGTGGCTGTGTGGGACTTAGTTGTCAGCTGGGGTTAAACCACAACAACAGGATAAATCCAAAATATAGTCCCATACTAGGTACTATGAAGACTAACTCTGTCCCAGCCCAAGCCAGCACACATCCTCAGCCCTTTCTCCTGGCTGCAGCCCTTCCACTCTGAGACCTGTCTCACACGTGCTAGGTTACGCTCCTGTTGAAAGACCTGACAGCCACCTCTGTGCTCCCCAGGAGGAGTGAGTTCAAGCACCAGGGTGCTGCGACACCCCAAGAGCAGCCCAGCACACTGGGGCTGAGCAGGGGCTGCACACTGAGTCTCCTCTGGCTTTCTGTGTCTGAAATCATCAGCGCTTCCAGATGATGTGATGGAGGAGAAGGTACTGAGCAGATGATTTCCAGAGGAAAGGAACCGCAGTCCTTGTTTGTGAGTGCCACTGGGAGCTGTGTCAGGCTCCACGCACCTTAACGTGAACAGACACTTGTGCTCGTGTGATGGGAGCACACGGCATCGGACGCACTGCTGGAATGTGCGGAGACTGGAAATGGCACTGAGGAAAGCTGCTTGTCTTCCCCGCTCCCTGTGACCAGAGATGATGGGTTCTGTAAGCAGGTCAGGACGGCCCAGCTGTTCAACCTGGAACTGCAAACCAGCGAGTCCTGGGTGGGCTGCAGTTACTCACGGAACGTTTTAGAGTCTGTTCCCACTTACGCAATGTGGGTCCTGGTCTTCTCTTGCGTCACTGATAGGACTGAAGGAATAAATCTCTTCTGTCTGGGAGTCACACAGGTACCCTGTGCCTAAGGAACTGGTCGAAGACGTGAGTATATGGGAGCATAAAAAGAGCAGATGACTTTTCATAATTATAATTTATAAAATTCTTAACCGCTGCCATGGCAGAGGGGGTCCCTGTTCGCCCCTGGGAAGGTGGTGTGCTGGGCTCTGGTCCATGACCCATTCCTAATTGTACTGTCCTGTAACCCCCACAGCCCATCCATCCTTGTCCTGTAACCCCGCAGCCCACCCAGCCTTGTCCTCTGGCCCCCACCGCCCATCCATCCTTGTCCTGTAACTCCGCAGCCCACCCAGCCTTGTCATCTGACCCCCACAGCCCACCCAGCCTTGTCCTCTGACCCTGCAGCCCACCCAACCTTGTCCTGTAACCCCACAGCCCACCCAGCCTTGTCCTGTAACCCCACAGTCCACCCAGCCTTGTCCTCTGACCCCACAGCCCACCCATCCTCTCATGTTCTCTGCCAGAGGGAGCAGAGTTCCCCATCTTCGCGGGGTGAGGCCCTTGTGGGCTGCGTTCCTGTGCTGCCCACCTTCCCTTCACAACCGGGACACCAGCCCCGCTTCTGACAGACACTGAGCTCACCCTCACTCTTCACTTGCCAGAGGCTCAAGTCACCTTTGTGCTTTCTGCTGGGGCTCCTTGTACAGAAATCCCCAAACCTCTGCAAATCTTCTTCTCTGCACCCCCCTTTCCTGGTTTTGCAGAGACAGCGCTCAATATTGAAGAAAAGGAGCTTGGTTGCTGCCCCCCGAGTGAAACTGATCTTGAAAACATCTGTCCCAGAGGGTCACAGCAACGTTGTCAAAGTACTTACGTTTCTCGTGGCAGGTTTAAGATTGTCAAAAACCTATTACTCTGTTTGCTGAAGGAGATCAGCACCAAAACACAGATTCAGCAATTTTGGTTTATTTTCTTACCATAAGCTCAGTTATCAAAACATATACTTTTAGAACCCATACAGTGGGGTTGAAAGGGGTTAAAGATGCACCTGGCCGAGGAGCATCATGATCTTGTCCCCGCAGCAGCTCTCCCGAGCGGTGCTGGCCCGGCCCTGCCCTGCTGGCTGCACCGCGGTCTCGAACCTGCGGGTCGTTGCCATGGGGCTGAACACCCCGCGCCGGGCCCTGGCGCTTGCGCAGGCTGTGCCGTGGGAGCTGCGGGGATCCCGCGCTGCTCTCTGCTGCATTTTGCCCAGGCAAGACGTGGGGTTTCCAGTTGTTGCAGTCATAAGGACACTACTTAAAGGAAAGGAGGCTATTTAATGAAAAGTGCTATTGGAAAGGAATGAAAACCAAAGTGGAGAAAAGCACCCTGTAAGGAAACGTTACCTGTCTGGATTTAATAGCACAATTTATTGTCTTTTAATTGCTTAGTAATGCAATGTGGTTCGCTTAGGGAAATGATTGCAATCTAATTGTTATATTTGTCTGATAAAATCTAGTTATCATTTTAATTACACTTATGAAAATCCTTGTTTGTGTCTTTCCTAATGTCTGTGCACCGAGTGTGACCTCCCGCAGCGAATCTCCACGGCACAGCCCTCGGTCCCGGGCAGGACAGGCCCCCGAGCAGCTGCCTCGAGTGACATGAGAGAGCGACGCTGATTCCTGCCCCGGTATCCTGGTGTTTCATGTGGCTTTGCACAGAGCATGGTGTTTAATCAGTGCTTTGGCCAGACTCGGCTCCCTGTGGTAGTGCAAAGCCTGGAGATGGGAGAGAGCCGGGAGCGGTGTGGTGACGGCCTTTGCAGCACGGAGCAGCATGGAGCACGGAGCAGCATGGACCACAGAGCAGCATGGAGCATGGAGCAGCATGGAGCACGGAGCAGCATGGACCACAGAGCAGCATGGAGCACGGAGCAGCATGGACCATAGAGCAGCATGGACCACGGAGCAGCATGGAGCACGGAGCAGCATGGACCACAGAGCAGCATGGAGCACGGAGCATCATGGACCACAGAGCAGCATGGAGCACGGAGCAGCATGGACCACGGAGCAGCATGGACCACAGAGCAGCATGGAGCACGGAGCAGCATGGAGCACGGAGCAGCATGGACCACGGAGCAGCATGGAGCACGGAGCAGCATGGACCACAGAGCAGCATGGAGCACGGAGCAGCATGGACCACGGAGCAGCATGGAGCACGGAGCAGCATGGACCACAGAGCAGCATGGAGCACGGAGCAGCATGGAGCATGGAGCAGCATGGAGCACAGAGCAGCATGGACCACAGAGCAGCATGGAGCACGGAGCAGCATGGACCACAGAGCAGCATGGAGCACGGAGCAGCATGGAGCATGGAGCAGCATGGAGCACAGAGCAGCATGGACCACAGAGCAGCATGGAGCACGGAGCAGCATGGACCACAGAGCAGCATGGAGCACGGAGCAGCATGGAGCACGGAGCAGCATGGACCACAGAGCAGCATGGAGCATGGACCAGCATGGACCACAGAGCAGCATGGACCACGGAGCAGCATGGAGCACAGAGCAGCATGGAGCACGGAGCAGCATGGAGCATGGAGCAGCATGGACCATGAGGCAGAACGGCCCTGGCCCTGAGGAAGTGCCCGAGGGCTCAGCGTCAGCACGGAGGGACCGGCATGGGGACAGCCGCTGGCCCGTGCGCTCCTGGGGGTCGTGGCAGCTCCTTCCTGCCCAGCACCGCCCAGCACCCCGTCCCAGGGTCCGGGTCTGCGTGATGCTCGTCAGCATGATTGTGACTTGGGGTTCTGCAGGGAGAAAAATTAGAGAGACAAAGAGAAATTTTTGCCAGTATAATGCTAATTATTTTTTCTGCTAATTAAAAAGCCCATAATTTACAAATTAGTATTCATCAGTCTGCAGATTCTACATTAGTCGGATGAAAACATGACACGTGACTCGAGTAAAACACGTGAGCAAACCCGTCTTAACCCTTGAAACCCTTTGGGAGGCTGCGCCACTCCCCAGTCAAAGAAAACGCTGAAGGAAGGACGAGGCTTTCTATCATCACAGAAACACCTTCCTGCTTTCCTTCCCGCCCTCCCCCTTCTCTGTTGCATTCATGCTCTCCAAGATTTTACTGGTTTTTTTTTTTGCTAGAATTGTTCACTGAATTCGGCACAAATTCACAAATGATGTGTCAGCTTGTATACAGGTGTATACAGACTTCCTAAAAAAACAAAACAAACCAAAATCCAATTGCAGTTTGGTAGCAGAGGTCTGGCTTACTCCAAAGGGGCAGTTCTGGCAGGAGATCCAGACGTTCACTGAGTGAAGGTGTGAAGGTGCCTCCCGGCCCCGTCGCCGCGTCCTTGGGGCGATGCAGCGTTACGTACACCCAGGAATGTATTGGAGGCTCTTGCTGCCTCTACAATTAGAAAGTTCTCTTGCCTGTCCAGCCCAAATCTCTCCTCCTAGAGCACAGAAACCAGAGAAATGGTAACTTGTGTCAGTGCACAGGATCAAGCTGAAAAACACATAGTTTAAATTCCTTAATGGTCTTAGATTTTAAACAGTTTTAGTCGTGCTTGAAAACTGTACTTCACAAAGCATTTATCTTGAAGACTTATACTTTTCCAGGCTGGTTTGGGGTTTCTTTTTATGATTTTGTGTCTGTCAGAATGTGCGTTTGATAGAAAAAAAGGAAAAGCCTGTTGCGGGATTTGGGGATTTTGGAGGATGCCTATCGATGCTTTTTCCAAAGTCAGTTGTTGCAACACTCCACACGAAATGGAACTGAGTGGCTTTATTTTATCGCTCTTCTAGCTGTATACAAACAATTACTCATCGTCTGTATTTTTTCTCCTAGCACATACCTGTTCAAAGTCCAGGATCCAACACAAATACCCAGTGCAGAGGCGCAGCTGAACCTGTGCTATACATTCATTTCTGGTTTGTTTCTCACTCGCATCACTGCACAGTTCCTCCGGGGCTCGGAAAACAAGGATATTTTGGTGACATCCTGAAGCCATACGTACCGCCAGCAGAGAGTCAGTTGAGCTTGGCAAAAGCGACCTGCAATAAACCAGTACCCAGACTGCCAGAGCCTGCCTCAGCCTCCCCGGGTACGGAGCTCCTGCTGCCCCAGCCCGCTCCCTGCCCTGCAGCGCCCCCTTCTCCTCCCACCCCGGCTCCGTGAGCTGTGGGGCTGGATCCCGTTTGCAGGGGGTTTGGGTGGGTGAGCTGTGGGGCTGGAACCTGTTTGCTGGGGGTTTGGGTGGGTGAGCTGTGGGGCTGGAACCTGTTTGCTGGGGGTTTGGATCAGTGAGCTGTGGGGCTGGACCCCATTTGCAGGGGGTTTGGGTGGGTGAGCTGTGGGGCTGGACCCCGTTTGCAGGGGGTTTGGGTGGGTGAGCTGTGGGGCTGGACCCCGTTTGCAGGGGGTTTGGATCAGTGAGCTGTGGGGCTGGACCCCGTTTGCAGGGGGTTTGGGTGGGTGAGCTGTGGGGCTGGACCCCGTTTGCAGGGGGTTTGGGTGGGTGAGCTGTGGGGCTGGACCCCATTTGCAGGGGGTTTGGATCAGTGAGCTGTGGGGCTGGACCCCGTTTGCAGGGGGTTTGGGTGGGTGAGCTGTGGAGCTGGACCCCATTTGCAGGGGGTTTGTTGGCTAATTCCTGGGCTAGAGACAAAGAGTCGGGAGGGCCCAATGGTATCGCCTGGTACTCATTCAAGGGTTCTCTGATTTACTCTCTGCAAAGCAAAAGAGGCTCAAAGAAAAGACAAGGGTCCCAGAAAGCTGAAAATTTCCTTTAATTCATCTGCCTCACAATTTGATTTGATGTCTAGTTTGCAATTCTCATCAAAAATACATTTGGAGAGATGCATCTGTAAGGAGACCAGGAGAAAACTGAGAACAACACTTTACGACATGTTCAAAACCATCGGCGGGGCCATAGGCACGATGGGACTTGTAAAACCCACTTCCAGAGCCCTGCTTTTACACAGCTTGTTCCCGCCTGGCTCTGTCTTCCCTTTCCTCTTCTTCCCTCTCTCTTTTCATGCTTTGATGCTCTCACTGTTTAGAATTATGTTTCGTCAGCCTCTGGGCACTGTGCTGCAGTTCGCACGCTGCACAAATGCCCTTTTAATTTCTGTGCTACCGAAATGCAATCAAAATAAAAGGTTTAATTTTTCAAATACATTTGATATCTCATGACCATTTAAGTGCCTTGATCCACCTGCTGGTCTGGTGCCACTGCGTTGCACTTGGATGCTGTTAGACAGCCAGCTTAAAGAAACAAACAGTACTAATGTCTAATGGGGAAGCAGCAATAAATCCTCAAATAAAGGCACGAAGGAGAGCAGAGATACATAAAGGCTGAAATGCAGAACGAGAGGAACTTTTTTACAAGCCATTTACAAAAATCCAGATTCTTTTTTTCTTCTGTGCTGCTTCCGAAATGAAATGAAAAAGCACCATGTAAGTCTATAGATACTTTTGAAAGCATTTCTTACAGAAGATCAATATTATTTTTACCTATTTGCCAACATTACCGGTGTGGATTTCTGCAGCAGACACGGCGAAGGGAGGACACCCTCCAGTGCCAGGTACCCGAGAGAGCTCGGAGCTCCGGGTCCGCCGTCTCCTCTCCTGGCTCCTCACCTGCTGATGGGATTTCTGCTTCTGCTTGTGTGTTTCTAATGAGCTGTTGGACTCTGTGGATGGAGCTGGTGAGCAGAGGTTTGTCCTGTACAGCCCTTCCCCGAATGGCCTCGGTCCCTCCAACCTGTCACCGTCCTTTGGTAACAGCAGCTTCAGTCCCAGGAACACTGTGAGGGGCTGGAGCGCAGGTCTGGGGGTTCAGCTGGAGAGGAGAGGAGACCTTCTGGTCTCTGAACTGCCTGAAAGGAGCTTGGAGCCAGGGGGGTCAGGCTCTGCTCCCCAGGAACAAGCGCCAGGAGCAGAGGAAACGGCCTCAAGTTGCGCCAGGGGAGGGTGAGGTTGGATTTAGGAACAATTTCTTCCCCAAAGGGCTGTGGGGCATTGAACAGGCTGCCCAGGGCAGTGCTGGAGTCACCAGCCCTGGAGGGCTGGACAGACGGACACGAGGTTCTCAGGACATGGGGCAGGGCTGGACTTGGCGGTGTTGGGTTAACAGTTGGACTGGGTGATCTTAAAGGTCTTTTCCAGCCCAAATGATTCTATGGTTCTATTTATTCTGAACACACCCAGGGCACTCATAGAGTATATGGCAACTTGAGGTCACTAAATGCTGTTAAATAATTATGTGAAAATCATATGGATATATACACACACAGAAGAATATTTCTCAGCCCTGGATGTTACAAATGCACTGAAAGCAGAAATGAAGTTGCTGTGTTCAAGGACAAACTCTGGTTCTCCGTCCACGATTTCGGTGAGGTCGGCTGCCTTTGGCCATGCGCTACAGCATACAGTGCAGCGTTTGCAAAGAGGCTTGAGGAAGAAAAATAAAGGCAATAAGGTTCTGAATCAGAAATGGAAAGGATGCCTGGAAGAGAACAATCAAAGCCAGCATGGCATTGCTTCAGGGGCTGACGAGTCGGTATGTTCAGGCACTGGCCAGTGCCAAGACAGCACTTAGAGGAGCACTTAGATAGATCATTACAGCACTCTGTCAGGAAAATAGCTGGGGCTGGAAGCTCTTGCATCATGGCCAGTTTCAGTGTCAAAATACTTCAGTCTTAAACCACTGGTTAGTAAGAGCACTTATGGCTGTAACGCGGACTGTGCTACTGAAACACCAACAATAATGCTTTCAAAATCAAGAAACAAAACAAAACACAATAAACAAAAAACCCTCACCTTGTCTATTACTGAAAGATTTAAAACAAAAGGATGTTGAGAACATTTTTAAAGGTTTCAGTCTATGCGGTGCCAGGACCCATCTCTGGGGATCCATTCTGAAGTCCTTCTGCATTCCAGAGGAATCTGGGGGGGACACAATGTTGCAGGGCCCTCGGTCCCTCCCCCGGCCGCCCCAAGTCAAAGAGTCGCTGTGACTGACGTGGGGCTGCCGGTGCGCTCACCCTCATTGAACACCCACGGGACAGGGTGCCTGCATCCCCCAGACCCCGCACCCCCCACCCCGGTGTGTGCACCCTGCTCCGCAAGGCAGCCCTGCCTCCCATGTTCTGCATTCCCTGTGGAGCTGCGGGGCAGAACAGCCATTTCCCATCACTCTCTCCTGGTATAGATAACAGCAACAGTGGGAAAATTTGACCCTGGGCTCAACATCCGGCAGTTCAGACTTTGAGGGAATGACTGTAAGCGAAGGCAGAGAGCTTCTACACATTGCTACACACTCTATTGCCCAAATCTATTCCATAAGGCAAATGTAATATGTTTACAATTCATAGAGCCTCTTAAAATTTACAGGACTATGGCGTTTTTGTGCAATGTGCGCGGCTGCACTGCAGAGCGTCACGTACCAGGTGACACCTGCGATCCGCGTTATGTGGGTACACACTAGAACAGGCAAATGTTTACAGCAGCTGTGCTAGTCAGGAATTAGTTTATAATGAAATCCATTACACAGATTGAGCTTCACTTGGATTTTTGCCGTCACATAGACAGGGTAGCACAGCCATCCCCAGCTGACCAGGCGCGAGCTGGATGAACAAGACGACGCTCTCTGCATTCAGACGACGACTGCTCGCTCTGCTGTCATTTGTACTGTAAATCTAGGCTTAACTCCAGCATGCAAATTCATCTGCTTTGTGTAAGTTGGGGAAGGCTTTTTGCATGGTAAAATATTGCTTGCCAATTTTACACTTATTTCTATTTCTCTCTTGAAGACTGTTCAAATGAAGAAAACACCAGAGATGTTTATGCGTCATTCCAGAATCCTTTTCTTTCCCTTTCCTTCGGACGTATTATGAAGTAATTGATAATGACATTATGGCTATTTCACAAATCCCAGATTCACACAGTGAGACGAAGATACCAAAGAAAGCTAATTTCAGTGTTTTCACATAAGAACCCCAACTGAAGGCAGTTACTGCAGAGCAGCTGTGGGTGCAGTTGCCCTCCCTCCTCCGCTGTGCTCAGGGACAGCTGGTTAATGAGCAGCAACGTCCTGTGCAGCCAATTAACTTGTGAAAGTCTCTTCCCTGGAGAGTCCAGCTCGAAGGGTTCCGTGCTGGCGGGAGGAATTTGGGGACACCCGCCAGTCCTGGGACAGTGGTGGGGACACGCTGGGCTGCTGGGAACATGGTACCTGTGGCTGTGCAACTCGGCCCCTCCGCTCTGGCTTTCCTGGGACAGAGAGAGAGAGAGGGAGACAGAGAAAGGGAGGGAGACAGAGAAAGGGAGGGAGACAGAGAAAGGGAGGGAGGGAGGGAGGGAGGGAGGGAGGGAGGGAGGAAGGAAGGAAGGAAGGAAGGAAGGAAGGAAGGAAGGAAGGAAGGAAGGAAGGAAGGAAGGAAGGAAGGAAGGAAGGAAGGAAGGAAGGAAGGAAGGAAGGAAGGAAGGAAGGAAGGAAGGAAGGAAGGAAGGAAGGAAGGAAGGAAGGAAGGAAGGGAAAGCTAGATAGATTTGTGCTCTGTAACCAAGTCCCCTCCCCAATGGTTTTAATGGTATTTGGGCAGTAAGAGAGTCCCAACCACTGTGTTCCATTGCAAAATCTACTGGCAAACTCCAATAAGGAACATATAATTTCTCATTGCAATGGAATGTAAAAAGACCAAACTAAAACCATAAACAGTCACAAACTTTCATTTATAGAGGACATCAGTTGTTACTTCGAAAATATTTAAAAAATCAGCAGGGCGACTTATTGGCAGTTAGAACCATCCGGCAGCAGATTCAATACTCAGTAAAGAGTCAAGTTATATTCTGCAATTTCATCTGTGCACATGGTCTTGGAAAGGATATCTGGTGCTTCGACTGAATAATGATAAGACAATTAAAATGCTCTAATGATTTTAGCAGATCTAAGTATTACAGAATGGCCACAGTAAATAAAGATGACCTTTCAGTGTGGTTTAGTTTATTATATATATAAAAATAGGGATACCGATGCAGGGAACTCATGCAAATGCTAGCCGTTAAAGCCAGCCAGTTCAATGAAATCGCAAATCAGTGCTATGGTAAAACATTAATATTGGAGAACAAATATAACCAGAAGTTTGATGGAAAAGCAAAGAAGGGTTCTGTTTTCAGCCAGGAGCTGTTATATGTACCTAACACTGCAACGGCTCCTCAGCCGTCGTGCTGGGAACTCAACGGTGTCCCCAGCAAACCCGCCGAGCTGAGCTGCGCTGGTGAACCCTCACGGGTGAGCTGTTTGCTGAGTCATATTAATAAGAATTATGATAAAGAACAGGATGAAAGGGCTCACGGGCACCTGTGGCATACGAGGAGTGTAATAAACCTGTGTTGATAAAGGTACACCCTGGACAGCGGGATTCTTTAAGAGCCAGGAAGCACATGGACAAGGGCAAGCGAGCTGATATAACACGCCTGGGTTTCCACAGGGTGTTTAACGAGGCATTCACCAAAGGAGCCTAAAGAGATTACATAGCCGCAGCATGAGAAGAAAGGCCGCTGCTTAGATAAACAGCTGCCTGAAGACTGAGTGTGGAGGGAGAAGAAGATTTTTCAGGTGGAAAAAAGAAAATCTGCCCTGAAAACCCTCAGAGATCTGTGCTGAGGCTTGAGGAATTCGAGATATACACAAATGAAACTAAACGAGAGGGAACGGTGAGATAACAGGCTGATGATTAGAGACAGAGATGAGCTGCGAAGAGATACACAAGGACTTTCAAATGCAGAGTCAATAGGTACCGAAACTGCAAATTTTATTCAAGTCAAGTAGAAAAATGTAGATGTGCAGTGAAAATGTGCTTGCAGGGAAAAACAGCCGACAGTTACATACATGGTGAGGAGTTTGGCAGTTAAAAGAAATAGTTACAAACATTAGTGAATCAGTTAAAAAACAAACAAACAAAAACCAACAAAAAACCCAAACAAGACGGAAAAGCATTTCAACACACTGTGAATCTGGCCCGGTTGCATGTTCCGGTCCCCCCGCTGACAGGAGGGGCTGTGGCACCGGGGACAGAGACCAGCAGCACCGGGGCAGGCTGGGGACAGCCCTGTCCTCAGGTGCCCAGCCCTGGCCTGGCCAGGAGCACCGGGGTGGGTGCAGGGGACACCTGGACAATCGCCCATGGCACAGAGGGACCGACCGGGGGTTTCTGTCTGTCCTGCTGTGCTCCTGCTCCAGCCGAACCTCTGTCACCAGGAGGAGAGGTACTGAAAGACACCGCTGAATCGAAGGCTCTTAGCACTGCACATGTGAACACTTGGCATTTTTGTGTGCTCTCCTCTCCTTTTTTCTTTTAATATTTCATAATGATTTTGGATGGCGTGTTATGACAATTAATTGTCCTCGGACTGAAGGTCTTCCTCTCAGACTCAGTTTCCCGTTCAGCAGTTTTGGTTTATACCATGAACACTGTTGGCTCTCTGGCCACAATGTTGCTTCAAAGGAATTCCAATAGAAATTATTATGAAAAATACATTTATAAATTATGTGTCTTGATTTTTCCAGCTACCTCGGTCTGAAATTTGATTCATATCAGAATAAGAGGTTTAGGAGCTATAGTAAGAACTACTTAAACTACTAACAAAAATACGGAGGTTGTCCCAGAAAAGCACCTGGTTTTCCACAGACCTGAGAGGTAATGAGTGCTTTGGTAATGTTTAGAAAACTTCTTGGTAGTGCAGAAAATTATGGCGTCATGAAGTTTTATCTTGGTACACTCCACGCTGATCTAAATGAGAGCTGCCGATAGAGATAATAAACAGCCTGTGTTACTTACAGAATAATTATAAAGTCAGATGGACGATGACAAAACACTCCTGCAGCAGTCAGCGGCTTGCAGTCAATCAGAGGTATCTGGGGTTGCAGAGGTGTCTTAGAGAAGGGAACACATCACTGATACAGTTCACATAAAGTCTTTGGCCAGGCCCCCCCCAGACTGCTAAAGGAGGTGGTTTTGCATGGAAAACAAACTCCGGCTGGGAGCCAAGGGGTGTCCGAGGGCAAGGGGAAGCGCAAGGGCATGGCCAAGAGCAGCGGTGCTGGGGCTCCACGGCACGGGAAGCAACGGATACGGCGCGCAGGACTAGGAGAGGGGACAGTGCCAGCGGTGACGTCCCGCAGAGGAGCTGGTGGCGGTGGCGGTGGGAGCACGGCCGCTGCTGCTGCAGAGCCTGCAGGAAGGAAACCGGGTCTAAAGTACCTTGTCAGCACCTAACCTGCCCTGCTCCTTCACTGCGCTGCTCTCCATGAGCTTGCACCTTGCTTAGAGATGGTCAAAATATCTTGTCTTTCTTTTTCCTTTTTTTTTTTTTTCCCAACAATCACATTCAAATGTCCCTTTTCAAACTTTCTGCAGGTGCCCTGGTGTAAGGTGACCACACGTTGGTTACAGAGCAAGAATGCCACTAGTGTGGCATGAACAGTCCGCTGAAGAACAACTTGACTTAGTGTATCACCACTAAACCCTGCCGGATTTAGCTGTTGATTAAGAGATTGCTTGCTATCTGCCCCCAAAAAATCATTAGTACTAATTTCCTTGAAGCAGAGGTCCCTTAATGTCACACGGCTACTTAGAGCTTTCCTGTTTGCTAATAAAATTAATCGACTCTCATCAAGAACATCAGTGTATATGGCATAATGCTTGCTGCGGCAGTTTATAAAAGCAGCCGTGTCTCAGTGCACCGTGGGTGGGGTCACACCGAATTACAGCAGAGATATTGTTAATGCCCAGCAGCAAAAACTGGCACAGAAACAGACAAGGAGATGTTGAGAGTGGGGATGTTGTGACACCAGAGTGCTCATTTCATCAGGGAAACAGGAAAATCCATTAATGTGCAGATGCCTACAAACAAGGCAGAACAAAACAGATACAACAATACAAGCCAACCAAACGCCGAACTTCACAAATACTAAACTGACGGTGCATGTCACAGAACACCACATTGCTTTCAATTTCAAAATATATGTTTGGCTAGAGAGGTTTTTCTAGAAAGTCATCTCTCCTAATCCTGGTGTGCAAAAAATCGACAATCCAGCACTTCATTGTGTTTTGTCACTATTGTAATTAATGTGTTATTTGTCATTTGCATGGATAATTACATAGTAGGTGATAGCAATTCCCTTTCTTTGGTGGGTTGGTGCCACCACGCCGAGCAGCACATGCAGAGGTGAGTCGGCGGGACCAGCAGGGTGGGCTTGTGGAGCGCTGCAGGAGCCGTCTGCTCCTCCTCACAGACACAAACCCTGAACAGCAACGGAAAAAACATGGGTGTCCTCCCACCACATCTATATTTCTCTCCTGGCAATGCTCTGGTTTAATACATCTTGATGTCCACCGTTCTCCTGTTGAGAGGAAACAGCCTTTTGGAAGGAGGGAAGGTCTGTTCCTTTGCAGGAGTGAACTAAGGTCAACAGAAGAACTAGAGACTTCTGTGATGTCCCTTGCCACCAGGATTTTACCACCCACCATGTAAAACGAGTCACATGGCGGTCTTGTTCCTTTTCTCCCTTGAAGCTCTGCAGTTCATTCACATTTACAGGTGTGAGTGATGATGGACTTCTGAGGGGACGTGACTAATGGCACTGCTTTTACCAAGCACTTCTGAAAGCTTCAGAGCATCAGGCAGGCCAGCATGTTTTTTTCACTTAGTTTTATTTTCTTCACTTTTCTTCTCTCTCTTCAGTCCCTGAATTCATCTCTGCACCGCATGTCAGAGCAGCGCATGGAACCAGCGGACTGGGTTTGCTATTGCTCTGCACTTCCCCGTGACGCTGGGGGTCTGTAGCGTTCCCTGGCCGCGGCAGTGCCCCAGCACAGCAGCCCAGTGTCCAAACGCCTCCCGGCGCCTGGGGAACCCTCCTCAGCCTGCGACTCGGGCCGCTTGAGCGTGCACGTGGCTGCACGCACGTGTGGTGGTGTGTGCACGTGTGGTGGTGGGTGCACGTGTGGTGGTGTGTGCACGTGTGGTGGTGGGTGCACGTGTGGTGGTGTGTGCACGTGTGTGGTGGTGGGTGCACGTGTGGTGGTGTGTGCACGTGTGTGGTGGTGGGTGCACGTGTGTGGTGGTGTGTGCACGTGTGGTGGTGTGTGCACGTGTGGTGGTGTGTGCATGTGTGTGGTGGTGTGTGCATGTGTGTGGTGGTGGGTGCACATGTGTGGTGGTGTGTGCACATGTGTGGTGGTGGGTGCACGTGTGGTGGTGTGTGCACGTGTGTGGTGGTGGGTGCACGTGTGTGGTGGTGTGTGCACGTGTGGTGGTGTGTGCACGTGTGGAGGTGTGTGCATGTGTGTGGTGGTGTGTGCATGTGTGTGGTGGTGGGTGCACATGTGTGGTGGTGTGTGCACATGTGTGGTGGTGGGTGCACGTGTGGTGGTGTGTGCACGTGTGTGGTGGTGTGTGCACGTGTGTGGTGCTGTGTGCACGTGTGTGGTGGTGGGTGCACGTGTGGTGGTGTGTGCACGTGTGTGGTGGTGTGTGCACATGTGTGGTGGTGTGTGCACGTGTGTGGTGGTGTGTGCACATGTGTGGTGGTGGGTGCACATGTGTGGTGGTGTGTGCACGTGTGGTGGTGTGTGCACGTGTGTGGTGGTGGGTGCATGTGTGTGGTGGTGTGTGCACGTGTGTGGTGGTGTGTACACGTGTGTGGTGGTGTGTGCACATGTGTGGTGGTGTGTGCACATGTGTGGTGGTGGGTGCACATGTGTGGTGGTGTGTGCACATGTGTGGTGGTGTGTGCACATGTGTGGTGGTGTGTGTATGTGTGTGGTGGTGGGTGCACATGTGTGGTGGTGTGTGCACATGTGTGGTGGTGTGTGCACGTGTGGTGGTGTGTGCACGTGTGTGGTGGTGGGTGCATGTGTGTGGTGGTGGGTGCACGTGTGTCCTCCCTTGCACCCGGGGATGCCGTGGTCACAGTCGTGTTGCTGGGTCTGCCTGGGCTCTGGATGTCCATCAGCAAGTGCAGGGTGAGGAGCACGGCATACATGGGAAACATTTCTTGAGCATTTCTCACAACAGGAGGCATCCAAGGAGATTTGCTGGCCTAAGCTTAAAAGCAGCACGAGGCAGCGTGTTTGTCACACAGCGCTGGGTGGGCTGGGAAATCACCGCCATATGCTGCTGGAGATGCCAGAGCACAAATCCCTGTCCCAGAGGAGAGGAGCAAATTCATGTGATAAAAAGGTCTAGCAGTGAGCAGATGTCAGTGCTGGAGAGGTCTGTGAGGGCTGGGAAGGGTGTGTTGCAGGAGGCAGCTGCAGCGGCTGTGACGTGCCGTGAGAGGAGGTGGCGAGGCCAGTGTCCCCAGTCCCAGTCCCCACCCTGAGCAGGCAGCCATTGGAAATGAGACAGTGCCAGGTAGAAGCAGTATCTCTTCAACAGAATTTTGCTGCCCTACTGTGCTTCACTGTTGCTGCCCCAAAGTCTTGCGCCGAAGGTTTGGTTTAAGCCACCGTTCAGCTCCTGCTGCTCCCAGCCAAGCCAGGCTCCTGCCCAGACCCACCGCAGGCTGGAAGAGCTCCAGAGCCACTTTGTCATCATGATCCAGCTCCACACGTGGGGAAATTAGTGTCCTAAATCAGCAAAGATTGCGTGATCACCAGAGACTGGAAGTGTTGTTATCTCAGTGTAATTAACAGCAATGTGTTACATCAACGCGTAGGGAAAGCTGCCACGTCCTCCTGCAGTCCCGCTCTTCGTGTCTCTTGTGTGTTTGCAGGGACCCCTGTCCAGAAGTGCTGCAAGAACTGTCACCCCCTACACAGCTCCGGCTGCCTTATACGGGCAGCAATGGCAGGAAAATGATCCCCACAGTGGCTTATTGACTCGATTAGAAAATATGAATTCCTAAACTCTTCTAAGGTGAGTTCCAAATACTTTGTGGTTCTCACATGGAGCAGATCAGCAGTGCATCCCAGGTGTCTGGCACTTGTCACTGACATGTCACAGCAGAGGTAAAGTTTTGATCTGACTGTACAGAATTAATTAAGGAAGTGGTGAAAGGCAAAGGTCCAAAGGAGGTCGAGATATCAAGGGAGGTAAAAAATATCTGAAGAAAGAAACTGGCAAAAGCTGAAGGGAAAGTATTAAAGATCAATGCATCAGGGTGTCTGCAGGACCATCAGATCATCTGGCTCGGCCTCTGCCATGACGCGGGCGGGGAATGGCACCAGGGACCCTGCTCCCGACACGGGGAATGGCACCAGGGACCCCTGGTCCCAACACGGGGAATGGCACCAGGGACCCCTGCTCCCGACACGGGGAATGGCACCAGGGACCCCTGCTCCCGACACGGGGAATGGCACCAGGGACCCCTGCTCCCAACACGGGGAATGGCACCAGGGACCCCTGCTCCCGACACGGGGAATGGCACCAGGGACCCCTGCTCCCGACACGGGGAATGGCAGCAGTGGTCCCTGCTCCCAACACGGGGAATGGCACCAGGGACCCCTGCTCCCGACACGAGGAATGGCACCAGGGACTCCTGTTCCCGACATGGGGAATGGCACGAGGGACCCCTGCTCCCAACACGGGGAATGGCACCAGGGACTCCTGCTCCCGACACGGGGAATGGCACCAGGGACCCCTGCTCCCGACACGGGGAATGGCACCAGGGACTCCTGCTCCCAACACGGGGAATGGCACCAGGGACCCCTGCTCCCGACACGGGGAATGGCACCAGGGACCCCTGCTCCCAACACGGGGAATGGCACCAGGGACCCCTGCTCCCAACACGGGGAATGGCAGCAGAGACCCCTGCTCCCAACACGGGGAATGGCAGCAGTGGTCCCTGCTCCCGACATGGGGAATGGCACCAGGGACTCCTGCTCCCGACATGGGGAATGGCACCAGGGACTCCTGCTCCCGACACGGGGAATGGCACCAGGGACTCCTGCTCCCGACACGGGGAATGGCACCAGGGACCCCTGCTCCCAACACGGGGAATGGCACCAGGGACCCCTGCTCCCGACACGGGGAATGGCACCAGGGACTCCTGCTCCCGACACGGGGAATGGCAGCAGTGATCCCTGCTCCCGACATGGGGAATGGCAGCAGTGGTCCCTGCTCTCGACACGAGGAATGGCACCAGGGACTCCTGTTCCCGACATGGGGAATGGCACCAGGGACTCCTGCTCCCAACACGGGGAATGGCAGCAGTGGTCCCTGCTCCCGACATGGGGAATGGCACCAGGGACTCCTGCTCCCGACATGGGGAATGGTAGCAGTGGTCCCTGCTCCCAACACGGGGAATGGCACCAGGGACCCCTGCTCCCGACACGAGGAATGGCACCAGGGACTCCTGCTCCCGACACGGGGAATGGCACCAGGGACTCCTGCTCCCGACATGGGGAATGGCAGCAGTGGTCCCTGCTCTCGACACGAGGAATGGCACCAGGGACTCCTGTTCCCGACATGGGGAATGGCACCAGGGACTCCTGCTCCCGACACGGGGAATGGCACCAGGGACACACGCAAGCACGGGGACCTTGCACCACCTGGGGACCCCGTTACATTTGGAAGGAGACAGCACAGCTCTGCCCACCTGTGATCACAGACACCCCGGCACAGATGGGAAAGGAATACTGCAATAAATGGTGACAAGGACCTTTTAATGTTAGTTTAAAGCTACAAGGTCTTGCCAGCTTTGTTCTTTCAAGGGCAGTAAATGAGGAATGGAACTCATTTTTGCAGAGTCCATGTTTGTAGAGATATGTCCTGCTGTACTGAGACAATCCTGGTTACAGGTCCTCCCCTTCCTGGAGTTTTTCCTCTAAACGGGATCATCGTCAAGGGAAGGAGAGTGAGAATATCTTCAATAGCAAAATGCTTCTGTGTCCTACAAAGTGCTAGCCTGACACATTTAGCATCTTCAGTCCCCTGGAGGGTGATGAATAATAAATAATGCAATAGAAAGAGCTGATTGTGCACAGCTTTACACTGTCTCTTTTGTGAATTCAAAGGAAACCGGGCATTCAATAAATAGCTGGTTTGAATTCAGCAGAGCATCTCCCTGGTGTTCCATTTTCCCTGGGCTCCCTGTGCTGGCTCCCATTTTCCATCAGTCCCAGGGGTCTGCAGGGTGCTGGGGGGGGACCAAGAGCTCCTTCTCACCCTTCTGAGCCAGCACGGACGGGCTGTGCAGCCCGGGCCAGGCACAGTGGTGCTGCCGTGGTGTGTCCCAGGGCTGTCCTACCCCTCAGGTGGAGGGGCTGGGCTGCGGTGCTGCCCTGTGAGCCAGCGCTGCTGCGGGCAGGTGACTGTCCCAGCCCACACCTCGCCACCTGCCTGTGCTGCCCGCGGCAGCCCGGGGCTCTCGTCACCCTCCCGCGGCTCACGGAGGGACCAGCTCCATCCGCAGGGGAACTCCCGCCTGAGACTGAAGCGCAGTAGTTAAATTCCTGGGTTTAATGAGCTCCATTCATTTTGTCACTTTGTATATGTTCAGGTTTTTATTTCCAGCAGCAGTTAGTTCTGCAAGCAGCTTCAGGGACCGAAGCAGCAGGTGGCACGGTGGGGGTGCTGCCCCATGAGAGCTGAGCGGCAGCAAGAACACCAGCCCCAATGGCACTGAGACACTCGGCACCTGTGTGAAGCCCACGAGGACTTTCAGGTGGAAAACGAAGGCTTTGATTCTGCTTCTGATAAATACTTGACTAACAAATTGGTGAGGATAGGGTGGGATGGGACGGGACGGGATGGGACGGGATGGGTCAGGATGGGACGGGATGGGACGGGACGGGATGGGATGGGATGCGATGGGATGCGATGGGATGCGATGGGATGCGATGGGATGCGATGGGATGGGATGGGAGCACTGTGTGTGGCAATACAGGGCAGAGCTGATAAGCTGAAAGAAAAAGTCTAGAGATGGCCAAGCTGCATCAATGATGCCTCCACTCCTGAACTCACATTCAACTCTAAACAAGGACTAAAGGGTTCATCTTAGCACAGCTCAAGAGCAACCCAGACCTTGTAGAAGAATCCCAGAGCTGAAAGCCTGAGGCATGCGGGAGGGACAAGGCTGACACCAAGGCCCGCCCGGAGCTGCTGCCTCCCTGGCTGTTCCACCCGCTCGTCTGTACACAGGCGATTAGCGAACGACAGGGGAGCCTTTCAGGAACGCTTTAAACAAATAAGCCTGTGAAGCAAGGACTGGGAAGAGAAAGGCAGGGAAGCTGTGTGTGTGTCGCTGCTGGCTGGCACGCTGGAAGGGGCCTCTGCACAGCTCTGCGGTGCTCGGAGGCGCATCGGGGACAGCGGGGACAGCAGGGACAGCAGGGACAGCAGGGACAGCAGGGACAGCAGGGACAGCAGCTCTGCCCGCAGCCCACGGCTCATGGCAGAACTCCCAGCCACATCCCTGAGGAGGGAAATTTCCCCAGCATCACTGTGTATCTCCCCACGGTGAACCTGCTTTTGCAAAGTGCTTGATCAGATTCCACCACTGAGGAATTATCGCGCAGTTCCAGCAGGGAATTTGGGGCACAGATTCACAGCAAAGGTTGGATGGTTGTTGGCACCAGATAATATAAATAACTGCGGCACCCTGTCACTTAGGGCTCCGAATTATGACTGCAGGTTTATGTGAAAGTGGATTTTCCACACTTAAGAACAGTGTAGAAAAGATTCAGTTAAGCAATTTCTGGAAAGTCCTTGGAACATCTATTTATGGACAGTCGAGTCAATTATCTCTCAAATAGGAAATTATTTCTATCTTATGAAAGTTGAAGGAAATAGATGACTGCTGGTAGCAGGCCATTTGTAGAACACATTTTCATTACAATGTGCAGTACAGCATTTGAGTTATATGTGTGCCTGTACAAAACTGTACATCCTTCTCGTTATGATAATTAAAAACTAGGTATTTAAAGTAAAAATAACATAGATCATTCATATGGCATTTAAGTATGCAAATAAATACGTATCAAAGTTATTGATTCAAAAAAGGGTGCTTAGCAATGAGAGCTTGAAAAACAAGAATATGTATCAATGTCCTGAGAAGGGTGTGAGGCTTTATAATATAATAGCCCATCATTATAAGAGTAGACATTTGCGATAGTACAGAAGAGGATAGAGTGGAATGGAGCAGCTGGAACAGAACTTCTAAACGTTCAGGGGTAATTAAAGAAAAGTAAATACAGATCAGTCAGACTTCGTGCCCCATTACTTGCTTAGAGAATTTTCCTGCTTGGTGGAGAGGAACCCTGCTCACGGCAGGGGCTGGACCAGACGGCGTTTAAAGGTGCCTTCCAACCCAAACTACCCCATGATTCTAGCACACTACGAACCACACGTAATAAACGTGAATTACTGAAGAGTTCTTAATTTGGCAGTTGCGCAGACCAATGACTATGGCAGTATTGCACACAATACTGTAAAAAATATTAATTGTCATTAAGAGAAAATTCAACCAAACATTTTGACACTTGAAAAGACAACACTTTCCTCATGTAAACTAGCAATAATTTTGCAGTGTAGTAACCTGCTCACAGTGACACTCCACTTGCGCCTGGTCTCTTTGAAAGATAACCCTTCCCAATGGAATCACAGTAACGTGTGCATTGTTGAGGTTCAAACAGCTGTCTGAGAAGCCGAGGGTCGCTGGGTGCAGTCACGGCCACCGTGTCCGTCACTGCTCGGGCTGGTTCCAGGGACGCACGTGGCACTTGGAGCCTGTGCCTCAGGACCCTTCGCATCGGCTGGGAGCTGTCAGATGGGCATGTGAGGATGGGGCTGCTCCTTTCGCAGAGCTGGGCACAGGGACTTTTTAAGCTGAGCTCATTTGAATTTATGGCTGTCAAAGTAAATAACTTGCCCTTCTTCAGCTGCATTGATCTTCCTGGAGAAAAGTGAGCGGGAAGGTGCTGCCAGAGGAGAAATGCAAATGCCACCAGCAAGGAAAATCAAAAAGGAAAGTGAGTGGGGAGAGCTGGGTGGGAGCACATGGGGCTGCAAGGGGATGGGGAGGGATGCAGCGAGGGCTGGGTGGGTACCCGGGCACTGTATGGCTCTGGGATGGGAGCGACCCCCCGCACCAGCCAGCCGCAAAGAGATTTGCATTTCCTTTTTTCACTTGTATTTACACTTCCTCTGTGCTAACACTTGGGCTGCTGCAGGCACAGGGGGTCAGTCTGAGATGCTCAGCACCCAGCGGGATGAAGCCCACAGCAGCCTATGCTGACCGTGCTGCTAATTAAAATGCTTCATATGAGTTACTGGAGCTGATAGAACACCCCATTTCCTACAGCACTTGGCACAGTGAGGCCTTCGTTACTTCTGCATCCATTTTATTATATGATTTATTAAAATATAGTTATGATGAAATACATTTATTAACATTTTTCTATGCATTGAATATTCATCCTTTATCATTCCCTATCAGGTGAGATCTGAAATATTTCCTTAGAAAAGGAAGTTGAATGTCTTTTATTTTGGGGGAATTTGAGGTAGAAATGTGGCAGTGGTAGGTCAGATAACACACATGAATTATTCTGTTTCTTGTACGGCTCTGACTATTCCATCTCTCCAAGGGTGTGTGAGCACAGGAGTCTGGGCTTCAGCCTGCCTTTGAGGCAGCCACCAATATCTTGATAATATGTTTTTCTTCTTATCTTTCACATGGTCAAGCAATGTTTGTGTCATATTGAAACAGGGCATGGGGACACGGGCCGACGCTCTGAGCAGCCGGGGCGCTGGGATGCTGGGTGCCCCAGCAGCTCCTCGGTGCGTTTGCAGAACCAGCAGCTGTCACAGACCCCGGGTACCAACCCCAGAGCCCAGGGACTGCGGGGGCGCCTGTCCCGGGCCAGCAGATCCACGGCACAGCCTTTGGGGGAAAACACCCCAGTGAACGGTGTACAGCATGGAATCAAACACTAGCAGCAAAACAGTTACAGGTGCGCACGTGGAATCACAATGTGAATATTACGCCAAATTGCAAGGATTGAGATTTATCAAGATTCTTTCATTCAAGGAACTTATCATTGCATTTTACGCTTTCTGCCCTGGTAATGGATATTCCACAGCTAATCACTGGAGGATGTCACCTTTTAAATATGATTTCTTTTGGAAGTAATATACCTATGCACAGAATTACCATACTGCAATAAAAAGTGCTCAAAGCGGCAGCTGAAATCAGAGCGGCGGGGTCAGGGGGGGGCTCAGCGAGCCCGCGGGGAGCGGGTCCGGGGAAACTGAGGCACAGCCGGGGGGGTGGGCTGGGGGACCAGGGAGGGCGTTAGCGCCCTGCAGCCGGAGGGGACCAGACCTGCAGGGGACGGACTTCATCACCTCCCCTGGTTACACCACAAATTGCTTTTCTGGGCACAGCTGAGGCCTGTGAGGAACCTTTGACGTTTATCGGTGCCCACCTTGTATCAGGTACCTGTACGAGTAACGTCACGGTGCCTGGACACGGGGCTCTGTCCAAGTGCCAGTCGCCCTGGAACCAGAGATCCTTCTCAAACCCACAGACACGGCCGGGGCCACAGCGAGCTCCAGGAATCTCCGCTCCGTCTCCCCTTTTGAGGAAATATTGACCATGGCAAAGCAGTCAGGGTCTTTAGTTTTCCTCCATTTCTGTCTCTCTGGTTGATATGTGAGATATCATTGTGGTACAGTTTATCCAGAGATGAAATTACAGAGAAAATCATCAGTTGACAAAGCGCTCATAATGCCACACCATACTGGTCCAATTTCCCCCTCCCTCCCTCTTTTTTCTTCTAATCTATTTTACTGGTTGTGTTTTCAAATTGAAGTACCCAAAGCAATGGAGTGACCTATTTTCCTGGTTACCTTCTGCAAACCTGTTCAGAGACTGCAGAAAACGAGGCCGTAAGAGCCCACAGACATGGATTTCCATGTGTGAAGCTACAGCTGTGCAGCAGCTAAAGCTGATAGAGAATCACAGTTTGAGAGTGAAGAGACCTTCAAAGCTCATCCAGCGCCACCCCTGCCGTGAGCAGGGACATCTGCACCCCGATCATGTTGCTCAGAGCCCCATCCAGCCTGGCCGGGGCTGTCTCCAGGGAGCTTGTGCTGGTTTGTGCTGAACCCGTTACCCCATGTCCCCTGGTCCTGCTCCTGCTCGTGCCAGAGCTGCAGCGGGAGCATCACGGGCACCATCAGCAGCCACAGGGACCCGCACGTCTGCACGAGCGCCAAGAGAAACGCACAACATTCATTCACCCCACGGCATGCGGGTTTCAGACTTGTCAGCACTGGGTTGCTGAATTCTGGGAATGTTTGGAACCCTTTCTGGCATTAATTCAGCCGAGCGCCACTGAATGGCAGCTGCACAGAGAGCTTTGGAGGCTTGGGAAGGGAGCAGAACCGCAGCAGCAGACCAGCAAAGCCCTGACAAAGCACTTAAAGGATTCGGTTCAGCAACCAGCTGCGAGTTCAACATCAGAAGATAGCCGCAAAGTGCCAGGCCTAAATTAGTCCTTAAGGTCGGTCAGGAACAAAAACCAATGACCCCCTGGTGACCCAAAAGCCCCAGCGCAGAGCGGGGCTGCACTCACAGGGTGCATTGCGGAGCAGCTGTCACCGCTCTGTCCCGCCGCACTGCTCCGTCCTGGCTGCTGGGACGGTCGTTCTGCGGAGCCGGGGTTACAGAAGCAGTTTCAGATTGCATCGGGTGTTGTCACCCACGGCGAGCAGGGCGAGCAGGAGACGGCTGCACCTTACAGCAGCTGAATAAACATGTGTTGTCCCAGCAGCAGCACAAACAGTGTCAGAAGTTTGTATTTCAAAGAGAAATGGATGTTTTTCCTTCCTGTCCTCACACACCACTGATAGCAACTGTTTCTTCACAGGAGGTCAACGCTCAAACGTTCCTAACCGGGTCTTTCTTAAGAATCCTCTGCACCTCAGTGGACACGCAGGGTTTGGCTGCACCCGGAGGACTGCAAGGCAGACACTGCCTGCACTGTGTGCTTGGTGCTGGTTTGGACCGTCATCATTTTGCAGATTTGGTAGACACTGCGTGGTCAGAAATTTCAGGTTGCCATCGCTGAGAGCAGGAGCCCAGCACCGGTCCCATGGGGTTCACGTGCTCTGCTTCATTAAGAACAACTCCTTTCCTCCTTCTTTGCGTCTGGAAGCATAATTAGCTTAAACAAACGGGAGTGGGAGCAAAGGGTCCCAGGAGGCACTGCCAGTGTCCATTCCCAGTGCCATTTTCAGGGCTAGAGAAGCTGTCTCTGTAGCAGCACGGTTTACACAAAGCTAGAGTTCATAAGCAACCCCTACAGAAATGGCTCTTGGATACTTCCCATAGATATCATGATACAAGCAGCTGTGGTTTCCATTGCCCCCGCAGGAAGAGCGAACTGCAGGCCCTGCTGGGGGGACAGGAGGGGACAACGTCTGCAGCAGCGAGCACTGGGGACACCGCTGTCCCTCAGGCTGGGGGCCTGGGACTGGGGAAAAGCATTTGTCCCAAACTGCACAGGAGCCTGACGAGTGCTGTGACGTCCTTATGGGCTTCCCTGGAGAGCAAATGAGGGTTGAAAAATACACGTTTTACTTTTGCATTTTGAAACCCAGAAAATAAAAGGGGCACTGACAATGTTTCCTGGAGACCTGCATTAGCTTTTCCAGAGAGGAAATCCACACAGCAGTTTCCACCCGTGTAGCACCATGGGCGACCTCACTTCTCATGGTCACTCGGCTTGTAGATAGGCATGGAAAATAAATACGCATGGAGATTTCACTGAACTCTTAACAATAATAATTGCTCTTATGAATTTATAGTCACCTTTCGTGCCGTTTCGCCCTTTCCAAGCCCTGTGGGCTCCCCGAGCCGCGCAGCCGGGGGGAGACGCCGCGCTGCCTGGGGACAGGACCAGGACCGTCCGGAGGGACCAGCGGCTCTTCCCTCCTGTCCCTGCAGGTTCTGGCCGGGACAAGGACCCTCCTGTCCCCGTCCGCCCCACGGGCAGGAGTGTCCCACGCACAGCCCCCGCTTTGGGACACCAGCTCCTGTCCAGGCTCCCACAGCCGGGACGGGCTCTCGTGGGGGTGGTTAACATGACGCTGACAGGAGTCCTCCTGCTTTCCCAGCTCCTTCTGGTTAGCAATTAACTGAACCTTCCTCTCTAGAACTGAATTCCTTTCTCACATTAATTTATTCCACTAAGATAAATCAAAACTACCGAATTAATATGTACGGAAACTTCTATTTGCCGAGAGGGATGCTGGACATGGGTGCGTTGCACTTTTCATTAAATGAGGCAAGTTACTGAGTGTTGATCACTCACCTTGAGGAGAAAACGGGCGCATTTCCTTCATACTTTTAAAAATAGTTGGAGAAGCTGGTGCCAGGTAACTGCAAGCACTGCATATATCAGAACAATTGGTGGATTACAATGCACAGAGGGCTGGTATCCCACACACTCCCATTTAAATCATTATCGGTAGAATGGTTTCTTCTCATCCACTCTTGTTATTACAGTCCTTGTGGACGGGAGGGCATAAATTGTCTGAATAATAATGAGGGTGCATTTCGAACAAAATTACTCCCCAAACATTTGGCTAATGCTGGAGGCGGCAGTGAGAATGGAAGAAGATCCTCGGCATGCAAGAGAGACATTACTGGGTTTACGCATCTTTGGAGAAGAATAAAATGTGATGGCTTCAACCAGCATTAGCCCAGATTCTTTCTGCACTTTTCAGGTTGACTTTCATTGAGAAGAAAGCAAAGCAAAGTGTTTTCACAGGGCCCGCACCAGTGAGAGCAGCCGGCGACAGGCAGAGCGGCGCGTTGGCTCCAAATGAGGGAGCAGGCAGGTGAGGGCTGTGCAGGTGTGCCTGTGCATTGCCCAGCACACAGCTGGGAGGGGGCACAGCTGGGAGGGGGCACAGCTGGGAGGGGACACAGCTGGGAGGGGACACAGCTGGGAGGGGGGCACAGCTGGGATGGGACACAGCTGGGATGGGACACAGCTGGGAGGGGACACAGCTGGGAGGGGGCACAGCTGGGAGGGGGCACAGCAGCTTTGCAGCTGGTTCTTCATCCAGGCACAGCTGAGGATCTGGGTGCTGTAAACCTCTCCAGGACTCCACATGGCACCTCGGCTGTGTCTGGGTTTTGACACTAGACTGTGCCTTTTTCTTTACCCATGAGCACGCAAGAAAATCTCACTGATCACCGTAGCTTTTTCTGTCCCACCATCCCACCCCAAGCCTGGTTTATTGTCCATCCGGGACAATGAGCAATGTTTTTCTGGCCTCGGCAGATGGAGTTCTCCACATCCCTGCTTGGGATTTGCATGGCAGTAGATAGTGAGACAAACCCAGGCCTCCTTGAGAAACACTTTATAGCATGTGTGACTGTTATGGAAGCATCCCAAAATGACTCCAAGCAAATAATTAGCTTAAATCAACGATAATTGGGGACTGAAACCAAAACCAAATGACAAACTGAAGGGAAACAACAGAAACCAATGTGAACAGTGGGCATGGTGTTGGGGGGTGGCTTGGGAGTGGTAATCCAAAATCCGTCAGCGTTCTGGCAGCATTTCCCAAGCGGCAGGTTCCGTGTGCCCGCTGGGATATTGTCCGTCCCAGCACACAGAACAATGACCCCCAGCCGCAGCCCTCACGCCCAGAGCAGCCGCTCTCACCAGCACCCAGCAGAAAGAATCCATGGCCGGGGGCCGAGGGCTCCTCGGGTCCCCCCAGAAACAATCCCTCCCCACGGAGCAGGAGGCTCCATCCCGGGAAGTCTCCTCCGCCGCTCCCTGAGCTCAGGGGGGCTCCGGTCACAGTCCCGCTGTCCCAGACCCTCCCAGGGGCTCCGGCCCCGTTTCCAGCCCGGCCGGGTCTGGCTGTGGCCATGACGAGCTGGGCCAGGAGCTGAGCTGGGCCTGGGCCCCTGGGCTGAGCACCCGGCTGTGACCGGACCGTCGGCACAAATCGGGGTGCAGAGCGAGGATGGTGCTGAGGAGCCACCAGTTGCCCCACTGACAGCTCCAGTTCTCATGGGGATGGGGTGGGCAGCTGCCATAGTGACATCTTTTTCTTACTGAGTTTCTTATGTTACACTATATTTATGCTTCTATGTATTATGCTATAATTATGCTATAAATGAAGCACACAGCAAGGCAATCCACACTGCTGCTGGCATGAGGTGTCTCCCAGTAAGGGACCCGGCTGCTCCCAGCAAACACCTCTGGGGCTTCCCTGGCATGAGGATTCCCCCGTTTCAGATAGCAAGGCACAGCAGGGAGGAACGGAGGCAGCCGGGCTGCCCCGGGCCGGCTCTCACTCCCTCAGATGTGGGTCACCATTGCTCGGCTGGCCCCCCGGGCACCGGCTCTCCCAAGTGTTTTCTGCTGCAAAGCGCTCTGGTCTGGCAGGCAGCTCCCCCGATGCCTTTTCACATCGTATGTGCTGTGAAACACATAACACTGAAGAAATAGAAGTTCCCTGGGAAAATGGGCATGGTGATCTCAAAGGAATACAGATTGCCCTGTGCGGCAAGAAACGACCCTTGCCCTCCCCTCCCTTAGTTCTCCCCCAGAAACATGCAATAACCGTGAGACACGACTCCGGGCAGTTTCCTGGCAGCTTTAGTCTATGTCTCTTCTGAAGATCATATCTTGTGAATAGTTTAGTCATTAAAACAACAAAAAAATCCTCTAAAAATCCAGAGCTATAGAAAATCAATTTCAAAATCATTCATTAAAAAAACAAAATGAGTGCCTTGATTCATCTTTACCTTAATTATTTTCTGAGGGGAAAATTTGCTCTCTTTGTAGCTCTCCATACTGTGCCACGTCCAGCCTTTTCCTTATGGTTCAGCCCAGTGCAACAGGTTGAAGGACAAACTGGAAACAACAGGCGTTATGAGGTGTTTTGGGAATTGCTCCAGCAGAGAAGAACAACTGACCCTGCACCTCTGGTTCCCCGGCAGCAGCTGAGCCCACAGCCCCTGCAAACCCCTCAGCCCAGGGCATTGTCGCTTTCGTACTGGCGGAGGAGCCGTAATGCTCACAGGGTGTTTCTGTTGATGTTTAGGTGTGAGTAGCGATCCTGAGAAACAGAAATATTTAAGTTTTTATTGGTGGACCTGAGGCCTGAGCGATGCGTCCTCTTCTGGGACCCGCGTTCACCTGAGCGTTGAGGCAACAGAAGTGAAATGCTCCCTTGTAGCAGTCTTCTCGGTGACAACCAGTGACAGGACAAGGGGCAATGGGTTCAAACTGGAACACAGGAGGTTCCGCTTAAATTTGAGAAGAAACTTGTTGGGGGTGAGGGTGGCAGAGCCTGGCCCAGGCTGCCCAGGGGGTTGTGGAGTCTCCTTCTGTGCAGACATTCCAACCCGCCTGGACACCTTCCTGTGGAACCTCATCTGGGTGTTCCTGCTCCATGGGGGGATTGCACTGGATGAGCTTTCCAGGGCCCTGCCAACCCCTCACATCCTGGGACTCTGTGAAATCTGCATCATCTCTGCCCTGAATCAAGATCTGTGTGGTGGGGAAGCGATGGATTTCTGCAGTGAGCTGAACTGTACACAGCTGTGCGCACATGGGTGAAAATCTCCTTCAAAGGTCTCAACTCCTGTTGGCAATGTGTGTTACAGCTCCCCGCTGGGAGAGCCGGCTGGTTCCAGCACCTCCGGTCTGCAGCGGGTCCCTGCCCTGGCCCCGGCAGCCCCCAGGCACCGGGGGGACCCCACTTGCGCCTGGTGAAGTGTCCCTGGGGTGCCACTGCCTGCACCCCATCCCGGCATTGCCGTCCCTTACCCAGCATGAGGCAGATGCAAGCAGTATGAGCTGATTTTGATTGCATAGCACTTGAGACACAATTCAGACGAACAGGAGGGTTTGGAGAACGGCCCTTATGTGGCAAGAGCGAGGAGAGGCAGGTGGCAACTCCACCGGAGCTCAGGCGGCTCTGAGGTTGGCAAGCCAGCCCTGTGACTTCCAGTGGATGGATACTGATCTCACATTGAATCAAATATTTATTCAGAACCATGCACAATAAAGCATTTATGAGCCTCTAAAAGAAGCTAAATTGTCTCAAGACAAGGTAAACCTTTGATGTTTAATAACCTGTATTATAATAAGTATCTGCTTTGAAAAATAAGAAATGAAAATGGAAGTCTTTCGAGCACAGCAATCATTCACCTGCTGCAAATTGGTTTACAAGACATTTTAATATATCACCAAGTTATTACAGCTACTGACCAGCACACTCAGCACCCTGGGAAGGCAGCGCTACCCCTGCCAGGACTCCGCAGCAGCAGAGGGGTGTTAAAAAGGCACGGCGATATCTGTTCTCAGAACACGACTTTGAGCCAGGAATGCATTTCAAAGCGTCTCGTGACGGACATACTGAAAGGCAGAGGAAACAAACCACCTGGGAGACTGGTCCATGCAACCTGAGGCAAAACAAGGCATTTCCTTCTCCTGTCCTCAGCCTGAAAGTGCAGCTGGTTTTCCACAGCAGAGTTGTTTGTGCTATAAAAAATTTATTTTGCAGATGCATGGAAAGCAAATGGGTCAATGAGGTGGCCAAACACTGGAAGAGGCTTCCTAGAGAGGTGGTTGATGCCCCAGGCCTGTCAGCATTGGACAACACCGTGAACAACGTGCTGTGTGTGCTGGTCAGCCCTGACGTGCTCAGGCAGTGGAACTAGATGATCCTTGTGGGTCCCTTCCAGCTGGACCTATTTGACTCAAAAATAAGCAGGAGGATTAAAACCTTGTAAAAGAATGGGGTTTTTTGAAAGGCCGATGCTGCAAGGGGCTGCGCCGGTGTTTGCACCACGAGACAGTCCCGATGGAAACATCCTGGTGCCGCGGAGAAGCCCCAGAAGCTGGAGCAGCTCCTGCAAGCACAGGAAGCCAAGGGCAGCAGCTCCCGGAGGACAAACTCCAGACTCCAAAGGATGGAACACTGAGCAAGTTGTTTCATACACAAATTAGAGATGGAATAACTCAAAGCAGAAGGAACAATCCTGATGAAGAGGGACCATGGGATGATAAGGGGCAAAAATGCAGTTTTCAATGTACCCCAAAATGCACTGCTTGCAGGAATATTAAAGTTGTGGAGAGCAGGTAATGAAGACACGGAATTGCTAAGAAGATCGGAAATAACTCCTTGGCAGTAATGGATTGTAACAAGTTGCTCTTATATATTATCAAATGCTTCTGTATAACAACTGAACTCTGTGTAAAAGAGCCAACATTTTCATCTGCTGTTCTCCCTGCTTAGCAAGTTTCTGTCCAATTACTTATATAACCCACTTACATTGATGGATTGTTTAGAAATGTATAAGTAAGGATAATTAGCTTATTCTATCCATGTAAATAAAATGTCCAACTATACAGTTTCAGTGGCAATATAGAGGGGAAATAGTTGACAGTGTGATAGAAAGGGAGTCCACAGCAGTGTCCCAAGTGAGCAAGAGGAGCGTGTCTGTGCAGGACGGGGACCCCTCTGCTTGATTCTTGAGTGTAGAAATAGAAAGGTTTAATTATGTGGAGGAAAAACCAGGAAGTTCTCCAAGAGCTGCAGATCTGGGTCTTCAGATTTTCTAGGACATTGTATAATAAGAAAAAACAAACCAACCAACCAACCAACCACAGACAAAACACATACCAAAACCAAAGCAAAACCCATAAATCAGGAGAAAATCTGTTTTATGTCAATCACGTTTTACTGTAGTAAAGTAAACTGCCTTGTCTCGATAAGTTTGCCTGTTTCCTTTCACACTGTCGTATCATTACTCATTGCCTCAACCCAATTTGTCCTGGCTTCATATAGAAGTTTTCTGAACACTTCTATAGGGGTTTGCCCGCTCGTTTTCTCATGGGCGTGCAGCAGCCTCTGACCGGTAACACACTGGATACCGTGCGTCGTGAAGAGGTATTTATCCATCCACCCTGCATATTCTCGGCTCAAGATACACATGATTTGATGGAAAAAATGTTTTCCATGTATAAGGTGAAATAAAAAACTTCAAGTTTAAAGTACACACTACAAGGTCATAAGCATAATTTGGGTTTGGAGATTTGAGGGGGGGGTGTCTGTTTTTAAGCAAACTTACATGTAAATGCATAAAATTATTACAAATGGATCAAATCTACATAACCATGATATATAACATGGTGTAAAATAACCTGCAGTGGGTACAGAACAGGCTCCACCCCGTGACCCGCACTGCGGCCCAGCACGGGGGGGACCAGCGCTCCGCTTCCTACCCCCCGAGTCCCGGCTGGGCAGCGCTCTGTCCCCACCTGGAGCTAAAAATACCTCGGTTTCCATTCCTCGTGGCAGAAACGTCGAGAGCCCTCCTGGCTGCAGACGCGGGGCAATGACCAGAGTTCACAGATCATCTTTCCAGGCTCGCACCCATCAAACACCTCCTGCTTGACAGCGGTGACAGCAGCGTGAGCTCGGGGACTCCTGCCTGCTGCTCCTGTTGACTGTCGGAGCTGCACACACATTCCCACCACCCCATTACAGCTTCCCGAGGCTCCTCCAGCAGCCTTTGCCTGAACGCTCATTGTGATTCGACTGCCGGCTCTGAGCAGCAGCACAAAAGGTCCCCAGGATCAAAGTTATCTTTGCCACTTGAGTTCTCGACTGCCTTGTCGCTCTTACAGCTGGGCACTGATAAATTCTATTGCAATAGCGCACATAATGTATTTCTTATAGGTGTTTTTATTTTCAGACTGGACGTGCAGGGCTCTCGGGAAGAGCAGAGCCGGGCTGCGGTGCCGTGCTGCCCGGTGCGCTTTGGGGCACGGTTTGTCCCCGGGGCGGGTACGTGGCTCATGCGCCGAACAGCAGCTCCGAAGGGCGGTGTGAGCCAGCTCTGCAGGGCCCGTGTGGGTGCAGCAGCCCCCGCTCTGGATCAGCCCGTGTCTGCTCCACCTGTAGGTGCTGAGAGCAGGACCGGGGCTTTCCGAGGTGCACCGGCTGCCCCGGGCAGGTTTGGTTTTGTTTGTTTGTCTGCTTTTATTTTTAAAAATGTATCTATTATTTTTTGGTCACCAAACCAGAAAACACTGTTTAACTGTATTTTCTGTGATGCAGCCATGGCACTTTCTCCGATTTTTTTTTTCTTTTCTTTCTACTAATCAACTCTGCTCACATTTCTAAGGCACATCTTGCAGATATTTTCACTTAAAAAATAACTCGTTTTTTCCCTATTACCCTTCAACACAAATAATTTTGCCTTCTGTACCTGGAAACCAATAATAACACTTACAGCAGAGTAAACTCTTCCCGTGCAAGGTACAAGGGAGGCAAACCAGCCTTTACACCAGACCCCAGGCCCCGGCACCAGCCCCGGGGGGGCTGCTGGGTGCGCTCACCGTTAATCACCGTTAATCACTCCTCAATCAGCAACAACAGTTACCGGTGCCACTGAAACGAAGCAGCGCTGTCCCCAGGCCAGTCTGCGCCCGGGGGGGCTGTTGGAGGACGGTGACCCCCGTGTGCCCTGGGCCACCCCACAGCGCCCCTCCTGTGTCACCCTGACCGGCACCCCCAGCTCCCACTGCAGCTTCAGCCTCCGAGCCTCCAGACGACTTTGACATTTCTTATGGCAATGCTCTTGGGTCTCATGGCTAATGCAGAGGTACCAGCAAACAGCAGAAAGCAAGGGTCTACATTCAGAAAGTTAACAAAGAACATTTGCAACTTCCTCTGAGTAAACAGTCCTCTGGGTGCTCTTTACCTGCCACACACCCCCATGGGAAAAAACAGGCAGACACCAAGCACCATTGAAAAAAGCTAGCAAACAAAACAAAACTGGCACTTTGAAAATATGTTCATTTCCAGGAGAGTTTGTTATGGAAACTTCACAAACATCAACAGAATCGTTGTTACAATGTAGCAAAGAGCAGTCGTTTAGTGTAAATGGTACTTCCACTGTGAGGTCAGCCCTTTGCCAAGCATTTCAAATGTAAACTGCACGACCTCTGTGGAAAAAAAGCCAAGTCACCCCAAACTTCTATTCGCAGTTTGAAGCTTTCAGATTTGCATTTACGATGTTCCGGTTCTGAGTTCTAAAGAGAAATAAACGTTTCAAAATGAATAAAAAGCCCCCAGCAAAAATAATTCACTTGCCCCATGGGTTCACCCTGGCGAGTGGCAGATCTGGCGCCCGGCGGCATCGGCCCCTCGGGGCCAGGGGCAGGACGGTGATACAGGGAATTGACAATTAACTAATTAACACTTAAACTAACACTTGGCACTTAAAGAACTAACCCTACCCCACATCACTAAAGACACTTAGAAGGCCAACCCTTTAACCTGCATCACTATTGCCGAGCCTTGCTTAGCTCTGTGTAACTTATTGTATGAGAAACAGGAGTTTGCTGATCCTTGCAAAGATAATAATCCTTTGTGCATCCTTAGGTGAACCAGGGAACAGAAACTTGGGCACAGGACAGGAGATTCGCCAGTTTAACCAGCCCAGCAGTCTGAGCCCAACCAACTCATCACACTGAGCAAAGGTGACCGTGCACAGAGCAGAGGACCCGGGGTCACGGTCACTGCGACCACAACCAGGAGGAGCCGGAGGTGCAGACTGTGGAAATGTCTCCTGAACTCATTGTAATAAGAACCGCCTTCCGGGGACAGGTTATGAATATGTACAGGCGTTCCTAAAACTGTCATGAATATGTAACACTTTACTGCATTTAACCAAGCTCACAGCTACTGTAACTTTACACACGTATGAGGTGAAATGACTCCCCGTGTGTCCGGTGCCGTAAATACAGACCTTCTTTATAACCTCAAGGGTTGTGGGGTCATTCCGTGCCTCAGTGGGGCCTGGGACAAGATCCTTCAGACGCAGGGCAGCACCTCACCAGGCTTTGGGTTATTCAGCTAAACTGGGAAATGTGGGCAAAGACAACTGACACCTGGATGTGCAGCAGTAACTTCAAGGCAGGTTTAAACACAACCAAGCAAAACTGTCTGGAAGGCACTGCTGCTCCTTTCCATCAACCCCACCATTTAAAGCTGTTGGCAGAGCTTCTCGAGGGTGGGAGCAAATGGGATGAGCTGCTAACGAAGCGGTGAGCACCCCCTGCAGCCCCATGGCAGCCGGCTGGGACCTCCTGCTGCTGCCCTTGTGTCTTTATGGGCTAAGGGCTCATAAAAAGGCAATTTACTGTAGCTCAGGCAATACACAGAAATTCATGATACTGACTCAATTATTGTTGCACGTGACACTTTTAAGGAAACTAGGCACAGGTTTTGTTAATGTCTTTCTGTAAAACAGGAGCGAAAAACATACAGTTGCAGATGGTGGATTGCGGCATCGATAGGATATGGAGCGGCTGTTTACCAGCGCCTGTGTCTGGTTCTAGTCCAAGCTGTACTGGCATGGAAACCTGATCTGGGGCAGCGAGGGTAAGTATGAGATAATGACCTCAGCAAGGCTGAGCTCACTGGTATAGGATGAGAAACAGCTGCCAGGGGATTTGGGGTTACTGGGCATCCTCAGCTAAATGCATGTTGGGCCTGGTCCACTATTATGGTAAAAATAGAGTCCTGTGAATGAGGAGGCACAGACACAAACGAGCACTGCAGGAAATATGTTATAACACTTCAGTTCTGCTAAAGAGGCCTCAGCTGCCCCGGTTCACTGGCTCTGGGCTCCCTCTTGCTCAGAGCGTGGTGCCAGCTGGAGATGATCCAGAGAAGCCATCACAATTGTCAGACAGCCGCAGCAGTATGACGGATGTACCACCTTCCATGGGTCTCCAGAATGACTGAGAAAGATTTTTCAGAAAGATTTTCCACAATAAGGGTGTGAGTAACGGAGTGCCAGGAGTGGAGCATCTCCCGTGTGAGGAAAGGCTGAGGGAGCTGGGGCTCTGGAGCTGGACAAGAGGAGACTGAGGGGGGACTCATTCCTGGGGATCAATATGGAAAGGGGGAGTGTCAGGAGGATGGAGCCAGGCTCTTCTGGTGACAACCAGTGACAGGACAAGGGGCAATGGGTGCAAACTGGAACATAGGAGGTTCCACTGAAATGTGAGAAGAAACTTGTTGGGGTGAGGGTGGCAGAGCCTGGCCCAGGCTGCCCAGGGGGGTTGTGGAGTCTCCTTCTCTGCAGACATTCCAACCCGCCTGGACACCTTCCTGTGTAACCTCATCTGGGTGTTCCTGCTCCATGGGGGGATTGCACTGGATGAGCTTTCCAGGGCCCTTCTGATCCCCGACACTCTGGGATTCTGTTGAAGGACGCTGCTGGGATGAGATGGAGCGGGATGCAGGGCAGGAGCGCACCTCCCGGGACTGTTCCCATGGCTTGAGGCTGCACCGCTGCCTGGGGCTCTGGTGAGACCAGTCCCCTGCAGAATCAAACCGGGTTATGCTAAATGTATCAGAAAATTGAATTACTTAACAGGTCTGAAAAACAAGTGGTAGGTAAGGAGGCATGATTTCATTAAAGTGCTTCTTAATGGGGTCCTGCAGGGACATTTTCTTACTCCACTGCCAGTCTGTTTTATTATATGTTCTGGTGTTGTGTGTCAAGGTGGTGAATACAAATCGCAGCTTGTGAAATAATGGATCAGAGCAGGTTACGTGTAGCGGGTGAACTGAATTGTGTGGTAAAATGGCAGTATTTGCTTCAGCCTTGTGGCTTTATAGGGATAGAATCCAGTGCTCCCGTTCGGGTTAAAGGGCAGAAGTGTTCTTTGGAAAACAGTGACTGGTGAGGATCCTGCAGAGCATGACCCACAGGCTTTGTAAAGGCTGTGAGGCTAATTTTGCTTTTTAACAGGACAAAGGCAACAGTTAAGCAGTAGCTTTGTTGTCTGGGTGTTGCAAGTTAAAAAGCTTTATCTGTGTATCAGTGGAAAAATCCAGGTGAGTAAATCTAACCAGTGTGTCACTGATCGATCTAGAAGCACAGGTTTTGGTTCATGTGCATTTGACTTTTGCCCGCTGGAATGTGAAGAGTTTTACCTCTCTGGGACAGACACCCCCAGGTGTGGGGGTGCCCTGAGCTGAGGTGCTGAGGCTGCAGCTGCTCCCACCTGGGGGTGCTCAGGACGGGCTCTGCAGTCCCAGGTGTGGTGCTCGCAGGTGAGAACTTATCCAGGCTCCTGACCCCTTGCAAAGAGGTCCAGGCTGGAAAGAACGTGGATTCAAAGTCCCAGAAGGAACGTGGAATGAGCTGATGTTTTCTTGAAGGCCCCTGACTTCTCTTTGTGCAAAGAAACTCTGTCCTTTTGCAGTTTGCTCTGCAGCTGAGTGGTTCAGACAGAGTGAAGCCAGCGAGCTGAAAGCCACAAAGTCAAGCTGACAAAGGAGGAATTCTGGTGTTTACCCTTCCCTTGTTTAATATCTAGCTGTTATTTGTAGGTCATGCCTGCAAAGGAAAGTGGGTGTGAAAGGAAAAGGGCATCATTTCTTCATGAGAAAAGTCCCTACAGCCCGCAGCAGCCAGAAAATCAAGAGATTTCCTACCACAAAGCACAGATAGCATTGTGGAAGGTCTGTTAGGACAGAAACGTTCTGGAAGTCAGCTGCCCAAACAGTGATGACAGAACAGTTTGGGTTGGAAAGGACCTTTTAAAGATCCTCTGGTCCAACCCCCTGCCACAGGCAGGGACACCTTCCACTAGGTCATGTTGCTCAAAACCCATCCAACCTCATCGTGTCCACACACATATGAAATTAGAGATTTATACAGGTGATTGAAACGAGGCTGGACTCCGAACAGGCTTTTCAGTGAAAGACAGGAGTTTGGCCACATCTTTCCTTCCCAAGATCCTCTGGTTTGGGGGCAGCCTGCATTAGGTCGTGCTTGGTGTGGACAGTGTCAGAGGCACCATCCTCCAGGCACGGCTTGGGGTTCCTGCGGGGCAGCAGCTGCGGGGAGGGAGGCTGCTGGGCAGGGTGCTGCCCAATTGCTGGGAATGGATGTTTTTGTTGTTTTTGTTTTTAATTTGACTAGGAAATCACAATAATAAACAGAAATAGGCTAAAGTTGCACTGAATTTTGGAAACAACCGGTTCAAGGGATTTCCCTGTCTGTCCTGTGTACTCGCGACCCTCCCTGTACGGCTCGGCAGGCTGACGTGAGCCGCCATGCGGCTGCTTCCCTTCAGGGATTTTGTACATCAAATGTAAAAAGTGGGGAGTTCTAGTTCCATGTTCATAATGGCTGAATGTTACCAGCAGCAGAGCCCATCCATTTTCAAAGCGGTGACAGTGAGGTTTCCAGTTTCCATCCCAGACTCAGTGGGGTGTCGGTCCCAGGGAGCCAAGGGCATCGCGTGACCACTGATTTGCACCCATGGCTGCGGCTCCGTTCTAAAACACCCAGAGGAGATCATCGTGTTCGTGGGGTCCTGTGTAAGGCAGGAGAGAAAGGGGGGAAAGCTGAGGTCTGCTCGGCTTACCCAGTGGCACAACACTATTTCTGCTCATGTTGCTTCTTCAGATGCAGAATTTCATTGGCACCTACGAAGCCGATATTGGAAAAAAGTTCTTGTGTTGTTAACATCAGTGAGAAAATGAGTAAATTTGGCACTGAGCTCTCTCCTGGGATTGTAAATGCACTGAACTGATCTACAAATAGTAACACATCTATAATTTTGACAGATATCAACAGCATTGATGTTTTTCAGAACAACCAATTACAAAGCAGAGTGAGGCCCATGAATCAGGAGACTCTGCCACTGTTTCTCCAGTGATCCTTCATAGGTTTTTCACCTTTTCCCAGGGAAACATTAAACGAAAGGGGCAGCTCCTGTTCACATTTCTGAGGCAGGGAGTGTCATGGTAAGATGGCTGGAAGAAGCTCCTCTTGGAGACAATTCTCATCTTCCTGGTGCTGTTCCAGCATCTGGTTACAGGATCGGAACGGCGCTGGCTGGGGAAAGTCCTGCGGTCTTGCTGCTGCCAGAGAGGTCTGTGACCAACACAGTGGCTGGAGATGTCTCTGCAGGGCGATGGAGCTGATGTTTTGTATAAAAAAGTCTTAGGCAGTTCCTTTTAACAGGCTGCTCGTATGATCTATATTCCCTGCTCACCATCCCCTTACCTGATTTCAATTGTAGTTAAAACTAAGACCTCTCCCCGGCCCTCTCAAACCAGGTAATCAATGCCACAATATCTGAGCTGGTCCCCAGCTGATGTGCAACAATAGGAGCATTGTGTTCATATTGAAGACAAATGACTTCTCTGCTGCTGAACAATACCAGCTGATAAGGATCTTCTTGATCTACAATAGACCAATCCACAGACATAGAGTTTAATAGGCTGTCTACTCATCTGGGATATTCCTATTGAGCTATTTGCACAGCTGCCTCACATATTTTGATAGTAGACTATCTTAATCTTAGCCTGGTTTCTGGTATGTGGGGAGGAAAAAGAAGCTATAATTATCTCTCTGAATGAAGCTGGAAAATTCAGTCACATTCCAGACCTCCTCACCCCTTCCCCTGGTCCACTCCTGCCAAAAAAAAACCCAGAAAAATGGAGCTGAAGAAGGGGAGGAGGATGTTCCTGGCACCTGAGCTCCCTTCGGAGCAGATGGAGCCAGATGCTTCCCTGGGTGCGCTGCGGAAAGGTGAGAGGCAGTGCAGAAATGGACAATTTGATGTTAGCCCTGTGAGTCAGATGATCAACCAGAGACCTTTGAGTCTCTCACAACACGGAATTTTTCCACCACTACAATCCGCATATGAGTGTGAGGGGGTGATTAAAAGTGCCAGTGTGATTCGGCAACACGAGAAGCAGGGATGCCCATAACAGCCCCCTGCACAGAGGCCGTGCGGACACGGAACTTTCCTCTCTGGGTTGCCTGGGCACGGTGCGTTGTTGGGTTTTGGTTTTAGTGGGGAGAGCATGGTGTAGTGTGGGCTTAGCTCTGCTTATTGCGCCAGCTCCTCCCATTGGGGAAGGAAACGGTGTCTGGCAGATCCCGTAACGACACCTCTGGCTGGTGACAGCTGCAGGTGAGCGGTGCAGAATCCTTCTGTACTTGCTCCTCTGTAACTGTGCGTTACCTACCAGTGACTAAATCTGGAGTTTTGCTGAGACTGTAGATGATGTACGATGACTCATTCATTTCTCTGGAAACCTATTTTCTTTTTCCTCACTACTTTGGAAGCAGTTATATCAATTGCCTTCTTTTCTTGAAAAATTTGTTATTATTACAACTCTCTTCTATAGTTTTAAAATGTCTGTAGTTGATGATGCAGGCTATTAAAAAGCCACTTTATCCCAAGCAACTGTGAACATCTGGCTTTACCAGTAGCGATGCAACAATTTCTGTAACTTCAGGTTAAGGAAAAAGCTTTATATACCACGTTACAAACCAGAACCAGAATGTTCTAAGCCCAAAATAGAAATGAGCACAGTTGTCCTCCCTTCGCAAAAGCACTTCTGTGAGAAAGGAGTGGTGTTTTAGACAACGTTCCTGCAGGTCTTAACGTACTGAAAGCACTGAAAGCAAACTCCATTTTGTGTGTGTATTTGGGGTTTTTTAAATGGTTTTCAGAAAACATTTACAACTGCAACATTTTCATATTTTCTCTTCACCTGGATTGAGTCAATGAAACTTCTTAAGAGCAAAGCTGTGCCAACAGGTGACAGAGACTGAGCTGTGACATTGTCTTCAGCTCAGAGTAAATTATCCATTTGCATTTTCAGAGCAAACGCCAGAGAACACTTGAACCAAAGCCGAGGGTTACAGAGGTTCAGACCGTTTTTCCCCTGAGTCGGGAGGTTTGATTTCCTTGGCACCGCAGTCACTCACCTCCCACGTGTCGGGGGGGAACAAGCCTGAGATGGAATGTCAGTGGTGTCCAGGTGGGTGGTCAGAGCTCTCCCGTCTCCAGCTCCTTGATCAGTCGTTCAATATTTGCTGGGTAACGTTACCCGTGGAAAGCACTCACAGAGACAGTAGCTTTAAAATAACATTCCTGGGACTTGACTTTGTTTCTCCACATTGCCCAGCGATGTGTAGATGGACAGAAGTTCTTCAGCGTGCGGTGGGGCAGAGAAGGCTGAGGAGGGATCTGGTGGATTTTTCCAGGAGATGGACAAGATTCCTTGTTTCTCATAGTAGGAGGCATGTTGTGACCTGGGCACGCATCGCTTTCTCCTGCCTGTGCACTGGTACAGACATACACACATTTGCATTACAGTCATCATGGCGAGGGTGACTTGCTCGCCAGGTGCTCAGTCCCGCTGTGTCCCAGCTCCCATGCTGGAGCATCTGTTGGTCTGCACGCTCTCAGACACCATTTGCTGCACAGCTGCAGTGATTGCTGCACTTGCTGGTGCTTTGTGAATGTCTTTGGATAAGATGTGAGTGTGCACCGATGAGGTGGATGTGATTTTTTTACCCCAGGAACTGTGGAGATCTAATTAGTGGACTCACTGGAGTGTCACTTTGCTCCATTATTTCCTTTTTCTGATTGTGTCAATTTATGATGCTTCCACTGAATTACATTAGTTATTAGAAATGTTCTACAGTGATCTTTAAATATCATCTGTGTCATAAATATTTTATGACACTTTCAGTGGCAAATGATGGGTTTAATCAGACTCCAGAGAAATCCAGCTAGGAGAGCTCTCTAGGGCAGGGGCTCTTCAGAGAACACGAGTGTCGGGTTCTGGGAGCCTTCACACTCTTCTGAGCTGATGACAGACGCTCTTCCTACCCCCGCTGTGGCAAGGAGGAGGAGATGTGCTCCTGCCCCGCTGGCTGCCGTGTGTCCATCCGCCGCAGCCCCAGCGCGAGGCTGTCCCGGCTGCCGCTGCCACCAGGGACCACCCCTGCGGCTGTCGCAGAGCTTGGAGGGATCGCCTGTGTTGATTTTCTGGCCGGGGCTCAGTGGGCGCACACGAGGCTGCGCAGCCGTGCGGTGGCACAGCTGCTGGCAAAGCAAAGCACCGAAGCCGGGACCTGCTCGGCCTCGGGAGCCAGCGCTGCCCTTGTCTGAGGGCGGCATGAGGGACAGACGTGTCCCCAGCTTGACCTGGTGTCACTCACTGGCTCAGCAGCCACTTCATCCTCAGTGTCTTGCTGAGCCTGAGAAGAAGTAACTTCCTTGGTAGCGCTGCACCTCCAGATATCTTAATCTTACCATTGCTTCCCCCACAGAACACAGCCTGAGACTTGCTGGAAAACATCTCAAGCACAATATTTCTCAAAGTGAAAGGCATTAAAATTGCAGCTGTGAACAAGTCGTATTACAAAGACTTCTCCCTTGGATTTCTCATGTGATCCACCCTCTAGGTCTGATGTTAAATATGCCATTGTAATACTGAACAAGTGTGGCAGGTGCCTCTTTGATAATTTGCTGTAATCAGTGATGAAAATGTTTGAAAGATGCCTTTGTGGTTTTGTAGGTTAGAAATCTTTGCAGTGTGTAATCTCCATGACTTTTAACATTTGAGCTTGCCAGGTACCCAGCAGGAGAGCAGGGCTGTCGTTGGCCAGCCCTCGGGACAGCCTTTGCTGCCGTCCAGAGCGTCCCCGTGGGCTCGCTGGGGAGCGGGAGTGGGGACCAGCCAGCACTGCGACATCCAGGGCTACCAGCAGCGTCACCTGGGGCCAGCTCTTCTCAATGTCTTGTCCCCAAATGAGGAGAAGGGACAGCTGCACTGGAGGGGCTGTTCCCAGGGAGCATGGGGGGGACCAGCAGCCCCCAGCATGGGATAGAGGTGTCACCCCAAAGTTCTGGAAGCTCTACATAAAGATTTAGAGAAGAGAAGCTGTCTGAATGGAGATCCTTCTGCATAATGATGTGCTTTCCATAGAACTATGAATGTTAAAGCACAAAAAATTGCTACCTGTATTTTGGAACAAATCTCCAAAGGTAATTAACATACAGAGACAATTTTCACTGGTGATTATTCCTTCAAGATGTATGGCTGTTACTCTCCCTGAGGAAAATTCCTGTGTGACGGTGGTTGCTTAGAGAGCTGCTGGCGATGCGGGAGAGATGCCTCTGAAAACTCCAGGAATGACAAGAGGTCATCATGGCCAGAACATCCCTTCTCAGGAATGAAGCACAAAGAACGTGGCTTTTAGTGTGGAACCATTTATTTAAAGTAAAAGATTACTTTGATACCAAAAGGACAAGTAAAAAAAAGAAAAGCAGAATCTCTTCTCTTAAAATGAGGCAGTAGAGTAGTCCTGGGAACTAATGGCTAAAAGCAGCTCAGCAGAAGATGCTTGAAATCACTCGGGGGGTCAGGAGAAGAGCTGGGGAAGGCTGGGGGAAGGCGGCTGATAATGCCGTTCAGCACCGGCACGGCTGGTCCGGGCTGCACCTCTGCACGTCCCCACGCACCCTGAGGGGTCACAGAGCCGCAGCTCATGGCCAAGGTCAAAGTCCGGGCCAAGCTTATGTCCTTTAAGAAAGGCTACAATTAAATACGTGAGCCACTCTTGGCCGGCAGGAACGTTGCTAATGTAACGTGTATTTATTACCAAGCCCCAAGCACAGGGCCAGCGGGTGAAGCAGCAGCAGCGTGGGGGGTTGGAGCCCCTGCTGCCACCCGGGGATGGGAAGCGATTGACAAAACTTATAAACGTGTCACCACCCCAATTCTGCATAGATAGGGACCTGCTTACAGAGCAAGGGGGAGCAGGAAAGCAGTGCTGTCTTTCCAAAAAACAGAGATGAAGCAAAGATAAATTTTAAAAAATATTTAAAACCTATACTTGCTTATTGAAGGCAGAGGATGTGTGCAGCCTGCGAACGGCGGGCAGGGCTGAGCGCACAGCCTGCCTGCGGCGGCCAGCGGTGACACAAATACACCCCGCGCTGGGCGCCAAATGTTGGTACGAGGAGCAATTTAACCCACTTCAGGCCTGAGAGAAGCCTGAGAGATAAGCGAGGTACTGCAGTGACTTTACAGGAGGAAAGTGCTGAGATCTGAAAACAACACTTGCAATGAGTGGATTCCTTTCTTCCAAATGAAAAGCAGCCTGACATCCAGAGTCGATGGCACTGCCAGGCGTGTTGGGCAGCGCTGAGGAGCAGGACCCTGCGCTGCACCGGTGGCAGCTGGCACAGAACGGATGAAACGGCGTTCTTTGCTAATACGGTTTATTACAAGGGCAAAATCTATAGAAAAGGAATACGTTCCCTCGTGTAAATAGAGGAGACGTTTGCTGTGACAGTGCTAATTAGGCTCCTGGGAGAATTTATGCAGAGCTAATAAGAAGCAGAACTAAACGTTGTCTTAATTTACCCTCAAGCTCACAAAAATGTTGTTCATTCATGTTGCACTAATTAAGCCAACAGTCATTAACCCTTTCTTCAGAGACAGGGACCCTGGGCACTGAAGAGGAGTTAACGCACGTGCTTTCCGGAGAGCAGCTTTGTGTTCGGTGGGTCTCCAGCACGGATCCTCACCTGCAGTGGGTACCAGCGGCGCTTGTCGGCATGGAGAGGGGTCACTCCTGCCCTCCCGACCCGCCTGGGGGACTGGCCTTTGCTGCCCAGCACCCCAGCGTGTCCCCGCGTGTCCCTGTGCCACGGCCTGGCGGCAGCTGGGCGAGGTTCTGAGCTCCCGGGGATCCAGTCTGGTTTGAGCCCCTGCCCCTGTCCCAGGGTGGGCTCGTGTTCGCTGTCGGGCGGTACAGAGCGCTAATGGTGCTGCCAGTCCTCGTGCAAGCCTGGGCTAGACTTCACTTCTTCTGACACCACATTTTTCCATGCCCAGCTTACTGCAAGAGGTAGCAGGTGTGATGAAAGTCTTTCCCAAAGTCTGTTCTCATCAGATTTCTAGTTCCGTTTCAGAGCTCTGCTCTGGGGTAAGGTTTAAGCAACCTTGGAGCGCTTAGCTAAGTTCAGCCTTAGCTCTGAGCATTACTAGACATACACTTGGCTCTGACAGTTTGTAAGTGACTGATAAACTAGAAAATACCAGCACTATGAGAGCCGTGAGGAAGAAAGCAGATTTAGTGGATTTTGCATTTTTTGCCACATAAAGTGTTGAAAACACATGATTAAGACTAATCTGAAAAAGAGAGGCCTGATCTTCTGCTCGTGCCTTTGCAGCATCGCTTTCATCTGAAGTGCTTGTGCAGCGGCTCATCCGCCAGGCGCTGCCCTGACTTAAATGTGAGGAGAGCAAAGCAGCTCCCGCTCTGTACCGAGGAACATTACAGGAATTCAAAGTGATCAGGAGAACGAAAAGGGCACAAAATGATATTTAATGCTCATGTGCTTGAAAAAGCAGAGATCAGCCTGGTGACTGCAGCACCAAGCAGAGAGTCTCCTGTGCCTTATTTTACAGAACAGTAGCGACAAGACTTCACGCTACGTGAGATGAGAATGAAATGCGGGACACGGTGCTGGTTTTGACATCCCGTTTCTGTGGGTGCTGTGGGGCAGTGGCTGGCGGTGCAGGATCGGTCCCGGGAGCAGCCCCTCCTGCCTAGCTGCAAGTGCCGTTCCTGCTCAATGTGCGTCTTTCAATTGGGGTGTCAGGTCTCTTGTGTTGGCTTCATGTTTTGTCTGGCAGATCTCCCTCTATTGTTCTGAAGAAGGAATATCCTTGGTAAGCACTGCAGTGCTCTCAAGTTTAGCAGGTTTTTTGTTTGAATTTACCAGGGTTTTGTGTGTGTGTGTGTGTTTGGTTGATTTTTGTTTGGTTGGTTTTGTTTTTTTTTTTGGTGGGGATTTTCATTCACTTGGATTGGCCGTGGGTTTTTGTTTCTTTGTTCCTGGTAAGAACAACATGTAAACCCGTATTTAGCACTGTCAAGGGTGGCTGGTTACTTGGAGAAGCCGTTCTGAACCACGCTGGCTGGTTGCGCTGCTGTGCTGCAATGGGAGCGGTGCAGCGGGAGCAGTGCGGCTGCCGCAGCCAGGAGGGAAACCTGCGCATCACGTCCAGATGTTGTGTTTGGCAAAGGAGAGAGGGAAAAGCCGCTTGCTTGTCCAACCGAGTAGGTGGATGCCCTCATATTACCTGTCAGGGTATGGCCTGAAATTCTCTGCTGGCCCCTGGTAATCGGGAGGTTTGGCACTGGGGCTGCGCCTCTTGGTGCCCTTTTCTGCCCCCACTCCAGGTCATGGCTGGAGACCCGGGTCTGTACGGGACGGTGCCTCGGGAGAGCGGGGGTGTCCTGGGGTGAAGAAAGGACGAGCAGTCTCCAGAGGTCATCAATTATTCCACTATCTCAAGAAATCTCTCGCTCATAGGGTTCCTTATCAAACAGAAGCAGCGTGTGGCATTGGCTAAAGATGCTTTACTTGGCTGATGAGACGGCAGGCTCACCGTGGTGCGGATTCTGCAGCTCTCCTGTGTGCTCTGCAAGGGAAGAGCAAAGACACGGCTCCCTCTCCAAACAGCTCCTGACAACCGAGCGTGCAGCCAGATCAGAACACCCAACAGGGCACGCAAGAGAACACTGACATGAAGAGCAGCATAATTGACTTCTCCTCTGATGGAGCCTGATTGTAGTTGTGGTTGGACCTGTCATCTGGAATGTGAAACTCTAGTCCACATTTCATGAGCTAAAGTAACTGTTTCTGAGATTATATTCTGCTATATTCTTTTCCCCTTGTAGTCATGTTAATACTTTTAAAATGCAAAGACAGGTCTGGAGATTATTTCTTCAAAAATGAAAGCTAATTTGTAGAACACCAGATTTCTGGCATGCCTTCTTAATGAAGCACTTGTAATCAAACACCAGGTGTGTGCCGGTGCTCAGCTGTGATGGTGCTGACCGGTGCCAGTGTCACATCTGTAACACTGCATTTGAGTTTCATCCTGCTCTGGGGTTTTCAGGTCACATACATTCCCAATGAACACGCCTGTCGAACACAGACTGGGCTTAAAATGCAGCGTTTTGTTAGTTTGGCTGCACCGGGTCCCACAGGAGGGGGAAAGGGCAGCATGTTCTCAGAGTCTCAGCACTGTGAACCAGAGGCAAGGTCTGCATGTAGGGCAATTTCTTGCTGTTTCTTCCAGATGATCAATGGTAGAAATTATAAACCCACGCCAAACCCACCCAGCATCCCAGCACACCTCTGTGCATCGCCGCTCTTCTCAACCTACTTGCGGTCTGAGCTCTTCCCAGGGTAGCACAGCGGCCCAGGTAGGGGAGCAGGTTGCAGGATATGCTTATTACCTGGAAAAATGAGGAAAAAAGGGAACGTGGAGACAGATCACGTACCAGACAGTTATCTTCATCCTATGGGAAGCTAGAAATGCTCTCCCTGTTTTGAGCTCTGCCTAGCCACAGGTTTCCACTTACTTTTAGCAAGAAAATGAAAGCCAGCAGCTTAATAGCTTAAGTGCAAAGCTTACTGTCAAACTCAATCCTTTGGACAAGTAGCAAGAAGTCTTGTGAGACAGATGGCAAATTTTACATGTGGGCAATTTCCTGCTCAACTTCTCCTATCCTTTGATGAGTTGCTTTGGTTGTCTTTATGTCTTTCTACTACTCTTTCTATTTCCTGCAGTAGGAATTAATGTAGAAGGTAGAAGGGCTGTCAATAGGCTGAGGACGTGCAGACTGGTGGTTGGCAAGCTTTCCTCCAGGATGGCTGGAGGGAGCACAGGGACCCTGCTGCTCGGGGAATGCACAGGCTGTTGCTTTCTTGCTGAAGATGCAAAGTATCCACTGGATGTAGTTAAATAATGCATGTGAGTCAATCACGTTCTTCCAGTTACCGACCAGGAGCTGTGGAAGAACAGACACCCGGGACATCCCACATGGCCGTGAATGCGGCTGCCCCCGGTGCCGCCGTGCCCGTGCACAGACCAGCTCCCTGCCCTGCGCTACAGCCCCCGGTTTGTCGCCCAGGGGGAGCAGGTTGCCCTGAGGACAGACGCCCCGGTGCCACAGGGGCCGTGGCAGCAGCGACCGGGCCGGCAGCACCGGGTCCGGCTCACAGAACTCGTCCAATTCTCCTCCCATCAACCCCATTGACCCTCTGCCAAACTTCTCACCCCCGCCTATCAGGAACAGTCATTCTGGGAACACCCATGGCTTTAGTTCCTAAAAACCTTCTTGTTGTGCTATTATGCTTTTGCTTACCTTGTGAAAATTTTTGGTATTTTGTCTTTTTATTTTTTGGACAAAACTTCCCTTTTTGACAGATCTTTCTGTTGTTACCATCTTCGCAACACTCCACTTGCCTTTCAGGAACACGGACGGTGGGCTTATTCTTCTGTGGTACTTTCGGGTTCTCTTTTGGGGAAGTGTTTGCATTGATCTTTAGTCTACAACGCAGAATCTTGAAACGACATCTATGCTACTGAAAAGCACTTCTAATATTTTATATGATTCTTCTTCTAATTTGCTTCAGCGAGCGTAACACGTGCCCAGGTGCTGTTCCCAAGGTGAACAGCTGCTGTTCGGGGCCACGCTCAGCCGGGGGTTCAGGGACAGCAATGAGGGACGAGAATTCCTTTTGGTCAAACACAACTGGGAGCAGCGAGTGACAGTCGGGGTTTTCAATCTCCAATAAATCACCCTGCTCTTGGGTGCTTTATAGGCAGAAACCCAGGCAATGGAGAGGTCTATGGAATCTATCGCCCTTAGCAAGGAGATTGTTCATTTTCTGTGTGTCTCGTGCTGGAGTTCCCTGGCGGGGCAAAACAAACCACAAGGTAGCATCTGCTTTGCAGCCAAACACAACAGCAATTATTTGCTGTGAAGGCAGAGTGTTTCCACTGGAGAGGCTGAATTTCAAACGCAGACATCAAAGTCCAGGATCTGGGTGAAATTGCAGGTTTCTCTAAGTGAGAATGTCCAGTACGTCTTAGCTCATGGGTATCCAGAGCATTTTTGCCTCTTATCAATTAACTTCAAGTTAAATAAGATAAAAGGAAAGAAAAAATTAATACCATGGATTTAAAAAATAATAAAATAAAGAGCTCCAGAGCTTTGCCCGATTTTCTCCTGAAACATTCCAGCCCTCTGGCTACCATATTACTTTCCTTTCTAGCCCACATTTCTAACGCTGGGACAAAGGTGAACACCCGCTCCCAAACTACTAAGCTTTGGGTTTATTATCTCAACCAGCATGGGTAAGTGTCCCTATAAAATACTTCGTATACATTCTTACACACATTTTTCACTAACTTTTTCACGACCTGTTGTCTTCAAAATCCTCAGGAAAAAAAATAAATGCACAGGATGAACTATTTTCTCTGAAATCCTCAGAAAAAAGGCATGAGTGTTCCCCAGGTCCTGTGTTCACTAAACCACCTCCCCAGGGTCCTTCTGGGCTCCAGCCAGTCCACCCACCTCGGCTGCTGCTGGCGCTGATGAGCTTTCAAAGGGCTTGTAAGGCTTTTGTTTGCTTGTGCAGCTTATAATGCTTTATAGCCTGTTTTGCAGGAAGCAGTTTAGTGTTGCTTTGGGTGTTGCTGAGCTCTGTCTGATGGACAAGCAGGTCATGTCTGCGGGGGCCAGAGGGCAAGGACCGGGGTCCCCCCTGCACCCCTGCAGCAGCAGCATCTCCCTGCTCCTACAGATTCCTTAGCTGTGATTCCTTTGTTTGCCAAGGATATGGGTTTGGTCTTCACTCTTGCAAAGAAGTGCTCCCTTCCCCGGCACAGTCAGCGCTGCTCCCTGAGGACACCAGGGTATTTGGGGGTTATTAGCTCCCTGCACCAAGGCACCACGGGGCGCCCGGGACCAGTGACCTGTGCCGGTGCCCGCTTGTGGCTGGGCAGCAAGGTGGGTTTTACCCAAAGTGACACAAAACCTCCTGCCTCCCAGGGCCGCCCTTTCGGGCCGGTCTTTTCAGCTCTCGGGCTGCACAACCCACTTCAAACCCACATGGAAAGAATGCGCCTCGCTCCGAGAGCAGCCGGGCCAGACTCTTAACCAGCTTCCTCCCCTCATCCCTAATTATTTTCCATCACTCTTGCCTCTAACCTCTGCTTAAATGACAAGGTTCCTTTGGCCAAGTTAGTAATTTCCGGCTCCCAAAAAGCCTCTGCTGTGGGGCTTGTAAACGCGGCATCACTCCTGGCTATCTGCTGCCATTCTGCTGGAGAAAAACGCAGCTTTATAATCTGACAGTCCATAAATGAAGCAGTTATGTGTCAAATAGCATCTTTTGATAAACTCGCCAGATGAAAGACTTCTTCCTTTCGTGTGACATTTCACTACCTCCTTTTCTTCAATATTTCTGACATTTTTCCCATTACTATGATGAAGTTCTAAGGCAAAAAAAAAAAAACAACCTAATAGTTTCTTCTTCTCATAAAAAGAATGTAAAGGGAATGCAACAAAAATTAAAGGAAAAAATAGCTAATACTGTAGTAGTCAATTGGAAGAAGTAGGACTGAGGATTAATGCATATATAGATGTCATAATAAATATCATGAATGTTGACAGTTTAAGACGAACTATGCAGAGGGATTATGTGGAAAAATAGCATCCTTCAAACCCAGTATTGACTGTATTTTCTGAAGAGGGACCCATTCCTGTGTTTCTGAGTGGTTATGAAGCTCAGTTTCTGGTGTTTTCTATCAGAAAGCCAACTCTGGGCTGTAGTATGGCACCTAGAAATGGAGGTGTTCGGACACTCTCAATATAACACGTCTGTGTATAACTACATTTAGCATGTATAGCGAACTGGAGGGAAGCTCCAGTTTTGTTTCAGTCATTGCCATTCTTGCAGCCGTGTAGCAGTGCTCACATCCTGCTTTCCTGTGTCCCCGTGTTTGCAGCGTGGCCGTCGATGGCAGAGCTGCGCTCCTGCTGCTCAGACCAAGCGTTAGAGCCAGCGCCTTCCAGAGCTTCACTCGCCCTCCTCAGAGGGAGGAGAACTGCTTTTGTTTGCATTATTCTATTTGAACAGTGTGTCTTGTGAAAGCGACTCAACAGATCTGTCTGTTGGGCTTTAACCGTGGGTTTGCGCTGGTGGCAGAGTTTATGTGCCGCTGGTTCTGCTCGGTGCCGCGCAGCAGCGGGTGCCGCGCGCGGGCCCCGGCACTGCCCTGGCTCCCCTGGAGTTACCGCCTGTCCGGCCAGCGCTGGAGAGCGTGGGAGGCCGAGAAATTCTGAAAAGTGGAGACAAAACGGCGTCAGTCCTGCCAAAAGTTCATATTTAAAAAAACAAAGAGATAGAATGGGCACCCGTGTTGCCAGTTACTGAGTTTTTTCACATGAAGTACGTGGCTTATCTCCTTGAGCTCACTGAAGCTTCTGGGGACTGTCAAATAAATTTGACCATTTTTCAGTTAAACCAATGCTTAAAATGATCAATTACGGAGATTAATCTGTGGAGCTTTCTTTTATACTGGGGGGGAAGAGAAGTGTGCTCTTGTGCTCAAGCACCTTCCTAAGCATTTATTAATTGAATCCTGCACATTGTGTTTGACTTTCTGCAAAATAATTGTGCTGCAATTAGTTATCTGGATTAGTATAAAGCCCCCACTGTTCAGTATTTCCAAACACAAAGGCAGCGCTGTCATTCCCAGAGGTCACAGTTTGAAAAGGATTTGCATCTCTAATTTCACTCTTCGGTTTTCTCAGAATGCTCGTACACAGGTAGCAGCCCAGTGAAGAAACGCTGGCCGCGCTCTGTGCAAACCTGCTGCTCTGTGCCCGTGGCCACTCAGGTGCCGCCGCAGCCCCTGCACCTTCCGATCATCAGATCGTCATTTGTAGGCACCTGTACTTGTCACTGTTCAATAATCACAGAATTCACTGGAAGATGCAATTTAGCGCTTTCGGTCTCTTGTGCTCAGGACTCAGCTGTCTGAGACTTCAACTTCCATGAATGGATTTTCTTTTGCATTTGGGGAAAGTAAAACAAGCTGAAAACCAGAAGTGGAAATCATAATACAAAATTGTAAAGCCATTTTAGCATGTGTTTTGAGACATCCTGCATTTTCTGCAGTCGTCTTCTATGTTATGATTATTTTTAATATCCAGTTAGGGAATACATCCCTAAAACACTTTCTTCTAATGGAAAAATAATAGCTTGTAGTACCAGAGATAAATTCCTTCTAATTTTATTCCTGCCTTTATTGAAATACTACCTATTTTATATATATATATATATATATATATATATTATTTTGCAGTGTAATCCTGTATGATGTGGGTAAGAGTTCTTGTTGTTGTTAATTTTAACTATATGTCTTTCCAGTATTTGCGGGCCGCAGGAGCTGATCCCCTTCCAGGTGCCTTCACCTCCCAGCGCTGCAAAGCGTGATGCTGCTCTCCTGCAGCGCGGCGCTTCCAGTCACACACACAGACTTGAACAATTACAATCTGAGATCCGAGATTCCATGTAATAGGCATCCAGAACAATTTATCACTAGAGACTGACAAACATAAAACATTTTTTGGTCAACATTGAATTGATTTAAATATTTTGAATATGTTTAATGGAGCTTAAATTATTTTTAGCACAGACATAACTGCTCTAATAGGATAGGAAAATTTTTAAGAACCTAGATAAAATAATAATTGATAGGACTGCTTTATGCTGTGATGCACACTAAATCATTGTGAATCGATGGGAATGATTTTTACAACTCCTCTATTTGAAGGCCATTATAACAATGCAAACTACTTTTGAAGGACAGCAGGTAATTTTAGTTCAGTTTGTATCAGTGCATTCAGGATTTAAAATCCTTAAATGGCAAAAACCAACTTTTTTTCCATCAGGAGAGTATCTTAAATCACCTTAAATACCAGTAGAGATTTATTCCAGTTTGCAGGATCTCATAATTAGCCCTGCAGAATACAGAAATCGTTCCCAGAAAACATCACAGTTTCCCAGGGTCAGCTCCAATGGGTGACATCTCCAGGTTTTCCACCCCATCCTCACCATGAACGCCGGCACACCAGCATGCCGGCACCGCGGCTGCCCACACAGCCCCTGCTGGGGTGGCTGCTCTGCCCAGCCTGTCCATGACACCCACCGCTCATGTCATGTTGGACCTTCTGTCCTTGGTGTCTCCATCAGCCCAGGCTGTCCGTGACGCCCATCGCTCATGTCATGTTGGGCCTTCTGTCCTTGGTGTCTCCATCAGCCCAGGCTGTCCATGACACCCACCACTCATGTCATGTTGGGCCTTCTGTCCTTGGTGTCTCCATCAGCCCAGGCTGTCCGTGACGCCCATCGCTCATGTCATGTTGGACCTTCTGTCCTTGGTGTCTCCATCAGCCCAGGCTGTCCGTGACGCCCATCGCTCATGTCATGTTGGACCTTCTGTCCCTGGTGTGTCCATCAGCCCAGGCTGTCCGTGACGCCCACTGCTCCTGTCACAGTGGACCCTCAGAATTAAAGCAATTAAAGTCGGGAAGACAGTGGGTTTTGCCTGGGCAAGAACTGTAGAAAGGGACGTGCCTGAAATCCGATGTCTTGCTGCAGTTCCTGAAACCTGCGGTTCGGCTCGGGTGGAACCTGGAGCTGGAGTGTGAGTGACAGCCGCTCTTACAGGGTTGCTCTCTAAAAAATGGACTTTACACCCACTTTGATCACCCCTGGAACACAATGGCTCAACACTTTCAGAAAGAAACCTTAGCAGAGATTCAGGGGACTTCATTCCAACAGGAAAAGGCACAACAACCAGTTCAAAATTAATGTTCAAAATTAGAAACACGTTTTTAACAGCAAGGTTGAGCAAATACAAAACAAACGTCTGTGGAAATGGTGGAGAATCTGTCCATCAGCACCACTAAATCAGGACAGACTTTTCTTTAAGATGACACGTTTGATCTAAACTAAACCTGTCAAGTGTGACACAGGGCAAGTGCTGGAATCAAGTACCTGCCACATCGCGAAGGTCGTGTCAGCTGAGATATCGGCTCCTTCCCACAGGACACCGGTGACTGCGGCTGCTCTGGCATGACAAACCCCAGTGCCACCAGCTGCTCCTGTCTCACCGCACACTTAGAGCAGAAACATTGTCTGGTTTGAGGGTGGTTGGGTTTTTTCCTGTTCCCCATATGTGTTTTTCAGGAGTGGGCGAAGGAACAGCTGCACGGAAGGGCAGACCAGACATTCGCAAAAAGATGTAGAAACGCATCTGTAAAATTCAGGAGATGATGACCAGACAAACCCAGGACAATAACTTTGGGAGACTCGCTGGTGAGACCCTGGGGTGCTCAACTTCCACCTGGCAGGACCTGGCACAACCCGGCTCAGAGTGTCCCCCAAGAGCTCAGAGCATCCCCACGGGGAGCTGGATAAACCACGCCGGAGCTGGATAAACACCGGGCACCATGGGAACAGCCATGGGCAGTGCCTGTGAGGGAGCTGCAACTGCCGGCGTAGGACATGGTAAAATCATTTCCCAGCTAGAACTCCCTCTCCCATTCCCCTCCAGGAGAAATAAACTCAAACTAAAAGCAGACTTCCATTTTACGCTTTTCAAGACATTTTCTTGGGTGCATTAGTTTAGCAGAGGAAGAGGAAAGTGATGCAGCACGGGCTTCACTTGTACCGGGGCTGCGAATAAATGTGGCTCCTGGGTCTCAGATGTGCCCACGCCGTGGCCGCAGCCGCGGCCCTGCTCTGCACAGTGGCTGTGCCGCTGCCAACCGACTTCTGCACATTTCTACACCGTAACCTTTTTCTTTCCTTAAGTAAATTTCCCACTTCTGCTCTTATCTGCTGCTTCTGTGTCAGGCTTTTAGGATTTGCATTTACAAATTCATGCTCTTCCTAATTACGTACATAGCTTCCCAAGTGCCTTAGCACAGGGGCACCTTCTAGATAAAATAATTACAATCAAATAAAGATAAATGCTCATTACATGAATAGCGTATACAACAAATAGAACCTTTCCATTTAAAGGCTAAATGACAAACTTAATGATAAATGATATAGACTAATTACAGGTTTCATAACTCATCAGCATCAAAATGCAAAAGTGCTTTAAGGCAAGATGAATTGGTGAGCGCAGGCCTGCAGGTCCAGGTGCCAGCCAGGCTGCAGATCTGCCAGTGCAAAGGAGGCAGTGGCTTTGTGCTCTTCCTGCCCCGTTTTTGAGCAGAGCTTTGGAAGGTGTGAGTGCTGGCACCACCGCACCAGCGGTGCTGTGGCTGGATGGAGATGGGCAGCCCTGCTCCGTCCGGGAACCCTGCAGGAAGAGCCGCTCCTGCCCCTGCCCCTGCCCCTCCGTCGCTGCAGCTTCACGCCCACGGTGCGCACGTCTGCGCTGGATTATTGATGGGGCTGCTGTATCTCATGGACGTCTTCCCAGTGGGCTGCAAGGTCAAGGCAGCTGAATCACTGCCCAGCGGCACCGCAGCCTCGCACTGCTCGTCTGGATGCTGAGCTACGATACCACTGCTGCCGAACCTGCTCGGTGCGGACAGAGCACAACACAAACACCATCAACGTCATTCCATCACTTCCTGGCCATGCAGGGAAGACTTGGGCTACTTTGCTTGTTTTGATTTGGGTATTCAAGCTAGTGTAAGGACAGAAAGTTAACCACAAAGGCAAACGAAGAAACAAACGGCACACAGGAATTGCTTGACCTGTGATCTGTTTAAGGAAATAGCATCAGGTACAGCACCAGGATTCAGTGCTCCCGCTGAATGGTAAGATCCTTTAAACACAAGATATAAAATAAAAGGGTAACCTGCCCACCCTCTCCCTAATATTTGTGTGCACATATATTACTTTAAACTTCCTAAAAGAGAAAAGGTGATAAATACCGCTCCCAAAATTCACTAACATTAATGAGGGGTAGTTTAACCACTGCTGTGAACAAGACAGGTAAAAAACCTTACAAAACTGCTGCACTCAGTGACTTCCAGGCGTAAGCAGTTACGGAGTCTTTTTCATACATTGTCTGGAAAAACAAGTATTCCTTCTGCTATAGTTTGATGGAAACAACAAGGACAATTATTGAACCCGTCAGGCTGCAATGTGTCTGTTTATGCACATTGGTTCAATGTGGCTGAAAAAGTAGGGCTGTGTAACTCAGCTGTTTTATCATCTGTCTGTCCATCCATCCATCAACGTACTTAACCCGTCTATGTTCTCCCCTATCTGCCTATTTTATGTCCAGGAGACCTGCAAAGAGACTTATGGAAGATCCAAGGGAGGAATTTGAAATAGCAGAGAAATTCCCTCTCCCTGTAGTTGGAACCCTCATGGTTTCCCTGAGCACACAAGAAGTACAGGTCTGTTGTCACAGCAAGAGCAGGGGGGACACATGCCGAGTGGCACTGTGAGTGGCAGCTGCAGAATGGGCTGACAGAGATCTGCTATCAATTAGAGAGGCTCTGTCGATCTGTATCAGCAGTGGCTGGTGCAATGTGACTCCAAGACCAGCTTTAACTCCAGCCTGAAGGTGCTCCTCCTGCTCCCTCACCTCCGGACGCTGCAGCCGAGGCAGCCGTGCCTGTGCAAGCTGACCCTGGTGACATCTGTCCCGTGGCTGCAGGCTGCCTTGTGTGCCACTGGCAACGCTCCTGCCGCAGGGTCTCTGCTGGCTGGGGGCTGCAGAATCATCTGCTAGGACCTCACGGGTAAAACTGCTGTGAAGATCTGCAGGAGACATGGGAAATCATCCCCCGGCAGCAGACCATGGAGAACTGTGAGTCCCAGCCAGAGGGATGCTCCTGCATCGCCAGATGGCTTCGTGCAGCAGCCTCAGGACAAACGGCAGGAGCAAAATTTTGAATTCTGTAGCGTTTTCACTGAGCTGATGGAAATCTCCTGCATAATGAGAAGATAAACCTGGAGCTGCGTTGAGAGATTTGCCTGGCTGAGAGAAATCCTTCCAATTTGGAGATGCTGTATGTAGGAAAGAAAAGTTGGAGTGAATCCTATCACACCTGTGTCAGGTGATGTCAAATGTGATGTGCACAAGGGCTATCTCTTTTGCTTTGTTTTATGTGGTATTTTATGTTGCTATAGCTTTCACGAAGGCGTTGCAATTGTCAGTGCCATGGAACAGTCAGATCTCCTGGCCCTCAGCAGTGGGTGTGCGCTGGGACTGGCCGGACAGCCTTGGGAAGCAGAGCCTTGTGGTCAGAGGGGTTCCTGGGTGAGCCAGACCCCGCTGGGTGACAGTGGCTGTGGGGGCCATGGGGCTGGGAAGGGGCCCAGGGACACCCCCAGTCCTGCAGCACCTGCAGCTCTGCAGGACGAGGAGCTGAGAGCTGCAGCAGCGAGGCGGCTCTTCCTCCAGCACCAAAGTGACAATGGTCGGGTCCCCGGGGCTCAAAGGGACCTCGCGAGCACCTCCTGTTCACACCAAGGCCATGGCAGAAAACGGGCAAGGGAGCACCGCACGGGCTGTGCAGGAACGTGCCGCGCTGTGCCTGCAGCTGTCTCTGTGCTGGCAGCTGTGGCACAAATTCCAGCTTAGCTGAGGGGGACTATACATTCTTCAATCAAAGCTCTTTATTGCCACGAAGCCTGTACACCTGCCTGTCCCCTGCCCACAGATGCGAACTCCTCTGCCCATGCCAGCACCGCCAGGATCCACTGTGAGGACTGATAGGACCACAATACCCAGTACGGGGATTGGTGCATCCGTTACTATGTTCAGTGCCTCTGCATAAGCCATACTGCCATTTACACTCTAAAACCCACACTTTTTAAAAAATTAAACATAAAGTAAGAAAGAAACATAGTGGAGAGGCACTGCTAACGATAACCCAATTTTAGCTTTATTTATAGAGGATGCTGTTGTACAACTAAATCCATAGATAATTCACATTGAAAGGTGAGGCTTATGGAAACATTAATCACTTATTGTTATAGCTCATTTTTATCATGGTGTCTTGTTAATCTTCTTTGTTAAGCAGCTTCCGTAAAGCTTTGATAGCAATGATGCATAATCCTAAATCTCTAATTTTTAACTTTCCCAGACAAACATAGGAAATTGATGGGAAACCTGTCCGGTTACCTTTGAGAACGAACAGGTTTGTTCTCTGTACCTGAGTTCTTCTCTTCCCACCCGTGTCGGGCAGGCGAGGGAGCAGCGAAGGGTCCCGTCCCCACTCCCGGCTGGAGCGTCTCCTCTGTCCGCTGCCCGCAGAGGACACCACAGGTTCCGTGGTAAAATTGCCACAGAAGGCACAAAAGAACAGTGGTAGAACATGGTAGGGGTGACCACATGGAAGCATTTGAGGATGAGAGGATGCTGTGGGAGTCCTGTGCAACACACAGTTCTTGCTGGTAGGAGATGCAGCTCTTGGTTTTCTACTGGGGAGAGAGAAAGCTTCAATAATTGAATGGTTCTTTAGATGCTTTAAATGCTTCTTCTGGGCTGTGGTGTCGCTGAACTACATGTCTTCACTAAAGGGGCAAGAGTCCGAGAAACTACAGCTGGGAATGGTGCCAGATGGGCCAAAATGGAAAAAAAATCAATTTATTTTGCCACATAAAATAAAGCAACCTGCCCCCTCTGATATCTCAGGTTGTGAAAGCTCTGAGCCGCTGGACCCTGCAAACAGAGGATTTTTGTATCAGTTTAATGTGTTGCTGAATAACCATCGTGAGGTGACTGATTGAAATTCTCTGTAACATATGTAAAAATGTAGAGAGATAAAGTAGCCTTAAAAACATGGGGAAAACCAACAAAAATAAAGTAGCGGAACGAAACGTGCTGGTGACAGCTGTTCAGTGCTGCACTAACCACTCGCTGCTGCTGCTACACACTCACGATTATGTTCCTTCAACACTACTTCTAAGCTGCAGCAAAAATAACATGAAAGAATAGTCATTAGCCACAAAACTCCTTGTTTGCATGCAGATATGAATGGGCATTTGCATATAAATAACCCAGTCCTTAGACATTTCTGGGAAGACAGCCCCAGTTTTATGGGTGTTTGTGACTACGCACAGGAAAAGAGATGGTCAGGCTCAGAGGCAGCGGCTGCCTGCGCTGCAGCAGATGCTCAGGAACCCCATTGCGCAGTTTGACCAACTCTAGCGATTAAACCGAGCATTTGGGCCTTGGCAAGACAGAGAAAACATCAAGTGTTCCCACGCCGCCTCTCAGTATTTCATGCCCTTCTCCTGCCAGAGCCATATCAGCCACAAGATGCACCAGCAGCCTGAGCTGAAGTCCCTGCCCGTGATTGCTAAAGGACTTTAGATAAGAATCTTCTTTGCAAAAGGAAAGCAAGAAGTTGACTCCTTATTTCTGTAACATCTAAAAAGCAATATCAGACTTCAGATTTTTTTTTCCAAAGATTCAAAGAATGTTGATTTCCTATCGTATTGATGCGATAATGGCATAGATGATACAGGGATGGATCACTGCTCTAGTCACCAGTCACGCCCCTTGTTACACAGGTCAGGCAGCAAAGAGCTGTGCCTCATTTAGCAAGGATGAATCGATTCATGCCTAGTAAAGTTATTTCACTGTTCAGTACCAATTTTGTGTAGTAAGTTTCATTTACTTTTGACTCTTGACCAATGGGGAATTGATACATATGACCATCTTCTAAACACCATTAACCCGATGATGTAACAAACATAGAGAAGACCATTAATTCAAATATACACAATCAAAAAGTCATGCAAACTAAATTAGACATACAGTTAGAGCAAGAGATGCCATCTGTTCGAACTTTCTAAGGGCTAAAGTAACTGTGATGAAGCCAATTTCAGTAGGCAATAATGAAATTATGCTGCAGAATTACAGGCTCTATGTCTCCCAATTTATTCTCTTTCTTCTTCAATGATTATCCTAAATCACATGAATACAATCACCTTCCTCCATACATTACCTGTTCTGCCTTTTTTTGACTATTAAATCTCACAACCTTTGTCAGTGAAATGTTGAATAGAAGTCTTAAAGGTGCTGAAATGGTGTAGGAAAACATGTCATTAATTTCCTGACAGCAGTAGTTTCAAATATTTTATATGCTTTCTTCAAATGGTCACCACTTGTTCAATACAAGCAAAACAGACATTAAATTATAGAGATGATCTTTGTGTATAATGTACCAAACACTGCTGTGTTTACGAATGTGATGCTTTTTGGCACCGATGTTATGAGTCTCAAACTGATATGTGCCTCAGCTGGCCCATCAAACACGACACTGGGGAAGGTCCCAAGTAAAAAACCTGTTTGCTCTTGAAGCAGTATATTGTTTGGGACTTACAAAACCTCACTTAATAAATCAGACCTGAGTGCTGCTACCAGGGAAGGAAGCAGCTCCGGTTGCACGCGGTGTCCCCGGTGCCAGCCCTGTGCCCGCAGCGCCGGCACACGCGGCTGTGGCCCATCGCACAGGCAGCGCCAGGCTCTGAACGCCGGTGTTGGAGTGCCGGTGTTTCCAGCGAGGGCAGCGGCTGGCAGGGGGGCAGCACCGCAGCTGCCCCGCGGCTGGGTGCCGGACACTGCACTGCCCAGCCTGGCGGGCGACCAGCAGGCACTGGGCTGCTCTCGGTCTCTGGAATGAAACTTGTGCGGAATCACCTCTTTCAAAACAACCCCGTTTCGGTGCTAATCAAGACTGAGTGGGCTTCGTTACATAAACACAGGCTGACGAGAGCAGAACCAGCTGACAGCTCCAGCCATCCAGCGGTGCCTGACGTGGGCAGAAGCTCCACACGGACTCCAGCGGTTCCCTTGACCTCCCAAAGCAAGAGTGAGAAAAGAACCCCCCAGGGAAGGAGATGGAGCCCGTGCGAGGCCGAGCTGTTCCAGCCTGAGCGGGTGACGCCACAGCAGCCCGCTGTCCCAGCGCACGGGCAGGATGGGGACAGCACCAGCCGGGGCTCAGCACCAGTGCACAGCCTGTCAGGAAGCAGCAGGGTAACCGTGACTTGGTGCGTGAATCATCCCCAGACCGCCAGCTCTCCGCCCACGAGAGGGGATCTCAGTGGCCGTTACCCGGAGATGGATAGCACTGAAATCCTGCGTTAATAGGCAGCCTGGCACTGCACAGCAGCGTGTGACATTTTGAAAGGAGAGAAAAGTGGCCACAGGGGCAAAATTATCTTTGCAGATAAGCAGAGCCAAGTGTGCATGCACTGTAAGCTTAAACTCGAGCTGGTTTGGGAAATTCTGCAGCACGAAGACAAATGTGAATGGAAAGAAGAGACCAATAAAAACATAAGTGAGATGTGTCGGAGCAGAACCTGGGCTGGGAAGAGCTGCTCCTGGGCACATGCGGCCCCTCACCTGGGACACTGCTTTGCTTGCTTTTCTCAGCTCTTTTAGTCACTGTGCATATGGTAAATGGTAGTGATATTGTGTTATAAAAGTGCTAAGACTCCCCGCCAGGCACTCGGAATTCAATAGTCTCTCACTCTATGTGTGTACCGGTACCTTCTGTCTCCAGCAAGGTGGGGAGAGATGCCAAGAGAAGAACAAACCTCGAAACAAACGTGAGGTCGGGGCAGCTTCCCTGAACCCAGCTGGCAGAAATTCGTATGGACAGCAGCAGCGCTGGGTAAGGGCAAAGAAATGTCACCTTTTGGGTCTCACAGAATCCCTCTTCTCAAACTCCGAAGTCATGGCACCTCAGCCCTGGTGACTGACACGTCCAGGCCTGGGACACCCCCCCCAGGACTGAGCCTGGTTCTCCATGGGCCTCTCCTCTGAGACCTGGGTTTAGCTTTTGCATTGGAAATGGATGTTTGTGTTTTACAATGGCTCCTGACAGGACCTATTCTCGTTATGTACATTAAATTAACTGCAGGCAGAGCGGGTAAGCTGGAAAGCTCACCGCAAATGAAAGAATTGAAAAGAAGATTTATGGAGAAAAGTTTCCGGTTTTGGTTTGTGGTGTATTTTGTGTATATTTTTGTTTGTGTATTATTTTGTGTTATGGATTCTACCTCTAATGTCTAATTAACCCATATACCTCATTCTAAATGAATTTATTAAAAATATGCATGTATGGCATCAGTCATTATAGTTACTTCAAAATGTGACAATCAAATTCAATGAATTTTATAGATTCCTATATGCTTTAGAGTAATCTTTTTGTTATTATTCATTATTTGGAGGGTAAAAACCCACAAACACTTTAATCTAGTTTACTATGTTTAACCTAAACAGTCACATCACTCAGCAGAGAACTCTAAAGATCCTGATAACTTACTTAACCCACTGGTTTGGGTTGTGAAGTTGCTCTCTGGGCTGCAGCTGTACCAGTCACCGGCTGTTCAGCTCCCTGGTCAGCTTAAAACAAGGACAGCTTAAAACAAGGACAGCTTCTCTTTGTCGTCAACCTCAAAAGAAAGAAAACCAAAATTGATTAATCGAGTATTGAAGGTTTATTTTTTTTCCTAAAGGAAACACTTTCCCACTTAAAAAAAAAAAAAAAAAGTGTTAAACTTAAATTGTATTAAAAATAAAAGAAAGAAACCCAGATATTTTTAAATTGAACAGTGGAACAGTTACCACTGTAAAAATAAAGCCCTTCGATTACTATTTACTTGCTCTTCTTTCTTTCCAGTGAGAAGGACCTGTCCCCTCGGTGCCGCCGCACAAAAGCGCTGATTACCGGTGCGCTTCCGCTCTCCCGGCGCCCGGCTGGCGGCTCGGGGGGGGCGGCTGCCCCCGCCCGCCGGTGATTACCGCTAATGAGTGACGGCTGCCTGGCCTCAGTCAGGTGCTAACGACCGCCGCGGGGGACGGCGGGGTTAGGGCCGCTGGCGCGGTTAGAGCCGCTGGCGGGGTTAGGGTCGCTGTCGCGGTTAGGGTCGCTGGCGGGGTTAGAGCCGCTGGCGGGGTTAGGGCCGCTGTCGCGGTTAGAGCCGCTGGCGGGGTTAGGGTCGCTGTCGCGGTTAGGGTCGCTGTCGCGGTTAGGGTCGCTGTCGCGGTTAGAGCCGCTGGCGGGGTTAGGGTCGCTGTCGCGGTTAGAGCTGCTGTCGCGGTTAGGGTCGCTGTCGCGGTTAGGGTCGCTGTCGCGGTTAGAGCCGCTGTCGCGGTTAGAGCCGCTGTCGCGGTTAGAGCCGCTGTCGGGGTTAGGGCCGCTGTCGGGGTTAGGGCCGCTGTCGGGGTTAGAGCCGCTGGCGCGGTTAGGGCCGCTGTCGCGGTTAGAGCCGCTGGCGGGGTTAGGGCCGCTGTCGCGGTTAGAGCCGCTGGCGGGGTTAGGGCCGCTGTCGCGGTTAGAGCCGCTGGCGGGGTTAGGGTCGCTGTCGCGGTTAGAGCCGCTGGCGGGGTTAGGGTCGCTGTCGCGGTTAGGGTCGCTGTCGCGGTTAGGGTCGCTGTCGCGGTTAGAGCTGCTGTCGCGGTTAGGGTCGCTGTCGCGGTTAGGGTCGCTGTCGCGGTTAGAGCCGCTGTCGCGGTTAGGGTCGCTGTCGGGGTTAGGGCCGCTGTCGCGGTTAGGGTCGCTGTCGGGGTTAGGGCCGCTGTCGGGGTTAGGGCCGCTGTCGGGGTTAGGGCCGCTGTCGCGGTTAGGGCCGCTGTCGCGGTTAGAGCCGCTGGCGGGGTTAGAGCCGCTGTCGGGGTTAGGGCCGCTGTCGGGGTTAGGGCCGCTGTCGGGGTTAGAGCCGCTGGCGCGGTTAGGGCCGCTGGCGGGGTTAGGGCCGCTGTCGCGGTTAGAGCCGCTGGCGGGGTTAGGGTCGCTGGCGGTGTTAGGACCGCAGCTGGGTTAGGGCTGCTGGCGGTTTTAGGGCCGCTGGCGGTGTTAGGGCCGCAGTTGGGTTAGGACCGCGGGTGGTTTTAGGGCCGCTGCTTTGCTGCCAGCGTGTTGTTGGCTCTCGGGGCGCAGAGTGGGAGCTGCGCTCGGCTAAACCTGGTCTGGGCTTCCTAAGAATAAAGCGAGGTGTTATCCCTTCTAATCGGTGCGCCTGTAGTTATCCTCCAGACCCAGGACTAGGCGTGCACATCATTCTTTTAACGTTTTGACTTTTAAAAAGTTTTTCTTCCCGTTCTGCTACCACATTAAAAAACAGCAGGTGTGGGGTTTTTGTTACTGTGAATATGTTTCCATTAAAAGCCTTCTGTCTAAATATTCCTTAGGAAATAATGTATCTAAACAAAATAGTTTCACCATGGAATACTTGATCTCTGCCACAAGCACGTTTCGGGGACACTGAGGTGTTTGTGTGCATTGTCTGTCTCATTTTTCAGGAATTCTTTTACCTGAGTTTTTTCTGCATTTATTGGTGTGGGACCCGGAGCAGAGGAGCAGAGGTCAGAGCGGGATGTGAGCTGTGGAAACAGCGACCGCGTTCATCCCAACCCCTTGGAGACTCACAGGCTGGAGCCGCAGGGGCTGGTGTATGTACCCAGTGCCAAAGCGCTCAAAACCAGCCCGGCGAGGATATTCAGCATTTCTGAGGGACCTTTATGATTCTGTGGAATTCGCAAATCATGTTTAAGTATATGAGTCTTTTTAGCTTGAAAACACAAATAAAGCAGGAGCAGCATTGTGTAAACCTAGAGCACCGAAAATGAGTCAAGGGAAATAACAAACCTTGTTTGAAGATGGATTTCTGAAGAAATATGGCAAGAAATTAATTCGGTGTGGCTTGGGTAATAAGCACAACAGCTCCAGTTTGTACTGAAGAGGGAGCAGAACTTTATTGAGGTCTTTTCTAGGAAGCTGTAGGAAAGATGGTCACTGATAACATACAGGGCAGGTTGCTGATGAAAACATGACAACTTTTTATTTGTTTCTTTTGTTTGTTTTTTTTTTTGTTGTTGTTGGGTTGGGGAACTGGCCCATATGAGGAAAGTCATTAATACCACAATAAGTGGATTTAAGCTGCCGCAGCCTTCCCAGTCCCCATGGAGTCACAGGGTCTCATGTCCCAGACCCCACCAGTCTCAGCGTTTCAGATTTCTTCCTCTTCTGTGTTGGCTCTGCTGTAATCCTGCTTTCTGCCTCACTGTGTTTTCCTATCCAAATTGCATTTCTCTTCCTCTGAGTTCCCTCTCTGTCATCCCGCGGTGTTGCTGATTTTGAGCACAGTCCAAGCATATGTGAGCCTGTCCCTTCCTGCTGGCGGCAGCACCTGGCAAAAGGGTGATGCAGAGGCCACTGGCCTATAGATATTGTCCCTGAGAACTTCTCATTAAAATAGCTGCTAAAAATCCTGAAGTAAAATGGGATTTAGTATGGCATATTTTTGCAAATAACATCTTGAGCATAATAACTAGCTTACAAATAAATGTTAATGTAAATAAAAAAGGGTGCTGTAATAAGAAGCCTGGATACTCATGACTGTTGTAACAGCAGAAGTTGCCACTGTGGTGAAAATAAATTACGTTTATGTGTTGTTTGTGAGTAGGCCATTTGGTACAAAATAATAGCTAGAGAGAAAAAGCTGTTACAATTCTATTAGTTGTAATGGATTTGTAGGTTCAAACATACCATTCATCATCTGAGTTCCACCCAAAATGAAAAGCAATACGTAGATCTAATTAATTACCAGTGCCAGTAATTAACTGTTCCCCAGATGTCTCAGTTTTCCCCAGATGAAAGGAGGGATGGTGCTCGGTGTGCAGCTGCACAGACGTGGCGCGGTGCGGAGGGCGGCCGTGGGGCTCTGTCCCTGCACCGCGGGCTGGGGTCACATCCGGCTCCGTGCGGCAGCGAACGCTCAGCCGGTACACAGCACAGCTTGTCCTGCCCTGGATCTGCGGCACCGATTAGTCACTTTCGCCCTGCTTCCTACTGCAAACACCTTCCAAATACCAAAGCTCCCGTCTGGGCTGCACCAGGAGCCTGGGTGTTTATAGGCTCAGGTGAGCATCAGCGCAGAATTAAAGCTGAAGCCTTGATTCTCTCGAGAGTGAGTGCTGGATGGATTAAACACACCTTTCAAATACTCTTCTAAAGCTTCAAGCCAGCAGAAGAAAAGCAACTCGAATCTCTGACAACTGTTCCTTTATTTATCAGTTGGAATAACGCTGATGCATTATGCATTTCAGGGATGCACTGATGTTCATGTTAACTCCAGAAAGGGGAATGCTCGATGTCGCGCTCTGCCTGTGCACCTGTGTGGAGCCAGGAGCTCTCCCTGTTCACAGCTGTGTGACACAGCACAGTGCCCGCTCGGAGCCTGGGGACAGCACCGCACACCGTGCGGCGCTCGTGGGTGTCACCAGCGGGAGCTCGGGGTCGGTGGGCGCTCCAGACACCCCTGAGCCTGCACCAGCGCCCGTGCTGGGCTGGCACCATTATCCGGGATTATCCGCGCAGGTGCTGGGTTTGCTGTTGCTGCTGTTTGCCCAGCAGCGCCAGACTTGCAGAGGTGCAAAGGTCTGTAGCTGTATTTACTGTAAGAGCTAGTGCATCTCATAAGGAGATGATGCAGGTTAGCGATCATCTGCAGTAGGTCCATCATGCAGAAGCTGCAGCCTGGTGGGCTGACGCAAGGGAAATGAAGCTGGTCCCCACGGCCAGTCCTGCCTCCCCGAGCTGGGCACCCACGTGTCGCGTTGTTTTCCTCTCAGCCAAGAGAGCTCTGTCCTCAGCAGAAATCCAAGGCTGCGAAGGCGGGTGCTGTGCGGGTGGGTGCAGAGCTCCCCGCCCGAGCCGGGTCCTGCACCCACCTCGGCTGGCGTCCCGAGACCCCCCTGGGCTGAACAGACCTTGAACAGACCTTGCAAACGTGACGGCTGAAACCAAAGCGAGCTTTTATTTATTTCTTTATTAAATTCCTGAGATATTGAGAAAAATCCTCTCAGCATTATGGATTTTTAAAATACATTCTTCCTGGATTATCCCTTACTTCCAGAAACCCACATTCGAGACACGAGGAAGAGATTTCCTTTCCGTGTCACTTCCCAGCCCCTGTGCTTGTCCTGAGAAACTCAGACGCAAACCCTTGCTCCACAGCTTGGGCCCCTTCAGAGAGAAGCTTTAATCTGTGCTAGGTAGGGGCTGCATTTAAAACTACCTTGAAACTCCTCGCTTCTGATGGATAGAAATAACCAGGTTTTAAATGCATCTGTCTAATCTTGGTCCCTTCAATTGTGTTGGCTTTTATTTGATTTCCACATATTCTACAAGTGCTGGTTTTGAATAGTGAATGCTGAAATGGGCTTGAGAGCACTATTCAAAAGGAGACGCAACAAATAGCCTTAAGTGCCCTCTTTAAAAGGGAAATAACCGTTATTGATATCTGAAGGAAAATAGTACATAAAAGTGATGCGAACTCTTTCTAATGGCTATGATATAAAAAATGATAATGGGATAAAAATGAAGTGCTTACATTTAGCCAATTAGCGCAATAAAAATATTTTCCTGTTAAGGTCCTATAGAGAGGTGAACGATCTGCCAGGAATACATTGTGATGGTCAAAAAGCACCAGAGGACGTGTCTGAGGGGCGGAGGGCACGGTGCAGCCCTGTGACACCGCGGGGCCACCAGCTGCCCTCCCCCGGGCAGGGACCCTCCCCATGGCCCCCAGACCCACCGCCCCACACCGGGGGTGCCCTGGGGTCTCCAAACCAGAGCGAGGTGCCTGCACAGGCACCTGGATCAGTCTCTTTGTGATGCGAAGGAGACTATTGGAAACTGCAGGAGAACTTGGCAGCACCCTCCTTGTTCAGTTCTGTGTCGGAGTGCGGGAAAGGCTCTAAAAGACTTTCTTTAGGCTTTGGTAATGAGCACGTGCTGCATGTGCTGACACGGAGCGATGTCCCGCTCGACCTGTCCTGGGCATCCTGCTCCCAACGTGCAGCTGCGGCTCCTGCTGAGGTGCGCAGGGGGTCTGCGCTGCCTGCAGAGCCAAGGGCTGCAGATGCTCCAGTGCTGAGAGGGGAACAGCATCCAGGGGCTCTGAACACCATCCACAGGCTTCTGAACATCATCCAAGGGTTCCGAATGCAAACAGTGTCTTCTGGCAGCAGCGCAGACCAGTTGTCACACTGCTGATGCTGATTCACCCGCTCACCTCGGGTCCCCTGACACACGTCCTGATTAGCACAGCCCACATCATTTACTTACCCTCTCCCTGGGTTTCCTGATGTCCACGGCTGTGGGTGACAGTCTGGAGCTGGCCTGCCAAGCACAGAATAACAGTTCAGATTTATAAACGTGGAGGGCTGCACACACCATGCCAGGATTTTCAGGGAAAAGGTGATTCATCGCTATAAATCACGAGCAGAAGACACATAATCATTTGTTATTAAACGAGCAGAGAATAAATCAAACACTGAAAACAGCTCTAAGACATGACAGAAGTGGTGGGCAGGGGATGGGAAGAGCAGCGAGCTGGTGGGGCCGGTGGCTGTGAGCACAGACGCTGTGCTGACCGGCCGGGCTGCGGTTCGGCGGTGACGGCGATCACTGCCCGTGTCAGCCTGTGCTACAGCCCGCGACCCGGACTACTGATCCAGAGATGCAGCTGATTGGGATCAGAGTGCAAGTACCAGGGAGCAGGAGCTATCGGGAAGGAGAGGAGGAAGTTCTGTGTCCTGTTACTAAATCAATCACAGTTTATGGAAAGCAAAATTCACAGTAACCCACCCCTGGTGCTGGAATGGCTGTGTGCTTGCTTTTCAGCGGACAGAGATAGGGTCGCAAATAGTACATTTGCACTACAATTTGCATTAATTTTTGCTAAGAAGAAGTAAAATTTAGGACTGCAGAGAAAAATGCAGCCCTGCTCTGATGTGCCGTCCGGTTTGCACAGATCCTCCCCTGTGCCAGAAACCCTGGTGATTTCCTTTATAACTTCATCCTGTTGTTGAAAGTGTCATCTTAAAATGTTTTCACAGGAAACAATCAGACTAATGGCAAGCGTGCACTTTGCTGGCAGCACGGACCGTGCTGACAGAGCCTTGTTCCCAGCCCGGTGAACGCCCTGCGCTCTATCCGTGCCTCCACATGCTTTCTGATTAATGAGGGAGTGGCACAGCTACTGCCAGGGCAGTGATGAGCTCCTCTTCTGCTGGTCCACCTCTGTGTTCAGCCTCTGGGCATAAACTGGAGCTGGACACCTTCCTATCCCATAATAAGGCATACTGCAGCATCTTTAATTTATGTGCATGGGGCTTTGATATATTATGCTACATCAAATCTAAAATCTCATTAATCAGTTACAAATCACTATGATTGAAGCTCATCAGTGGTCTAAAGATTATTCCAAGTTGCTCGTTTGGTATGAGTGAGGTGGAACAGAGTTATAAGTGCCGAAGTCCAGGTTTGCATCGTTTGGCGTTGATTACTTGTGCGGGAGTCGTGCAGCCACAGCAGAACCAGGTGCACAGGCAGGAAGTGGAGGGAGCTCAGAGCTGCAGAGAGGGCAGAAAGGCCGAGGCGCAGAGGGGCTGCTCGTCCCCACACCCGAGGGGCTGCTCATCCCCTCACCTGAGGGGCTGCTCGTCCCCATGTGTAAGGGGCTGCTCATCCCCACACCCGAGGGGCTGCTCGTCCCCACACCCGAGGGGCTGCTCGTCCCCATGTGTAAGGGGCTGCTCGTCCCCATGTGTAAGGGGCTGCTCGTCCCCACACCCGAGGGGCTGCTCGTCCCCATGTGTAAGGGGCTGCTCGTCCCCATGTGTAAGGGGCTGCTCGTCCCCACACCCGAGGGGCTGCTCGTCCCCATGTGTAAGGGGCTGCTCGTCCCCATGTGTAAGGGGCTGCTCGTCCCCACAGCCGAGGGGCTGCGGTGGTCAGTGCCGGGGGCAGCACAGCTGGCAGCACCGCTGGCCGCCGCAGCGCAGCTGCTGCCCAGCTGCAGGGATTAAACCTGCAGAAACTCCCCAGCATTGTGTGGTTCTGTGATTGTGTGAAAGCCTCTCTGGGCTCAGCCACTCTTCCTGGGCTGTCGTTTTGCTGGCTTGATTATTTTTTTTCCATTTGCGGGTGTTCTGAGCCCATTTGAAAGAAGGCAGCAAAATACAGATATGACAAATGACATGTTTTCTTCAGGACAAGATTGCTGCCACCTTAATAGACCCTCGTAGCAAAGGGGGAAAATAGAGGAAGATAAGTCCAAATGCCTTTAGAAATACTTTTTATTCCTCAAATTTAGAATGTTTTCTCCCAATGCAATGCTAGAAAGCTACTAAATACAAACATGGAGTTGATAACTTGCGTAAACTTTCGAGAAAATGTTTTCCTTCCAGTTTAATAATAAACGTCTATGTGCATGTGAAATGTATTTAAATTTAAATAACATTTTCAATCCAACGTGTAACACCAGAAATGACCTTTTGAAGAGGTTTATGGGAACTTCTGCAACACCTAAACTTTGGGGAAAAACAAGGCAGTCTGAGCGACGCATGAGAAAGGAAGATTCCACATCGACGCGGTACACGTGGTGTCCTGCTCCTCAGTACAAAACAGCCCATCCCTCTAATAGTGTTTCTGCAGCTCTGTCCAAAAAGTTCTTTCTCTTTGCTCCAGGACCATAAATGCTTTTTAGTTTTGTACATACCATTACAGTGCTATGACTTTACCTTCTGATGCATTATTTAAAACATTGACTTCGTTACTGGGTTAAAACCTCAGTCGCAGTTGTACCACTCCGCTGTAATTCTCTTCTCTTTTTTCCATCTGTCTTTCTACAGCGGTGTTCAGTTCTCAGCTGCAAAGGTTATGAGCGCAGCCATAGTATGGGTGTCACACAGAATAAAGCAATAACAGCACTCTCTGCTCTGCACCGTGTAGCTCCTCACAGCACATCCATCACCGCGGCGCCGAGCGCGTTCAGCGCTGCAGCGGGCGCTGCGCCCCGTGCGCTGTGCTGCGCTGCGCTGTGCTGCGGGACCGGCCCTCCCCGCCGGGCCGGAGGGGAAGCAGCACGGAGCTCCAGCAGAGCTTTACATCCGTTTGGACAACATTAAGAGTAGTGCTATCTCTCCTCATTTGTTAGATGGTGGGAGCGTTTCCAGTCCCTGGCACTGACGCCGTATTTTACTGTGTGCTGTAAAAAGGTATTGTTATTTGTGGTCGTGTTAGAAAAATGGTCTTCTGCTTATTTTACCGGAACTGTGCTCATAAGTCATGACTGTATGTGTTGTTATCTCCCCACCCGCTGCTGTGCTCACTCATCCCGCAGGCAGAATGTGTCCCAGCTCCTCCGAACAAAGCTCTGGGGTGTGCGCGGTGTGGGTGCGGCTGCAGGATGCGATGGAGCAGGATGGTGCTGATGTGCTCTGCTCCAGACCCACCGGTGGAGCAGGATGGTGCTGATGTGCTCTGCTCCAGACCCACCGGTGGAGCAGGATGGTGCTGATGTGCTCTGCTCCAGACCCACCGATGGAGCAGGATGGTGCTGATGTGTTCTGCTCCAGACCCACCGATGGAGCAGGATGGTGCTGATGTGACCTGCTCCAGCAGACCCACCGATGGAGCAGGATGGTGCTGATGTGCTCTGCTCCAGACCCACCGATGGAGCAGGATGGTGCTGATGTCCTCTGCTCCAGACCCACCGATGGAGCAGGATAGTGCTGATGTCCTCTGCTCCAGACCCACTGATGGAGCAGGGTGGTGCTGATGTGCTCTGCTCCAGCAAACCCACCGATGGAGCAGGATGGTGCTGATGTGCTCTGCTCCAGCAGACCCACCGACGCGTTCAGCAGCCGCCGTGCCCCCTTGCTGGCGGGAGAGCAGCACAGAGCAGCTGGGCACCAGCAATAAGCTGCCTCCGCTTTGGTCGCCAACCCCAAAGTAACGTTAATGAGTTATATTACAATTATGTTTTGATCTCAAAATTCAGGATTCAGAACACGTGGCAGTATTGTCTGAATTCAATCAAAGCTTTTTTCCACCTATAAGAAATTTCTTTAATTTTCCATTTAATAAGAGCACAATGTCAGATTCAGAAGGCCTAAAGCATCTCTGAAAACGAGTGTGTCTCTGGAAGCCTCATATCCACGTCGTGTCTTCTCACTGCTTGACTCAAAATGAAACATGCGCCTCTGGGAGCTGCCCTGACGGCAGCAGAGGAGATATTGCTCCTGAGCCTGGCTCAGGTCTTGCTGCTGATTTCACCCGTCTCACACGGAATGAAGAGACACTCTCTGGGCTGGAGAACTTGTGAGATCCTGGGAGATGGGGCCGAGCCTGCCCTGTCCCTGACCGCCTGTGTGACCGCGGCTCCGGCTCCTGGCTGATGTGTGCAGACGGGCACTGAGAGCTGGGGTCTAAGTGACCTGAAGACCACGAGATGCTCTGATACTGCCGTTCTGGAAGTGAGAGAAATAAACGTTACTGTGAAAGTGCACTGGAGATGCGACACACCAGAAATACTGCAGTGGGTCAAAAAGAAGGTGCATCTGTCCAAGAGCCCTGTTTCCAGGATCCGTGTGTGCAGTGAACCCCCACATACAGCTGGCTCCCTGCGATCCAGAGCTTCCTTAGCCAGATGTTCCTCCAGAGCTTCCAGCACCTCCAAGGACCCGGCGTGGGGAGGCAAGAGTTACACAGGCACGGCTGTAATGTTGGAAAGAACTAGAGCCGGTCTGTGCTGGGGAAACAGCCGTGGCAAACCAGTGCAGTTCCATTCCTGCCAGCAAGGGTGAGAGGAAGGAGGAGCTGTACGTTCTGTGAGTTCAGAAGCCGCCTGCCTTGTCCTTCCCGGAAAGCAGCCAGCAGCCGCTCCTCGGAAGCCTTGTCCCCGCTTTGCAGATCTCCGTCCTGCCCCTTCCACCTCTTGGCACAGCCAGCGTGCTCCTGCCAGCGGTGTGTGTGACTGGGGTTCAACCACTGCGTAAGGAGTTCCATCAGAGCAGCCGTCTGGGACTCCTCCTCTGCTCATGTAATGAAAGTTTCCTTGCTGGAAGTCCCAAAATATTCAAGGTTTTCCCGTAATGCTCTTACCCTCTAAACACTTGGAGCTATTGCACTTTGCTTATTGCTCATTACTTGGCAATTAATCATCATCCACCAGTCCCCTCAGCTAATTAATGCCAATCCCTGTTCTCCCCGTTAGCCCACGGGTCGGTGTTATCACCCTTGTTTCGGTCACAAATATAAAACACGGTGCTACATGAGCTGCTATGAAGAAAATCAACTCCATCCCAGAGAGACCCAGCACATCTTCATATATCTCTTCCCAATTGCCCGAGACATTCGTGAGATCCTAATCCATATGAAGTTCCAATTCCTTTTTTAATGACTACATCACTTCAACAAGTTACTTCATATAACAGAACTAGACGCATTAGAAGCAGAAAGATGTGTTAGGTCATGCAATACGTCTCCTTCCCAAAGCGAGATCTGTTCCCTGGAGTCCATTTCCCAGAAACATTCAAAGAGATTAAATGAAGTTTTAGACATATGCTCACTGAATAGTTGCTCAGAGCTCAACGTGTGAACCACAGCTGTATTGTAACAGTCAAATAGGAATAATAATAATGCAGAAATCCATATTTCTTCCTAGTTACTTGGCAAATCTTTTCCGGATTTAAGCAATTTCCAAGTAACTTTGAGAGCAAAATGCAATGTAGTTCCTAAATCTGCCATTAAATACATGGTAGAGTCTTATTTCATTATCCATCAATGTTAAATTGTATCTCATGTTCTCATTTTTCTACTGAAATACGATTTCAGTATGGATTACCTCTAAAACAGAATGCATATGTAACTGAACGCGGCTGGGAGAAGTCAGGTTGGCAGCGGACCCAGCGGAGGACTCGCGGTTCAGTGGGAACACAAAGCTGCGTAAACACTCCATTTAACCCCTATTCAGGTTTGCTGTGTTCTCACACAATACTCCACTTCCCTGAAATTGTAAAGAACTGGTAGTTCCATTTTCTTCCTGGAACACTCATCATGCAAGATGAATAGAAAAATGTAATAATGATTCAAACTTCATTTACTTTTACCCACTTGTTTTGACTAGAAAGATTTTTATCATAAAAATTGGGTAACCTGCAGCACCTAAACCAATAAGTGCCTGGATAAAACATGATGCTCTTTGTTAATAGTCCCCCATTGATTTGTGAATCATAAGGTTTTTACATCTGATAAGTGTCTACACGTCAAGATTATTAACAGTCTCTTAATAGACAAATTGGATAGGTAGGGAAGCAGTCAACAAGGGCTTTTTCTCTTTTTTCTTGCTTTCAAAAGTGGCAACTGACAGAAAGACTAGACTGTAATAGAAATTAATAGTAATTACAACATTTTACATTCTAATTGTCTAGAAATTGTATTACCGTGTTTAAAAAACATGTAAAGCAAGTGGAACAACGTGCAGAACCGGTCTGGATCAGCTGGAGGTAGCTGACTGGGGTTTCAGCGGGGCTGCCACTTTGGTGAGTTTGCTTTGGCCAGTGCGTGTGGCAGCAATGACGGCCCGTGGTCAGCCCACGGCAGCTGAAGCCGAGCTCATTCGTGCCTGCTTTGCTTTGGCTTTTCCTGGTGCAAAGGGATGTTCTCGTTTTGTTCTTGTACGTGTTTTCTGTACTGCACGGGGTCTGTCTGTGTAGAGGCTGCAGACAATGCTGCTGGGACCGCATCCTGCTACACCTGTAGTAGCAAACAGGTATTTACAACACCCATAGGCTCTCCAATACCACAATCATAGAATATTTCAAGTTAGATGGGACCCATTTAGAGTCCAACTCCCTGCTCCTCGCAGGACAAATTACTTATTGATGACATTGCTACTTCCAATGTCTTTTTAATTATCTCTCTTGTTCTCACTGATTTTTCTCTTGATCAGAATTTAATTATTTCCCCATCTTTATGGCTGGAGGAAAGCGTCTGCTGTTCTTTCAAACAGCCTTTGCCCTATACCTATATTGCACCTTGTACTTCCCTATGTCCTTCAGATTTACTTTCCCTACAACATCCATTTGGGTCTTTTAGAGCTTAGAACAACAAAATTCTTACTTTTCAGGAGTCTTTCTCTTGTTCTTGTCACTTTTTTCCCAACATAATCACTTCTTAGAGTAATTTGTGGGGAAGTTCCTTCTGCCATTGCTTTATCTATTCTTTCAGCTTCCACATAAAGCGTTGCATGTTTTTTTATCCAAATATTAAGGGAACACCCTATTGCTAGAACTGGAACACACCCACCGCAGTGAATTAAACAACCAGAACTCCCTTTCTTGCTCGTTTCTTTCTGGCCAGTGGGCTGAGTCCCAGGGGTCGGGAGCAGAGGGTCGTGTTGGAGCCCCCGGGAGGGTGGGTGAGGTTTGGGGTCACAGATGCACCCTGCCTGAGGGTGTGGGGCAAAGAGTCTTTGTTCCCCTCCCAAGCAGGGACAGCAGGGACTGGCGCAGTGGCACTGACACTACCCCGTCAGAAGCTGAGAAAGAAAGAATCGTGAAGCTTCCCTTTCTCCCATTCCTGTTTGCCATTCACAGCTGCTGATCTAATGAATAAATCCGTGCAGCTGATGACTCCACCTGCCGCGAGGCCACAGCCCACACGACACACGTGTGCAGGCTCCAGCAGGGTGCTCTGGGGCTCACCCATGGCCTGGTGAACAACCGTGCACAGCATGTCGTGCACAACCGCTGTCACTGTGACAGCACACTGTGCACAGCCGCTGTCACCGTGAGCAGCACGTCCTGCACAACCACTGTCAGTGTGACAGCACATCGTGCACGGCCATTGTCAGGCTGAGAGAGGAGCAGACAGTGGCTCAGCAATGCCGTGCAGATGCAGGTTCTGCTGCCTCTGGCCAGGGCTCTGCAGCCACAGCCCGTCCTGGCGCAGCCTCACAGCCCCAACATGGACAAGTGAGCACGGTGAAGGCTTGTTCCATAGACAGCCTCAGCGCAGCCTCCAGCACCCAGCCAGACATCGCTGCCCAGCAACCCGACCGCGGGCTGCGCTTTCCCCTTCCCCACCCCGGCAGCGGGAGCTGCTGCTGCTCGGCGGAGCTGCACGAGAGCCAGGGATGCTGTGGACACGCTGGGACCAGAGGCTGTGAGCGGGAGCTGCTGCCTGTGCCTGCAAGTGCTCTGAGGGGACATGAGAGACACAGGAAAAATCATCGCTTGGGAACCACTTTTAACATTTGCACGGTTATTTATTTGCAGCTCTGGGGAAGAAGACAGTGTTGTCAAACACAGGTACAGCGTGTGCAATCATGTAGACACAATTTTGAAGTGAAGAGCGCTTCTGAATTTTCTATCCTTTTCCTGGTTCTTCTTTGCATTTGGTGAGTAACAAAGGATTGAATGTGCACACCACTTGATCATGGGTAACACTGAGAAAAGCGGAAAGATCATCTCCTGGAGCACATTTAGGAATCTTTGAGGTCACTTATTGCGGTTCACTCTGTCAGAGACTCTGTCGCAAGTAATATTCATATTTCATGCACAAATGAGTTTCCAGTGAAAAATTTTTCCAGAAACTCAGCTACCAGAAAGTCGGAGAGTTGCAAACCTGCACTATAACCATCAGTGTCTTCACAGTTCGTTTACACTCTTTCTTCTAGTGCCAAAATTAGCCTCAACAGCCACATTTCTATCAGATGAAATTGTCAAGCAACTCTTAGTACCTTTTTACTTTTATTTTATTTTATTCATATAACAACAACAACAACAACAACAACAACAACACTGCTACTACTACTAGTGTAGAAGCAGTTTCCAGTCTTGGACTCTTCGGTTTTCTTTCCTGTTCAAATGACGTTCTGACTCCTGTGCTGCCCAGAGGAGCACCCTGAGCACCCTGAGCCTCCTGGTCACCCTGTTTCTGTTTGCAGAGCGGATCCGCTGACCCTGGCAGGTCCGGGGCAGAACAGGGGTGACGGGGCTGCTGACACCACGAGCTGGTGCTGACCGGTTTAACACCTCCCCGGGAGACAGTGTGCTTTGCACAACTGAACCTGTGCTGGTGCTGACCGGTTTAACACCTCCCCGGGAGACAGTGTGCTTTGCACAACTGAACCTGTGCTGGTGCTGACTGGTTCAACACCTCCCCGGGAGACAGTGTGCTTTGCACAACTGAGCCTGTGCTGGTGCTGACCGGTTTAACACCTCCCCGGGAGACAGTGTGCTTTGCACAACTGAACCTGTGCTGGTGCTGACCGGTTTAACACCTCCCCGGGAGACAGTGTGCTTTGCACAACTGAGCCTGTGCCCACTTGTCAAGTCCTCCACTGGTTTTCAGTTTACAACCTTTCAATTTCAGAGCAAGCAACTAAATTCTGTGATGAAAATCTCGCAGATAAAACTAACGTGGTGGACAAGGTGATGTGGTTTGGGGTTGCGCAGGTCTAAAGCATGCAATTACACCCCCACGGCACGTTCAACCCGCCGCTGCTGGCACAGCTGGGGCCCAGCACATCGCGGCAGCACCACGACCTGCACAGCGCGGGGTCCTGAGCTGCCCTGAGCCCGCCGTGCTGCTGTCAACCCCCCCCGGCATCCTCCCTGCACCACAACGCGGCACAAGGTGTGGGGAGCAGGTCTGGGAATAAGACACCCCAATCAGCAACTCATGAAGAGTGGTAACTTTGTGTAAAGCAATCACATAAATACAAACTTGCAGAATGATACAGAACTTTTGTTTCTCCTTTATAATGCATTCTTTTGTTAGCAATCTAATTATTTAATCTGTAATTTTCCAGGCGGTTGAAGCAGTAAGCAAACCAAACACACATGAAGTCACTCTGTGTCTCCTCACCACACAAAACACAGTATCCATGATGCAGCACAAGCAGAACCCGTGTATTGGACCAGTATTCTGCTGAAGAAACCAGCTGCCACCTTCTAACAACCTCTGTTCAGGAGTGAATTAGGCATTTCCATTTGTTTGTTCACTTTTTATATTTTATATTTTTTCAGTGGTTAATGGATCAGCAAGTTTGAGACGATGCCCTTAATTCCTGTTAATTGTGCTTACACACAAGGGACAGATGAGTCTGGCAGTAAACACATACCAACCTTACAACTCATTCCTGGTGGATGTCGTAAATGCCTCCCTAAATCCTCTGTACAATTTGTTACCAGCTGCATCCATATCAGCTGCTATAAGCAGAACTGATGTGGAGATGGCTCTTCTGTTACAGAACAAAACCATTTATTTCCTTGCAATTCCAGCAGATGCAACTACATTTTCTAGGAACCCTGCATGTTAATTGGGCTTTCCCAGGCTTCCTAAACGAACACTGCTGCCTACGTAATTACAGCCCATAATGCTCAGCACAAACACGCTGCAGAGCACGGCTGGCTCCCAGCCTGTGTCTGAAGAGAAGGAAGCGCCAGTCGGTACCTTTGCTCTGCGCTGGTTCGTTGCCATCAGTCCGGGCAAAAAGAGGGTCAGAGAGAAACAGCTCGTCCGCCTCCGCTGCTCTGGGCAGCGCGATGCCGCGGGTGCTCCGGCCGGCCAGCGCATCCTTCCCCAGCACCCCGGGCTGCATCCCTTTTCGGTACAGCTTTTGGGTGGAATGGCTGTTGCACAGCGTGAGGTTCCTGCCCTGCTCATCACCCCACTGTTTGTCACGGGAGGAGCCAACAACTCCCATCGCCTGACCACGTTTAGGACCACAGAATTCTTCATCATTTCCCATCAGAATTACTCCAGAAGTCCTCTCAGAAGTGCAAGGGGGGAACATCCTTGATATTTAGAAAGGGACCAGGATATTAAGATGAGAATCAGTTGCTTGTAGGGCAGTAAGATCGTTCCCTGTAAGTCTGCGGGGATTTGGGTGCAAAGCGGGCACCTGCCCTGGGTCACGGGAGCTGTATCCCGGCAGAGAGTGGGCAGGTGTTGCCTGGGGCCAGAAGCAGCTGCCTGCCATTTGGGAAAGGCTCTACATTCTGGACCAAAACCAGAGGACTCTCGGTCTGAATTTCTTTGTTGTAATATACAGCTGTCACGCCCTGACCATGACTGAGTGAAACAGGGAATAGGGACTAGACTACTCTTAGATTTGTAGGAAAAAGCAAGACTGAAGAGTACAAACCGAGCAAAGACAATACGAGGATTGGGATCTTCTTGCTTTCTGGACCTGAACAAAGAGCTGTCAGACCTCGAGCACCCTGGGTTTGGCTGCCTGTACTTGAGGCCAGCCTGCCATGGTGGAGCTGCAACCTGGGATGATGCTGCTGGGAAGGGCTGGGTGAGGAAGAGCTTTAAATCAGTCCAGCCCTTTCCTGACATTGATTTGCTTTCCTGTATTACCTTACCCCTTCCTCCTAGCTAGCTCTCTGGCCCCAGGTTTCTATTGTGGCATGCAGGCAAAGGCTTTGCTGTCATTGTCACCACGAGTATCTTGGCAATCGGGGGGACAAAGGGTGGTGACACCACTCGTCGGTGAGCCGCACTGCGGGCAGGGGGATGGCAGGCTCTGGAGCTGCTAACAACTCCTCTGCAGTCGATTAAATACCAACACCCTGTTCTTCTGCCCGGCAATTTTCACTGCTTATGTTTGCCCCCAGTTGACTCCTTGCCCTGAACACTTTAGTATCCTGATGTTTCAGAATTTCAGGGTGTGAATTAACATTTTGGAGTCCTGGGGTCAGGGGCATATTTCTGCCTCTGAAATGGATTTATATGGAAAAACACTGGATGACTAAGTAATTGTTAAAATTGAAATTGATTAAAAGTCTGACATAAATGGATTTTTGATCAGTCCCACAGACACAGTATAAAGGTGAGGGGATTAACAGAGAGCTACAAACCTGCCGTTCCCTCATTTCTCAGTGCCTGACAGGGTTGCCGCTGCTGGTTTGTTGCTGTAGGGTCACTTTATTCTCCATCACCTTTTCTACTGCCATGCGAAGAGCTGTTCACATGAGCAGATCCTCGTACCCTCCCAACCTTGTTCCACAGCTGGTCATGGGATTTTGACTCATTTCCATAGGCTGAAATCCATTGAAGAAATAGCAGACTACTGTAGGTTTCTTAATTTTCTCAGTTTCTATTATTTAATTATGTTATTTTTCCATGTACACATAAGGACAAGGGTCATGTTCCTAACTGGTAATGATGCACTTGTAACCTAGTTTAAAAGCTTTCCCCATCTTTTAGACCGTCAGGCTCTAGATAAGAAATTGGCTTTTGGAGCTGTCAAATATCTTCACTTTAACCAAAACCAGAGCTGGTCACACGCACAATCTTTTTGCATTTATGGCCCATCCACATCAGCTCTGCCCAGGGCAGGGCAGTGCAGGTGCAGCACGCCCTGAAACCAGCTGGGAGCTGGGAGTGCTTTTCTTTAACAAATCAAAATGAAACAAAGCAAGGGGTAAAGAAAACAACCGTCTGGACCCTTTAAGTGTGGCACTGAGGACTGATGTGCCAGCCCAAGGCGCAGCAGCAGCAGGAGCGGCACGTCCCCAGCAGAGCCCTGCAGCCACTGTCACTGTCACTGCGGGGAGTGTCCCAGCCCAGGGCTGTCACACCGGGATCCCACACTGGCAATAACTCAATCCCCGAGTTACAGAACTGCTTTGGGGGGAGATTGGTGCTAAACAGCACGAGAAGGGCTGTGAGCTCTGGCATGATGTAATCACTTCGTTACTTTTCTTTCCTTAAAAGGGAAAACATAATGTATTGTAGAAATATCCCCATCTTATAGTCTCCCTTGAGATCATGACAACCATTTTTCCACCTCCGAAGCACTTGCAGCCCTTTTATGTGCATCATCCCAAGCAAACAGGCTATTAAACCAAAGAGACGTTTAAAGCTCCCCAATACCTCACGGAGGGTAACTGATGGGAAACCTCTCAGTGGAAACACAGACTCTCAAATACATTATCAGTCCTTAATCTTTACCCTCACAAGAGTTACAGCATGCTTCGTACTTTGTTCTGTCTCTGAATAAAACCCATTTAAAATCACGGAAACCTGAGAGGGCGTCTCAGCTCCAGAAGAAAGCAGAGGAGTCAGTAGGAAAGGTGTGCTGGGGGCCACGGTGAACGTTCTGCTGCCATCGGGGATATTGCACTGCTGGGCTTGAGTCTGTCATATTCATGTCTCTGTTTTGGTAAAAATCTCTGTGTAAAATCTGCTCTGCCGTGGCCATGCCAGAACGAATCTCGCTCCCCGCAGCAGAAGGTCTGTGCAGTTGAAGATGGTGGGAGAGCGCAGGCCCAACACGGATGTGAGATGGATGCTCGGCCGTGCCCGTCTCTTCCCAGTGAACAAATCCTCACATTATGCCAAAAAAAAGAGACGTGCTTCTGGTGCATTGTTTTTGCTGCTTCATCGTTTAATTCTGTGCCACAACACGGGCACTTCTCCCTTCCTGAACAACAGCTGTTGCAGCAAGGATTGCTCATGTATAAGATATTATGACATGGTGCTTACCACTCGCTTCTTGCCTACCTGTCACCTGGCACAAATTCATCCTCTTTATGTCTTTGTCATATATAGGAAATCTGTAGCTCTAATTCTTTCTCATATGCTTGTTTTTCTCAGCTGTGACACTTCTTCATCTGTTTTTGTGGGTTTTTTTTTACTTGAACTTCATAAGCTACTAAATTGGCACATTCTCATATTGTGATTTAATTCTACATGTCAGGGCTGTCACCTTTATAAATATTTCTGGTAAGTTTTATGGATCACTGCATCAGCAGATTATCAGGAAGAAGAAGAGGAGTAAATTCTGTCTTAGGATAAATTGTTGACTATTGTTGTAGCCATGAGGGGTATGAGCAGTGCTGGCCATGCCCTTGCACCGCAGTACCATCTGGAGGAGGTCTGGGGATGGTGCCTTGTGTCAGGTGCTGCGCAAACACAAACCCTGGTGGGTTATTTTAACACAAAATGCAGTAAATGAAGTAACAGACTGAAAGTGGGAAGAGGGTGCAGAAATACTGGGGGGGAGGAAGGGAGATGTGGGAAAAACACATAGTAAGGGTGAGGGGCAGAGTTAGGGTGAAAGTGTCACGTGAACCGCTGGATGTTTTAAGCAGAGCAAGAGTGGGAACCAGCAGTGGAGTGGAGGAGAAGCTGGAGAAAGACCTCAGGAAGCGAAGGTGGGGATGGGGCGAGAGGCAGTGGGCTGGCTGGGAGTGTTGGACCCCAGGAGAAGTCTTGCAGGAGGCAGCAGCCCCAGTTACCTGGGCTGCAAAGTGTGCTGTGGCTGCTGCGGTCACGGGGATGGAGCTGGGGAGGGAGAAGCTCTCACCGGGGATGGGAAATGTTGTGGTGGCACCAGAAGCAGCGTGGTGGGATGGGGACGTCAGAGATGTGCCCTGGGAGGTCACAGCCCCAAGGAGCTGCAGGGTGCGGACCAGGCCATGCATGATGTGCACAGCTTGCAGCTCCATGCTCCACTGCATTCCAGAAAATAAATACAGGAGCCAGCAAACCCGTGGCAAAGTGGATCTGGAGGAATTCAGGCTGGACATGAGGAAGAAATTGTTGCCCTGAGGGTGGTGAGAGCCTGGCCCAGGTACCCAGAGAGGTGGTGGATGAACCATCCCTGGAGACATCCCAGGCCAGGCTGGACGGGGTCTGAGCAACCTGAGCTGGTGCAGATGTCCCTGCTCACGGCAGGGGGGGCACTGGGGGACCTTTGAAGCTCCCTTCAACCCAAACCGTCCTGTCATTCTATGAACGGTGTGTCCCAACACACGGACGTCCCCACCAGAGACTTGTCTCTGCCACTTGGCAGCTTGCACTGAGCATCAGTGATTCCACCAATCTGCTTGTTCAGATAATATCTCTAAAAGTGAAAATGCTCTTGGAAATGGTAAATAAAACTTCATTATCATGACAGATAATGCATTAAAGTGTAACAGCATTTTTTTAATTAGATTTGTAGATGGTAAAATGAGGGTCATCCATCCAAATCTGTTTGATAGATCCTGGGCCCTGCGCTGGCCCCGTGTGAGCACTGTGGTGCAGCGGTGATGGACGCTGATTGAGGTTTGGATGGGCTGAGCATGGTTCCGTTTTTATGGAGCCCTAGCAGCCAGGTTTACGTCGACTGCACACAGAGCAGCACTCAGACTGCAAATGCACAGCAGACCCTGGAGACAGAGAAATGGACAGACAGACCTGACCTGATAGACCTCATTGGGGAGCAGAGCCGAGGGCAAAGAATGTCACTTGGAGAGGGCAACCGAATGGAAAAAGAATCAGCTTTCAATATCACTGATAGCACAGTTACTTACTGGCAAGAAAAATCTTTTGGAGAAGATCAGGAACATATTCCTAATTGTGGCTGAGGATAATACCAAGAACAATTGAAATAAAATTACTGTAATTTTAAATCAAGAACTTATATATGTCTGAAATTATTAAAAGGCCACATGTAAATATCATCGTGCTTTGATTTGCTTTCCTGTGAAATTTTAGTTACATTGTTTTCTCTAGCAGGAGATGTTAATAACAACACCAGGAAATTGAACATCAGGGTTTAACTCAGAGGCAATAAATCAACACATAAAAAAGGTTAAGGGTTGGACATTATGAAAACATTTCCAAAGATAATTACAAGTTAGAGACGTGTTGATTGAGTGGGAAATCTTATCATACAGACAAGGCTGGATTCACAATGAAGATAATCAGGTAAAGGACTACTCAGTGATTTTAAAATGAGAAGTCTGTTGAATACCCAAAATAATTACGAGAGTGTGCCTGCAGAGTGGTACAATATACGCAGAGTTAACCAACAACTCTTCCTGCGAACGCCGGCGATGCGCGGGAGCAGCCCGTGCCAGGATGCATCAAGCTGTCACTCACCAGCACCTTCTGCTTCAGGATGCTCCTGCCAAGTTCTGCAGCTCTCGGGCTGCCATCGGAGAGCGATGTGCCGTGCCTCTCATAAATCTGGATGTACAGCCCGGGCTCTGGCTCCATATGTCCATTTGCAATGAAATCATTGAGCCAAGGACATGCCTGGGAGGACAGAGCTCAACCCTTGAAGTTTTGGAATATTTTTTTCCTGCGGGAAGAATCTGTTTGATTGAAGCTATAAACCTGCTGTTTATGGCTGCATATTGCCAGTGTTAAACACGCGAGAACGAGAGAGAAGGAAATGTGACAGCAGAATGAATCATTTGAAGAAAACCCAGCACCTTTCTCTCCTGATCTCAAGGCTGCATTGCAGAGATGAAATCGGCGCTGGAGAGCTCAGACCTTCTAATGATGCACACAAAATGAGATGTGAGCTAATCCATTACAGCCTACCCCCTACCAGCAGAATTTGCAACAGCCTGGAGCAGGTATAATTTGGTTATCGCTTAGTCTAAAGCAGTTGGCCAAATTCAAACACAGTTGTTACCAGCAGGTATACTTTAATTTTGCAATGCACAAACTGCTTTAATGACTTTCCCTTTCTCTCTGTTTTGTCCAGCTTCCAGGAACAAGAATTTCCTTCCTGGATGGCTTTGCCTTGCCAGGTACTTGGGTTTCAATCTGCAGAGAGATAATGGAGAACTCTTGTGTCCAACACAAAAAAAACGCTTTCAAGATAATTACATCTTTAAAGAATTTCCATGTTCTCTCTCCATGCTCCAGCCCTGTGCCAGGTGGCCAAAGGGCTGATGGCACAAGGACCGTGCTGCGCAGGATCGGGTCCCGGGGCGGCTGGCACGGGAACAGGGTCCACGGGCAGCTCCACGCAGTGCGGATGGGAGGGGACAATATCTGCTCAGGAGATTCCTGCTGTCCTGCCCTGGGCTGCCGGTGTCAGAGGGAAATGCACAGCAGCTGCGCCAGGGAACAGCAGAAGATGTGCCGGGGAGGGTCAGGGGGACATGAGGAAAAGGTTCTTCCCCCAGAGGTGCTGGACGCTGAACAGGCTCCCCAGGGAGGGGTCACGGCCCCAACCTGACAGTGTTCAACAAGAGACTGGACAACATGGTGTGAAACTGTGGGGTGTCCTGTGCAGGGACAGCAGTTGGACTCCATGATCCTGGTGGATCCCTCCAGCTCAGGACATTCTGTGATTCTGTGATCTATGAAAGGTGCTGGGAGCAGAGGCTGAATGGCTGGTTGTCCCGTCACAGCCAGGGAGCGACCCCCAGCCAGGACCCCAGCCCTGCACTGGCCCTGCAGCGACACTGCTGGGATGGACACGGCACCCCCAGCCTGGGCAGCGCGTCCTGGGGCCACCATCCCTGTCCTGAGTCCAGCCCTGGGCTGTGACACCTCCCACCCGTCCCCAGCCCGGCAGGGCCAGGCAGCAGGGTGCAGGCAGGAGATGCTGCAGGGAGGAGGATGCAGGCAGGGGCTGTGCAGGCAGGAGATGCTGCAGGGACGAGGATGCAGGCAGGGGCTGTGCAGGCAGGAGATGCTGCAGGGAGGAGGATGCAGGCAGGGGCTGTGCAGGCAGGGGCCGTGCAGGCAGGAGATGCTGCGGGCAGGGCAGGGCAGCACTGAGAGGGCAGGGCAGCTGGACCATGGACAGGCTGAACTGATATCAAATCACCTGCTGCCAAACAAGGGTTTTTCCTTCCTTGCTGTGATATGTAGCAGGAATTATATATATATATGTATATATATGTTTTTTTCACCTTGCTCCTTATACTGCTCTTTAATTCTGCTAAATCTTGTTTAATACTTATCAGTTTTAATCTCTCAGGTCATGATTCTGAAACGATTAGGAACGAAAGTGATCTTTTGGGTTATTTTCCTAAAATTCAGATGGTAATAAAGTCCTTACCAAAGACAAATTTCAGGAAGTAAAGTTTGGCCACATTTAAAAGACAACTATATTCTGGCAAGCCATTCCAGTCATCTCATTAAGTCTGAATAAATATGAGAATTTAATATTAATTTCATTTTCATATATCTGAATTAGAAGGCAGCAGAGAAGAAAACAACATAATCTGATTAAACAAATTAGAATCACGCTTCTAAACTTGCCCTTTGGTATTTATTTATTTTTAACTGCAGTAGCTTAAAACAATCTGAAAACCAAACTCTCCCACATGTTCCCAAGGTCTGCTTGCCAGGCGCTGCTCCCGAGCAGCCGGCTGGCATGGCGCTGCGGAGCGGCTCCTCCGGCCCCGGTGCCAAACCCGCCCGTGCCTGTTCGCTCTAACCCAGCTCCAACTCAGAGCCAGCGGAACCGGGGCTGAGGGCCGATGTCTGCTCCCCCCGTCGCTGTCCTGCTGGGAAATGGCTGTTCCGCCTCGCCACGACCTCGGTGGGAGCTGCCTTGCTGGGACACGTACACAGCCATGTTCCTTTGCTGTGGGAGGTGCACACTGTCCCTTTGCTGTGGGACGTGCACAGTGATGTTCTTTTGCTGTGGGATGTGCATACTGTCCATTTGCTGTGGGATGTGCATACTGTCCCTTTGCTGTGGGACGTGCACAGTGATGTCCTTTTGCTGTGGGATGTGCACACCATCCCTTTCCTGGGACACGTACACAAGGTCCCTTTGCACTGAAACAGCCTGCTCAGCCGGCACCAGGCGCACCCTGCCGCTCTCTGCAGTCTTTAACCCCGGTGAAGCCGTTTCCCCCATGTCCATCCCTGCAAGCACCCAGGCCCAGGTGCAGGCAGGCGGGCACCACAACAGGAGATGCTCCGGTGGGGTCGACGGCAGCAGCTGGCCAGGAGCTGGTTACCAGCAGGACACTTGTGCCGTTCCCCAGGTCCGAGGTCTGCCTGCCCAGACATGCTGAGGATGAACCAGGCATGATTTTCCTGCACATCCCTGTGCAAAACCTCTGTCAGGACATCTAATTAACTGCTGCAAGGAACGGACTTTCAGAATGAAAACAGGAGAATGTCCTACTTTGGTATGTACGGTTCATTCTTTTTTTGGTATTTTCAATAAAAACCCCCAGGTGCCTGTGAAATCAGTGCCCACAGAGCAGGCCCCGACCCTGTGGCAGTGTCACAGTTGCAAACGCACCTCAGGACCCCCGGAGTGGCACCCCAGCCCAGGACAGGTCCTCACAGAGGCTGTCTGTGGTGTCAGGGACATCCTCCTCACTTCTATCAGCTGCCAGAGCAAATGAAAGTACCACATCTGAGTTCACCGTCTCTTGTCCCAGTGACATTTCCAGCGTGAGGTGGTGCAGAAGGAGCCCAGGATCCCACCAGCCCCGGTCCCAGGGGAAGTCCCTCCTGCCAGCCCTGGGCTCCGGCAGTATCAGCAGCTCCCAGAGAAAGGGACAGAGACCAGGCATGGGTGACTTACCTGAGATAACCCAGCTGTGGGCATCACTGCAGCAAGCACGGCCAGGGCCGCATTGTGCAGCTGTGTGAGCGCTGGAGGCTGCGGGGATGCTCTGCAACGCAGCGCAGCACGGACGGACCCTGGGGCTGCGCTGGCCTCGCTCTTACCTCTGGGTTCTGTCATTGGCTCCCGGGCCATGCTCAGAGCTCAGCTTTGCTGAGTCTGTGCTGAGAACACAGCTGAGAGGCGACAGCAGTGTGCAGGGGGACCACGGTGACAGTGTGGCACAGAGCTGCCTTGCAGGGCTGAAGGACGTTGGCTTTCAGCATCTCCACTGCCTCTGCAGGGGAGGCTGAGTCTCTTTGCACCATAGTGCAATAATAGATGATAAACGTTTGCACTTTGTTGTCAGTGCAAGCGCAGCAAGGGACAAAGCCCTTAGTGCACGAAACTGTACCTGCTTAATGGAAGAGGGGAGCACACGCTGCTGTTTCCCCTCCTGAGCAGTGCTCCTGCGCTTGATCCAGTCAGCTCAGCTTGCACGAGCGCCCCGGCCTTTCCCGGACCAGCGCCCCCGGGCTCCGCTGGACCTGCTGCACGGCGCAGCTCACGGTTCCGTAAACACCGGGACAGCTGCTGGCTCCGGGATGTTCACCGTGCGCTTGTCTGGAGTCACGGGCTCCGCGTACACGTGTGTGCAAATGGACACGTCAGTGAGTGGGAGCTCACTGGGAAGCCTGGAACTCAGTGTTTGCCACTGAATTTCTAGACCAGGTTTATCAATGCCGGAATCCTCCATATGCGATTCCCCCCTCCCAGCTCTGACCAGGCACAGAAACAGCTTTTCAATCCCAGCGCATCTACCTGAGTGCATCTGAAAGAGAGAATCTCCATGCCCTGGCCCCGCTGTGCGGCCGTGCAGGGGCTGCGGAACCCTATGGACCGTGTGCAGGGACCTGGGCTGTGTGCTGGAGGCGCTACAGTTAGGTCTTATTGATTTTATTTGTTACCGTTAATAATATTTGTTATTATTAATGTGATTTGTATCAGTATTGTGTAATTGATTTGTTTTATTAACTTTTGTTAACAAAACAGTTGCATCTAAAAAATATGAGTTTATAAACTTATGTAATATTGTATTATTGCTGTTATGTTTTACGATACATTTTATTAAATTATCTTAGATGGTATTTATAATATTCAAATCATTGCACCATATACTAAATGTATCTTAAAATATCCACCTGGTAGTAATTTTAAATGCAAAATCACTGTGCAACATAAGCTTTATCCTCATCACAGAATTTTCTCCAGTGTTTTACCAGTCCCATGTCCTCCGTACGAAGGGCTGAGCTCCTGGCTGCAAATCTTGAGTTCCAGCAGAATCCCACTGTTCCCCCAGACCCCTCTGCCTTGCTCCTCCTGCCTTTGCAGCATCTGGCAATTTCCTCTCCTCACCTGCCAATTTAAAGCACAGCTGAGCAGCACAGGTGACAGTTATAAAAGCAGATATTTCCTCTGCGAAAGAAGAGGCCAGGGTGGGGAGAGCTGTGTGTCAGGAGCACTCCAACCTCCGTTACCACGCGCAGGGGCAGGCAGGAGAGCCGGGTTGCAGCAGAGGAGCAGGACCTAGCGCTGCTGCCCCATGGAGGGAGCTGCTGGGGAAAGGAGTGGTGAGTTCTGCTGGGAGAGGATTTCCCTAAAGAAATCAAACTACAGAAACAGGAATTCTACTGATACACAAGAAAATACAACATCAAATAATATCAGGAGTTGCATTAGAAATAGTAGTGGAAGTCACCTTTATGGTGGCTGCCTGGGCAGTAAGCTGTCCTGGGTGGGTGTGAGTCTGTCATGTTAAATATTGATAGTTTCAAAATTTTGTGGTGTGTTGATACAACTATCTTTAAGATTATACTGGGCCCTGACTCATTCATAAGGAAGGTCTATCACACACTGTACATATAAAATAAATTATTAACATGACTTCATGGCATTTTCAGGGTATTAAATGTAAACCTGAGCTTACAATGCTTTCCCATCCTCAGCAGATAAGCAAACACTGTCATAGAGGAATAATGAGGGGAATGTTCTCTGGGTCCACGTGAGATGGGCATTACAGCTTTCCCTTCCACAGAAGGGCTTCAACCTTACACCGCAGATTTTCAGGGAATATATTTCTTCTCCATGTACAAGGTGCGTCGTGACATCTGAGCCAGCAGTTCAGGTATATTCCTCAAACCCAGCCTGTCCCCCAGCTGATGTTTTATACCAGTTCCATTATTGCACTCACTCTTCTCCCAGAAGAGCGGGACGTTTCGGGGCCGGGAGCCTCTGTCTGTCTGTGTTCGCGATGAGGGCGCGGAGAGAGCTCAGCCCGGGCATGGGGTTCAGGAGAATGCGGTTACATCTCCGCGTTCTGCTCAGTGAAATCACTCAGCACAACATGTTGGGTGTTGCAATGCTCCCATTCTTAACATTTCAAGACAATATTGCAAAATTGAAGGAAACCCATTGGAAAAAACAAAGCAGCCTGCAGTTCTTGAGGGAGGTATAAGAGGACTGGTAAGAAGTTACAGCTGGAAGAGATCAGGTTTACAGAACAGAGAGATGTGAATAGTGAACTAAATTTCCTGGGCATACATCTGAAAAGAGAAAAAACAAAGAAAGAATGCAAGAGAGGTTACCTCGCTGGCCAGCAGACAAAGCTGGGGTGAGACATTAGGTGAAACAGAGAAGTATTGTGATTCTCCTGAATGGGCCAGATCGTGGAATGAGATAACTCTTGGCGCAGGGAGTTTCCTGAATTTGCACATAATAAGCCCAAAACAAGCGAGAGCCATCAGGCTCCAGCTGCGCTGCTGGGGCCGTGGGGGCGGTGGGCGGGGCTCAGACCTCAAACCTGGGCTCAAACCGCCACCGTCACCCAGCGCCCTCGCAAACTCACGCGCTCACCTTCAATTCTCTGCTCGCTGCAGAAAAGATACCTGGGGCAACAAAGCTCAGCCTCCAACTTCCATGTTTCACAGGTGTGGCGAGGAAAAACATGGTACTTTTAACCAAAATCTTGTAAAGCTACATAATTAATTATTCGTACAAGGCTGTGAATGAAAGGCACATTTTGGTGACAACAAACAGAGGTTTATGGCCTTCGATATTTTTGAGGTTTCTTTCTCTACAGAAAGAGAAATGTTCCGGGCAGCACTTAACACCTGCTGCAGTAATTTGCTTGAATGGACGTCACATTTCTGCAGGTGGCCTCTTTAAAATAATCCCTGCAAATAGAGAGCTGTGTCTCCAGCGAGAGAGCTGCCAGGTGAGCTCCTGCAGCTGCAGCAGCCGCCGCTGCCCACCGGGCTGCTCCGAGCCCCCAGCCCATCCTTCCTCCTCATCTGCGTGGGTTTTTGGCAAGAAAGTGTATTCTTCACACCCGGACTCTCTTGGACAATCTCTGCTTTAGGTCCTCTGAACAACTGGGCAAGGTATTTATTTACCTTGGATACACAAACACAGCCCTTATCTGAGCCAAGGAGAGCGGGCTGCTGGATCCCGAGCTGCTCCTCCAGCCGTGGCCAGCGCCATGTGCCATTTGTCACCCCATTGTTTCTCCTGCAATTAGCGCTAATGAAGCGCTCGGCGCGATGCTGTGCACACTCGCCGCTGCCAGGCAAGGCGGCTGCTCCGGGAGATAACGGGGACACCGAGGTCAACACAGTCCCCGGGCAGAGCAACAGTGAGAAACCATCCCCGTTGCGCTTCTGGCTCGCAGGTTCCTCCAGCAGAGACCGTTCGCCCTCCCAGCCGGCAAAGCGAAGGGCTGATGGGGACACCAGCAGCGGTCAAGGGGGGTCATGGGGCTTTCCGTTCGTGTTTTTAAGCTGGTCAGTGGGCTTCCCTCTTCACGGTTTAGACAGCTTTAATTCCAGCCCCATATTTGCAGTGGGGACACAGCACAAGAAAACAAACCAAACAAAAAACCCCACTTGTTTTATTATAAAATATTAGGTTTCCCAGAGATCATGTAGCCTGATACAATTATGTTTTAAAGTGAGATGGAAGAGTCCTTGAGTCACAAACCCCAGGAAAGATAACTGTCATTTCTGAAAAGTCAGCATCAAGTTTATAAAAACACCGTCAATTTCTTACGAGTTGTGTTCTTTTTCTTTACAAACATTGCCTGTAAGGTAAATATTATTTAATTGCTGCGTGGTTGCATTGCTAGAAGTGCTGGGAGGTCAGGAGAAAGTGTGCCCTCCCTCTGCAGAGAATGGGGATAACACTAGTTTGTTAAATCATCTGTTATGGAAACATCTGTTACTTCGTTTATAGTAAGAGATTTATCATTCTATTCTTCCATTTTGTTGTTCGATCACAGGTCACATGTTCACCCAGTGAAGTCCCCTCATTCATTTAAAAGGCACTGCATCAGAGCTGACCTTCCATCTGAGATTCCTTCAAGACCCTTTACGTTAAGACCAGGGAAAAGCAGAAGCTGGCGTGCACACAGTGGTGCCCCAGCCATCGCTGACCAGCCGACCTCTGCAGTGTGAACAGTGCTGTAACATTAAAACTTCTGGTTTCCATAAAAGCTTTCTTGAAGCACGTATTGCACCCCAGCTTAGTCAGTGTTATCCTTGAGGTCACGTTTCCTTGCACGGACGGATTTGCACAAGCAGAAACTGCTCTCAGCTGTTGGGTTTTTCCTGCTGTGCCTTCCCACCAGCACAGCTGCCATGTGTTTGTGGGCAGGGGCTGGTTTGGTGCCCATCCCACAGCCCCTGTGCTCAGTCCCCTGCGCTGCTCGTGCCAGCTGGGGTGAAGGAACCTCTGGTCCCACTGTCCCCTCCCCACCAGGCTCCCCAGCCCGGTGGCACCCGCCCCGCAGGGGGTGTCTGCCTCAGGGGCTGCCTTTGGGGCTCACTTGCTTAGTCAAGTGTTGTGCAATTAGCATGTATTAACTCTTATCCCCCATCAATTAAAACTCTCCTGGGTGTCCAAACCCTCTGAAACCCCCAGACCTGCTTGTTCTGTCTGCCTGGTGCAGGCAGGGCAGGATGTCTGGTGCAGGCAGAGCAGGATGTCTGGTGCAGGCAGAGCAGGGATGTCTGGTGCAGGCAGAGCAGGATGTCTGGTGCAGGCAGAGCAGGATGTCTGGTGCAGGCAGAGCAGGGATGTCTGGTGCAGGCAGAGCAGGATGTCTGGTGCAGGCAGAGCAGGGATGTCTGGTGCAGGCAGGGCAGGCTGTCTGGTGCAGGCAGAGCAGGGATGTCTGGTGCAGGCAGGGCAGGGATGTCTGGTGCAGGCAGGGCAGGGATGTCTGGTGCAGGCAGAGCAGGGATGTCTGGTGCAGGCAGAGCAGGATGTCTGGTGCAGGCAGAGCAGGATGTCTGGTGCAGGCAGAGCAGGGATGTCTGGTGCAGGCAGAGCAGGGATGTCTGGTGCAGGCAGAGCAGGATGTCTGGTGCAGGCAGGGCAGGGATGTCTGGTGCAGGCAGAGCAGGGATGTCTGGTGCAGGCAGGGCAGGATGTCTGGTGCAGGCAGGGCAGGATGTCTGGTGCAGGCAGGGCAGGGATGTCTGGTGCAGGCAGGGCAGGGATGTCTGGTGCAGGCAGAGCAGGATGTCTGGTGCAGGCAGAGCAGGGATGTCTGGTGCAGGCAGAGCAGGGATGTCTGGTGCAGGCAGGGCAGGGATGTCTGGTGCAGGCAGAGCAGGCTGTCTGGTGCAGGCAGGGCAGGGATGTCTGGTGCAGGCAGAGCAGGGATGTCTGGTGCAGGCAGAGCAGGATGTCTGGTGCAGGCAGGATGTCTGGTGCAGGCAGGGCAGGGATGTCTGGTGCAGGCAGGGCAGGATGTCTGGTGCAGGCAGAGCAGGGATGTCTGGTGCAGGCAGAGCAGGATGTCTGGTGCAGGCAGAGCAGGATGTCTGGTGCAGGCAGGGCAGGATGTCTGGTGCAGACAGAGCAGGGATGTCTGGTGCAGGCAGGGCAGGGATGTCTGGTGCAGGCAGAGCAGGATGTCTGGTGCAGGCAGAGCAGGATGTCTGGTGCAGGCAGGGCAGGATGTCTGGTGCAGGCAGGGCAGGATGTCTGGTGCAGGCAGAGCAGGGATGTCTGGTGCAGGCAGAGCAGGGATGTCTGGTGCAGGCAGAGCAGGGATGTCTGGTGCAGGCAGAGCAGGATGTCTGGTGCAGGCAGAGCAGGGATGTCTGGTGCAGGCAGGGCAGGATGTCTGGTGCAGGCAGGGCAGGATGTCTGGTGCAGGCAGGGCAGGATGTCTGGTGCAGGCAGAGCAGGGATGTCTGGTGCAGGCAGAGCAGGGATGTCTGGTGCAGGCAGGGCAGGATGTCTGGTGCAGGCAGGGCAGGATGTCTGGTGCAGGCAGGGCAGGATGTCTGGTGCAGGCAGAGCAGGGATGTCTGGTGCAGGCAGGGCAGGATGTCTGGTGCAGGCAGAGCAGGATGTCTGGTGCAGGCAGAGCAGGGATGTCTGGTACAGGCAGGGCAGGATGTCTGGTACAGGCAGAGCAGGATGTCTGGTACAGGCAGAGCAGGATGTCTCCGCTGTCAGACCTGAAGATGCAGCTCAGGAAGTACCTGGATCAGCAGCCAGAGGCTTAGTGATGATCCACGTAGCCAACGAGTCGGATCTGAGACCATCTGAGCCTTCATCTACCACTGGGATCAATGGCAATTTGCTGCACCCTCCCCGTGTGTATCTGAGCACGGGTACCTGGACACGGCTCCTCACAGATATTTCAGCACTAACTGCCATCGATTGCCACAATCATTTGGCACCTAAATGATCTTAAATGCCGCCTGCCTGTGCCTCCCTTCCCAGTAAGTGTAATGGTGATAAAAGCACTTCCTAGCTCAGAGAGAAGCAGAAAGATAAATGCATTAAAGACTGTGAGGCTCTCAGACGCTGCCGTGATTATCTCTTTTTAGACAGATGAGCTGAAGAACAAACAGATACTGCCGATTACAAGTTTAATACATACAAGTAGGAGATGACCTTGCCTTTGTTACTATCCACACAGTTTAAGGACTAGTTGATTCAATAATAAGATGCCCATAGTAAATATTTATGAAACATCACATCACATTAAAATTATAAGTTATTTAAATCTAATTTGCATTTATACTTTCAAATCAGGTTATTATATAGAAGAAATGTACTGAAATTAAATTCATAATGCACATTACAGCAATTTGGGCAAATTGTACCTTGAAGCAATTTGTATTTAAAATGCAGCCTGTGTGCTTCTTCACTTTCCTGCAGCCTGTAAATAAATTTACAAAGCATTTTCAGTGACAGCCATAGTGTTCCAGTTGTAAATTGATGCAGTCTGAAACAAAGAACAATTACCACTTAAGCAGATCCTGTGTTACACTAAATCTTAGAGCATTTGGATTCCCTGGCAAAACAAAAGGAAGTGATTTTTCTTTTCTCCTTAATCCATGGCAACAGCTCTTGTCAGGTGGAAAATGTTTGTGCCTGTTTGTCTCCCTGAAGAACCAGCTCTCTCGGGGTCAGGCTGCAGTTGGGCTGGGGCGGTAGCGTGAGAGCCCCATCCACGCTGACAACACCGCGAACCATGTGGCTGGGACCCAGCGCCACCGCAGCGGAGATCAGCTCAGTCACAGAACTCCCCAGTAAACCAACAAAAAACAATAAAACCCTAGCAGGTGTATTGTTAACGCCCTCTCCCCCCTTCCCACTCAGGACAGGCGACCAGGAGGGAAAGAAGGACAGAGAGAAGAGAGCTGGGAAAATTCAAAATGTTTTACTAATGCTGCTGATAAAATAGAGAAAATAATACAAACTCTACCAAACCAATCTGGAAAGTGCCGGCAACTGCAGAGCCGGCAGCCGAAGTCCTGGACTGGACTCTGCAGCCAACCGGAGCTGGATTCAGTCTGTCCCTGGCCTCGGTTCGCAGGGACCACTCGCAAGGTCCTCTGCTAATGTCGCCATAAGGAAAAGGGACGAGATCCTCGTGATCTTCCCCTTTTATATGAAGTATCACATGAATGGGATGTTATACTCGGTCAGTTTTTGGTCACCTGTTTCTCGTTGCCCCTCTCCCGAGATGTCCATCCATCCTTATCAATGACCTCGCATTCCATTGCTATGTCTACCAAAACATGGATCTGGGTTTCAGGAAAATGCAGCTGATATGCAGCTTTAGCTGACAGGCAAAATTCACTAGAAGAAAAACTTGTTTTTTAACAAAACCAGGACACAGCCACAGTCCTGAGAAAACAATAAGTGTATTTATGTGCAATTCTGTGCAGCAGCTCATAGCTGAAACATTTCAGAGAGCAAGAAGCTGTGCCACTACTGAGAGGATGCCTGGGAAAATCTGTCTGACACCTGTAACACACCTGAGCACACAAACACGCACGTTCCGGCACAAGCACATGCGCATTTACACACTTGTACTGAGTTTGGGGCCTGAATGGAAAGTCACCCCCGATAAGCAGAGTCTCAATGCCCTGTCGTTTCCATTTCCAAGGGTGTGGAGGGGGGTGGTGGGGACAGGAGGGTCTCGGTCCATGTGCCACCATCTGATGGGCCTCGGCTGGTCCCAGTGCCAGCAGGTCGCGCCTGGCTGGTCTTCCCGGCTCTACCCCAGTTATCGCATGGGGTGCTTTCTCCAGAGCTCACACGACCCGTGCCCGCTGCTCCCGGTGAGGATGTGCGGGCTGGGCATGGACACACGGGAGCGGAATGCAGACAAAGCTTCATCCTCAAGGGAAAGTGTGGGTTAAATCAAACGAGATTCTTGTGTAGGACAATATTGATTTCAAAGTGACAGATCAAATATAAACATTTCCATTCATGGTGACATTTATTTGAACATTTCATTTCAAATGTTGAAATGTTTCTTTCTTAATTAACATTTGCAGTTTTGCCATTTTCAATTGATTTCTTAAATTGTGTTCACTACATTTTTTGCATTGGCTTCCTCTTCCCTTTGGAACGAAAACAAACCTTGGACCACCAGCATTTCTTCCTGACACAGTCTGTTTTTCCAATTTAAGATATTTAGCAGTTTTATTTTTGAGTGGTTGATATCCTTTAACTTTTTGCTTTATTTCCCCCCTCCACCACTGTCCTGACCTCCTCACTGAGCTCGGTGTGAGTCCTGCGCAGGCGAGCCCCACACCTGTGCCTGTGCTGCAGCCCCGCTCGCTCTGCACCGCCGCGCTCCGAACACACTCCTGAACAGCGAGATAATCTGGCAGTGACATCCAGCACAGGAGTGCGCTGGGAACAAGCTTGGCTTGCTTAGACTGAGCTGGTGCACCCAGACAGGGCAGCTGGAGGCGGCTCTGCTGTCACAGTCACAAACCAGCAGCCTGGGAGCCCACGTGGCGGCCGGTGCTGCGTGGCGCCAGCAGCACCGCGCCTCCGGCACCTGACGGCACTGCGGAAAAGGACTTTTGTCTAACTCCCCATTTGCACTTGGGGCTCTGGGGTATCGCTTCCAGATCTTCATTCCCTGATGAGAAGGCAGTGCAGCTTCCAGGATGACTAAACAAGGCTCAGTGATACATTTTCTGTATTAAGTCATTGATTTTTTTTTATTCAGATACAAATCCAAAAAAGCCGGTTCTGGAATTTATATTCCCTCTGAATAGAAGATATTAACACATTTCTTCAATCCATCTAGTTCCCAAGGGAAGAGTTTTCCTCTTCGTTCAGTAGGAGCTGCAGGAGGGTCACTGAGCACCAACAACCTGGAAGCACGTTTTCTTGGACTGAGTGGATGAAAAAGGGCATTTAATCTATACCTCCGATGGGTCACATACACTTTACCCACTGGAGGAGGGCAGGCTATAGGATGCATAGCAATGCTTTGTGTTCAAAATTTACTTCAAAAAGAGTGAATACTACTTGGGTCTTTGGAAGAAAAAATGGTTCCCTTCCTAGCATCTGACTTCTCCGGATCATACATCACATCGCATCATGGTCTTGCACGATTATATATGTTCTAGTCCAGGGGCTTCAAACTGTGGGGACTGGGAGCCATAAGGGAGTCCCTGCACGGCTTCTCTGCGATCAGTGGGAGGTGAGGAAGAACAGTTGAGATACACCATCATGTCAGCTACATACGCGGAATTTCTATGGTACCTCCAGCTGAGCTAGAAATGTTTAGGGACTGCTGTCCTGAAAACAACTGGGAAAAATAGAAGAAGTATGACTGTTAATAAATTGTTCTGGTAATTCACGTGGCAGCACATTTTCTCCATAAGAACAGAAATGTTAATATGCATGTAGCAGCTTTAAAGTTTAAAGATGACTTTGTTTGCCATCGGCAGTTCAGACTCTCGGTTAAGTGAGGCCACTCGAGCTGTCCCGGCACTGTTCCCCAGTGAAGCTCAGTCAGTCTGGTGCCAGGGCCAAGCTGCCCCTGTGCCGGGCTGGCGGTCCCGGCCAAGTGCCGGCAGCGTCCAGCCCGGGAGCGGCTCTGCTTCTGCGGCCATGACGGTGAACACTTGGCCGCTTATCTGCTCAAATTATGCTGACCACCATGCAATTGTGGTGAATGAAACTCACACGATTCATCATCCACAACACCGCAAACCCTTTTCTGCCGGAGCTGCTGCGCGCTGGAGCAAGTACAGCTCAGCCCTTCAGATGAGCTAAAACCCCGAGTCTTTACGGGTGAACTCCATCCGTGTGACCCATTCCTGATGACTAGAGCAGCCAGTGTTCAGGTGTGGACAAATTCAATTGAAACAAACAAAAAAATCTGTCTTTTCTGCTCATCCAGGAAAGTGTTTATTTTGGATTTTTTACTGCAGAAAATAAATAGAAAGATTGGACATAAATTATTTTTTCAAACACTGTTGTGATGCTCTGTAAGATATTGACAGTTAAATATAGAATTGACAACGTTGGGGTCAATAGAACAAAGTCTATTTTATTTCAGCTTCTGAAGTATTGAATCCAGCCAGCTATGAAAGTGAGTAATTGCCCATGCCCTTATTTAACATATGAAGCGACAAAAGAAGATGAACTTTCTGACTAGGGAAATGGGTGTCCTCTTCACAATTTGCATTACCAAAAGCATCATCTAATCCATTTTTAACCCGATAGGAAGCACGCTAAACTCTGATGGCTTCAGGGTGAATTTCAAATATTAATGGCGTGCAGGAATAAAAGATAAAGATATCTCAGCTCTGAGGAACAGAGGTTCTGTGCGATGCACGAGAGTCAGCAATGCTCTAGTAATTCAGTGACATCTTGACATTGCTTGCTCTGCACTCATTTCTGCACTTCTATATCAGGCTTCCACAGGTCGGCATGAGAATTAGATGGCGGACAGATGAATTCAGATCATTTTGGTGTGTTGTTTGGGTTTTTTTAGCACTGACATAGACGCATTCAAAGGAAAGGTAAAAGATTCTTCGTTTTCACAAATATAGTATAGCAGACACCAGAGAGTGAAACCTGCTGGATTTTGGATGCCTATGAGTAAATGTGAGATGACAGTCTGGACCTTGCTAAACCTATATAGAACTGTAAACTAACTAGAAAAAAAAATATCACATTACTTATGGGCTTGATTTGAAGTTGATTTTGCTTCTGCTACTGGATTCACCTGCCCATTATATTTATAATTCCTTTTAAAGTGCATTTAAAGAACATTGTCCTGTGAAGGATAACGGCTGTCAGCACACCGCTCAAACCATGAAAGCTTGAACTAGTGGCTCATTCTGAGCCTTTGATACAAGGACTCCAGCAGTGCCCAAGATTCTGGTCAATACCTGAGTCTCCAGAACAGCACAAGGCTGAGGCTCTGTCCCTGGAAGCACCGACGGCTGATGCTGGAGACACCTCTGGAGGTCACCCTGGCCAACAGAACAGCACAAGGCTGAGGCTCTGTCCCTGGAAGCACCGACGGCTGATGCTGGAGACACCTCTGGAGGTCACCCTGGCCAACAGAACAGCACAAGGCTGAGGCTCTGTCCCTGGAAGCACCGACGGCTGATGCTGGAGACACCTCTGGAGGTCACCCTGGCCAACAGAACAGCACAAGGCTGAGGCTCTGTCCCTGGAAGCACCGACGGCTGATGCTGGAGACACCTCTGGAGGTCACCCTGGCCAACAGAACAGCACAAGGCTGAGGCTCTGTCCCTGGAAGCACCGACGGCTGATGCTGGAGGCACCTCTGGGGGGGATCCTGGCCACCCGCCTGCAGCACCTGCAGCACCTGCTGCCTGGGACCAGCTGCAGGTGGGGTTTGAATATCCTGTGGATGGAGACTCAGCAACTCGCTGTGCTACCTGCTCCAGTGTTTGATCACCCTCATAGTAAAAAAGCACTCAGGTATAGAAAAGGACACGGCAGAAGTCAGTCTGGCTGGTGAAAGCCCAGCTGGAGCTGGGTAAACTAGTTGAAAAAAAGTGTTTATGGGTCATCATCACAACACCAACCTGCTCTGCTGTTTTCTCTGAATACATACTGTACAAGGTATCCATTGGTACCAGTGGTAAAATTATACATACCGAATGGTGACTAAAGTTAAAAATATTTGTAGCTAAAAAGAATCTTCTCTTGTCATCTGATGTTAGCAAAACCTTCCCATGTTCTGTTCACAGATATTATTCAGCAGTTGTTTCCTTGCAAATGTGTGGCTTCATTTCACTCCAAACCACACGTGCCACTTAAATATGATTCTATTTTGTTTTAAAATTGAAACTTGTTGTATGTTGTGCCTATCGTGATCCAAAGTATGTGAAAAAAACTGCTGTACAGAGAAAGGGAAGCCAGTTCCATCCACAGGTTTCCATCCGCAGGCTCCCCAGATGGCCCATTATGCTGGATGGAGATGGACCCTGGCCCTGGCCCTGTCCTTGTCCCTGTCCTTGTCCCTGTCCCTGTCCCTGAGTGTCACTTTCCCGGCTCCCTGAGGGATCCCTGGATCTCACGTTCTGTAACTGGCATTTTTAGGAAGAGGCACTAGAGCAGTGGGACCCATTTTTCTCAATACTGGCTATTCCTCCATGCACTTACCTTCTACAATAAATATGTTCATCTTGTTCAATAAACTGAGCTTGTGCCTGCAGGTAGTAGAGGAATTTCTGGTAACCGAGACACTGAAATAATAGGAAACACCAAGAGAAGTGGAGAGAATATTGTTCAGTAAAGGTTGAAGATAATTGAAATATGTCAGTTGGCAGGAAAAATTAATATTACTCTCCTTTTGAGATCAAAGATTTCTCCAGTGCCTTTTCTCTTCTTCAAGGGAAAGAAGATCCTGTGGTCAGTGTTATTGTGGGCCAATTGAGAGCTGCTAAGCTCTCAGATGAAAAACATGGAGCACTTTTAAATTGCCGTTGGTGATGCTCAGGGTCGCTGTAGCGCAGCACAAAACCCGACTATTCAACAGCAGACACAGAGTGCTCCCCAGGATGGGCATCGCCCCTCACAAGCCCCCAGCTCAGCAAGCGCGCGGCTCGGGTTTTGTTTGTCACAGCAAAGGGTTCAAAGCTGGCTCTGCAGCTCCTTCTTGCTTCAGAGGCAGCCAAACAACCCCAGTTTCCAGTAATCGTGGATGATAACGCGGCAGTAAGGGTGAAAGAAACACTTTATTGAGACTAGTGTGGGTTTATATATTAAAAACACTGTCTCCTGTAGCAGACTGGAGTGAGCAGAGGTGATGCAGGCTGGATGCAGCTGCAGGAACTTGGTTCCTCTGACCATGGCTGGTGCATTGAGAGGTGACAAGTGACATGCAGTGTGGACCACGGGGTGAAAAGCAGTCTGCGGGCAGCTCTGCCTGGTGCCAGGCACCCAGCAGCAGGGAAACAGCATCTCCGTGTTCACAACGGATTTAGAGATGGCAGATTATGTGTCAAGTCTGAACTTGAGAAAAAATACAGAGAGTAGAACAAGGAAAAGCTACAGTACACAATAGCAGGATTACTGCAGGAACAGAGGAGCTTCTGCACAAAAACGAGCAGGTAGATTCTTTATTTCCCTCAGGGATATTTTTGTACCCAGACCTCATACTCATTTCACTGACAATGATAATAATTTGGATATTTACTGGCTTTAAGTCAATGTTGAGTGGAAATATTGACAAAAGCTGTAGGGTGGACATCACCCTCGAGCAGAGATGGAAGTTGCTAAATATATCATGACGCCTTGTAAAGTGTATAGAAGAGGAGGCAAACACCACGGACACGGTGCTGATGGGGGCTGAGCTGTAACGGGAACCTGAGACGATGAGGAGAGGGGATGGGGCAGCGAGTGCAGGACACGGGGGCAGGAGGGGCCGGGACGCGCAGAGCTGGGGGCGGGGACATCCCCGAAACGGCCGGCGTGGAAACCACAAACACTGATCAAAGCGGGAGAGAAAAACGTAAAACACTGCGTGGGAAAGAAAAGGCAACTGGGAACAAAAATAGTGGTGAAAGCCGTGTGGAAAGCCTGGTTTGTGCAATGATCGTGCAAAGAAGGGCGGTAGGTGCTCACAGCTGACATGGGAACAATCAGAACAAAGACGTCGCGGCTGAGGAGCACCGAGCCGAGGGCGCCTTCACAAGCACAGCCTAATGAGGCTGCCGCTTCAGCCTAAATAAGCCAAGGCTGAGAAAGGACATGATTGCCCTCTACAAGCACATCAAGGGGAAAACATCAGGGAGGATAAAAAGCCATTTATTCTAAAAATAACTTTGGGATAAGAAAAAATGATGATAAACCGGTCATGAATTAATATGTTCTTGAAAAGTACAGTGGTGTCGTTAGAAGAAAGTTCCTAAACATTAAAGCTTACAGATTCATGAACAGGCTTCCAAGTGCAGCAGTGGGTGCAGACGATATCCGCACTTTTAAGCTCAATGAGTTCATAAAGAGGAACAAACTGCAGCCATCCCAGGGCACAGGAGTTGGTAGCCCAGCGGTCCTTTCCAGCCCCGCCCGCCTTTGCTCCCGCGCACGGAAACATTTGCTGCCACTGACAAGAGGGTTTGATGTTTAAATTATGCTAATTTAATAAGCACCGAATGAGATGACATGACTGAGCTCAGCTGCAACTCCAGGAGGCGCAGCCCTGCCCGGACAGACCCCGCCTGCTGCTGCAGGTACAGCGCGGCTCTGCAGCCGGCGGCCGTGGGGCACACGCAGCACTTGTGGGGCAGGCAGAGCAGCCGTGGGGCAGGCAGAGGGGCTGTGGGGCAGGCAGGGGGGCTATGAGGCAGGCAGGGGGGCTATGAGGCAGGCAGAGGGGCTGTGGGGCAGACTGAGGGGCAGGCAGAGGGGCCATGGGGCAGGCAGAGGGGCCGTGGGGCAGGCAGAGGGGCAGGCAGAGGGGCTGAGGGGCAGGCAGAGGGGCCATGGGGCAGGCAGAGGGGCTGAGGGGCAGGCAGAGCAGCCGTGGGGCAGGCAGGGGGGCTATGAGGCAGGCAGAGGGGCCGTGGGGCAGGCAGAGGGTCTATGGGGCAGGCAAGCCTCTTGCTTGCTGCTGGAGGTGTTATCATCATTTAAAAGAATGAATCCTGTCTGCAGTTGGTGACTGAAGATGTGTAAATCCTTTTGGGTTTTGGTCAGTCTGACACAGATAAGGGTGTTGGGCAGAACACCCGACCATAAACTGCAGACACTGCTGACCTTGCAGCTTTAGACACAGCTTTAGACAATTAGTTGAGTTTTGCTTTAACACGTATCACGAGACTGTTGGATAAAGTGTTCTCTGGGTGAATGTTGCCCGTTATATGCTAAAAGGATTATGTAATGCAGTATGCAGATGTGTAACCAATTGGCTATTTAGGGTGCGAACGCAGTGATATGTTTTTGTATAGAATGGCATTCACTTTTCTTGCTGGCCTGCTGGCTTTATTGCAGCATCCAGACTTGGGCAACCCTACAATAAACGCCATATCTCTGTGAGATGATCTGGCCTTTTTGCAGTAGCAGGTGTGACACATAAGGGGAGTGTCACACAAGTTGTGCCACACAGATTTGCAGATCTCTGCCCCATTTGGAGCCGGCTGTGAGAGTTCAGAGGAGTCATTTACTTCATCACTGGTGGAATCTCTAAAATACCGTAATTGATGGCACCTGAGCAAGGGAAGCGCAACAGATGGCGACTGCATGGAAAACTCCGTGATTGGCTGAAAAGGTTTAACAATTGAAAACTCTTAATCCTTTCCTGGGTGATTTGTGTGAAGCATTGAAGTTTAAGAAATGTGAGATGCAAAGCTATGTACCTTTGCTGACCGCAGTAATGGAACAGAGTATTTAATACTCCTGCCTTAGGGAGAGGTGGGAAAGAGGTGAAATTCAAATCTAACAACTCTGAGTTTTGTAACTATTTTAAGAGTAAATTTCAAAGGGCTGTTAAATAGAGGCAGCCTCATCAAAATAAACCAGGCTATTAGTTTTTCTCTGTAATTGCTTTGCATATATTTAGCAACCCAAACCAAACCAGAACAAAAACAACAAAAAAAGGACCACAAACAACATCAGTCTCGCTCATCTTGCAGAGACTATAAACTCAACATAACTGGTTTTTCAATAACATTTCATATCTGGAAAGATCTTTGCCCAGATGGTCCCGCACAGTGTGACGGGGACCCCGTGAATGTACAGGAGGCCACAACTCCGCTCTCATCCATAACATCTCTTAGATTTACTCCAACTTTACATCTCCATTTGCCTAGTTTAAAGCAAGGCACTTTAATAAAAAATGGCTCACATGAAGTAATCTCAAATCTATTTTTCTTAGAGTATTTATTCTTGTTTTTCACCATTCCTGAAGTCCTGTAATCTGTGTGTGTAACAGACTGCAGGAGAACCAGCCCGCACTCATTTACAAATATATTAGACTTAAAAGGCAACAAAATGATCCATAAGTGCTGGAATATATTCCACCAAGAAAGGGTTGAGAAAATGGTACGTAGCTGAGGAAGGTGATCTGAATTATTAATCAAACTCTTTGCATAAGTGTTCTGTAGGGAGGAGCAGGAATCCCACCGTGTCTGCAGATCACGTACAGCGCTACAACAGTGATTCACAACATCATTATCCACATTTCGGTTTTCCGAGGTGAGTTCCTCTTGTCAGAGAAGCTGAGCTGACACGGTCAGAGCAGCACAGAAGATGGGGCAGGGGATGGGACAGGGGATGGGGACAGGATGGGTGCAGGGGATGGGACAGGGGATGGGGACAGGATGGGTGCAGGGGATGGGACAGGGGATGGGGACAGGGGATGGGACAGGGGATGGTGCAGGGCTGGGGACGGGATGGGTGCGGTAGGCAATTGCAGGCAATGGTGCCCATGGCAGGAGGCTCCCAGCGTGTGCCGGTGTGCAAGAGGTGCAGCTCTTCCCACACCCGAGCCGGCTCCACGCGGTGTCTGTTCCCTCGAGCCCGTCCTCCCCGGGGATGTCCCTCCAGTGCTCACACATATCGGGAGAGGGATTCACTGGGACCACGGTACTGGACAGGGGACAAGTAAAGCTCCTTGTAATGAAACGTAGGGGCTTTTTTCCCTCTGAATTGTTACTCTGGCTGCATCTATATCTTCTGCTGTTGAACTTTTTCAGAACTTAGCCCATCAGTGGGTATCTGAAAGCCTCTTGTATTTCCTGACAGGGCTGTGCTGCGGCAGCTTAACAGTATGTTGAAAATGAGCCATCCTGAGTGCTGAACAAAAGCTCTTTCCTCTGCCTGCTTCTCTGCCTTCTCCATGGATCTCACCTGTAATGAGGACACATTTCTTTAATCTGTGAGTCTTTTCGGGCACTGATTTCTGGGAGAGAGTAAATGATTGGAGAGCACTGTGAGGGAAACCTGAAGGCTGAGAAACTGAAATAATAAACGTATCTAGAGTTAACTTGCATAGAAGGTGCTTTCCGTGATGTGCAGCGGTGACATGCTTACAGCACGTACGTCAGGCCGGGGGTCGGAGGTTCAGATCTCCAGAGCACACGCTGATGCTGGCCAGAGCAGCACAAAGTCCCAGCGGGTTCAGTGTCCCCAGGGCTGGCTCAGAGCGACCCAGAGCCAGGCTGGGCAGGCTGGACCCAGCCGGGCTCCGGCTGAGACAGACCTGTCGGCTGAGCGGCTCCTCTGGCCCCCAAACCCAGCATTCCTCATCGGTTTTCTTGTGTGCTCAACACACACAGAGGGAAAAGTAACACATTATCTACACTATTTCTTAATCATTATATTTACACACCTTACAGATACGAGTGTTCTGAGAATGCTAATTATTTGCTGGGGGCTTTATCTTTGCCATCTAATGACTGTTGGGGAACCGGAGTGCAGCGCAGCTGATGTAACAGAGGAATGCTGGGAATCACTGGATGAAGAAATGCAATGGTTTTTCACTTTTACATATGTATAAATTGTAATTCCTCTGTATGCTCAATGGACAGGGTGCCACTATAGCGCTCTAAGATGGAGGGAGCCAGGAAGGTTGTGGGCTTACATCTCCCGGTAGTTTAAAACTCCTAGCACACCTTGCTTGCGATGCAATAGTCGTTTCAGAAATGAGGAGACGCTGCAGTGATTTCTGCCCAGGCTGCGCAGTGCGGCGCTCCTGAGATCGAGCCCTCTTGCACCAGCTCTCTGCCCCAAGCCCTGTCCCCACGTCAGCACAGGGGGGTGTTCCAAGGGGTCTGGGGGAGGACACACCATGGGTGCTGCTGGACCTGCCTCCAATCCCCCCCGAGCCTCTCTGGCCCGGCTGGAGATGAAACCCCACTCGTGCCCAATGGAGAATGGTTTAATGTTCACTGAAAAGCTTCAGGAAAAGAAACCTGGCCCAGGAGAACAGCCCGTCCCTGTGCCCCCAGACCCCTTACAGGAGCGCAGGCACCGTCTGCCCCACGATCCTTCATTTCTCAGCTGTGTCTGAGCTGCTTTCCTCCTTGGCCATGTTATCTGATTTATTGCTCATGCCCTGCAGCCTCTCAGGGAGGTTCAAACGCTCCTCTCCCACGTTCAAGGTGCTAATTCACAACCTGTCTGTCTGCAGAGGCAGCAGCCTGCAAAGCGAGGAGGAGACCACACAGAAATACCCATCACATTTCCTGATGGCAAGGGCTGTGAAACGCTGCTGTAATTGTCCTGCAGCAATATGCCACCAGCACGGCAGCGTCCGTCGCCGGTGACGAGCGGCAGGCTGGAAGCGCCCACAGCTCTGCCGTGATCCCAGCGTGGGGGACAGCTGCTGTGCAAACCCCGCCTGGGCTGCCCGGGTGCTCTGGTCAAAAGGGTCCCTCACAGCCTTGTGACAAAGTGCAGTGGGGCACAGAGCTCTGGAGCAGAGGTGGATCCTGGGGACACATGGGGAGAACGGTGTCAGTGGGGCTGGGAGTGAAACCGAGTTGAAATGAATGCCTGTGGACATCTGGATACAAACAGGTCTGTCTGCTAAACAGAGGTGCGGCAGAGAACCAGCGCAGGGTGGCCAGGTGCCCCTGTTCTCTATTTACATGTAAACATCTATTTCTTACACATTCCATCTTTCTTTACTTATTTTTTCCGGTAGGTCTAGGACCATAGCATGAGATATTTCAGATGAGGATCTGCTGATTGAGACAGAAGCTGCTGCAAGTGCCACCTGCTGAGCAGCCCTGGCTGCCAGCAGCAGTTCAGTGACCAGGCAGAGATGGCCAGGAGCAGGGATCAGGAGCAGGGATCAGGAGCGGGATCAGGAGCGGGATCAGGAGAAGGGATCAGGCAGGGGACAGGGTGTGGTAGGGTTTGCAAAGGTGTGGTAGGGTTTGCAAAGGTGTGGTAGGGTTTCAAAGGTGTGGTAGGGCTTATAAAAGTGTGGTAGGGGCTTGTAAAAGTGTGGTAGGAGCTTGTAAAAGTGTGGTAGGGCTTGCAAAGGTGCGGTAGGGCTTGCAAAGGTGTGGTAGGGGCTTGCAAAAGTGCGGTAGGTTTTGCAAAGGTGCGGTAGGGCCTTGTAAAATTGTGGTATGGGCTTGTAAAAGTGTGGTAGGGGCTTGTAAAAGTGTGGTAGAGGCTTGTAAAAGTGTGGTAGGGGCTTGTAAAAGTGTGGTAGAGGCCTGTAAAAGTGTGGTAGGGTTTGCAAATGTGTAGTAGGGTTTGCAAATGTGTGGTAGAGTTTGCAAAGGTGTGGTAGGGCTAGTAAAGGTGTGGTAGGGTTTGCAAAAGTGAGGTAGGGCTTGCAAAGGTGTGGTAGGGCTTGCAAAGGTGTGGTAGGGGCTTGTAAAAGTGTGGTGGAAACTTGTAAAAGTGTGGTAGGGCGTGCAAAGGTGCGGTAGAGCTTACAATAGTGTGGTAGGGGCTTGTAAAAGTGTGGTAGGGCTAGCAAAGCTGTGGTACAGTTTGAAAAGGTGTGGTAGGTTTTGCAAAGGTGTGGTAGGGCTTGCAAATGTGTGGTAGGGGCTTGTAAAAGTGTGGTAGGGCTTTTAAAGGTGTGGTAGGGGCTTGTAAAAGTGTGGTAGGGGCTTGTAAAAGTGTGGTAGGGTTTGCAAAGGTGTGGTAGGGTTTGCAAAGTTGTGGTAGGATTTGCAAAGTTGTGGTAGGGTTTGCAAAGGTGTGGTAGGGCTTCCAAAGGTATGGTAGGGGCTTGGAAAAGTGTGGTAGAGCATGCAAAGGTGCGGTAGGGCTTCTAAAATTGTGGTAGGGCTTGCCAGTGTGGTAGGTTTTCAAAGGTGTGGTAGGGCTTATAAAAGTGTGCTACGGGCTTACAAAAATGTGGTAGGGGCTTATAAAAGTGTGGTAGGGTTTGCAAATATGTGGTAGAGTTTGCAAAGGTGTGGTAGGGCTTGCAAGGTGTGGTAGGGCTTGCAAAGGTGTGGTAGGGCTTGTAAAGGTGTGATAGGGGCTTGTAAAAGTGTGGTAGGGTTAGCAAAGCTGTGGTAGGGTTAGCAAAGCTGTGGTAGGGCTAGGAAAGATGTGGTAGGGCTTGCAAAGGTGTGGTAGGGCTTGCAAAGGTGTGGTAGGGCTTGTAAAAGTGTGGTAGGGGCTTGTAAAAGTGTGGTAGAGGCTTGTAAAAGTGTAGTAGGGCTTGCAAAGGTGTGGTAGGTTTTGCAAAGGTATGGTAGGGGTTGAAAAGGTGTGGTAGGGGCTTGTAAATGTGTGGTAGGGCTTGTAAATGTGTGGAAGGGCTTGCAAAGGTGTGGTAGGACTTGGAAAGGTGTGGTAGGGCTTGAAAAGTTGTGGTAGGTTTTGCAAAGGTGTGGTAGGGCTTGCAAATATGTGTTAGGAACTTGTAAAAGTGTGGTAGGGCTTTTAAAGGTGTGGTAGGTTTTTCAAAGGTGTGGTAGGGCTTATAAAAGTGTGGTAGGGGCTTGCAAAGGTGTTGTAGGGGCTTGCAAAGGTGTTGTAGGGGCTTGCAAAGGTGTGGTAGGGGCTTGGAAAAGTGTGGTAGGAACTTGTAAAAGTGTGGTAGGGCTAGCAAAGCTGTGGTACGGTTTGCAAAGGTGTGGTAGGGGCTTGTAAAAGTGTGGTAGGGGCTTCTAAAAGTGTGGTAGGGCTAGCAAAGCTGTGGTACGGTTTGCAAAGGTGTGGTAGGTTTTGCAAAGGTGTGGTAGGGTTGGCAAAGGTGTGTAGGGTTTACTAAGGTGTGGTAGGGCTTGCAAAGGTGTGGTAGGGCTTGCAAAGGTGTGGTAGGGTTTGCAGAGGTGTGGTAGGTATTTGCAAAGGTGTGGTAGTGCTTGCAAAGTTGTGGTAGGGTTTGTAAATGTGTCGTAGGGCTTGTAAAAGTGTGGTAGGGCTTGCAAAGGTGTGGTAGACCATGCAAAGGTGTGGTAAGGGCTTGTAAAAGTGTGGTAGGGCTTGTAAAATGTGGTAGGGGCTTGTAAAAGTCTGGTAAAGCTTGCAAAGCTGTGGTAAGGTTTGCAAAGCTGTGGTAGGGCTTGCAAAGGTGTGGTAGGGGCTTGTAAAAGTGTGATAGGGTTTGCAAATGTGTGGTAGAGTTTGCAAAGGTGTGGTAGGGCTTGCAAAGGCGTGATAGGGCTTACAAAGGTGTGATAGGGCTTGCAAAGGTGTGGTAGGGCTTGTAAATTGTGGTAGGGCTTCCAAAGGTGTGGTAGGGGATTGTAAAAGAGTGGTAGGGTTTGCAAAGGTGTGGTAGGGGCTTGTAAAAGTGTGGTAGGGTTAGCAAAGGTGTGGTAGGGCTACGAAAGATTTGGTAGGGCTTGCAAAGGTGTGGTAGGGCTTGCAAAGGTGTGGTAGGGCTTGCAAAGGTGTGGTATTGGCTTGTGAAAGTGTGGTAGGGTTTGCAAATGTGTAGTAGGTTTGCAAAGGTGTGCTAGGGCCTTCAAAGCTTTAGTAGGGGTTTGTAAAAGTGTGGTAGTGGCTTGTAAAAGTGTGGTAGTGGCTTGTAAAAGTGTGGTAGGGGCTTGTAAAAGTGTGGTAAGGCTTTCAAAGGTGTGGTAGGTTTTGCAAAGGTGTGGTAGGTTTTGCGAAGGTGCGGTAGAGGCTTGTAATAGTGTGGTAGGGGCCTGGAAAAGTGTGGTAGGGCTTGCAAAGCTGTACTAGGGCTTGTAAAAGTGTGCTCAGGCTTGCAAAGGTGTGGTAGGGGCTTGCAAAGTTGTGGTAAGGGCTTGTAAAAATGTGGTAGGGGATTGTAAAAGTGTGGTAGGTTTTGCCAAGGTGTGGTAAGTCTTGCCAAGGTGTGGTAAGTCTTGCCAAGGTGTGGTAAGGCTTGCCAAGGTGTGGTAAGGCTTGCCAAGTTGTGGTAGGTTTTGCAAAGGTGTGGTAGGTTTTGCAAAGGTGTGGTAGGTTTTGCAAAGGTGTGGTAGTGGCTTGTAGAAGTGTGGTAGGGTTTACAAAGGTGTGGTAGTTCTTGCAAAGGTGTGGTAGTTCTTGCAAAGGTGTGGTAGTTCTTGCAAAGGTGTGGCAGGGCTTACAAATGTGTGGTAGGGGCATGAAAAAGTGTGGTAGGGGCTTGTAAATGTGTGGTAGTGCTTGCAAAGGCGTGGTAGGGGCTTGTAAAAGTGTGGTAGGGGTTTGCAAAGGTGTGGTACGGGCTTGTAAAAGTGTAGTAGGGTTTGCAAATGTAGTAGGGACTTGTAAAAGTGTGGTAGAGCTTGCAAAGATGTGGTAGGTTTTCCAAAGGTGCAGTGGGGTCTTGCAAAGCTGTGGTACGGCTTGCAGAGGTGTGGTAGGGGCTTGTAAAAGTGTGGTAGGGGCTTTTAAAAAAGTGGTAGTGTTTGCAAAGGTGTGGTAGAGTTTGCAAAGGTGTGGTAGGGGCTTGTAAAAGTGTGGTAGGGCTTGCAAAGGTGTGGTATGGAATGGTAAAAGTGAGGTAGGGTGTGCAAAGGTGTAGGTAGGGCTTGTAAAGGTGTGGTGGTGCTTGCAAAGGTGTTGTAGGGGCTTCTAAAAATGTTGTAGGGGCTTGCAAAGGTGTGGTAGGGGCTGGCAAAGGTGTGGTAGGGCTGGCAAAGGTGTGGTAGGGCTGGCAAAGGTGTGGTAGGGCTGGCAAAGGTGTGGTAGGGCTGGCAAAGGTGTGGTAGGATTTGAAAACGTGTGTTAGGTTTTTCAAAAGTTTGGTAGGCGCATGTAAAAGTGTGGTAGGGCTTGCAAAGGTGTGGTAGAGTTTGCAAAGGTGTGGTAGGGGCTTGTAAAAGTGTGGTAGGTTTTGCAAAGATGTCGTAGGTTTTGCAAAGGTGTGGTAGGGGCTTGTAAAAGTGTGGTACGGCTTGCAAAGTTGTGGTACAGGCTTGTGAAAGTGTGATAGGGTTTGGAAAGGTGTGGTAGGGCTTGTAAAAGTGTGGTGGGGCTTGCAAAGGTGTGGTAGGGCTTGCAAAGGTGTGGTAGGGCTTGCAAAGGTGTGGTAGGACTTGCAGAGGTGTGGTAAGGCTTGCAAAGGTGTGGTAGGTTCTGCAAAGGTGTGGAGGGTTTCGCAAAGGTGTGGTAGGGCTGCCAAAGGTGTGATAGTGCTGTCAAAGGTGTGGTAGGGGCTTGTAAAACTGTAGTAGGGCTTGCATAGTTTTGGTAGGGCTTGCAAAGGTGTCGTAGGGCTTGCAAAGGTGTGGTGGGGCTTGCAAAGATGTGGTAGGGCTTGCAAAGGCGTGGTAGGGTTTTCAAATGTGTGGTAGGGGGTTTTAAAAGTGTGGTAGGTGCTTGTAAAAAGGTGGTAGGGTTGCCAAAGGTGTGGTAGGGCTTGCAAAGGTGTGGTAGGGGCTTATAAAATTGTGGTAGGGGCTTGTAAAAGTGTGGTAGGGCTTGCAAAGGTGTGGTAGGGGCTGGTAAAAGTGAGGTAGGGTTTGCAAAGGTGTGGTACAGGCTTTTAAAAGTGTTGTAGGGTTTGCAAAGGTGTGGTAGGGTCTTCTAAAAATGTGGTGGGGCTTGCAAAGGTGTGGTAGGGCTTTCCTTTTCCTCTCATTGCCTGGAATTATATCTGAACGCAAGCATGCTCATGGCTTTTCAGATGCAGCTTAGGCCATGTGGCCACCGAGTAAATAGAGAGATAAAGGAACATCTAACTACTAGTTATTGCACTAACCGTGTGAATGAATCCAGCCTGCTGTGAGCTGAGCCTGCTCTGAGCCAGCGGCTGGACCCGCACCTCCAGAGCTCCATCCTGCCCAGTCTGTTCGAGTTTCCTGTGCACCCTTCTGGGTCACAGCAGGAGGACAGCGCCAGGCAGAGCTCACCTTTGCTGCTCAGGTAACTGGTGGATAATCACCCTCTGGCTTCCCCCTGCACCCTGCACATGGGGGGTGACCTGCCCCCCCCGGCCATGCACCTCCTGACACCCCTCCGCGAGCACCCCAGGCTGGCAGGGGTCTCTGTGCAGGATGGAGAACTGCACCGCACCCCAAACGTGGAGCTCTTGCTGTTTTCTTCCCCACAATCGGTAGTGTAGTATCTGCCCCAGCTCTGAATTCCCCTACAAGCAGGCTGGCTGCTCCAGAGAAGCTCTTCGGGTCTATTTTTAGCACAGCCCACACAGCCCATCAAGTATTAAAATGATGGGGTAAAATTAACACGTCAGCTACCTGCAGGTACCAGGCAAGCTGAGTGCAAGCTTTACTAACCCAGACCTCCCCTGGCTTTGAATTAAAACTGCAAGTGTCTGTGTTCAGTGACTGAGGTGGCAGCAGAGCTGAGCCTGCCGCTAGACCTGACCTCTGGTTTAACCTGACCCGCTGCAGTCTGGCTGAAGGGACATGCCAGAGGGACCAGTGCTACCAGCTCAGCACCTCCTGAGAGCCCGTTTGTGTCAGCGTGGCCTCGCTTGAGCAGACTGAGCTGTTTTCCAGCTCATTTGAGCCATAAACCTTGGAGCAGAAAGACGGGCAGCTTGTCTCGCTGTGGGGGGAGTCACAGGTGGCAAACAAAAGGAGAATGTTTCTCCCCCTCTGCTTCTGTGTTTTGCTCCCAGGATCACTTATCTCCAAAGAAAACGGTCCTGTTGAGTATATTCTGAAAATAAATTAACAGATATAAAGAATAAGAATGACACTGGCAATTCTTCTCAATGACATCAAAGGGTTTTGGTCTGGTTCGTGTGGCTGATTTTTGTTTTAAACTTATCATTAAAGAAAATAAATCCACATAAAATATGTGTTGGATTTGAAATTAAATATATCAGGACAAATATAAATATCAAATTTACAGAAGGAACAAATGTTTGATTAGGAACTGGATATGTAGAATTTGCATTTCAAATTCCTATTAAGTGGTTAAAAACGTATGCTGTTCATGGCCTGCGTCAAAGGCACTTACCCAAAGTTTCGGAGTTATATTTGAAAAATATGTGTCTTTTCCATGCAGACTTCTCATGGCAAAACCCCGGTGCAAGAATTACCTGTGAGAGCTGGAAAGTCATCAAAAGCCCTTATCTTGTGAAAAGAGGGCTCAGGACTCAGCGGGAAATTACAGAGCAGTTGGCCTCTCCTTAAACGAGCCGGCGCTAATGAGAGCCATGGGTGGGTGGAGAAGAGCTCTCTGCCAGCGTGTCCTCAGTGAAGAGCGTCTGTCCCAGCTCCAAAGAGTCCCCCAGGACGGACACCGAGAGCCGGGGCCACCGCGCTGTCCCAGAGCCAACACACTGTCTGTCCCAGAGCCACCACGCAGTCTGCCCAGAGCCATCACACTGTCCCAAAGCCATCACGCTGTCCCAGAGTCACCACGCTGTCCGTCCCAGAGCCACCACGCTGTCTGTCCCAAAGCCATCGCGCTGTCCCAGAGCCACCACACTGTCTGTCCCAGAGCCACCACGCTGTCCCAGAGCCACCACACTGTCTGTCCCATAGCCACCACACTGTCCCAAAGCCACCACACTGTCTGTCCCAAAGCCACCACGCTGTCCCAGAGCCACCACACTGTCTGTTCCATAGCCACCACACTGTCTGTCCCAGAGCCACCACACTGTCCCAAAGCCACCACACTGTCTGTCCCAAAGCCACCACGCTGTCCCAGAGCCACCACACTGTCTGTTCCATAGCCACCACACTGTCTGTCCCATAGCCACCACACTGTCCCAAAGCCACCACACTGTCTGTTCCATAGCCACCACACTGTCTGTCCCAGAGCCACCACGCAATCTGCCCAGAGCCATCACACTGTCCCAAAGCCACCATGTACCACATGAGGTACCATGGGACTGCAAAGATGGAGACCGCGGTATCTGGATTAACCCCATCACATTTTAAAAACATTTCTGCTCAGGCACAGAGAAGGGTGCAGCTAGAGAGTTGTCTCTATTGTAACCTTATGTTTTCCTTAGGGAAGATGCTTCTTAAATATTTTCAATTGCAGGGGTGATTTTCCTTTGGAAATGAATTATGGGAAGATATGCTCGCACACAATAAAATTTCCATCTCGGCTTACTAAAAAGAGCAAAAGCAACCACACTGAGACAAAAATACATCCCAAAGTAAAGAGTTAGAAGTGGTTTTGATTGGGATATATTGCATTATGCTCAGGTAGGATGAGGTAGAGGATTTAAAACAAAATAAGTCATCCTTTGTCTTGATACTGGTTTGTGACTGCTCAAGAAAAGGTAGGCCATTGAATCAAGCTTTTATAATGGTTTAGGAGATGCAGGAGTGCTATAGACACTTAAATGAATTAACCTGTAACTGTCCCCTCAAAAACTGCCTTCTAGTCTTAGGACTTCTGTTACAGGTCGCTCTTCACAGCCAGCTCACACACCCGCACAGAAAGCCAGCTCACCGAAACATCTCCTTCATGTGACAGGACTACTGCGACCTACAAATCACAAACGTGACCAAGAACCTTCTGCCTACAACGTGGACAACCAGCCCCCGACCCCTCTGGGGGCACAGAGCTGTGGCAGAGCACGGTCTCGCACCTCATGCAGACTGAGCTGTGCTGGGCAGATACATCTGCAGAGCACGATCTGTCCTCCCTGGCCACCTCTGCCAGGGCAGCTGCTGTGCCAACACACCCCAGCACTGCCGGCACCGCGCAGGGCAGGAGGAACCGCGGTGGGCGTCTGGAGCATCTTTCTGGTGAGGAGACACTGAGAGAGCTGGGGCTGTTCAGCTGGAGAAGAGAAGCTGAGAGGGATCTGATCAATGGATCAATATCTCAGGGTGGGTGTCAGGGGATGGACCAGACTCTGTTCAGTGGTGCTCAGCGCCAGGGTGGGGGGCAATGGGCACAGACTGAAACACAGGAGGCTCCATCTGAACATGAGGAGAAACTTGTTTGCTGGGAGGTGCCAGAGCCTGGCCCAGGCTGCCCAGAGCGGGTGTGGAGTCTCCTCTGGAGACATTCAAACCACCTGGATGTGATCCTGTGGTGAGCCTGCGTTAGCAGGTGAGTTGGACTGTGTGATCCCCAGAGGTCCCTTCAACCCCAGCTGTTCTGAGGCTGAGGTTGTAACCAGCAGCTCAGGAGCCACATGGGTGAGTCCCATCCCCGCGCTGTGCCAGACAGAGCCCGGCTGCTCCCCGCGGTGTGCTCCCCTTCTCCCTTCCTTCTGCTCCTGCCACTCACTGCCCGACTCCTGCTTGTTTGTTTGCAAATAAAACGCAGTACAAGGTTGCAAAAACACTCATTAGCTGCTGCGGTGCTACCCGAAGATATGTTGTTATGGGAAGGATTACCAGACAAAGAAAAAGAGCATCAATCTTCCTGGAGTGATACATCCACCCACATGAGCGGTTCAGACAGGGACCAGAAAGGTTGAAACGAGGAACAGTTGCTGAGTGCTGGTGTCCTCTGGGACACCGTGGGCTTGCCTTCCACCGGAGACACCTGACAGCGTGGAACCGGGACACCCAGCAGCGTGGAACCGGGACACCCACGCGGGGTCACACCTGCCGGGCTGATGGACACAGGTGACAAGGCCAGACAGAAATTCCCCATCCACCTTCTCTCCCCTGTGCTGCCAAAGGGTGAGAAGCCAGCCCGGAGCTCAGATCTGCTCAGGGTTGGATCACCAGGTGCAGCAGAGAGGCAGCAATTCAACCAGCACGCTGATCGGGGCTAATTGCAATTATGGAGCCAGGCTGCTGATTCTCTGCCGACGCTGCTCGTGAGTAACCTGTCCCAAAAGCTCACTGACCATTTCAGGTGCTCGGCAGCTGCTGTTTCCATGCCCTGCACTGGTCGATCTCACCCCTGTTGTCCTCAGGCTCAGCTTGGCTCCTCCTGCGGGACACAGGATGGATCTGGTGGATTTGGGCAGCTCTCCCCAAATAGAGAGTTTTCACGTGGCTGAGGTCAGGGGACAAAAGTCCCTGCGGGATTCTCTGGGATGGCTCACCTTGGTCCCCATGAATTAAGGGGACATAAGCACTGAGGTAATATTCCTGTGATATTACCAATATCTGGTGCTTTGAAGCAGCACTTAGGCAAGGAAGACTGTCAAGAGTATGACAAACACGATGAAGGAGTATGATGTATTACACTTCTTCTCACTTCAGCAGCACTGGACCAGGAGAAGAGTTCTTATTTTCAGGGTCAGCTCTCCAAGCTGCTCCCCTGAGCACGGCGCTGACCGTGGGGCGCGGAGCCGAGCTGGAGAGATGCGCTGGAGATAGCTGATCCTCCTGGAGGGTCTCACGGAAAAACCTCCGCTCGGCCACCCCTCACACGGAGCTACGCACTGATTGTGGCATCCAGTGGGGGAAACCAAAATAAGCCCTGGTTTTTCAAATGCAGAACAAAATGCACTCCCACATATCTGAAACCTCACAGAAACCCCAGCAAGAAAGTCGAGGCAAAGCCCAGACTATGACATGACACTCCAGCAGCTCATATTTTAACCCACGTCTGCCAGAATCTGAACAGACAGGGGCAAGAAGGTCGCAGAGGAGAGATCTGTCAGTCTTGCAGAAAGGGCTTCGCAGAGCCCAGCGGCCGGGAGCTGACGGTGCAGGAATTCATCTCGGAAATCAGATGCGGTTTCTTTAGGATTGCAGTGATAAAACGCAGAACAGTGTTCCCTGGGGTGATGGATCTGCCGCAGCATGCAGCTGGGACCGCCCCAAGGTCACTCATCACCAACACAGCCCTCCAAGGAGGAAACTCGCCCTCCCGTGCATCACCAAACGTGTGGGCATGCAGCAACACCCAGCCCCCTCCCTCGCTCCTGAGTCCAATGGTCCTTTACAAGTCATGTTAATCTTCAGTAAAAAATAAACAGTACTGAAGCACCTATTCGAGAGACTCCTGAGAAGTGGGTGAGGGGCTTGTTACATTATTTTTAACTAGTAGGCTGCAATTAATCGAAAGGTTTTGGGGTTTCCTTCTGGCAAAGAAAATCACACTTCTACCCAAAGTACTAGAATTATTAAAGGAGTTTTATGTAGTTGTAGAGTCACTCACTGAAACCCCTCAGGCTGGAAAGGATCCCAGGATGTCCAGGGCCTAATCCTGCTCCAAGTAAGATCGGTGTTGGATTTACATCAGGGCTCTGCCCACTTGGGTCTCAGAACCCTCCAAGAACAGAGCCTGTAGCTGTTGCAGGAGCCCTTTCTGGAGCCTCGTCGTGTGGAGCCCCTATCGGCATCAGACAGCAGCCATCTGACCTCTCTGCTCCATAAGTAAATTAAAGAACAGGTTGAATTACAAAGAAAACCTGTGTTAATAATACATGTGCTCTGGAATCACAATCAGGCTACTCAAAAATGGGACAGTTTTAGCACGAAAAATAGTGTGTCTCAAACATCTTAAGACAGCTCTAGATTTTAATGCCTGAAGCAAAATTCATTTCTTGAACAAAGAAGATATGACTCATTTTGCTTGACCTTATTCAGGGGATTTTAGACAGGGTTTTTTCTTGCCTGGTTGCACAGCCTCGTTTTTGTTTTACTTCGCATCCCTTTGCCTCTTTTTCTTTATTTCTCTTTCAGCACTATGGAAGGCTGAAAAAACAATCAAGGCAGGGAGAAACAATATTAAATATTAGGTAGCAGTGAAATTAGATCTCTCTATTAAATTCTATATCTAATCTAAATTATCCATATAAAGTTCTCATTCTCTTTGGAAATGGTTTTTCATTAATAATAATTACGCTGCATAGACACTGCAGCTCTTGATGCTTGAACAAACAGAAACACCAAGCACCATTGATTCTCATGACAAATAAATCCTCTCTTAGGGTCACAATCAAGTTTCCACAGACTGTTAGGTTTTGTTCCCGTTAATGTGTCCCCACACCCCCCGTTTCAGGCTGGGCTGTGAAGAGGTGCTGGGTGCCCTTGGAGCATGGGGATGCTCACAAGCCAATCTTCCTACAAATGAAACAACTAATGGAAACTAATGGAAATAGGCCCTAACATAATATTTTAATTTTATAATAAACTGTTAGATTTAAGATTGCCTGATTTCCATTACAAAAACATGTTGCACTATAGCTCAAACCTATTTGCACTGTTACTCAAGAGCTCTGGGTACTTCCTGACATCCTGAGAACACCATTTATTCGTAAAAGGTCTGAGGATTAATAGCCTTTCCTTCACCCAAAGGACTCAAAACTGGAGCGAGAGAGTCATAAAACTGAGCTGAGCTGTTGTTTTCATGATCCATTTCTCAACAGAATAAAATTGTTCATCAAACAGTGATATGTTTATCCTGATCATGGTGCTTCTTTCTCGGTGGTAAAGATGCAATTTGAGAGGTGAGAAAAACTAGAACTACAGGTATAACCAGGGTAAATTTTCATAATGTAAACCATTACAACAAACACAGCAACACCCTTGCAAACGGTCAAGATGGCTGTTAAGTGTATTCCACCTTTGTCTGTCAGCCAGTTCTGTTTCATTTCATCCTCTTTGGGAGGACACACATCTACACGGCAGATCTAAGTGGTGCTGACAGGGCTGGCAAGTCCATTACTCTTATTAGTTTCACTGACACTTTATCTTTCTCCAGCAAGAGCAAGCAATGGTACTTGTGTGGATACAAATTTTTACATACACCTTTATGCAAATAGGTAGGTCTGTACAGTTTGGGACCGCTTAATTATTTTTTTATAATTGTTTTGCCTCAGAAATATATATCTTCTATAATCTGCTGGTAAACTGAGTGCAGGGACCTGGCCAGGAGCAGCAGTTCTGTGCAGTTCCATCACATATGTGTTTATTCTTATTGGGAACCAATCCATGTTTTTCACCCTATAGCTGCAGTGACACCAGAGGTATCTTTGTCCCGAGTCCTGCACTCTCAGTTTGTCAAAGGTCCTTCAAGAGCCGCCATTTGGGTGCTGTGGCTGAGCGGTGCCCAGCTGCCACTGGGATGAACGGGGCAGAGACCTGTCGCCAGTGGGATAAACGGGGCAGAGACCTGTCACCACTGGGATGACCGGGGCAGAGACCTGTCACCACTGGGATGAACGGGGCAGAGACCTGTCACCACTGGGATGAACGGGGCAGAGACCTGTCGCCAGTGGGATGAACGGGGCAGGGGATGCCTCACAGCCAGAGCCTGCTGGTTCACAGCCCTGAAGGACGGAGCGATCACCATCAGGGTGAATGGGTCAAGAAGTGGGGTTTTCCCTGGGGAAAGGTTCAGGAGGGTGGACAAAGGGACCCAGGACCCCAGGAGCAGGGGAAGGTGAGAGCAGGAGCGGTCCCGAGCCCTGGTCACCACAGGGCTGCCAGTTCAGCGGCCGGCTGGGCACAGACAGGCGTTTCCTCACAGCCGGTTACAACCTGTGCTCCTCATTTCTTGGATCCCTTTGCTTAAAACAAACAAAGAAACAAATGAGAAGCAGTCTTTGACAGGTTAAAACACAGCATTCAGCAAGACCAGAAGATTTTCATTCCACCACAAAGCCCACAAGTGAAATCTCAGGAAAATCAAAGATCACTAAACCTCGCTCTTTTATTCCAGTGCAACGGCGCTTTCTGACAGCAGAGCAGTCTGGCCAAGCTTCTGCTCGGCTCCAGGAGGGGCGGCCGTGCAGAGAGAACAGACCACAGCGAGGCTGCCAGAGCTTTTCCTGCAATAACCAGCCGAGGAGCTTTTCCATCCATGGTGGTTTGCACGGGCGGAGGCAGGAGGGGAGGAAGGAGCGCGGCTTTCCCGGTGAGGAGCCCCCGAGCCCCTTGGCCAGGAGCAAACTCCTCTGGGCTTTGGCCACCCTACGGACCCTGAGAAGAGGTCGCGGTGACAGCTGTGACACGCTCAGCGCTGCGGCGTGAGTGGCACTCCGGTCACGGGGGTTCCTCGTCACCAGCCTGTCAGGTTTATGTAAAAACAGACAAGATAAAGCCTGACTCAGTTTCTGTCTGCCAGGAGCCCATGACCTGTGTGAAGTGACTCAGGGCACAGCGTATGCACACGGGAGGAGCGGGGGCACCCTGCTGGCACCCACCTTGCTGAGGCAGGGCCGTGTTGTGACAACAGTGCTGGGCACCAGCGGACCTGGCTGTGTGAAGGGGATCAGGGAGCACAAGCGTGAGAGAACCCTGCGGCCCCAGTGCCAGCAGGGGGGACCAGCGCCCACCCCTCCCGGGGGCGGCTGCGAGGGCAGCGAGCGTACCGAGGCTGGCCGAACGGCGTTCATTTTTCACCGGTGCCTGCACTTCCCTGAAAAGCCGGGCTTGTAGTAACACACCTTTATCACAACCTGTCACTTCTGGAGGGTGTTGGTTTTGGTGGAAATGAGTGTTTCCGTGGCCTGGCAGGAGATAAACCAGGTCGTCCTGCCTGATGAGGACTGAGCGCGCATCCCCTCTGCAGGTAACCCCTGTCCGCTAGACAAGGACAAGATAAATAGATCTCCAGTAATCCCGCAGCCAGATACAGCAGTAAACCTGCATGATTGATAACCCTTCAGCGGGGGAAAAAATAGCATAAATCCTCATCTGACAGCGTGCAGTCTGAGAATGGGACAATTCATTTCGGTGATGTATTTGCTTTTATGTTGCTTTATATCATTTGTGCTACGGAGCCCAAAGGCATCACTGAGACCTGGACTGGGCTGTGCACTTGGCCAAGCGCATCCCGAGAGCCGCTGGCGAAGCCCTGAGGCGCAGGGCAGAACTGCTCCCCGGCCGCGGCCAAGGGAAACTGAGGCCAGGACAGACGCGTGTGTCCAGGATCACCTGGAAGAGCCGCTGCTCCAGCGCGGTGCTCGCACACCGCCTGCGTCCTGCCTCTCTTGCAAGCCCCAAACAATTCAGCAGACGTGATTTATTTATTTTTGTTATTCAAATGAGAAATATTTGCAAGACAGTGATCTGAAAAAACAAGCGTAGTCGTCTTCCCCTGAAAGGTTCTGAATTAATTGTTCTTTTTTGTATAGTTGTTCCTGTTTTCTAACAAGCGTTTTGTGTCTTTGCAATCGAAGTTGTTACAGGCAATTCTGTGTCAAAACACTCAGGACATTTCCATGGACATAATTCATTAACCAAACACAAATCCTGCTTTGCTGTGTGAGCCGCTTCCTCAGACACTGCAGATTGGGAAAGGGAAGACGACATTAAAGCAAATCCCTGCCGCTCTTTTCAGACCAAATTCATAACCGCAGCCCATTTTCTCCCCCTAATTCCCACCAAGGTCCTGCAATGGAACAGAACTGGGTGGAAGCTTTGGGAAGCCAGGAAGCAGCACTGCGATAGAACAGCATCACTTATTATAACTGATTAACAGCATCACTTATTATCACTGATTTACTTATTATCACTGATTAACCGGTTGCTTGTTATTGCTGACACGTGGACTATTTTATTGAAACTTCAAAATCTTAAATGTAGTCATTACTTAATACAAATATTTTTATCAGAAAATGTTATGTTAGATTGCAATCTTGAATCTCTAATTCAGAACATGACATGAAATGGTTTTGGCTTTTATTTTCATTAATGAGCAAACTATATTGAATTCCAGTTCTGTGTTAACCACCTTTTTCCTACCGGAGACTTTTGCCTCATCTTCTAAACAGAAATGCCAATGACCTCCAGAGCTGTCATTGTGTCTGCAAGGGCAGCGCTGCGTCCTGCCTGACAGACGCTGGCCCCGAGCGGTGCTAAACCCGGGCGCCTCGCCCACCTCTGGTAAGTGACGGGGATCGTCCCGGGGGTGATTTACGTCCTTCCGGCTCTCCAAAGCATCTCGCTTGGTCCCAGAGCACCCGGGGAGCCTGGCGTCCCGGCTGGAAAGGACAAACACCCTTCTGGTGACACCCCTGTCAGGGCTACAGCCCGGCACCGCATCAGCTTCCTCTGAGCTCAGCTCGTCCTGGTCCGTGTGCTGACACGCCGAATATCACACCTGGTCAGAACTGCTCCTGATTGCACGGCAGCGGTGGTGCTGGGCCAGGACGAGGTACAGGGGGCAGAAGTGCAGGGAGGGTTTGCTGATCAGCACAGGGCTTTGGTTTGTGCTCCTGCTTTCACTGCCCGGGATCTGCTGGTTCATAACTAAAACCAGCACCAGTATATGGCTTATGAGGATAGGTGAAGCCTAATTTCACTTCTACATGGGAGGAGGACCTGTGGCTGGAGTTTTTTGTAATTAAATGGAAAAGAAAGGAAAACAAAGAGTTAGGCAGAAGCCCTAAAAAATAAAACAAAACAAAACAAAAAAACAACAAAAAATGCACAAACAAAATCAACAACAGCAACAAAAAAAACCAAACAAAACCCCCAACAAATAAAAATCAACCAACCAAACAAACAAGAACCCAGAAATAGGAATGGAAACAAGTTGGTATCAACTGCTGCCTTTCTCTCTGGAGCCGCTTCCGTCCAGATTTCCCTCCACAGCCGCGGCAGCCGAAGGTCGGAAACCGACGTGCAGCCAGCGGGCACGGACCAGAGCTGAGCAACAGCACCTACAGGAACCGAAAACGAGTTAACAGAGGGAAACGGACAGGAATTGTGAGAAAACCTTTTAGCTCCTTCAACTTATCCCTAATATCAGCTTTTTATATCACACCTTGCTAGCCAGAAAAAGATGTTTATCAGAGTGAGAAGGTTTAGCATTTAACATCTGGGCTTACAGTTGGTTTCAGCAACGTGAGTTTTATATTGAAACTCATCTGGAGATGTTAGTGTGTCGGGTATTAGAAATTACAGGGATTTTCCAAAGAGGCACAGGGATCTTTTGATGGAGAATTCAGAAATGCATCCTACTTTTCCAGAGCCTGTGTCGGTGCTCCCGTATCAGTGCCCCCGTGTCGGTGCCCCCGTGTTGGTGCCCCTGTGTCGGTGTCCCTGTGTCAGTGCCCCCGTGTCAGTGCCCCCGTGTCAGTGCCCCTGTGTCAGTGCCCCTGTGTCAGTCTCCCCATGTCGGTGCCCCTGTGTCGGTGTCCCTGTGTCAATGCCCCTGTGTCGGTGCCCCCATGTCAGTGCCCCCGTGTCAGTGTCCCCGCGTCAGTGCCCCCGTGTCAGTGCCCCTGTGTCAGTGCCCCTGTGTCGGTGCCCCTGTGTCAGTGTCCCCACGTCAGTGTCCCCGCGTCAGTGCCCCTGTGTCAGTGCCCCTGTGTCAGTGCTCCCGTGTCAGTCTCCCCATGTCGGTGTCCCTGTGTCAGTGCCCCTGTGTCGGTGCCCCCATGTCAGTGCCCCCGTGTCGGTGTCCCTGTGTCAGTGTCCCTGTGTCAGTGCCCCTGTGTCAGTGCCCCCGTGTCGGTGCCCCTGTGTCAGTGTCCCTGTGTCAGTGCCCCCGTGTCAGTGCCCCTGTGTCAGTGCCCCCATGTCAGTGCCCCCGTGTCAGTGTCCCTGTGTCAGTACCCCCATGTCGGTGCCCCTGTGTCGGTGCCCCCATGTCAGTGCCCCCGTGTCGGTGTCCCTGTGTCAGTGCTGTGTACGATGCAATCAGAACAACTTTGTCGTAGCTGTTTTGAGAGAACCCACAGCTGTGAGGAACTGTTCTATTCAGGAATTAATGACCTGAGGCTACAGGTGTTTCTTGCAGCAATAGGGGCAGCACCTCCTTTATCTGCTCTCTCAACGCATGAAGAAAAAGAGACTGGAGTAAGATTTCACTCTGGCAAGACAGACAGACATTCTAAACACAAACCCAGAGCCGCCGTGGTGATGTAGCGTCCGTGACGCTCCTGCAAGGGGAAGCTGTTATGCTTAGGAAAACACACCACAGCCAACAAGATTTATTCTCTTGATGATAAGCCAAATTAGTTTTGCTATTCTCTTCTTGGTTTGATTGACAGGGCAAATCTGTCATCTTTTCTTATGGCACCTAAACTGGAAGTCAGTTAAAACAAGGAGCAGGGAACTCTGTAAGGCTTTATCTGGCTTGACCTGGCACGTTCCCGCAGGGCAGGGACACGAGGGGACGGTCCGTGTCCTGGTCACCGCAGAGCACTGTCACTGTGGGCTGCAAGGGACAGACACCGCTGCAGGGCTCCTTCGCCTCCCGGGTGGAGTCCGACTGCTGCAGTTTGATAATCTGATCATTGATCGGTATAATTTGTGCATCTTAACATTTACTTGATTTAACAGAGCATTAGTGTTAACTAAAACAAGTCCATGGCTTCTATCCCAGTTCAAGAACTTGGCATGCAGGAGAAAGCGATTCTTCCTACCCAGATTCAGATATTTCTGTTATGATATAGAACGAGAATGAGTCAAATAAATCAAAGTTGCTCTCCCTTTTCTGTCAGTTTCCACAAAGAAAGGGATATTAACAAACAGACCAGTACTACGCTATCCTTACTGGAACTGAAAAGTGTTGCAGTACAATAGGAAACATGCTCTTTTCTGTCCTTTCTGCAGCCTCTAGAGCAAGTAGAAAATTACTCCTATTTCGAAAAACACTCAATATTTAAATTGTTAAGGCTAAATTCTATAACCTCTAGTCTGATCCAACTCTACATGAATCCAGATTTCCATTTCTATTCATTTAAAACAAAGCAGAGCAGCCACATAGTTATCATGCAGGCAGAAAGTCCCTTGGAAATTAAAGATTTGCCCAAGACACGTAGGGTTTTCTCCCAAAATTGTCTGCTGAGTTTTTGTTTGGTTTGGTTTGTTTGCCCGTTTTGTTCCTGCTTGCTTCATTGTTGCTTGGTTTGGGGTTTTTTTGGGGTTTGTTTTGTAAGTTTGGCAGCAAATCCCCTTCAGCAAGGGCTGCATTGCTTATGAGAACCTGCATTACTAGCTTCCCCAAGCAAAAGTGACTTTGCACGTTTGGTGAAGTTCGCATGACATACAGATAGATCATGGGTTTCATTTGTGTATACTGACTACTAAAAAACAATCAAATCTCCTTCAATCTTTTTCAGAAATGAAATAAAGACATAAGTGAAATAACGCCATTCAGAAATGCCATAAAGCATTTCTTGGCTGCAGCTGACAACCTATCAAAAGTAAAACTAAACAAAGCAAACCTTATTCAATTTCTTGTGAACCTTTTGTGTGTAAAAAACCTATTCTTCTGGTGTCCCAAAATGAAATTTTAAGCCTTCAAACAAGATGTCATGAAAATTGAAAGTGCATTCATTGTACTGAATAATCTCAGGAGTCACAGATAGGTACTAGGGTTTTTAATATTTGATTGTTATTTATAATACTGCAAAATTTTGACCAACCTCATCAGTGGTGACAAAACCCTATTTTGTGTACTCATCTCATTATAAACAAAACTGAGACAACGTTGCGTGTTGTGTGGGACAACTTCAGCAAATCTGTTTTTCTTTCTATAAACAAATCCGCTTTTCTTCAACGTTTAAGTCACCCAGATTTAACGTGGATCTTTTGATCTGACATTAAAAAGTACAGTGAAATTGAAGAAATGTCATTAGTTCATTATGACCGCTGGTGGCTTTCTCGATAGACAGATACCAGCCTCTCCACCCACCAGAGCTAAATGGAGTGAGAAAGAAAACGCTCCCACGCTGGTGCGATGGCAGAAGGAGCAGACGCCAAAAGCAGCGGCAGGAGAAGCGGACTGAGCAGCGTCCGCCCTGAGCTCCTCACCGCGGGAGCCCCGCATGGCGCCATCTCCAGGGGTTCAACACGCAGCTGTGCCCGCTCAGCAAAGGAAACATGCGTTGAGGTGAAAAAGGGTACAGAGACGCTGGTGAAATGTATAGAGCAGCATGAGGCAGCTGCTCCCATGCAGTCACAGTACGCTATAGAACCCTATACGGTGGGCTCTGGAGGCACAGCTCCCATACCTGCTCCGGCTGCTGGGCTACAAGGGAATGTCTTTATTACATATACATACACACAGGGCTGCATGATGAGAAATAGGTCTTGCCATCTGTTTAAATTAAATACAATGAAGTGGAAGAGTGTTTTTAAAAGAGAGTATGAAAATTGCACAAAGAAATTAATTTAAAGGATGAGCTACCCATGAAAATGACACAGATAGTGCCTGAGAATGTGATGTACTTACACCAAGGTATAATCCCATAACTGCTGATGGAACCTGGAGTTAATTAAACTCCACCTAGATCTATATTTTTGCACGCTAACTAAACCTATTGATTTGAACTTGCCATAAACGTAGCTTTCTGCAAATCATTTTTTCCTAATTAAACAATTCTTGTATTATGCAAGGGCATAAAGAATAAATTACTTGTAACTACTTCTGTTCCAAAGCTTAATCAATATCTGAGCTCAGCCATTTTATATCTCAGGTAATTTTTTCAATTAACTGTTCGGATCTCAGGAGCTGCTCATCTCAGACCACCGTTGTCTGCTTTCAAAACGACACTTGTCCATTCCGTTGCTGTGGTCTTTACATATCCAAATTGCTTAATACCAGAAAACAGCATGTTGCTCTGCTCAGGGACGCTCTCAGCGGCACCGTCCTCAAGGGCGCTTGCAGAGGGATGGATTCTCTGTTGCCCATGACCTAGAACTAACCCAACCAAATTTTCAGATCCCAGACAGAGACTGGAAGGTTGGTAAATAAAAAAGAATATTTAATTAATAACTGTGGCATGTTTGATCTTCATATTATCTCGGTTCAGTGAACGTGCTGCTTCTGAAGCCCTTTCAAAGGGAAGTGGTACCATTCCAGCATCGCTGCTCAGTCTGGTCAGACCAGGCTCCGCCACCCGGATGGATCAGATGCTTCACCCACCTTATCAAACCTGCTACATTTGATGCAAAACAAATTAGCCTTTATACAACATAGCTGCACCTCATTAGTTCTATCCCACGACAGTATCATCTTTGGAAAGCATCTTGCTCAGTGTTCTTGAATATGTAAAAAAAATTCCTACATAAGCAAAAATGTAGAAAACCATAAAGTTGTAGTTTAGTGTGAAAACACTTAGAAGCATCCTCAGTGGGAAAAAAATCTAGTGTATTTTAATCCCTACAAAGACACACTATTGTCTTAGAAATTTCAACTGCATTGATCTGAATTATCATAGTTAGCAAACTGGGCGTCACTCACATGCAATAGTGTAAATCAGTAATGTGTGCAATCCCGTATAACGTGTGATTAAACATCTTGTCCCAGATTTCGAAGAGCTGTTTTAGCAGCTTACCCAAGCCCGGGTGCAGTGCCCCGTTTCACCCCTACACGGGACAGCTCTGAGATGGGGACATGGAGTTTAGCTTGGAGAGAAGTAATGAATAATACAATATGCATATAACAATCAATGAAATCGAAGGTTCTGGGTGTCAGTGTTCCTTCACCAACAATATCTGGAGCCTGGACTACCGGCCAGGAGCAGGGGCTGGTAGCAGACGGGAGGTAAACCCCAGTTAATGACACCAGTGCCCCGGGCTGTCCCCTTCTCCAGCTGCCATGTTTCAGGCCGTTTCAAACACCAGCAAACACGATGAGATGGGAAAGCGGCAGCCGGCGTGCACCCAGCTGTGCGAAATTATCCAGCACCAGAGAGAGAGATTCAACCACAACTTCGTGATCATAGATCGAACTTGAAACCCGTGTACCAAACATTCCCCCTGGGCGCGAGGCAGCGCGGCCGCTCCCCAAAGCGTCTGTCACCCCTCGTCCTGTTGGTGCCTGATCCAGGTGCTGTGAGGCAGCCGTGCATGCAGAGCTCCTCATTACAGCACAATTTGGTGACACAAGGCCATTTAATGGGCTGAGAGTGGATATGTTAATAGAAGCCTGTCAAAAATTAAACGTACAACTCCCCAAACACATCAGCTTTGTTGAGATACGCTCTTGTCTTTATTTGTAGCTGGGAAGCACACTTCATTAGGCTGGGACTAAATCAGTGAATCTGAACGAAAGCCTTAGCTTTAAAAATAACATTTTCTAATAAATGCATTTTGAACTGGTTTTAACAGTTAATGTGGCAGATTCTGAATGTCATGTGATGGAAAGACCTAATGCCTATTAATTAGTACTACTATTACTATTTTTGTATTAAGTCTCCATGGTAATAACACTGCTCTGGAGGAACATTGGATTTGATTTTCATGTGAAGAGCTCAGAACACTGCAATGATATACTCAGCTCCTAACCAGGGTTACTGTACAACACAAGACATAGGTCTTGTCTCTTTTAATCAACTCCATGGCTTGGGAGAGGGTAATTTTTAGAAAAGCATCTACCCATAATTTAGGCAGTGCAAGCAGTGGAGTACCTGCTACATGCAATTACATCCCCGTACCAAGTTAAAACCTTATTTCTTGTGAGATTGTTTTCTAGACTTCAGAATTTCTAGTTTGAACTTCCAACAAAGAGATCTCATAATGTCCTTGCCTGATACATTAAGGAATCTTTTCTTAACAGGAACACCCATAAGTACACGGGCACTGGGACTGAGTCAGCTCTTGGCTGCCACTGGGATCAAATGTTTACACCGAATGGGGTTTTCTGTATACTATATTTTTCTTTTTCAGGCAGGTTTTTCCAGGACTCATTGAATTATTATTTTTGTTGTTCTCAGTGTTTTCTAGTTCTTACCTGAGCAAGCATTTTACTGTGAGAAGTCAATATGTTAGGAGGATCCTCTGGTGGGGGTTTGTAGGAGCAGGTTCTATGGTATACGTAGGCTTGGGAGGAGAAATAGTTTCCAGAAAACAGTGGGATAAAGAGAAGAATAGATGCTGAGAAGGAAGCATGTGGGTTTTTCCCAGGGACCGGTGTGTTTTAGAGACGAGCTGGCCTGGGGGACTCTGCGAACAGCCATGTAGAGGCCACCGGCAGTGCCAGCCTCTGCTCCCCAAACCCAGCGGGGATGGGCTCCAGCCGGGCAACTGGCCGTGGTGAATTCATGTGTGCGAACAGTTATCTACAGCTGTTCATAGGGTCAAGTTATTGCTGCTAATAACTACAGCTTAATGAATGAAAGGCTTTCTACAAGAAGGTCATTGTGACCTTTGGCTCCTGACACCATAGCTCTTATCAGGGGAAGGGGAAGTTACTCCCATTGCCCCACGGTGGGGTTCGCACCCTAGGGGTGGTTCTCAGCCCCACAGCCCCTGTGGCAGCGAACGCAGGAGGAGCCAGGGCTGCTCTTCACAGCCAGAACCATTCTCATTTTGTCCACCTCCGGGTAGCCAAGGAAACATTAATCTTCCTCAGCCCCAGTGTCTCTGTGGGAGCTCACATGCAGTTAGAATGAAATCCTTTCCTCATATAAATATTAGACATCTAAATCTGAGCCAGTTTTCCGGGCTCCCTTTGGAGTCCGTGGGGAGGAATGGGCAATTCATTCCCATTCATCTGATTTACCCACGGAACAACTGCCCTTCTGATGTTCTCATTTCTCTTCATTAGGTTTGAACAGAATCCAGGGTGACTTACCCTGATTTAAGAGCCTGGCTCTTGGCTGTCTAAGCCCAGACATGCCCAGACTGACTGGTCTCCACCGGCTGCTGAAATCCCGGCTTTGCAGGGCTCTGCTCCCAGCTCCCACGTCCTGCGACACGGGAGCCCGTGTCCCCAACGCCCCTTGATGTTCATTGTGCTGCACGATGGTTTCACCCCGCAGAACTAAGCCAGCTCTGCCACCCGCTCCCGTCATCCGCCACCCCCCTGTGCATGATAACCTCGTTACTGCATTCTTGGCAGAGATAATACGTTTCCTTTCACGTCAAGGTATTTCATAGCAAAGGTCCAAGAGCAAGAGTTACAAAGACTATGGATTATTCCGTGGTGGGTTCCTCATAAACAGAACATGGCAGGTATTCATGCTCCTGAGAGAAACTGTTACAGTGCTTCCACCCTGACTTAAAGAAACCTGACTGGATACAATAATAGAAAAGAGAAAACACAATTTGAAGGTTAATAAACTGTATCAATGGGGTACAGTGTGACAGGAACACTTAGTGTTGGAAAAGCTATCATTACTCTATGTTTGTTTTGATTCTTAATTCGTATTCATGACATTTCTTTTTATTTAATAGGGATGACTGTGGTATTACTGAGCAATATTGCTATGAAAACCATTACAAAGGAACGGAGCACAATGTGATCCTATAGAGAGAACTTGGTGAACAAGGGCGGGAGTCCTGGGTCTCCTCTGCCTTGTCTTCACTAGAAAAGGTTCAGAGAACAGCTGGAGAGGGTCAAGTTCAAAGAGGCCGTGCAGACCAGCTGGGTTATTGTCCATCGCACTTGTCACTCACGGGAGCTGGAATAACGGCGGTTGTCACTCGGGCTGCAGGATGGGGTTGGGTTATTGTCCATCGCACTTGTCACTCACGGGAGCTGGAATAACGGCGGTTGTCACTCGGGCTGCAGGACGGGGTCTCAGCAGCTCCTGCGTACGAGGGTTTGCCGCTTGTCCTGGAACAGGGGACTGCAGAGAAGACTCAGAATAAACTCTCTCTTCAGAGACCTGTGCCATAAAACCTTTGCATTGTGTAAGCTGATGGGGTTTTATGAGTATTTTGAAGTCCATTTCCCAGAAGCACTGCTAAGAAGTTAATCTCTCAGATTGGTTGGAGCATGTTATAAAAGGTATGTGGTTTATCAAAGGGAGAGAAGGACACAGCTGGCAGAGAAATGTGAGCTGCTAAAACGGCTCGTGCTGTCCACACTGGCACTTCTGCACCCACACCAGTCAGCTTGAAAATCATTTCTCTCTGCCTAGAACCACAAGAACTCGCTGGTTTGTGAAGGGCTGACAGGGGAAGGTGAGAGGGGTGTTCAGAATGAGGGCAAAAGGAGCCACGGTGGGGTTGATCTGTCTGAACCCACCATAGGCACCATCAGCAGACTCCGTCCCGGGCAAACGCAGCCGGGAGCATCGCCTCTTGTTTTCCCAGCACGCTTGCAGAAGAGCGGAATTTGTGAAGGCAAAACAGATTTTTGGTTAAAATAAATACATTCTTCAGCTTTGGCTATCATATCTGTTTCATGATGTATCTCATATGTTCATCTTGCAGAAAGTGGTTAGAGTTGCACAGGCTGCCAAGCATTGCCAATGTTTTAATAGGTGTATCTGGTGCCGCGGGTCCCGCGCGGTCAGCCCGTGGGTCACGCTGTGATGTGCATTAAGTGCTGAGTGGGGTCAGTCCGCACCCTCCACTGTGCTGGGAACCCTCTGCTGGAACAGAAAGCGCTACTGAAGGTTTGCCTTGCACTCCTCTACAAGCCACATGGGAAAGAACAACAAAAAAATAGGGAAAACATACAGAAATACATAGTTTAGAGTCATCAAAAATGTTTTGTTTGCTTCTAAACCCTTTTGTTAGGTGATCACAGGTTTTTTTTTAATCTTTGAAGATAGATATTGCTATGTTTCAAAATGAGATTATGTGTTGAAAAATATTAAAGGCATAACATAAATTCAGGTTAAAAATTCTGCAGTTTTTTGGCTGAAACTATTAATCAAATTGAATCTAATTTGCAGAAGATTGCAGTCAACCCCAAACTTAAATTTTTTGTTTAATTGAGACATCCTACCTTTCCTGGATTATTATTACTTGCTTTGCATTATAGGTTGAACTGATTCTCTTATTAGTTTTTTCAACCTGAAAATTATTATGGCAAAAGGCAATGATGGCACTAAAAGATTAAAAGACGAGCTCATTTATTTATTTTTAATGAGCAGACCTCATTTTTCCATCCGGAACTTTTTCAGATCATTTGCACACAATACGAGTGAATTCCTGTGACAGTAAAATAGAAAACAAACTTAAAATAATGACTCCTGGTTTGAAACCTTGACTAATGAGGTACAGCCCGGTTTAACAGCATTGTTCTAAAGGTTTGAAAACACGGAGTTAAAATTAAATCATTATCACAACATTAGCAGCAATGGTCACAGTTTCCAAAAACCCATTAAAATGGCTACTAAAAGGCCACGGTCACAGAGGATTGAACCCTTGAGTCATTAGAGAGCTCGCTCGGAGCCCACCAAGGGACGTCTGCTGGGGCGGCTGATTACCAGAGACGTTCTACCAATGGATACGGTGCCAAAAAGAGAATCACATCTTCTATAGACTCCCAATTACTGAAGAGACTCATCACAGATTATCTACAAGAAAGTGATTTACTGAGCTCTGCAGTGATTACAATCTCCATTGGAGCAAATACGATGCTTATTTTACACACAACCTCCGCAGAGCTTTGGGCAAATAATTAAAGCAAGTAATTTGTTATTCCTTGATTAATTCTGCCTGCTTTCTTTTTCTTCTCCTGGTGAAACGTCCTTAAGCCTATTGCTTTTTTTCTTCGGATGAATTTATTATTCAGATTTATGTGAAGAGTATTTGTACTTCAGGCTTCCTCCGGAGCACCCTCAGACCTCAGCGAGATCCCCACGATGTGCTCAGCTGCTACCGCCGGGGTACCGGGCACCCCCAGATGTGCTGGGGTACCGGGCACCCCCAGATGTGCTGAATGTGACAGCCACATACATGGGGGCTGTGGGGGGCCGAGTCACTTTTTGTATCCACCCCAAAACATTTTATTTTCTTGACATTATGAAAATATTTGTGGGCCTGAAAACATCCCTTGTTTTCAGAGACGACTTTGCCTCTCTCCGGGTTTCTCTTCTAAATACGTGTCCAGTGATAGTTCTGGATGTAGTGCTGCTACAGATTTAGGAGTTTCAGTGCCACAAACTTTAGCACTTGTAGTTTTTCTGAGTTATGATGAATAACAGGCTGTTGGTGGTAGAAGGCTTTAGAAAATGTGGGTTTTTATCAGGAACGGTTGTGCATCTCGTGAGCAGCCGTTATAAGGGTTATTAAATAGACCATTCTGGCAAGTTGTGTCATTTACATCAGGATTCTCCTGTAACAATTCCATATGCTCTTATAGCAAATTATCCCAGGGAATGTGGGAAAGAATTCAGCTTATTGTGAGAGGTAAAGAGATAAAGGGCTTGTATGTCCTGTAGATTGTGGTGCACTGTAGAAATATGTAAACTAACTTTAAGCAAGCAATTAAAACTAGAAGCAGTTCAGCTATGGCAGCCTGGGGTCTATCAGAAGCTCGTTTTTTTTGCTAGAAAGCAAGATAAAATAGCCTACAAAGAGCCTGCTTTCGCAGCGAGATTACACCCAGCATCTGAGCTGGCACATCTAAAAGTAGGCTGATTTTTCCTAGAGGATGCTGAAATCTGTTGTGCAGAGGACGTGGGAGAAGGAGTTTCTGATCCTGTTTTTCTTGGTTTTTAATGGCAAACTGTCTGCCAGAGGTGGGGATCAGAGCAAAGTATGTCAAAACAGCTCCCGGTACGAGTAACAGCCATTTAAATGAGGTTTGGATGCAACTGATCTCCTCCTGACAGCGTTTCCCAGCCAGCCTGCCTGCCTTTCATCAAGCCCTGGCTTTGACAGACACCTTGGGGTAGCCATGAACATCTAACAGCTTGTGGTCACATTAAATGGGGGCTGATCAAATCAAAGCTCGATGGCGGTGTACACCAGCTGCTGTCACACTTACCCCGGGTCCACTACCCCTTTGCAATGCATCACCTGGAAACCTGGGAAGCTGCAAAACTGTCCTGTTTAGAACTACTTTCTCAGAATATCATTAATTGCCCATAGTGGAAAAAACAGAGAGCAGAGAGCTCAGTCAGATAAACTGTCTGGGCCAGGTGGTTGGAGGCAGGTGGCATCACACAATGACGAGTAATTCAGCTCCCCGGATCTCTCCCGGCGTGCAGGGCACTCCAGCCCACACTCCTGCACGGCAGCGCACTCCTGGGCTCCCTTCGGGGCCCAATGAGCTGCTGCTGAGACAGAACTTGGCTCTGTTCCTGGGAAAATTATACATAAAGCACCACTCCTGATAAATAATACACATGAGGCCAGGATAGATTTGGGTCTTCAAAGTCTTCAAAGCCTTCATAGTCCTTCAAAGCTTCCAGATGCTCTCAGCTAAAAAGCACCAGCAGCAAAAGGCAAGTGCTGTGTAGTGTCCTGGGAGCCGTGCAGTGGTCAGGGACCCCGGGAGCAGGGACACCATCCACACCAGGGACACCATCCACACCGCCCTGCACCTGCTGGAACCCCGGGAGCAGGGACACCATCCACACCAGGGACACCATCCACACCAGGGACACCATCCACACTGCCCTGCACCTGCTGGAACCCCGGGAGCAGGGACACCATCCACACCAGGGACACCATCCACACCGCCCTGCACCTGCTGGACCCCGGGAGCAGGGACACCATCCACACCAGGGACACCATCCACACCGCCCTGCACCTGCTGGAACCCCGGGAGCAGGGACACCATCCACACCAGGGACACCATCCACACCGCCCTGCACCTGCTGGAACCCCGGGAGCAGGGACACCATCCACACCAGGGACACCATCCACACTGCCCTGCACCTGCTGGAACCCCGGGAGCAGGGACACCATCCACACCAGGGACACCATCCACACCAGGGACACCATCCACACTGCCCTGCACCTGCTGGAACCCCGGGAGCAGGGACACCATCCACACCAGGGACACCATCCACACTGCCCTGCACCTGCTGGAACCCCGGGAGCAGGGACACCATCCACACCAGGGACACCATCCACACCGCCCTGCACCTGCTGGAACCCCGGGAGCAGGGACACCATCCACACCAGGGACACCATCCACACTGCCCCACACCTGCTGGAACCCCGGGAGCAGGGACACCATCCACACCAGGGACACCATCCACACTGCCCTGCACCTGCTGGACCCCGGGAGCAGGGACACCATCCACACCAGGGACACCATCCACACTGCCCTGCACCTGCTGGAACCCCAGGAGCAGGGACACCATCCACACCAGGGACACCATCCACACTGCCCCGCACCTGCTGGAACCCCCCAGGTGGAAAATGTCTTTAGCGCTGGGTGCAGACATGGTCGATGTCAAGCCAGGACTTGGGACAATCCGAGCTGGAAACCACCCAGTTCCTTCAAACATCTCAACTGCTCCTCTGAAAGCACCAGTCCACACACTGATAGCGCCAGGATGAGGTGCAGCAAGGGAAAGGGCAACGCTGTTAAGAATCTGTGTGATAACTTTCTCTAATGAGCTGGGGGTTCTCAGACTTTTCTTTGTATTGTCCTCTTCCTTCTTTTTTTCCCCCGATCATTGTGCTTTAAGCTGCTGTGCAGCATCTTGAAAGCTGCTTCTCTCCCTGTAGACTTTAGAGCAATGGAAAAAACAGAGCTATATTGCCTGGATTACAAGAGAGCAACCTGGTAATTCACAGTGCCATGCCATCAGATCATGCAGGGTGTCTTGGCAGTGTCGGGATAAATGGATTATCAGGGCCTTTTCCTCCTATATTTGAAGGAAATGTGGAGGCATTAGTTTTGATTCCTCTTGTGTGACTGTTTCTGTGCTGACCTCTGGATCAGGCTCCCGGGAAAACTCTGCTCAGCTGCAGAAGAGTCGTAAAGAAGAATTCAGTTATTTCCTTAAGATGTCTTCACAGCTGCCTTCATACTTTTTGCTCCAATTGGGGGAGAAGGGTGATTGTATGGATTGTGTGCACACAGGCTGGGGTTTGGGCAGCTGTGTTGTTCCAACTGGTGTGGATGAACCAGTGCCCCAGCCTGGCAGAAGCATCAGCCAGTGGGTCTGGGCATAACAAGCTGGTGCTGAGCTCTCACGGGACCATCGTGACCGTGCTGCCATCTCTCACCTTGCTGGTCTATGGCCTTTGTCTTTTCTGTTCCCTGCTTGTTATAGGTCCCTGCACAGACCCCGGCGCTATGCCAAGCTTCATCCGGGCCAGTCCCACTTTGCACTAATTTCAGCAATTGTATTGCAGAGCACCCAAATTGCTATTTTACACTTCCAAACTGGGAGGTCACAGCTCAGCAGCCTGCAGGGTGTCGCAAAGACAAAGAAGCAGATTAACTGAGCCCAGCCCAGCTCATACCCCCTGTGGTGCTGGTCTTGGTGTGCAGCCGCAGGACCTGGACATCACCCGCAGCTCCGGGCTCCGGGGACACGCTGCGGTTTGCAGTCAGAGCAGGATCACGGTCAGAGCAGGGTCACGGTCAGAGCGGGGTTACAGTCAGAGCGGGGTTACAGTCAGAGCAGGGTCAGGGTCACGGTCAGAGCGGGGTTACAGTCAGAGCGGGGTTACAGTCAGAGCAGGGTCAGAGTCACGGTCAGAGCAGGGTTACAGTCAGAGCAGGGTCAGGGTCACGGTCAGAGCGGGGTTACAGTCAGAGCAGGGTTACAGTCAGAGCAGGGTCAGGGTCACGGTCAGAGCAGGGTCACGGTCAGAGCAGGGTCACGGTCAGAGCACTGTTATGGTCAGAGCAGGGTCAGGGTTATGGTCAGAGCAGGGTAAGGGTCATGGTCAGAGCAGGGTCAGGGTCAGGGTCAGAGCAGGGTCAGGGTCATGGTCAGAGCAGGGTCAGGGTCAGAGCAGGGTCATGGTCAGAGCAGGGTCATGGCCAGAGCAGGGTTAGGGTCATGGTCAGAGCAGGGTTAGGGTTAGGGTCAGAGCAGGGTCAGGGTCATGGTCAGAGCAGGGTCGGGGTCAGAGCAGGGTCATGGTCAGCAGCGCTGGTTGCTGTGCAAGGCTGTGGACAGGGAGCGACGCGCCTGTGGCAGATGCCACCAAGAGTTCACGGTCTGACCCTGCAGGCAGGTCCCGTGCAGACCCCTCTGTGACAGTGGTGACAGTGCTGACAGTGATCCCTTTGGAGCTACAGTGGGCCAAGTTCACCTTGCCTTTATTGTTACCTTGTAGAGGCAAAAGCACCAGCTGTGAAAAGCGTATGCTTTCTCAAAACATCTGATTGTTTAAGCATCCTGACAAAACGCCGTTCCTTACTCTGTGTCCTTCTGTGATACATCCAGCTCTGTCCAAGGACACCGGAGAAGCCGCCCGTTCTCCTTGGAAAAGGCTGCAGGGCCTGACAAAAGGCACTTGCACAGAGATGAAGGCCTAGTGAGAAAAAGTGTTCCTTTGGGATTTAAATGCTGGTACAATGATGAAAGAAACTCCTCCTGCTGGGCTACATGCTCATTTGTCTCCTTTGTGTTTTTTGAAGCAACTTAATAACAGTAATGTCCACTATTAAGCAAAAGGCAGTAAAGAGTACATTAACTTAAGCATTAAGTTTCTGAGAATTCTGCATTTTAAAATTTTTCTCTTTTGATTCATTTTTGTTGGAGCAGATTTTTTAAGCAGATATGTTATAAAAGATTCACGTTTTCATCCAGAACAATCACCCGTCTCTTGACACCTCCCGAGCAGAACAGCAAGGTGAAGAACTCACGCGACACTGGCCGGTGGCAAACCCAGCTGAGGCTCCGCCGTTTCCTTTCAAATGCAAAGCCTTTAAACATTTCAAGCAAAATACACAGGTACAATTATGCTGCACGAAGATTAACTGCAGAACTGCCATGTCACTTGTTCACCCCATTGCTCAGCTGTTGAGAGTGAAGCAAGAATTGGCACAGGGCAGTTCTGGGGAGTCCGTATAAAATCAGGGTGGCTGGCCAAGAGGGCCCTCCCGTAACAGCTGTACAAAAGGGCTGGCAGGAGTTGAGTTTCCAGTGTATCCTCCAAGCAGACTAATGAATAAATGAAACAGCGCGGTGGTCACTTTCTGGAGCAAACATAGATCCCGGTCTGGGTGCCTTAGCCGCGCTCTTTTAGTGTCAGCCGCTGATGCTGGGGTTGGATTCGCGGGTGGCGGCTGTATCGGCACAGCTCCGCGCGGCTGCGGGATCTCACTGCCCAGGACAACCGGCCCCTGCCCCCGCCGCGCTGGAGCCGCGGGAACCGCCACCGTGGAATCGGGGACAGGGCAACCAGGAGCGCTCGGTAATGATTCTTCTACTTAACACAGTATTGTTTTTCTCACTTTTGACTGTAAAACATCATCATAGGGCACCATGTTTGCGGCATTTTATGTGATACCAGATTCAGCACATTTTCTGAGTTAATAGTGTTTAGGTTTTGTTGTTGTTTTTTTCTATTAGAGGACTCAGTGATATTTTTTTTTCAAATTGCACAATAAAAACATTTTCGAGTTAAATTCAGGTCTGTGTCAGCTGACATTGAGCCCTCACTGGCATAAAATGGGTCAATCTCAATTGCCATGAATTATCTCCATTCTCCTGATTGTGTTTGTTCAGACCAGGTGCAGGTCTAGATTAAAACTGGCCTCAGTGTGATCAGAAATATAAAACTGACTGAACGTTTGAAGTCCAAGGAGACACATAACCCAGTCCAAAACCTCTTATGCCATCTGCAGAAATAAAACAGGTCAGAAGTTACTTATCATTAGAGGGGAAAAAAAGTTTTCAATATGAGTAGCTTGAGCGAGAAGTTTTTTCATTGTCTCCTGCTCAAAATGAAACTGAGATAATAATCTTGCCATTTGAATAACAGGAGAATCCCCCTGGGATCACACGATGCAAGAGACAGTGCTCATAGAATTTAGCCTCATTTATTCTTTCGCTAAAGGGAATTGGTGCAGGACACTCACCATGGAAGAAACGGGAAGATTGATGGTCATAGGTTGTGTGTTGAGACCTTCCCAGAACCAGGTCTCGAGAACACATCGTTTGAAGCCCTGAGTCGGCATAAAAATGATTTAGATTATCCATTCAACTCTCGTGTTAAAGGATGGATACTGAACCGTGATATTTTGAATGAAGAGAGGAAATAGTAAAACCCAGACAAAACTTGTGCTCACATTTTTGGTGAAATTCTGGGATAAGATTGATGTTTGCATACATTAGAGTTCTATCATTTCTTATATCCTTAGCGAGCTTAAATCTCGGCCACTGGAAGGCCCAGCAAATTAACCAGAAGTATTCGGAAAATGACCCTGTAACCGTCTCCCATAAATTCAGACTGGATATTCCACTGTTTGGCAACTATTAATAATCTTCTTGTTAACAATACATAGACGGAAGGAACAAACTGTGAATAATAATTCTGGTTTATGTTTATGAATACAGATATCAGTTCATTAAATAACACCTTTTCATAAGTGTTTTAAAAATATAATCTCTGACACAAGAAAATCGTATTGTCTCATACTACTGAATCACATTGGCACAGAAAATGTGAGATATGACATATTATATTTCATTATAACGGAGCATTATTCCTCACAATAAGTGATCATAGGTTGCAAGAATAAAATAATAACCCATTATGAGTCAGGCTAGAATTACTCTGTTATGCATAATGACCCTCCTGTTCCCCAGAGGGCTGATCCATGTCTGAGCTCTTTGTCAGGAGCTCCTCACTGCAGCTGCATCTATGCAGATCTGCCTTTATTGCATTTCTTACTGATGGAGTTCAATTAATAATCCCAAATTAGGTTTGGCTCCTGTCCTGATTTAGAGTCCTGGTGACCACTGCGGGAGGTTTGCCAATAAAGACAAGAAGACAAACTCTGTAAAGATGAGGATTGAAAAACCGCTTGCATTTGGGTTTGTATCACAGGCACACCTGGAGGTCACAGCCGCAGTGAGTGGCGGTTCTGCTGGCAGCTGGCACTGGCACGCGGTGCCACCGGAATATTCGCCTCGCCATCGTCCAGACACTGAGATTTTTCCTTCCATATAGAGTCATAGAATCTTTTGGGTTGGAAAAGCTCTTTAAGATCAACAAGTCCTACCATAAACCAACTCCGGCACTAACCCGTGTACCTGAGAACCTCATCACTGTGTCTGTTCAACCCTCCAGGGGTGGTGACTCCACCACTTGGGCTGAGAAGCTGAGCTATGGGCAGACTGAAGTGCTGATTCGCATTCCCTTACTTCAGAATCCCCACCAAAAGTAAACTTACTAACGTACTGGTCTCACTATTCGATGAAGGAGAGTAGTTCATCCCTACACTGGTCAGTGAATTGCTCTGAAGTGCCTGTTTCTGCCCTCTGACTATAGAGGGAGCCAATGTTTGTGTCTGGATTCAGCAAAATCAGTGCAGATAAGTAGTTTGAAGCAGCAGTTGTTGGAGCCCATATGTCCATACTATATAAACTGCATAAGCTTTACTTTGAACTCGACTTAGTGTGGCCTCCCTGGCTGAGAACGTGGGTCTGGGCTGTCTGAAGAACCAGTAATTTTTTCAGTCCTTTTTGCCCCATTAGGGGCTGGAATACATTTGGCTCTCCCCTAGAGTTTAATTCTGCTGCTTGAATCCTTACTTCATGCAAAATGACATTACTCTGCATCAAAAATGGGCACGATCAGGAGATTTGCTTAAAAGCCGTGCGAGTTCTCTGAACAGAACTGCTGCAGCACGTGCAGCCTGTGTCACCAGTTCAGACCCAGTTATCTAGCGGCTGCTTGTCTAAAGTTAATTGAGATAAATCCCAGCCTAGGTGAATGGTTTAAATTCACAAGGGATCTGTGGCAAAGCTGGAACTTAATAACCACAGATCTAGATCATAGTCCAGGTCCTGAGAGCATACATAACTGTATTAGGCTGATCATACCAAGTGACAGAAATCTCAAAGAATGAAAGACTTTGAGTTCAGTGTGATTTATATCGACCTCGGAGAAAGTTAATTATAGGGCTGATGGTAATAGCTTGAACTGCAGAGCACTGGGAGTTCATGAGTGGCAGGTGTAAGTAAAAGAAGTGGGAAATGTTGATAACGGCCTTTCCTCAGCTGATATATTCTTCAGCTGTTCAGCCACAGCCCTGGTGAGGGAGTGAGAGCTGGAAGAGGTTGCAGGGAAAGGAACGACCGTTCTCTGGTGAGTCTGGGCTGTGGGCACCCCCAGGGACACCGTGGGTCAGGACAGGGGTCCCTGCGCTGGAGTTACCCCGGAGCACGGCTCTGGTGGGAGATGGGCTGGCTCTGCCTATTGCTCCACCTTGGAACTCCCTTTGTCCCATTAATGTTTCCCCCAGCCAGTTTGCTCTCCTCTGCACACCTCGCTGTGTCTGTCTGTCTGGTACAGAATGTACTCGCACTTTGGCCGTTTTCTGGTTCTGCACCGACCTCCAGGCATTGGGACATCAATGCTGGATGCAGAATTTTATTTATTTATTTTTAATTAACTAATTGATTGAGCTCTTAAGTTTCATAGGAAGATAAAATCTGCTAAAGTAGGTTGAAGAGATTAGTGAAAAAAATGCATTTAATTCCAAAACATTTTATTTTAATATTATCAGAATGAAGTGTTTCAGACTTTGATATTTTAAAGTGCTTCGTCTCGATCTTTAATAAATCACTTTCTATGTAGAAATGGCACTTTCCCTATTAAAATTGACATACATTTACAAACAGAAGGGGGATTTATGGTTAAACAGAACCAATCTGAATGAAAATGAAGTGGAATTACAGCTTCAGAATTTTTCTTTTGTCACTATACTTTAGAAAACTTTGTTTTAATTTAACATAAATTTCCCCTCTCCTATTGTTATTTACTTTGGATGCACACAAAAGCCCATTATTCACCTCTATGGAGCCCGAGCCCCTCCAGGCTCAGAACGGGTCGTGACAAGGGCCGGGCTCCCAGCCGGTGCCGCTGGAGCCTCCTGGGGCTGCGGGTGCGACTGCAGATGCCTTTACTCGCTCATTATAACCGAGACCAGTGTCCACTGCTAAAACCCCTGGCTCGTAGCAGGAGAGTCTGAAGAGATGTTATTCTCCATCTTCGTTTATTTAGACCGCAATTTTTATTTGTACTACTAGTTCTATATTTGCCTGGAGGCAGAGGCAGCAGATGAGAAAAAATGACAGCGGTTTTAAAATCACCTACCAGCGTGTGGATATTTTAGCTCTGTTCTCACACCGGGAAGGGATGGAAAAGGTAGGGAATAAAATGATTCCAGTTAGATTGTGTATGTCCTGGAATGACCTTGCAGTTCGCACAAGACATTCAGACAAATGGTTAGTTGGCCTATATGATCTTATGTTTTAAAGGATTTCTTCCTCATTTCTAATATGAGCCAGGCTATAATAGGTGCTCAAGCTTTTATTTTAGCCACATATTAATCCCACTTTTCATTTATTTCTGGATGTTAAAAGGTAGGATTTGTTCCCTCAACCATTTAGAATATCTAAGTGACTTGACTTCCCCAGTTCCATGGGAACTTGTAGTGCATCTCTTGCTTTTCACATACACCTTATATCTGTTCTCTACAACAAAGGAGTTTCTGTTCTGTTCCAGTCATCTAATGATTTGGACACTTATCTCTGCCAGTATTTGCCTTCGCATTACGTACCTTCCTATGCCTGAGAACTAACTGTTCATTCACACTCTTCCCATCACCATGGAAACCTTGAAATAGGAGATAAAGTTTGATAATTCACCCAAACTGGTTGCGGTTTTGCATCGTGTGAATTTCTATGACCATAATGAGAACAACAAGGACAAAAATTCTGTTTGTGAAACCTGGGCACCTCTTCAGACATGGTCATGTTCGTAATACTGGAAATCAGGTCTGGTGGGCTCCAGACATGCCTCTGAAGAGCCTTCTCCTTCAGCAATGCAGTTCTTTCTCTCCTCAATACAATCATTTTTTCCCTTTTCCTTCACTTCCTGTGATACGAAGAGCTGTCGGCAGTTTCATGCACACACACGGTGGATGAATATGGCTCAGTTACTAAAGCAACCATGTATGCAAGTCAGAAACACAGGCACGTCCTCTCGTGACTATACTGCTAACTGTGGAACGACGTGCCAGCTCAGCTCAAAGCAGAGCTGTGGTGTGAGTGACGCCTTGCCAGCTGACCTGGGACTGCTTTGTTTTATCAGGCTTATAGTTTCATGTTCCCTTCGGAGCAGGAAAGCTGGATCCTGCTGGGGCAGGGCGGTGGGAAAAAGGATCAGAAGGAAAAAAGAAGGTGTTTTATTATTGTAAAGAGGGACTGGCCACAGAGGGATCAGCGCTGACCTTGCAGCTGCGTGAAGCTCACTTCTCAGCAGATAAATGTGAAGAGGCGGAGGGACAATAGGGATAATGTGAGGTGACCCTGGGCAGAAGGGCAGTAGCGAGGAGAAGCCGGGGATGAGCAGGAAGCAGCTCTGCCACCGCAGGGAAATCAAGCGAGGAACAGGGCTGGATTTCTGATGCCTGAGGCGGAAAATCCTCCGGTGCGAGGGATTTGCCTGGTACAGGTGGAGAGTTTGATCTGCAAGCCTTGTTTTGTTCAGTCGCCTCCTCTGGGGTTTCTGATCTCTCGGGTCTGACCGAGCCTTTTCTGAGTGTTTATCTGCTTTTTAAGACAATCTACTTGTAAGTCCATCCCTTGGAGTTTCTTCTTCAAACCCATCCTGTTTGGCCACGAGAGCCGTTCGCAGTGCCCAGGTGCTGCACCAGTGGTGCCCCCGTTCCCTGGGGTGACGCGATGGTGCGCTCTGGTTTGGGGACAGCTGTTGGGATTGCTGGAACCCTGGGTCTGGGTAAAACACGGTGCTTTTCCCACCCTTCTGCAATATCTTCTGCATACGGCTTCTGCAAGTTTGTATTTTTAGTCAGTGCAAAGCAACAAGAACTCCAAGATTCTGTGACACCTTTATAAATAATTAAAAGTGGTAAAGGAGGAGAGCGTTAATATGCCGAGAAAGTTTTGTAACAGTTCTGATGTATTTTCTCGACTTGCCCTACTATGTTAGAAAAGCTACTTTTGAACAGCAGATGGTCTCAGGCCAGGAAATTACTAACAGAGTGGAACAAGTTGAATTACAATCGGTTATTTCTTGCCAGGTTTCTAATCTCAGCCCTGCGAGGTGTTAAGTGCCCTCAGCTCCTGATGAAATGAGGGTTGATGGCATTCAGCACTCAGCTGGATTTGGTACTGCATACATAATATAATTTTTCTATTTCAGAAATGCAATTTCTGATAGAGGCTTTTGGACTGCACGTTAGAACTAAGAGCGCAGAGGCAGGTGCAGCTGAGGCAGATGCCTGTCGCACCCATCACGTAGAAATATTTTAAGCAGGTTATTTTCTTGCCTTAAATACAGACATAAGTACACTAAAATAGCATAAGCAACAAGAATGTACAGGCATTTTGTAACACAGCCAAGCATAGGTATATTAAAAGTATGTAAATGCCAGGGACAAAGAGATTTGTGGTATATTTGCACAAATGGATGTGTGCAAGTGATAAAAGCTGCGTGGTAAGAGCAAAGAGTAGACAGCAGAGAGGAGAGAGACCCTTTTAGAAAAGAACCCACGCACACGCGTGCACACGATGCCGCTCTGGGAGCTGCAAAGACTGTGACAATAGCAGGTTTAACCTGCCCATCTCCATTTGTAAGTCTTTCACTTGCTGTTCCATCATCCACGTGCATGTTCCTGTGGGGTTTTTGTGAGTTTTGGTTGGTTTGGTTTGTGTTGCTTTACTTTTCTGTTCGCTCTACGATAAAAACGGTGACCCCAGTAACCTGTGTCCAGGGTTTCACTGCCGTGTCAGCCACCTGCGCAAGGGTACTTTGGTAAGCAAAGAATTCTAGAGACAAGTTTGTGTGTTGTTCTTCCCTCATTAGTGAAATATATTCCAAACTCAAGATTTTAGGTGTTCTTATGAGAGGAAATCACAGCTACCCCTACAGGAGCCTCTTGCTGTTAAAGAGCTATTCCCATCTCTGACCTATCACAGACATGAACTTCCTGATACATGTAGAATTATCCCAACTTCTTGAATGAAACAAGTGTAAATTAGTTGAGTCTAAAGAGCAGAACTGGAGCTGATATTACTGGAGATACATCCTAGCAGCTAAAAATCCCCAACTCTGCTCTGCTGAGTTTCAGAATGAATTGTGTCAGCTTGGAACAAAGCATTTGCTCAATTTTCTTTCTCCTTTCCCCCTTTTGTGTTTATTTCATTGTTCAAGATGTCCAATGATGTCATATTGCAAGAGCAACTTCAAGCTCACTCCCTACTTTATTTCTTGTCTACTTTCAAATGTAGCTGAACTCTCCCCTTGACCCAAACCGGCGCTGTGTGAATCGAGCGGTTGTTGGTGTGATTTGCATTCAGCATCACTGGTGACCACGGGACAGTTACAGTGGGTTGGTGTTGGTTCAGGCAAATGCTGGGGACCGAACAGGTACCTCGGGCATCCCACCCTCAGCACCTTTCCGTCCCACGGCGGCAAGGTGTGCTGCTGTCAGGAGTGCTGCCAAAATTCACATCTTCCTCTGCCTTGTGCGCAACAGCTGCCAGTGGTGGATCCTTTAAAAAGAGGCATAGAAACACAGACAAAAAGTGGAACAGAAAGCTGAAAAAAAGACACCCCTTGGTGTGGCTTGGCAGAGAGAGGTGCCTGCTGCAGCTCTTGCCTATTTCAGGCTGAATTCTTCACGTGGTAATTGTGTTTGATTTGGCTGGGCACCACCCTGAGCGTAACTAGCAGCTGTTGTGGGGAGGCGCTGCTCGCCCTGCTAAGGTGCAGCGCTGATTGATCTCCCTGGCCCACTTTCGCCCATCTTCCCGCGGCTGGTGCTGACGGCTGCTGTCTGGAGACCCCGATGTGGGACCAGAGCTCCTATTTTAGGAAACAGGTTTGTCAGGGGATGTTACTGTTAATTGACATCCTATTTCTCATCCTCTCTCCTTTCGAAGGTTATAGAGAAGTGTGGGAAATTCACCTTCAGAATTGTGTAGGTTGGCTCATATTGGAGTGATAAGTTTCAGACCAGGTTTTTGGCCCTCTGTGACTAGGGGGCGATTTTCTTTTACTGAAGGGTCTGCCTGCCGCAGTGTCGTTGCTCATCTCCTCATGTTACATTGAGCAACCTGGAGGTTTGTAAAAATTGGGGATTTATCCTTCAGTTATACAAACAGAAAATAGTTTAGATTTCTTCTGGATGTCTTTATTTTGCTATATAGTTTCAGCCAATGCTCATAGGCCTGTTGGTCAGTACTAATCAGGTGATTTTTTTTTTTCACATTTTGGTCTGAGATATTTGTCTATTTTTTATCTAGAATATTTTTTCCCTATGTTAATTTTATTTAATGTTGGGGGAGAATTAATAATATCACCATCTCTATTATACTATGCTATATAAGAGGAATAATTTTAAATGGTGTTTTTTATCCTCAGTGTTATTATTCATATCTGAAAATTCATATTCAAACTTTGGTTTCTTTTGTTACTTGAATCAATCTTTGACTATTGGGAGAAATTGCAAGGAAGATAAAGGACCCATAGGAAACAACAGCTGGTGCCATCCCTGCTCTGTCTATGTGGCGCCTTTACGTGTGTTAAAATCGAGATAAATCTGTTGCCCTGTTTGTTAAGAAGCTTTTCGGGGGCTCTGGTAACCACATTCACGTGGGCATATTTGCAGTGCTGAATCACAGAAAAATGTATTAATAGGTTGGAAGTGGCCTCAGGAGTGTGTTGTCTCACCCTGTCATTCTAGATCAGGCAGTAGACCTGTGGCTAATTTCTCAATATACCAAGCTTTAAGAACCATGAAACTTCCAAAGCAGAAAGTAATGTTTTGAGTTGTTTTTTCCTCATCTTTTATCTCTACTTTATAATAAATCTCCAGGCTCCCAGAGCAACGCAACAAATTACTTAACTTTCAAAAACAGTCAGAAGAATATATTGTCTTTCATTAACTTTTTAAAGCTTACTGATTTTGTGGAATTGCTGCAGCAAATTGTATAATAAATGATGTATGAATGGAAAGATTCGTGCTCACCTAGAGCCCAGGGAGGAGGCGAGTGGCTCTGCAGCCCAGGCGGTGCCGTTCGCTGTGGTGCTGGACGGGACGCGGAGCAAGAGGAGCCCCGAGCTGCGGCTGCTCCTCCAGCAGATCCCTCAGCGCTGCCTGGAAACACTGAAACACAGCGGAGAGCCCTCGGTTGCTCATACACCTCAGTTAAACATATTTAGAGTTATGCATATTGTAGAGAGAAAAAGAATCACTCAGAAATAAGAATCCAGTGAGTAGTTAGAAGGTTTTATTTTTGGTCATGACAATGGGAAGAGTAACAGCACACAACCTGCACACAGTGGAAGATCTCCAGGTCAGGGAGGACTTCTCCCCCAGCCTGGGGACAGTGTGGGAGCTCCTGGGGACAGTGACAGAGCAGGTGCTGCCTGCAGGGTGATCTGTGGCTGTTCCCCTCTCCAGGGTGAGTGCGGGTGCAGAGCCCAGCTGGATGGGTCCCCCTCGCTCCTCTCACCCAGCATCTCGCAGGTCCTGGGGCAGCAGCTCTGCGTGCAGAGGGCAGAGCGGCTCGGTTACATCACCGCAGCAGCAGCAGCTCCTGCCTGCTTTAAATACCTTTTGTCTTGACCCAATGCAAACTTTAACTTCTTCTTCATCATCAACTATTTGCTCAACACTTGACCTCCCGTGTTTAAGAGTAATACAAATGGAGTGTATCCAAACCAAACAATCAAAGCGGTTCACTCCTGCGGGCCAAAGTCACCACCTTCTTCCAGTCACCCCTAGACACGATACGTTACTGCGTAGGGTCAGTAAACATCTTCTGCTGTTTGGAGTCATTCTCAGAGGGCAGCAGGGGAGAAGAATGACCCAGGGGTGTATACAGGTGTGACTTCTGGCTTTAGCACAGCAGGCGGTGATGAGGTGACGTGGCAAGTGCTCCAGGACACACAAAGCCCTGTCTGGATCTGACCAATGTCCTCGGTGAAGAGCTGCCTGGCAGAGCCGTCTCGGCTCAGAGGGGCTGGTTCATCTGCCTCTAATGAGTCATTTGTGTGTAGAAGACAAAAATGCTTAGATTTGCAAAAGTAGCCGTTTCTACTTGTCATTTTTAAAGCGTTCTCCACAGCAAGGTAAAGTTTTGCCAAAGGAATTCCCTTCCTTACTGTTTGAAGTTAATAAAACTCCAGTTTTCTTTTACTCTTCCTGCTGACTTGTTCTAATTCAAATGAGCTAAACTAATACATTCAACATGCTAAATTATGTGCTGCTATTTCTTTCTGTCAGTAATTGCAATGTATGGAGCAAGTGACTTGATAAATTGCCTTTCATAGGTTCCAGATCAATAAATATATATGTGTGTGTGAAAAATTTAAATTGAACTCATGAAGGAGGTCCAAATTAATTAGGTTTATATCAAAGGCCATGCTAATTTCTGCAGGCCTCGAGGGAGCAACCTCAGTGCTTTATTCAGCTTTATTCACTAACTGAAACATTTTCATTGAAAAAAAAACAGTTTCATCAAAATGAAATGATTTCCTGGTAATGTGCTGGTTTTGTTAATTTTTCAACACTATTCTGTTTCATTGAAACAAAGATGCATTGTTAACTTTACTTCAAAGTATATAATTTCTCAAGGACTTGTATTAATTTGATGCTATTTACTACTATATTTTATTATTTTGTTTGGAATGTCAAATGTCACATGTCAGAATGCTGTAATACCGGTCCCACAGGAAAGTGGAGCTTTTTGTACCTGCATAGTTGGTGATTAAACATAATACATTTCAGAATAAGGCTTAAAATAAGTTTTTGAACATTGGAATTGTCTGTCAAAAGGAAATCCCATACCCAAGCCTACAGTACTGACCAACACAACCTGGCCAGAGTTGTATGGAACACTGAAAATGTGAGTACCTATTACAAGTAGAGCAAGTAATGAGTCAACATTACACTTTATATCAACAAAGCTGTCGTTCATTTTTCCTTATGAAGGAAGAAGTTAATCTAAAGTGCAGAGTACCACAGCTGGTGTCAGAGAAAACGGCAGGTAAGTGCATTAGACGCAGTCCCGTAAGGTCCCTCTTCTTCTCGTTTCAGAGTTTCTGAGGCCACGGCAGCGTTCTGCAGCACGTGGCTGCGGGGTGGGTGGGAGCAGCACGTCTGTCCGTCTGCAGAGCCCAGCTCCAGGGTGAGGGCAGCACGTCTGTCCGTCTGCAGAGCCCAGCTCCAGGGTGAGGGCAGCACGTCTGTCCGTCTGCAGCGCCCAGCTCCAGGGTGAGGGCAGCACGTCTGTCCGTCTGCAGCGCCCAGCTCCAGGGTGAGGGCAGCACGTCTGTCCGTCTGCAGAGCCCAGCTCCAGCCAGCCCCTGCCTGACACCCTGCAGCTTTGGAACACAAACCGCCTTGTTTTGGAGGGGGGTGCAGTTAACCCTGAACATGAGCCGGTGCTATTCCTGCCCAGGAGCCTCAGCATCTCAGAGGAAAATCTGTTCTTACAACATCTCCGGGGAAAATCAGGTTCAGTGATGGAAGAGCCTCAGACCAGCCATAACCCTGGATCTGTGGGACATTGCCTGTTATGAATGGCTCCCAGCCATGGGGCTGTGTTCTGCGGGGCTCCAACCCCCAAAAGGAGAGGGGCCATGGCCAGGGGTGCAGAGACCCAGATGCTGGGAAAGGGATGCAGGGACTGGGGTGCAGAGACCCAGATGCAGGGACTGGGGTGCAGAGACCCAGATTCTGGGAAAGGGATGCAGAGACCCAGATGCTGAGACTGGGGTGCAGAGACTGGAGTGCAGAGACCCAGATGCTGAGACCAGGGTGCAGGGACCGGGGTGCTGCTCTCCGCAGAGCCTGCCAGACACACACCTCACGGAAACACTTCATATACAGAAATAGCAGTGAGGTTACGGTGCCAATTAGCTGTAGGTCAGGGGAGCAGCGCAGGAACACAAGGAGGGTCCCCAGGGCCCCAAGTGCCATGTCCTGCTGTCACAGGGACACGTGCCCTGTGGTCACAACCTGCCAGCAAGAACTGCAGCTCCCATCAGCACCCCACACTGTGCTCTCCCCTGCACGGTGCCACCTCGTGCGCTGTCACTCCAGGGATGCAGAATTAATGAACAGTTCCCGCTGTCCCCGCGGCCGGCACTGTCCCCGCAGCCAGCACTGTCCCCGCGGCCGGCACTGTCCCCGCGGCCGGCACTGTCCCCGCGGCCGGCACTGTCCCCTGCCACTTGCCCAGCCTTCCCCTTCACCTGCTCTTGCTGTTTCCCTTTCAGTGAGTTTCTTATTCAATTTACAACCTCTTATATTTTCTCCTCTAATAGATTATTTCCTGTGTGGTGCTTTATTAAATGTTTTATAAAAATTCAGGCAGATTAATCCTCTGAAGTTTCCTTGTCTAGAAAAAGCAGCTGCATTATCAAGGCTTTCCTTGATAATACTGTTAATCTGGAACTATGTATCTTCAGTAAGCCCAAACTGCATTTCATCACGGTCTCTTTTTGCACTCTCATGTTTTACTGTTTTCTTCAAGGTGTGTACCAAAGCCATCCATACTAGTGGGGTTATCATCATCCGGATTGCTTCCTCCCCTCGCCCCAACATGTTACTCAAGTGCTGTTCCATAAAGCAGGGAAGCTTTACGTAACATCACTTCAGATTTGCTAGATTTATTAAAAATCTTTGCCCATGGACTGCAATATGGTATTCCATTGCCTTCGGAGTCCTGGTGTATAGATCGTATCTTCCTCAGAAAAGGCCAAGGCAGCGCTTGCAGCGCAGAGGTGGGTACCAGTCCCAGGGAGGAACCAGCAGCCCCAGCTGGTGGGCTGGCCGGGGGAAAGGAGCATCCTCAGGATGGATTAATTGTTGCACTGGACTATTGGCTCCCATGGTGAAGTTCAAAGTCGTTGTTAAAGTCTAGACTAAGTGGCTTGCGTTCAGGGCAGTGCTGATCTTGAGCTGGATCTCATGTTTGCTGCTCGGTGTCTGACAGTACCTGCATCCTACCAGCTTAAATCCCCATTCCCTGGGATTCCACGTTCAAATGCCTGAAGTCACCACCTGGCTTTTCTTCTTAAAGCAAATTTGGGAAAGACCACATTGAAGTGCCTGAAGTCATCACCTGGCTTTTCTTCTTAAAGCAAATTTGGGAAAGACTTAGGTAGCAAAGAATATTTCATCTATTTTTTTAATTAGCTAAACCAGATTTGCGGTGTCACATTCTTAAGAAAATGTTCTGACACCTTCACAAATTCATGATGAGGTCACTACAGGTGTGGTGTTTTGGACACTGTAAAGAAAGCAGAGAAACAGAAAGGACTCAGCTTTGAGATTTTCTGCCTCCTACGCGCACGTGACGGTGCCGCCTGTTGTGCGCGGTGGTTGCCCGGCACAGCTCTGGTGGGGATGTGGTCTCGATTTGACATTAGCTTTGCTAGATCAGATTACTTGACTAGTTTTTTTCTATTGCAACAGGTACCTTAGCTATGAAATATGAGCCTACAAAAACACCTGCTGTTTTCTGGGTGAGAATGCAATGTAGCTGGTAAGGCTGGGTGGAATTTGTATGCCAGGCGTGTCCCGCTTGGGGCACAGGCTGCTGCGCTGCACCGGTGCCTTGCGAGCACATCAGTTTGGATACTCTGCACGCTGTGGGTGTTCCCCTGCAAACCTGGTCACGTACCGGGTATCGATCCCACCATGCTGGACTGAACCTGCATCCCAGCAGCGAGTCCAGGCCCGTGCTGGAAACTTCCCTGAGCAGGGGAATCGCGGCTGAGCAGAGCAAGGCTCTCCCGAGCAAACCGCTGCTGGGGCTGGGACGCCACCGGAGTCAGAGCTTGCCCCAGGCTGTCGTGATTAACAGTCCTGGCTGGAGTTTTATTCTATGCAGTATTTTTTTTTTTAATGATTTTATGACTTTGGCGACTGCTAAAGCTTGTGCCAATGAGTTCTGCAATCTAACTGTAGAATCACAGGAAACAGGACTGAAAGGGAACATCAAGAGGACATCTGGTCCATCACTTGCCCCAAGGCAAGAACAACTACATAATGTCATCCTTGACAGATGTTTGCCTAACATTTGGATGAAAAGATGTTCTCTTCTGTTTGTTTTTAACATGTTACCTGGTAAGTTGACTGAGGTTCCTTCTTTTTGTTTTACGAAAGTAATGACTAGCCGCCCCCACTCACTGCCTCTGTCATTTCTGACTTTACAGGCTGCTCTCATATTCTCAGAGTTTGATTTTCTTCCTTTCTGAGGCTGAGAAGTTCTAATCTATTTAGTCATTGCTCATACATATGCATAGATGTGAAAATACTGGTGCAGAGCACTTGTTTCCCCCATTCAGTAGCTGCTACTATCAGTGATGAAAGCCTACAGCTCTCTGGAAAATCATACTGAAATGCTTGTATCAATGATTTCAGTGCTGTAAAACCAAGAGATTTGGGAAATGTTACAAGCATAGACAAATAAATGCAGTCTAGAGGGCACATCCTATGTGTCTGGAGGGTATTTCTTGTTTGCGATGCATTAAATCCGCATCACTCTCTAAGTACGCTGCTTTCCTCCCCAATCCAGCGTCCGCAGCTGCAGCCGCTCAGCACCACGACGGCTTTGCCAAGCCAGCCTCAGCTTCCAGGAAAACTCCCCCAGGACTTTTCCATTTCCCGAAAGCCCCCAGAGCCCTTTTGTAATGATCATGTTGTGAAAAGGAAAGTGTTATTAAAATGAGAACATCCACATTGCTTTCCAAAGGGCATATTTAAGAAGATAACAGAAACGGCAATTAAAAAAACCCAACTTGTTCAGCTCAATCTGAGTAACAAAAGGGCTGGTTTGATCTCCTGGTTCCTCGAGTTCTGTGGCTGTGCTGCAAACGAGAACTGCCTGGAATAGGCTTGCACCGTACTGCCCAACGTTCATCAAGATCCTGTTAGGAACTATCATTAATCTTGGAAAACAGTTTGGAACCGACCCGCAGCCCAGGCTCTGGATCCTGGCTGGAAAACCGCCTGTGAGGAGGTGAGAAGAGCAGCGTTACTCTGTGCAACAAACCCACGCGGGCTCAGAAAGGACATTTGAAACACAGGACTTAGGAAGAATATCTTGGAAATTTTTTGTATAAAACTGTGAAAAGAACCCTTATGTGCAGCTCTCCCTTACAGCCGATTGGATGAAGTCATGTCAGTCTGATTTTGTACATTTTAGGTATTTTGTGGTTTATATTGCAAAATGAAGAAAACACCATGTTGCTTTTTATGTATGAGCCAGCCCAATCTCAGTCCTAATCTGTTTAATTTGAAGTGTAGTGTTGCTGGGGTTTTTATCCTTTTAAGTTACACAAAGAATACGAGTCTTGAAGAATCCAAACGGTCCCTCTTCCGTCGTCCCTTCTTGGCCAGGTCAGACTGGCCCTCGGTCAAAGACCGTGCCAGATTTGGAAGCATTGTTTCTTTCTTTTTTAGTATGATAATATTGAAAATTATCTATTTATGATAAATAGAATTGATACCTCCCAGTCACATAAAAACAGAGAGGAATAAGAGTGCACTAAATGTAGAGAAAACCACCGAAATTAGGAATGAAAAAGTCCTGTGCATCCAGATTTGTGTAAGAAACAAGGGAAGAATAATGAGAGTTAAAGGAGATAAATAGGGTCCTCAGCTGAGAAAGGCGCCTGTGTTGTGCTGTCGGCTGAAAACACGTTTAACTCTCAGTACAGTTCTAAGGCTCCTGACTCCAGGGTCTCCAGCAGTGGTAGCAATGGGCACTTTGTGGGTTTGCCCAGGGCACCGTTTACCAATACAAACAGTGCGAACAGGCACCTTTGAAGCCAATAATTTATCAGAAATCAAACAAAACCAAAGCATTTTTAGAGAGATTATGACCATATGTCCATGATAAATGTTGGCTGCTTTTGGGCACTGAACTGAGTGGTTTGGGCTGCATAAGCTGTGCCGTGGGAAGGCTGAACTACACCTGTCCAAGAAAGGACATTTTACTACCCAAGTGAGAACAAGACACAGTATTACCTGATTTTATATCTCTGAAATAAGAGAAATGAGTCTCAATTTCAAATAAAGAGTTCAGAGAAATGCATAATCTCGCAAGAATTTTCGGTATAAAGGGACGACTTTATTCCATATTCCAAATACCCGGAAATTTCATGAATGAGGCCAAAACCAGCACTTGAGCTCAGTTACTTTGATTTGTCATACAGTTAAGGAAATTGTTATTATTTCCAGTGGGACTGCTATTTCAGAAAATAACCAAAACTGATCCAAAACCCAAGCAATGAGACCTACTCTTCTTACATGGCTGAATAGCCAGGTGGATTTTTGTATTTTGGTAGTTTAACCTGTTTTTTTAATCTCCTTTTCCCAGCTATCAGTATGAGTTCAAGCTTAGGGCAAGGAATAACCACATGATACATAAATACATTCATGTAAGACCAGGGATGATCTAGTCTCTTACAGCACAAATATTTTCGTGCTCTATTTTTCCACGTCCACACCACTGAAACAGACCAGTGTACACAGGCAAGAAAGCAAATAAGAGCCTGTTTGGTATCTAAAACCAATATCATAAATCTTAACACGAAGAAAACAATTCTAATTTAATTATGCAAAAAAGGCTTCTAAGCTTAATAACAAATCATTATCTCAAGCAAATCTGAATTTGCTCAGACAATGTCAAAATATGAATATCTTCTCTTAGCAGGCAAAATGCAACCTGGGGAAATACAAAACGTGTCTGGTAAATTAACAATCTGTTAGTGGAAAATGCAGCAGGAGGAAGAAACCATGTAGTTAAAAAAGATATTTTTATGGATTAGTAACTACTGGTTTACCTTCTCGGCCCCTCTCATTCTTTCATGATCGCCTCTTCCTTCCTCCCCCCGCTCCTCTCCCAGCCCACTCAGCTTCTGGTGGGTTAATTTACTTCTGGAGGTTATTGTCCCATTGTTCCCATTTTACAGCCAGGACCTGGCGGAGCCGCCCGCCCGGAGCCCCCAGCGCTGTGCTGAGCCGGTGCTGGAGCCCCCAGCGCTGTGCTGAGCCGGTGCTGGAGCCCCCAGCGCTGTGCTGAGCCGGTGCTGGAGCGCGGGTCAGCACCGCCGGGGGGACCAAGGGCAGCGGGTGAGCCGTGTGTCACACGGAAATAGGAATAGAAAGGAGGATGAAAACTTAAAAATGCTGCAGGATGAGCAGAGCTTCACGCCATCAGAAGGAAATGTTTAGGCCATTATGATTTTATGCATTGCGTTAGTGATAAAATCCTAGAAGCACTGTAGACAAATTACTGCACAGAAATAAGTTTCTGTTAGTCACAGTTCACACTGGCAGGAACTATAAATATTTATTTTCCGCACCTGAGAAAAAGCACTAAGAATTCTCTATGCTAACAGGGTGGTGAAATGTTTTCCGATTCTTTCTCCTCGAGGAGCGCACTAAGAGCATTTCTCCTGAAGTGTTCGGGTCAGGAGGCAGCGCCGTGCGGGCCCTGGGGGGCTGGCTCGGCAGCGTCCCCGGAGCACCAGGGACGCTCCACAGCACGGACGGGTCAGCAGGCACAGAGCACAGAGTGAACCGAGCAACCACAAACCAGGGAAGCAGCCACACATCAGGTAAGACTGATGGCAAACAATTGTTGACACAGATGAGTATGTAGCCAAAACACAAGTCTGATGAACACCCATCGGGAGCCCAGTGTCACATAGCGAGGAGGCGGCTGCAGGAGCTGGCAGCGGAACAGGAGCCACGAGGGGAATGGGGCAGGAGAGACATCAGTATCGGCTGCCAACCCCTGCAATTCTTGTTCTGTGTCTTGCTGGAAGAGACGCTGGAGACCATGGTGTCTCCCTCGGACCGTAACTCGGGGCACAGGAGCCTCACCCAGCAGCTGTTCCGTCAAGCCATGTCTGCAAAGGAAATTCGGTCTTGATTTAAGACCAGAACAAATGTGACTGCAGGCCAGTTTATACCAGCTTCATGAGATCCAGCTCATCATGTCATGTCTTGCAGCAATGTGACCTTTTTGGAAACCATTTGTTCTCGGAGGTTAAAATGAATATATCTTCGTGTTCTTTGCCGGAGCAGCTCCTCAAAACTCCATTGAAAATCCCCATCAAGTTAGTGTCAAGCTTATCACTTACTAAAAAATTTCCTTCATAGAATTTCTCCAAGCAAGAAAGAAAACTGCTGTATTCAGAGACATCTAATTCATACAGCAAACAGTACTTGAAAGGACCTTGAACCGTTTTGGTCTAACCCAAAAGGAAGCAGCTTTTTTATTTTCTTCCATTAAAGCGAGGGGAAGAGGTGGTTGGGGTGAGGGATATATGACAAATAATTGTCAGCAGATATGGAGGATGTGCATTGAAATATATTTAGTATTAATGAGATACAACATAGATCTTCAAATCTGGTGGAAAGGAAATAAAACATTTCTTTGTACGCACCAAAGAAGGTTCTTGAACCCAGCTCTCACTCAGGGACATCCCGGAGATGAATATTCTTCCCGTTTCTCTCTCGTTTTATCTGCCAAACTGTGTTTCAGAGCAGGGAATGTAAGACAGGCAACAATGAATCAGAAATTTTACTGCTGAGATGCCATTTCCAATGGTCCAGATCCAAGAAATAGTGTGTTTAAAATGGTGATCAGTGCAGTTGGGCAATGGCATAGCTCCAGAGGAAAATGGAAATACAAGTAGTTAATTACTAGTTCTGCTCCCCATTCAAGTACAGGCAAATAGTCACTCAGTTAACCGTGATATTACTACAGTCAGTCCTCTTATAATAGCCCGGCTATGCCCTTGATCCTTTTAATTAATGGTGTATTTGCTCGCTAATTGTGCCCTAGACTGCAGTTAAATTCACAAGTAGAGTATTTCTATTTTAATCTTTCTTAGAGCCCTGTCAGGTTTGGAGTGTCAACCTCTTTTTTAAAATGAGTTCTGAAATCCCAGTGTTATGTTGCATGCCTATAACATGGGAGAACATAAAGGGTAATCTGTACCCATGGTGTCTGTTACACACATGCAGCAGCTCTGGTAGCTGGGAACCTCCCTGCCTATCTCCTTCACTTCTGAAGGTCTGTTCAAAACCTTTCTCTGGCATATTGTTACTCCGTTGTTTTCCTAACATTTTAGTTTTATGGATGGTTTAAAAGTCACATTTACTGTACACCAAAGAAAAGGAACCACGCAGAAGGCCGAGAGCTCCTGAGGTTCAGTGGATCTTTACTTTGATTTGGTCCAAGAGCTTCTGGAAATTTTCACCCTGGGCTAAGCACAGGAATGTTACTGCTGATGGGCTGACGGGTGTCTCCAGGGCTGGGACGTCTGGAAGTGCCCTACAGAGCTCGGGAGCGTGAGGCAGGGAAGAGCTGGAGAATGCATTATACCCGTACTGTGCACCTGTACTGTGTACCTGTCCCTGTACTGTGTACCTGTACTGTGTACCTGTACCTGCACTGTGTGTCTGCACCTGTACTGTATGCCTGTACTGTGTACCTGTACTGTGTACCTGTCCCTGTACTGTGTACCTGTACTGTGTACCTGTACCTGTACTGTGTGTCTGCACCTGTACTGTATGCCTGTACTGTGTACCTGTCTCTGAACTGTGCATCTGTACCTGTACTGTATGCCTGTACTGTGTACCTGTCCCTGTACCTTGCACCTGTTCCTGTACTGTGTCCCTGTACTGTGTGTCTGTTCCTGTACCGTGTGTCTGTCCCTGTAGCAGCCTCTGAGCCCCGCAGAGTCCTACTGCCTTGTGGAGCCCTGCTGAAATGCAGGGTAAACACTGAAAGGGATACGAGCACTGATAGACAGTTTTCAAAGGCTTTGCAAATGCCACTTCAGGAGTAAAGGGCAGCTGCTCTTGGTGCATTTGAAGGGCACGTCCTTGGTTTCTGGGTGCGCTCTGCAGAGGCGTTCTGCTGGCGCCTTCTCCCTGGGACAGCGTAACCACATCCACCCGAAGCAGCAGCATCCGCGAAGCTGGGACCGTGGTGGCTTCGTCTCCGCCCACGGCGCGGGGTGAGAGCTGGGACAGCAGCCAGGGCTCCTCTGCAGGCGATGGCTACGGACGCAGCGCGGCCGCTGTGCCGCCGCCGCTCCTCCCTGGCTAAAACAGACCTTTGGAATTCCTCCCTGCATTCAAGGTCATTGCCAGCGGTTTGTTTTGCCGTAGCCCTATTTTCCTCTGACTTCTGATTACAGCACCCAGGGGATGAACAAAGTATGTTCTCACTGCCAAACAAATGCTCGTCTTCATGTCTTTCAAGGACTCTTAAACTATTTTTATTGCATTACCACACTCAAGCGCTGTACCTGTTCTTCAACATCTGCTGCCAATGTTTGCGGTGCGCTGAAGAGAAGATGCATAAGGCTTATGAAAGATTAGCTCGTAGCGGGAATACAAATGATAGGAGCTTGATATTTATTAAGCTAATTATTAAATGGAACTGGTTCTTCCCTTAAGAATTTCATTTAATCTTCACAGCACAATTTCCTTCAGAAAACACAATGATCTTAATGAGTCAAATCTGAAGTCTTCTGTTCTTTTCAGGTGAGCAGGTTAATCTCCTATATAATTAGTTAATTGCAAAAACTTGAGCGATTGATAGCAAGTTGGAGGGAAATCAGTACACCACCTTGAATGTATCTCTTGAGGTAAATTGTGTAAGAAGAGGCTGGCACTGTATAGATTACAGAAATTTTGAAGCTCTTTGGCACAGAGGCACCCCAGAACAACCCCAAGCAAACAGTAAGCTTAAACTGACTTTAGTTTAGGTTGAAGAGCACGAAATGTCACTTTTTCTTTGTGCCGATAATGGCCGGAGGCAACAACAGCAGCAGTGTCCTCATTTGGATGCAGCGTTTTCAACAGTTATTTTAACAGGTCAGAAGTGCCAGATCAGAACAGAATTTAACTCATTTTAGTATTGCTGTTGCAGAAATTATTAATGTTGCAGTTCGGCATATGTACAGACAAGCCCACATCCTCCCAACAGCCCTGTGAAATATGCAGCATTTATCTGAGCTAACGAACCAAGGCTGACCATGGCACTGACCAGTGGCTCAAAGAAAGGAGGAGCTCCAGGACCCCCTGCACCCGTGACCCAGCTCCTAAAGGAGCCCCGGGCAGCCAGGACGAGCTGTCAGATGCTGTCAGGGGACTGCCCGGTGGGAAGGCAGAGAAGATGCTGGCACTTGGCTCCATGGAGGTCGACATCTTCATCCTCCCACCCCAGCCCCTGCCGTCACCCTGCAGCTCCACACTCCAGACCGGCCCTTCCGCGCTGGGTTCAGGGCCACCTGCTTAAACAAACCGCTGACCCGTGAGTGCAAACGCCACTGTGAGCACAAACCCCCAGTGATGTCCCCGCTCCTCAGAGACGTGGGAGCTGCGGGCGGGAGGCTGGGCAGGTCAGCACCTCACACGCTGCAGTGCTCACAGTGTGCGATATTCCTGCACGTGGTGTGTGATACTCCTGCATGTAGTGTGTTATTCCTGCATGCAGTGTGTGACATTCCTGCATGCAGTGTGCATTGGTCCTGCAAGCGGTGTGTGATATTCCTGAATGTGGTGTGATATTCCCATATGTAGTGTGCGACATTCCTGCATGCGGTGTGCATTATTCCTGCATGCAGTGTGTGATATTCCTGCATGCAGTGTGTGTTATTCCCGGATGCAGTGTGTGTTATTCCCGGATGCAGTGTGTGATATTCCTGCATGCAGTGTGTGACATTCCTGCATGCAGTGTGATATTCCTGGATGCAGTGTGTGTTATTCCTGGATGCAGTGTGTGATATTCCTGCATGCAGTGTGTGTTATTCTTGCATGTGGTGTGACATTCCCGGATGCAGCGTGTGTTATTCCCGGATGCAGTGTGTGTTATTCCTGCATGTAGTGCGATATTCCCAGATGTCGTGTGCATTATTCCTGCATGCAGTGTGATATTCCTGGATGCAGTGTGATATTCCCAGATGCAGTGTGTGTTATTCCCGGATGCAGTGTGTGATATTCCTGCATGCAGTGTGATATTCCTGCATGCAGCGTGTGTTATCCCTGCATGCAGTGTGATATTCCCGCATGCAGTGTGTGATATTCCTGCATGCAGTGTGATATTCCTGGATGCAGTGTGCAATATTCCTGGATGCAGTGTGATATTCCTGCATGCAGCGTGTGTTATTCCTGCATGCAGTGTGATATTCCCAGATGCCGTGTGCATTATTCCTGCATGCAGTGTGATATTCCTGGATGCAGTGTGATATTCCTGCATGCAGCGTGTGTTATTCCTGCATGCAGTGTGATATTCCCAGATGCCGTGTGCATTATTCCTGCATGCAGTGTGATATTCCTGGATGCAGTGTGATATTCCTGGATGCAGTGTGCAATATTCCCGCATGCAGTGTGATATTCCTGCATGCAGTGTGTGATATTCCTGCATGCAGTGTGTGATATTCCTGGATGCAGTGTGACATTCCTGGATGCAGTGTGCAGAAGCACTCTCACAGGTTGGGCTTTTAAACCCTCTTTCCAATGTAACTCCTATTGGCCCTGGAAGATACATTCTCCAGAGGTGATATGCGTAGCCCATAAGCACATACAATGAGTTTTCTTAATGGGCATGAATACCGGCATTGTAAATAGAGGCAGTTCAGCATTTACACATTTTTGCTGTAGCACTTTATTCCATACAAATATTCAAATGACAAGCAACGTTTCTAAATGTGCATTGATTTAATAATAAAAAAAACCTAATAACCTCCCATTGAGACATTTTCAGTGCCTGAAAAATAAAAGATATTACTGAGTGATTTGCGTAAACTCTTCACCCAATTAATGTAAGCAATCATTTCACGCTTTTTCTTTTTCAGCTTGGTATCAGGAAAAATCCAAATGGAAATTGTGCACCGGAGAATCTATCCCAGGACACAGGAGATACTTACGGAAACCTCAATAACTGTCATCAGCTTTAATGTAGGCAGGAACGTGATTAAAAACCTCCTACAGAATCACCCACCGAGGATCATCATCATGACTGTAGATAAACCCATACAGGCTTGTTCACTGACGAGAGAAGTTCACCACAATTGGCAGCAAAGGAGAAAATCTGCCCCATGGACGGTGTTGTCGTCTCTGCAGACAAGAACATCCACTCCTGTCCTGGCCACCTGGAGAGCGCCCTTATTTTTAACAGCAGCATTTGGCAGGACTCTGCCGAAACCGAAGTTCCACACGTCACCTGATTTGTTCCACTTACACACTTTAAGAAGGCGAATAAATGAAACAATGTGTAACAAAGGGTTTCAGTAATTCTTCCAAGTGTTTGCTTCAGAAGAAGAGAAGAAAAAGCAAATTCATCTTGCTAAGAACCAGCCCTTTCTCAAAGTGATGGTGCAAATGTAGAAGATGTTTATTTCTTTTGATGAGAAATCTCTCTTCTTCCTCGTGCTCAGGAAGGCACATTTGGGTTTTGTGTCCCATTTCCCCAGGGCTACGTTCAGCCGTGGGGGAGCACACACACAGCTCCCCACGAGGTAGAAGCTCATGCAAGACCAGAAGTTGCCCACTATTGAGCAGTAATTGTTTCAACAAAGTGCTGTTCAACCATGTTCAGTGGTCAAGCAGTGTTACTTTAATAAATTAAAGGTCCTCAGGGCCTGGCACAGAATTCTTGTTTGAATATGTTTAATTGCATTCCTAACTTTTTGCTGAAAATAATCTTTACATAGGATTCTCTCCAATTAAAAATTATGCAGAATGTGGCATTCAAACTGTTTGAAAATATCCTTTCTAATGTCGCTGAGTGGAAAGCCACGAAACTGAGAGCTTCACATAGGGACAGCTTCATTTTCCACCCTGTCTTCTGGAAAACAGTTTCCCAAAGTGATTCTGTGCATAGAGAAAAGAAAGAATGTTGGAGAAGAAATATGTGAAGTAAAAGCCCAGAAGTGTTTTTGCCAGGTCGTGGGGACTGCCTGAGATGGTTACCGAGTGCTGTGTGAAACGTGTCCTGTCTCCAGTAAGAACAGGCGGAAAACAGAAAAGGTTTCTGAACGACAACCGTAGCCATGACACAGAGAATAATGTAACTCAGATCAGCAGGTGTCTGTGATCCTCCTCCAGCAGCTCAGTGCGCTGGGCAATTCAAACTCCCTCCACCCTGCAGCCAGGCTGGACTGCGTGGATGGAGTCCCGGCCTCACAAGTTACTGATACGGGACTTCACAAACCGTGAGTTAACATTCTTTGCAGAGACAACTCTTACTGAAAAAAAAAAAGTGATTTGTGATTTCACCTCCCCTTGTCATGTCACGACTTAATTACTTAATATATCCATAGTATTTTAGGATAAAAATCTTGACACCACAGACCGCATCGCCATCTAAATTAAGCACAACCATGGAGGCAGCATTTGTACTTTTAATCCAGGAAGATGAAGATGAAGGATTTTCTCTTTCCAGATTCAGACTTCGACCACAGTCCCAACACGAAGAGTCGCCCGTCGCTGAAGCCCTGTCTCAATCTGGTTGCTCTCAGTACCAACACAGGTATCTCTATCTGCTTCTATGGGTGCACACAAACAGACATACAAACTTATTCTTTATGTGTAATCTGTTATAGATACCATAGTGAAATAACTCTGTTGCTTCCTGTATCTGCAAGATTATTTGCCCATCAGAAAGAGCATTTTTCACTGCACTGCCTTCCTCGATGCATACCAAACACATCCAAACCCACTATCTGCTGAACAGAGGAGACTGAGGAGCTCTTCATTGATTTTTTTTTTTTTAAATGCCAAACACTAAGTAAACTGCAGATTTCAGGAATTCCTCGGGAAGTCATCAAGAGTGTAGCTATGTACCATTGCAGCAGTGCCTAGAGGATCCAAATCCTCCAAGTGTATGTTACAAAACATCTCTGCACCCAGCTCCTGTGTCAGGGTTTGGGTGCACTGATGGACCTTGATTGCCTCATGAGCCTCACCTGGCCAGACACACCTGCTGCTCCTGGGCTGAGAGCTCCATTTAAACCCGGGTCTGGGCACCCAGCCCCTCCCTGAGCTGTGCTGTGGGTGTCCCTGCCTGCTGGGTGGGCTTTGGATCCATGTCACAGCCTTGGCTCTGGTCCTGTCTCCAGCTCCCTCTTCTGCTCCTGGCTGGACGCTGGGCGGGTTTTGTTCCTTGCTGCGCCAGCTGAGGTGCTGTCTGCTGATGGACAAGGTGAACTGGGTCAAGATCAAAAGTTGTCCATGTCTGCTTTTTGCTGCAAGACAACTCTGAGGAGTTTTCTATGTTTCAGTGATGGAAAACTGAAAATGGTAAGTTTGAACATTAATTTTGCTAAGGAGAACTTTCCATGGTGGCCACTTTAACTGCTGTAGTCAGTTATCCTGAGAGAACAAACCCATTGCTCACTCGGAGCCTGAACTGTCAGGGAGGATTTCAATCTCTTCAGTCCTTCAACGTGCAGCACTGGAGACAAGGCGGGGGTAGAGCGCCCCGCGCCCCCGGCCAGGATCAGCTCCGGCTGGGTGGTTCCTGGGGCAGAGCTGGTTCTTGCCCTGGTGATGGGAGCTGTGAAGAGCCCGCAGGCAGCCGGCTCCCGCAGCACTGCTTGGCCCAGCCTTACCAAGTGTCTCTGCATGTTTATTGCCTGAGTTTACCTTTGTTATGCTTGCCCTATCCATGATGAACACAGAAAACTGATTATTTATTATTTCTCCTCCAAGGTAAGATTTTGCAGTTTGAGTGGGCTTTTGTGTTGTCTCACGGACTGTTTGACTCACCTCTTCCTCGAAGTACAGCACCAAAATCTGATCACAAGGTGCCAGCTGATACCTTCCCAGCACCCACCAGAGTGGAGGATTTGTTGTGCTTTGTGCATCTCACAGGTAACCCTCCTCATCAGAGACCATTTTTCCCCACTGCACATAGTTGATGCAGTCTGTTCCAGTGATCCAGCCCTTTCCTGTGTCATATTTAAATGTAGGTTGCTCCTGCTACATATCACGCTTGCAGCATCTATCAGCTGGCAGCTTCCTACCTTTCCAGTCCACCTCGTACGGCAAACCCACTCCTAGCTTGGGCTGCTCTCCCATGTATCTGCAGTCTATATCATGTTGATGCAGTGATCTCTAAGACATGTCTCCAGGCTGTTGAAGTACTGGGTTTGGCCAACCTGTGCAGATGCACCCCTTCTTCTTGGTAAGAAATAGTAACAACCATTCTGGAAGTATGATTTCCAAGCAGGGTCGCACTTGTCATATATTACTATTATTTTTAAAGTATACTGTACACCTCTAAAGAAATCGTGATGATTTATTTTAGACCATGCTTCTCTCCTTTGCCCAGGAGAGTTCCATGTGAGCTGTTTTGACTGCTGTGAGCTTTTGAAACTGTATCAGCTGGCTCTTCATTAGAAATCATGAGGTCGTTACTGTCTTATGGTGAAAAAGGTAGACCGGTTTGATGCGATTCATTAAAACCAAGCTGTTTCCAGTTTATCATGCTGACTTCCTTCACGGTTTTTCTGTGAAGTAAAACTAATTTCCCTGATTTTTACCTCCTGGTTGTTTCTCTGGCTGAAGACCTGTATAACATTGACCCTTCCCTCGTCTTCTAGTACTTTGCACCTCCACTAATTATGAACTATAATCACTAATAATTCTGAGATTTCTCCACTTTTTTTATAGTTCTTGTCCATTGTTCCCTTTATTTTTAAAAGGAGCAGAGATGTGCTGATTCCTTTGTTCTGTTAATTGTATTAGCCACCTGACCAGTGATTTTTGTTGTTACTGATTCATTTACTGGTTGCATTCTGCTGGAAGTTTCCTTGCTCCATTGGATACTGGGGCCATCTTGCTTGATACATGTATTCCTCATCACCTTTGTTACCAATAGCTACTGTGCTCTGGTCTATGGGGTTCTGAGTATGCACATCTGGTGCATTTTTCCTGTGAGCTGTTTGATTCTCTGATTTTCCTGTGGCTTCATTAGTGTGTGAAGTCTAAGGAAAATGTACCTATTTTGTCTTCTACTAAATCTTCTCTGCTTTGGGGTAGTGATTGCTCCTTGAACAGCTTTGTGACCTGATTTGTTTCCTGTCAATGTATCTGCTGAAGTTAATCGTAACAGCCCCAGTTTATTTTCAAGCAAGTCTAGACAGTGTAAGCTGATTAGTATTGTCAGAAATGGAGATTCCACCCAAGCTTTGCTTCCATCATAACCAAACAGAATTAGCAAACATTGCCGATATGCCGTTTTGGAGCAGTTTCCAGAAGCAAACCTCGTTAGCTTAGAAAAGGAGAAAACAGCTGACACGGTTAAAGCTGGAAAAACAAATCTCCCTGTTGCTGCCTCCATTTCTGAAGCACAGTGAGATATATCATGCCAGGCTGATTTATGTCCAGTGCACGGAACATCTGGCAGGCGCTGGCGGCGGTACCGGGTCCCTAGAACAGCAGTGTGCCCGGATCCCAGAGGCGCCCCCGGGTTTTGGGCACTCAGCCTTCCCGCGGGTTGGTGCTGGACCCGTGTTCTGGCCTGATAACGCTTTATCACAAGGCAGAGGCACCGTTTGCTGTCATCCAACTGAGAAAGATTTCCTAGCAGAGCACAGACGTGCTGGGTTTTCTCTGAGGAAAGCTCAGTATTTATTTCAGCCGTTACCTGTGTTTTCTTTGGAATTTAACAATGAAATAATCTGATTGAGGTATGTAAGCAAGATTACACTGGATATTTACCACAGTGTTTAGAGTCTCTATTAAATGAAAAGCACAGAAATTCTTAAGCAAAAAGCATCATACACCAATTTGGCATGAAGAAGTCAAAATGACTGTGTAAAAGAATCAGAATTTAAACATATGAAAATCTCTCTTAAAGAAGAAATAAAAATATAGCAGCCTAATTCTTCTCTTATCCTGTTCTACTTCCTATGTGTGCTTCTCATGTATTCCACGATCAGCGAGTACAGGTTGGTGTGCTGGAGCTGCATACAACAAGTTAATCTCATTTTGCACTGTTGAGAGGGGCTTTTAAAGGATTTTGCCCTAGGTTAGCTCGCTGGAACTAAGCCATGATAAAGAGGCGATGTCTGAGAGGATCATTTATCTATACTTCTGTGTCAGCTGTCATTTACAAAATAACTATACAGAATTCTGGTGCCCAGATATTTTAATGAAAAGCAGGGGTCCCTCGCGGAGCCTGGCTGGGGACACGACTGTGACAGCGAAGCGGGAGAAGATGCAGCAGCGGCTCTGCTGTCAGAGAGCTGTTGTGTGGTGTGGGAAACATCTGGTCTGGGAAAGGGCCTTTAATGCAGAACTAGCCTTTGTGAAACCAGAAATCACAAGATTATCAAACAATAGCGCTAATCAGGAGCAGAGTTGCCTGTCTACAGCAGAGATCTGAAAGCATCATGGTAAGACGAGTGAAGAAGCTAAAAGCGAGATAAAGACAGAGTGGTGACTCTGGCCACAGATCCTGTGTGGACAGATAATAGTGATCATAAAATCACCTGAGGAGAAGGGTTTGGGGCCTCTTCACAGTCTAACTCTTCTGATGCATTTCAGTCTAGGCTGAGAAAGGCGATGGTTCTGTTCACAGCAGAACAAAAGGCAGGAGCGTGGGCTCTGCGGGGCGCTGCGGGGCGCTGCGGGGCGCTGCGGGGCGCTGCGGGGCGCTGCGGGGCGCTGCGGGGCGCTGCGGGGCGCTGCGGGGCGCTGCGGGCTCTGCGGGGCGCTGCGGGCTCTGCGCGGTGCTGTGAGAGCAGGGTGAGGATGATGAGGGTCCCAGTACCCAGCCAGGCTGCTCAGCCTCGGGGACACCTCAGGTGGAGCTGCCAGAGATCAGCGTGGCTGCAGCAGGTTGCAATCTGTCCCCTGTACAGGTGTGGAAACCAAGGAGGATGAGTGTCTCCTTGTTCCACTGCTCTGGAAAGTGGCAGTGTGGGCAATTACCGAATGTTTGCGCATAGAGGAAAGAATACTGAAGTGTTCATGTAGGGGCTCTGCTGCTGGGAAAGGAGTTGCTTTTTCATTTGCCGAACCATTAATAGGGACGTTCGTGCAACCAGTGGGTAACACCGAGCCGCACCTGTGAACAGGGGATGGCAGGACCTGGGTCAGCGTGTTCCTGGGGCGGGTGTTGCCATGAGCCGGGGCAGCGGTGGCTCCGTGCCCGGGCGGGAGGGACCGCGGGCAAGGGAGCGACACGTGGGTATCAGGTGGTAGAGTTAGGTGCTCTAGCAAAGGGATGTAACGGGAGCACTGGAACACAGATAAACTCCAACAAAGCAAAGCCCTCTGGTTGCAGGAGGGTGTAGAGCCTTGGGAACACACGCGGGGAGGAAAGCCAGCACGGGCAGGCCGGCGGTTCCTGCGAGAAACTGCATTAAAGGTACAATGGCAAAGCATCCTTTTGTGAGAGAAAGATGAAAAAAGAACAAGATATATTGAAAAAGGCCAATAGAGGCTGAAGTAATAAAATGTAGCCTGAATATCCACCTTTACCTCCAGTTCTGAAGAACTCGGGGGTGATGGGTAGATCTGTCAAGATATTTTTAATGGAAAAGTTGTGATTTATGAGTTTTTGTTTTTCATTACTTTTTCTCATTTTTTTTGAAAAATAAAAGCAAAATCTGGTTGGAGAACACTCAGTTTTTCCCATTTCTATTATTTTGAATTGGAAAGGATGTGGAAAAGTGGACACAGTTTATGCATTGTTTTTTTAAATATGAGAAAACAAGCCTGCAGTTTTTAATTACTAGTTAAAACTAGAAGCAAGCTTTAGTAAAATGGATGGAAGAGAAATCAGGAGCTGTTACCATTTCTGCTTGTATCATGTGGGCTGACTTTTTTGTCAGAGAAAAAATAATACATATCTTTCCTGTAGGAGAGAGCTCGGCTATAGGGAAAAAAAATCCCATTTTTCAGCTAGCTCTATTCAAACAGAATTCGCAGACCCACAGATTAATTGCATTAATTACACGCTTTCAGGCACCTTGCTGTTTCCTGTGGCAACCTGCAGAGAGGAAGCGGGCTCTGAACCTGGAAGGCGCTTCTGGAGCGCGGTGCCAGCAACACCGGGCTGATGAGCTCACCTTGCTCTCTGAGGAGGTTTTCTGGCTGCAGACAGACAAGAATAGATATCATCATTAAATTTTTCAGAATATTGCGTACTGGAGATCCTTGGTTTTTCTCTAGGAGTGCTTTTGTCGTCATGCTTTCTTCCTTCCGCACGGCTGGCGTCATTAGGTGTAAGAACGTGTGAGGCGCAGCAGCTGTTCCGTTCCCCTCTCGTTTGCTGCCACCTGCTCTGCGGACACCCTGAGCACGGACTGGCAGCCCCCGGACCTTGTCTATGTGGGGACGGCACGTGCGTGAAAATGGGTGATTACAGAGCGCTGGGGTGGGAAGGGCCCTCTGGAGGGCACCTGCACCAACCCCCAGACCCAGGACTGTGTCCAGTGGCTTTTGACTGTCCCCAAGGATAGGGAGCGACCGCTCCATGATGTGATGCTAAGGCATGCCCAGCACCCCCACCCAGGAACCCTGGAATAAGCCAAAACCTTTTAAAACATAAAATATTCCTGGAGACAGGTTGCAAGAGGAATTGCTCAGTTGTTTGAGGCTCCCTTGTAAGACACAAGCTGTAAAGAAAAGGGACGTGTGAGTAATGTAGTAGCACCAAGCCAGCACTGTAAAAGCCTCGGTAGCCATAAAGCACGCAGTGCGGTGTCTCTGGCTGCTGCTGTATTTTCTGGTGGGCTGAGGAGCAGCCCCCCAGTATGGGAGTGTAATTTGTGAGCACCTCTTGTCACCTGCAGGGTGATGGAGGACTCCGGAACAGCTTAAATTCCCCTCTATTCAGCACACGTTCAGGTAGTTAAAAGATGCATCCTACACCTACCCACTATTCAGGGAAAGATTCAACGCAAATGGTTTTCCATGAAATGTAATCGCGCGCTGCTGGCTGCACATGGATCCGCGCTTTATTAGTGTTGTATTAATTCCTGTCTGGCTGTCGCTGGCTGCGCGTCGCCCCGCTTGGTCCTGTGGAGTTTGATGGGACCGCAGTCCTGCGGACAGGATGACCAGAAGCAGATTTCCCGGCTCTCGCTCCCCACACAGGCTTTGCTGAGCGAACGTGTCTGCTCACTGTTTCACTCTGCACTGACAATGAACTCTTCTAGCTAAGAGCACTTATTTAATGTATTCAGATGAGGGTAATATTTGACCATGCTTCACTAGTGACCTTTTCAGTATTCTGTATTTTGTTTGAGCAGCCACTTCAGCCGGTCCCCAAAGGTTAGTGAGATGTGGTGTGTAAACACAGGGCAGTTGGAAAAGCCAAGTAATCAAAGTGCACTTTCACAGCAAAGGTCACAAGCCTATTGTGCAGTGTATTATTACACACAACATTAATTTCCAGAACTTACAGACAGGAACTTGCACATAGAAGACATCTGGATGCCAAACATAAAAGTCGTCTCCATAAAGAATAACAGCGCAGAGATTACCTGTGAAATATCACGATGCTGGAGAGCTGTGAACTGGGAGTGTGTTGGATGCTGTACAGATAATGACACCAAACTGGTTTAAATGATGCGATGGCAAAGACGGTCGGCATCCTCCCGGGCTGCACTGGGTCAAGGAGCAATCCTGCCCCTCTGTCTGGCACTGGGGAGACGCAGCCGGGGTGCTGGGACCAGTGCTGGGCTCCCAGTACAGGACAGACCTGAGCTTACTGGAGAGAGTCCAGTTCAGGGCCACGAAGAAGGAGGAACTGGAGCATCTCTCCTATGGAGAGCTGGGACTGCTCAGCCTGGAGAAAAGGTGGCTCCGGGGTCTTATCCACGCGGATAAACACCAGGTGGGAAGGAGATGGAGCCAGAGTGTTCTCAGTGGTGGCCAGTGCCTGGACAAGAGGCAGGGACAGGCACTGAAATGCAGGAAATTCCAGCACATCACAGACGCTCTTGCTGTGAGGGTGGTCACCACAAGCGGGCTGTCCGGGGATGTTGTGGAGTCCCCAAATTTGGAGACATCCAGAGCCCAACAGGTCAGCTGAGCTCTGTGAGACCTGCAAGGTTTATTGAACACCCACAGACACCTGACAGCGTGTATGAGACACTGCGCTACAGGAGAACACTGGTTTCGAGTGAGTAACTTTAACTAACTTTGCTAATAGGACTGGTAATAATAAAAAAAGCTTCTTTTAATTACAGTTTCTCTATTAAAATATTCAATTTGCTCATTCCTGCTAACAGAAAACAATGTTATGTTGTAAGAACTATAATAAGATCCCTCTTCTGTGTACATGGGTTGTTTTTTCCCCAAAGTTACTTAAAAGGCAGCATTTTACAGAGTGAACAGCTACTTTGTGTTTATAATAAAACTAAGAAATCAGCTTGGTTCTAAGTAGCAGGATTAATCCCACCCACTCATCCATTTGAGATGTTTTCATAGTTTTGCTTTAATTCCTTTCTTCCAGCTTATTTCTTGTTGCATGGTACTGCATCAAGAGACCACATTATACCACCTGTACGCTGTATAGAAAACACTAATCATTGTGTAGTTTTAATGTCAAAATTGCTACTGAGGCAAGGGAAGAGAAGCAAAACAACTGACTCCTTGTTTCCAGAGGGTGGCTCTGAACACAAACTGGAGGCATTGATCTGCAGTGTGGGTGCTGGAGAAGCGTGGAGCCCACCAGTGCCTCGCTGGGACCAAGGTCAGAGCCTCCACCACCTTCTCTTGTTTTCCTCAAGTCCTGTTAGCATTTGACTGCTTTTATTTTTCAAAGGCCTTTCCTTACGTGTAATGGGAGCTCCCCATGTTCCAGCTTGTGTCCATTGCCTCTTGTGCTGTCACCATGCTGCTTCAAAATGAGTCTTTCTCCACCTTCTCTATGGCTTCCCATTAACTGAAGGCAGCGCTGAGGTTTTCCTTTGCCTTTGTCAGGCTGAGGGGGTGTATTTCTCTATTATCCAATTGCTTGGCCTGTACCTCAGTGGTACCAACTCAGCATGTTAGTGCAGGTTTTTGTTGTTTTTCCCTCTCTCAGCTGAGAAGGGACAAGTGTGTTCCCTTGGCCAGATATGCCCCCCGGCTGCAGTCCAGCTAAGCCTGCAGTCCAGCCTGGCCAGTGGCATCAGGCAGGCTGGAACAGAGAACACGTTGCTCAGGGATTGTCTCAGCAAAGGGGCATTACTGGGCCACGGTTGATATTGTTGACTCTGCTGTCAGTATTACCGCATTGAAGAGTTATTTGGAGCTTATTTTTGTCAGCATTTACAATCTATAATGATCTACCATGCTTAGCAATATCAATAACAGTGCTGTGAGAACATATTTTTATGTACTTTCTCTGCTCACACACGTTTTCCTGCGAACACTGTTTTTCATACCATTTTTTTTCCTCTTGTGCACATGTGCTGAGCTATATCAAGAGCAGGACTGTGAAACAGATAAAAAACTGGCCATATGCTTTCTTTACGGTCTCGCGGTGCCTGCAGCCCCTGCAATCTGGCGTGGGCTCCTGAGCAAGTGCGAGCAGCCCGAAGGCTGGTCCAGGCTCTGCTGCGCTCCCCAGCCACCTGTATGACCAGTGCCAAGGACGAGGACACTACTGGGAGGCAACTGCTTCTCCTCAGTGGCTTATCACCTGGGGACACGTCATCTGTTGGGCCAAGGGGTGGACAGGACATGCCACCTGCTGGGGCCAGGGGTGGACAGGACACGTCATCCGCTGGGGCAAGGGGTGGGCACATCGTCCACTGGGGCAGGGGGTGAACAGGACACATTGTCTGTTGGGGCCGAGGGTGGACACATTGTCCACTGGGGCAGGGGGTGGACAGGACACATTGTCTGTTGGGGCCGAGGGTGGACACATTGTCCACTGGGGCAGGGGGTGGACAGGACACATTGTCTGTTGGGGCCGAGGGTGGACACATTGTCTGTTGGGGCAAGGGGTGGGCACATCGTCCACTGGGGCAGGGGGTGAACAGGACACATTGTCCATTGGGGCCGGGGGTGGACACATTGTCCACTGGGGCAGGGGGTGGACAGGACATGTCATCTGTTGGGGCTGGGGGTGGACACATCATCCGTTGGGGCAAGGGGTGTCTTCAGCTGATGTTCTGCAGCCAAAGCTGCGCCTGCTCGCTCATGACTTTCAGCCCCTTGCACTACTGGTGACCGGTGCATTGGTGCAATTAGGCATGTAGTGGTACATTTCTTTTTATTACCATCTTTTTTTTTTGTCTGACATTAGATTGCTGCTCTTATTCTAGAAATTGCTGCATTTTTAGCAATCCAGCTAACAGTAACTTGTCTGTTTATATCTTCAATCCTAATGGAAAATTCTCCACATTACACTGAAGCCTTCTGCCTGTTTACATTGGTTCTTAATGAAGGCTATTTTAGAGTGAAGTCCTGTTTTCGTGTTTTATTAAAAAGCATTAAAAATATTGCTCGTAAAATATATACAGGTTTTTGAACTTTTGCTACTGCTGCAGGGATGGATAAATACTCCGCATTAATAAGAGCCAAGGAGAAATAAACCAGCGGCTTCCAGCATCTCGATAGCTTAGCGTGAGCCAAAAGCGTTTCCCGTCCTGTGGGTGTTCCAGCACTCCCCCCACGGCCGGCGCGAGCTGCGGCGCGGGATGTGACACTGTGACACCCCACGGCACCACCGCCGAGCCTGCGCGAGGAAGGACTGGGCCGATTTGTTCTTCTTGAGTTTGAGATGAAACAGATAAGACATTTCTAAAATGAAAATGTGAGAGCAATTACACTGTCATTTTCCTTCTCCACCTTCACTGGAAAGAGGCTTGGAATCAAGATATAACTCTCACTAAATCCTGGTGCTGTAACGTTTGAGCAAGGCAAAGGATTCTGCTCTCAACTGTTTTGTACCAAGGCCAGACCTGCAGATATTAAATAGGATATGTGATATCATTAAGATGAGCTGCACGACTATATGGTACTGGGGAAAAGAAGTATTAATGAAGAGGTAACTTCCGGGTCTGGGTCACCGCTCCATACACAAAAATATAATACTGAAATTAAAGAGGAGAATGAACATGCTCAGCAGCTATATGATTCTGTTTACTCTCAGCTACACAGTGTGCCCAAACTGTTGCTTCTTCAGCACTGAGCCTGATATCAGTCAATTATTTTGATGTTGGCAGGAACCATCAGCAGCTCTTATAGCCGTTTCTAGCATTATAGTATGTAAACTGTGGAGTAAATAAATCAAACAATACAAAAAACTTACAAATGTGCTATTTCTAAGGGGTTTTTTTCACACGTTTTAGGCCATTTGTCTGCTCTGCACAGTATTTTTTCACAGCCTATTTCCATCTGTTTCCCATGGAACTGATAATGTTCTGCACAGCGTTTCCTAATCCCATACGCAGTGCAGCAATTAAATGCCACTCACAATTCACACCTAATGCCTGCTAAAAACAAATTATATATATATATATATATATAGAACAAAGGTCGTCTTTGGTTTGTTTCTAGCCTAGGTAGTTTGGGAATGTTTCTTTTTTCTCATACTTTGCACTTGCCTTGCAGTGCAACATATTCTCTACTTTCAGCAGTAAAAATACACGCTCATTTTTTGAGTTTCAATGGAGAAATAATAGTGTGGGAAGAAAATGTATCTGTAACCAGAAGCATCACCCACAAAAGCCAGTGAACTGCTCTGTATTCCAAGTACACTGTGGAATTCCAGGGTTTCCTGGTCAGTGCTGCGGGTCCCTGGGGAGCCGGCGCAGTGTGTCTGTCCTGCACCAATCCGGGGGCTCTGACGGGCGTGCTGGTGCACTAACAGCTCCAGAGCGTGCTGAGCCAAGAGGCAGCCAGCAAAACCTTCTGGAAACAGAAAACTTGCCTTTGGAATGAAGGTATTTCTTAAGAAACTGGTTCAGTGGGAAATTTTTATTTTGTTATCGAACAAAACTGATTATCAATTCACCCAAATTCCAAAATGTTAATACTGAAAGCCAGCTCAATTTGCAGCGTGCAGCCGCGTCCCTGCAGCTTGCGCGGGTTCCCGGCTCACTCTGCTCACCTTGCACTGTACCCAGGCTGCCAGAACTGCTCTTTAGGGGTAATTTGTAATGCCCGTGGTCTGGTATATGAATGCATATATGCATGTATATGTGTGCAAATATGCATATGCATGTGGGTAAGCCATCCTCCTGGCAGGGCACCCGTCACCCCCCTGCACGGCTTTTCCTCAGCAGCAGCAGCACTGAGGATCCTGAGCTGGTTATATACAGTATTACTTGCCTCTCACGTCTCTCGTTCCCTGGGAACCAGGGGAGCAGCTCTTTAAATCGAGGACCCACTTACCACTAACAACAATTGCAGCTACCACCACTATCTTTACTTCCCTTGGCTTGCTCGGCGCTCTGCTTTCTCCACTCTCCTCATGAAGCAAACGTGGCTACTTATTCTCTTAGAAGGGAGATCTCCAAATAGAAGTGGACACAGTGATTAAGTTAAGCCCTGTGCTATTTGCACACCTAGGCCTGAGGTTTGCTGAGCAGAGCTGGCTGCTCCAAGGAGCTCAGCCAGCGCCCAAGTCAACATTGACAGTGGCAGAAGCTGGGCGGGCACTGCTATCTCTGTCTCTTTCAATGATTAAATAATATGCATGCGGCATTCACGCTACAGCTTTCTGGGCGTGTTTACTCTGCAAAAGATACATCATATCCTAAAAATAGTTTTAAGAGCAGCCTATAACTCCAGTCTCAGCTTTGTGCTGTTATTGTTTCTTCAGCACTGGGACTGGCAGTCTTGCCCTAAATGCCATTTCCAGAATGATGGAAAATAATAGAAGCTGCAGCCATAGAGGTGTTGAGAGCACGGTAGGGTCAAACACAGAGGCCATGAGGGATCTCTTGAGAGGACAGACTTAAACAAGCAGGCTTTTACTTAGATTTTCTAAAAGTTAGCAGAAGGCTTTAGAAAAAGTGTTGTCCACGAACGAAATATTGCAGGTAATACCTTTAACACACATGGATAAAAAATATTATTAATAAATTGTGCAGTTTTCAGAGGACAGTGCAGAGGAACAGAGGCATTAGTGTAATAGATCCACCAGACAATTTGGGAAGGTCCATGAAGGATGTTGAGCATTCAGCACGACCTTCTTTCAAATCCATGAAAGCTTTAGTCTCCTACTGTGTCCCAGCTAACCTACAACAGCTGATTGCACCAGTGAGAGGTTTTTATTGAAAGTCAAGGAAAAACTCCGTTCTGAATTTAATCCACCATCCTCAAGGTGTATGCCAGTGTGGCACACGAATCCTCAGCCTTCACAGTCTCTGCGTAACGTGATTCACTACTCCCGCGGCACAGCTCTTTTTCCTTATAGCCAGTTAGTGTTTCTGTTCCTGCAGCTTGTGTCCACTGCCTCTTTACCTTTCCCAGTGCACATCTGACCAGGGTTTGGCTCTGTCTTCTCCATAACTGCCCTTCAGGTAATCAGACAGTAATTAAATCGCTCCTTCACCTTCTCTTCTGTCCAGTTGCACAGGGCGATTCCAACCCAGGTGTAAAACTGCCTTTCTCCTTGTTGAACATTGAAGACTTCACACCACCGAGCTCTGCCCTGTGACACTGCCATTTCATCCATCTCCACCCACATCTCACCAGCTTTGGTCACAAGCCCGCTATGAGGTTGTGCCCAAAGCCTTGCAGATCTCCCAGGTAACCACGATCTGCTGCTCCCCATCATCCCAGAGCCTTTCCAAGGCAGGAGGCGAGCGAGTGGGCCAGTTGTGATTTGGCTTTGCAAATCTGTGCTGGATGTGCCCACAGGGTGCTTTGTGCTGCTTCTGCCTTGAAATGGTTCCCAGGAAACTGGCAGACAGAGACAAATGTTCTGTATAATTCATCAGTCCCCACCTTCTTCATAGCCTCTTGTGTCGTCCACTCCAAGGCCTATGAACTTCCCTTGTGCTGACCGATGGGCTTCTGTTCCTGGGGTCTTCAGTTTGGTCTTTTATTCTGAGCCCACCTCATCTGGCTTTTGCCAGCTTTGCAGACAGTTCTAAGCTCTTTTGCATACAATGGCAAGGAACTCCAGAAGAACCTCCCCAAACCCAACATGAGGGGAAAAAAAGTGGCAAATGAGCTCCAGCAGAGACCAATGTAAGGGGGAAAAAATAATTGAAACCATATCTTTCTATCTGTAAGTTGCACAATGATTTTCAATGTATTCTCTTGACTTGGTTATATGACGACAATGAAATAAATACTGCACCTCTTTACCTACTGTGATTTTCGGTTCTTCGGCAGCACTCCGCTCTGTAGGACTTTGCGCTCCTCTAGACACCATCGTTGTCCTTTCCATGCTGCGCGCAAACGCCGCGTCCGGCAGCCCCTTCAAAAGCCACTTCATCTAGTGAAGTATATGGATTTTTGGGTGCTTGGTGTTTTGTTGAGTTTGTTTGTTTGGGGGGGTGTTTGTTCGCTGTTGTGTGTGTGGTTTGTGGCTTGTTTTTTTTTCAATGCTCAAATTCTCAATAGTTTGCATTGCAGCCATTCCATCTGCTTCTGTGGACTCCAGATTCGCGCTCGCTGTGCCTTTTACCAACAGGTTCATTTTCAGAGTGTACCTGGGTGCTGTGTCACCGTGCGTGTTGTCCAGTCCTTCGTTATACTCAGTCTGGAACGGGGGAATATACAGATTTCTTTGCAGAAGTTCTATTTTCAGGGGAAGAACTCTTCAGGGCAATCTCAGAAATGATGCAAAAACGGTCGCAGTTACTCGTCCATCTGTCAGTTATGTTCTTACATATGGTTGTAATTTGCAAAGTAAAACCCACCGTTGGCTTCATCTGCCTGGTTCTCGTGGAAGTTAACAACATTTGCTTATATTTCTTCAGCAGAACTTTATTAAATAAGATTTTCAGCCTAATTAAACCATTTGGGGATTTCAGCTTCCTATCACCCAAAGATGTGTCTGAAGCGTAAAATGAGGTAATAGCCATAGAACTACATGATGCATTTATAGAAATTTTTATAACTTCTATTTTGTTTTAAATTTCAATTTTATTTTCTTTTATTATATACTTTAAAGGGAGGAAAAAAATCCATGCAGCAGTTACTGGGAATTGTGAACCTGATTCCTTTAACAAAATATTAAATTGCAAGTTGTAACTGTATTCCATACGATAGAGAGTATAGTCAGGCCATGGTCATTCAAATGGCATAAAACCAAGCAAACAACAGAAAACAACAAACTTCAGGCATTATACTGGTTTATTACAGATATAAACTTAATCTCCAGAAAACTGATCTCAGAGAAAATGGCTGTAAGGAGACATCGTTTAGAAGGCAAAGAGGGATGGACGTCCTGGCAAAGGTGGGAATGAGGATGCAGTGTGGGATTTACTTTGTCTTCCTGAAAAAAACCTTCAATATGAGCCTGCAGGAAGTAAATGCCTCAGCAAAGCATTGACATGGTTCATTTAAAACACCAGATATATACAGACTCGGTGGTTGGAGGGGACAGGTTACCTCGCTCAGACGGTTTGCCAGTGGCAGAGCTGATTTAGAGCCCTGTCCCCTCTCCTGCTTCACCTCAGCACCGTTCCTGCCCCCACTCGCGCGTCACTGACACTGCGGTGCAGAGATTTGTACACCTGTAAACAGAACCTGAACTGAAAATACGTTAGTGTTTATTGACATGGAGTTATCTTAATGATCCAGCCCCAGTGTGACCTCGCAAACACTTTTACCAGCAGAGGAGTCATGAGCTGTGTCGTACAGCTGGAATGGCTGGAAATTGAGGGATTTTCTTAAATCTCCGGTAAACAAACACAGTATTTATGTTTGTTTCTCATCTCAGTCATGTTCCACTTATTATTTGTAGTAAACTTTGTTCTCTATGTGCTCAAAACAAACAGGACTGTTCCAAGATGTATACTTGCCATTATTCTACGTTTTTATATGAATTTTCCTACATGATCTTTCCGATACCTGTGCTGTGTACAGCGCAGCATGGTAGCAGCGTGGCTCTGTGCACAATAAGTTTTTCTGGTATAAATTGTTGAAAAGAGCTGGAGAAGATATAATTAGGTAACTGGTGATGTCAAAGAACTTTTAATTTTTTACTCTGAAAACCACAGTCACGGGACCAAAGTGTCTCAGGAATTAAAGGCAATGATCCATGTAAAGGCTGGAAACAGCATATCTTGAGAGCGTGGTACCTCCTGAGCACCAGCATGGGCTGGGAGACCAGCCATGAGGCACTTGTGAGGAGCTGGATGTAATCGCCTCTAATAATGTTAGTGATGAAACACCGCTTTGATCTTGGTGGTAACGGAGAGAAAAAGGGGTAAGTGGGGATCAGGGGCACAGAACGAGGCTTTTCCCGGTAAGCAGTTGCGATGGGTCTGTTAGTGGGGAAGCCCCAGCCGCACTGCCCGTCTGTCGGGCGCTTGTGCACGGAGCGGGAATGGGGCTCACAGCCCCTGTTCAGCAGCTGCGGGAGCATCGTCCCTTCAGGACAAGGCTGACACCTGGAACTGCTGGTAAAACCTCCGAAGATATAGAAGAAATTATAACTTCATGTCTTTATTTATTTATATCTTCCTTAACAAAAATAGTTGAAACAGGCCATTGAAATTTGTAAAATTTTTCAGTGATGTCTCCTAAGGCAAATACAACAGAAACCAAAATATTTCTCCATACAGATGATAAAGATTCACTTATTATCCCTAGTTATTTCCCACTCGGTTAATTCAAGATCCCTTTCCCCTCGCCTCCCATGAATGAATTCTCTGACTTCCAGGGATGCCTGTGCAAACGATCCTGATCAAAACCACAATCTGTTCACTTCGCCAGGACGCATCTCCTGAGCCTGCGAGATTCATGCCTCAAACCTCACATCTCACATTCTATTTTTATCCTTTCTTTTAAGGAAGCATCGCTCATGTATTTCATTTATTCATGAAATGGCATCTTCTCTTGTCCTACAGTGCCACAGTAAGTTTCCATCACGTCAGTTAACGTGCACCTCCCTGGAACACTGAACGCTTCTGAGCTGGTGGGGAGTGATCAGAGTTCTCTGATAACAGATCAGCTAACCCAGCGCTCCCCGGCTTCCTGGGCTCTGATGAAACACAGTCCGCTCGCAGGAGATTCAGCGTTTCACAGGGTACATCTCCTGAGATGGTGGTTCCAGTCCCAACGTGTCTGATGGAAGGCTCTGATGAACCAGCAGTAATTCACCAGGATGTGCCAATACCATATTTCTGACATATTCATGAGTCCAGCTCTGAAAATTCAGCTTTGCCTGGAGCTGCACAAGGTTCTCTTGTTATTTTTTATAAACCACACCAATAGGTGAAGTATTGTATTTCCAGATATTTTGCCCATATCAAGATTTATTCATGTGCTTTTGCAATTCCACAAAAGCAATGCCCATGAAGCACAGCGAATTTCAGGTGTATTACATCCGAGGTTTTCTGTATAGCGCCCAGGTTTCCGAATGATTGAGAGAATGCTGAGGCCAATTGATTCAGACTCGTATCAGGAAATCCATCACTGCTTCAGCCAGGCTCCTATGTGAGCACTGGGCACTCGTTTTCCATCCACAGATGTCCTATCATCCAAAATACTGTACGTTATGTCACCCTTGTGTAGGAAAGCAAGTAGCAGCAGACTCAGCAGTGTTGGGTAATGGTTAAACTCCGTGATTTTAAAGGGCTTTTCCAACCAAAACGATTCTGTGACTCTGTGAGCAGGACAGGAGGAGAAGCGTGGAGCTACTAAAATACTGACAGAGACGGAGTCAATAAACACAAGTTTAACAAATTATTGTGTCCTGTAATAAAGGTGATTATGCCAGTTACCACAACTGTACACCTAAATTTGAGGGTTTTTTTTCCATAGATGTCCTCAGTTTTAAAAAGGTCTTGGAAATTGAGTTAAACTATTCAATTGAGTAGTTTTTAAATTCAGTTAAGTTTTGTTTGTTTGTTTGTGTTTTTTTTACTCTATGAATTATTGTAGGGGCGAATAATCGACCTACGTCCTTATTTTCAGTTTGAAACTTAGAAGCTGTAAATATTTCAGTTAACTGAATGTACTCAAGTAGTGAAGAGAGCTCACAAGCATAAGTACCGAATATTTGAAATGATGGAACACCTGGCAGAAAGACTCTGAAAAAGCTTCTTTGCTACATCTACCTTATTCTTGTTTTTCCTAAATAGGAAATTACCCAAAATCAATAATGAGAGTTGCAAGGTCAGGAAGAAGACCAACTCAAACTTGAGTCTTAATTTCAGGGCCAATTTGCCTTGAATCCCAGTAATCCGTTATTTGAGGTTTAGCAGATCTGACAGCTAATTAATTATAAAGGAAGATTGGAGAGTGGACAGCAGCAGTGGCACAAGAGGATTCATCTTTTCTGTCAACTTACTAATGTGTATCCGTTCCCTTGGCACGGCAAAGAATACTTCTAGTAAATCTTTGTCCATCTTCCATCTCCAGAAAGGAAATCAGACATGACATTAGCAATTGCCTCTGTATTCTCTGGGAAATGCACTCTTAAAACCCAGACACGGAAATATATTAACATGTCAGCATCACATATTTCTTCCCAGCTCTGTGGTTCATGTTATATGAAAAACGTATAAATAACGTTCCAAGGAAAGCTGTGAGCGGGTGTGGGTGGGCGGGCTGGACGCGGGCTGTAGGGACAGAGCAGACAGAGGGCTCCGCTGCCACCGGGGCACGCACCACGGAATTAGCAGCACTATAAATCTATGAGCTTGACATCAATTATAACAAGTTCTGTGCGCTGGGACGGGGCTCTTAGCAGCAACGTGTCAATGGATAGAGCTATCAAAGCAGAATATTAATGTGGTGGCTGATCATGTACTTTCACTCTGCAGGAAGATGCTCTGCAAAGCTGAGTGTGCAGAGTGTTTCACGAGCACTGTCGTGGCCACCGCGGCCTTTGGCTTCTCACGTGCTCAGTTTCAGTGTGGATGGTGGCAGGATTGGGGTGAGCGGGGAGCACAGCGCTCGAGGAACAGCACCGTGGGTTCCTCGAACAGAGTCTGAGCCTCACCGGCTTTAACCATTTCCGATAAAATTCTGAGGTCCCTCAGCTTTCCTTAAACTTTATTAAGGATACATGACAATCCTGAGATTTTTCTACTCATCTACTAAAAGGATATATGGAATGCCAAACTACCAAAGAAGTGCCGCAAAAGCTCCACCAAGTGAGAATTAAAATTAAAGGAATCGGGTGTTTCCCAAGGTGGTGTCACTGATGTTAAATGCTCCGTGGCAACCAGAACCATTTTCTGGACTTATTGCCCCTTAGCTTGTTCACTTTGTTTGTATGCATTCCTAAATGGGAGGGAGGAAGAGAAAGTACACTCAGCCATGCAAGTTTGGGACGAAGAATTGCCTTGCCTAGAACAGCGCGTTATCTTCCCTAAGGCTTTTATGCGACTTATGCCCACAAAACATCCGCATGTCATTCACATCCCTCGCATTGGTCTTTTGCCTTTTATCACATCCCATATGCATTTTCTTTCTAAACCTTTAATATTTCAGCTGAATAAAAGAGCCTAGGAAGCACAGCCTCTCCATTCATAATTCAGATGCTCTAACTGTTGGCAGGAAGAGCAGAAGCTCCGCTCTGTTTTTAGCCAGCCCCACGGGACCCCGAGCACGGCACCCTGGCCAGGCAGCCGCAGTTATGCTGGGGGTACCCGCAGCCGCCGGGGCGCGGGGCTCCAGCCCCGTCACCGCTCACACCGCTCGCTCAGAGATGGTTGTTTCCACTCTCACTGCTGCTTCTCCATCCTCACCCACGGACAGGGGTGGGGGAGATTGCAAAAGAGTGAGACGAGCGGCATCAAAGTCAGCCTGGCGGGAAAACCCTCCCGCGAGGCGCAGAGCGCGAGGTACCGGCGCGGCAGCCGCTGCCCAGCAGGGGCCGGTCCGGGCAGCGCTGACCGCATCCCTTCAAAAATGCCAGGTAGCTGTACGGCCCTTCTCTTTCCCTCTGTTCTGTGCTAATGCCAGTGGGGCCAGAATGCACTGCCTAAAATGAAATGATCACTTTATAAAATATGACTGGGAAAGGTTCTAAGAATTATGAGAAAAAGAGAAACAACGACAAAAAAAAAAAAGAGGAAGAAAACCAGACCTGACATGAAAGACTGTCTAAGAAGTCAACATTTTATTTACCAAAGAAAATGAGCCATCTTGATCATCATTTCCAACCTCTAACAACAAATGGAGCCTAACTTGGACAGAGGATTCTCCAACTTGCTTAATAAATGGTAAAAATTATCCAGATAGGAAAGTAAGCTAAATACATCCTTGTTCAGAATAGTTTGAGGTTTGCTGTTTTCTTGCTTGTATGTTAAAATAATAAGGAATAACGTACAAAGAATTCTAATAAGATATCCATTACTTGAACTTTTAAAATGAAGTGTCTATTTTTTTTTAATAAAAAGAAGTGCTCACCTTGCAGCAGAACCACGTTCAGAGAAATCCTGCACTCATAACTACATGGGAGGGAATGGTTCGTGACCAAAATGGTTGAAACAGCCCTTTAGTATGTGACTGAGGGGCTCAGTCTGCACTGGGATATGCTAAACTCACCAAAACCCTCAGATCCCGGATGTGAGGCAAACAAGAGATAACGTCCCATGAGATGCGCTTTTTCTGATGGAAATTGGAGAACTTCTGCTAGGCTATTGTAACAGCTCTCCCCAGCCACTCTAAATTCTAATAATACCTTGCAAGCACCAGATCGCTTTCATTTAAATACATCAGCAATGGTTTTTAAGGACTCTGATAGCAACTTGGCAATACAAAATAAACCAGTATTTGATCTGCTTGACAATGTATTGGAAATCTTAAGTTGATCTTAATTCATCATTGCTATAAAGTACAGTATTTGTTACCTCTACGGATTGCTCTATGGAAATATCAAGTTCAGTTTCTATGACAACAAGAGTCATAAATGCCAAAATTCTTCCTGTTCACTTTCTTTTTTTCAGCTTGAGGATGAGTCATGTTTTTTTCATTCTTTCAAATTAACCTTTTCCTTTCCCTTGGAAATTAATAATCCAGGCAGCACGTGCCTTCCCTTCTGCACTCACCATGTTTCCCCACCGCCAACCTGTGCCTGCGGAGTTTGCAAAAGCTCTTGCCCTTTTCCCCAGGAAATACGCAGAACCTGGAAGCGTGAAGGAAGATGGCGAAGGCAAGCCCAGGGGTAACGCTGTAGAAGCGGGACAGTTCCAAGGCAGGACCGCGTGGCGCTGAGGGCTGGGCGCTGGGGCCGGGGGCGCCCCGAGGGTCCCGTGTCAGGCAGCACCGAGCCGTGCGCAGACGCAGCTCCTGCCCTGCGCGCTCGCCCATCAGGGACGTGGGTCAATCAGCAGGGCAGTCGTGGTGACAGGAGCTGCCCAGAGGTTTGTACAGAAATACCAAATCGTCACCTGCATCAGGGAAAAAAATAATAGAAAATCAGGAGATATATTTTGCAGCTCTCTGCCAGAATATAGGGGTCAATAGCGCTTTCAGGATCCACAGCCCCAGAACAGCAGCTCTGTGCTGGTGGACTTCGGTTGTCTGGCAAGGAACCAGGAGTCCAGAGGGCCAGAAATACATGGGAAAAAAACCTTGGTGAACAGTTTTTCCTGCAGTATAGCGGAAATTACACTCTCAGACAATCTCCAAAGAGCTGTGGTTTCAGTGAGCCAGGGTATCCCTCTCTTGTTTTAGAGTCCCGATGGCCTCGTGTCTCCAGCTCAGGTAAGCTGGAGCTGGTGTCACATAGGAATTTCATACATCAGCATTTCCAGGACACTTCTTGGCATATTCTGGGAAATAACTCTATGCGGTCCAATGTGCTGCTCTGTTAAAGCTCAAGATCTACCCTTGCTCTGAGCTGACATGGCCATTCTTATGCTGCCAGGTAACTGATGCTTGGTTTGATGTGGTCCAACATTTTCAAAACAAGAACCGATTTGTCATAAATGACAAATCCTGTCTTGGAGTGCCACCAGTGACAAGCGGGGATGGACACTGCACAGGCCGAATGGACAGGAGGGCTCTCCATCCACATCTAATGGTCACAGCACCAAGAAGGTGGTGCCACTGGCCCAGGTGGTCATCAGCCTGGGCTGCAATGGAAGAATTAACAGCTCCTTCTCATGTCAATTAAAACTACAGTGGCTACAGGACAGGGGTGGAGAGGGGATGGAAAGCCACCCCAGAGCCACAGATGGGGGGAGTTTATGGTTTCCTACCAAGGAGATCGTCATACATGAGCCATGACCAGTGGTGGAGAAAAACATCTATCCACCATCCATTAGCGGTGTCCTGTGCCGCGGGAGGTTTGCCTGAGCTGCCCAGCACGTCCCCCACGGCCTTATCTCCCACTCCCCTCTGCCACCCGGGAATCTCGCTGGGGCCGGAACAGCAAAACCCATTTCCAGCTTAACTATACAGGAAGGTTACGCAGAGTGCTGCAGCCACACCGTTTATGAGGATACACAGGACATACATTACATAAGTGCTGGCAGAACAGGGGCCCTTATTGCTTCTGTAGGTTGTGAATTGTAGATATCATTTTAAAATTCCTCTTATATGTCATTTTTTTCCCTCTTCTCTGCAGCCCTGTCTCATTGCAGTTCTTCTCTCTGTGCTACAAAGACATCCTGAGTATAACTGCAGTATTTCCTTGACTTTGAGCAGAATACATTGAGATGGGTGCTCATGAAAATGAGTCCCTTTACACGAGAGTTCTGCAATGCAAATGGACCCTGACATGGCACAAGCTCCTTTTTCCTGCAGAAAGAAGCCGTACTTTTAACAAGACCCATTATCCAACTGCTACGTATGGTGGAAGGACTCATGACGTTCAGTGCTCATGACTGAAGTAGGACGATGCTGTGGCTCATAACACAGCACTTCCATTGTACAGGGCTCTTTTTCTTCTTTTGCATCTGTTTTAGACTTGACGAGTTGGCCAGAGAGGCATTACAGCCCTAACTGTGCTTCCACCCGAACAAAGCAAGTTTTAAGCTGATTTTTATGGGACAATCAGACCAATGCTGGGTACAAATGAAAATCCTCTCCACTCTATCATTTCTCCATGACAGTCTGTACTATAAATCTGTAGGTAATAAAGGCAGCTGGTTTCACACCTGGCTATACAAAGCACGGCACATGGTTCCATGCTGCTGTTCTGCCTGTGAACATGGATCTGTGGAGAATTTGTCAAGCCCGTGTGGCGGTTTGCATGGGCTGGCAGCACCATCAGACGTACGTGCAAGCAGGCAGAGCTGAGGAGCTCCTGAGACCTTCACTTTGCTATTTGTTGGCTCCCAAGCTTGAATACACAATATGAATATTCATCCAGGAACAGTTCTCTGGATAAGGACAATACATTAGCTTTCAAAATGTAGCATGTATCAAACTTTAAAGAGGTCATACAGCAGTGTTCAATGGAAGGAGTAAGATGTAGAATACAATTAAGTCCCTTGTAAGAAAACATCAGTAACTGAAGTAAGGCTTCTCTCATAGGAAGCTGGAACACAAAGACGTTCAATCACACCAAACCCCACGGTACATGCGGAGTCATCATCACCTTGAAGATGTCTCTCAGACCATGCAAAGTGGGGCATGGCACAGGGACTGGTCCTGGCGCTTGGTGCACGGAGCACTGAATTGGTCCTGGCACTTGTTTTCTTCTCTGAAACTTGTTTATCGAGCCATTTCATCTGCAGCTTTTAGCTGACTATTCTTTCCCAGCACTTGTCATGGGAATATTTCTTCCCTTCTTGATTTGTTACCCGTATTTGTGTCTCCTGGAGCCTCACAGGATCACAAACACAATGGAGAGGAACATTTTCAACGCTCTGTTTTGTAAGTGAAAACATGAGATGCTTGACTTCTTGCCAATAGTTCTGTTGTTAGTTGTGGAAACTCGGAAAAAATATTTTGATACTGTTTATGGTGCTGTTTACATCTTTGCCCTTTCTTTGTACTGTTATAGTCCACTGAGGTAGTTTAATCTGAAGCCTAACAATTGTGTCTTTAAAGATTTCTTATTTATTACTGCGTTGAATATCCCTAGTAGACATGTTTGGGAATTACTGCATGAAACTAAGTTTAGCCAAAACATGGCAAATCTTTGAACCCAAATCATTTTGTTCTAAAACCCACGTGCCTGACAATCTTTCACTTTACAACAGCTCCACCACAGTTCACTCCTGACGTGCTCCACGCCTCTGGGAGGAAATCCAGGCTGGAAGCAGGAGGTTTCAATGCAACAGCAAAGCAATGTGAGAAACTCAAGGCACGGTGGGGGAAGCCCAGTGTTCGAGAGGGACTGGTCAGCTAAGGACAGCCATCAACAACGTGAAGGCCTTCAGTGCCAGAGGACTGCATTTTATCGTCCTCATTTCGACGTTCTGAAACAGGTTTGTCTGCCTAGAAAAGGCCAGTACACAGGAATTACTTTTATATTTTAGGGTTTTTCAATTTGTGCTGAAACCTGAACTGGCGATTCCCTTCCCTCCCCTTCAGTCACATCTTTCACACAGAACTGTGATAGTTACCTCTGGCGCAGACCTTGTCCTCTGCATAGACATGCATTTTAGGATGGTCCCAGTGCAAAACTCCGCAGAATAAAGCTCCATGAGGCTGGGGCAGCTCTTCCATGAGCTGTAACGTGCTCCTCTGCAATGGGGAGGGGATGTCAGGCCTCACACGAGGGCTTCTGTAGAATAAAACTCTGCCTAAATATTTTCCAAGAGTAAAACCTGTTCCCATCTTGGCACGCATAATGAGTTGTAGGGACTTAAAGGCATTGGTTTAATTTTTTCCTGACAACGTAGGAACAGCAATTGTAAATACCTGTTCTATGTAATGAGAACGGCTGCTGGAGCCGAGCGGAGCAGCGGGGGCTCGTCAGGCGCGAGCTCTCACGTGAGCGGATCTGGACCAGCGCTCCTGCCCCTGTGCGGCGGCAGCGGCGGGAGCTGGGAGGTGAGTGCATGTGTGAAAACACCTGCTGGGCAAGGTATTTTTTAGATTACCTTATGCTACAAGTATACTAAGTGCATAAGAAATCTAAAAATACAAAACTACCCGGGAAAAAAATGAGCCAGGTCCCAGCACTGAGGTGGGAAACGTGACCGACGGAGGCTGAGCCCACAGAAAGCAGGGCTGGGCACAGGGAATCGGGAGATTATTATCATAAATTAAATTTTTAAAAAACCCTGCCTGGATTTTTCTCCTTTTCCACCCAAAAGCAATGCTCTCCAGCCCACGGAAATGGGGAATGGGGATCTCAGGAGCTATGTGTGTGGGCAACCCCTGGATAACAGGCTGCAGGACACGGAGCTCCCGTGAACGGTGGGACCTGAGAAGGGGGAGCAGCTCTGCAGAGCCAAGAACAAGCTGGAGCCCAGTGAAGCCCATGAGGACAGGGCTGGCTTGGCACTGGCAGCGGAGACGGGAACGGCTGGACGAGCGCCGGTGGGGAAACCTGAGCAAAACCATCACAAAACCATCACAAAACCATCACAAAACCGTCACTCTCAGCATCTCCACAGCCTGCTCAGGGCACCTGCATTTAGCGGAGACACGAGACAAAAGTGCCTGAAATTCCAGCCCGTCACGGGAATTCAGTACAGCAGCGTTTGCTGTGCTACGTGCACACACAGGAGATACTTCAGGAAATTTGGCTCAATTGAAAGGTTATTTGGAGGGCATGGATGACCCAGAGAAAGGCATGACAAGACTAAGAGCGCTGCTGGCAAAGAGCAGCTGAGTCAGGCCAGAGCACACCTCCTCAATCACAGCTGAGAGCAAGGACGGCAGCAGGGCAAGCCAATACAATCCTTAATTAAGTCTGGGATAGGAAATGTAAAACGAAAAATACTTCACCCGAAAAAGTGAAATCAGATTTTGCTTTTTACAGGTCACAAGGCCTCATTCATTTTTTAATGTAGATTTATTCTGGCAAGGAAAAAGAGTCTGATAGGATGGCACGCTACTTCAAAGTTATACACTGCCTCACATGCCCCTCACATGCATGTGCTGCATGCATATGGCACAGGATATATTTAACATGATACTGTTACTTGATGCTTTCAAACATCTGAATTCTGAATCTCACTGTGCCCGAAGTGTTAATTGCTGCAGCTGAACAGCATTTTCTGTTGATGTGCTGCAGCAGCCAGTACGCAGAGAATTTTTATGCTGAAGGGAACTACGTGAATTAAAATTTGATTTGTGACTTGTCTGAGAAGTATTTGCTGTCCCATATATATTTTTTAACGTCAAAGTCGCATCCTCCGCCCCGGGGCCGGGTTTGGAGCGACGCCTGTGCCCCGGGCGAGCTCAGGCGGGTGCAGAACATCCCATCTGTTCAGCAACAGCTCCAGCTTTGCTGTCCCTGGCCTGGGCAGAACAACAGCAGCTGCGCCTTTGGAAAGGACCAGAGTGATCGAGCGTCCCACGTCACACCCGATGTGCTAAATACAGACTTCATGGAGAAACCCTGTCCAAGGACAGTGTGTTTACGAAAACAGACAGAGGGTTCAGTAAAACATCTTTACAACAGAAAGCTGCAGTATGTTTGTTTCCCCAGAACAATTATCCGGAAAAAAACAAAAATATTTGAAAGGCTGAGGAAGCTGGGGCTCTGGAGATGGAGACTGAGGGGGGGACTCATTCCTGGGGATCAATATGGAAAGGGGGAGTGTCAGGAGGATGGAGCCAGGCTCTTCTGGTGACAACCAGTGACAGGACAAGGGGCAATGGGTGCAAACTGGAACACAGGAGGTTCCACTTGAACATGAGAAGAAACTTGTTTGGGGTGAGGGTGGCAGAGCCTGGCCCAGGCTGCCCAGGGGGTTGTGGAGTCTCCTTCTGTGCAGACATTCCAACCCGCCTGGACACCTTCCTGTGTAACCTCATCTGGGTGTTCCTGCTCCATGGGGGATTGCACTGGATGAGCTTTCCAGGGCCCTCCAACCCCTGACATCCTGGGATTCTGTGAAAATATTCTAGCAGCTTCAAAGAAATGTGGCTGACATAGTCAATCAAAGTTGATACAATTTTTTGAGACACTTAACTTACTCGAAAAAGCCCTTCAACATGGAAGTCACCTCCTCCCTACTGACAAGCCTCAAACAACCTTGAGACAGAAAGTGCTGAATATTAGTGCTACCATCTCAGAAAACCCAGCCTGGTGATGCTGGTTGTGCCGGAGGAGCAGGCAGGTGCCACCGCAGCTCGGCAGTAAAGCTGCACGCTGGAGCTCCTGTCCCGGTTCTCATTTCCATGAAGAAACCACAAAGATGGGCTTTCATTTACCACGGTGACCCAGCAGCAGTGAGCCCTCAGAGCCCCGGCAGGGCTGGGACGGGGCAGGGACCGACCGCGTGGACACGGCCCCCGCATCCGCTCGCGGGCAGGACCCTCTGCCCCCGCCCGCTCAGCTTGGCGCGCTGCTGTGTGCAGGACAAACAGGTGGGTTTTTCTACCCATCCATCCATCATGCCAGGAACCTAAATTAAAAAAAAAACGGTTTAACGCAGTGCTTCTTATACCTGCATCATGCAAAGCACTGCGAGGCAAAGTGTGGGTGTCCCACGTGCGCTCGGCCACGGTGTGCAGGGGACAGGGAAGGGCAGGGGATGGTGGCACAGGACAGCACGTCCCCCACCGCTGTGGATGGGATGTGGCCCGTTCCTTGTCACACCTCCGGGGACAGTGTCTCTCCTCCTCCATGGGGCGCGGTCCCACTCCCCTCCAGCCTTGGACCCGCTGCCACCCTGAGTGACATGGGACAGGATGCTCAGGGGGGACACGGGAGCTGTGTAAGGGACAGTGCTGCTCACAGACCTCTTCCTGCCGTCATCAGCACAGGAGCAACTAAACCTCATCATTTCCGCAGCGAGGGACGGGCAGGGATGGAGGCGGCTGTTAGAGGAACACCCAGAGCTTTATTCGACGCAGAGTGACACCAACAGGCACATGGAAAATACTAATTCTCCATAACAAGGCAAGGTCTTGCTACACAGCCATTCATTCTCAGTGCCTGGATACCCTCATTAGCACATGCAGCTCGGTCCCCCCATGGTACGTGCTCCTGAGAACAAAAATGCCAGCAGAAACTCAAAATTAATACTTGCAAATTGTATGACATTCTCCCTGCATGTAAAGCTGTTCCTTTCCTCCAGTTATAAAGGAATCTGAACAAATAATTTAGAAAAAAGGAAAAGTGCCATATTTCACTCTTTCGGAAAAGGAAGAGGCTCACCAGCACAGCGGGAAAGGCAGCGGCTCAGCGCGGGAGCAAACGACCTCCCGAGGGACTCGAGGGAGCAGGATCCGTCCTTGCTCTGCTCTGGAGATGGCTCTTTTTTCAGCCACTGCACTCAGCCCTATGGGGAAGATATGTGGAATTAAAGAGCCTTCAGTCCTTTGTCCGTGAGTGCTTTTCCACTCCTCTGCCAAAAGCAAACTTCTCTTTCTGTGCTTTTGGGCACAGGGTCTCAGGGGAGTGGTATTGCTCCAGGGAGGGTGTCTGTGTGCTCCAAACCCCACAAGGTGCTGCTTGGTTTTGCCTCATTTGCATGAATAGAGGTGCTGTTGAGTGGGGAATTTAGCACTCCAACTCCACCCGGAGTGGTTTTGCATCTTCTGTGCATATGCAATAATTTGTACTCTAAGAGCTGTGCAGTGACCTCTTTTTTCTGTGCGAGAAATGTTTTCATTAAAAATAAAATACCAGATACCTCAAGACATTCCTCTGGCGAAGCCCCACGCTGTGAATACAAAGCAGGAGCAGCCCATCTCCACGGTGTGTTCTGGTGGTGCCGCGCGGCTGAAAACCAGAGACAGGTGAGAGGGACTGAGATCAGGCTGCTGGATAACATCGCTATAACAAACTTTATAAGCAGCTCTCTAATTTCCATAAATAGATAATTAATATTAGTGGCAGCAACAAGAACAACAGTAATAAAATCTTCAAATCATTTTTGTTTCAACATAGTATTGGGACAATCCAAGGAAGAAGCCAGGATTCCCAAGAGCTGTGCCCACAGCAGAGGACACTGCAGCAAAGCCGGGACTGCCCAGGCTCAGCTCACCTAGACCCAGCTCAGCTCTCACCGCTCCTGCCCTCGGGGCCAGAAACAGACCTGGGCTCCGGCAAGACGCTGCTCTCCGCAGGACCAGTGCTCATGCAGAAATCAGACAGTTTACTAAATAAAAGAGACAGTTTACTAAATAAAAGAGACAGTTTACTAAATAAGGACATTTACTGTGGCTATGCAAGAGCAGCAAGTTCACCCAAAAACGCTCGTGGGAAGCAGCTTGAGACAGTGTCCGCAGGACAGGGAACAGGACTAGCGTTAAATACACGGCTCATTCCACCGAGGCCCAACAGCGAGACGTATATGCTTTAAGCGAAACATTTTTTATAGCATGCGCTGAATCAGGACCTGCATATAATTTAGGAACAAAAAGCTCCATTTTTGTAGCTATTCACTGTGGGCCTTACACCACATTCCTTTTTAGCTGCAGGTATGTGGTCTTATTTGCACTGTGAATATTTATAACTCTGAATTTAAATGATCTCTTTCTCAATAAAGAAGCTTAATAGTCTAAGGCTGGTTAAAACATTCGCTGGAAAATATTCACAATGTGAACACAAAATTGGAGCAAAACCTATCCAAACAAATTCATGGAGACAGTCAAAAGAGCACATGCAGAATGCATACCAGCTCATCTGATCAGCTGTTGTCTCACTGGTGTCCCGAGCACAGCACAACTCAGAAGGCACGGAAATCAGTTATTTCCTCCATCTTGAGGAGACGACATTAGTATTGCTGACACCCAACGCGTGGCTTCTGTAACTAATACGCCTTGTTGGTTGCAAATTGCGTTTGAAATATTCTGAAATGTTAGAGTTAGCTGAATGATCAAAAAACAGAGTTGTTAATATTTTTTACAAATAGAAGCTGTCGGGTTTGCTCAAGATGATTCACAAATTCGCACCACTCTTATCTGACAGAATTCAGATCACTGCCAAATAATGGGCATAATAGCTCACGAGTCCCAGAATTTTCCATTCATCTAGGTTAAAAAATAATTCAGCTCAAAAGTCACACTGCTAATTACTCTGATTTAAAGATCATTTCAATTACCTAATTGAAGAACAGAAATAGTGCACTCAGTTTAGGTGGTCAGCCACAGTTCAGAAATAATGAATAGTAAATGATTAATATGAAGCACACAAACAGTCATAATCCGAAAATTATTCCTGTGCATAATCTAGTGGATTGTTGGTGACGATGGACACTTGCAATCAATGGCAGGCGCTGGCTGCCACTTCACATGGGGCTAACGTCACCGGGAAAATGCAGGCTTTCACAGATTTTACCCAATTGTACCCAAAATGCCTCTTCTCCCCTAGGAAGGTCACTGGGTGTTGGCCATTGCTGGGGTGCAAGAGGGCATTTTGCTTTCTAACAGAGCAGAAATCCGCATTATTGTGGCCACATTTTGCCACACGACATCCTGAACTGGCCTTGAGGACAGCGCAGGGCTACAGGGTCTGAATACGCGCTGCCAGTTCCATTGCTGGGGACAGACATTTGTGTCCCCAGTGGTGACATTCGTGTCTGCGTGGTGTGACTCACGGCACCACGGCTGGACCAGCTCATGGAAAGTGCTGGAAGCCAAATGCGAGCTCGGGCAGACAGAGCTGCATGTCCTGTCCCCCCGGCAGGTACTGGGGGTCACTCTGTCCTTTGAGCTTTGTGAAAGGTGAAGCATCAGCACCCCGAGCTGCACGAAGAGCACCGGTAAACCCGGTCAGCCTGCTCCAACTTTACACACGGCTTTTATCCCAACATAGAGGGGCTCCCAGCTGGGGGCACAAGGGCAGAGGGAGCCCTGCCAGAGCCTGCAGCATCATAAGGCCCCCCTGATGTCCCCATGATGCCCCCATGTCCCCGCTGTGCCCTGGCACCCGGTCCAGCCGCGTGGCACAGCAGCTGCTGCATGTTTGATTTTGGAAACATGGCAAGCTGGTGTTTCTAAAGCAGCTCTTCTTCTCCAGAGAGCATTTGCAAAGGGGTGCTCACCCAGACACACGTGTCGATGGGACGGGCTGCGGCCACCCTGGTGGCCCCTGTGGCCTGGCAGGTCCCAGCTGGGCTGCAGCGAGGATGGGAGGACGAAAGAGCCCAAGCTGCCCCTGCAGCCCCATCCAAAGCGGCCCTGGTTCCTCTGCTGGGGACCGCGGGGCTGCTCTGGGCTCGGGCTGCCAAGAAAAGTGCAGAGTGTCAACAAAGAGCTGCGAGAACTTCTGTGAGGAGGGGAGAAAAGGGAAATCACACACATTGCAACCACTGGCAAGCAGGTCCAACCACTGACCATCAAAACTGAAATAACTGCAGTGTGTGTTTGCCACATGCACCAGGCGATGGCTGCGGGTGCCCGTGTGTGGCAACTGCCCTGTGTGTGCTGGGGGAGCAGCTGTTCCTGGGCAGAGCCGGTGGGGACGTCACTGCCACCAGCTCGGGGACATCGCTGCCACCAGCTCGGGGACATCACTGCCACCAGCTCAGAAAAACCGCTGCCACTGGCTCAGGGACATTGCTGCCACCAGCTCGGGGACATCACTGCCACCAGCTCAGGGACATCGCTGCCACCAGCTCAGGGACATCGCTGCCACCAGCTCGGGGACATCACTGCCACCAGCTCAGAAAAACCGCTGCCACCGGCTCAGGGACATTGCTGCCACCAGCTCGGGGACATCACTGCCACCAGCTCAGAAAAACCGCTGCCACTGGCTCAGGGACATTGCTGCCACCAGCTCGGGGACATCACTGCCACCAGCTCGGGGACATCACTGCCACCAGCTCAGGGACATCGCTGCCACCAGCTCAGGGACATCGCTGCCACCAGCTCGGAGAAACCGCTGCCACCAGCTCGGGGACCTCACTGCTGACACAGACATGGTTGTGCCACATTGCTCAAAATACTGCGAGAACGAAATGCAGAAGTGATCTATCTAGTGTGTCATTTTGTAATTGCTAGTTTAATTATTCCCATTCTATATTTACTCTTTTCTTAATGTGGCTTAATTAGATTATTTCCTTGTTAAATGGACAGAATGCAAACAAAATGCACCCTTTTCTCGCCAGATTTCTGTTCCCATTTTTCAGTCTGAATGCTGTGCCTGGAGTGCCCAGAACAGCGTGTCTGGCCGGTGCAGACCTGAAGGGGGCTGCAGTCTGCTCAGCGACAGGGAAGGGGCTGCAGTCTGCTCAGCGACAGGGAAGGGGCTGCAGTCTGCTCAGCGACAGGGAAGGGGCTGCAGTCTGCTCAGCGACAGGGAAGGGGCTGCAGTCTGCTCAGCGACAGGGAAGGGGCTGCAGGCCGCTCAGCGACAGGGAAGGGGCTGCAGGCCGCTCAGCGACAGGGAAGGGGCTGCAGGCTGCTCAGCGACAGGGAAGGGGCTGCAGGCTGCTCAGTGACAGGGAAGGGGCTGCAGGCCGCTCAGCGACAGGGAAGGGGCTGCAGTCTGCTCAGCGACAGGGAAGGGGCTGCAGGCCGCTCAGCGACAGGGAAGGGGCTGCAGTCCGCTCAGTGACAGGGAAGGGGCTGCAGTCTGCTCAGGGACAGGGAAGGGGCTGCAGTCTGCTCAGCGACAGGGAAGGGGCTGCAGTCTGCTCAGGGACAGGGAAGGGGCTGCAGTCTGCTCAGGGACAGGGAAGGGGCTGCAGTCTGCTCAGCGACAGGGAAGGGGCTGCAGGCCGCTCAGTGACAGGGAAGGGGCTGCAGTCCGCTCAGCGACAGGGAAGGGGCTGCAGTCCGCTCAGGGACAGGGAAGGGGCTGCAGTCTGCTCAGTGACAGGGAAGGGGCTGCAGTCTGCTCAGCGACAGGGAAGGGGCTGCAGTCTGCTCAGTGACAGGGAAGGGGCTGCAGGCCGCTCAGTGACAGGGAAGGGGCTGCAGTCCGCTCAGCGACAGGGAAGGGGCTGCAGTCTGCTCAGTGACAGGGAAGGGGCTGCAGGCCGCTCAGCGACAGGGAAGGGGCTGCAGGCCGCTCAGTGACAGGGAAGGGGCTGCAGTCTGCTCAGTGACAGGGAAGGGGCTGCAGGCCGCTCAGCGACAGGGAAGGGGCTGCAGGCCGCTCAGCGACAGGGAAGGGGCTGCAGGCCGCTCAGCGACAGGGAAGGGGCTGCAGTCCGCTCAGCGACAGGGAAGGGGCTGCAGTCTGCTCAGGGACAGGGAAGGGGCTGCAGTCTGCTCAGGGACAGGGAAGGGGCTGCAGGCCGCTCAGCGACAGGGAAGGGGCTGCAGTCTGCTCAGGGACAGGGAAGGGGCTGCAGGCCGCTCAGTGACAGGGAAGGGGCTGCAGTCTGCTCAGGGACAGGGCACCTGCTGTGCGGGAGGTGACTGTTTTCATACAAAACAACACTTTGGAAAGGAATGAAAAACAAAAGTGCAGACCCCTTTCTAAGTCTGCAGGAAGTGATAAAGTTTCAAAATGCCAAACAAATTAAGGGAAAGAGCTCCGGGGGAGTGAGAGGAACGTGTGCGCTTAAGCCACAAAACACCTTTCCCTCCAAGCGCTGTGAAACGCTGGGCAGTAATCAGTTTGTCGTAATTAATATGCTTGGAGCTATAAACCTTTCAGAAAGTGTGAATGGCTGTTTAACTCCAAACCCAATTTAGACGTTATATTCCCAGACTGCTGAACACCAAAGTCACACAAACTGCAGCTGAAAAAATACCCCAAATTAAACTGAGGCGGCTGTTCGACCCCATCCCCAGGGCTGCTGCCCCCACGATGGCTCCGAGATGCGCTCAGTGCCTTCGGAGGACAAGCATGGGGTACGGCTGCTTTTCTTTGGGAATTACTAGTGCCAGCCCTTTAATTAGAATGGGAACCTTGTCCCCTTCCACCCCGCCTGCCCTGGTCTCTGCCACCAGCACCACGGCCCAGGGACCTGTGGCCACCGCTCCTGCTGCCGACAGCTGGACAGCAGCAATGAGACCTGTACTGCTGAGTTACACACTACGTCAGGAACCAGCTAAACAACAACTAACTCCTTACATAGCACATGCATGTCACGAGTCAATAAATATCAACCTACATACTCCAATTAATCATTATTAATACCTAAACATAATTAATAACTAGTTACCATTAGTAACTAAGCATTCACAACTAAAGCACAGAATTAAGGCAAAGGGCTGGGCTACAACTGTTCTGAAAATAGCTTCGCTCAGTGAAATGTCACCTTTTGATTGGTCAAAATGTATTCAAGAATCTTGCCACATCTTCTGACCCTTTCCAGGGAAAAGCAGGGTGGGAACATCTTCTAACAGAAACGTTCCACGACAACTACTGCTAGAATAACAAACAAAATTCCAAAACTACCTTTGAAATCAGAGTGTACAAAATTACAACATTCCCGTTCAAAATATGAATATAAGAAAAAAAAAAAAAAACACAAAGCAAATTCCGCTGTTTTGGGGAGCGCAAACAAGAAACATCCCGCTGCTCAGCGCTCTGAGCATCACGCACAAATTCTGCTCTTTGCACAGCAAGTCAGGTGACCAAGTGGTGTTGTTATCTGGGTATAGTTTCCCTTCCTTCAGAACGTGTATAAATTATTTGCTGTAGTAACTCCCAGTGACAATAAGTTGTACAGTTTAATTACACCTTGCATGAAATTATTCCCTTTTGTCAGTTTTCATATTCCCACATAAGAAGTTCTGTTCAAACAAGTCATACCTTGCAGAAAGGGGATTTTTATTTTTGTTTTTACTTTTTATCTTAATTAGCTACCTAGTTCTTGTTGAAATACTTCTGCAGCTGGGCTGACACGTCCCGGCGGTGGGGCCAGGGCTGGCTGAAGGCGCAGCACTCGCAGGTCCCCGTGCAGCCAGCCCAGCGGCAGCGAGCAGCTGCCACAAAGTGGCGCTTATTAGGAGCTACAGAGGAAAAAACAAAATAGTAATAAAATAATTGGAGACTTCACAATATCTGGCCTGAGCACATGCACGGTGAACACAGTGTGAGCACAGCGAACTCATCAGTGTGAGCACAGCAAACGGGATGGGAAACTCCGGCAGCAAAGCCACTGGCTGCTGCTGTGAGCGGTAAAGAGGAGTGAAACGCACTGATTGAACGCAGCGTTCCAGCGAGCTGCCTCTGTGCAACTCCATTAAACACTGTGGAAAACACCCAGCTCAGACACGAACAGCAGGAAACCTATTGTACCCAGCCACAGTTTCCCATCCACACCGGTGTCCCTGTCATCTCCCTTGTCCCGCGGCCCAGACGTGCTACATCCCAGCACCCAGTGACCTCTGCTCCAGCCCCCTGCCGCAGCATGGCTGCACCGTCAGTGAGTTCCCCATCCTCAAGTGCTCAGGAGAAGAAAATCAAGTGCTGAAACTTGAGATCACCAGTAAACAGCTTCCTGTGAACAACGCAAGAACAAGACGTAGCTGAGGTCTCTACATCATAAAGATATTGTCTCAGAGGCAGCTGTTTTGTGTGTTTTGTCATGACATAAGAATAAATGACTATGAGTATGAGCAAACTCATCCTGCCCATGCTACTGCTGCTTCTTGGTGTCTGTCTGATTCGCTTCAGCAGAACAAGCGGCCATGACCCTGGCAGTGGTGGGGACTCAGCTCCACCACTGCTGTTTCTTCCTCCCTGGTGGAGCTGTTCGTGCAAGGGCAGGGTCTGTCCCTTGAGCACACGGGGCCAGCGAGAGGACGCCCCCTCGGGCCAACACAAGTGTTGGCGCTCGCTCACTTTTTCGGCCCCATGGATATTGTGCAAGAAGGCTCCTACCTGTTAAAGTTTCACAAGAAATGTAAATACCATTTTCCTCACAGGCACTCTCTGCCTTTTGCATGAGTCACAGGAAGCTGCAAAGGCACTGTGCTCACTAATCTGGTTTTGTCTTTGAGGTACTAAAGGCCCTGGCAGCACTCATGACATATTTTAGATGAGTTCTGCAAAGTTCAGGACAGCCTTGACTGCTTGTTCCTTAGCATTATTTAGAAACCAGCACAGCCGATGCCGGAGGTGCAGCGCTGTTATGAGTCACCACATGAGGAAAACCGACCTGACAATCAATTTGACTTTTCCTTTGCTGTTTACACTGATGTGTCAGACAGGTACGCAAGGAATTAGGCAAAAAGTATATTTTAATTTAACGTGCTGTCAGAAACGTCCCTGCCCTCCCCTTCCCACCGGTAGCAGCGCTGTGCTGGGGAAGGCTGCCTGCGGCACCGCACAGCGGGGACAACAGGGACAACTGCGCCAGCCCCCCGGTCGTACATCTGCGTCTGATACTGCCAGTGCTTCCACAGGACCTCTTCCATCACTTGGTGAAGTATATCATTAGCTGTCCTCAACATTAAACCTCCTCTTCCCTTCGCCACCCCGAGTCCCTCCACTGCTGCTGGAGCTACGGCCTCTCCCCAGCAAAGCCGGACGTCTCCATTCTGCGTGCTGAATGCCAGGCTCCCTGGATGGCCGTGGCAAAGCCCGATGTCTCCCAGCCCGGCACACAGAACACCAGGCTCCCTGGATGGCCATGGCAAAGCCCGATGTCTCCCAGCCCGGCACGCAGAACGCCGGGCTCCCTGGATGGCCATGCTCACGGCAGGCTGGGTAAGAGCGGCTCCCAGCCCAAGCAGAGCTGGGCTGACAAAGCGATGGGAGGCATCCAGCCCTCCCTCGGTGTCCTCAGCTTCGGACCAAGGGCAGTGACCACCTGGGTCACTGGTTCACCCAGCTCAGGGGCTCATGGCTCTCAGTGAACCTGTTTTCTGGAAGACTTAAAATGGTCCTTCCCAACCATCTCAAAACAAATATTTACCTTTACATGGGTGCTTTAAACTCTCCTCGATTAATAATTCTGTAGTAACTAATGACTACGTGGTTCTTGGGGTGGGTTGCTCTTCATCATCCCCAGCACTGGCTCTGTAGCTCCTTCAGCTTCCCACTAAAAAGCAGACAAGCTTCAGTCACACAAACCAGGAAAAGCCATCAGAGACACTGACTGACATGTACCAGCAAACCCATCTACTTCCAGCCTACGGACCTGGTGGGTCACTTCTGTTCTGGAAGGACAGAAGCCTCTCTTTGCACCAGAGGTGCCAAGCGTGCTGGGAATCCAGGTGAAACGGAACTGAGGGACCTTTAGTCCCTTCGGCCTGTGAGACACCAAGGGGCTGTCTCGGGGTCGCTGGCTGGGAAGCAGGACCCGGCGCGGCGGGGGTGCCGGAGGGACAGCCCCCCCGCAGGCACGGGCGAGCAGAGCCGCCTAATTGAATCCAGCGCTAATCTTGAGATGTTCTTGTTCCACCTAACAGCTCTCCTGGTTCCTGATTCACCACCATGCTTAAACTCTAATGACACTGGTTGCTCTGAGACTTCAAGTAAGGAAATTTTAATAAAAGCTTGACTTGATGTTATTCCACTACAAGCTCCGCACTGAATTAAACATAAGGCTGAGGAGATATGTTGACAGTGCATCAGCACGGAGTCCTGCTGGCCGCTGCTGAACGCAGGTAAATAGTTTCATGTCATTTTCTTTAAGGCTCATTTCCAGCTTTCAATCCATCTCACAGAGAACATGGCTGAAGCGCTGTGGCAAAGCATCTTATCACGGCCAGTTGTCTGAAACGTGGGGATATGACTAATTTGGAGAAATGAAGGACTTGTCTTTCCCCTTTTCATCTATACAGTGTTAGCCTACGCTGAAACACAGGCATTCAGCCAGAGTGTGCTGTGCTTAATACACACAGACTACCACAGAAAACAGCTATGGGAGAAAACAATACCTACATAATCCGCGATAAAGGGCAGGCAGCCCTGCAGAGCCGCGCTCACCCACAGCCAGGAAACGCTAAATTCAACTTGACCAAGTCCGTAAGACAGGGAGGAAAGACCCAGTTATTAAGGGGGCAGCGCTGGGAGAACGGCAGAACAAAGACGCCATCAGATGGGGCTCATCAGCCTGCAGAAAGCGCTATGGTCCATGTTTGTCCATGGCAGCGTGAGATTGCATTTGGCTCAGGCGCTCTTGCTGCTGCCCTAGTCCAGTTAATTTAAGAAACGTATTGATTTGCACAGTTGATAAATCTCTCTCTCAGCACAGCAGCGTGTACCGCTGTAATCCAGCGGGATCTCAGTGCAGGGGACAGTCACCGGGCACACAGGGTGACATCCCTGCTTGCCGCAAGACAGCGGGAAGTTTAACTGGATTTTACCCAAGCGTTATGACCCAAATATGAGCAGCTACAGTCAGACGCGGGGCTGCGTGTGCCCACCCCGCCGGGTGCACGGGCTGTGCCCGGGATGCTGCAGCAAGAGCAGCTGATGTGCAGCACACAGCACGCCAACCAAGAGGAGCAGGAGACGTTCAGCCACCTGCTGCTGCTGCTACAGGGACAACTGGGGAGGTGACACAGCACAGGACAACACCGGGAGGTGACACAGCACCGGACAACATCAATGCTTCACGCCCAGGGCTGCAGACACCTGGGGAAACACACTGAAAGAGGCAGAGTTTCCCTTGCGGAAAGTCCACCAGTCCCTATGAAATGTGAATGGCTGTTGCCACTGTACAAAAAATAGGAGCAAAAATCAATTCTGAAGGGTCTGTTAATTAATAATCACAGCACAGGCTGGAGGCAGTGAAGTGAATTAACTTGCTAAGGTGAAAGTGGGGAAAAAAAAGGTGCTGACAGCCATTACTGAATTAGGAAAAAAAACTCCAACAACATGAAGGTTTATTAACATTTTCCTTTGGAATTAAAAGGTTCTCTCCTCTTAAGGATTAGAATAAAATTGGTTTGAGGGGACAGCTTTCTTGAATTGAAAGTAAGCTTCTAAAATGTTTATATCACTAGTGTTTTTTGGAGGTAAATATCAGCGTGACACTTCCCTTGCCTGCAATTCCCCCCCAAAAAGTATAGTTCCAGCAATGGCTTCTCACTCTGGGCAGGATTCCCACAATATTTTGCATGCCTCGGTAAAATGCCAGTGTCATCACAGTATCACAGGATATTTGGGATTGGAAGGGCCCTGGAAAGCTCATCCAGTGCAATCCCCCCATGGAGCAGGAACACCCAGCTGAGGTTACACAGGAAGGTGTCCAGGCGGGTTGGAATGTCTGCACAGAAGGAGACTCCACAACCCCCTGGGCAGCCTGGGCCAGGCTCTGCCACCCTCACTGAGGAGAAGTTTCTTCTCAAATTTAAGTGGAACCTCTTGTGTTCCAGCTTGATCCCATTACCCCTTGTCCTATCATTGTTTGCCACCGAGAAGAGCCTGGCTCCGTCCTCGTGGCACTCACCCTTTATATATTTATAAACATTAATAAGGTCACCCCTCAGTCTCCTCCAAACTAAAGAGCCCCAGCTCCCTCAGCCTTTCCTCACACGGGAGATGCTCCACTCCCTGCAGCATCTTGGTGGCTGTGCTGGACTCTCTGCAGCAGTTCCCTGTCCTGCTGGAACTGAGGGGCCACAACTGGACACAATATTCCAGGTGTGGTCTCCCCAGGGCAGAGCAGAGGGGCAGGAGAACCTCTCTGACCTACTGACCACCCCCTTCTAACCCACCCCAGGTCCCATTGGCTTCCTGGCCACAAGGGCCCCGTGCTGGCTCATGGTCACCCTGCTGTCCCCAGGACCCCCAGGTCCCTTTCCCCTACACTGCTCTCTAATATGTAATTTCCCAACCTATCCTGGAACCTGGGGTTGTTCCTGCCCAGATGCAGGACTCTACACTTGCCCTTGTTAAATTTCATCAGGTTATTCCCCACCCAGCTCTCCAGCCTGTCCAGGTCTCTGATGGCAGCACAGCTTCCAGTGTCGCCACTCCTCCCAGCTCAGTGTCATCAGCAAACTTGCTGATAGTGCACTCTATTCCCTTGTCCAAATCGTTAATGAATATATTGAGTGGTGCTCACCGTGGTGTTAACTCACACAGTCACTCACTCTGCGACCCCAAGCCAGAGGAGCCGCGGAGCCGGGTGCCGGTGGCGCCTCCAGCGCGGCTGACAGCGGCGGCTCCCCCGCCATCTGGGCTTGGCCGTGTGCAGCCCCAACCGCGGGGAGCCCTTCAGATCCTGCGCATCAGGTGCTAACACTCAGACAGATGTCTCCTTCACAGCAGCCCTGATCAGCAGCGCCTCCAACGCCACCCAGACCGCTTCTTTCCTTTGGTCTCTGTGTCCTGTTTGCCGCCTGTCTTTAGCAGCCTGACTTATTTATTTTCGGAGGTGATAAATTGCAGTATATTAAGATAATGGTATAACATCTGTAGCTATTAAGATGTATACAACAAAAAAATTAAATGTAATTTAATTTTAAGTGGAAAATAATGATCACTGTTTGAAATGCCCAAAGACAACTTATTACGCATCCCCCATCAACATTCTAATAAATAGGAGTTTAAAAAAAGACTCAGTAAAATTATTCTGAATATATGCCTTATTAATGGTCAATCATAGTAGAAAATATATCAAAGCTTTTTTTTAGAAAAATGCAGGAGTTCTTTAGCTGCTCAGTTTTCCATCAAAATTATTTGTTCATATAAAAGCACATTTCCAGTATAAGCGATTATTGAACTGTATTACAACATTTGGATCCAATATAGCCAATCTAGCCAATCTAGCCACTCACTGCCTGCATTATCACTGACAGAAGCCTCAGCAGTTGCACCTGCCCACATGTCCCCCGGCTGCATCCCACCATGTCCCTGCCCTGTCCCTGCATCCCCAGTTTTCTGGTCCCAGGGACCCTGGAGGCTGCGCTCTGCGAGGTGGGAACATCAGCTGAGAGAAAGAAGAAAGCAAAGCACCTACATTTCTACTGAAGAGCCGTGCTTGTTAACATTTTTAATCTATTTTTGTGAATTATTCAACGCACATACATACAGATGAAGTATTTTGATATTGATAAAAGCCCAACAGAAGATGGAAACGAGCATTATATGTTTTGCTCTGCTATTAGTATTGATTGTCTTCGTATTATGTAGCACAACCTTTTATCTTCATTGATGAAATAATGTATTCACTTACCGCATGCCTGATGGGGGGAGTCGTGTGGAATGGCTCTAAGTGCCAAAACACACCGCTCAGGCACAGTAGCCAAAATTTGTTTACTAAACTGAGCATCACAGCAGGACCAGGAGTTATTGGCTACCGTTCCTGTGCTGTGCCAGCCACATAGGTCATGCTCACCCAGGGACCATCCAGCAAAGCGTCCCCATCACCCAGGGACCATCCAGCAAAGCATCCCCATCACCTAGGGACCGCCCAGCAAAGCGTCCCCGTCACCCCGGGACCGCCCAGCAAAGCGTCCCCGTCACCCCGGGACCGCCCAGCAAAGCGTCCCCGTCACCCCGGGACCGCCCAGCAAAGCGTCCCCGTCACCCCGGGACCGCCCAGCAAAGCGTCCCCGTCACCCCGGGACCGCCCAGCAAAGCGTCCCCGTCACCCCGGGACTGCCCAGCAAAGCGTCCCCGTCACCCCGGGACTGCCCAGCAAAGCGTCCCCGTCACCCCGGGACTGTCCCCACCTTGTGTTTGCTAGACCCAGCTGGCAGTCCCGTTTCCACACGGAGCAGATCCACCCCAGGCTCAGCTACTCCTCCTAAAGTCAGAATAAAGGAAAACAACACACACTGAAAACCCCACACAGCAACAAACCACAGCTGACAAGCAACCCTAACTGTCAAATACATTTATGAGTAACGTATGTTTAAGACCAAACTCCGTGATAGAGAGATGCTCGGCATCTGTTTCCCTGTGGTCGTTGGCACCACCTCAACTCCGGGCCACCAGGCCCCGGCTGAGCTGTCACCCACCTCATGGCAACTGCCAGACCTCAGGATGCAGAGAAGCGGGAACTAAATGTATTATTTAGCTGTATGACTGAATATTTTTTCAAGGAGCAAAAGCATGCAAAATCCTAATAGAGAAAAACAGTGATTCATTTGATTTCCTCATTAGCTACATTTCCCTGGTTTCTTCGGTGGTGTTGCGTCTCCGAGTTTTGGGACGGGGAAGCGGTTTTGCGACCTGGAGTCACTGCTGCTTTCCCCAGTCCTGCATTATGTATGACGAGCAGAAGCCGCCCTCGTTCTTTGCGGCTGCCATACCCACAGCCTGTCTGCACGCTCCCAGCCAAGCCTGCCGAGAAGCACCATTTGTGAGATTGTAAGGCACTCCACTTGAAGCATAAACCATTCAAGTGGATCTGTTGAGTGGGCTGGATGCGCTGGAAGGACATAGAAATCATTCTTCAGGCTCTGAAAGGCTCCATGTCCTGATTTTCTTCCTTAATGGCCTCTAAAGGTTTAAATGGTGAAGAATAAAATGACCAAGAAGTGAAGTGGCATAAAAAAGATTAACAAGCCAGTGCAGTATATTTTCACTATACCATCCAAAAGGCGCCTGTGTGCAGCGCGGGAGCTCCAGCAGAGCTGCCGGGCGCCCCAGGGGTGCAGAGCATTACTACGGGGTGCAGAGCGTTACTACGGGGTGCAGAGCGTTACTACGGGGTGCAGAACCACTGCTCCTGCTGACGGGAGCGGGAAGGACGAGGTGACACTTGCCCAAGTGCCTTCACTCTGTGTTTGCTGGGGCTGGTTAGAGCACAAGCAGCTGACATACAAAAGATCAGAAGCAACTGTGAAGTAAGAAGTTGTGTTTCTAGTTTAACAAACTAAGATGCTTAAGAGAAAGGTAAAGGATTGCTGACTAAGAATTACAAGTGCAAAAACAAAGGTGGCAGCTTTTAAAGCCTAAAACCAGTTTGTGAAGTGCACAGTGTTGGTTTTATCCAGCGCTCTCTTCCCTCTGGAGCCTCACACCTCTCGTGTATTTAGATTCAAACCAAGCTCTGTGCCCGGGATGCAAAACAGGGAATTCCCAAGTGAAACCTGCCAGTAAATCAATGTTCGGTTCCCTGAGCGATTCACAAGTTTTCCGCGGGTGGGTAGGAGGGACTCAGTGGTTCAAGTGACTGCTGATACCCACAGAAATGGAGAGCCTGTTCTGCACTGAGTAACTGTGCTCATCTCACCCGGGTTTGACGCCATTAGCCAAGAAAGATGCCCAAGAAAAGAACAAAGTCCCACCTGGCTCATTCATTCAGCTCAGCTGCTCATTAGTCACTGCAGTCTCTTGGTCCATATATTTATTACTGGGGAAAAGGCAGAGGTACACATTTGAGCAAAGGCCACTAAAAACACCTAATGCCAGTCAAATTAATGTATATTTGCAGTGATATAAATGAGGTCCTCTAATGAGAATAGGGGACAGGTAACATGGTCAGATGACTCCTTTAGCTCGTCGCAGCTTCTTGCGCTCACCTGAACACCACCCATGGCATCGCCCAGTGCCCGCTGAGAGCACGACACGGTCCCCAGGCCCTGCAAGGGGCATTGGAGCCGAGCACCAGGTCACATTTGTCACATAAGGTGACTTAGTGCCTTGGTGACCTTCATGCTTCAGGTCTCATTGCCACTCAGACACATTTTTTCCACTCCTGCAAATACTAGTGATGGACTCTCAGTGTCCTCCGAGTACAGGTTACAGCTCTTCTGAGCAACCCAGCGAGTGACGCTCAGTGTCAGTGCCCAGTGCACGTGCGGTGTGGCTGGGGTGCCCAAACCAGCGGTGACGGCGGGGAGCCCCCGTCACCCCGCTCAGCGCTGCTGGGCTTTGGGGGTGTTCAGCCGTTTCCTTCCGCCCTCCCTACCCAGAACACCATAAACTGAGTATAACCATCCTGCACTTCTTCTTCCCGGTGACATACGCTTTTGGGGGAAGATTTATGACAACTCCTGAAAATGGAGCGGTACTTACCCTGGCCTGCCATTCAGGATTTAAACCTCTGAAGAACAGCAGACAAAGAATCGCAGCTCAGCAAAAGATCCTACTTCACTGCAGAATTATTACCCTTCTCCAGTTCCTTTCACCTCCCTCTTTTCGGGGAGAAAGAAGAAGAGACGCCAGCACTCACCAGCCACGCAAGGGAGCAGAACTGCTGCTGCTCAGGCCCCGGGTCTCGCACCACGGCTCCAGCATTGGCAGCTCAGCTCCCGAGGGAAGGCAGAGCCTAAAGAGTTGAGGAGAATACTGTTCCATACAGGTACAGTTTGCACATCAGTTCCCGAGGCCCAGGAGGTCCCGGGGACCGAGGCGGCAGATGGATGCTGCAGCCGGTCCGTTCAGCCTCCAGCGCAGCAGGGACAGCTGGAATAGGAGCTGCTCATCAATCTGAAGGTATGCAAAAGAGGTCTTAGATTTTTAATTCAACACCAGAAACAACATCACTGGCAAAATCTGGAGTACCTGAAGTTACTCCTTCACAGCAATTCCTTAATTTCTTTCAAAGTTAGAAATACAAGGAATCAGTTAATACATAGAAAATATTGCTGCAGATATAGTTGATGAAAGTTCTTCATTTACGAGCAATGACGGTACCGGCGTTGCAGCGGAGCAGCGCTGTACAGCAGCGTGTCAGTCTGCGTTTTGGCTTTTGACTATTCTGAAACGTGAACCATTTAGGAAGATGAAAATAGAAAAGTTCTGTTGACTTGTAAGCAAAAATCAAGTTACATTTTAAAACTCAGAAGGTAAATATGACTGAAATTCTGACATAGAAAAGAGACTCATTTAGAGAAAAGCTTGGCAGACTCCAAGTGTTGTTTCTGTATCATTTCAGTGTATTTTAACAAGCACAGCACAGCACTAAGCACCAGTTGCAGTTGCGCTCACATCATATGGATGTGCAGTGCACACTCTGCAGCTGTTTAATATTTACAATTCTGAAACTGGGAGCATCTGCTTTGAAATAAGTATTATCCTAGGAAGTATTTTCAAGAATTGGAGCGCTGATAGCTTCATTTTGATAACAGTACTTTTTAAGCAATGCTCTTCAGTTAGATCATTAATTTTTCAGCAAGAAAATGTGTACTATGTTCTTGCTAATATTAACCCCACTATTAAATATTTGCAAATCAGGCCTGTAAGGCTATGCACAGAGATCCAAGGGGCAAGGCAGAGACTGAATGTTTCCAGGAACTTACTCTGCCCTGCAAATCATCTGCTGGCTGTGTATCCAGAATCAGCCCATTCTGGTACCGAGCTCAGCAACACTGCCCTGCCCAGCCTGCTGCTCAGCTGGGCTTTACTTCATCCCAAGGAAGATTCAAGGCTCTCGGAACGTGCGAACCATCAGCTTGAAATATTGAAATATAAAAACAACAAACACCCCGAAAACCACACCACCCAACCAAAACCAGGCAAGGAGGCCAGCAGCAGCACGGCCCAGCCCGGTGCCGCTCCGGTTCCCAGCCATGCCCTGCCCAGCCCTGTGCCGCTCCAGTTCCCAGCCGTGCCCTGCCCAGCCCGGTGCCGCTCCAGTTCCCAGCCGTGCCCTGCCCAGCCCGGTGCCGCTCCAGTTCCCAGCCCTGCCCTGCCCAGCCCGGTGCCGCTCCGGTTCCCAGCCCTGCCCTGCCCAGCCCGGTGCCGCTCCAGTTCCCAGCCGTGCCCTGCCCAGCCCGGTGCCGCTCCAGTTCCCAGCCCTGCCCTGCCCAGCCCGGTGCCGCTCCAGTTCCCAGCCATGCCCTGCCCAGCCCGGTGCCGCTCCGGTTCCCAGCCCTGCCCTGCCCAGCCCGGTGCCGCTCCGGTTCCCAGCCCTGCCCTGCCCTGCCCAGCCCGGTGCCGCTCCGGTTCCCAGCCCTGCCCTGCCCAGCCCGGTGCCGCTCCGGTTCCCAGCCCTGCCCTGCCCAGCCCGGTGCCGCTCCGGTTCACCGCTGTGCCCTGCCCAGCCCGGTGCCGCTCCGGTTCCCAGCCCTGCCCTGCCCAGCCCGGTGCCGCTCCGGTTCCCAGCCCTGCCCTGCCCAGCCCAGTGCCGCTCCGGTTCCCAGCCCTGCCCTGCCCAGCCCGGTGCCGCTCCGGTTCCCAGCCCTGCCCTGCCCAGCCCAGCCCGGTGCCGCTCCGGTTCCCAGCCCTGCCCTGCCCAGCCCAGCCCGGTGCCGCTCCGGTTCACCGCTGTGCCCTGCCCAGCCCAGTGCCGCTCTGGTTCACCACTGTGCCCTGCCCAGCCCGGTGCCGCTCCAGTTCACATCTGTTCCCTGCCCGGAGCTGCTGCGCTCACACTAGACGGACACAAATGACTGAGAAAACAAGAATTCCCTTTGTACCCAGGAGATCTGGAGCGTTCCCCGTGCACCAGAGGGGTCCCCTCCACCCTCACCCCGGGCACCGTCCTGCCTCCCTTTCCCTTCTGCTGCTTCTCCTCGCCCACCACATCAACCAGCTCATCCTGCACAAACAACAGCTCTCAATGGAAATTTTGCTGCAACTGAAAATGTCACCGATCCATTTGTCCGTACATATATACATGGTTCTTCCATAAACAGAGCTTGCTACAACCAAACCCTCCAAGCTGTCATTTTAAAACCTGCATTCTGGCACCACTGTGCCTGGACAAGGATGTCTGGAACACAATCAACATCTCCCCTGTGCCTCTAGGACCCTCTCACTACCCCGAACATGCTTTCCGCAAATTCCATTTCTAAAACATTAGCATGGACAAAATCAAACCAGGGGAGAGAAACAGATGCCGGAGTTTTCTATGCACAGAGGTTGTAAGGACATTTCTGGAAGTATGTTTTTTCAGATAGCAGCACAAGTATTTGTTACAGCTTGGTGCCTTTTCACGGGCAGGGTGGCAGCTGCCATTGAAGCTGGTTTTGTTGTTGCTCTGCTCCCCAGGCGCCGGCCGTGCGCCGGAGCTGTCCACTGCTGCGAGCAGGAGAGAATCGGTAACGCTGGCAACGTGCAATTAGTGCTGCAAACTCATTTTTAGATGGAAAATTTTATCTTGACTGGGGTATGTATCTCCTTCTAGCTCATCAAGAGCCTGTATAAAGTCTATAGCAATTTCTTTTTATTAGAGATGTAAAGCCTATCATTATGGAGCCCACAATTTTCAGTTTCAAATGTTCTCCTACCCAACTGTAACCAATGTCCTTAGCTCTCAGATACCATAAGTGTATTGCAGGAATAATTACCTCTGAAGTAGGCTTTTTAAAAAAATATATCCAAATGAATGATAGTGACTATGGCATTGCCAAGAGTGGCTCTTCCTGGGTACCTGCAGCCATCCGGCTGTTCTGGAGCAGAGGGATCAGGTGCTGAACAGCTGGAGTAGTGCTGCCAACAGGAACAAACTGCAAGAGAACTAACTTGTAGGGTTTTGGTTTGGCTTCCCACCCCAGCAAGGCACCAGGGCAGCTCCTCACCTCCCACACCCGGCTCCGGCGCCTCCTCGGCACAGAAATGGGGCAAACGCCCACGGAAAGGGGCTGACACAGGGCTGAGTGTGTAAACCAGCAGCAGCCAGGTAGCATTTGCCTTTAAGGCTTGTAGAGCTTTTTTCCACAAGGGAGAGCCACCTAAACCTCCTTTAAGAAACCCCAAATACACTCATCAATTCTGATGAATTGTTGATAAGTGACTTCTTCCTTTCTTTGCTTTTGTAACACATAGAAAGCCTCCAGCGAAACCAGTATTTACCCAGGTGTTTACAGCTGAATTAGTAAATGCATCATCAACAACATATATCAACTAACAACAACATGTTGATAGTTGTTGGTTTGACTAATTCCATAACTGAGACAAAACAGGTGCTACTTGGCAAAAACAACAACAACAAGCAGAACAAAATAGAAACAAACTTCTTAATTTCCCTAATCCTGGCATAATTCTTGTACTAACTTGTTTCCATACCTGTTAAACTAATAATTCACAATCAAATCAGAAGAGAAACTGAAACCTCAGTGCCTCGAATCATCCACAGTCGCTTCACCCATTAAAGCAGCTGCCTGAGCAGAGAGGTCTGGTTAGTTCTGCAGGATTCCCTCTGCTGGAGTAGCTTTACCCTTATCTCGCCTTATAGTGATACACCCATATCTTTAATAACTCTTACCTTAGATGATCACCAGCACTGTGCCTGGATGGACCACAGAGGATGGACAGGGATGTGTCTGTGTTTCTGGCCACACGTGGAGTTGCAGAGGGGACACAACTCCGACAAACCCCTGACTGAGGATCACGCCTCAGCCTTTCGCGTGTCCCAGGGCGACACTCATCTTCAGCTCTTGACCTCAGCACAAATTCATTCCCAAAATGGGATCTGCTGCACCTTGACCATGCCAAATCACAGAATCACAGCATGGCCTGGGTTGGAAAAGCCCTCAGGGATCATCCAGTCCAACCCTTGGTCCAACTCCAGCCCATTGACCAGATCATGGCACTAAGTGCCATGTCCAGTCTCAGTTTAACACCCTCCAGGGCCGGTGAGTCCAGCACCTCCCTGGGCAGCCATTCCAATCCTGACCACTCTCTCTGCACAGAATTGCTTTCTCATCTCCAGCCTCAATTTCCCCTGGCAGAGTTGAAGCCCATGGCCCCTTGTCCTATTGCTGATGCCTGGGAGAAGAGCCCAATCCCCCCCTGGCTAGAACTGCCCTTCAGGTAGTTCTAGAGAGTGCTGAGCTCAGCTCTGAGCCTCCTCTTCTCCAGACTAAACAAGCCCAGCTCCCTCAGCCTCTCCCCATAGGTTTCACAATGCATTTCACAATACTGAGGAAAAAAAAAAAATCCATATTTCCATTATTTTGAAACAGTTTTTTTCCATTTTCCCATGAGAATTTTCATTTTTCCCTTCTAAAAGTTCTCTCTTTCCTCAGGTCTGGCTGATGGTATATTCTGGTCAATATACAAAAGATTTCTGGATTATCACCAGCTTAAGCACATTAGGTCTGCTTATCACCAATTCCCTCAGTCCCTCTCGGCATCCAGGAATGTCCCTTTGCACAGCTTAACTTAAAGAAGAGCCAGAGTGTTTTGCAGGTCAGCCTTAGATACAGTTCTGCTTTATGCTATTGATGTTTTTTCTCATTCCCCAGACACCCTGTGCAAAATTTCCTTTTGCCCCTCATGAACAGTCAATGAAAACTGCAGATCAAAGTTTAGTTTTACGTAAAACTGGTCTCGGGAAAAAGCGAGATTTCCCCATTTCAATGGTATCTGCAAGCAGAGTGTTCCAAGAGAAAACACCACCCGGAGTCCTTGGGCTCTGAGCATTTTGCTTGCTTGGGATTTCCATCCTCCGCTTTAATCTCCCGTGAGTTGCAAGAAAGGATGCAGAGACTGGGAAAAAATCGACTTCCAGTGTTCAGTTTCTTAAGTAAAAGTAGATTATACAACCTAATGTTTATTAATTTCAATCACTTGAAGAAAAAGCAGGTTATACACCAGGAATATCTTTGTCAAATACTATGGGGATGCTTGCAAGGCTTTCAGTATAAATACATACTGCAAGTAAATTTGGAATAATGGCTTGAATTTGGAATGCTCTATTTGTTAGAGAGAGAAAAATATTCAAAGATACATTGCTTTGAAAATCTCCTGCCCAAATCATTTACATCTCCCAATATAAACATGTGGGAAAGCTCATGTGCAGCCACCCGGCCCCCCCGACCCGCTGCAGATACAGCTGGAGCCGGACGGGAGAACTGGCGGCAACTTCTGCTGGAAAAAGTGGGTTCAGACAAAACTGGGAATACATGCACTTTAGCACAGGCTCTGCGGAAGGGACTGGGAAAGGTACCTGTGAACCACCGTTCAGCGTTTCCTGCAGCTACAGAAACCAAAGCGAAGTTTGGGAGTCTCCGGAGCCTCCTCGCTGAGCGGAGCTCCAGCCTGAGCACGTCCCTCCTCCAGCAGCACACAAGCCCTACGGGGAGAGGCTGAGGGAGCTGGGCTTGTTCAGTCTGGAGAAGAGGAGGCTTAGAGCTGAGCTCAGCACTCTCTAGAACTACCTGAAGGGCAGTTCTAGCCAGGGGGATTGGTCTCTTCTCCCAGGCATCAGCAATAGGACAAGGGGCCATGGGCTTCAACTCTGCCAGGGGAAACTGAGGCTGGAGATGAGAAAGCAATTCTGTGCAGAGAGAGTGGTCAGGATTGGAATGGCTGCCCAGGGAGGTGCTGGACTCACCGGCCCTGGAGGGTTTGAAACTGAGACTGGACATGGCACTTAGTGCCATGATCTAGTCAATGGGCTGGAGTTGGACCAAGGGTTGGACTGGATGATCTCTGAGGGCTTTTCCAACCCGGTCCATGCTGTGATTCTGTGGTCCCTGGGCCACCACCAGCTCCACACCCTGACGGTGTTTCTGCCAGAAAACTGCCTTGTGCAATGCAGTTTGTCAGCCAGCACCGGGCACCTGACCCTCACTGGGACCTCACCTGAGCACCAAGACACCGAGACCACAGCAGACACTGCACGCAGAGATACACACACTGTTCTATGTGTTAGTGCATTACTCCTGCCTCCCATCCTCAACTGGCAAAGTTGACTGCTCTAACCAGAAAGCGGTTTTCACATTATCCTGAATTTCATCTTACTTTGACCCCAAACACTTATCCTATTTGTCAAGCTCATTTTTAAGTCTAATCCTATCCTCTAAATGGCCCAAATCTCCTCTGAACAAGGTGTTACACTTAAATTTTAATCCATAGATAGGCTACGTAGCTCGTCCTGTGTGCAGAAGGCTTAACATCAAGCTTACCAGGATCCACAGAGAAAGATTAATTAAAAATTGCAGGGCCAGAGTGCAGCTACTGGTGTGGTCAAGGAGCGGGGACCCGCTCGTACAAGAGGGAGCTCATACGGGTGAGCAGCGTATGGGCTGACAGCGCGTGAGGGCTCCGTATAAACATCACAGATCACATCGGGAGAGAATAGCTGTTCCTAGGTCGGAAAGCAAGTTTAGCATCAGCGGGCATGAATATATAAGGCTGAAAACTAAAATACAGTGAGCTTCTGGGACACATGCATAGCCAGGGATGTAGGGAGCAAACAGTCAAGCTATTTTTCAGATGCAAGTTGAACCAAGTTGTACATATACACTCAGGCTGCTGGTGACAAAACAGACTCACAGTGACCTTCCTCCTCCCTCGCCAAGCTCTGCTGTCACCCTGCTGTCACCCTGCCTGCTGCCTCTCGAATGCCTCGGAACTGACAGGTTTTTGCTCAACACACCACTGATGAAGTGGCAGGTTGGTGACAATAACCTCTCTTGGCAGGACACTTGTGACCTGCTGCGCTCCTGACAGCATGCCTGGGCTGGGGACAGCATGCCTGGGCTGGGGACAGCATGCCTGGGCTGGGCCCCTGGGACAGCATCCCTGGGCTGGTACCTCCCATGGAGGGGACAGGGACCAGGGCCACCAGCACCTTCTGTTCTGCCCCACGGACACACACCTTCTGCTCCACTTCTTTCACTTCTGCAACATATTTTCATCAGGAAACTGGGGAAAACAGCAGTTTTGTGCTGCTCACAGAGCGAGGCCGGGGGTTTGCAGGGCGTCGGGAGGCTGCGGGTCCATCACCCCGTGCATCCAGAGCCCTGGGGACAGCAGCGCTGGGACACTGCGCCGGGCACAGACCCTTGCCAACACGCATCTCCAAGCGGGCTGATGTCCAGAGGGAAGAAGAGCTGTACAGGTTGGGGGCAACCAAGAGCTTGAGGAAAAGCCATTTTATATCTTCTAGGCAATTTTTTTCTGAATGCAAAAAAATTACTTGGAATATTTGTCAGTCGTGTAAAATAATTTCTTCCATAAATCAGTCTGACATTGGAGTCCGTGGAATTACTTATCCTTAAAAAAACAGTATTGTGCCTTTGTATGCGAATTGCCCAGAGAAAGCTCTAGTTCTGCAGAGGTTTTGGGGAGCAGCATCCTGAATTTTACAGCTTTCAAAAATGCCAAAGTTTAAGCCGCTGCATTTGTATGCTATTTATACTGCTGCATCTCTCCTGCTGTCTTCTTAATTCTGGCTTTGACAGCAGGAGAAAGGATCACTTAGTTTTCCCAAGGATTTTGATCTGTGATGACAAGTCTATCTTTGTGGAGTGCTGATGTCTATTCTGCCCAGGAATCAGCCAGTATTACTGTAAAACTTACTGTCACCGCGCTCTGCTTTGATGGATGACCAAAGTAGCTGCTATTCTATTCAAAGGTAAGCAGGAAACTTATAAGAAATTACTCAAGAGAGAGTGAGAAAATAATGTGCAGTTCCAAGTGGCATGACAGAGCGATCTGCTTAAGCTCAGCACTTACCTGGCTGCGAACAGGAGCGAGAAAACCTCTCATCCGTATTTGAATAGCTGATCACGTAACTACCCTGACAGGCCATTTATATGGGGAGACGACACCGTGGTATCATAACCGGAGGGCTCTGCTCTGCCCGCAGCCGCACGTCGCTCAGCGCGGCTCCACGGGGCCATAAAACAAAGAGGCGGGACGAAGTGCCTGGTTTTCCCTTGGCACACGCTGCATTCCTGCAACAAACTGCGGCTCACGTTCCATGAGAAAGTAATGCAGCAAACAGCTACATTCAATGGGCGTTTGCCAGGACTAACAGTTACAAGTTAGTGCATGTTTGTGTAACAGAGATCCCATTAACACACTAACAGTTACAAGTTACTGCATGTTTGTGTAACAGAGATCCCATTAACACACTAACAGTTACAAGTTAGTGCATGTTTGTGTAACAGAGAACCCATTAACACACTAACAATTACAAGTTAGTGCGTGTTTGTGTAACAGAGATCCCATTAACACACTAACAGTTACAAGTTACTGCATGTTTGTGTAACAGAGAATCCATTAACACACTAACAATTACAAGTTAGTGCGTGTTTGTGTAACAGAGAACCCATTAACACACTAACAATTACAAGTTAGTGTATGTTTGTATAACAGAAATCCCATTAACACACTAATATCTTAAGGAAAAAAAAAAGATAAGATATGCATAATTACAGATCACCTTAGCTTCAAGCGTAAGAAACTTGGAAGAGATGCACAAACAAGAGCTCGCAAGCCCCAGGACGTCGCAAGGTGATGAGCAGCAGCCAAGCTGGATTTGCCAAGAGCGAGTCCTGCCAAACAAACCTGATGTTCCATAATGAGACAGCACGACTGCTGCGGCGGAAAGCGAACACCCCATAGCTAGGTTTTGGCAAGGATCGCGGCCAGCTTAAAATGCTTCCGTGGCAATGCGACCCGCGGGCTGGGCGGGAGCCTGGCGGGTCCCTGCGCCGAGATGGGGAACCGGCAGGCAGGGGCTGGGCCCGGTCTGCGCTGCGCCTCTGCCACGGTGCGGACGAGAACACACTGCGTTTCTTCACTGACACATCACAACATGAGCTGTTCAAGAGGGTGAGACTGCAGTGCGTAAATAGCTTGAGAAATTGGACAAATAAGAAAAAGTAGGATTAAAAAAAAATCAGCAGTGCTGAAATTGGAGAAGAAAGAAAAACGGCAAAGCAGTGATTTCAGCAGACGATCCAGGAGGTAAAGGGGGAACCTTAATCCTAGTGAGGTATGTTCAGCAGAGGAAGAAGAGTTGTTAGGTTCAGTTCAAGTCTTGAACTGTCTGTTCTTTAGAGCCAGCAAAGGTTCAAAGTGCAGAACTAGAAATGCGTGCATCTGTGTGATGAGGAGAATCAGGCAGTGCTTGTAGTGCAAAGTGAATCCTGAAGTTTATTCTTTGTCATGTGTTAATCTTGCCATAACAAGCAGATCCTCAGATAGTATATGAAGGCATTTAATGTTCTAACACCTGTGTATGAGAATGAATCACACCAAGATAATCAGGTATGTGGAAATATTAACACCTTGGGCACAGAACAGAGTGCTGGAATTCCAGTGCAACTAAGAGCAGCCAGCACAGGCACCAACACCTTCTGTGTGCAAAGCAGCTCTACAGCCTTGTTTAACAACTGCCATTTAGGGTTTACTCTAGAGCATCAACATTGTCTAGTCTGCAACATTGTACCATGTAATTGGGAGTTAAATTCAACTACTCACAGCAACAACAGAAAAGTGCTGAGAAAACCCAGACCTGCGTATATGTTAGGTCTTTAATTCCCTTTTTTATCTAAGACTAAATGACTGTTTTCTATTACCAAAGGAATATTGAGACAGAAAGTAAAAGCAGAGGGATGCTCGGGAGTAGGCAGCTGTTCAGAAAGCAGCTTAACAACAATAGCTCCTTGGCCGTCCTCCAGAGCCGCGCGGGAGCCGCACACGCGCCGCTCGGGGAGAGGAGGACCCCCCAGCGCCTCCTCCAGCACCCGCTCCCCTTCGCCCGCCCACTCCTCACCGCTCCATACTCCAGTGCACACGCCGCCTTCGCTCCCCAGCAGATCAGACAGAAGGGTCTGCAAAGGAACTTCACGCAAAACAAATGCATTCTTGGCTAATACGTAATAAAATCTACGCAGCTCACCACTGTTAGATGTTACAGTCATATGTGGATTCAAAAGGAATTCGGGGATAAGACCAGTGCACTCATGGCTATCAAACCCCACTAAATCTATTCCCCTTCCACCCAAAAGAGAAGCCAACCCACCATGTAGGAAACACCAAAAAAAAAAAAAAAAAAACACCCTACAGGAATAAGTTATCTATGTTTTGTACTTAAATAACACAAGCCAAGCTAAAAGCAACAAAACCTAATGGCCTGTTTTGCAGGAGATTTCCTCAGGGAGCAACGCGATGCTCATGGTGTTGGAGCCAACGGAGCCCGGCGAGGCTCAGACACCAGCCACGAGCCACTCACCTCGTGGGATGCGGCACCAGCGCTTCCTTAAGGCTCAGCTCAAGCTATAAACCTCAGACTCACGCTTTAGAAACTCAGCTCGCGGTCACACTGAGCTGTGCACAGTGGGCACTCGGGCAGCCCAGCTGCTTGGCCCCAATTCCTTACAGCACAGAGCAGCCCCAGAGCCCTCAGCACTGAGGCTGAACTGGAAGGCCAGCCTTATAAAAACGGCGAGATGAGAGCCTCCTGTGCAGCCGCCTAAATTCCCATCCGTGTCAGCTGTGTAGTGGTAATGAGCTACTAAACACAGATATTATTAATCAACGTGTGATCCACACTCACTACAAAACGGCCCCAGGAGCAATGCTCCTCCCCTTGACTATCGCCAAGCAAAGTGTCAGGTGTAGCGAGGGCATAAGTTATAGCAAAATGTGGCTTGACCGAAGATTAAATGGTAAGATGTAGGAACCTGTTTGCAGTTTGTCAGAACGCTGCTGTGCTGAGCGAGGCTGCCTGCACGGGCAAGCGAGAGCAGCACAGCCCGTGTGCCCAGCAGGCACTGCCCCACAGCACAGCCATCGCTCACCCCGCTGAATGACACTTACCTCCAGGATTTCCCTAACAAGTTGTTTCTCTCACACAGGTTTTTATCTCCAGTCCATTCTGACATCTCCAGGGATTTGTCAAACCACCACTTGTGAGTGCTGTGAAACAGCTGCTCTTAGTGCTAATAGCAATGGCTCGTCTTAGAAACCCCACAGCCCTCCAAACCACCCCATTCTGTAGCTCAGGGGTGTCAAACTCCTTGTCACAGGGGCCGCATCAGCCTTGCGGTTGTCTTCAAAGGGCCAAATGTACTTTCAGGACTGTATAAGTGTAAGAGTAGTTACATTCGTATGGTCCTAAAATTACATAAACATCTGCGGTACCTGTTTCAGATCAAAGTAGGGGCTGTTTGAAATGGGGTTTCAGGTCAATATGGGCTGCAAACACAGGCAGTATCCAGCGCTGTATTTTCCCCAGGCCCTGGGGAGGCTAAAACCCAGCAGAGTTCTCTGGGGATGGGACACCAGAATGCAGGGGGCTGCTGCGCGGGGTGCGGGAGGATGCTGTGCGGGGTGTGGGAGGATGCTGTGCGGGATGCAGGAGGATGCTGTGCGGGATGCAGGAGGATGATGTATGGGATGCGGGAGGCTGCTGTGCGGGGTGCGGGAGGATGCTGTGCGGGGTGTGGGAGGATGCTGTGCGGGATGCAGGAGGATGCTGTGCGGGATGCAGGAGGATGCTGTGCGGGGTGTGGGAGGATGATGTATGGGATGCGGGAGGCTGCTGTGCGGGGTGCAGGAGGATGCTGCGGGGGATGCAGGAGGATGCTGTGCGGGATGCAGGAGGATGCTGTGCGGGGTGCAGGAGGATGCTGTGCGGGGTGCAGGAGGATGCTATATGGGATGTGGGAGGATGCTGTGCGGGGTGTGGGAGGCTGCTGTGCAGGATGCTGGAAGATGCTGTGCGGGATGCAGGAGGATGCTGTGCGGGGTGCGGGAGGATGCTGTGTGGGGTGCGGGAGGATGCTGTGCGGGATGCTGGAAGATGCTGTGCGGGGTGCGGGAGGATGATGTATGGGATGCGGGAGGCTGCTGTGCGGGGTGCGGGACGATGCTGTGTGGGGTGCAGGAGGATGCTGTGTGGGGTGCAGGAGGATGCTGTGTGGGGTGCGGGAGGATGCTGTGTGGGGTGCAGGAGGATGCTGTGTGGGGTGCGGGAGGATGCTGTGCGGGGTGCGGGAGGATGCTGTGTGGGGTGCGGGAGGATGCTGTGCGGGGTGCGGGAGGATGCTGTGCGGGGTGCGGGAGGATGCTGTGCGGGGTGCAGGAGGATGCTGTGTGGGGTGCGGGAGGATGCTGTGTGGGGTGCGGGAGGATGCTGTGTGGGGTGCGGGAGGATGCTGTGCGGGGTGCGGGAGGATGCTGTGTGGGGTGCGGGAGGATGCTGTGTGGGGTGCGGGAGGATGCTGTGCGGGATGCTGGAAGATGCTGTGCGGGGTGCGGGAGGATGCTGTGCGGGATGCTGGAAGATGCTGTGGAGGATGCAGGAGGATGCTGTGTGGGGTGTGGGAGGATGATGTACGGGATGCGGGCATCCTGGTTCGGGGAGTCCCTGCACAGAGGTGTCAGAAACTCCCCCCAGCATCCCGGGGATGTTCCCCTCCAGGCTGCGGGTTTAACTGTCCCGCGCCTGCTGCCGCCTGAGCTGCCCATGTTCCCCGCTCTCCCCGGCGGGTGCGCAGGGCCAGCTCCCCTGGGCAGGAGCACCACCGGGACGGTGCTGCCGCAGCAGCGCTCGCCGCCATCTGCGCGGCGCAGTTTGTTTGCAGAGCACGGCTACCTTCTGTTTGCCACCTTCAGAAATGAAATTGCACAATGCAGGAACAATCACAGAGAAATGTTTCTGTCATCTTCGCCAGCACCCTCAGCTCTACGGCCTCCAGAATGTGAATTAGTGTCTTAAGCAGTTTATTCATTCATGACAATCTGTTCATTTACTTTCAAGAGCTTCTTTAGCTCTGGGAAGCCTTGCATGGTTTGCTTTTTGTTTCGTTGGGTTTTTTCCTCCCTAAGATATTCTTTCTTTGTTTTTCTCAGATCATTTTGCTTCTCCTCTGCTGGGCTGATGTACAAGACAGCTCTGGTTTCAGAAATGGAAGATGTAGGCAGCGCTGGCTGCGTTACCCGCCGGAGGAGGCACGAGTGTGGCACAGGATGGGCCCCGGTGGCCTTTGAAATCAGCTGCAACAGAAAAACAAACCCAAATTCGATCTCCTGGGAAAACGAGCTTTCCAGAGGTGCCAGCTCTCCCTGGCTCTGCAGGGCCAGGCCCTCCCCCGGCCACCAGCACCGCGAGCAGAACATGGCCCGCTGCACTGACCTATCCAGCACAAAACAATACAAACTCTTCCAAAGCCTAAATAAACGTTAGCTTTACAGGACGGACAACAGCCAAGTTGAGCTTTCAGGGTGCTTTTTTTTTCTGGATTGTTGTTATTTTTTGAGAATTTTGAAAAAGGAAAGAAAAACAAGACAAACCAAGCCAAGGCATTAGCACAAATGTAGCAAGGTGTGCTAACGGGGTGGCAAACAGCGGGATTGCATCCCGGGCACAGCTGAGGAGCACAGCGATAGTCTTTGTGCAGGGAGCCAGAGCAGAACTCGGCACCACCGGGTTCTGGATAGAGCGCTGCGCTCCTCCTGCGCTGCAGCACAGCTCACCCTGTGCAGAGCGCTGCGCTCCTCCTGCGCTGCAGCACAGCTCACCCTGTGCAGAGCGCTGCGCTCCTCCTGCGCTGCAGCACAGCTCACCCTGTGTAGAGCGCTGCGCTCCTCCTGCGCTGCAGCACAGCTCACCCCGTGCAGCACAGCTCACCCTGTGCAGAGCGCTGCGCTCCTCCTGCGCTGCAGCACAGCTCACCTTGTGCAGAGCGCTGCGCTCCTCCTGCGCTGCAGCACAGCTCACCTTGTGCAGAGCGCTGCGCTCCTCCTGCGCTGCAGCACAGCTCACCCTGTGCAGAGCGCTGCGCTCCTCCTGCGCTGCAGCACAGCTCACCCTGTGCAGCACAGCTCACCTCATGCAGCACAGCTCACCCTGTGCAGAATGCTCCGCTCCTCCTGCGCTGCACCGACCTGCCGTCATGGACTTGCTAGAAAACACTCTCATTAAACCTGGGTTTGTTTTCTGTTCCTGGGGTTCTTTCCCTCTTTGCGGGCGCTCAGAAGGGCTGTAAACACCAAAGCACATCCACTATTAGTTGGTTTGCCCAGAACTAACTATCAGTGTTGCAGAGCAGAAAGCTCGTCTGTGCTGGTGGTGAATCAGTGTGCCCACCGGAGAAAGCAGCAGAGCCCTCCAAACCACGCTATTCTGTTCTAAAACACGGGGTGCTATTTGCAGAGGAGAGAGTTCTCTGGTGCTGGCAGCAGTGTGATAATGTGCAGATTTCCAAATAGACTTTTCTGGCTTATGTTATTTGATCCATTCATCTTATATTTCCCCGAGTCTAGAAATAATATTTAAAATGTCTATATATTTATGGTTTATTAGGGTAAAATCACTTTCCAAATGGCTTTACTAATTTCTATCATGTTTTTCTGAGGACAATCTGGCCAACTATTATTCTTTCGTCTACTATGTCCTGCAAACTAAACTGGACGTTGCCCACCACCCCAAAGTGTTCTTGCTGGCTTCTTATAAGTTATATTGATTTCACGGATGCTGAAAAGTAAGAACATTTGATTAAGAGGCTCATGGTCACTTGGAAGTCCAGGAACTTCCACATTGTCGCTGTTGCTGATCATTTTGCTGTAAGGAGCTCGCCTGTTTCGCTCGGAGCTCGCAGGGCTGGCAGCGGTGCTCTGCATCCCCGGCCAGGACGGGCTGGCAATGAGCAGCCAGACTGAGCGGCTCCCAAGGGTCTCAGGAGCTAAACCTTCAGCTGATGTTGAAAATCTGGCTTTTTAGTTCTATTTTAATGGATTCTATCCATAGAATAATCAAGCAGTAGAAGAAAAAGCTGATGTTAAAACTAGGAGTATAGAAATGTAACGTGAGAGATTTAAAATTAGGGATTTGTAGAAATTACATTATTCTTGACTAGAAACACAGTCCACAGGTTCTTTATCGTCCTTCCTAACAGGAGACAAAATGCATTTGAAGAAATCAAACGCAGGTCAGCAATAACCTGGGAGCAAGTGCTGAATCCGCAGTAAACAAAGATTTCAAGCAATTCTGCTGAAAATAACAGACTGTTGAATGGGATGCGAGACGGGAAAGGAGAAGAGCAAACGCAGCAGAAGGAAACTCGGGAAAGCCCAGGGACAGTGTTGGCAAGTTCCCTCGCACCTGCTGTGGCAATAAAACCGTGGTAATGAGGACAGGCTGGAACAGACTGCAGACCTGAGCTTCTGGGTCACTGCCGGGGTTCCGGGAACGTCCTTGTCTTCCTGTCCGTGAAATCCCTTTGTAAACGATAGAAAGTTCAGGGGAAACAGTGTGAAATTGCAAGCAGAGCCTGGAGTGGGAGCCTCTCCTTGGCATGCTCAGCAGGCTGCTCGAACCACCACGCAGAAAAAGCACTTATTGCTTGAATTATGCATCCCCGTTTGTCTCCAGGTAGACTTTGAAGTGCTTTTGCTAGAAGAACTGTCTTCGGAATGAACTTCTCATTTTATTGCTGAGCAGACACGAAGCAGAAGAACCGCGCATTGGTTCAGAGGTTCTGGCCACGCACCACACGCCGCCGCGGGAGCGGGTTCGGGGGCTCGTGTGAGGACCCGGGATCCCCGGGAGCGGGGGCGGGTTCGGGGGCTCGTGTGAGGACCCGGGATCCCCGGGAGCGGGGGCGGGTTCGGGGGCTCGTGTGAGGACCCGGGATCCCCGGGAGCGGGGGCGGGTTCGGGGGCTCGTGTGAGGACCCGGGATCCCCGGGAGCGGGGGCGCTGCTGCCGTCCCCAGCCCCGCTCCACACCGGGGCTTCGCACGTCTGGAGGCTTCTCCCATTGCTGGGCACCCCAAGCAATGGGGACACGAACACAATGAGGAAAGGATCTGCCAAAAACCCCGCTGACGGCGCCTTGCAGGGACGCGAGGCACATTCACACCTTGTTGGAAACGCGCGACACTTCCCAGGGTAGAAGTTGTTATTGATGTTCTCTGTCCGCTCAGGACACAAAATAACTGCAAAACATCAATATTTTCTACAGAAAAAAAAAATCTATTTTTTACTAAAGATTTTCTTTTTTTTCAGGTATAGAAAAAGTTGCTATGGGAAGAACAGGAACTTGTGTTTCTGTAGCTGTGTCCCGCGCGCTCCCCGGGGCCCACACGGCGTGAGGAGGGTGCGATCGGGACCGCAGGGCGCTGCCGGGGCAGCCGCAGCTCGTGCCGCTGAGCACCAGACTGTGTTTTGGTGTTTTGCCACAGGCGCCCCGACCTTCTCTGGCAACTGCAAAACCAACGTTCTTAACCTGCACCTCACTTCCTGAAGAAACTCATTTTCAACTTCCAGCTCCATTTGATGTCACAGGCATGAAAGCCAGAAGCCGAGATCTCCAGATTATCATTGGGTGACAGAAATATAAAAGAGCAAAATTCAGCCCACCCCAATTTTTAAAGGGCAATGTTGCAAAACATTCCTGAGCAACGTTGTTCAGATCTTCTTGTACCCTTCTTTGGCTGCTATTCAGTCACTCTATCAAAAACACCTCCCGAGCGACAAGCAGTCTGCCAAACTGCAGAGTATGGAAAGGTTTCCACGCTAGCCCTGGAAAGAGGAGATGCCCCAGTAACCCGGCATCCTCCTCCCCGCACCAGCCACCTGGGATCCAACCTTCCTTTCTTACGCCCGCAATTATTTAATGATAAATAAACGTAATTTTGATGTGCAAGGAGCTGATGAATTGGCGCTAGCAGGGACGCAGGCAGCAGAGCAGCTGGCAGATGGAAAATGGCAGAGGAGATGGAAGGAAAACAAGCCTCCTGTAACACCCTGGGTGCTCCAGGTGATCTTTCAAATGGCACAACAATTATTCCTCCCTCTGCCCAGCTTTGCCGCCCCCATTTTTTAACAGCCCGAGCTCCAGCGGCTTCCTAACCGAACGGCTGACCTCAAGCACGGCTGGAGGGGGGTGCTGGTTATTAGCGACACGCCACGTGTGCAGCCCCCGCTTCCCCGACCTCACACCCCCCGTTTCAGGTCCCTGGCGCAGACCTGAATCCCACGGCGAGGCGGTGGCGCTGCGCGGGGCAGGAGTTCTGAGCACTGGCCTTTGCCTCCTTCTCCAGTACATTATCTGAGTAACCTTTAAAAACCTGCCAGAGTCATTCAGGCAGCGGTGCACAGCACATCCCCGCGCCGGGCTGCGGCGCCGCAGGGCTCTGCAAACAGGGAAAGATCATCCGCTGCTCGGAAATGACCCTCGAGGTCTCCGTTTGCATTAAAAACAGGGTATGCTTAACTCAAATACAGGTATAGCAAACAGAGGGTAATATGAGTTTATCAGTTGGAGAGCTGTCAATATTACTTCTGAGTTGATTCAAAAGTTTCAAATTATAGTCATCACAGATAATCTTTTATTTAAACTAGAGAGCACTTTCTGAACACTGACTTATCACTTCTTCCAAAATAGGAAATACTGATAAATAGAAAATCTAACCTGAGAATCTTCAGGCAGAGGTCGTCATCGATTCCCGTTGTCCTCAGCACCGAGAGTGTGCTCGTGTTACAGGGCCGGTGTTGAGCAGTGCAGGGGCACGTCCTGCCGAAAGCGGGGCCTGGGCAGGACTGGGAGCCAACTGGTTAGGTCTGGCTTTAACCGACGTAGAGCAGACACCTATTGCTCATTCTCAGGAGTGCTCTGGCAGCCAGGATTTGCCAGGGAAGTGTTGCAGGTGAGGTTTGAGGCCCTTCAATGCTGGTTTCCATGACGCTCCCATCGCATCTTTCCCCCCGGAGCACCAGCCAGCACCAGACACAGGAGAACCAGAGCGCGTGGTGCTGGCACTGGGCTCCTGCCCTCTGATGTCCCAATAGCCTCACTCTTGTGAAGAGAGCAAAGGTGTTATAGCCCTCTCATGCTCTCTAAGAGCTTACACATTGTGTAACTCCATCTTCATTGGCAAGGCTTCTCCTGGATGATGTGGATCTGCCAACCAGGCCACAGGCGAGATTATGAACCGAGGGATTCCCAACAGAGAATGTGCGTCAGCTGGTGACAAGTGATGGAGCTGTCACTGCTGTCACGGTGTGGGTGAGCACGGCGGGCAGGGGAAGGCAGAGCGCGGTCCTGCTCCGAGGGTGCACAGCGCAGGCAGCGGGGGTCTCAGCCCCACCGTGCGGCTCCTTCACTCGCCACCTCCTCCTCCTCCTCGCCATGGGCAGGAGCTCCCAAGGGCCATCACTGCGTGCGTCAGCTTTCTGTGCGGTGCCTTCTTTGCATCGCCCGAGTACAGCACTCAAAACTGCACGTGGGCAAGATGAACAGAGCTTGAAGCAGCTTTGCTTGGCTTGGCTTTCCTCCAGCCCCATCCGGCCCCACCGGCCCCGGGGGGCTCGGGCCGTGGCCACGCTGGGGGCTCAGCCAGCATGGCCAGCAGCTCCTGAGGTGTCTGCCAGGCCTGCCCAGCTGCCCCTGCGCCAGGTGGTGGACAAGCTCCCCCCATGGGGGTGGCCGGCAGGAGAAACCCCATGGAGGAGAAGCCGTGAACTCAGGGGTCATGTTCTCAGGGGAACCACCTACATCCAGCTCCTTGGGCTTGAAAGCTTAATGTCCTGGACCGAGGCCATCAGCTTACAGGGGGAAGGGGTGCTGAGCAGGGCAAATGCTCAGATATAAAAGATTGAAAGGAGTTGTTTAACCTCACAGGATAAATGACACTTTTGTTCAAGCCTGGCAAAGTTCTCCTGAAGGCTGATAAGGCAGAGGTGAGTCCCGGGAGCGCGGCCGGCAGCCCGGCATCTCTGGTGCACCGGCCTCATGCAAATGTCACACAAGCGGGAGCAGGAAGAGTCCCCTGGCCAGTGTCCCAGGCTGCAGCAGCCCAAGGCAGACCTGAGTCACGCTGCTCCGTGTGTCAGGGCGAGGCAGCAGCGAGAGAGGACCAGAGCGCTGCTTTGTCACACAGATCAGCCTCGCTTTGTCTCATTGTGCCTCCAGCGTGTCGCTGCTCTATATTGGCTTTGGCATTTTCACGCAAGAGAACAAGATGGTCTGACAGTCACGGGCAGCAAGGACACCAGCTTGGGCCACAGCAGGACCCACCCACAGCGCGAGCAAACTGCTGCTGCAGACCACATCAGGCAGGGCTGTGCTTCAGTGTAAGAACCACCTTTGCCAGGTGCCCCCCAAAGCTTCCCGAGCTGACACCCACTCTCGTGTCTTTAAGACACTTTTCTGAGACAAAAGCACTGCTATTGATGGTCATCCTGAAACACCAGGCAGAAAACAGAGCCCTGTTTTGCTGAGTTCTGGACAAATGCAGATCAGAAATATAACCCAGGTCTAAGGACTGGCTCTGAGAAGCAGATACAGAAGCAGACATGAGCCTCGAGGGTTCATGGGTGCTGAAGACCCAGTGCTGGGGATGACTCCTCTCCATGAGCATCACAGGGGCAGAAAGAACATTCCAGATCCATCCTGCCATGAAGCAAAGTCCATTCAGCTCCTGACATGATCTCAGTGCAGTGACACAGTGCAGGAATGAAGGTCTGTGCCAGGAGAAAACAGCCTCCCCACGGCTCATCTGCCACTCCCAGCCCTTCGTTCCTGGTTCTCCTGTGAGCCGTGCAGCCTGGGAGCTGTGGGGACGCAGAGGCCAGGCTGGGGCTGACGGCAGGGACAGCCCAGGGGTGCGATGGTCCCAGGGGTGGGATGGTCCCAGGGGTGGGATCGTCCCAGAGGTGGGATGGTTCCAGAGGTGGGATGCTCCCAGAGGTGGGATCGTCCCAGAGGTGGAATGCTCCCAGAGGTGGGATCGTCCCAGGGGTGGGATGGTCCCAGGGGTGGGATGGTCCCAGGGGTGGGATGGTCCCAGGGGTGGGATCGTCCCAGAGGTGGGATGCTCCCAGAGGTGGGATCGTCCCAGAGGTGGGATCGTCCCAGAGGTGGAATGCTCCCAGAGGTGGGATCGTCCCAGAGGTGGGATCGTCCCAGAGGTAGGATGGTCCCAGGGGTGGGATGGTCCCAGGGGTGGGATCGTCCCAGAGGTGGGATGCTCCCAGAGGTGGGATGCTCCCAGAGGTGGGATGCTCCCAGAGGTGGGATCGTCCCAGAGGTGGGATCGTCCCAGGGGTCGGATGGTCCCAGGGGTCGGATGGTTCCAGGGGTGGGATGGTTCCAGGGGTGGGATCGTCCCAGAGGTGGGATCGTCCCAGAGGTGGGATCGTCCCAGAGGTGGGATGCTCCCAGAGGTGGGATGCTCCCAGGGGTGGGATGCTCCCAGGGGTGGGAGCGATCCCAGATGCAGACTCGTCCCAGGGGTGTGATGGTCCCAGATGTGGGCTCATCCCAGATGTGGGGCCTCCAGATGTGGGGTTATCCCCGGCAGCAGCCGCAGCCCGGAGCACACGCCAGGCAGGCTGGCTCACCAGCACATCCATTCAGGGCTATCGGTGCTGACCGGGTTCATACGATCACACATTCACTGCCAGGTATTTCGACCACGAGCATTTTAAAAGCCATCTGTGTGATCTCTGACGAGTCCAGTCCCCTTGCTTTCCAGCCGTATTTAGCACAGAGCTCGTTAACTCATCCCGACCCGGAGCTGCATCTCCCAGCACGGCAGAGCCGAGACCCCACAGCAGCCGAGCCTCCTGCTCCCCCAGGGACACCTCAACCGCTGCCACACAAAGCGGATCCCTGAATCTCCTTCTTGCTGCAATTATTTTTGACTTACCCTTTTCAGCAGCCCCCAGACACGCCTCCCTCACTGTTCTGTGTTTCTCTCTCCATCTCTGGTAATGGGTCTCGGGACTCTTTCTGTGAAGTCTGTGGCAGAACGTTTACGATAATTCCTCCCTCTCTCTTACCTGCACAAAAGGTCTGGGGAGTCAAGTGCTTTCAGCTTTAAAAATAACACCCAGTTGCTACACAGCGTTTCCTGGAGCAGCCCATGCAATGCAAGGAGCTTTATGTATCTGCAGAATCCAAAGCATTTCGGGTTTGCGGCTAGCATCCTAATTTCCTGAGACAAATAATCGTTCTAGTTCTTTCCATGGCTGGTTATAAATGTTTGAACACATGACAGATAGTACTGTAAAGTTATCTATTGTTCAAAAATAAAAACAGAAATATGTATCTCCATCATGGTAAAAACTTAAGGTCTTTATGACTGTAGCTTTCTAAAAGAGTTGTGTGGAAGAAAAATGTATTAACAGCATACAAGGGGTTTTGTTTCTCATATGTGTAAAACAGTTGGCCAGTAAATAATAAATTCAATTATGAAGTCATAAATAATAACGTAAGTAACTTTTGTCCTACAAACCGCGCTTATTGAATAGAGGAAAAACAAATTTTACCTTCGCTTTATTGCCCTCTGGTGTAGAAGTGGGGACATGCACCGCCAGCACCTCCAGGGCCACCGCCTCTGCTGTCACCTCCGCTGCTGTCACCTCCGCTGCCACCTCCACTGCTGCTGCCACCTCCGCTGCCACCTCCGCCGTCCCCCGGTCGGGTCCCTTCCCTGGTCCCCGGGGAGCAGGGGCTGGAGCTGCCCCGGATGCTCATCGACACTTTCATAGGGCTCCTCTGGAGTAAATAAATAAACAAACAGCGTATTTATAGAAGGTGGTGAATTAACATACAAGTTGTCTTTCAAATCCAATGCAATATTACAAGAAAATAGATATAATAAAATATATATTATAAATATATAATATATATAAAATATATTATTATGATATAATTAATATAATATAATATAATATAATATAATATAATATAATATAATATAATATAATATAATATAATATAATATAATACAACATATAACAATATATAATAATACATAATAATATATAATAATATATAATAAAAATATATAATAAAATATGTCATTAGTAGAGAAAAAAAATCTTTAAAATTAAAAATAACAACAGATATAAATATTCCAATGAGATTTCTTTACTTAGATAGTCCCTCGGGGGAATAAAAATCCCCTCCCACTGTTAATCTCACATGCATTGTTTATTGTGCCTTTGATCAGCACCGGTTCCCCCGTCTAAGAGCCCGTTGGGTCCTCTCTGGGGCAACGCTCGAGCCATTGAGGACAGCAAACCCTCCCTGGCACACGCTGCCTGACGCAGACTGTGATTAGAGCCGACACGAAAATATGGAACACACGCGAAAAGTAAATGTTGTTCCCTATAATTTGACGGGAAGGACTTTTTCAAGGATTACCATGTTTTATTCAGATTAACTTATCTTTGTTTTTCCACAGAGACCCGAAGAGCTGGAGGGAAGTAAACTGAGTAAATAAATAAACAAGTAAACAAATAAATAAACACAAGATGATTAAGTTTTTGCATTCAGATTTTACCGAGAGCAAAAACAAAAGGATATTTGAAATGTTGTTGCGCACAAACAGCTCAGTTAAAGCAAATATTACATTTTCAAATACGTGTTTTTGGAGCGAGGGTGCTGGGGTGCAGCGCTCCCTGTGCCACGGGGCCGGGTACGTACCCCTCTCTTTGGGAAGGGGTCACAGCGTGTCCCCGGCTGCCCTGGGGGATCAGGAATGTCCCCCCATACCCCTCTCTTTGGGAAGGGGTCACAGCGTGTCCCCAGCTGCCCTGGGGGATCAGGAATGTCCCCCCATACCCCTCTCTTTGGGAAGGGGTCACAGCGTGTCCCCGGCTGCCCTGGGGGATCAGGAATGTCCCCCCATACCCCTCTCTTTGGGAAGGGGTCACAGCGTGCCCCCGGCTGCCCTGGGGGATCAGGAATGTCCCCCCATACCCCTCTCTTTGGGAAGGGGTCACAGCGTGTCCCCGGCTGCCCTGGGGGATCAGGAATGTCCCCCCATACCCCTCTCTTTGGGAAGGGGTCACAGCGTGTCCCCGGCTGCCCTGGGGGATCAGGAATGTCCCCCCATACCCCTCTCTTTGGGAAGGGGTCACAGCGTGTCCCCGGCCGCCCTGGGGGATCAGGAATGTCCCCCCATACCCCTCTCTTTGGGAAGGGGTCACAGCGTGTCCCCGGCTGCCCTGGGGGATCAGGAATGTCCCCCCATACCCCTCTCTTTGGGAAGGGGTCACAGCGTGTCCCCGGCTGCCCTGGGGGATCAGGAATGTCCCCCCATACCCCTCTCTTTGGGAAGGGGTCACAGCGTGTCCCCGGCTGCCCTGGGGGATCAGGAATGTCCCCCCATACCCCTCTCTTTGGGAAGGGGTCACAGCGTGTCCCCGGCTGCCCTGGGGGATCAGGAATGTCCCCCCATACCCCTCTCTTTGGGAAGGGGTCACAGCGTGTCCCCGGCCGCCCTGGGGGATCAGGAATGTCCCCCCCGCTGCTCGCCGGGGCTGCACCAGAGCGATCGCTGGGCTGCCCTTGGCTTTGGCAGCGGGATGGTTAAATGTGGGGAGCTCAGGGTATGTTATTATACATACAGAGACCTCATGCTGCATCCACATATGTACCACACACATATGCTGGAGGGTTTGCTGGAAAATGCTACACATTAATAGCAACCAGCTCTGACACATGCATCAGCTTTACAGGCAATTCTGCTACCAAAATCACACGTTAAACCGGCCTAACTGTGTTTTTACTACATGGCTCTCCTGATTCACACCCCGGGCTGCTGGGCAACCCTCTGGGGCAGTTCAGGAGCTGTTCCACACATCCCTGTATGGATTTGAAGGTGACGAAGACAACGAGGTCTGAAGTGATGTACATGGAGTCACTCTACAACGTATGGATAAATTCCACGCTCCGATTTAAGCTCAATCAGCAACCTCATCCTTCTGGTACCCGCCATTCCCAACACACTTTTCCAGCTGACAGCATGCTCCATATTCCTATTCACCAGTTTCTTTAAGTTGACAAAATTGACGTGGTTTCCTCTTCGCTGGGCAGGCAGCGGCAGTGCCGGCTGCCCGGGCTGGGGCCGCTGCGGGCTGACGAAGGGCCTCCTGTCCCAGGTACGCTTCGAGTGACAGAAAACCCACCTTGCTGATGATAAGATGATGGTTTGATTTCCTCCGCGTTAAAAATGTTGTTTTCTTTCCGTTTCGAACTAGTATGGCACTGCACCTTGTCGTACCTCCACTTGACAAACTAAAGAGCCCTTTGCTCTCAGAAATCTTCTCTCCTTCAGTACTTAGGCAGTGATGAAATCAGTTTTTTTCACTGGGTAAGCTAAATAGATTGAGCTTGCTTAGTCTTCCGATGTAAGGCAAGTTTAGAGGTGGTCAGTGGTGTCCCAGGAAGGACAGGCGCTGTCCAGAGCTGTGCTTGAGACCCCTGACCGCACCGGCTGTGCAGCAAACTGCCTCCAAGGCCAGGGCTGGACTTCTGCAGGATATCACCGCATTGGTGTACACGGGGAATCTCTGGTTATGTGCTCAATACAATGCTAATCTAATTTTATAATAATAATTTTTCAGTATGCCAAATACATCTCTAAACCACCAGAGACTAGTTTTTGCAGTGCAACACTTGAATACTTTTTCAGTGGGGAAGGGATGGTTCAAAAATCACTCAGAATCTTGAATGTTTTCCTACTTTGAGAAACACATACTCTGAGGTTTCATCATGCACAGCTCTGCACATGCAGAGACTAGCCCAGTTACAGACCAGTGTATCCCAGTCACAGACCAGTGCAGACACAGGTAACTGGGCAGGTATGTGCACACGCGCTGTTCACAACAGGTGACACTGGCTGCAGGGGAAGAGTAACAGCATGAATATTAGTGATGGAAATCAGAGACAGTTACCTGTGCACTCCTTGTGAATAATTACCGGCAGACTTTTCCTTGCTGTCTCTTGATTTAGCAGCTTTCATGCAAGAAGCACACAGACTGATCTGTGGAGCGGGTGGGTTTGCTGGTATCTGTGGGTTATGATTTTGCAAGGATGTGAGCAGATTACAAAGTTCTCTTCTGAGGACAAGTTCTCTGTTTCTCTTGCTGGGCTTCCGCAGGGGCAGATGCATCGTCACAGGGAGCAGAGCTGGGCAGGAGCCTCAGGTAACCGGGAGCATGGCCTGATGCACCTGGATCAGATGGGATGGGTAACTGGACACATGGCCTGATGCACCTGGATCAGACGGGATGGGTAACTGGACACATGGCCTGATGCACCTGGATCAGACGGGATGGGTAACTGGGAACATGGCCTGATGCACCTGGATCAGACGGGATGGGTAACTGGGAGCATGGCCTGATGCACCTGGATCAGACAGGATGGGTAACTGGACACATGGCCTGATGCACCTGGATCAGACGGGATGGGTAACTGGACACATGGCCTGATGCACCTGGATCAGACGGGATGGGTAACTGGACACATGGCCTGATGCACCTGGATCAGACAGGATGGGTAACTGGGAGCATGGCCTGATGCACCTGGATCAGACAGGATGGGTAACTGGACACATGGCCTGATGCACCTGGATCAGACGGGATGGGTAACTGGACACATGGCCTGATGCACCTGGATCAGACAGGATGGGTAACTGGGAGCATGGTCTGATGCACCCAGCTCAGATGCCTGCAGCCCCATCGCTCTGAGCAGGGCACTCGCGGAGCTCCAGGAGCCGCCAGCTGCGGCCGTGTCCCTCTGTGATGTGCCAGCCCCGCTCGAGAGGCGCTGGGTGACCCGAGTCCCCAGCCACTGCTCTCTGGCCAGAGGAACCTGCTGTCCCCACTGTGCCAAAGAGCCCTGGGAGGTCTCTGGCTCCTCCTCTGCAGGTGCAGCCACACAAGTTCTCAGATCTCCGCTTCTAAAAATACAAGGCGTAGAAATTACAGCAGTAACTATCTTCCTTGCAAGGCTCAAAACCCTGAAGATTACAAAAAACCCTCATGGTCTAACAAATATTACATAAACAGATTTTTTTTTTTTCTAAATATATTTAGAAAAACTTTTAAGTGCCCATGAGATGCAGCTTGCAGCTTAAGAAGAGGAATGATATAGGGGTGTCAAAGCTATATTGCTAGCAGCTGCTACCAAATTAAGATATAGATTTGCAAACCTTCCAGCTCAGAAGTGTTCCCGCGGGGGAAGTCGGCGGCAGGATTGTGCGAGATAATGTGCCCAGGGAAAGTGCTCTCATAAATTGCAGGGGGGGTGCTGGGCTCTCACCATGTTGCCGTGCTCAGCCTTAAGATCTATTGGGCTGATAAGTGTATCCCTAATGGACCCACTTGGCAGCACAGCCAGAGTGCTGCAGATGTTGGGTTTTACCTAAGAATTAAAGCAGCGGTGGAAGAACGGCTGAGCAGCTCTATTTTCGGGGCTCGGGGGGGTGTTTCTGCAGCTCTTCCCATCTCTGGGGTATCCGCACCCCATACAGGGTGCGCACCGCAGAGCGGGGCTGACCGCGGCTCCCCCGGCCCACACCGGACACGGGTGCATAGGAACCGGCGTTGGCAGCACCGAGACTCGGTTCGTGCTCACCGGGGCACTGAGCGCAGAACGTCAGCACCTTGGCAGAGCTGCGCCTCTCCCGACTGAAATTCACCCTGGGCAGGGGCAGAGCAAGCCTGATTCCCAGGGAGCACGGGCAGCAAGATGTTTGCACCATGGACTAGCACACAATAACAAAAGAAGGCAGCAGTTTGCTTTTTCATGCATGGATTAAGCGTCTACATGCAGCTATTAGCACATCTGCTATTCAAGTGTCAGCATAGGAATAGCTTCACAATCTCAAACTTGCTAGAAACTAAATGAAAGGAAATACAGGGGATTTGTAAAGCCTAATAAAAGAGAATTGAAAACTAGCAGAGAAGAACAGATGAAGATACAATTTTTTTATAATGGGATTTACCTCCTACCCTGAGATATTCAAAACCCAATTCATTTTTGGTATGACTTGCCATACTAATCCTGAGTCGCCGATGCTGTCCCACGGCAGGGCTGGGGCACAGCGCGAGGAGGGCAGGGGCAGAGCGCGGTGTGCAGAGCCGGTGACGCTGCCGGGGACGCGGCTGCCACGGGAAGGGATGTGCACGGACTGCTTCACTGACAGGGACTTCCCATGGCCTCGGAGGAATACGCTGGTTTTAGTCTCTAAACATCAAAGAACAGGGTTTGGGTGTCGCTCAGGGGTCCAAACATGACGATACATTGACACAGCAACTAGCTATTTCCTACTTCACACCCCTGCAATGAATGCACAGGGTTTGGGCAATGCTATCGCGAAATCCACCCAGCAAGCTGCAGAGCGACAGCACCTTCCTGGAGCCCTCGTAGCGGCTCTGCTGCCGCGGGAGCCTGGCAGGACACGGCGCTCCCCAAACCCGCTGGAGCACCAGCACCGCTCTGTGCTGCAGGCAAGGTCTGCGCTGCATCCGTAACAATCCCACCGGAAAACAGCACATGGGAAAGCACGTTATGTCTGAGAGCCGTGGGAGCGGGGAAGGCAGACAATGCAGCAGCCATGCTGTTCTCCCAGGGAAGCTGCTGAGGTGGATAAACCTATCTGTAGGCGCAGTCCATGTCTACGGGGATCTCCCTGCCGCAGCTGGGGACTCGTGGGACGGAGCGTTCACCCGCCGCCTCTGCAGGGCCGCCAGCCCCGAGGAGCAGACTCGGCCTCGGGACACCGAGAGGCCCGGGCCACCCAGCCCTGGGGACTCAGAAGTCACGTTCTCCTGCACCGTGCCACCAGCCAGACCTCAGCAGAGGCTGGGGACCCTGGGCTTTCGTGGCTCGGTGTTGCAACAACAACTTACATCTGTCGGCAGAGAAAAGGAGCCTATTCACTATCCCATGATGTTCTCTGTGCCTTCATCATCTACTGCCATAATTGCTCAAGAAGATTTTTCCTGATGCTTTTATGTACTCCACCTGATTAGTAGTCATATAACAGCAAGTAATTTGCCATAATATTCTGAGAGCGCTTAATTTTCTCTTTGATGAAAGAGTTGTAAATGTAGGCACCTGTACTCAACCATTCATCTGATTACTTCATTATTGTCACACTCCCCATTATTATTTGATATTTGCAAACAGCACTGTCAGAGTGATCCACTGCCCAGTGCCCACTGCCGGAACACGGGTGCTTTTCTCATGACTACACAGCCATGTATTTTCCATAGATCCTCTTTATGCCACAGCTTGATTTGTGACGCCCTGATGATCAAGTTCCTATCAGAATGGGCTCCTGAGGGACAAAGAAGGTGAAAGGACTGCAGTGGGGTAATCTTGTTGAGATATGCAAGACTAAATACTCTGATGAACAACTATCGCTCATTACATAATACCACGAATAACAGTTTTCTTCCCATTTCCATTGAACCCAAGGGTTTTTTTCACACAGCAAAGGCCGGCTCACAGCAGGAGTGAGGGAGCTAAACGACACACGCGTCCCCATACCAGGTGGTCTCTGCAGTCAGGGCTGTTTAAAGTTCCAGCTCTCCCCAGCCCAGCTCCCCACCTGGCAAGCGTTTCTGTAGGAGGAAAGGTAGATGGAACAGAGCTACATTTTCCTTACAGGCCAGAAGGATCAGCTCAAAAGTCGAAACAAATCCATGAAAGCAACACTTGCTATTTATGGGTCCAATTAAGGTTCTTGATTTTGACTTGTAAACCTAAGGCCAAGCTACTCGGGAGACCCACAGAACCTGCGGCAGCTGCCGGCAGCCTGGGAGCTCTGTTTGTCCTGCTGGCCCGGGGTGCTGGTGGAAGGAGAACGTTCCCAGGACGCTCAGTCTGATACCATCTGCTCAGACATCGACCAATTTACTGTATCACACATGATGCAATCTAACCAGGGATTGTCTGTCTGAGCACTTCAATGCCACCCAGGGAACCAGGCTCCCCACACACCAGGCACTGCAAACAGCAAGTAGCAGGGCTGTGGTGCAGGGCTCGACAAACAGGTTAGACTAGACAATGGTAAATTAGGTGGGATGAACCCTTGGCACGGAAGTCTTTTCCAGGATCAGGAAAAATCACGCCCTGCAGCCTGGTGTCCCAGCACATCGTCCAGGCTGCCCGATGGACGGAGGGCTTGTTGATTTAACTGAAAGTTTACCTGAATTTTACATTAAATATTTTAGTTTTATGATGATACATGCAAACATTTATCATATAAGGGACTGAAGCCACTTACCAACAGAAGTCACTCCTACTAATGATACTTATAACATGCTCCAATTACGTAACTTTCACATATGCCTCTTTCAAGAATTAAATCAGGGTTTTGGAGAGCGGAAGCCACTCATTTTTTTTTCAAAGGAAAAAGAAAGGTGTTTCTTTAGTTATCAACCCTGCTACAAATTCCTATCAAATTTGTCAATTACAGTTACTAATGGCTCGGACCCTGCGGAGGTTGCTCCGTGCTGGTTGCACCTCTGGCTCTACCGTCTATTTTCATCTCTTTAGCCTTTTGCCATCGCTTATTGACAGAGGAGCACGGAGATTTTTTAAATGTCTCCATTCATATTGACTAAAGCTTCCAGCTGAGTTATTTCAAAAGCTTGAGCAGTTCAGGGAACATGTAAAATTCATTCAGATGTCTTGCTTGCTTTTCTATTAAAAGCATTCTGCAAAAGGGGAAAAAAATGACATTATAAGCATATTCTTCCCCAATATAGTTGGTGGTTGGACACATTCAAGATATGTTTTGATATTTGGATTCTATGGGAAAGTGCATAACACAACCAAAGCAGAGGAATATTCACCTGTTTCCAGCACGCATTGATTCAGAGCTTATAAAACTTGAGGCTCTAGTGCCACAAAAGGCTCTAGTGCCACAATGCCTTTGCGTGGAAGGGTGTTTGTAGAAGGAATCCCATAAACCAAAATAGACACGAGCTGGGATGTTCCCATGAGCTGAAGCGCAGGGTTTCCCAAACTACTTTTATAAATGACAAAGGTAAAATTTAAACTGAAGATATTTATAGCATTCTATTGTTAATTTTAAAATATTTCCTTCATACGAATAGAAGTGGACCTTCAGTGGGACAGCACAGGTATACACGGCACCTGCACATCTATTGCTCTACAGGCGCCTGGAAGCTGAGATCAGCAGAACCCCCTGACTGGTGGGACTGCAGCCCTGTCAGCTGCACCGGAGCCCGGGCCCGGACCAGCCACGCATCTGCCTTCTCTGGACACATTCGCTGTGCAGGTGGACCAGCTCGGTGACAGAAGAGGCACCATCTGCTGTGGCCAAGCAGGGCCGTGTTTGCTGCAGGGACTCGGCCTCCTGTCTCACCGGGATGCCGGTAGAAAGGTCTGAGAACTGAGCTCGAGCTTCTCAGAGGCACCGAAATCCTCAGCTCAGAGCTGCTGTTTCAGGCTCATTGCATGTCCAAGCAAAGCGCCCCATTAATTACTGAAAATGGATGTGAGAATTTCATGGAGAGCTTCCCATAGCTTGAAAAGGTCTAATTTATCTAAGTGTACTTTAATCTTTTCTTTCCCTGTTATCCCCTTGTTAAAATTAATTGTAGTAAGTGTCTGGTCACAATTAACCTTTTTCTGAAGGCTGAAATGAACAGGCATTGAACAGTTTCGCCTTCATTCCCTTCCCTCCGCTGCTCAGTACCAGGGCTACACACGCCTTTGTCTTCCTCTTATTTCTGTTGCATTACAGGCGCCTGCTTTTTTGCCTTTTATGTTCTTTGCCCATTTTACACCTCGTGCTTTCTGATTTTGTCCTGGTAGGCAGGAGTTTATTCCTTTATGTTTATCCTCAGTCATCTGTCCTCATTTCACGTTTTCTGGAGGATTCCTTTCGTTTCTGCAGCCCTCAGAGAGCTGGCCGCAGCCTGGGGAACGCCTGGGTCCCTTTGCTGCGGCGGTGCCTTCGGAGCTGCTCTGCTGGTGACAGCCAGTTCTGCTGCGGCTCCCTGTGCTCGGAACACCCTCCCGGGGCCCTCGCCGCTGCTTCCCCGACTGCACAGAAATCTGCTCTTCTCCACTCCGTTATTGTTACTCTGTGATCTCCTTCCTTCCTTTCTGCAGAATAACAAATTCCATCATTCTGTATTGGTTTATGGTCATTATCACCCGCAGCACTTTCTGCCTTCAGTTTCTCCAGCAGCCTTTCCCTCTGTAAATACCAAACCTCAAATTGCTGTCTGTGCCTTTCATAATGTTTTCCAGTAGAGATTTTCCTTAACGGAGGTAAGTCACCAGACATTCACAGAGCTGAATGCAAACACGCGGGATCTCCTGCGCATCAGGGACTCAGTGCGGGGGACACTGGCAGTCCCTGGGGACCTGGGGGCAGCAGGGCTGGGCGCTGGGAACACCTGGGGGGCAGCAGGGCTGGGAGATGGGAACACCTGGGGGGCAGCAGGGCTGGGAGATGGGAACACCTGGGGGGCAGCAGGGCTGGGAGACGGGAACACCTGGGGGGCAGCAGGGCTGGGAGATGGGAACACCTGGGGGGCAGCAGGGCTGGGAGCTGGGAACACCTGGGGGGCAGCAGGGCTGGGAGCTGCGAACACCTGGGGGGCAGCAGGGCTGGGAGTTGCGAACACCTGGGGGGCAGCAGGGCTGGGAGATGGGAACACCTGGGGGGCAGCAGGGCTGGGAGATGGGAACACCTGGGGGGCAGCAGGGCTGGGCGATGGGAACACCTGGGGGGCAGCAGGGCTGGGCGATGGGAACACCTGAGGGGCAGCAGGGCTGGGCGCTGGGAACACCTGGGGGGCAGCAGGGCTGGGCGATGGGAACACCTGGGGGGCAGCAGGGCTGGGAGATGGGAACACCTGGGCACAGGTGGGCATGGACTGAACCCACCTTCCCAAATCCATCCATTGAATCCCAGTGCCAGAAAAACTCATACAACCTTTTTGGCTCATTTTTCAAGTCCATGCACTCCCTGCTGTCTCCTCGGCTGACTTCAGCTCTTCACGCTCTCTGTACAGTATTTACACCACTCACATAAACTCATCCTTGCTCATATTAAACTGTTTTCTCCCTCCTAGAGCACGCTCTTGGCACAGGTTCCACTTTGGCCACCAGAAGAGACCTACAGATGTTGTTAGCGCTCACCCAATAGATTCAAAAGCAGCCTCTCCGTCAACTTAGTTCAGAATTTTCAGTGGTTCTGACTATTTCGCACTGGGCTTTGCCTGGTCTGGCTCCCCGATGGGACAGGCTAACCCTTCACCCACGTTTCAGGTTTCGGATGGACAGATTTCTGATGTGGTTGAAATGTCGAACTAACAGCCTCCAGATGAGTCATGCGATGCTTCGGACACCTCTTGGCGGTCGGCTGGTTCTGAAGTTCTTAACTGAAGAAAGACGAGCTTTGCCATGGGCACGTGGTTGGAGTGGAGGCAAACACACGGAGTACAGACCACCCCAGTCTGTTCCTGTTTAGGGGGCAGAGAGGGTGTTGATTTAATTAGTTTATATTGCCTTCCATCCACTATACTGGTACATTGCAGATTTAAAAGTTGCAGTTCTGAGTGAGAACCTTTTGTTTTAGTGAAAGTTTGTGCCGCTGTTTTCCAATATTAAATATGGACTATATCTCCAGATCCATTTTCACACCGTGCTGGTTTCTGATGTGCAGTGAATCAATTCATGCAGTTTCCCAGGGAAAGAGTTTTGAAATTTTCCAGCCAGTGTTTCACAGAAAAGGCACTTTTTACTCCATAAATCATAGCCACGGTCGAGCCCTCAGCACACGCTACGCTGGAGAAACCGGAGCCCCGAAACACAAGTCACACACCGTCACATCACCGCCAGCCACACCAGTCTGGGACCCTGACAAAATCCTGTTACACCGCAGTTCAACAAATACCTCTCCCTATGGGGTGCAAATAAGTGAAATAAGACTCATTTTGCTCTGGCATAAATGCTCCCTGACACAAAATCTTTACAACACAAGCTGGGAACGTCAAACAAATCACGGTATCCTCATACCAAATGATTAACTTCTCCAGCACCAAGCCAGTCCACCAGCAGCCTTTCCTAATCAGAAATCATCTCCAGTCTCGAGAAATCAAGGTGCCTGCCAGAAATAGCGCTTTCTCCCAGGGCTCTGCCAGGGATGCTAATGGCATCGATCACGGCTCGGTGCGGGCGCATCTAACAGGGCCGTGATTGCTCATCCCCTGCCCGGCTCCATCAGCTCCCCGCCGCGCACCCCACCCCTGCAGGGACACCGGCCCCCCGCGCCCCGAAAACCAGTGAGTGCCTTCATTAGATCAGCGCAACGGCAACCGCCACCTCTGTAACCCCTCGTGAGGGGACACGTTCTTCCCTTAACAAAGAGATGAAGCTCTTGCATCCCAAGGAGTCGCAAAGAGTCTCCTGGGAGCACAAGGGTCACAAATGAGTGAGTTTTCCAGGTACTCAGACCGCAAGGTGGCACTTGCTGGGGTCGGCTGCCTGGCCGCCCGTGCGGGGTGGATGCTGTGCACTCATTTAGCAGAGATTAGTTCATGTGGCTGCTCGGGACTGAACCAGCTCAGCACATCAGCGATCCCATTGTGGAGCTCTGCCAGGAGAAATGGCATCAAAAACAGAGCCCGATTTAACCAGCAAACATTAAACCAAGCTTGTCCTCACACCCCGAAAGGAAAACAAAAGCAACCAAGGTGCGCTGTGAGCTGCAGACCGCCTTCTAGACCATTCCACTGTCTGGTCCCAGTCACTTTGGATTTACACAGCACATGGGAACGGCCGCTGTTGTTCCAGAATGGAAAGTAACTGGTTTGCCCTCTTCCCTTCAGCATGTTTGCATAGGGAAACTGCAGACGTCTCGCAGCCGGCTGATATAAATTAGCATTGCCACAACATTCATTAGGGTTTTTTGGTTGCATTTGTAATAATGACCCTTAGTAATCAGTTACCCAGCGATCTACTCCAGTTTCATCAAATAACGCTGAGTCCACCTCTGAAATGAAAATGGGCTCCATTCTGGACTTTTTCAGTTTATGTGACTTATTTAAAAGCCCTATTTTTATTTAACGGTGAAACCAAAACATGTTGATAGAATGAGGCAAACCCCTTAGTTTTTCACACCACAATTGCCCAGGCAAAGCACGTCCCTGACAAATTCTGACATAGAGAATATATTACACACTGCACAGTCACTATTTAAAGAAAAAAAAAAGAAGAATGAATGAGAATAAAATAGGAATACCACACTATATTTCTTCCTCTGCCCAAAATGCTTCGTTTGTATCATATTATCAAGTCTTTGAACACATGAGTGAGTACTAGAACCATCCATTAATTCTAGCTGATGTAAAAACCCCCGAAACTCGGGCCGCGTGAACTCCTCCTGTTTGCGGAGCAGGTTTTGCTCCCGCGGCTGCACAGACTGCGGGGCCAGGAGGGACCCGGCGCCATCTGCCCGCGGAGCCCCCGCCACGTCCTGCTCCCAGCCGCGCTGCGGGCTGCGCTGCCACCGCGCCCCGAAAGCTGCTCCCTCCCAAACTTCGCAGCATAAACAGCCTCCCCATCCCGCTATAATCTCATGTCTCTACTCTGGTTTTCTTTCCTCTCTACACAATAGCCATGCATGTCAAAAATAAGCTCTGCTTTCAATGATAATGAAAGACAAAACGTTTTTTGTAGCAGCACACTGCCTACAATCACAAAGAAACTAACCACAAACTACTGGAGATCCAAGGCCTCGAAGTACAACATGGAGCATTGTTGGGGAGAAAGGTTGCTTGGATGATCATTAATTTCTTTAATAAAGAAAGGCAAATGAGAGATGCTCCAGACTCCTGGGCCTCACAGCACTGCGTGTTGGCCAGTGTGCACTTGAACAAAAGCTGAGTTTTGCTGAGGAGACCTGAGCCTTTGGCCAGTCGCCCAGGTCAACTCCAGCCTACTTCAGAGGCACTTTGCTGAGCACAAAGGTGACGCTCGGGAGCTGATCCAGCTGCCAACGGCACGTCACACCCAGCACATGCAAACTCGGAAGGAAAAGCTGCGGGTGGACAAAATGGGACACCAAATTAAATTATCTGCGCTGCACAACAAGCCCTGGGTGGAGACGAGAATTAACCTAAACTCATCAGTCACGGTTCAGTTCCTTGATTTCCAAAATCCTCCTCCTTCATCACACAGAATGTGCCTGTTCCTCCTCCCATTTAGTTGTCTTCTAATTTATCATGGCTCAAAAACCGCTACCATTGTCTGCAGTTTTCTTAATAAAGAAAATTAACATTTAAGCTTTTCCTAAAAATTCATGTCCGAGGATGTCTCATAAAAGAAACCTGGCTTCTTTAGTAATTTTGTTTCTCTTCTACATGCATAAATAAGAAGAGGTAGAAGGATGAAAACCCAATGCTCCCTTCAAAGCTGAGCTTCCCGTTTTACCAATATTGGCAACGCCACCTAAACACAGGACTAAAACTTTCTCTTCCCTGAACCCTCTTGTGCAATATTTTTGGTCATAATTTTACAGCAAAAGGAAGAAAGCAGTTAACTGAGGCGCACTCTGTAAGTCAGCTCTTGCAGGAAAGTGGCACCCAAAGGAGAAGATACAATGCTGTAGAGCTATCTTTGCGGAACAAAATCCTTAACAACAAAATAATCACTATTTGCATTGCTCCAAGTGACAAGGGAGTTTCGTTGCTGTTCTAGTAAACGTCCTATTAACACAACTGGCTGTTTCATCGTGTGGAAAACAGCATTAGAGCCACAGAGGAAACACAGGCAGGCGGTGACCCCGTGCTGGGAGAGCAGCAGCCAGGCTGGGGGGACACTGTCGGACCCAGAGCCATCCCTGGGATCCGGCACCATCTCAGAACCACAGAGTCCCAGGATGTGAGTGGTTGAAGGGCCCTGGAAAGCTCATCCAGTGCAATCCCCCCATGGAGCAGGAACACCCAGATGAGGTTACACAGGAAGGTGTCCAGGCGGGTTGGAATGTCTGCACAGAAGGAGACTCCACAACCTCCCTGAGCAGCCTGGGCCAGGCTCTGCCACCCTCACCCCCAACAAGTTTCTTCTCATCTTTCAGTGGAACCTCCTGTGTTCCAGTTTGCACCCATTGCCCCTTGTCCTGTCACTGGTTGTCACCAGAAGAGCCTGGCTCCATCCTCCTGACACTCCCCCTTTCCATATTGATCCCATGAATGAGTCCCCCCCTCAGTGTCCTCTTGTCCAGCTCCAGAGCCCCAGCTCCCTCAGCCTTTCCTCACACGGGAGATGCTCCACTCCCTGCAGCATCTTGGTGGCTGCGCTGGACTCTCTCCAGCAGTTCCCTGTCCTGCTGGAACTGAGGGGCCACAACTGGACACAAGATTCCAGGTGTGGTCTCCCCAGGGCAGAGCAGAGGGGCAGGAGAACCTCTGACCTACTGACCACCCCCTTCTAACCCACCCCAGGTACCGTTGGTCAGCATCCACGGCACCGCTGGTGAGCCCCGCAGGGCTGGGCAGCAGCTGCTCCATCACCCAGGGTCACCAAACCCACCCCATCTTCATGCAGCACCCAAGCACCCACGTTCCTCTCGCTCCCCTAAACTAACAGCAAGCCCCACCCCTTTACATGCAGAGCTGCTTGTGTTTGCTCAGACCCCGGCCAAATTCTGCCTTCACCATTTCTCTCCACCCTGGTAAAAACAAAACAAAACAAACACCAACCCCCCCCCCAAAAAAAACAAACAAACACACACCCCGGTGTCTGAAATCTGATTGAGATGGAAGCTTTTTCCCCTTCAACTTTTTGCAGAACATGTCCTCTCCCCCGGCCAGGGCCTGCACCTGCGCTGCGGGGCTGCCAGCTTCAATCAGGCAGCGGAAAGCTGCACTCTAACACAAACACAGCAGCATCCAACCAGTGACAGCATCACACAACTTATGCTAATGGGCTCGGTCCGTATTTCGCTATTGCCAATATCTCCAAATGGCTCGTGTGAAGCAAAACACTTCAAAACACTCTAAAGATTTGGCTCATGTCATTTTCATCCCCTGCTACTAGAAACTTCGCCTAAAATATTGCCTGAGGGAAGTGTAAAGAGGAGCAAATTAGCAAATGTCTCCAGTTCTGGGGAAAAAAATGCAGAAAAGACAGAAAAGGGGTCTTCTCGGAGACCTCCCTGGTCCCACGGGGGGACTGCAGGACACACTGGAGCTGAAGCGCTTGATGTATGGCTGGCACAGCACCTTGTGACTGTGTCAACGAGCCCACATCTCCCAGGCAAGGCGGGTACGGGCTGTTTGTGGTTTTGCTCCCTCTTTCCTTAATTGCCTGTAAAAGGCAGAACGAGTCCAAGGAACTAAACTCATGTCAGCGGGGAAAGATGGAACGTCCCTGGTGGGATGAAGATGCCAGCGGGGGTGTCAGCATCCCATCGCTTCGCAGCCAAAAGGTATTTCAAAGGTGTATGGAGACTGAAAATCGGTAAAGCCCAGCTAAGTTAAAAATAGTGTTAGGATGGTCAATGAAATAATGTACACAGATGTGCACATATACAGATATGTATATATATGCACAAATAAATATTAATTTAAATATTGGGGGAAAGGGCAAAAGACTGAAAAATGCGTCAGTGTTCAAAGGGCACGGACGGGAGCAGACATACGTCCAGTCGTCCAAAAAACGCCCCAGACAAAACCAGTAGAAAACCAGAAATAAGCTTGAATGAAATTAGGTAAATATGTGGCTATAAATAATCCTGGAAAGCTGGTTTTAAAGGAAACAATAAATCTGGTAAAAAAAAGTGTTTTGATCATTTCATGGCACCAAAGACTTTTGCAGGATGCCGGGGTACATCTAATCCGGTATCCAGACTTCCACAAGGCATATGGCTCTGCAGCACTGGGAACCCAGAAATAGCCAGGAAGTGACATAGCGAGAAGAAAAGGGAAATAAAGGGAAATGAAGGGGCCAGGGGAAGCTGTTAGCCAGGAATCTGCACGGACCAGGGCTGGCCCTGCAGCCCAGGCACCAGCTTTCATCAGCAAATGAAACAGGAATTCCTTGTTGACAATGCCCATGGATGACAGAGGGTAAACACCATGGGGGGCGCAGAGGGACAGGTGACACCCTGGTTTGCAGCCCCGGGTTTGAGATGTCTGGGGTGGACAGGGTAGAGCACTCGGAATATGGAAACTCCACTACAGGCACTTAATGTCAGGTGGAATGAACATCTCCAGCAGGCTCCGGGCGGGTCAGACCTGCTCTGGAGCGGGGCAGCACGGCTGCCCCTCAGGCTCCACGGGGCACCGCTGCGGGGTGCACCGTGTCCCCGGGGTGCGCACACCGCGTCGCACGGCTGAGATGGCACCGGGGTGCGCACAGCACACTGCGACACCTCCCCAGCTTCAAAAACCTTCGACAAATTAGAGAGGGGGCAGGAAAGAGCTACAAAAATAATTTGACTATTAGAGAAACTTCTTTACCCGGAGAGATTTAAAGAGTTTAATCTGTTTAGTTCATCAGAAAGACGATTAGGAGAAGCCTTGATTACAGTGTGTATGTAAGTACCTTCACGGGGAGAAAACAACAGGCATTACAGGTCTCTAATCTAAGCCAGGCAGGCAGAACAAAGAGCTGTGGGCAGGCAAATTCCACGGAGCCTGAGGAGCCGGCGTGATTAACCACTGCAGAGCAAACAGCAAACCTACCTTCTCTCCTCTTTAGAAGCAAAATTCAGGTAAAATACCAGAATGTCCGGCACTTCCCCCGGCAGGCAGCGAAGGTGCATCCGCAGAGGTGCAGAGCTCTCCTGCCCCCTGGTCTGACAGTCCCTGCAGACCCTGGGCAGGGCCCTGCAGTGCTCAGACTACCTTGGTGCCAGGAACACGGCTAAGCCAGGTCTACAGCCCACACAGGTGGTTTCCTGGCTCAGCCCTGCAGAGCCAGGCCCAGCGGAGCCCTGCCCGCAGCCCCGCTGCCACCGACCCGCCATCCTCCAGCAACTCTGTTAGATTAGATTCGTAATCCACTGATTGACTAATGCAGCTGGAGAACTAATTCACCTTTCTGTTGGCAGAGAACTGAACAAGTTTGGTGCTATGAAGGTACCAGCAGCCAACGAACCTCAGCAATGCCCCGCGACACCAGTCGGACGGTGCCATCGGGCACGGCAGCCCAGGGAAATCAGTCCCATCCTGCTTTCCCCCAGCAGCAACCCAGGCGTGTCTACCTGGAAGAACGCAGGCTTAGGCCAGATACAAGGAAGAAACCTGGGAAGGTGCCTCCAACCCAAACCATTCTGTGATTCCACAATATCCTCTCCAGACATGTATCATGGTCCTTCCAGCTGCTGAGAAGACACATGAAAATGTCTAAAACTGTCCTAGGGTTCATCAACTGCTCACATGAATAGCACAAGATCATTTCAGTCCAGGCCGAACCATCTCAAAATGCAATTAGCTGTGGGTGGGAAAAGTTGCTTATCTCAACAAAGAAATTACATTATATTTCAATTTGGTATATCAATGTTTAGTGAAATTAAGCTCTGAGGTACAAAATTCTATAAAGCTTAATCAGTGTTTTGGAGGCTAAGACAAATTTAAATACGTTTATCAATGAAAACGCGCGATCAATTTGTTTTGTTTTTTAATGATTTTGGCTAATAAAGAGAAAACAATAGGAGAGGGATGATATTACAGCTGGGTTGGTTTCACAGTTCACGAGCAGAGGCTTCAGCCCGCGATGGACGCTGTAGTACAGCGGGGGAGCCCAACAGCTGCTCCACGGCGCTGGAGGGACTGGGGAGCGCGGGGCGATGGAAGCACCGGGAAGCACCGAGTGCCACGTCTGCGTGTCACCTGTGCGACCCACGTCACCTGCGGCCCCCAGGGAGAGCTGGAGTGAAGTTATTCAGTGTGTACAGATCATGCATCTTATGGTATACGGCTTATTAAATATAACAAGAATCTTGCAAATGTTGTAAGTGACGCGTAAAGTACTTCATTTAGAGGGGGAGGGCTAATTGAGGGACATACCACACTGCAATTCTGTCACGGAGAGCAAGGCAGGGAACGGCGTGTGGTCCTGGGGAGCTCTGTGCCCATGTCCCATCCCACGGGACAGAGCAAGGGAAGGCAGGGAGGAGGAGGAGGAGGAGGAGGAGGATGGGCACAGCCACACTGGAGGGTTCTTAGCAGGGCCAGGAGCAAAGCCAACCTCAAACAGATTCTGTGGCACGATGCAGCGCTGGAGGAGGGAGAAGAGAAAACCACTCCGGTGTCTCTCGGGATACCATTAAAAAGCAGAATCACTTCTCTGTCTTGTAATTTTCAGCCCATGTTTGTTTTTTACAACGTTACAGTCCTCTTTCCAAACGTTTACATCCTCGTCTAGGATCCCTGTGCACAGAAACCTTACCCCACTGCCCATTGCTCCAGCAGACTTGGGACGACCCTCCGCTCTCCCACAGCCTTTGCCAAGACATCTTGGGAGCACCTCCCAAAGACATTATTCCCAAAGGATTATTGTCTCAGGAATCCAGAATCCCACAGAGCTGTATTTGGACTATTGGTTTGTCTTACTTACATCCTATCAGTCTGGAAATGCTGCATGTAACGTATTCAAGGATCAAGCTGCTGGGTGATGGTTACTCCAAGACCAACGGAGATCTCCCTATTCCTCTCCCCTTCCATCCAACTAAGCCACTGTCACCTGGTGGCATGAATGTATCGCAATTCCTAGATTACATAGTCCTCACCATAACAAGTGCTTTTCTGAAGCCTCAAAGTTGATCTACTGCATTTCCCACACCGGACAACCCAGTGGGTGAAGCCACCCACCCAGCCCGGGTGGCCGGTGGAACAGAGTGGCGTGGAATAGAGTGTGTAAATACACATCTGCAATTAAAGAAGGCTCCACGCAGGGGTCTATTGGCATCATCCTCTTCCATCATTCCCAGACATGCCTTAGAGTATCATTGACGGTAAATTATTTTCCCCGATTATGATAGTCTGTCTGGCGCAATGTGAGCGGATGACACAACGGCTCTGCCAATGAGCAGTCGATGCCGGCACGGTGGGAGGCGGAATAGCTTTGCATGGCAGTTCCTGGAGAATTGATTAGCACTTGGCTCATTAGCTCAATAGCAATCAATGACTCTAAACAGCTTAGATACCATTCATGCACATCAGAATTGCATAATAAAAATCCTTATGACAGATTTACTTTGCACACATTTGCAGCACACTGTTCCGCATAAGAGAGAAGAGGTTTAAACGGCCGAGGTGGCAGAGTGAGGAGCACAGAGGGAGCACAGAGTCCAGCAGATCATTTGGGTGCTCAGAACCCTTCACGTGCAAACCTTCGGCTGCTCCAGCGCCAACAGCTCCTGCCGGAGCCGGTACCTGCTCTTTCCGTGGGGCTGCGCTTGTGTGGAGAGCACCCACAGCGCACGGCGTGGACACAGCTCCTCGCGTGGGGCCAAGAGAACACGGCCCACAGACCCAGACAAGTCCTTTTTAAAAGGGTCAATGAGCTTTGAGTAGTTTAAAGCTCGAGTGTTTCTTGTTGCAAACCATCACCACTCAGAGAAATTAAAACACTTTCTAAATATTTTTTAAACACTAAAGCAATCATTTTGAACAACTTGGAATTTTCACCCCCGCATGGAAAATCCTCCTCTCTAACAAAAAAACCATGAGGATGATATTCAAGAGCACTCGACGTATTTTCAGGGCAGGACATGAGCCCAAAGGCTGGCACTGAGAAAGAAGAAAAAGCACAAAGGACACCCCAGGTCCCCCACGGCGAGCGGTGAACCAGAAGGGCTGAGGGCCAGGGCACCAGCGCTGCTGGACAGCCCAAAGCAGCAACGCTGTGCCGTGTTCCGGACCGCCCAAAGCAGCAACGCTGTGCCGTGTTCCCGACAGCCCAAAGCAGCAACGCTGTGCCGTGTTCCGGACCGCCCAAAGCAGCAACGCTGTGCCGTGTTCCGGACAGCCCAAAGCAGCAACGCTGTGCCGTGTTCTGGACCGCCCAAAGCAGCAACGCTGTGCCGTGTTCCGGACAGCCCAAAGCAGCAACGCTGTGCCGTGTTCTGGACCGCCCAAAGCAGCAACGCTGTGCCGTGTTCCGGACAGCCCAAAGCAGCAACGCTGTGCCGTGTTCCGGACCGCCCAAAGCAGCAACGCTGTGCCGTGTTCTGGACCGCCCAAAGCAGCAACGCTGTGCCAGGTTCCGGACAGCCCAAAGCAGCAACGCTGTGCCAGGTTCTGGACAGCCCAGAGCAGCAACGCTGTGCCGTGTTCTGGACCGCCCAAAGCAGCAACACTGTGCCAGGTTCCGGACAGCCCAAAGCAGCAACGCTGTGCCAGGTTCTGGACAGCCCAGAGCAGCAACGCTGTGCCGTGTTCTGGACCGCCCAAAGCAGCAACGCTGTGCCAGGGTCTGGACAGCCCAAAGCAGCAACGCTGTGCCAGGGTCTGGACAGCCCAAAGCAGCAACGCTGTGCCAGGTTCTGGACCGCCCAAAGCAGCAACGCTGTGCCATGTCCATCAATCTCATAAACAACTAATGTGGTTGTACCTGTATGCCAAAGGCTTCAGGAGGACCGCTCCTGTGGGCTCTCACTGATGTCTGCAAGCCAGGCCCTAGGAACGAGGCTGCTAATGAACTTCTGAGCTGTAAGTGATAATTGGGTAAGAGATTCAGCTGGGAACCATTTGATAACAAAAGTGGTACCAAAGGGGAAAGGAAACCTCCTGCTAGAGACCAAACCTTGGGTTGATGTTTTCCTAAATGACACCACTCATCAACTCTCATCGAGTCTTATAAATCCCACACTTCTCCCAGACCTTCACCCCTTCACCTATCAAAACATTAACTACATCAATAGGAAACATACAGGCAAGGACCTTTGTGAAGGAGAGATTCGGATATCTGATGCATCATTCATTTTGCCATTTACATGAAAAAGAGAAAGCCAGAGGAACCAAGTGACTGCAGCTTTGTCTTTTATAGCTGAATTAACAGAGCTGAGGCGGCCGGGTCTCACTGAGCCGCCTCGCCCCCTTTGCTGAGCCCTCGATGCAGTGCTGGATGAAGGGCTGGGGTGGTGCAGTGCTGCTGATCAGCTGCCCGCTGAAGGGCCCAGGGATGGTGAGCAAGCGCAGCAGAACCCGAGACAAACCAGAGGAAAATGTGAGACAGGCAACCTCTCCATTGCCAAAAATCCATCATAACACAAGGACGCTTTAAGACTCATCTACTAGTTACAATGGCTAAAATATTCACTTTAAAACATGGACAGGAATTCATATATGGTTTTAATTCCCCTATTCTCTCCCCTTACTAAGACCTGTAAATTGTGACTATGCAGAACAATGGCTTTATTTTGAAAAGTATTCCCGATTTTTTTTCTGCAAATGCGTTCAATACTGAAAATTAATTTCAAATCATTAAATCATGAGACTGCTAAAACATCAGTGGAATTTCAAGACAGATCATATAAGGGAAAAATTAAGTTTCCATAATTGTTAATATACTTAGATGTAAATAACATTTCATTTTGGAGAAATTGCTTTATGAATCTCTGAGTCTTATTTAATTAATCAGTACACTTTGCATCAGTGACAAACCACATACTCAGCAGATTTAAAGACACATATTCTACTATGGGAGCTTTATCAGGGATTTAATAAATAACAGCAATATTCTAATGTGAAAAACTCATAAAGAGCTGAGCTCAAGGGGGCAGAAATTGTGGCACAAGGGCATTTTTAAATCAGTGCACATGTATTTCTTGGAGTCGTAGAAGACAAGGAGCAGTACCTATTTTTGGGTTTTAAAATGCAAAGATAGGTTGTTTTTTACAGCACAAGGTGGAACAGAGGCCCCTGGAAGCCCCTCCTGGAGCAGGGACGAGTGGAGCTGGAGCTCCACCTGTGTCCCAAAGCAGTGAAAGAGCAAAGTGGGTAAAAAACGCAGACTGAGAAGACTGGAGGCGGTTTAGTGCAGCAGCAAGGCCTCTTTGTGCAAATGAGAAATGTGTCACAGACACAGGTGACGGATTTGCAGGAAATCAAAGCAAGCCAATTGCTTACAGAGGGACCAGAAGCCTCAGGATCAATCATGTAGCTCTCACTGAGACGCTTTTGAACAGCGCAGGTTCTCAGCATGGGGAAACCTCAACAAGAAAACCACAAGCGTGTTCATCTCGCTCATGCTGTCAGTCGCCAGAAAGAGCGACGGAGCCAAGAGCGTGGAGCTGTGCAGGACACCCCACCCTCACCATGGAGCGAGGAACAGCCACCCACCCAGCCCCACGGTCCACCCCCAAGGAACAGAGAGCAACGCTGACATTCAGTGCCTCAGAATGAGGAGCAGTTTGGGTTCCCTGCTTGCACTGTCTCAGTTTTAAATACAGCAAGACACTCAGCAACGCATTGACGACATTTCGGACCGTGCCCCATCGAGGTGTTGACCTCCAGCTGTGACAGACAACACGACACACGGTGTGTTCACAGGACACCAAACCCATCGCTGTGCGGGACAGCTCACCATTACAAACCCGCACGTCTCGGAAATGCAAGACAACGCCGTCTTACAGGAGGGAATTGAGTTTACCTCGGGGTCTCTTGGCCATTGATACTGGGGATGGTGACCATGAGGTCACCCAGAACACCTGTAATGACCTGTGTCAGAAATGGGCACTACATTTGATTTCGGGAAAATGACCCAGAATGAGGAACACGCACGGGCTTCATACCAGCTGCAGAAAAACAACACCCCAGCCCACGGGTTCCTAAGACTGTCCACTGCAGAGGAACCGTGAAACCAACCAGCACCTACCCCTTCCATCACTGCTCCCTGTGACAGACACATCTGGGTCTAGACAAGAAGACTGCGTGGTTTAATCAGCACTGATCAGTTGCTGACTTTTATAAATTACATGAAAATACAAGAATGTTTCAGCAATAATGTCATATTATGACAAGTCATTGGTTTGACTGCTACCTCATAAAATAAGGCATGAATAACAAAAAGCATATAAAATGAACCCTCTGGAAGACTAGGAACATTTTTTTAAGTTCTGAAAATGTTTAGAATAGAATTGCAGAACTTAGAATGCCTCAGCTGGTTATAGTCCCCTTGCAGCTCTCCTGTGAAGTAGGAAAATGAGAGATGTATTTGGCTCCTTCAGTGCACCAGATGCTGGGACACCAAACCTCTAGCATCCTCAGGTCACCCCCCCAAAGGAGGAAGCGACAAGTCACAACGTATGCCAAAAAATCCCCTGGGAATTCCCCCACGCTCCACCTGCAGCTGCACCCAGCAGAGTGCTGGCAGCTTTCAGTGACACCAGTACCACCAGTACCACCAGCACCACCAGCACCACCCCTCCTCTGCAACTCAGCAAAAGCCATGCATAGGAGGAAGACACCCAGGGGTGCTCATCTCTGTTTGGACACCTGAACAACGTGTTTACAAGATATGTATATAGCACATGTATATATTCAGACCCACCTTGCAGGTCTGAGTAGAAAACTGCCGATTCCATCTGGTTCCCATCTGCGCTTTCACGGCGGCATTAAACACTCAGCACGAACTGGCCTCTTCTCTTACTCGCCGGCTGCGCAGAAGTGTTTTCGAGTGTGTTAAATAATCCCGGCTTAACCCCGGGCGCAGCGAAGCGCGGCCGGCTGCTCAAACCCTGGCTGTGGTTTGGGCTCCGAGCGGCTCCAGGACACGGTGCGCGGTCCCTCGGGGACAGAGAACACCCCGGACTGCAGGGCAGTCATGCTGGGGAGAGATACGGGAGCAGCAGCACCGAAATCAGAGCTGCCCAAAGCCAACCAGTGCAGTTGTCTGGCAAGATCTTTGTTGCTGCTGGTTTTGTGGTTTTAAATTTTTAAATTCCTAGCCTGGAAACTGTGGTTTGCTCACAGCACTTTGCAGTTAAAAATATCAACATCTGCAATGAATACTAAGCACGTGCTACTGATAAGGTTCCTCCTGCACTTTGCAAGAGGCGTCTGCCCCGCTTGGGGGGCTCCGAGCTGCTTTTCCTGGGGTCTAGATCCAAATCTGCGAGTTTAGTCCATTCTGTGCCAGCTGTTGCTGTGAAAAAATTGCCTTTCTCTGGATGGCAGAGGATTCCGACCTTGTGCTCCTCCTTCTAGGCAAAAGACAAAGCAAATGTTAACGACCTCAAATTAGCCGCATTTTAGCAGCGTTGGCATTTCCTCTGCCTTTTGGCTAGATGAGGGAGCGCACGCTGGCAGAGTAAAGGTTATAACTCTGCGGCCATAAAACGCTCCGAGCTAGGTGAGACATTTTTGGCAGCAGCTGCCGTTAGGCCGCTGTGCAAAGGTCAGGGAGGCACCGCGGCAGCGGAGCCGGGCAGGGGACACCGGGCACGGCCACCGGGGGCTGTGCCACCACCAGCACGGCTCACCAGCGGCACACGAGCCTCACTGGGGACAGCACTGTGGTGCAGGAGGGCGCTGAAGTCGCCTTTTGGCCAGAGGTACAGCTGCACACGGTTTTGGGGACACCTTTGGGGACACCTTTGCCACGAACGGACTGAAATCTCACCACTGCTAAAAGCTGCAAAAAAGGAAAGGGAAGAAACTTTCCAACAAGATATAGAAATGGCAATATAAAGCTTGCTAAACACAAACTCTGACCTCTATTCTTCTTGTCCAGCCTGGAGAACAGGAGCTGAGGGGAGACCTTCTGATCTCTGAACTGCCTGAAAGGAGCTTGGAGCCAGGGGGGTCGGGCTCTGCTCCCCAGGAACAAGCGCCAGGAGCAGAGGAAACGGCCTCAAGTTGCACCAGGGGAGGTTGAGGTTGGATCTGGGAACAATTTCTTCCCCAAAGGCCTGTCAGAGGTTGGAACAGGCTGCCCAGGGCAGTGTTCAGTTTAATGCCTGAACTCAATGATCTCAAAGGTCTTTTTCAAGCTAAATTATTCTATTATTCTCTTATAATACAAGGCACCACCTCAAATTAATCAGCCAAACGAGTTCCTCCAGAGCCCCTGGCACAAAGCACGCTGGAGATGGGCTTGGATCCGCTCATCCTTGGCCCCGGTAACACTTTCAGGGAATCGTATGGAAGTGGGTCTCACAACACTGTGTGTCCCCTGTCTCAGGAGCTTCATTAGGGGATGAGTAAGACGTATCTTCATTAGGGGATGAGTAAGACGCATCTTCATTAGGGGATGAGTAAGATGCATCTTCATTAGGGGATGAGTAAGATGTATGTGCAGCGAGAGCGCTCCGTGTCTGGGCTGGAAGCTCCAGGGGACCTGAAGGTGCCCAGCAGGGCAAGTGCAGGGACACAGCATCCAGGTAGTTCCCATGCTAACGAAAAATGCTGCTCATTTACTGACTTAAATGTTTCAACACCAGACTGCTGCAGGTCAGTTTGCACGTTTTGCCGAGGGAGAGCGGGCCAGGCAGAGCTGGCACTGAGCAGGACGGGTCCCTGCTGGGTCCAGCCCAACCGCGGGGCTCTGCTGGGCCGGTTCCCCAGCTGGGGTTTAACCTCCACATGGGTTCTCCCACACTCTGCATTTTTGTAGGTACCAAGGGGTCTCCTACCACTGAAAATCTATTCTCCATGCAGTTACAGGTAGACTGCGAGCAAGGTGCATATTAAATATCCCTCAGACAAACTAGGTAGGTCAAGCTTTGCAAGTCTCTCCTTTGAAGATAGCTTCAGGGTCTATTGCTTTTACGAGCCCTGTCAGATTGAACCGGTGCTCTACGGAGGAGCGGCCCGCTGCGCTGGAGCCCTGAGCACAGCCCCACGGGTCGGCAGCGGGGACCGCACCGCCCAAAAGCTTTTGTTAGGCCAGGTGATGTAGCTGGGAAAACCAGAAAAGCGTTTGGATATCAAAACCTTTCTTCCCAGCTACGTAACAGATTGGAGACTAATAAAAGATACTACCCTTCCCTACAAACCTCACCTCTTTTATTGCTTTATATCATCACAGCTGCAGCGGCAAATTACAACCATTGATGTGATGTTCAAATAAAATTATTACATCTGTGGCACCATTCAATAGTTATTTATACACCGAGCATTATCTCTGTCAAGCACAGTTCATGTGGGACACCCGTGGGGCCCTATTCTACCAAAATACGTATTTGTGCCCTGTGACTCCTGCAGCCCAGTTTCACAAACCCCTCTGGCATCCACTGAAAACCTCCCCACACAAGTCAGTATGAGCCTGTCCAAAACGCCATCCCAGCTCGTCGCCCTCACCCACACTCCTCCTTCCTGTATCTACAGTCTTGCCATTTCCATTAAGTCAACACTGATAATTAGAACTAGACCAATTACCAAAGTACCAAACCCTTCCCTTCCCTCTCTGGAGGGCGGTTAAAAGCAAAGCCTTGTTCTCAGCAGATATGACTGTTGGCCCTTGGTCCTGCCCCGCAGAGCTCGGTGCCCGCGGTGACGCTGAATTCACTGGATATGTGCGATGTTCAGCACCAGTGACCAGCGAGGGTTGGGTCGGTGACTCCCGTATCGACACGGGTCTCTTCTGTACGCAATGCGGACCTACAGTTTCATTTCAAATGTTACAAATAATAGCTCTGCTCTTTCAGACTCCGCACAGTTCAGTGCATCAGAACAAATCCTGTATCAAATCATCTCTACCGTAGCAGAGAACCCCTGTTTTCCAAATGGGTTCTCAGCCCCACATTCACACACAGCTGCTCTCCAGATGTTTTTTTCCGGGCTGCAGTTTCAGCACCACCACGTACCGCTGCTCTTCTATTTCCTATTTCATCAGTTGCACAAATCTTACCATTTCTTTTGGTCTGCCTTGCCAGACCCATCTGTTTTCTTTCCATTCGTTAGGATTTCTCACTGCGTTACTGCACAGGCTATTTACACAGAAGTTATGAGTTATTCTGCACTGTTCATCTTCTACGGAGGAAAACTCCACTCTAAAGGTAGGGCCCGGTGATATGTAGTCTACGTTACTAAAACAAACAAAAGTCTGACAAAGAACACCATAAATACTCTACAAGTTGACAAGGAAAAAGAATAACAGGTTTGAAAAACAGACTTTTCTGCTGTGACTTGGAGGCTGTACCCGCTCCCTCGCTCGTAATTAACACACACGGGAGGCACCGAGAAGCCTCGGCGTTCCCAGCACAGCAGCGGCGCAGCCAACCAGGAACACAGGGACGTTCCAAACAAGCAAACCTGGCCTCCTTTTTCATTCCCGTATAAAAATGGAAAACAGTTGTTGCTGCTGCTCTGCGTGTGGTGTCTTGTATCACGGGGTGAGTCTGGCAGCTCCTCACTGCGGTTGTGTCGAAAGCTTTCTCTGTTTCAAAGAATGGACGGCTCCAGCCAAGATGATTTCTCTCACGAGCAGTAATTCTGCTGAAGGGAAACTATCTGCATACAGAGGCTCTAGAAAAAACACTCTCCAGGCAATGAATACGAGATTTGAAAAGGTGCGTCATAGGCACAGAGAGATGTCTTGGTCACCTGTATTTTCTCCTCCCATGGTATGGCTGGCTGTCCATCCTACCTTCCCTGAGTTTGTCCTGTTCCTTAGCCTCTGAGATTATGCTTGCCAGCTTTGTAATGAAAAGCGAAGGCAAGGGGCAAAATGCAAAACCTGTTGGATTCAAACATGCCACCCTGGATTAGAAACCAGTCTGAGAACGTCCTTGTTCAGAGCGGTCCATGTCCTGCTTGCCCAGCGTACACTGCAATGACTCTGGCCATCCCCTCATCTGTTCTGTGAAGACACAAGTGAAAAGGGAAGGAACATCTGGAAAATTTTACAGGAAACAAGATGGCAAGTTCATAGACCTCATTAGAAAGTCAGTGCTGATCTGTGCTCACATTCACCAAGGATGCTGAATCCACATTTCAACCATCTCCCCAGGTCACTCGTGTGGGCTGCATCCCCGTCCTTCTCATGGCCTTCACTCACAGGACATCAGCAGCTGATCTTGAGAAACACCTTATTTCACCAACACAGGCCTTGTTCTGGGTTCACAAGTAACAAAACCAGCATCGCAAGATAGCTGAGCTGTGGACTGAGAAATCACAGCAACATCTCCTTGAAACTCAGGTGCTACCAGGAGCCAATGGCACCATCCCTAAGTCCTGTCCTGGCAAAGCCTGCGCGGAACTCCTGCTGCCTGGCACTTGGTGCTCCATGAAACCCCCGCTCTGCCCCTGACAGCATCCAAACCACAGCAATGCTGGATGGGACGCAGGCACCTATTGCATCTCCGGGATTAGAAGAAAGAAGAATGAAGTGACTGTCACACTGTAACACTGATGAATAATGAGACAAGTGTGTGATAAACTGACCTGGATAACACCATTAAGATCAACAGCCACACAAGAGATATCACTAATCCTATTACAGTCAGAATACACATGACAAGGCAAAGTACCTGTCTGTTCAACAGGACGCTTAATTGAAAGAGAAACCCAGACAGCTCAGACAGGCAGCTCCGTGACGGAGACGAAGCCGAAGCCGTGCTGGAGAGGGGAGCGCGCCCGGCGGGAGCTGAGCGGCGAGCGGTACCCGGAGGCGATGCTCCTGTCCTGAACCTGCGAAGGCGCTCACAGCGCTCCCCCATGGCATCCTCAGCACACAAGAGGGTTTTCATCCGCGTTAATGCAATTCACAGCGGCGCCCCAGCTAAAGGAGCGAAGCGCTTTGCCCCGATGTGCAGGCAGGAGCGCCATGGCGAGGATGCTCGGCAGGAGAGGGCAGCCAGCGCTGCTGATGCCCCTCTGCCCCTTTTATCCAGGCTTAGGCACTTCTGGCAGAGCTTTGCGCTCAGGAGAGACGCTGTGGCTCTGCTGCCGTGCCCCTCATCCCTGAGAACAAACAAACTGGTTGTGCTGCATCCTGGTGAGCGTGGATCACCCGTAACAGCCACCGATGTGTTGGCACCGCTCTGCTCTTTCTGCACCGGAGTTTCCACTTAATAACGAAGTCAGCAATAACGAGCTCACTAATGGTTTCCTCAAGTCTCATGTACAGCATTACGGGAGCCCTGATGGACACAGCGTGATGAGTCTTTTGAAGCCATCACGTGAAAACCAGTGACAGACGTGGGAAAAGGCTGCTCAGCCAAAGCTGCCGGTCCCAGCTTCACGCACAACGCCGTCCTGTTTGCTCTCTCTGCAAAGCTCAGAGCGAAGCACATGTTAGGAATGCTTCTTAGGGTGTTTCATTGAACAGCTTTAACCTGGCCTGCTGGAGTTAGGAAGAGAAAATTATTTAGACGTATGTAAATAAAGAAACCTTGGGGAGTAAGGTGAGAAATGCCCCAATTCCTGACATCAGTATGTGCAGCATAATGGGCTGGCAATAAAAAACCTCAACATGTAAAGGCATTGGAGCTGGGCAGGGAGGGAGGAAACAGCGTTCTTGGCAGGTGTCGGTAGGAGCTGTCGGTGCAGGGGGAGCTGAGCTGGGCAGGGTGTGATGTGAACCACCGCTGATGCTTCTATAATGAAAATGCTTTCAAAAAGGGTTTGAAACTTCTCTGATTTAACAAATTTACAGTCAAATTTAGGGAAAAGTTGTGTTTTGCTTTGCAGCGTGTGGTGCAGAAGATCAGTCACAAGTTTCAGCTTCCTCCACAGAAGGTGACATTTCTGTGTTATGGCTTTATATCAAGGTACTCCTTTTGAGAGAGATTTTGACATTTGGGAACTTTAACAGAACTTATTTCTATACATTTGGATATTTGTGCCTTCAAATTAGCCATAATCCAAGGGTAAAAAATAATTACAGAAACAAATACAGCAAGGGAAAGAGTTCAATGGAGGCAAACCAGCCTCCTCCCAACAACTGGGAAGTGTGATTTATTAATGCACATTACAGCGTGAACGTGGGTGTTAGCTGGTGCAATTAGCAACTGTGCGCTAATATCCCCGTGCCAGTTAACCCGAGGCTGAGCAAGCCCAACAAACAAGCTTTTGCTGGATACCATATTAATTCTTTAAACACAAACCCCGGATCAGCATCCCCAGGTACAGACACACTCCCAGTGGGCAGATCCCGGCGCTGCCGGACCGTGGATGAGGCCTCTGGGTGTCCCCGGTTTCCCCGTCACCGACACCCCCGGCTGCCATCGCCCTGTGCGCAGGAGCAGCAGCATCGTTTAAAGCCGGACACATGCACAAATGCACTAGGGTTTGGAAATATTTGCAGGAATTGTCACAGTTACAGAAACAAAGATCAGCTCGGGATTGTCCTAAACCAGATGTGGACCGCCTGTTAATTCTCAGCCTAATGACCTGTTAGATGAAATGTTCCTTATCAAAACTCCCTGTCCTTTTCCATGCTGAACTAAGCACCGCTGGCCACGTTTCCCTCCAGAGGCGACTGTGCGGCCGAGGTCTGAGCCCTTCCCCAGCGCCCACGGCTGCTCTTCCAGCACAGGAGAGCTCCTGCATTGCCTCGCTGAGGCCAATTCTTACGCTGGATCAGAAACACAAGTCGATTAGATCATAAACGCATAGACTCTAAGGTGAGGGGTACCTGTCTCTCATTTAATCTGCGCCGGTACAGACAGGTCAGTGCTCATTCACCCAGTTACGCTTAGCGGAGACCATTAACCTCTCTCCGCAGCGTAGCTCCCGATGGGTGTCACGCTGGTTCTGAACCTGGAGGCCTCTGGAGAGGAAGCATCCAGATGTTCCCTGGCAGGGACACCAAGTTCAGCCTCGTTTGCTGCTCCCGCAGGTCTGATTTGCAGATTGAATTTGTCGGCTTTCTCACTAACCCACGGGTTCCTCCCTGCCTGCCCCGCCAGAATGAAGCACTCCCATAGACACGATCACCAAGATCCTCTTCCCACAAAAGTCTCTGTGGGATATACTCCAGCCATCTCAGTTGTCGTCTTAGTAAACTACCAGACTGAGCTCCTTAATGCGTTCATTTAAGGCACATTCTTCCAACCCCAAAGCATCTTGTGGCTGCGCACCACACCTTCTCCTTCCTCCGCGCAGGGGGACACTGAACCCCATGGGGCTGGTCTCGGCAGTCGGGGGGCACCAAGGGGGCAGCACTTCCCATCGCACCAAACCCGCAGCTTGTCCCCTGTCCCCCAAGCCAAGACACAGCCACTGCTCCTGCAAACCAGCCTGTCTGTCCTGCCCAGGGACAGACGCGCACACCCGCACCCGCAGGGTTTCTGGAGACAGGACGCGCACACCCGCAGGGTTTCTAAGTCCCTGCCTGGTCCCCGTTCGTCCATCTCACCGACTCTCATTCAGCACCAGCTCGGTGTCAGCCACCACAGTTTTGGTAGGTTTTCTATTCATTTTAATCAACAGTAATATCCTTCAAAATGATTGATTCAAATGCTGGAGGGGCCCTGCAGAGTCTCAGTGCAAACATTTCTACACAGTGATGACTTCTAACATGCAGTTACTGCCTTTCATTGCTCTTAATCCATTTAACTTCTGCTTTCATAACTGCTTATTCAATACGTTAGAGGATTTTACATTGAAGCTAAGGCTTCTGAAAACTCGCTGTGCATTCCGCAGTTCACCGGTACTCCTCAGTTTTGCAGAGCTCTGCAGTATCTGCAGCCACGATACTATTTCCTTGCACAAGGAAAGGTTAAACACTGTGTAAACACTTGAGGACCTGAATCTGAGTCAAGTGCTGTTTTGCTTTATAATCTCTACATATGAAGCATAAAAACAGCAACTTAAACTTTGGGAGTTTATCATTCAGAAGCTACCGCAGTGTTATCCCTTTTTGTTTGTTTGTTTCTTTGGTTTTTAACCCCAATTTTTTTTTTTTTTTCCATTTTACTTCTTTGTCTGTTTCAAAGAAATAATGTCATTGAAGGATTCATGGCCTTGGGAGTTACCAACACAAATGATGTAGAACCTGGGTCCGTGTGCTGGGTGCGAGCACAGCAGCACAAGGTCACCGCGGCTCGTGGACTCAGCCCGTCCCGAGCGGGGGAGCCCCGTCCCCCCCGCCTCAGGGCTTCGCTGCTCAGACTCGGGTGACAGCCGCCCCGGGTCCCACTCAGCTCCGCACAGACCCCGCGTGGCAGCGCCGCGGTGGCACCCGCACCCCGGCACGCAGCCCAGCGGCACCGGCACCACGCACCCGCACCCCGGCACGCAGCCCAGCAGCACCGGCACCACGCACCCGCACCCCGGCACGCAGCCCAGCAGCACCGGCACCACGCACCCGCACCCCGGCACGCAGCCCAGCGGCACCGGCACCACGCACCCGCACCCCGGCACGCAGCCCAGCAGCACCAGCGCCACGCACCCGCACCCCGGCACGCAGCCCAGCAGCACCGGCACCACGCACCCGCACCCCAGCACGCAGCCCAGCAGCACCGGCACCACGCACCCGCACCCCGGCACGCAGCCCAGCAGCACCGGCACCACGCACCCGCACCCCGGCACGCAGCCCAGCGGCACCGGCACCACGCACCCGCACCCCGGCACGCAGCCCAGCAGCACCGGCACCACGCACCCGCACCCCGGCACGCAGCCCAGCAGCACCGGCACCACGCACCCGCACCCCGGCACGCAGCCCAGCAGCACCGGCACCACGCACCCGCACCCCGGCACGCAGCCCAGCAGCACCGGCACCATGCGGGGAGCAGCGCGGTCACCCCGTCCCGGGAGCAGGAAACCCTGCCCGGCGCTTGGGAAAAACAGAAGGACGACGATTTTCAGGCAGAAATGTGATTTTCAAGTCAATGAGCCAGTTAATCTGCAGAGCCCGCTGATACAGTATTAGCTCCGTGGGGAAATGGAGGCTCAGATAAGTTAAGTGGTCGCTCGAAAGGTCATGCAGTAAGTCAGTGTAAAATTAGGATTAAGCTCTATTTTTCCCACTAGCTGCTGCTTCACCACTGGAAAACGTCACCTGAGGGGCAGTTTCAGTGAAGTGCACGCATGGCTCTATCGTTCTGCATGGAGGAATGGAGCTGCCACGATCCGGTCGCACCTCAGGGACGGTGCCAGCAGGACTCTGTCTGCACTCTGGATACACATCCAAGCAGAAAACTCCCTCCTTGTTTGGTTTACACCTTCTGATATTTTGGAATAAGTCTTTTAGAAAAAGGATAAATATAAAAGGGGCTCCCTAGCTATAATCTCAGCAACACTACGTACAGGCAGCAGATAGAGAATCCAGAGTACAACAAAACACCTCCTACCCCCAACCGAGAATCCCACAGCTCTCCCGGTGGAGCTGACACCCCCCTACACACAGCCCAGGGCACTGGGGAGAAGGTCCCCGGGCAGGGCACCACATCCAACACCCACACTGCACCTCGTGGGCGCGTTGACGTCTAAGAGGCTGTTCATTGCTACCCAGATTCTTGAGGTTCCATGTTTGCACCCCAGCCAGAGAACCGCCAGCACCCAGAGCAGTGCTTTGCAAGCCAGGAATCACGGCCTTCCCGTTTTGCTTTGCAACACATTTCAAAGAGGATCTCGAAACATTAGAAAAAGCAGCAACAGTCAAGAGGAAAGGAGCAAGTGCTGAATTATTCTGAAGCCAAGAGACATAATCACAGCTCATTCCCTGCCTTGGAGGAGCAGAGATGCTGCATCTCCAAGGACAGCATGAAAACGAGCCAGTCAAAGGCAACGACACACTGGAAACTTTTGAGATGCACTGAAACCCTGCGCTTTGACAGCACAGGAGCTGGCGTCTGCGAGCGGAACTGCCGGGGCTCGGCCCTGCCCGTGCGAGGAAGCCACAGCGCACTGGGAGGAAAACTCCTCTGAGCATCCCTGCCCGCAGCCCCCTGCCCGTGCCATCCCTGCCCGTGCCATCCCTGCCTGCAGCCCCCTGCCCGTGCCATCCCTGCCCGCAGCCCCCTGCCCGTGCCATCCCTGCCCGCGCCATCCCTGCCCGCGCCATCCCTGCCTGCAGCCCCCTGCCCGTGCCATCCCTGCCCGCAGCCCCCTGCCCGTGCCATCCCTGCCCGCGCCATCCCTGCCCGCGCCATCCCTGCCTGCAGCCCCCTGCCCGTGCCATCCCTGCCCGCAGCCCCCTGCCCGCGCCATCCCTGCCCGCGCCATCCCTGCCTGCAGCCCCCTGCCCGTGCCATCCCTGCCCGCAGCCCCCTGCCCGTGCCATCCCTGCCCGCGCCATCCCTGCCTGCAGCCCCCTGCCCGTGCCGTCCCTGCCCGTGCCGTCCCTGCCTGCAGCCCCCTGCCCGTGCCATCCCTGCCTGCAGCCTCCCGTCACACCATCCCTGCCCGTGCCATCCCTGCCTGCAGCCCCCATCACACCACCCCTGCCCGCACCATCCCTGCCCTCAACCCCATCTCCTTAGCGCAAGAGCCGTTGCCTCATGCGGGCATTTTAAACAGCCTTTAAACCGCCTTTCTGGTGTCTTGCCTGGTTGACACATGTCAGAGTGATCGCAGTGACACGGACACATTAGCATTTAATGTCAAGCTAATTACTGACAAGCCTTTCATATTCATAGGTGTATTTTAAAGACGCTGTGTGATGAGACAAGAAAGCAGAGACATGAGCTGGAGGGAACGTGTGTGATCAAACACAGAAGCAAAAAAAACAAATATCAAAAGCTGTTATATCTCTTCTTCCTGTTTTGTAATCCAGGGGTTGAGGTTGGGGTTTTTTTGATCATTTTAAAAACAAGAATGTTCAAATAAAGCTTTCTGGAGCCTGAAATGACGCGTGTTTCATACACAGCCTTGCAGGGGGAGGATAATTATTTTAAAGGAGGAAATTTGCCTAAAAATCCTTGTTCCTCATAGCAATGTTATGCCTACATGCTCGCATACTTGTCTGGTTTGTTTTACTTGAGATAGCCCTAATTTTAACTGAAAGTGTGGTGATCCTCCTACATATATCTGTGTCATACTCTGAAAGGAGATTATAACGTACTACAGAAATATCATTTTCTAAGATAGATCTTTTGTCAGTACCATAAATGAGAAATAAATATTTGTACACTTTATATCCAGCATAATTACGGCTCCTCAAGTTATGATTTTGACTGAAGAGCCATTAAACTGCAGGGTGGGAGCACTGAGTGGAATCAGCTCCAATCTCAGAAACTGTCCCCAAAACAGGGACCCCCAGGGTGCGGAGCCCGTGGGCTGGGGAGGGGCAGCCCCACGGCCCCCGTCACCCCCAACACGCTGCCCGCTGCCACCAGCCCGTCCCCGGGGGTCCAGCCCCGGCGCGGGGGCACCTGCAGAGCCCAGCACCTTCCTGCGCAGGGAACGGCCGTGGGCAGAGCTCCAGAGAGTTACAACACAGCCAAACAGAGTCATTAACTGCCCCAAATACAGCATTCTGAATGGCCCCCGTGCACTTTAATACGGAAAGCTAATATCTTCTGATCTTTAAGTTACTGCTGTAATTGCTACCAGTCTCAACTGGCTGCCGGTAATTATCCGTGCCTCCTCTTAAACGCTTCAGCTTCCACAAGGTCAGTGCTTTTCTGCAGCAGCAGTAACACAGAGGTTTGCACTGCAGCTCTCTCAACTGAGTGATTGCACTTTGCAACTGAAAATACGGCTCTAATCTCCATCTGAACCTGGGCGCAGGTCCTGGCTGCTGCAGCTGCGGTGCTGAGCTGGCCAGAACATCTCTACAGCGCAACCGTGTCCCGGTGGCTGGATGAGCTCAGACTGTGTCCTGAGCTCAGCACATCGCCTCCACCCCAGCTCCCGCTTCGGGAGGGACCCCGGGGACGGGAGGGACCCCGGCGATCAGATGGGTCTGCACCTGCCTGGAGCACTTGGGGTGCGAAACAGCACAGGAACCCCCTGCATGTGGAAGAAGCCCTTCAAACCCTTTAAAGCCCTGCCAGCGCCCCTCCTCCCATCCCTGTCCAACATATAGACTATTGCTCTTTACCCCGACCTGTAAATCACATACAAACAAGCAATAACCTTTGCAGCGTGGCCCAAGCAGGGTGGGAGAGTGACTGTGCCCAAAGACCCTTGAGCCTCCTCCAAGACGTGAAGCCACGTGCGGGGTCCCCTCCCCTACACTGAAAGCTCCTGAAAGGAAGAGTGAGAGACCCTCAAAAGCAAAGATGTCACCACATCTCAGAGAACAAGAACACAGGAGGTCACTGCCAGGGGACCAAATTAAAGCCTGACCTGGGCAATTTAACGCCCATGTGCAAAGTACTGGAAAAGGAATTAAAAAGGCATGGAAGCAATTTGTAAGCTTGTAAAAATTATCAGACATACCCTCGTATTTCAAAACTGTATAGCAAAGAATTCCCAAATTCTGCTGGGCTTCAGGGAGAGAGAGTCAACCTAATTCCTTACGTACATCTGCCTCAGAAATCAAAGACAGTTGTAAAAACTAAAATAGGGAAGTAGAACAAGGCGTGTGGAGCCAAGTTCTCGGTAAAATGTAGAACAAAACCTTTCAAGATATACTATAAAACCTCATTAATGTAATAGAGAAAAAACAAAGAAAGCCTAAAGTATATTGCATGAAACATTGCATTGTTTAAGTTGGTTCTGAAATCCTCCGAACAGCACCAATCTCCCTGGCTCGGCACGGTGGCTCCTGCTCACGGTTCACTGAGTAGCTCACATCACCACTGACCACCAGGGCCTCTGAATGTATCGTCATTTTAGGTCTTTCCAAACCTGGTGCTGAGCAGAGCACTTGCTGGTCGTCCCAGAAGCGCCTTTGGTGCAATGGGCTTGGACACGGGGCCGGCGCTGCTGGAACTCAGCCCTGTGACTCGCTGCTTGTCCCCGGAGATCAAACGGTTCTTTCATACCTGTTGTTTCCATTCAAAATAAAATCTTTATTGAAATCTTACTGATTTTTTGGTGAGTAAAATTACTGCCTCTGCACACTCCACTTTAAAAACAAGTGTCCCCTCTGCAGTCACTTGTGTTTGTCCCCACAGGTTTCAACCCCAGCACTTCAGCCTGAGCGTATATGGAGCTGCTGCTATTTTAACCTCATAATTATCAAACAAAATGCTTCCTGACCACAAACGGCAGTGTAATTTACAGGCATCTTTCACATGGGAACTCGCCTCGTTACACAACATGCTCATATCTGCAGTTTCAGTCTCTGAAACAAGCAGCTGTGTTGGGATATTTGGATTTCAACCCGAGACGGCGGAAGGGCAGACTTTCCTTCACTTTTCTTTTCACAACTTCGATTATTTTATTTTGTAAGAGTTTCACCGTGAACAAGTGGTTAGTTTGTCTACACCGAGCTCCAGGTTCTCACCTGTAGGATCTCTCCCATCTTCCTCCCTCCCTTCAGCAATTTCCTTACTTCTGTAATTCAAATGCCCTTTCAAGTTCTTTCTAATGGATTTACTAAATGAATCAATTAGGCAGAGAAAGAGCACTGAAGTACTTTTGGGTAGATTACTATTTTATGTTGATATACTCAGTCATAGCTTAGTAATTATTGCCATTTAATATTTATTTAACATATATGCTACACTGCTTCCATGAGGGACTTGTAGAATGCGACATCCTTTTCTCACTTATCCTCCAGCTACTTAGCACTATGGTTAAATAAATAAGAGGCAGCATTTTAACATGTACACAAATCCAGGAGTAAGGAATATCCAGAGCACCATATCACAAAAGAACATTAAACATTAAAATGGAGTCAGTATAAGCACAGGAGCCCTAAGGGCTGGTTAATACAGAACATACAGAGAGGTGAGGGAACACGAGTGCTCAGCTTTCACCCTGTGATGTCCCTGGGCTGCTCCCAGTGTCCCGTGACAGCGGAGCCCCCACGGTGGGCGTCCTGTGTCCCCCACGGCAGCGGAGCCCCCACGGTGGGCGTCCTGTGTCCCCCACGGCAGCGGAGCCCCCACGGTGGGCGTCCTGTGTCCCCCACGGCAGCGGAGCCCCCACGGTGGGCGTCCTGTGTCCCCCACGGCAGCGGAGCCCCCACGGTGGGCGTCCTGTGTCCCCCACGGCAGCGGAGCCCCCACGGTGGGCGTCCTGTGTCCCCCACGGCAGCGGAGCCCCCACGGTGGGTGTCCTGTGTCCCCCACGGCAGCGGAGCCCCCACGGTGGGTGTCCTGTGTCCCCCACCTGCTCCTCTGCAACCCTGCCCCCAAACCACCTGCTTTCTGCTGCGCGATGCCAACCATCTCCTCAGCCCCTTGTCCACCGCGCAGCCTCGGTGTTTGGGACGGTGAATTCTAAGGGTCATCCAGTCTAGTGGAAAATAGCAGGTGAAATCCATTTACTGCACTGCAGCCAATTATCAGCATTGCTAACATGAATTGCTTCTGTACAACATTCAAAAATTACCTGTGGATAAGCTCTAACAACTGCAATTACAAACATTTCATTTGTTTTCTTTCCTAGGCAGCTTTAAAAAGAACACTTTGGGGTGGCTCATTAATTTCATTTCTGTTTAATTTTAGAAGTGTATTTTTTGCCCCGCTCTCGAACAGCCTGATGTAAGGGGTAGGCGTGCACTGGTGATCCCAGTCCCGCGGGCACTTCACTGCATCTAACACCGCTTCTTGCCAGTGTGGAATCGCATTCGGAACTTTAAACTGCAGTTTAAACTACAGCTAAAACCTTTAAGATGTGAAAAACACGTAAACAGCAAAAAAGGATTCATAATACATTAAAATATTTGTCAGATTGAAAAGCATTTTGAATTCACGGCATTAGAAAGATGTTTTTTAGTATCAATGGGGCTTTCTTCCATATTACCAGACCTGAAAACCTCTGTTTCCTATGGCACAGCCCAAATGTTTAATCTTTCCAAGCCAGGAGGTGACCCCAAGTCCTGTCTCACGCAGAACCCTGGGGTTATTTTGCTACCAGACGCTCCACGCGTTCTCCACAGAAAGGTGCCGGAGGGAGGACAATGGTTCATTGTCACTACGGTTCACAATGACTTGTCTGAGGCGGCAGCTGCCTTTCCTAAGTGCCTGTTAATTAGCAACCTCCATCCCGTTAATTAGCAACCCTCCTCTGGGCAGGGCTCCCACATGGAGAGGCTGCATGTGGCTTTAGCTGCTGCCTTTCCATCATCATTTCAGGACTCTCAGCTCAAACCTGCTAAACAGCCACCAAAACTGGACATTTGGGGAAAACTTCATACAGAGAGGTTTCTGTCTCCGGTGAAATAACCTGCTCTCTTTCTCAAGACACAGTAACAGTGCGAATGCAGAGAGCACGGTGAACCACACCAAAGCCTGACTCGTTCAAGCAAGGTTTATCCAGTGTGGTTTTCAAGGCGCTCTCCTAACTGGGTGCAGGACACAAATCAGAACGGCATTGTAGCAGCTGGGAAGGGCTGAGAAAGGTGCAGAGGAGATCTCAAAACCCACTTCTGCTTGCACCAGAATATTTGAAGGAGTAAAACAGAGTTCAGGTTAATTAACTCAGAGCATCCTCCTCCGCACAGCCCGTCCCTGGGCAGGGCCAGGTCTGCGCCGTCACCCCTGCCGCCGGTCCGTGACCTGCGCCTCCCTGGGGACGGCACAGCCAGCCCCAGCCCATCCCAGTGTAACTGCAGCTACACGGAAAAACAACAACGAGCCTGAAGCTAAAAGTAATTTCATTCTCCACAGCAGTCAGCAAAACCCGAGATTATATCTGTTATTTTTAAACCAGTTTGCAATGTTCATCTTCCCATCAAATGCCACCGAGAAGTGTTGGAGGGGAAAAAGGGAGTATTGACATCTTGGTCTGGCTAATGACTGCTGCGGTTGGAGGGCAGAGCGCACCATCCTGCTATCTCACCGCAAACTGTGCAGATAAGAGCCAGGCCGGATTATGAGACTGTACAAAATGCCTGGTGGTTTTGAACTCCCATTCAATAGGAGTTACAAATACTTCTTGAGGCATCAGTAATCCCCGTACAGGCAATCCTGGAGCGGCCCCGCGTGCTGCACGTCTCCCCTCCTGCTCCCGCACACCCCCAGCAGCGACGCTGCTCCGAGCCGGCGGGGAAATCGATCCGAGCTGCAGCCCCCCGGCACTGAGCCGCGCTGAGCACGCGGAAACAGCAGAGAAGGGCAAAAAACACACCACCCCAACTATCACACCTGGAAAATTACAGCCATGTTTTGTGCCCTGGAAACAGACTCCTGTAGCTTCTCTCTCCAGCCCAGCACAGTGAGCTGAGCACTAACACATGCTTTGTTATTAGCTGCTATTTTTTCCACTCTTTGCTTTGTATAGAAGTATAGATCACCAAGAGCAAGAAGCAGCTCAAGATGAAGAAACTGGCATCCTCTCTAAAGCCTGGGGAACAATTACTCATCTTTCCAACGCAGCTGACCTTAGGCTGGAGCACATCGCGAGAGCAAACCAGCAGAAACGCCGTCTCCGGTAACACAGACGCGCTTTGGGCCGGATCCCCCCCGCGGAGCCACGAGCACCCCCTGAGCCAGCCAGGACCGCGCCTGGCCACAGCCCTTTGCTTTCCGGGGTGCCGGACGAGCCTGCGCTGTCACCGGTTATACAAATCAATCTCCCCTGGATGCCGCCAGCTTTGCTCCACTTTGTTCTGCTCCCTCGCACCAGAGACCGTCAGGGAAATTTGACAACAAAGCAAGAACGTTAGTGCTGCTTTAGAAAGCGCAGATGGCTCAGAAAGACAAAGTGAAAGCCCCCCCAAAAAACAGTACTTTAAACCCAGGTCTGATCTGCACCCAGCCCCGTTCCTTTGATCAGCGCGATGAGAAGAGCTGCGCAGCATCTCCTGACTCATTAAACCAGAAAGGAGGGGAGTTTCCTGCTGAAGCCACATGAGAAATCAGGTTCTCAGGCTGCTCTGCAGCTTCATCCTGTATTTTCTACACAAGCACTCACAGGAATCGCTAAGGACAGCATTTCCAGACTCACATGGCTAATTTTAGGTTGCGAACATTGTTCTCCAGTATCTGAACGGGCTGAGGTTTGAAGGTGCAACTGTGAGGTCTCCTACAGCATCGTCAGGCAGGGGCGAGGAGGGCAAGAGGGCCTTGGGCTGCCAGAAACCACTGGCAAATTCAGGCGCACGGGTGCGTCCCGAGCCACAGGACTGCGGGCACACCAGGACAATCAGCGCGGAACAAGAGGTGCTGGCTCAGCACAGGGAGCCCACGGCTTGGCCACGCCGGTGGAACGCGAGTGAAGAACAAGGCAGCGACCCCGGGTGTGTGAGCCACGAGGCGCAAGGGAAGCGCTGCAGCACCAGCGTTGGAGGGAGAACCGAGACCTGTTCAAAGAGCTTTCGTGCCAGAGGAGCCTCTCGGCTGAGAAACCAGCCCCGCACTCGGGTGAGGAGGGAAGGAAAACACAGAAATACATATAAACCCAGGGATTTTGATAAGAGAAGTTATCATACCTGAAAACCCTCTGCCAGCAGAAACAATACCGTGAATTCGGTTTTAAAATTTCATTAGGGATTTTGGAAACTATATTCATCAACACACAGAAACAGCGCCATTATCAATAAGAAAAAGGTATTGCTACGGATTGCTCCTCAGTGTTTGAAGGGACGTGTGCCCACAACAGCCAGGCCACCCTTCCTTTTCTACAGTTACTGAGAAGGCCACTAAACAGCATCTGTGAAAATAAAGTACTTTTAAACTGTTGGGAAATAAGAGGGGAAAACAAGGAATAGCAGAGAAACACGAAAGAAAAAACTGACCATCAATTACTATTTTAAAAGGATGAAAATAATTATCTGGAAAATGTAGTTTCTTGTTGACCTGAGTAAAATCAATGCAAGATAAAAATGTAGCTAATTCTTTGGAATAGAACAATGAATAACAGCTAACACCAAGTCTGCGGTAACTAATTGCAGTAGAAATCGCCTAACAGCTTTCTCCACTAAGGTTACATGCCCTTTGGTGACAGACAAAACAGTGCTGACATAAAATACTGAAGATTTGAGTCAATACTGCTCAGTTTCTTCACCAGGAAAGCAGACAAACGTGGAATCAATAGCGCGGTCTCTAAGCAATTAACGGCTGCGTGGCCGGTCCGGCTGGAGCCCCCGCGCCGCCCAGTCCTGGCCTTGCAGGGAAACCAGTGCTGATCCGATTTGCAGAGGACGACAGGACTGGAGCAGCGGTAAATAAGTCAAACTTGTTTCACTCATGCAATGACGATCTGACGGTAATCGAATAATGTTCTTCCCGCTACTTGTGAACACATGGCCAGCTCCCTAGGATAAAAAGGGCACACTGGAACTGCAGGAAAACACTCACTCGGTGTTTACCTTGTGACCAAATGAAAGAAAAGTTATTATTGCTTTCAACAAAAACAATCAGTTGTTCCAATAAGTTCTATTGTTTGTGTCAGTACACCATTCTCCAAAGCCCACGTAGTGGTGGTGGTATGTAGGATATACAGACATAGGGAAGTTTGGGAAGGTGCAGTCACGTTATTGAAAGTGACTTTTCTACCAGAAATGCATTCATGGCGAGGACACGCAGAAATCCGAGTGTTTCTGGCTGTTCACCACGGAGACCCCAAGCTCTGAGGCCGCTCCCCACGCGAGCACACGCGGTGTCACGAGCGGCGTCACTCGGACCCGAGCACGCGTCCCACGGCCAGGCAGCGGCTGTGCCTGGTGTCACAACCCGCCCGCGGTTCGTTGCAATTCCGGTGTCCGTGCCGAACAGCAAGTGATTCATGTGCATTCATGTTGGAGACACAGAAGGTAAAATTTCAAGCAGCAAGAATTCAGTTTTTAAGTGTCACATTTAAAGGACAGTTACGATGAAAGAGATTGTTTAAAATCACTTTCTTTTGTTGACAAACATCCTGTACCTTTCAGTAGCTCGGGGCTGTAAGTTACTGCTGTTAAACACCAGCAGAACAGACTGAATTTACAGGACCAGAGAAATGGCCGCAGGCAGGATCCTCCTTGGACACCCGCCTGCGGTCCAGCAACGCTCAGGGATTTTACTAATTCCAGTGAAAAACCAAGATTACATGTCGGCTTATTTATTGACTTGTGAGAAAGCCTGTCATTACCGAATGCCTAAGTAAGCTTTCCTCTGTTCCTAAATAATTCAAGTCAGAACTCAGAAATTAACTTCTGCCTGCAAAACAGAACCACTCAATTCCCATGAGTGCGTCCCAGAATATTATTAACTCCAGAAATCGTTACAGCTTGGTGCAATCAGGTTGCAAGAGTTTCTCCACAGTCTCAGGGATCAGCAGAAGTTTTGCTTGACGTCCGTGCTCTTCTCATTTCCATTTTACCTTCAAATAGGCTGCATGGCCACGTCCCAGCCACCCCCGAGGGAAACCCATGGGTGCCTGCTGCTGCCCCTCTGCTTGGCTTTTACTTGGCATGTCACACGTTTTCCCTGCTTCATTGTGCGTCTTTTAGAATATCCTAACTAATAATCCTCCAGCGTTTTGGCCATTGCCAAGGGTACGGTCACATCCCGCTTTGGGGAACTGCTGATGCTGAAGCTCACGGTGCGCTCTTCTGCTCCTGCGCCTCACTGCAAAGTCTCACCTGATTCCCTGGTCTAGGGTGTTCGGTGCTCTGCTTAACAGCAGATAATTAACTCGGGGGTTTTTTGTTAAAAAAAAAAAATCTTAAGTTTTTTAGGTTTTTGTGTTTTTTTTTTATTATTTTATTTATGTTTTTAATTTAAAAAAACTAACATTTTCTTCTAGTTTCACGGGACTGAGCCTGGGGGCAGTAGAGCCCATTTTGCAACACGCTCCATTTTTGGCCACTTCCCGCCATCTCTTATCCCGTTTTGCATCACCTGGGAGCGCTGAGCCCTGGTGCTGCAGAGCGGGATGAACACAGCGGCATTGCTGGCATTACTGTCTCAGTTCTGGATGCCCTTGGGTGGGATGTCCTGTTCGCAAGGGTGTCCCCAGGTCCCTGCACCCGCGGGGGCTGAGGAACGAGTGGGCAATGCCACATATCCATGTGCTCCCAGTTCTTCTGCGGAGAAGGCTGCAATTCAAAACCATGTCTATTGCTAGAAGTCAAATGGCCTTTAAGTGGCCTGAAGTGGCAGTTCTGTCAATTGGGAAAAAATCACTGTGTTCCTGCCCTATTGTATCTACGAGGGCTGAAGCTGACGAGAAAATGAGAGGTTATTTTTCTGTCTGAGCCTTTTTCCCTGTGTTGATGCAACCTGAAGAAACAAGCGGACAGGGACCACGGCTGGGGGTTTAGTGGGCAATGAAGTCTCACATCACAAAACACCCAAGCAACAGGAGAACTGGAGTAATTAATTATTAAGCAAACAAACAAAACCACCTCTCTACTGATATTCGTAGGTAAGGAACAATTTCGAGAAGAAGCTGTCATGCGATTAGCAAGGGCCCTGTGGGAAGTACCTGGTGCTCCTCCTCACGCTGCTGCGACTGCTGCAGAACATCCACGGTAAAAACAAACAGAAAGGGAAAGGAGCTAATTTTGTTCAGTACCACCACTGCATGCTCAGGAAATGTTCCCCATGCACAAACACAAACTTTAGGTATGTTCTATTAAAAAAATGGAATAATATGATAAAGTATTTTACATGACAGGCTTGTGATGGGGCTCCAAGGGGAGCAGGAGAGCAGCAGATGGACCCACGGCCCCATCCCCTCCCAAGAGGACCCGTCCCGCCACGGAGAACGCGTGATGTCGAGAGGCAGCCGAGGCGCCGGGTCCGGCCCCGCATCCCGGGGAAGGGCATTATCGGTGCCACGCTGCTAATCCAAATGTTCTTCTGAGGGAAGCACTGCCACTCTGCAAACTTCGCTGCCAACAGGGAACCAGCATAATGAATGCTGTTTATTTATCTGCAGGACATGAATTATGGGAAGCTCTGAGAGTCACTATTTTCCGCTTTGTTTTTATAAAACTAGAATTTTGATGCCCCTTGCCCTTACAGACAGAAGTAAGGGGACAGGTCTGGAGCTCCCGTAGTCCACAGATGAGTTGGACTGATGGATGATTTGTGGCTTTCTTAATGTGGTTTTAATTTCTCATCTCAAGTTTTTACAACATATTTTAAAGTAGAAAACACTCACAGCGAGCAAGCCATACATTTAAATTGAACAACATGCACTTAGAGGGAAGCTAACAGCACTTTAAAAGCAAAAATCAAAATCCCCTTTTAATCTAAATGTCACTTTCTTGAGCTGTTGCACGAGGAGGCTGCTCAAACCCGGCGGTTTGCTACTGGCAGCTACAAAACAACACACCAGGCCAAAAGCTATTAAACAAACTGCAGAGTGGCCTCCAGCCCCCGTGCTCTCCGGGCGTGGGGACACCCCCCAGCAGCCACCGCTCCACCCGGGGCCACCACCAACCTGCGGGCTCCCTGGCCCACGGGCCGCCCGGGAAGGAGAACAAAACGCATTTGGGGTGATGTGCTCCCAGCAGCTGTGCTGCAGATCCAGAGACGGGCAGGATCCCCTCTGCAGGATCCCTGAAGCACACGGTGTCTGCAAAGAGCCTCCGGAGCAGCCCCAGGACCTGCCTGACCCGCAGCCCCGATCCCAGCAGCACCGCCCAGGGCCTCACGGCTGCTGCTCAGATACAGAAAAATCCCCGAGCAGAGAGGCTGGTGATGCTGCCCCGAGACGAGCCGGCATCAGCGTGAACTTTTGAGGTCCCTTCCAATCCCAAACATACTGTGATACTGTGTCAGGGTGGCTGCAATCCAGAGGTTCAGACCGAAGCTCTGACCCGAGGGCTGTCTGAAACGCCTCCAGTCAGCTCGGCTGCAGGGACAGCCCCGTGCACAGCCCTGGGGACGGCACTCGAGCTGCTTTAGTGCTTGGAGGGGCAAAGCACCATGTGCCAAGTGCGATTATGAAACTGCCTTCCCACTGCCTGCCTCTGTGCATTCGGCGCTGTGCCGGAGCCCGGGAGCAGCCCCGGGCACCAGCCCCTGCAGGATCGGTGCTGGAGGAGCTGGGGCTGCGCTGGGGCACTCATCCCTGTGTTAGTGACAAACCACGCACTCTTGGAAATGGGAGTGAACCATCGCCATTAGCCCTGTGCTAAGAAACTTAAAGCGGTAAAATATTTTAGTAGGAAACCACACCCCCACCCCCGCCCGGAAAAAAAATGCCTTCAGCAGATAAAAGACATTTCGGCAGCTCTATTCAGCACAGCCAGGGACCCTGGAAACAGCAGCGATGGCAGAAATAAGCCCCTTGCCAGCGTGATGGATGCCTTCACATCACCACCCTCCCAGGCAAATCCATCACTGTCAAATTTCCCTTTCATGTTACTGTTCACAGGAAAAGCTAATTCCAGCCCAAGGCGGGACGCTGGCTTGCTGACCACGAGCAGGGGGTGCACTGAGCCCCCCCGACACGGAGAGCTGCTTCCCCTCTGCCCTGGCGCTCTGCTCAGCGCCCCAGCGGCAGATCCCACCCTGCCCGAGCAGCACCAGGGGATGCTGCACACACCGCCCAAGTCACCAACAGCTGCAGATGCTGCTCAGGGCGGTATCTCACACAACCCATGTCACCAACAGCTGCAGATGCTGCTCAGGGTGGTTCATCACACACAGCCCATGTCACCAACAGCTGGAGATGCTGCTCAGGGTGGTTCATCACACACCGCCCATGTCACCAACAGCTGGAGATGCTGCTCAGGGCGGTTCCTCACACACAGCCCATGTCACCAACAGCTGGAGATGCTGCTCAGTTTGGTTCATCACACACAGTCCATGTCACCAACAGCTGGAGATGCTGCTCAGGGCGGTTCATCACACACAGCCCATGTCACCAACAGCTGGAGATGCTGCTCAGGGCGGTTCCTCACACACAGCCCATGTCACCAACAGCTGCAGATGCTGCTCAGGGCGGTTCCTCACACACAGCCCATGTCACCAACAGCTGCAGATGCTGCTCAGGGCAGTTCATCACACACAGCCCATGTCACCAACAGCTGGAGATGCTGCTCAGGTTGGTTCATCACACACAGCCCATGTCACCAACAGCTGGAGATGCTGCTCAGTTTGGTTCATCACACACAGCCCATGTCACCAACAGCTGGAGATGCTGCTCAGGGCGGTTCCTCACACACAGCCCATGTCACCAACAGCTGGAGATGCTGCTCAGTTTGGTTCATCACACACAGCCCATGTCACCAACAGCTGCAGATGCTGCTCAGATTGGTTCATCACACACAGCCCATGTCACCAACAGCTGGAGATGCTGCTCAGGGCAGTTCATCACACACAGCCCATGTCACCAACAGCTGGAGATGCTGCTCAGGGCAGTTCCTCACACACAACCCATGTCACCAACAGCTGGAGATGCTGCTCAGGGCGGTTCATCACACACAGCCCATGTCACCAACAGCTGGAGATGCTGCTCAGGGTGGTTCATCACACACAGTCCATGTCACCAACAGCTGGAGATGCTGCTCAGGGTGGTTCATCACACACCGCCCATGTCACCAACAGCTGGAGATGCTGCTCAGGGCAGTTCCTCACACACAGCCCATGTCACCAACAGCTGGAGATGCTGCTCAGGGTGGTTCATCACACACCGCCCATGTCACCAACAGCTGGAGGTGCTGCTCAGGGCAGTTCCTCACACACAACCCATGTCACCAACAGCTGGAGATGCTGCTCAGGGCAGTTCCTCACACACAGCCCATGTCACCAACAGCTGGAGATGCTGCTCAGGGCGGTTCCTCACACACAGCCCATGTCACCAACAGCTGGAGATGCTGCTCAGGGCGGTTCCTCACACACAGCCCATGTCACCAACAGCTGGAGATGCTGCTCAGGGTGGTATCTCACACAACCCATGTCACCAACAGCTGGAGATGCTGCTCAGGGTGGTTCATCACACACAGCCCATGTCACCAACAGCTGGAGATGCTGCTCAGGGCGGTTCATCACACACAGCCCATGTCACCAACAGCTGGAGATGCTGCTCAGGGCGGTTCCTCACACACAGCCCATGTCACCAACAGCTGCAGATGCTGCTCAGGGCGGTTCCTCACACACAGCCCATGTCACCAACAGCTGCAGATGCTGCTCAGGGCAGTTCATCACACACAGCCCATGTCACCAACAGCTGGAGGTGCTGCTCAGTTTGGTTCATCACACACAGTCCATGTCACCAACAGCTGGAGATGCTGCTCAGGGCGGTTCATCACACACAGCCCATGTCACCAACAGCTGCAGATGCTGCTCAGGGCGGTTCCTCACACACAGCCCATGTCACCAACAGCTGGAGATGCTGCTCAGGTTGGTTCATCACACACAGCCCATGTCACCAACAGCTGGAGATGCTGCTCAGTTTGGTTCATCACACACAGCCCATGTCACCAACAGCTGGAGATGCTGCTCAGGGCGGTTCCTCACACACAGCCCATGTCACCAACAGCTGGAGATGCTGCTCAGTTTGGTTCATCACACACAGCCCATGTCACCAACAGCTGCAGATGCTGCTCAGATTGGTTCATCACACACAGCCCATGTCACCAACAGCTGGAGATGCTGCTCAGGGCAGTTCATCACACACAGCCCATGTCACCAACAGCTGGAGATGCTGCTCAGGGCAGTTCCTCACACACAGCCCATGTCACCAACAGCTGGAGATGCTGCTCAGGGCGGTTCATCACACACAGCCCATGTCACCAACAGCTGGAGATGCTGCTCAGGGTGGTTCATCACACACCGCCCATGTCACCAACAGCTGGAGGTGCTGCTCAGGGCAGTTCCTCACACACAACCCATGTCACCAACAGCTGGAGATGCTGCTCAGGGCAGTTCCTCACACACAGCCCATGTCACCAACAGCTGGAGATGCTGCTCAGGGCGGTTCCTCACACACAGCCCATGTCACCAACAGCTGGAGATGCTGCTCAGGGCGGTTCCTCACACACAGCCCATGTCACCAACAGCTGGAGATGCTGCTCAGGGTGGTATCTCACACAACCCATGTCACCAACAGCTGGAGATGCTGCTCAGGGTGGTTCATCACACACAGCCCATGTCACCAACAGCTGGAGATGCTGCTCAGGGCGGTTCATCACACACACCCCATGTCACCAACAGCTGCAGATGCTGCTCAGGGCAGTTCCTCACACACAACCCATGTCACCAACAGCTGCAGATGCTGCTCAGGGCAGTTCCTCACACACAACCCATGTCACCAACAGCTGGAGATGCTGCTCAGGGCGGTTCATCACACACAGCCCATGTCACCAACAGCTGCAGATGCTGCTCAGGGCGGTTCCTCACACACAGCCCATGTCACCAACAGCTGGAGATGCTGCTCAGGGCGGTTCCTCACACACAGCCCATGTCACCAACAGCTGGAGATGCTGCTCAGGGCGGTTCCTCACACACAGCCCATGTCACCAACAGCTGGAGATGCTGCTCAGGGCAGTTCATCACACACCGCCCATGTCACCAACAGCTGGAGATGCTGCTCAGGGCGGTTCCTCACACACAGCCCATGTCACCAACAGCTGCAGATGCTGCTCAGGGTGGTTCATCACACACAGCCCATGTCACCAACAGCTGGAGATGCTGCTCAGGTTGGTTCATCACACACAGCCCATGTCACCAACAGCTGGAGATGCTGCTCAGGGCGGTTCCTCACACACAGCCCATGTCACCGACAGCTGGAGATGCTGCTCAGTTTGGTTCATCACACACAGCCCATGTCACCAAAAGCTGCACCGGGCAGCAGTGTCACCAGCATCAGCCGGGGCACCCGGGACATGGGGGTGACGCGTTATTGAGCACAGAAATGTGCAGAGCAGAGAGGCGATTTGCACAGCAGAGATCCTCTGCAGAGAGGCTTTGCTGCATGGTGATGCTGCTGAACAGGTTCCATATGAAAATACACAAGGAAATCAGCAGAGAAAACATCTGCTCATTACATATTTTTGGAAATACTCGCTCTCAGTTTGGGTATTTTGGGCAAGACTGCTTCGTTTGAAGTCATTAAATGCCCAAAAATGAAAACCTGAAAATTCAACTCTTATTACATTGAAAAATATTGTAAAAAGCATGTGTTTAACCAGGAAAAGCGGGAAGCAGGAAGGGCGGAGCGGGAAGGAGAGCGCACACGGTCACTGTGTCCGTCCTACAGCACCCGGCACAGGACACTGCGGTGGCTGCACCTCCACACAGCTCTTCACATTCTAACACCCACCTGAACAGAACAAAGAACAGTAATCATCTTTGGGTTGTCTCTCCAGAGGCGTCCAAGCTGCACACAACTCAGGCCCTTTCTCCAACACACACTGTACAACAACAATACGGTGAAGAGGCTTAATCTTTAACGAGCCACGACCAGAGGCTGGTACCCCAAGGCGATGGGTCCTGTCCCCATGATTGAGCACACGGTTCATTAGCGGCTCTCCCGCTCCATTCATGCTTAGTCTGTAAACATCTCAAGCCGTATTCCCAGGACAATAGCTCACTGAATATTTTCTTGGTCTCTTGCTGATTGCATGAGGCTATATTAGCCGTGTTCCAGTGCTTTTCTCTGACGCTTTTGAAGGGCCAGAGAAGTCGGCAACTTCTTAACCAAGCTCTCTGAGGAGCCGCAGATGGCGCAGAGGAATTAGCGCCGCCCGACGCCGAGCATCCTCACCGCGGGCAGGAGACGCCAGCCCCACTGCTTAACGTTATTAACGGCCACATACAAGGGAACAAAAATTACTTGGTGGTTGGTTTTTTTGCTGCACTTTGTTGCTTAGAAACCACTGTAGATGAGGGGCTCAGTTTATTTTTCTTTTAAATGGAATAAAACCACAAACATGCTTTTTTTTTTTTTACTTCTAGAGAGGATCCAAGAGTGTGAATAAGAGGAGCTTTATATGGCCGAACCCTGGGATCGGTGAGGTTAATGCAAAGAATTAAAGAATCTCCGTTAACATGAATAGATGATGGATCAGGATCTATGTGTCAAGAGTTTTATTACCATTGCTATATTGCAAGCATAAATTATTTTTTCTTTACCTTGTTTACATAGAATTAAGTCTTCAGGTTGTTTTGACCTTTAGCCTTAAGAAAGCTTAGTGAAACGTAGAATGTACTTTTAGTAGCAGAAGCGGCAGCATTTAACCCTGAGCTACACGTTTCCTGCTGCGATTGCTTGCTTTCCTGGTCCCAGTATCTCTACAATAACCAGGAGATCTCCCAGTTTTGCGTTACTATTGCTCATGCATTTTCAGTTCATGCCTGTTCTTCATCCACTGATAATTCTATGGATTTTAGGGGCATAGTCTGGATCTGATAGAAGCGGAGACAGATGGACATGAATTTCTCTTTCCCCGACCCCTTTGGGGTCTGTGTTCTGAGACAGAAGGACAGGGCACACACCAGATTGTTGCTGCACCGTCTCATCTCCACTCTACTGCTAAGCATCGATAACGGGGCTGCAAAACTACTCAATGGAAGAAATACAACGCTGCATTCAGGATGGAATTGTACCTTGATCCTAAACTATTCAAACCACCTTTTACAGAAATAGAAGCTTCACAATGTTGTTAGGCAGGTAACTATTATATCTGTTTCATGTGTGGGCAAATGGAAGCAAAAAATCATGTAACTTTCTAAAGTCATGAAAATGGAAAGGAAATACACCAAGACCACCAGAACGGTGGCTGGATAATAACAGCTTGTTTTTCAGAGTAGAACTTCCAGCAGTGATTGGAGAGCAGCGATACCAAACATGCTGTAAACACACAGACAGGAAGGGGTCAGCGGGGGGACCCCAGTGCGTTTTCTGCAAGAAAATGTTCCGAATTAAGGCAAGATGAGCCAAGGTGGGTGAAACGAGGAATGGTTTGCACTGCTGGGGGAGGAGACGCCCGGGGACATAGGAGCTGCGGGCGCGCGGGCTCCCGGGAAGCACGTGCGTGAGGAGCAGTGCACACAAGTTTCCTAACCAAACCAGTGCACACAAGTTTCCTAACCAAACCAGTGCACACAAGTTTCCTAACCAAACCAGTGCACACAACTTTCCTAACCAAACCAGTGCACACAACTTTCCTAACCAAACCATTTGCCTTCGCGTGCTGGAGCAGTTCACATTAACACAAACGGCGTTGTTTGCAGATGTTACAGGAATGGATCACGACAGACCCGCAGAGCCCGTGACAGCCCTGTGCTATCACCGCCCGTTTCTGAGTGTTTGTCTTTGGTGCTCCCATCCAACCTGCGTGGATTACAATAAACACTGAAAACTGAAAAATTCTTGCCTGACTGTAATTCTACAGCCATTAAAACACAATTAATTAATTGCAAGCAACACAGAGTTTTCAGAGCAGCTGCTGGCGCTGGTTACGTGAGCCCCAGGAGGGAGGGACAGGAGCTTTCGGTCCAAATTAAGAAGCAAATTCTTCTAGACCCTGCAAGACTCGGAAATTAAGACAAACTGCTTCAGATGGCTTCTCAGGCCTTTGCTGCATCTCATCAGCTTGCTCTATGCATTTACATCATCTAAGATGACTGTGAAATCACGTATGGATGCTGAGAATATTTCTATAACGTTCTCATGTAGAACACTGTAAATGTTAGTGTTATATTCTCAGACGGTGTCCAGCCAGGAAAGGAGCATGCATCTGCACTCTGGGTGCTGAACTAGAATATAGACACTTATATATATACATACATATATATATATATATATATATATATATATATACACATACATATATATATATATATATATATTTCTTTTTTCCCCTGCACTTCACCAAAGTAGAAATACGTTAAATCTGAGCAACTGGTGCACATTAACATCAGGATGGGTGAGGAGGAGGCAGCTGACACAGCTGTGTGGCAGACAGACAGAGCGGGCAGACAGACAGACAGGGAAGCTGAGCAGCCCACAGCATCATGCGGCTTTACCACCACAGCCTGCAAAGCTGCTGGTTCTGAGAAGCACGGCCAACTTTGTTCTTTCCTACTATCTAATCAAAGACCATCAGTCCCTTCAAGAACACCGTATCACTTTGTCTTTCAGCACAGCGCAGGGAAAGCCCTCGCCTGCCCTGGGGCACAGGGTGCTCCATAGGGTGCGTGCCACAAAACCTGGTACCAGAGAAATGCATCAATAAAGTTTGAAGGCATAAATGTGCATTTAAAATCCAATACAGAAGGTTATAGACTCCCACATAGTCTTTCTCACTTAGAATCGCCCTTTCTTCCCGGCACTACCAGGTTTGAAGGGGTGCAGGGTGGTGCTTTCCAGTCCCCACAGCTCTGCTCCAAACCCCGGACACCAGAGTCCGCTCTGACATGCTGGCATGAGGAAACACAGCCGTCCAGCAAGAATGAGCTAAAACAACAAGCAAAGCCAGCAGAAGGCACGGACCGGCGTCACACCGGTTTTAGAAGACTGAGATCCCGCAGTGACGAACCTGTCAGGCGTCAGTGCCATGAGCGGGGTGGGCTGGGCTGGATCCTGCAGCAGCTGCTCCAAAAGCAAGAGCGCAGCAGCACTTATGCTAGAGCTTGAGCTGTAGGAAAGCCCCCCTGCCAGTGGCACGTCAGCTGGGCCTCACTGACCCCTTCCAATTGTCACTAAAGTTATGCGCTGCAGAACCTGTCCCTAAAGAAGAAACCAGTGGTTTCAGCGCGGCACTGCGTTGGTGCGCAGAGTCAATTCCAGCAAACACATGGGAAACCAAATCAAAAGAGAGTTCTTCCACAGGCTAATCACCTAAAAATAATGAAAAACCATATCTAGATGTTTGTTGTGAACAAGGCTTACTGTTTCTACACATGCTTCAAAGGGATGCTTCACCAGCCACTTATTCTTCTCCTGCACATCCAGAGCGCTGTGCTGCCTCAGAACAATCGTCATTATAACTATCAGCTTTACAACAGAATGCCACAAGCCATGAATTTTTAAAGCGTTGTCTGGATGCAGAGAGCGGGTGTGCTGCGGGAGGACACAGTGAGCCCCCCGCCGGGACCAGCACACGGACACAGCGAGCCCCCCGCCGGGACCAGCACACGGACACAGCGAGCCCCCCGCCGGGACCAGCACACGGACACAGTGAGCCCCCCGCCGGGACCAGCACACGGACACAGCGAGCCCCCCGCCGGGACCAGCACACGGACACAGCGAGCCCCCCGCCGGGACCAGCACACGGACACGGCGAGCCCCCCGCCGGGACCAGCACACGGACACAGCGAGCCCCCCGCCGGGACCAGCACACGGACACGGCGAGCCCCCCGCCGGGACCAGCACACGGACACAGTGAGCTCCCCACCGGGACCAGCACACGGACACGGCGAGCCCCCCGCCGGGACCAGCACACGGGGGGATGCTCACCCCAGCACCCCAGGACAGAGCTGCTCGGAGACCCCAGCTCAGCCCGGGAGGGAGAGCAGGGCTTTATTCAACAGAGTGAAATCAGCCTGTTTAAGCAGTGAGGTGGTCTGCAAGGTTTTATTTGCGCCTTTTCACTTCTGGCAGATGCCAGGGCACTTGATTACCCTCTAAGCTTCACCAGCTTTGGCAAATGGTATCAACAACGTAGCCGTGCAGCTTGGGAGAATTACAGAGCAAGATATGGCAAAAGATGCAGCTAAAAGGCAACAGGCAGCACACGAAGAAGGTGGTAGGGATGACCACAACAGCCTTCACCAACAATCTGGGCATGAGGCAGCGCCCACCTAAATCAGCCAATTTTGTAAAAAAAAAAAAAAGGATTAAAATTATTGATTTAGACTACGTTAGGGCCTTATTCAGGCTGTCTGTACTTAAAAGCTGCCGCGGCCCTGTTGAGGATGCTGAGCGGCAGCCTGATTGATGGGCCAGCACACGCTGCACTGCAGCACCCGCTAACGAGACCCAGATTCAGTTTCCAGCTAACGAGATCAGAAAGAGACAGGTCTTTTTTCCCTGTCCCCCAGAATTAGGATCAGCGCTAGCTGCCTCTGCCCACTGAAGGAAAGGGGGCTAAGCCCAGCTCAGCGCTGGCCACGCGCCCAGCCCAGCCCAGCAGCACAGGGAAGGGTGGGGGGACAGGCCATTCCCACCCCAGCCTCAGTCCCTCCCTCCCCTTCCAAACAGGCTGGGAAGAGATGCCCAAATTAAAGCTCCTGCTGTGCCAGCAGCACAAGGGCTGTCAGAACACTCTGTTTTGTTAAACTCCAGTTGCTCTCTGTATACCTTAAATCCTTTAAATATTTATACGGAAGAGAAACATTTTGACATGTTTGTTTGGTTGGGTTGGTTTGGGTTTTTTTTAACCTCAAAAACTGTGTCCAAAAAAGCCTTTAAAACAAATAGCAGTAGCAAACTCTTAAAAAAAGTAATTGTAGAACTTCTCTGGTCCAACTGCCACAAAGTTTTCTTTCCCACAGCCCTAACAGAGCAGAATAACAGCGCCCAGCGCAGCCTTCCCCTGCTCTGCCGGCTCCCGGGGTCACCCAGAAATACGGGACGTAAAATAGGGCACTATTCACATTGAGCAGCTCCTGGAGCAAGCAAAGGGATTCTGATTAGTCAGCAAAAACTGACAGAAAACCTAAAGCGGTGGAAATTACCGGTGTTGCTCAGTGACTATCCTGCACTAACTCACCTGCTGAATTTATTACGGCAAGATAATTAAAGGGAATTAGCATGACAAGATAATTAAGGGAAAAAACATTGCATGTACTATCAGAGAAGCCTCAGGACACGCTTTTGCTAAGTTACAGCTTGATCTATGTTGTAGCTCACATTATATATCTGTCATAGTCCACACAACAGTATTTCAAGAATTAAAGAGTTAAGGAAAAAAGAAACCTGTCTCAGGAAAAGTCTACACCTCCGCTGAAGAAAGGAACACTAACAGACCCTTCTGCAACACCCATGTATTATTTATAGCTGCTTTAACAAGACACAGAATAAATATTTCTGAGTAGCTCTTGCTAAGAGGAAGATACCATGTCAAACGTACAGTGGAGGTTTGGGTTTGGTTGGTGCGGGTGTTGGCTGGGGTTTTTTTTTGGTATTCAAAGGACAAAACCATCCGAAGTTTAGAATCTTGCTGCTAACCCTTGATTTTTAATGATGCAGCTGTGGCTGAGACATCCACCCGCTCCGAGATGGCTGCTGCAGCTGGGGGCTTGGGGAGCTGCCAGAAAGGGGGTGCCCGGTGCATCGGGAGCAGCCCCTCGCCTGCACCGTCACTGGCCATGGGACACGGACCCCGTCCCCTCCACGGGCACAGCAGCAGCCACGCGCCTGCAACGCGTCCCATGGCAGGACCGGCAGCGCTCCCCGCACCGCAGCCAGACGGCCAGGCTCCTTCAAAACCAACCCTGCGCCTAAGTCACTTCATCACTCTTTAATTCGATTGCCACTAATTTGCATAAACATCTGTTAAACCTGTTCCTCTTGAGCAGAAAATTTGACTGCGTGCCAATGGCTCTACTCGGATTTAGATGCTAAATTCTCAGAGATACTGGGGCCAAATTTCAGATGTGCCAGCAAGGGTAAAATGGTGTATTATTTATTCATTAAATAATGGTTTGACTCCACGCAGAGCAGGAGCAGCTGTAGACACGTGTGCTCAGCACCACGCCTGTGGCCCCTCGGTGACAGGGACAGAGCTGGAGCACGTCCCAGCTCGGTGCCCCCGCTGCTGCTCAGCTCTGCACCACAGCTCCCTGGGGACAGGGGGCAGCACCGGGGGCACAACATTCTAGCCAGGTCTAGGGGCTGGGAAGCACCTCCAGATGCTGCTGTTGACTAGCACACAGCAGCCAAACCAGCAGAAATCTAAGCTGGTCCTTTGCAGAAGGTCACTCAATGGGCAGCTGGGGCTGAAAGGCAGGAGGGTTTGATCCGGCGCCCTCCAGAACAGGGCTGAGAGAACCGCAGGGACGGGTTTGCTGCGGTGCCTGGAAGCAGGAGCACAGGGCAGTGTTGGTGATGCTGGGGCAGCCCCGCATCCCACCCCATGGGCAGGTGTGTATTACCAAAGGTGAGAACAGCACCTCTGCTTGGATCTTATCTGACGTTTTTATTACGTTTTTGTCTTCATTCCTTTCATTCTCTTATCTATTGCTTCGTAAGGAAAAAAAGACTATCGTTTTAAAGCTGGCACAGCACGGCTGTTCCCCGCGCATCACTGCTGCACCTTCAGCACCTCCCAGACCCCGCTCCTGCACAGCCTCATGTTGATTCATCCTCCTGCTCCTGCAGAAACCACTGAAGCCATGTGCTGATTCAGACAGGGACTAATGGAAGCTGCCGCTAACCTTGCTCTTCTTGCTGCTTTCCCTTCTATGAATATATTTGTCTTGTTCAGTCCTCAAGGAAATAGGATCAGATTCACTAATCAGCATATCAACCAGCTTTCCTTCTTTCCTTGAAGAAAGAAACTATTTTAACACTCTATAAGACTCTCAAACAAGGATTTTCCCCTGTGAAAGCCTGTTTTGGATAAAAAAGAAATAAAGAAATCCTAAAGCTAAACCATTACTTAACACAAGTACATGTTTTAAGTTTCTTTCTTGTCATTATTTGTAGCACTGTTGTTTGCAGGAAACAGGGGTTTTTCCCCAGAAAAATGAACCAGACAGATCAGATTACCAGAGACCCTGAGGCACATCTCAGCCACAAGCTCACACCAGCACATTGCACCCAGAGCTTCACTTGTTCTGGGCAGCTGCAGTTGGGATAAGCAGCTTGAAAATGGCAAGTTGAGAAGCAGGTGGCCATGGGGACACGGGCTCCCAGCTCTGCCCCTCTCCCAGTCCAGCCCCCGTGGCCATGGGGACACGGGCTCCCAGTCCAGCCCCCATGGCCATGGGGACACGGGCTCCCAGCTCTGCCCCTCTCCCAGTCCAGCCCCATGGCCATGGGGACACGGGCTCCCAGTCCAGCCCCCATGGCCATGGGGACACGGGCTCCCAGCTCTGCCTCTCTCCCAGTCCAGCCCCATGGCCATGGGGACACGGGCTCCCAGTCCAGCCCCCATGGCCATGGGGACACGGGCTCCCAGCTCTGCCCCTCTCCCAGTCCAGCCCCATGGCCATGGGGACACAGGCTCCCAGCTCTGCCCCTCTCCCAGTCCAGCCCCCATGGCCATGGGGACACGGGCTCCCAGCTCTGCCCCTCTCCCAGTCCAGCCCCATGGCCATGGGGACACGGGCTCCCAGCTCTGCTCCTCTCCCAGTCCAGCCCCATGGCCATGGGGACACGGGCTCCCAGCTCTGCTCCTCTCCCAGTCCAGCCCCCATGGCCATGGGGACACGGGCTCCCAGCTCTGCCCCTCTCCCAGTCCAGCCCCCATGGCCATGGGGACACGGGCTCCCAGCTCTGCCCCTCTCCCAGTCCAGCCCCCGTGGCCATGGGGACACGGGCTCCCAGCTGTGCCCCTCTCCCAGTCCAGCCCCATGGCCATGGGGACACGGGCTCCCAGCTCTGCTCCTCTCCCAGTCCAGCCCCATGGCCATGGGGACACGGGCTCCCAGTCCAGCCCCCATGGCCATGGGGACACGGGCTCCCAGTCCAGCCCCCATGGCCATGGGGACACGGGCTCCCAGCTCTGCCCCTCTCCCAGTCCAGCCCCCATGGCCATGGGGACACGGGCTCCCAGCTCTGCTCCTCTCCCAGTCCAGCCCCATGGCCATGGGGACACGGGCTCCCAGTCCAGCCCCCATGGCCATGGGGACACGGGCTCCCAGCTCTGCCCCTCTCCCAGTCCAGCCCCCGTGGCCATGGGGACACGGGCTCCCAGCTCTGCTCCTCTCCCAGTCCAGCCCCATGCTGCAGCTCTCCTGGTCCCCAGGGTCACCTCCAGGGTCACCCACCACCTCCAGATCAACCTCGGGGTGTTGAAGACAGACGGTGCAGCTGCTGCAGCAGCCCCAGGGGCAGGGGCAGGTACCTGTGGTGTGCAAGGGACACAAACTGCACGTTGCTCCTGGCAAAACAGAGCAAGAACAGGTTTCACGTCTGAATTTGGTGTGCAAAACCAAATCCCTCCTCTTCTCATTCCTGGCCATGAAAAACACCCCCTAGAACTACAGAGTGAAAGAAGTCAAGATGCCCAAAAAGGCTTTCTTATTTAATTGCATGAAATATTTAAGAATGCTAATCACATTTGATACACTTTCTTTTTAGCACTGTCATTCACCCATTTTATTGTTGCTATTTCAGTGGAACAGTCTTTTGAAATTGCAGTTACGTGACTGAACCCCAGCTGTGGTGCAAAGGCAAAGTTTGGTCCATGAGGTCAGCTGAACTAATTTTATTTCCCCTCATTAAGTACCAGCGCAAACTGCATATTGAGCAGAGAAAGCCCCGTTTTGTCTGTCCGTGCCTGACAAATGGTGTTGCTCTGCCTAGAGAGAAACACAACTGCTCAGCGCAGCCACAGCCGGAGGGCATGACGCACTTCAGAGGGCCGAGCATCACCTAAATAACACACAAAACCACATTACCAGGGCAGACCTGACATTATGCGCAGACAGATTGTGTTCCTGAAACAGATTTCGCTTGAATTTTCGCCCTTCTAAAACCAGCATTCATCAGGTGCAGTTATTTGCCAAAGCATAATAATTGCATATAGAGACTATTAGGGAGGCTGCAGCGCAGAGATTAGCGCAGAAAGCGAACCCTCGTTCCGAGCAGCATCACTGGCTCGTCTCCCGCTTCTCCCCAGTTTTGGCCTTGCCAGAAGCAAGCGGACAGGAAAAATGAAAGGGAAGCAGCAGCTGCTGGGGCCTGGGGGCTCTTTGCTGTGCAGGTTATTATAAATATTACATCAGGAACATTAGTGAGACCACACGTAACAACAGCTGCCCCAGAACATTTGAGCCTCGGGCGCGAAATGAAGACGCAGCACAACATTCTGGTGTGAGGATCAGCCCCTGTCACTGCCAAGCGAGAAATTAAGAGGGAAAGGGAACCTTCCTTTGTTCTCCCAGCTTCAAAGCAGGAAAACTTCACACCAGCCGCTGCAGTGGCGAGAAATTACCAGTGACTGGAGAGAGTCTCAGGAAAACAGATGAAAGCAGAGATGAAAAGCAGTTTAAGCAGGACCACAGGAGCCTGCACGGGGAGGGGGTCGGGGGCACCTGTGTGCACCAGCGTCATGTTGCTTTGCTCCATCCCAGGTGGCCAAGAGGCCACCCGCATGCCGGCTGGTACCAGCGCTGCTGTGGCCAGCAGGCCCAGGGCAGCGACCGTCCCTGTGCTGGGACCTGGGGAGCCCAAACCGCAAATCCTGGAGGCACTTTTGGGCCCCTCATGCCAAGAAACCCTTGAGGTGCTGGAGCAAGTGGAGAGAAGGGAACGGAGCTGGTGAGGGGCTGGAGCACAATGTGATGGAGCGGCTGAGGGACCTGTGGGGTTCAGCTGGAGAACAGGAGCTGAGGGGAGACCTTCTGATCTCTGAACTGCCTGAAAGGAGCTTGGAGCCAGGGGGGTCGGGCTCTGCTCCCCAGGAACAAGCGCCAGGAGCAGAGGAAACGGCCTCAAGCTGCACCAGGGGAGGTTGAGGTTGGGTATTATAGATATTATGCTCCCAGCACCAAGTCCCTGCCCTGGAGTCCTGATTCCCGGGTGGTTTTTTGCTCTCATTTCAGTCTTTGCAGGATGAATCCATCCACAAACCAGCCCCAGCTGACAGAGATGCTGCTCAGAGCAGTCCCAGAGCCTCAGGACCCACATGCAAAAGAAAACTGGCTATAAAACTTGTGCAAAAAGCTAGTTTCCTTGATCATTCCCATTTTTATTGAGGGCTTTTTCACCTCCCCGTTCTTACCACCACAGAGGTTGCAGTGGGTTTTCTGTACCTTAGCGATTACAGTTCAGTGGTCAGCGTGTTGTGTGAAGGAATGGCTGTGTCAGGCATTATTGTGTCTGGGTGAAGCTTTCGGAGTCAATGGGTGTAATAAATGCCATAAATCCGGAAAAATCAAGGCCAGTTTGGGTCCTCTGAAGTCTGTCGGCCATGGCTCTGGCGGGAGCACTGGAAGGTGTGGACGACGCGCGATGGGAGCGTCATTGCAGGCACACACCACGGCCCCTCCGGAGCGCTGGGGGGGGTGTGTCTGGATTTTGTGGTTTGAGGGGCTTTTTTGAGGTTGTTTGTTAGTTTGGCTTTGTGTGGTTGTGTTTTGGGTTTGTTTTTTTTTTAGTTCTTCGGGTTTGTTGGGGGTTTTGTTTGTTTAAGTTAGGTTACTGTCTACAGAGCGACACTGTTGCATCTAACATCCATTGCTCTTCCTAAAAGTATTGCTAAGCACAGAACAGATTAAATACCATGAAGCACATAAGCCCAAGAACCAGATAGAAAAATAAAATCAAGTTTAAGCCTGATCGAATGACTTTGCTGTAATGTGCACAGGAAAAAGAAGGCAATAACTCCAGGGGAACTAAACACCAACAGGTTTCCACCCAGAAGGAACACGCACAGCTAGGTTACTACGGCAAGGGAAGAGGGGATTCTCCAGCGGCACCACTGCCAGAAGCTTGAAAAGAGACAGTGGGAGCTTCCACAGTTTAAAAAATGATGGATAATGACTGCGAGCAGCAATGAGCCTTTATGCAATTCCACATTGTGCTTTGTAAAGGAGTATCTAGCAGGTGAAGGTCAAATTGAGATGAGCACAACAAAGCCACAAAAATACCCCAGCAAGGAAATGAAGGCGAGAGCAGTTTGGGGAGAAGCGAACGGAACACCCAACACCGCCGGGGTGGCACAGACCTCACGGCGGGTCCCGCTCCTGCGGCTTCTGCACTTTTCCGGAGGGAAAAGGGAAAAGAAAAGGCTGCACGTACCACGAAATACCCTTCTGTCTAAAAATGAATGCGGTAGCCACAACACTAAGACAGGTTACTGTATCATTTTGCCCTGGTGATCTTCATTTTTCCCTTTTTCAATTTTTTTTTCCTCACAATTATGAGTAGAAGTGGTCCCAAGATCCATATGACTAACTTAACTATAGTTTGACCTAACCCAAGATAGATTAGAGCAATAATTACAAAACCCCTCCCAAATTTCTGAACTAGATCATCTGCCAGCACAGCACCCAGCACGGCGCTGGCGAGCTGGGACAGGCCTCTCCTGCCCGCCCCGGCTCAGCTGGGCTGAGACTATCTGGCAAGACTAAATAAACGGTACTTCAGGAGAGAGGGGCAGCATGGCAGCGTTAACACCGGAACCGCACTGCAGAGCTGGGGCTGTCATCAGCTTCACATCAGCTTTCGGTCTCATTTCCATAACGGTGCCAAGTTTGAGTGTAATTGGTGAATCACTACAGGCTCTGCTCCCATTACCACTCACAAGATGTTTCCTTGTCAAAAACCCCCACCCCGATCATCACATTACTCAAATACAGTTGGACACCACAGAACGGGGACATTGACTTGCCCCTTTGCCCACCTGCTCGGGGAGGAGCACAGGCACCCCGAGGCAGATTGACACGGAGTCCCCATCCCCAGCTCTGGGCAACCGCGCTGTTGTTGAACCGAGCCACACTGGCTGTGCGGGACACGCTGCCTGCCGGGTTTAGAAATGGTGCGCAAAAGATGGATCGCCAAGAATAGTCAACTCTCTTTGGTTTGGTTTTGGGATGGGCTTTTTGGAACCCCCGGGCTGTTTGTGCCCAGCAGCAGAGCTGGATTTTGAAGATATTTATTTCTCCAAGGTGCCAGCAGCGCACGCAGTGATCTCTGAACCGTGCCATTCGCTCTCCAGCTACAGTATCAGTATCAGGAGAAAGAGGAGTCCAGCACCAGCGGCTCTCGGAAATTCAATCACCAGATCTGAGCCGTGGCTGTTGCAGCATCACCCTGCGGCGGGGAGAGCCCCGTTCAGCCATCCGCATACAAACACTGCCTTGGTGGATAAAACCCTTGTCACCCACCCCGTGAACGGGTCAATCTGGCAGGTGGTGGCTCCCACCCGCTGCAAGTTCCCCCAGCTCTGCACCCCCAGAGTCAGACCCACCTCCCAGCCTTCCAGGTAACTCACTTTAACACAGTATTTGAGGTACTTGACACAAAAGCACTACTGAAGTGACACAAAAGCAACCACCTTAAATGTTTTTAAAACAAAAGACATTAATATTAAGCAAGAAAATGCCTGAGGTTACTAGAGCTATTGAGATGTATCTTGAAAAAAGTCTGTCCCTTAACTCTTCCACTGCACCCGTGAAACCTGGAGCATCAACAGGCAATGCTGGGCACTATTCTGGGCACCAAGATACCAAAGTTTTGTCATGACTTACAGGAATTTAAAATATTGCCAACTCTACTTCCACTTGCAAAGTAAAAATTTGTGTTTTGAAGTGTGTATTTGTGTAGGGAGAACAATAGATTGACTCAAGTGCAACACTTCAGAGCGTTCTTCTCTGAAACAGAGAATAACCAAAAGGACAAGCAATGTCCTTTTCTCTTTTCTGTATGAAAGAAATCCGTATCATTCATTACCCTCCACTGCAGTTTTGGGGATAGTAGAGAAGAACATTAAATCTAGTTATGACAGTACTGCTATGGCTGTTCCTTTCAAACTCAGTGGCCAAATTCCAATGACTTAATTAGAATCAAGATTTTACCCATAGAACAGGCAAGAAAATGAACATAAAAACAAGGAATAATTAAGAGACATCACTGAAGGATCTTCAGGAGTTCTGGCGTAAGTCAGGAGAAGAGGGTGCGGGGAAGGGTGCAATTACACCACCTAGTTAATGAGCTTGTGTCACTCTGGGAGCTCCCCAGCAGCCGGGCAGGAGAGCCCCGCACTGCAAGACACCCACGAGAGAAATGGCACCGGTGCTGTGGGCGAGAACTTCCAGTAAAAACCATCATCACCACGGCACCACCCAAAAGAGAAGCTTCCAGTTTGGGACCAAACCGGCTTTCCTCCATCCAGGCCGTCCTGTCAGAGCTGATGGAGAAGAGCAGTTCAATACAATCTTTCATACCAAAAAACCTCCATCTACAGGAGGATGAGCTTACAATGAGCAGATGGTGCGTGGCTCCAATATCTGGGCAAACCTTGAGACGGCATTAGCGTTCGGTGACGGCTGTGGTACACGGCATGGTGACAGCCAGCAGACCGTGTGATATTCAACACAGCGTTAGTCTGAAGTCTGGGTAGCACCAATTCATGTCACAGGGATATCAATTCCACCTATAATTTCCTATAGAAAACAGTCCAAGTGTAATTTTCATAATGCCAATTAAACTAGGACTCCCAGTTATTAAACTGGATTAAAAAGCATTTTTACAAGCTTGGCTAATGGTCCTTAAGTACCTTTAATTAGAGCCTGGATTTCAGTGCTGCAGACTCTCACAAGACAGCTGTGCTCCCCACACACGGCCTCACCCAGTCTGGGATTTACTGGCACGGGTTTGGTGCCGCAGCGACACTGGTGCCCAGCCCCCAGGACAGTGACACTGACGGCAACGAGCTCCCTTTGGGTTTAGCACAGCGCTGCTTCTCCAGAGCCGCACGGCTGGGGACGTCACCCAAAACGTGCCCAGGAGAGGCTGCGGCACAGGGACGCTCCCCGGTGCCAGTCCCGAACTCAGCGCCCCGCAGAGCCGCCCTCACCGCCAGACAACCGGGTTCTTCCTGCGCTTCAGAAAACACCCTCGAGGATGAACAACGGTGCTGGTTTGTGGAGAACATATACTGCTATTTAACTACAGCTGATATTGCAAATAATTCGTGTTAGCAAGTACACTGATAAGGCACTTGACAGTAATAAAAATAAGAATTACTCTACAGCAATAAAACATTAGTTTAACAAGTCCATCAAGATGCAAACTGCCACAGAGGCATAAAATTGTGTCAATCAGCTGCCACAAAAGGTTTGGTTTCTCTGATGTGGGTGGTTTTGGGGGGTTTTGTTATTTGGGCGGAGCTGGGCTGGGGTTGGAGCCGCGGCCAGGCTGAGGTGCCCCACGCAGCCACGCTCGGGACGGGTGCCGGGGCAGCTGTATGACCTGTAAAGAACCTGCTTCAACTCATCTCGGCAGACCCCACGTACAACTGCACCTCGTGGTTGGACTCTGCCCAACGCATGGTCATTAAATTGTTCTTTTATGTTTAAGCACAAACATGTTTAATTCAGCTCGAGGGGTACCATAAAAACTCTCCAGCAATTTGAGCCAGTGATGTGGAAAAGAGAGCTCTTGCCCTGCCTCCTTAGACTCCTTAGTGCTGGGAAGGAGAGACAAGGGGGTAAGGGTGGACTCCGGTCAGCTGGAGCTTTTCTGGATCTTTCCCCTCTATTCTACTGCTTAATCACATAGTTATTGAACCAAATTGTACCTTGCACTGCTCAGTGTACAGCCACTAAAATCACAAGGCAGTATATACTGACAAATGCCATCATGATGCAGTTGCTGGCATTGCAAAAGCAAACTATTTCTCCTCTTTAATACAAATCAATTTATTACAACAGGCTCCCTCAGGTAAGAGGATGAGGTTATCACCTTTGAGCAGCACCGGGGCGTTTCCCACCGGGACACAGCTCTTCTCAGTGTCACCAGAGGCCTCAGCTGCTCCGCCACCAGCTCCGGGCAGCGAGCACCGAGTGCTCCGGACTCCCCCTCCCACCAGCCAGGGCCCCCAAAACCCACACTGAACTCCCTCAAACTCGCTCAATGCTACGACCTTAGCCGTCTTTACTTGAACCGTATCTGAGATACCTGTGTTCCCTGTATCACGGAGGTCACAGCACCCTGCCATCCAAAGCTGAAAACCCAAGTGTTTTCTGTCCATTATTAAAACCCAAGATTCCATACTGTTGGCCACCATACATCATGCGCTCATTTAATTACTGTATTCATAAGCTAAATGCGCAGTCAGCCATCCTCAGCAACATTTGCTGAGCTCTGAGCGCATGTGTAGGTGGTGCAGGACACTTCGGTGTTCATCCATAACCCCGCTCTGAGCGCGCAGCCCTCACCCGCGGGTCCCGCTGACCCCCCGGCACACACCCCCCTCGGTGCGTCTGCTGGGCGATGCACCCGCTCGCCGCCTTGTTCCAGCGGCTCAGCCAGCTGCGGGAGGCACAAAAGGCTTTTCTCTGATGTGCACTGCAGCGTATTTAATCCCCTGCTACAGAAGCAGAAAAGCACGAGCAGGTTTGCCCGGGAGAAGCTCCGCTCGGGTGCACCGGGGTGCCTTCGGACAGCAAATCAGCGCCGGACGCAGCTCTGGGCTCCCCAGGAGGCAAATCCGGTTTGGGATGTGCCAAACCAGGCCAACTCGGATCTGTGCTGCCAGCAGAGCGGAGGAGCCGGCACCTCGGGGAGGAATGGGCACAAGGCGGGTTGGCGGAGATCGCATCCGCTGAAGGATGAGCGGAGCTAATGAACCACGCGTGCCAGTATTTCACACAGATTTACGTAGCTTCGCAAACTAGGCAACCTGGAAAGAGAAAAGTGGTCCGTGGTAATTCATTCTACTCTTATTACAGCTCTAACGAAGCTGCAGCGCTCCCACAGCGGCAAGCAGAACCTCTCAGTCCAAGGGCTGTGTTAAATCAGCATGAGCTGGATTTCTGATTTTCCACACCTCGGATACTATTTTCATATGAGATTAGTAATAAAACCAACACTTTTTGAATCACAGCCAATAAAGACGGTTTCCACCGGTTGCATATGTCCCTGTTTCAAACACAAGCTTGGAGCAAGCTCAGAGCAGAAAGGTGCAGGGACCTGTGCCCTCTGCAACACAGTCGGTAGTAATTAAGTTCAGCTGAAAAAGATTAAGAGTGCCCAGCTCCTGCACATCTTCCAAGTGAATTTGGAAGTGGTGGTTTATTTCAATAAGAGCCTGAAGAACCAGGGACACCCAGGGCTTGGAGGACGAACAGCAGGTGCCCATTGCCCTGCAAGTGTTCAGCAACGTTTCCTGAACAACTAGAGAAACAGTCCTAAAAATGAGCCTGATTAAACTCGGATTTGTCAGGTATGACATTTTCTCTCTACTTGTCCAATACACTTAAAACTTCACACAGCTGAATACCACAGGACACAGTGGCCTCGCTTTGCTCTGCTCACCGTTTCCTCCTTACCAGGCTATACAAACATTGACTTTTCCACCAGCCAGACGGTTGCTAAGAGAAGCAATTTTCAGTTGCACTTTTCACCCAGTGTATCTTAATTGCAAAAGAAAACAGGCTCTTACACTTTGTTTTATTCATACCACCTACTAACTTGTTCTTAAAAGCCAGCCTCTCACTGTCTGCCATCTCCTTAGTATCACAGCTATTATTTTACTGTGGAGATCAGATCATTTATGTTTCTTCGCGCACTTTCTAAGGCACTCAGGGGTTGTTCCCACACCAGTTTACACACTTGAGAACTGAGGAGGCTTCGGATGGGGCAGCACCCAGCAGGGCCCGGGGGGCAGGGGCGCAGCAGGGCCCCAGGGGCAGCATTGTCGGGGGTCCTGGCATCAGATGCTCTTTCGCATCCGCACGTGTCACTGGCACAGAGTAAGTGAAAAACAGAGCCATTTAGGTATCTGAAGGTGTTCAAAAGGAAGACATCTACACTCCCTTCCTCACATCACTTCCCAACATGACCAGGTGGTCTTGGTGACCGGCCACAGAGGTCAGATCACGGATCTAACGGTTCCTTATTTCTGGTCCTTGCAGGATCATACTGGTCAAAACAGTTTTAGATAAGAACAGAGAGAAAGGTGTTGATAGGAACAGGGAAATCCATTCATGGTCAGAGCACCAGGAGCCCAGAGCGACATGCACCTTCCACACGGTAGGAGCAGTCTCTCCTTGTTAGGGTCAAATAATCAGAAATCAGAGCAGACAGAAAGAAAATAGGCTGTAAAAGTGTCAGACTGCTCAGCCGAGGGACGTGCAAATCTGGCAAAACATTAAGATTAGCAACGGAAAGAGAAATAAGTTAACTGCTTCTCCCAGCCTCACATGGGCTCTTTTGAGAAGGGATCTGGTGGGCTTTAGAAATAAAGAAGTCAGAGCTGTGGGCTCTGCTCCTTCCTTGAGCACCAGAGTCCTCGGTCTGCTGGGACACCGACCGCGGTACCAGGTCACCCAGTGGTGCACCGGGCTGCGTTCAGCTGGGGGGACACTCTGGACCTTGTCCCAGAGCTCACCTGTGCCCGGCTGCAGGCAGAGCGGAGACGCGAATGCAGCAAAGCTGCTGCGGCATCGTCACTGTAACTCAGCCCAGCTGACCCTCTCATTCTTTCCTTCTCGGCACTTCACAAAGAAAACCATCAGATTAAAGGGCTGTTTTCTAGCTATAAAAAAAGCACTAGAGCCAAGGAGTGCGTTTCCTCTCCACACAGTGGCACAGGGACCAGCACAGGCAATCAGCATCCCCGGGGCAGCGCTGCTGCTGGAACAGCTTCGCCCTCCAGCCCAGAGGAGCGTCCATTCCAACAACAGGCACAGCCAGGGGATGGAGCTGCTCCCAGCTCACGTCTGGCAGAGCACTGGAGTGCACGCACCACACCTTTATTATTATTATTTTTTTTTTAAGACTGTCCAAAACAAACGGCTGTGACATCAGGGAGCGCTGGCTAGAGGCATTTAAGCGGCTCGCTCCATCCTCCCTCTGGGACGGCACGATGAACTTCAGTTCCGTTCCCTCTTCTGAAGGCAGTTTCCCCAGCCCCTCCCTCCCACGCCGCCCATGCCAGAAGAACACGCTGTTCAAGCTGGTTTGACTCCACTTAATTTCTGTTGAAATGAGGTAAAAACGCAAACAGAAATGTTTTGATCTCACTGTGACTGTAAGAAGGCCAGTCATTTACTATTACACAAAGCCAATGAAGACATTTTAACAGGGGAACAGGCAGGTCCAGTGACGCTGATGTCACCCCGTCCCCAGAGGCAGGTCACAGGCCGTGACAGAGCCACATTGTGCCAGTGCAGCTCCTGGGGTGAGAGGAGCAGACAGAGACCTGGAGAGGCCGAAGTCAAGGCAAAACTGGATGTGCCCCATTCCCAGCACCGTGTCCTCACCAGAGGACGCATCAGCCGCAGCTGCAGGTCTGGGGACGTTCCTTCACGTGAGCCACCACCCAGCAGAGAGCAAGACCCTCTGCCAACACCAACAAGAACACTTCAGTGGTGTTGGAGAGCTTGGCGTGATGTGGAGGCACCACAAGCCCCTAGAGCAAACTGGTCACTTCTAAGAGAGCCAACGGTGCTGAGATACAGGAACATATAAGTTATTAACAATCAACTTATCAACTGCTCACAGGCTTGTTGCTTTTGGAGTTGCTCTTACAAAAAGACAACAACAACAAAAACCACACACACTAATTGCCAGAGGTTTTCCTCAGCCCCCCTCCTTCCAATTGTTTGTCTGTAGGTATTTGCCTTATGCTTTTCTGCTGTGCGGCAGCTCCCTGTACCATGGCTGCCACCACCCGCTATGCCAGACACTTGCTGAACCCGCGTCCCAAGGACGAGGCAGCAATCCCTGTCACACTGGTCAGGAGCGTCCCTCGGTGCTTCAGCAGCTGAGCTCCACACCCCACCAGGCTGCATCCCCGTAAACCACCCGCTGGGTTTCTGCATATTCATGGCCTCACTCGACACATCTGGACAGCACCACAGCTGGACGGCATCACCGGCTCACCTGGGCCTGGGGACTACAACCGTGGCCCCACATTTCTTCCATCAGTCTGAGGCATCACCTGCCAAAATTCCACTGTTCCCACGGTATTGTTATATTTTGCACCTCACAGTATCTCTCACAAACAATACCCAGCCCTGTTCATTCTTCTTACTCTGGCAGCCTGGCAATGCATCCCTAAATACAGTCTACAACACTTTCTTTGTCCCTCTTAAAAACATACAGAAAAACAAGTTATTAGTGTGCTGGACGATAAAACAACCTTGTGTCATCTGAAATAGGAGGCATAATTAAAAAAAAATCGTTAGACATTACTTAGGCCTTCATAGCTCCCCAAAACTAACTTTAGGATTGAGGTTTTTCATCAAATCACGTGAACGGCGGTAACTAAAACACAAAGACAAGGCAGGCGCGCAGCCAGACTGAGCCAGCGCGCCCACTGCCACGCTCTGCGACACGTTCAGCCTCTTCCAAAAGCACATCAACACCAGCACTATAGAGATCATGCGATTGTAAAGGTAAATAAAAGCACCTTGCAAATAAGACACTCCCCATGTGAAATGAATGAAATCCGCTCTGCAGAGGGAGCACAAACATCCACATTTCCACCTACGGCTGGTTACCTTTGGGAAGAGGCAAACAAGTCAATGGTAGGAACGATGGCAGGAACCAAGGGCATCAGACTTAAAAACAAGCAAACAAACAAAAAACAGCAGCAACAAAATGATCCTCGTGGAGTGCAAGTTTAAACCCACGGGCCGTAAACACAATTCTCACACGCACATCAACACAGGGCGGTTGGTCGCATGGATGTACGTACAGCAGATACCATCACTTGAACCAAAAGAATACAGAAAATGCTATTTGGGTTACATATGTTTTCAGCCATTTTAAATGAGAAAGAATATGAGCCGAAGACAAACAACGAAAAGCAGCAAGAGGCAGACAGGGAGTCTCCGTGACCACAAGAGGGGCATCATTAACATTCCTCCAGCCATTCAACCATCTAAGGGACTTCAACAAAACATAAGAAACCCAAATATTTACCTCCATTATCACAAGAGGAGGATTAACTGTTGCAAAGTCTAAGTGCTGTGTGCATAGGAAAGAAAACAAAGGGGCTTTTTGCCCCCGGAGGCCAGCACAAGCCTGACCGCCTCGGGACCGCAGAGGGGCCGCAGCCCAGCCCGCGTCCCCCGGCAGCTCAGCCCCCCAGTTACAGACCGGGGTCCAGGGGGGTGACAGCGCAAAACAAAGCGGCCCCAGCAGATCAAGGCGTCCCCTCCCCTGCCCTTTGTTGCCTCAAGCGTGTAAACTACACTGCTGGAGAACAACAAACCAAAAACCCCCACCACACCAACAACCAACACCGTGCCAGCTTTTACAGGGCTCTTGCACCACCAGGAAGCCCCGAACCGGTTGGGGGCTCTGAGGACGCGTTTAAACCTCTGGAGCACAGCGGTTTCCCCACCACAGCCCCCCTCTGCAAGCCCCACAGCACTTTCCCCAACCGGGGCGGCCCGTGCGTGCTCAAACCGCCACAATATCCAGCAAACAAGACCCATCCCCAGCAGCGCCCTGGGCCGCCACGTGTGCTCACACCTCCCTCTCCAGGCCGCTTCTCGAACTCGTGTTAAAACACACTAAACTACCTACTAGATTCCATCAGCATCATCTACAGCAGCAGAGAAACAGAGAGAATTCACCAAACCTAAGCGCACGTTTCCGCCGGAGCGCGTACTCACCGCGCAGGCAGCCGCCCGTCCTGCCGCCGGACCGCGGGCGCTGCGCCCGGCTGCCCCTTTGAAGGGCCATCAGCCCTCCCACAGGTGATAATTGCCAGCTTGCATTTACATTAGGCGGGGCCTAATTAAGACCAGGTAATTCCGCCAGGCTGATTTTCGTCAATCGCACTGAAATTACTGCAACCACAGATTTAGTTTGAACTGGAGTTAAGAGGTGGAGTTCGCATTTTAAATCTTTTGAGGAGCTTCCCCCCCAAAATCACTGATTTATACACATACCATCTGCCCCTTATTTGCTTAATTTGCGGTTTTATTTCCAAGCCCGCTTTAGCTGCACTGACCCTGTGTCTGTCTCACAGGGGTCAAGCAAACCGCTGCTGTTGAAGGCACATCCCGTTTAGTAATTTACTGCCGGGATCACGTTCCTCTTGCTGTCTAACCCTGCGCTTTGTTATTAAGCAGAACCCAGTGTTTAGCAAACAACCCGCAGCTTCTCTGTATGTGCAAAGAGCCGATGGAGGCACAGGAGCTCTGGGGCTGCAGACATCGCAGCATCCCCCCCCGTGCCCCTGGTGCTGCAGACATCGCAGCACCCCCCCGTGCCTCTGGTGCTGCAGACATGGCGGTGTCCCCCCCGTGCCCCTGGTGCTGCACACATCGCAGCATCCCCCCTGTGCCACTTAGTTATGGCAAGAAACTTCTCAGGCCTCAAGTTTTCTTCCTTCTATAACTTTGAAAGGACAAATTTCCAGCTAATTTAACACAAAGTAGAGGACCTGACTGATCATCCCAACCCTTGGTCCCAAGAGCATCTTTGGGATATGTTTGCAGCTTGCCTATGAGAACTCTTCTAAATGTAACGCTCTTCAGTAAATTGTTTTTAAAAGAGAATTAGAAATATGGATTTAGGAACAAAGGGACATGTTTTAATTGCTGTTAGATACTTCAAGGCGTGTTTCATGGGACTGCTAATAAAGTGCCCCAAGGGAATGAAGACACCAACATATCACACTCGAGACAAGAATTAATGACCCCATAAAATACTCCCTGGTGTACCTTAAAGCTAAACGGGCAATATTTATAAATTGAAAATTACCATTTCCAAGCCTCCTACTGGCAGCAGCTGTATTGCTGAAGAAATTAGTGACGGCCTTAAAACATCAGAACAAACCAAACCAAAACCAAACCCCAACAAACCAACACACAATGTTCACAAGATGTTGTCTTCTTTATCAATGCCAGCTCCTGATAAATGACAGACGTAGGTTGGTATTACCAGACTGAGAGCAAACCTGTTATTTCTGAACTCATTCTCAAGATACAGTATAATATATCGTTGATATTGATGTTATGTCAACAATCCCTTGACCTTGCAAAATTTCACAGAAGAAAAATGCACAGGCCATGGACTAAACTGCAATTTATTTTTAATGACAAGACTGAAGGAGCAGTTCCCAACCACGTATCAATCACTTTTCACCGCCTTCAAACTGAGAAAAACTGATTGATAAATGACAGTATTTTTAAATTTACCCAATCAAAATATGTGTTTAGTCCAAAAGTCTAATGTCAAAATCTCACAGTTTTGACAAGGAAAATCATATGTTTTGCAGAATTTGCTTCACCAAAATGAGATTTGTTGAAGTCAGTAGAATGCAAACTCGCTCAGAACAACAGCTGGACAGGGAGGGATTCTAGTCCAGGAAGATATTGTGCTGTAAATACCGGTAAATGCTGATCTACTTAACAGAGTTGGGGACTTGAGGTTGTTCTCAGGAAGAAGTGGCTGCTGGGGGCAGGAGGGGCCCGGGGGCCATGGCACTTTCTTCCTCACCAGGGCCAAACACCTCAGGACAGTTTGTGGGTAAAACAGAAGAAATAAGTGTCCTCCTGTCCTGGGTTTGTTAAAAACAAGTTTCTCTTTTAGTGAATGTGCCTGTCAGCTAAAGCTTCAGATCCGCTGCATTTTCCTGAAAGCCAGATCCATAGTTGGTAGACACAGCAATGGAATGTGAGGTCATTGATAAGCATGGATGGACATCTCGGGAGAGGGGCAACGAGAAACTGGTGACCAAAAACTGACCAACCCAGTATAACATCCCATTCACCTGATACTTTATGTAAAAGTGGGAGATCACGAGGATCTCGTCCCTTTTCCTTATGGCGACATTAGCAGAGGACCTTGCGAGTGGTCCCTGCGAACCGAGGCCAGGGACAGACTGAATCCAGCTCCGGTTGGCTGCAGAGTCCAGTCCAGGACTTCGGCTGCCGGCTCTGCAGTTGCCGGCACTTTCCAGATTGGTTTGGTAGAGTTTGTATTATTTTCTCTATTTTATCAGCAGCATTAGTAAAACATTTTGAATTTTCCCAGCTCTCTTCTCTCTGTCCTTCTTTCCCTCCAATCGCGTGTCCTGAGTGGGAAGGGGGGAGAAGGGGTTAACAATACACCTGCCAGGGTTTTATTGTCAGCCCGCAATCAAACCCTCAACACTTGCTCTGTCTACTTAGTTTAAAATGCCTGAATAGAGGTAACATGAATCGAATTTGCAATGTATTTGACTTAAAAGGTACAATATTCGCATTAAAAATACATGAATACTCAGGGAAAAAAAAACCAAAACCATGCTGGATTACTGAGCAGCTGATCTATGGAGAAGCAAACACGGTCCCCAGGTGCGCTCCGCACCGGCTCTGCGCTGCAGGTGCTGCTGCGGTTCCTTCATTAACCATCCGCGAGGAGCAAGCGCTTCACACCGCAAAATCATCTGTGTCCTGGTGTAACAGCAGCAGCAGCAAAACCAGCTCTAGCAGTGCGGGCCCCTCACAGCCCGCGCCGCCGGGGCAGCCAGAGCCAGCCCAGCGCGCCCGGCTCTGGGAAAGAGGGAGAGACTGCTTAGGGTTTACACGAATGCAGCACATTTAAAACATGAAACGGGTCTTTATTTTTCAAGTTTTAAGTTTTGCATTGTTCATTTTTTTCTCTGCACTTCATTAAAACCACAGATTTTCTCGCTTTTTCGGAGCTTTCTCTGTTCCGACTCCTCTCTCATTCTGCTGCTGTTCTCAAAACTATTGTTGAAAGAAAAGCATGTTTTTTGTTCCCACTGTAGTTGTAGAGCCATGTGCAAAAAATACACAGCCAAACGATAACGCACATCCACCAAATGATCATTTGTAGAGGAGTTGCATGTCCCCTCTCTCTCCCACCACCTCCTCTGCCCCCAAAATGACACATTTTGCTTGTGATCCACTGGTGCAGGAGAAGCCCCTTCCCTTCCCTTCCCTTCCCTTCCCTTCCCTTCCCTTCCCTTCCCTTCCCTTCCCTTCCCTTCCCTTCCCTTCCCTTCCCTTCCCTTCCCTTCCCTTCCCTTCCCTTCCCTTCCCTTCCCTTCCCCTTCCCTTTCCCCTTCCCCTTCCCCTTCCCCCTTCCCCTTCCCCCCCTCCCCTCTGAGCTGACACGCCAGCAGACACAAATAATTGTCTGTTTGTACTGCAGCACCATCTGCACGTCCCCCTTTTTGGGTATAAATTATCTGTTGAGCACAGAGCCTGGACCACAGCTCTCAAAACCCCGTCACGATCGCTGCGTCTGCCAACAAACCGTCCTGCAGAATCTCCTGCTTCCCAAACGGATTTTGATGGGGGGGAAGGACCGGCCGTACAAGGAGATGCTGTACAGAGCAGGGGGTAGTTTTCACTGTTTTCCCTCTCTGGGAAAGCTGCTGGTTTGTGCCTGAGGAGAGGGGAGACGAGGGGGCAAAGGAGACATGGGTGTCCAGGACCATCATCACAAGGGACAAAGGGCACGAAAAAATAGAGGAATTGATCTCCAGTCGCAACTCTACACGTTCCCCTGCTTTAAAAACAATGATGGCAATCAAAAGGGTGCATGTAAAGCTCAAGGATGGTAATTTCCCTTGAACATCTGAAGAGGTTTTGCAGATTCCCTGCCCGGGAGCCGCGGGGTTCCCAGCCTGCCCGCACCACAGACACACAGATCAATACATAGAGGAATTGATGTGGTAATAAGCAAGAATGCACAAGATACTAAGGTGTTAGAAAAGATAATTTGAATTTGCTTAAGAACAGGAACATGCTGCATTTCCAAAGAAAACCTCGAATTTTTTAAGAAACAAGTCTGTCAGGTTACATAGCGAAGTGTTCAACACGTGGGCTGGGAGCTGGTGGGTCCATCTGGGGCATCGCGGGACACACGGGGACAACACAGGCTGGGAGTTAAACCTGGCCTAAGGAGGCAGGGTCTGCACATGTACCGGCTGTACCTGGGCATTCCCTGGACTGGAGGAGGATTTTCTTATATATAAGTACTGTTTCTGTGTATATATATAAACACATATATAAACACAGGCACACACGTGTGTATACTTTTATATATAAATATACATATATACTTTTTTTATATATATTTGTATACACACAAACAGTACTTACATGTAAGTACAAACAGTGTGTGCTTACTCATAAGTGGGGGAAGCCATAAAGAATCTGTTCAAGCCCAGCCTCCCATCCTACCCGTGTTGATTTAATCGTCGGCACTTTCTCCGGCCCAGACAAGGCGTTTGTTGCCCCGTGTGGGTGCAGAGCAGGGGGGCAGTGACGCGCACCCCACGGCCCCAGGAGCTCTCGGGGTTACTGCACTGGGGCATCGCAGCCCCAGGACTCAAATCAAGAACAATCCCATTTGTTTCCAAATGTTACTTTTTTTTTTTCCCCAAAAAAAATAAAGCCTTGTGGAACCTCTTGCAAAAAAAAAAAAAAAAAAAAAAAAAAAAAAGAATGATCAATAAGATATAAATCCAATGGTAATAAAACAAAGTTTTCCGAGCCTTAGTCTGAGAAGCAAGGCCAGAGCGCTCTCCCCATCAAAGGGCTTTCTGAAGGAAACCCGGCACATTGCTTCTTAGAGCGGGAAGTTCAGGAGAAAAACTTGAAAAGCAACTTTCCCATGAAATTGCTTTAACTTCCCATGTCTGTTAAGCTTCCGAATTGCTCAAACCTCTAAATCACTTAGAATATGCCAAATTCTGACTCTGGCACTGTTGTACAATTTGGAACGATTGCAAATCACTGGACGACAGCCCAGAGGAGAGGATACAGCAAGCGGTTATATAACTTATTGAACATCTATATTGCAAGCACCGTTCGCTAAGCCCATTATTGCACAGCACACAAGTCAATTACAGTTGTGCTGTATAAAAGGATTTTCATATTTCACTGTCTTCTCCATTCTGCTTTGTCATTTCACTCCATTATAAATGCTGCTAAAAGTCCTCGCGCATTTGCCAGGGCACGTATTTTATATCACCTACTTGCTGCTAAATTATTTATAGCCATTAAACAACATCCACTGGACCGTATGGTACTGGGATCAAAACAAACACACACAAAAAGATAACTCCAAGTTTTGTCTAAAGAAATATTATTTAACTCTAAAGAGAAGCGCCTCTAAATAACCTAATCCCGTGTTAAGGGCCTGAAGAAATGTGCTCTGCCAATGCACACGGCCGAGAGCCGGATGTGCCAATGTCACACCAGGACAGGACAGCACTGACCCCCTAAAACCTGTCCACAGAGCTCACAGCCCATAGTCCGCCATTCATCACCCCGAGGTGCTCATTTCTTAAGCCATAATGAGATGGAACCTGCACATTTTACAGCCCAGGGTGTGGTAATGGAAAGAGATTCGTTTCACCTCAGGAAGCTTTGCTCTGATTTAAGACATAACAACCAGAAAACGATCTTGGATTTGACACCTTTTTGCAGTGTAGTTACCTTTTGTAACAGTGCAGCAAACTATCGTTTCTTAGTGTGGGAAAGCAGAGCTGAGGAGCAAAGATTCTGTAGTAGAAAAGTGGGCAAGGAAAACAAAACCATTGGACTCTATTAATTTTTAAATGCTAAATATTTGTTTATATATTCAATAAAAGACTGCTGGTACTTCTAAAGGAGGAAGAAAGCTGCGTGTTCATGTGTTTGTGAGATTTGCAGCAAATGCAAATCAAGCACAGTTGCACATGAACACACTGTATATAAACAGGTTTTAAAAGGTCATATTTTATAAACGCGGGATATTGATTTAAAAAATCGCATTTTAAAAAGAAATTTTTAAGATAATTTATTTATTGAACCTTTTCACAAAAATTAAGTGCTGTGTTTGGCCAGCACTACAAGGAAATAAGTTGGATACAATGAGCTGTAAGGCACTCGCAGCTCTAACGTTTGGTGTTTCCCGCCAGATTTGTCCAGACAGACACCGAGATTTTCCCGAGTGATGAAAACCAGCGGCGAACCGCACGATCTGGTTCCCAATGGCTCCCGCAGCCCAAGGCTGAGAGGGAATGCTGCTGCTCCCTCACGTGTAGGAGCGAGCACAGTTCATTTTGCACTTCGCTGCCGTGGGGGATTCGTCCCCCGCAGCGTCGCCCAGCGCTGGTGTCCCCGTCACACCAGCAGCGCCCGGGTGGGGGACAGTGTGGGTGCAAACACGGTGGGACCGGCTCGGCACGTTGTGCTACGGGATGTTACAGAGATTAAACTCCTTCCCGCGGCTGTGCGCCCGTCGGGGCTGGATGCGCCCTCGGGCTGGTCTGGCGGAGCAGGGACAGGGACACGCGGGGACAGGGACACGCAGAGACAGGGGCACAGCCCAGAGCCGGGCTCAGCGCCGCCGGACACACGGCGGTGGCGCCAGGACCTCATGGCCGGGAAATACAATAACAGCAATCAGAGAAGGGGAAATCGCTCTGGCAGTGGGATTGTGTGGGTGTGAAGGGAAAGCGGGAAAAAGAAAAGAAAAGAAAAAAGAAAAAGAGAAAAAAGAGAAAAAAGAGAAAAAGGAAAAAAAGGAAAAAAAGGAAAAAAGGAAAAAAAGGAAAGGAAAGGAAAGAAGGAAAGGAAAGGAAAGGAAAGGAAAGGAAAGGAAAGGAAAGGAAAGGAAAGGAAAGGAAAGGAAAGGAAAGGAAAGGAAAGGAAAGGAAAGGAAAGGAAAGGAAAGGAAAGGAAAGGAAAGGAAAGGAAAGGAAAGGAAAAGAAGGAAGGAAGGAAGGAAGGGAAGGGAAGGGAAGGGAAGGGAAGGGAAGGGAAGGGAAGGGAAGGGAAGGGAAGGGAAGGGAAGGGAAGGGAAGGGAAGGGAAGGGAAGGAAAGGAAAGGAAAGGAAAGGAAAGGAAAGGAAAGGAAAGGAAAGGAAAGGAAAGGAAAGGAAAGGAAAGGAAAGGAAAGGAAAGGAAAGGAAAGGAAAGGAAAGGAAAGGAAAGGAAAGGAAAGGAAAGGAAAGGAAAGGAAAGGAAAGGAAAGGAAAGGAAAGGAAAGGAAAGGAAAGGAAAGGAAAGGAAAGGAAAGGAAAGGAAAGGAAAGGAAAGGAAAGGAAAGGAAAGGAAAGGAAAGGAAAGGAAAGGAGTAAAAAAAAAAGGAAAACCATAAAGAAAAAAGAAAATTCACAAAGAAAAAAAAAAGAATAAAAAGGAAAATAAAAAAGAGAAAAGAAGAGGAAAAAAGAGAGAAAAAAAAGAGAGAGAAAAAAGAGAAAAGGAAGAAAAGAGGAAGAAGAGGGAGGAAGAAAAGGAAGAAGAAGAAGAGGAAGAGGAAGAGGAGGAAGAGGATAAAGAAAAAAGGAGAAAAAAGAGAAAAAATAGAAAAGAAAAGAGAAAAAAGAAGAAATAATAAGCACAAAGAACAAAGAAAAAACAAAAAGGAAAAAGGAGAAAGGAAAAGGAAAGGGAAAGGACCATGAAAGCTGGAGCGCAGCAGCACCTGCGGTGGACGCCCTGTGCCGCAGAGCGGTGGCCAGCAGGGCTCCATGGGTACGGTCACGGCCATCGCTTGAAGTGCCGTCCAACCCATCCTTCGGGCACACAAAGCAATTCTTGTTACTTTCCTGTTTAGTTTAAACCTTTTTTTTCCACGGCACAGACGTAACTGGGTTGTGGTTGTCTCTCCAGAAGAGACGGGGACATCTGCTCCTGCAGTGGCTGCTGCTGCGTTGGTGCCGTGGGGGTTTCCCTGAGCCTCCAGATACAAGGTTCCCATTGTTCCTCTGTTCATTCCCCGCTGCCTTCGGTCTCCTCAGCAGCAGAACTCCGTGGTCCCAGTGGTGACAACGCTGAACGTCCCTGGGTTGTGCCACCTCGCTCTGGCAGAGCCAGTTATCAAGGGCACATCACCACTGTTTTGCCTCTTCTTTCTAAATTCCATGACTCTTCCCATTTTGGAGCCTGATGATCTGTGAAGACTATAAACCATCCACCCAGCAGCAGTGGTGGGTTTTACAGCCAGAGCTGCTGCCAAGTTCTCCAGCTCCGCAGCAAAACACCATTTGTTTCAGCTGCTTGGCTCCCAGCTGCCACAAGCAATGGTTTGCATCTGTCAGTGCCGTCTTGTTTCTCTAAATTCAAGTCCATCACCATTTGGAAGCATCAGAGTCAACAACAAACGGCCTGTGGGAGGCTGCAGTCCAAAACAACCCTCCAGTTCATCTTCATTTCCAGTTGTGGCTGCAGATTTCTAACCACCTTCCCCTAAAACGCTGTCCTGGAGGCGGCTGGGCCAGGAAATGGGTGAGGAGCGTCTGTGGTTCAAACCCGCACAGGTGCGGTGTGTATTCTAATGAGCTGTCCTTACTCTGGCCCTCACCAACTCATTGCCTTGCCACGTTGTTGCATATTGCGTCTTAACCTTATAGGATACCTCCATGATATACTGAAAAACTGACCTCGAGTTTTGTTACTTCGATTTTACATATTTTTGCCTAAAACTTCAAGGAGGAATTATTAATGAAAACACAGGGCAGGTCACAGAGCGCTTGGGAGAAGGTAAAGCACGATGGCTGTGAGCGTTTCACATGGGTAACACTTGGGCACTTGGCATTCGAGTTCACGAACACTTTTTATGTGGAATTACATTTTGAAATTAGACTCAAGAGCATTTTCATGTCTCCAGACACAGGTGTGTCCTCCTTTCAGACCCACAGCAGTAAAAGATGATCCTGTTAATTTCAATGAGTTTCGGAGCAAACCCATAACGTATACTAAAGATATACCATATAGTTGGTAACATAAGATTTTGCACGAGACGAGAATGTAGATCTGATCAAGGATTTCAAATAAAGAGGAAAAAGAGGTAGAAGAAAGATAAAGCACATGCCTCAAGTTCCATCAACCATATTGCAGAAAGAGACAGAGAAATTGTAGGTGAAGGGTGCATTAGAAGAACAGTAATGTATCTAAAATAGTTCCCAAAACGTCTACAGATGATTCTGCCCGGGGGGGCTCCCAGGGAGCAGGTTTAGGCCTTAGCGCCTAAGCCAGGTTTTGCCAGACAGGATGGGGTCACTGGCTGCCGTTTTGCGCTCAGACATCTGGCACCAGTCGGTCCTCACTACGGTGATGGGTTGATGGGCTGTTGGAAGTTATTAACGGCTGCAGGAAGACCCATTTTCTTCCAATTTTGTTATGACACATCTGCAGCCACCGATCTGACATGCTAAATATTTATGAAGTGTGTCATTTCTCAAACATACCAAGTCCCAGTTCCCTCTAATCTGCAATGAAATTAAAAATCTGCAATTTCTCTGCCACGTTATTGCTAGCTGGTTTAATTTCGATTTTTATTAGCAGATCTGAACCTAGTTAAACACTGATATATTCCAACTGCACATTCCAGCTTCCTTGGGTGATTTTGTAGGTAAGAGATGGGCCGGTGCCCCTTTCCTGATGGGTTTGGGGGCAGCTGCGCGGGTCGGTAATGGGGCTGCTCCTCTGCATCCCTTGTGTATCAGACACCGCATCACTTCACCCGGCATCTCCTGCTCCAGCGCCACTGGGACACCAGAGCCTATATCCTCCCAGTTCATGCTGTTTGGTCGCCAGATCCTCCCTGTGCCACCGACAGGCATTACAGTGTTTGGTGACATTACGGTGTTTGGTGACATTACGGTGTTTGGTGACTAGTCCAGAGCAACCACCACCACTAATGGACAGACAGAGCAGATATCTGACGGGCTCACACCCAGAAATTTCCCTAAAAAACACACCAAAACCTAACGTCTATCTCCTTTGTGGCAAAGGTTTAACACTGGCTCAGCTATCAGGAAGATGTGCAAATGGAAAGCACAGACACATCTGTTTAATTTCTTTAGGAGACTTGCCTGCAAGATGAAAGCAATTTATGTGCCAGGCACTTTTCAGTGTTTGAGACCATCAGATTGCAATAAAAGGAAAATACAGTCATGTAAAATCACCGTCTCGTAACCCCCAAGCCCCGGTGTTTGCTCTCAGCGTTGCGGGGTCCGTGGCACAGAGAAACCTGCGTCCCTGCTGGAGGGGCCGAGTCCGCTGTTCGGAAGAGATGAGACACGTACGTACGGTGTGTGGGGACCCCTCGGCATCCTCGCTGCTTCGTGCTATTGCAGGGATGGAATCTGGGAGGCGATGGATGAGCACCCCCACCAGTGCTCCCCCTCATTTGGTTCAGAGCAGAGTTGTTTATTTGGGTTCATTCGAAGCATGCATGATGCAATATAGTGTTGAAAAGCGCTTCAGCACATTTGTCCACACGGCTGGTAATTTTTAAATGAAAAATCTACGCTATCACGATGATCACAGAGCGGCTGGGGTTGAAGGGACCTCTGCAGGCGTTTCTCTTTCACAGTTTGAATTTCCCAGTGCCATGAGGTGTTTTCATCCCCAGTTATTCCTGCTGTAACGTTCATATTTTAGAACCTTTTTGTCAGGCTGCTGACAGCTCCTTATTGCTCAAGGAAAACACAACTTGCTAACAACTTAGCTGGTGTATTGCTCCACATACACATTTTTGTTATGTGTCTTCTCCATGCAATACGTTAATTTACAGCTAATGGGTTTAAGATCTGAAACTTGCCTGGAAGGATACTCTTACTATGCTATGCTAAGCTTGTTAAATCATTAAAGGTCATTAAAGCATGCAGTATAATGAGAAATTATATCTGTCTAGTCTCTTGGACACTACCTTTTGTTTGTTCTACATATGTGGCACATATCAAATTCAAAAGTGTAATAGCATTTCTCTCCATAAAACAGCTATAGATCTGATCATGTTTTACAAGTTCAAGCAATAGCTCTGATGATGAATACAAGATTGGAGGAGAGAGTGGCAGTAACTACCCCGGGCTGCGAGAAGCCGTAGTTCTACACGCGAATTTAGGAGACCTATAGAAACTCTAGTCCGGGGCTTCTCTTAGTGGAATATTTCATGTATTTTAGGGGCTCAAAAGAGCATAACAATCTCACACGAACCTTTATCCCAGTTGCATGAACTTCTCTTACTATCCTTATTTAAAGTGATATCATTATCTCCCCATTTGCTGCCTACTTACAGCTATTTGTGTTCTTTTCATTTATTATTCACATTATCTCTCTTTCTCTTTTTCTTTCTTATTTTTCAGCATACAATTGCTTCTATTGTATTCTCTCATTAGTGGTGCATTTAATATCTTCCAGGCCCGGCTTCAGTCCAACTTCTTCTTCTCGTTTTGGTGGGGATTAACCTGTTTGCTGTTCATGATAGATGTGAGATATTTCTTCTCATCTTCAATAATTTACTGCTGTAGCCACAGAAGAAAGCAAACCAGCGTCATCAACATTTGGTATGTCTAAAGGCAGAGAGGTGCATTGCCCAGGGCTGGAGAGCTCAGGATAGAACAGACAAGCATGTCTGTGTGTCCCTCTGTGTGCAGGTAATACATATACAAGTACACATACCATACATCACATACATACCATTCAGCAATGCTGGGGACGCCAGCACCGTAATTTTGAGGCGTTTTGCCTGTGCTGAGCCTGGTGCGGATGAGGAGGATGCTGGGGAGGAGGGTCCGAAGCTGTCCCAACACCCGCTGCAACGCTGGGACCCCGCAGCCCCCCCGAGGGCGCTGGCTTCCCCAGCGCTCGCCCGTGCAGCAGAGCCGGCTGCCACCCCCGCGCCGGGGACACTCGGCAGAGCCGGCTGCCACCCCCGCGCCGGGGACACTCGGCAGAGCCGGCTGCCACCCCCGCGCCGGGGACACTCGGCAGAGCCGGCTGCCACCCCCGCGCCGGGGACACTCGGCAGAGCCGGCTGCCACCCCCGCGCCGGGGACACTCGGCAGAGCCGGCTGCCACCCCCGCGCCGGGGACACTCGGCCGGACACCACCTCGCTTTCCCTTCCCATGAGATCTGCGCTCAAGCCGTTCACCTGTCTCCAGCGTGATGGAACCTGCTAAAGCCAGTTCCACCGAATCGCACTGTCTGTGCGCAGTACAGACGCTTGTCTGTTTGTCCCTGCGCCAATATATACCGCAGTTAAATATTTCTAGGGTTTCAATACCACACATCTCTCCAACACTGTAGCGCTGAGGTGTTTTGTCTTTATTCAGCCACATAACAGTCACATTTTCTCGCAGGAGAAGCTGCCATCACCATTTAAAAATATTTCCCTCTCTTTACCGGTGGAAAATACAGGCAGAGAGAAATGAAAGGATTTCCCTAGAATCACACAGTAAGTCACTCTGAAACCAAAACTGCTGAGCCTTGTCCTGAGCTGCCCACCTGCCTTTTCAAATCACCGTGAAGGATCATCTAACCAACATCTGCACTACAGGAATAAGATCTAGAGATGTCCCCACACATCCATGACCTTACAAATACAATCACATTCTCCTGTCCCCCCAGCAGCGTGACACACAGCTGCACACACCTACACGTACTGAGCTTTCCTTTCAAAAGGGCAGAAAATGATCTTGAAATGCAGTATATAATACTCCGATGGTATTTAATGTTCTGATGCGTATGGACTAACTTAGCACCATGCTTTCTGCCACCATGGGTGCACCACGAGCACACGGCACAGTCCCAGCCCTGCGATGCACCTCTGCACACACCAACCTCGTGCCCCCGGTATGTGCCCTTCTATGAAAAGCAGGAATGGGGAGAGCTGCAAATGAAGACTCAGAGAGAAAGGCCTGAGTCGCCTGGCACCCTTATGCGTTACAAATGGATGGTGTGAAATTATCCAGGAAGCACAGAATTCTTTACTGAAGAGAAAAAAAACCACCCTGAAGTTTATTTTCCCTGCCCAGAGCATCATCTGACAGGCAACAGCGGAGCCGTGACATCCCGCAGGATGGGGCGTACAGAGCGGTGCAGGGATGGGGACCAGGGGACAAACATTTCGGTAGGATTTCTGGACCGATAAAGACACCGACTGTGCAGAACATGAAATGAAGCAAACGGGACTTGTGGGCAGCACAAAGAGAATGAGGGAACAGCCGTGCAATGAGACATCCCACCCCAGCCCACAGCCCCTGCGGTCCCCGTGTGCCCCAGCGGACGAGCTGCACCGAACCTCCCCGGGCAGCACTGCAGGGTCTGGCTCTCTGTGCTCCCCGCAGCTCCCCGCAGTGTCCGCAGAGCGCTGCGGGGAGCAGGGACACCCCGGCCTGCGGTCAGCATGGCCAGCCGCCTGCCCCGAGCGCCTCTCCGGCAACGGGCTGCAGCTGCCACAAATAAACGTCCTCAGGGCAGCAACAGCAGAAGCACCACAACAAACGCCCAGGTCAGCGGCAGAGGTCTGGAGAAAGAGTTTCCTTGTCCCAGGACCCAGCAGAGCCCTGCAGCAGGGAAAGCACATTGTGGCAGAGAGATGAGAAACATCGCTCCCGGGGGCAGACTCCTGCCCGAGGAGGATGCTGCTGGAACGCCGATCCCCGGCCCAACAACAACGGCCATCTCCGGCCCAACAACAATGGCCATCTCCGGCCCAACAACAATGGCCATCTCCGGCCCAACAATGGCCATCTCCGGCCCAACAGTGGCCATCCCCACCCAAAAACAATGGCCATCTCCAGCCCAACCACGATCCCAACAGCTCTGCTGGCAGTGACACATGGACTCAGCAGCCCCCTGGCCCCAGGCAATGAGCGCAGTGTTGGCTGCAAGCACAATAAAAGTCATTCAATAATTCAGAACCCCCCGCTAATAATCCTCCTGACATTTGCTTCATATGCAGTACCCATTAATGGTAATTTAATCAAGGGCCTCATTCATAAATTAGATCACGAGTGGGAGGTTTTGTGGGAGCCGGTGCAGTGACAAGCCGCATTCCCTCTGAGGAAGATGAAGCAATTCTTTGCAGCATCAGCTCAAAGGGAGAGAAGTATTGACCTGCCAGATCAAAAGCCTTTGGTGCCACAGGGTACAGAATGTGCTGCTGCAAGCTCAAGGCTTAAAGGGGCAGCTCAGGAGGCATTTACAGCAAATTCATCTCATCCACCTTTCCTTTGAATTAACCACCTTCCTTCTCATTTATGACAAGGAATTTAATGGAAAGGTAATTTCGTGGGACTGTGCTCACTCACCTCACATTACTATGCACTTGAAGATTCAATCAGGGAACACAGGCGTGCAGGCAGCAGTGCTGTTACCCCGGTCCCCGTGCCCTGCCAGCACCAGGAACGCGCGTCCCTGCTCTGCCCATCGCTCCTGCTCCACATCCCCAGGAGGACAGTGCTGTTCCCCGGTCCCCATACCCTGCCAGCACCAGGAACGCGCGTCCCTGCTCTGCCCATCGCTCCTGCTCCACATCCCCAGGAGGACAGTGCTGTTACCCCGGTCCCCATACCCTGCCAGCACCAGGAACGCGTGTCCCTGCTCTGCCCATCCCCAGGAGGACAGTGCTGTTCCCCGGTCCCCATACCCTGCCAGCACCAGGAACGCGTGTCCCTGCTCTGCCCATCCCCAGGAGGACAGTGCTGTTCCCCGGTCTCCATACCCTGCCAGCACCAGGAACGCGTGTCCCTGCTCTGCCCGTCGCTCCCGCTCCGTGTCCCTGGTCCCGCAGGCCGGGCAGCCCCGGCACAGCACCGGCAGCTCCTGCGGCACAGCACAGCACAGCACAGACAAAAGGCTTTGCAAAGGGCATGGAGAACAGGCAGCACGAGAGAGCAGTTCCTCTGCCCTTGCACTTCCGTGCGTCTGTTTTTTTACACAACATTTGTAGCAGGAGAGCAGAGAGCTGGCTTTCTTGTGCACATCCGCTGCTCATCAGCGCTGACGGGCTCCCAGATCATTTCAGCGAATGGATAGGACCACAGGACAGTTTGGGTGGAAGGACCTTCCCAGCTCCCCAGTCCCCCTGCCATGACAGGGACATCTGCACCAGCTCAGGGTGCTCAGAGCCCCGTCCAGCCTGGCCTGGGATGTCTCAGGGATGGTTCATCCACCACCTCTCTGGGTACCCGGGCCAGGCTCTCACCACCCTCAAGTAAAACATTCATTTCCTCTATCCAATCTAAATCTGCTCTTTTTCAGTTTAAAATCGCTGCCCCTTGCCCAGCCATTACAGGCCCTGGTAAAACGTCAGCTCTAATAAAAAATGTGAAAAAGACTTAGCTGGCCATCTGCATCCATAGATCTGTGGAGCCACTGCAGTCATCTGTCATTTTTGCATGAGTGTTTGCCCATGAAACAGATGTTTTTCCCAACCTCTTTACGCACCTTATAACTCTAGACCTAAAAAACCCGTTGTGTTTCATGGGGATTATTTTTACCTACTTGACTGCTGTGCTGCCTGCAATAACCTGAAATGATAAAAAAGCAACATCTAAATTTTGGTTGAACTGAGTGAAAACTCACTGAAAAAAGTGACCTCTAATCACACCTGATTTTCAAGGCCCCTGGTCCCCAGAGCCAGACCCACCTGCCCTGAGGACACTGGTCACACCTGGGCTGAGCCACCGTCCCTCCCTCGTTGCAGGGGCCGGCGCGGCCCCACGTCCCTGCCCTGGCCACGTCCTCCTCCTCAGCCCGGGAAATGCAGCGCTGAGCACCTTATTGCATTCATTTATTGCCACAACAGCACCTGTTGAGGAGAGCCTGTGGCAGGGAGAGCTGGGACATCTGTGGCAGGGGTATGTCCCTTCCACCCCCAGGCACACCGCTCAAGTGTTTTATTGACGACAGAAGTTGGACAAACAACTGACATCAGTCCATTCAAAACATTTAAAGCACTGAAAGCAATAGCCATTAAAACCCTTGCTGAAAAGTACTTAAATGCAAAGGACCTTGACATTTTGTGAATTTAATTCAATACCATTGTACAGAGAAGCAATTACAGTTACATCATTATGTGTAATAACCACGATTGGAGACTCACTCCAACCAAGCGTGAAAGGATATTATTTGAAATACTTGCCTATTGTCAGAGACTTTTAACCTTCCCCTCCCTCCCCCATCCCTGCACCCCCAACACAAACTATCCAAGCTTTGCTCCCCCCACGCTCTGGGCTCCACTACCTGAATTCCAGCACCCATTTGGGTGAAGACAGCCCCATGGGAAGAGGGTCCCCAAAATGCACCTCCCACAGCCTGAACTCCCCCGGTGCTTCCCAGCGCGGGCTGTCCCAGCTGCACCCCGTGGGGCGTCCCGGAGCTCCGTTCCCTTCACCGCCCTGCCAGTTCACAGTTTCACCACCAAAAGGCACCGAGTTTCACAGGAAAACAGCCTCCTGCAGCAGCGGGGTCGCTGTGGGACAAAGGGGCCACAAATGGCATCACTACTGCTGCTTTGGTCTCATTAAATGAAGATTTATATAAAACAGTGAGCTAATTAAAGATCCTAGATATTAGATTACTAAAAGTCTGTAATGTTCATATGGCTTCACCTTTAACAGCAGCCCTGCCCTGCTCCTGCCAGGGTTCACCTGGAGGATGCACGGGATGTATATAGATGTCTATACGTATATAGAAACATGCATATAGTTAAATATACAATTTCTCCTGGATTTTTTCACAGCTCACCTGTGAGTACCAGCTTACCAAAGCCGCTGGTTAATTATTTCATGCTAGTTTGCTGGACAACACACTTTCCCCATCCTTTCACTGGGCCATGGGGTTATGAGTCTCTGGAACAGGCGACGCGGCTTTGCTGAGGTGTTAACACCCTTCTCTGGTCTGCAACCGCACCACGACAAAGGGCCAGTGTTAATTACAGCCCCCGAAATCCGGGTTTGAGTCGGTGACAGGAAAGAGATACACAGAGCAGCAAACCGCCCCCTCGGCCCAGGCTGCTGTTCGGCCTCCCAAGGGCTGTGAAATGCTGATGTGTCACCCGTGCCAGCGCCCTGATGCCTCAAGAGGGACTGTAGTGCCAGCGGTGCTGTCAGACCCCGCGAGTTCTCCCAAGGACTCATCTTTCCCTTTAAGCATTGTTTAACAGATTATTTCATGGTTTTATTTCTACTCATTATTTAGCTAGCCTAAAAGCTTATCGCTTTTTTGCTAAGATCTTGAGAGATCATTACCTTTGGCTCAGAAAACCCTTCCAAAATCCCTTTATTTTCTAGACAGCCATGGCACGCAATATAAAAGACCCCATGTAGCTGTAAAGCAGCAGTGGTTATACCTCGAAGCACCTGGATATTTCTGCTCAAAGCAAAGTTCCACTGAGCCAACACCCTGAAGCATTTTTAAGAGGTTTAAAAAGAAATGCGAGTTTCCTTAAGCGTGCTAAGAACTGAGCGTCCCTGGGCAGCCTTGGGGAGCAGAGCCGGTTTCACGCTGGCGTGAGATTGAGCATCAGACATTTCCCCCCGCGGCACTGCTGCCTTCACAACCCTCTGCACAGGCTTTCAGCTATTTCCTACAAAGCGAAAAGCCTGAAGTTAAAAGGCCCCCTGGGCCAGGGCGTCCATCACCTCCCGGTTAACCCCGAGCATCCCCTCCCGGGCGGCTGGGTGGGATGCGGGACACGCGGGTAGCCCCCTCCCGGTTAACCCCGAGCATCCCCTCCCAGGCTGTTGGGTGGGATGTGGGACACGCGGGCAGCCCCCTCCCGGTTAACCAGCCCCCTCCCGGTTAACCCCGAGCATCCCCTCCCCAGGCTGTTGGGTGGGATGTGGGACACGCGGGTAGCCCCCTCCCGGTTAACCCCGAGCATCCCCTCCCAGGCTGTTGGGTGGGATGCAGGACACGTGGGCAGCCCCCTCCCGGTTAACCCCGAGCATCCCCTCCCAGGCTGTTGGGTGGGATGCAGGACACGCGGGCAGCCCCGGGCACCCCGGCTGGGTGACAGCACCCACTCTGCCGACCAACATCACCTTCAGCCTTCGGGCTGCTGGTGCCAGGGGTACCAGCCCTGGTCTCCTCCATGAGAACGTGCTCCGAGGTTTTGGGTGCGCAGCCACTGGTTATTGCTGCCATCCAGGGCTACGGGGGCATCCTTGTGTCACATTGCCATTCACACTCAGCTGCTTCCCCGGCGAATCATTCGAACCCCGTTCTCTGCAAAGCTCAGTAATAAACTGCTAAACAGGTACCAGCACAGGGAATGACATTCAGGACATGTGGCCCCTGACGGACAGATCTGAGAGCAAACTGATGCTGTCACTAAACAGATTAGCAAATAGATCCCTCAGTCTCCTTCACTTCACAACTTCTTGGGAGTTACAGGGGCCCTGTTATACCTGTGGGAGCAAAGTTTCTCTTGTAATCTCTCTGCATTTCAACAGCCAAACCAGCATCCTCTGGCTCTGGAAGTGCCCGTGGTGTGGGGGCCACCCCCGTGTCCACACCAGGCAACCCCAGTTCTCAACAGCCAAACCAGCATCCTCTGGCTCTGGAAGTGCCTGTGGTGTGGGGGCCACCCCCGTGTCCACACCAGGCAGCCCCAGTTCTCAACAGCCAAACCAGCATCCTCTGGCTCTGGAAGTGCCTGTGGTGTGGGGGCCACCCCCGTGTCCACACCAGGCAGCCCCAGTTCTCCTGCCAGCCATGGGCCGCACAGCTCACGTCTCTCTAGGTGTCATCTCTCTCTTCTTGTCTCCAAGTGAAACACAAATCTGAGGTGCAAGACGCTTCCTAAAGCTGTGTATTAACACATTCTTAGCAAAATAAGTTGGTTTTTTTTCATCAGGTATATGTTTTTGGGTAAAGATATTGACTATTCTTGGGCAAAGGACAGAGCCCTGGAAAACCACAGGAGAAACTCTCTGCAGAACTGTCAACTGTTCACACGTATTTGCTGTTTATGTTCTGTTTTGCTCATTCGGAGCGTGCTGAAGCGGCTCTGCACGCTGCACGGGCATGAGCACAAAGCTGCTGCGGCACTGGGAGATACTGCAGTTATCTTTACCAGGTGAATGCACGATACCAGCCGAAATGGGACCAAATTTAAGAAAAGCCCCTCTATTAAATAAAGTTGATTGGCAATAATTATGCTGTGACCTTGTGACCTGGTATTGATTACATCATAACACCCTAGCAAATATGATTAGATAACCAAACAGGAGATATTGTCTGGTCAAACATTAGACAATCACATCAGCCTTGCCATAATCCATAACCATCATTCATATCAGACTTTCCAGCACTTTAGGACATCCCATTGCCTTTTTTAACTACTGGCATGACATCAGTTCTGTTCCCACAGACTTCTCCCAATGTTTCATCACTTGTTCAAAGCAGCAGAGAAGCAGATCCACAAGGTTTGCAGCTCCCAGAGATTCCTGCCCATTTTTAATGACGTTAGATGCCAACCGTGTGGTCCTGCTGGTTCAGAAGTGGAGAGCGGTTGCTCTTTAACATCCTCCCCAGTTACAGATGGAATAGAAAGCATTCCATTATCACAGTAAGACACGAGTAAGCCACCCTGTTTCTTTGCTCAGTGTGAGCACACGCTCAGGGCTTCCAGCCTCTCTGTGTCCCAGCATTTAGTCCTTGCCCAGTCACACTGCGGGGGGTTTATTTATGTAGAGAGAATAATAAACCCCTCCCTGCCCTGTTGAACTCCACTGCCCGTCCCTTTCTACGGATGCACAGCCCTGTTTTTACATGAAATACTGTTGTTTCTGAGCACAGGCAGGTTTGGCAGCACAACGAGAGGCCGTGCAGCAGCGAGAGGAAGGCGGGTGGGGGGACACAAGGTGTGTGACCCCAGCCCGGGTCCCCTCACCCAGCCCAGCTGGGCCAAGCCTGGAGCTGCGAGTCTCAGGGTGACAGAGAAGCAGGAATTACTACCATTACTATTATTTTAAAGTGAATTACAAGTTCTCTAGGATATTCTCCAGGATATAATCATGTTTTTTTCAGACTGGTTTTTCATGGTTTTTTACATGCCTTTGTCTTCCCAGGTCACTAACTTTTTGTATTTGGTGTCTGTGATAGCAAAAAAACAATTGGGTGGGAAATGGTTTGAAACTGGAGCCTGATGAGATTTTTCCTAAACTTTCAGGAAAAGATTAATCAATCCTAAAGTCAGTTTCACAGAAGTAACGGCAAAATATTTTGCATTCAAACATACAGGTAAATACCTCCAACTGAATGCTGTATTTATGTGTCCAGCTGAGCTCTCAGCAGGTTCTTGACGCTAACATCCCAAAGCCGGCTAGAATCAGGGCTGCTCTGTCTGGATCCGGCTCATCTTCCTTTGGCTTTGCTCGTGCGCAGGATCCACAGCACCAGCAGGGTTCTGTGGGTCCCTGGTGACACAGCACACCCAGCACTTCCCTCCTTCCTGAGGACCAAGAAACCTTAAAACCGGTATCGGTAAAGCACGGTACCAACCTGGGGGAAGCAGGACGCTGCTGCTCGTGTCCCCAAGCTCGTGCCCAGCTGGTGCGCCCGGGCGGCACCCTGAGCCACACGGGACCGTGGCACAGCTGTGTGGGGACGCGGTGACACCGGGCGGGCCCAGCAGCAGGACGTGGGGCTGGCCGTGCGGCTGGTGGGGCTCAACGGGAGGACGCCCAAATCACCATTCAGTTCCTGCTTCCCTCCAAGCAAAGCCTGGGCTAAACTGCTCTTCTTCGCAAACAAGAACCAAAGCACGTGCCTGGATTCTGGGCTGAGAAATGCAGATATACAAATTAACGTGCACAGGATGAGAAGGAAGATGAATTTTTTGGCGCTGTTAGGAAGAAAGGAAACTGTGGATTATTGCGCTCTGGAAGACCTCTTCTTGATGGCAAACAGAGACAAAGCAGCTGGAGAGAAGCAGAAATCAAACTGGCTATGCCATGCCTCACTATTTCCCCTTTTCTTATAACCTACAACCAAGTTCTCCATCCTAAATCCCATCATCACCCCCAAGGTAGGATTTTGCATACGGAAGACACCTTGCAGAATAGAAAATTAACATCGGCACTTGGCAAGAAATAAGACATAAAAACCTACACAAGGACAAAATGAAAACCAAGCATGGACACCTGGTTTGTTGGCAAGTGAAACTCTCTTCACAAACGTGGGGAAAAGAGTCTTCTGGGAAACAGTCACGTAAGAAACTCCCCAAGTTCCCTTTTCCTCCAATTAGGAGCTAACAACCTGCTTTTCCAGTTATCAAAAACCACCCCAAAACCAAACCAACCAAAAAAAACCCACAAGCAAGGAAATATTTCATATCCTTCAATCTGTTCTCAGTCTAAGAACATAAAAAGAAAGGTGGATTAGATGTATCTACCCCAGGAACAGTGATTTTATTTTAAGCCTCTGTATACCATAAAGCAAAAAAAACCACTCTTTCTTTTCCAGATAATTTCTAATTAATAAAGTTAAATTTATTACATGCAATTAAAAATATAACCTCAGGGCATGAGCAACAATAGAGATATTCCATCTGACGCTTACTTAGCCAAATTATTTTCATTACTTTTTTTTTTTTCAAATATTCTGCGTACAGAAATTAATTTCTTGAAGCTACAATATCTTGTTTCATAAAAATAGTGTTTTCTAATTAAATTAATCTAACAAAGGAAAAAAAGCATGGTAGAATGCTTCACATCTGAGAATAAAGCTAATTGAACCGAATCATCTTCTCTGTGATGGAAGAAGCTCCTGATGCAATCTAATTAAAAAGGAGGAGGCCCTACTCAATTATTTCATTTAACTGTACCCGAGAGAATTGCCTGGTTGAGACTTCTCACGGATTTGGGCCGCACTTCTGACACCGGACCAGTGAACACAAATGGCACATTGATCACAGCCCGGAGAGATAAAGGGGCGTCACAGGCTCCTCCAGCTCCCGGGCAAAGCGCTGGCCCCGCAGCCCAGCCCCTCCAGCCACCCTCACTCCTAAGCTGGGAGACACATCCTCGGTCCACAGCCCAGCAGAAGAGAGAGACACCCGCAACACCACATATTAAATCTCCAAACATTAACGCTGAGGCAGAGATTTATATTTTGGCAGCATCAAGTAAATGGTATTTGAAATGTCAGTATCTTGATCATATTAATTGGAGTTTTAAATCTCTGGTGCTTGTGTGGCTACCTGAATATTAATCTCAGTTTTCTGGCTTAGAGAAAGAAGTGCCTTGAGGTTGGGGAGATGCCTGACATTTCTATTCTATATGGCAAAACTACTGAAAAATGTTTGCTTCAACACATTTTAATCTTTTAAGAAATTCTTAAAACAAGTTTATCCTAAAAGAGTCAGAAATACATAATATAGTGTATGAATAGATTATGTAAATGACTTGGTATACTGATTTAGGCATTAATCAGTCCTTTTTCTTTCGCATACAAATGCAGAAGTCCTGAGCACAACAAAAGCAAATTGTTTCCCCGAAATATTAGCATAAAATACACAGTGGTTCTGTCTCCCTGGCAGCCCCCAGTCCTAACTCCATCCCGCTCCTCACCACCACCCTTTATCTTCAACACAAAGGGATGCGGCTGAAACCCGAGGCTCCCTCCCTTCCATCACAGGCATCGCCTGCGGGAAAAACAAACCCGGCAGGTTTTACTGTGGGAAGCAAAACGCGGCTTCCCTGGTTCCTGCAGCGCGGCGGCTCAGCAGAACAGCCCCGCAGCACCGCCTATGGGCATCTAAACCGGCGATGGGCCTCGGGGGCACTAACAGGGTACCCCAGAACTGCTCTTCAGCCCAGGTTATGAAGCATTTCAATCAATGGCCTGGGAGGGAACATAAACCCACGTTGTATGAAGCGTGCAGATGGCACAGAGACTGCGGGGATGCAGATGGGGATGGCGGGACAGCAGAGCTCTGCAGCCCTTTGGTCAGCCTGGCACACGCAAATCACTCACCTACAGGCAAGTCAACTGTAAAGCCCATTTTAACATCCCAGGCTCAGGAACGAAGGACCGAGGCCGCTCCTGGAGGCAGAGACCGTACTGAGAGCACGGTGAGCATGACTTCAGAACCATGGCAGGTGGGCACCAACACCAGCTTCCAACCCAGCACACCAGCTTCCAACCAACACCTTGGCCACAGACACCAACGCCAATTTTGTGAGTACAGAGACCTGTGGAGAGCTGGGGCAGCTGCTGCGCGCACCACTGCCGCAGGGACCGCGTCCTCTGCTGCGCCAGGAGCCACCAAGGACATGCCCATAGGGGCAGGTGTCCCCAGGGCCACCTGGCCACGCAGGGACCTGCACGTGCTGAGCCTGGGGAGGGGATGGCTGAGCGGCGCTTGGCACAGCACCCGGACACCTCGGCTTGGACACAAAGGGACGGGGACTCCTTTGCTCCTTTTTTAAAATACATTTGTCACCTTAAAACCTGAAAGTATTTTTTGAGAGTCAATGGCAACCTAAAAATCAAAACTGGACTTTTTTCTTAAAAAACCTCCTCTAGTTAAAAAAGGAATTAATTCAGGGAAGGTTTATGGCCGATATCAAGCAGAAGTTCCTTCTGGCTTTGTAATTGACTGATCCGCTGCACGTTGAGCTGCAGGATCGAGGGCTTTTTAACTCCATGCAATAAATATTGAAGGCTATTTAAATGGAAAAGGGAATCACAATCTTGCTGCTTTGTGTTATATAAGCGAGGTTTAAAATAAATTACTGTTCCTGGAGATGAAAGAAGTTAAAATCTGCCCATGTTTTTTTACCCTTAGGTTTGAAAAGCAAATAAACACGTAAACAAATAAATCAAGAGTATTAAATCTCATCTAATCTGCTTTAACCAGAAAATCTAAAAAGGCTTTCTTATTCTGCAGCTGAGAAAGCTGGGCATGCAAATCTTTCACAAGGAAAGCGCTGCTTCTCAGATAAGTGTTCAGAATCTGAATTAAAGTAGTGTTAACAAAGCAGAGCTCCTTTTTAAAATCCAGATTATGAGCCATACTGCCTTAGATGTCCCTTTATTGTTCTTTGTGATACCAAACCATTCATTTCTCGCTTTTCTAGAGAAGTCCTCCATGAAAAGTCATCAAAACGTGAGTGGCTGTGGCCAGGTTTCCAGGCACTTTTGAGATGCCACAGAAAAGAAGAGCATCTCCTATCTTCCTCAGTCACTTACAGACAGGGTGAGAACCCAGCCTGGGAGACTTTATATGTCTTCTCTAAAATACTCATCTCTTGATGCACACGGGAGCAGTCAGTCTGACCTTTACTCCTGCTATTTTTATGATTTCTTGTGTCTGTGTTTTTATGGAAGACGACTTGTTGAGTAACAGCATTCAGTCTAAGAATAAAGCAGCTTTTGTGCTTCCACAAGCAGCCCCCGCCTGTGTGAATACCAACCGTAAACACTGATGAGCTGCTCTCCTCCCTTCCCCGGGAAGTTCTGCTCCGAGCGCGGAGAAGGGGCGTCATTAACACCGAGTTAATTGCGCCAGCCGCCTCCACAGCGAAGGACGCGGAGCCACAGACTCCAAAGGGCAGATCCACGTGGCTGCAGCTCGGCCGTTATCTTGGTCCCCCCATCCCAGAGATGGAGATCGATCCACTGGAGATTTCACTATTGTCTCCTTTCTCTATATGAATAAAACACATTACAGCCATTTTAGGCTATTTCTTGTCCAGTCTGCACAGCAAGCCCAACTGTGTTTAGTACCTTGAGATGTTTTCCCCCTGCAAGTCCCCAAAAGCAGGTCATTTAAACGACTGGTCCCTTCTGAAAAAAGCAGGAACACGCTAACTCACAGGATACGCTCTCTTAATCCAAAAGGTACGCCTGAAAAAACACGTTCTGCCTGCCTTACCTAAACCTCAGCTGCTCCTGTGAACTTTTCCACATCATATTCACCCCGGGAAACCTCCTGCCCCACCAGAAACCCCTGATGGTGCAGAACCCCCTGCCCCATCAGCTCCCCGGTGCTCGTTGTCCCCTCCATTCCCCAGCCCTCAGGGCCAACCCTTTGGCTCAAGTGGGGAGGAGCAGACATTGTCAGAGTATTTGGGAACAGACACGGTTTATTTCCCCATTGAGAGTTTCCCTCTGCTTTTCCTCAAGGTCTGTGGTGTTTGCTGTTCCGAGATCATCGGCTTCCCCTGTTGAGAGAAGCCTCCTCTTAATTAACTATCTATCTCATCAGGCTAGACCGCTCTACACCCACGTGATTTCTTCTCATGCTATTTCTGACGGATGATGAACCAGCAGAAGGGCAAAATACCCAGGGAAACAGAAGAAAGAGTCAGAGTCACCATTCTTCCCTTTGCAGCAGCTCCAGGTTCACACACCCCGCCCGTGTCCAGCATCCAGCGCCCCAGGTTCACACACACCCCCCGTGTCCAGCATCCAGCGCCCCAGGTTCACACACACCCCCCGTGTCCAGCATCCAGCGCCCCAGGTTCACACACACCCCCCGTGTCCAGCATCCAGCGCCCCAGGTTCACACACACCCACCCGTGTCCAGCATCCAGCGCCCCAGGTTCACACACACCCACCCGTGTCCAGCACCCAGCGCCCCAGGTTCACACACACCCACCCGTGTCCAGCATCCAGCACCCCAGGTTCACACACACCCCCCGTGTCCAGCATCCAGCGCCCCAGGTTCACACACACCCACCCGTGTCCAGCATCCAGCGCCCCAGGTTCACACACACCCACCCGTGTCCAGCATCCAGCACCCCAGGTTCACACACACCCCCCGTGTCCAGCATCCAGCGCCCCAGGTTCACACACACCGCCTGGATCCAGCATCCAGCACCCCAGGTTCACACACACCGCCTGGATCCAGCATCCAGCGCCCCAGGTTCACACACACCGCCTGGATCCAGCATCCAGCGCCCCAGGTTCACACACACCGCCTGGATCCAGCATCCAGCGCCCCAGGTTCACACACACCGCCTGGATCCAGCATCCAGCACCCCAGGTTCACACACACCCCCCCGTGTCCAGCACCCAGCGCCCCAGGTTCACACACGCCGCCTGGATCCATCATCCAGCGCCCCAGGTTCACACACCCCGCCCGTGTCCAGCATCCAGCGCCCCAGGTTCACACACACCCACCCGTGTCCAGCATCCAGCACCCCAGGTTCACACACACCCACCCGTGCCCAGCATCCAGCGCCCCAGGTTCACACACACCCACCCGTGTCCAGCATCCAGCACCCCAGGTTCACACACACCCCCCGTGTCCAGCATCCAGCGCCCCAGGTTCACACACACCCACCCGTGTCCAGCATCCAGCGCCCCAGGTTCACACACACCGCCTGGATCCAGCATCCAGCACCCCAGGTTCACACACCCCGCCCGTGTCCAGCATCCAGCGCCCCAGGTTCACACACACCCACCTGTGTCCAGCATCCAGCACCCCAGGTTCACACACACCGCCTGGATCCAGCATCCAGCGCCCCAGGTTCACACACACCGCCTGGATCCAGCATCCAGCACCCCAGGTTCACACACACCGCCTGGATCCATCATCCAGCGCCCCAGGTTCACACACACCCCCCGTGTCCAGCATCCAGCACCCCAGGTTCACACACACCCACCCGTGCCCAGCATCCAGCACCCCAGGTTCACACACACCCCCCGTGTCCAGCATCCAGCGCCCCAGGTTCACACACGCCGCCTGGATCCATCATCCAGCGCCCCAGGTTCACACACCCCGCCCGTGTCCAGCATCCAGCGCCCCAGGTTCACACACACCCCCCGTGTCCAGCATCCAGCACCCCAGGTTCACACACACCCACCCGTGTCCAGCATCCAGCACCCCAGGTTCACACACACCCCCCGTGTCCAGCATCCAGCGCCCCAGGTTCACACACACCCACCCGTGTCCAGCATCCAGCGCCCCAGGTTCACACACACCCACCCGTGTCCAGCATCCAGCGCCCCAGGTTCACACACACCGCCTGGATCCAGCATCCAGCACCCCAGGTTCACACACCCCGCCCGTGTCCAGCATCCAGCGCCCCAGGTTCACACACACCCACCTGTGTCCAGCATCCAGCACCCCAGGTTCACACACACCGCCTGGATCCAGCATCCAGCGCCCCAGGTTCACACACACCGCCTGGATCCAGCATCCAGCACCCCAGGTTCACACACACCCACTGCCTGGATCCAGCATCCTCCCTCTAACGGCCTCACAGCCAAAATACAGAATTCCAAATACAGAAACAGAAAACTAAGAAACACAGGGTCACAGATGACATCAGTAAACCCTGATCATCGGGCTAGTATATTCTGGGAGGTGGAAATCATCTTTCCGAAGCTTCTTTGACCTTCAGATCCCCCTGATGAGACAGAGGACTGGTATTTCACTCCTGTATTTGAAGAACCACATGATGGAAAATGATTAATTTCTATGAAAATCTTGTCTTGTTTGACAATCAGGAGGATGAAATAAAAACTCAAATAGAAAAATAGACAATTATATACTATGGGCAACCTTCACATAGCATGTACATTCATAAAATTACATAGTAAGTGTTTTCTCATCACACCGAGTTTTGGAGGGTGGAGATAAAACAACCCAAGCAGCAACCACGCTCTCCAGCATAAACTAGTTAAAATAATTTGCCTCTGTGCACTACAAAACATGAGCACTGAATAGAAGATTATATTAAAAATTTATATAGTGTTTCCTTGCTAAGCTTTACATGCATTATAATCACATCATGAGATCCATTCTGATAACATTGTAATACAAAATAAGCCAGATGACTCACGCAGCATACGGAACAGCAGGAAGCGCGTGGCGCTGTATGATTATTGCACTGTTTATAAGCTGTTGCTTCCCATCACAAATGGAAGCAATGCTTTCAGAATAAAAGCAGGCACTGGAACGCAGGATTTAATTTCCAGGGCCGGTGCTGTAGGTGGACTTCCACTAAAATATTCATGGTTTTAGCTGGTAGCAGCTCAAATTAATTGCCATCCATAATTAATCCGCCCTGTAGAATCCAGCTATTTTATAAACATGGGATTTATTGGACATGCCCCCTCGATTTGTATTGTGGGTTTTGTTTATTTGACAGTCAAGATTACTGAAATAGTGCTTGTCATACAGAAAAATCAATATTCAGCACGCCGTGTCTGCCGTTTGCTCACCTTTACACCCGCCACACAACTCCCACGCCACTTAAACCCCAGGCATATTCACTGCTTCATTCTGCCCACGTCGCTTCTCGTTAACTCCATGGCACGTTTATTAATCTCATCAGCAGCCGCAGGAGCTGCGAGTGGGTGGGGGGACACGGGGTCCTGCAGTGCGGGGGGGGACACGGGGTCCTGCAGTGCGGGGGGGGGGACACGGGGTTGAGTGGTGGGATGGGATTGGTACCTTGTCTATACCTGAATCGTGCAGGGGAGCCCCGGCCAACCCCACTCCCAGACGCGTGTTCAGAGATCGTCAGTAGGACCAGGCAGTTTCTAACCAGCCTGGGCGGGCAGGAGAAGCGCTGGGGTCCAGCGGAGCTGGCCGTGGTGGCAGCGCTGGCTGTGGTGACAGCGCTGGGGTCCGGCAGAGCTGGCCGTGGTGACAGCGCTGGGGTCCGGCAGAGCTGGCCGTGGTGACAGCGCTGGTCTGCGGCAGGACAGGACTCCTTTCTGGAGACAGACTGAGGATTTGACTTCTGACAAGATGCACAGCTCACCAGCTGTTGGGGCATCTCCTCCTTGCCTGGCCACTCGCAGGCTGACGGTGTGTAAGTGGTGTAACTCTAGGCAGGCATTTTAGAAACACTGATTAATAGGAAAAGCTCTTTGTCCCAAAAATTTCCAGTGAAAAGTTCCTACAAGATCCAGTAAAAAAAAAAAAAAAAATTATTTTGCCCAATTTTTAAATGAAATTTGACCTCGGTTCAACAAGCTGCTTTGCTGTTAACAAGGAAGAGGATACAGAGAAACTACAGAAGCTTCATTAATCAGCCACCCCGACGGTCGGGGGCCAGGGACACATCACCTCCAACAAGGGCTCTGCACATCTGGTGGGATCCCACCACTGCCCTGTCACCCCCAACGAGGGCACCGCACATCTGGTGGGATCCCACCACTGCCCTGTCACCCCCAACGAGGGCTCTGCACATCTGATGGGATCCCACCACTGCCCTGTCACCCCCAACAAGGGCTCTGCACATCTGATGGGATCCCACCATTGCAAGGGCAGCTGCAAAGCCAAACCGTCCTCGGCAGCGTGAGGAGCAGTAGCTACAAGCTGCAATCCGGGAGGTTTTAGACAAGGTGTTTGTGTGGCAGAGGCACCCAAGGGTGCTGCAGTCTCCATCCTTGGAGACTACCAAACCCAGCTAGGCAAAAATCACAGGTGACCTGCACTGGTGCTTCAAGGTGGGACTTTGGTGGGGTGACTTTCAGTGACCCCTTCCAAACAATATTTCTATGATTCACACCACTGCTGTTAGTTCCAGACACCTGAGCTTTCCAAACTGTAACGTCCTACTAAGTTATATCTCACAACATTGAGTCTTATTTGCTGTTGTCCTGTTCATCACCTTGCCTTATTGGGATCCCTTCAGACCAGAGAACTGCAGCTTTGGCTGATCTAAACAACTCCATAATCTGGAAATGTACCACATCAGTAATCAGCCCCTTCCCCACCTCGTTAATTAGCACGCCAGGCAGCAACAGCCCCCATGTGGAAGCCTCTGGACACCCCACTGTTAACCTTTCGCCACAGTCCAATGGCCATTTATTCCTACTCGGTGCTCTGGGACTCGGCTGAAGACTTTCTGAAAGCCCAAATAAATGATGTCAGATGGCGCTCCTCTGCCTGCTTGCTCAAGTGAGAAATAGGCTGGTATCTCCATCACCACACACAGGAGTTACACCGGGCAGCTCCCACAGGGGGCTCTGAACATCCCGCTACTGATGGCTACGCTGCTGCATCCCCCGCATTTCAACAGCTTTCAGACATGTTCCTCACTCCTCCTGTCACTGCCCTTGTTCCGTGTGCCGCTGACTGGGAAAAGGAGTTAAAAATAAAGCTGTGTTATTAACAATGAGGAAAACACTCATTTACGTGCTATATGTACCTCTATGGAGGCTGTTCTTGGAAGTTCTCCACCAGCTCTGACTGTACCCAGCCATCCAGGCAACAGAGAAACTGAACAACTCCTAAATTGCATTTACATGCGGGTCACAGCTCTGCTGCTAATAGAGAACTCCTCTTTCTGTCTCAGGAGAAGAAACATGACATGAGATCCGGCATGGGCTCCTTGCCAGGCCTGGGGCAAGCACTTCACGCCAAGCTCCTCAGCAGGTCTTTGGTGTCTAATGCTGGCTGAAATCACCCTAAAATCAGCAGCCTTAATATCTACAAGGACCTCAGCCTTATCACAATGAAGTTGTCCATCTGCGTGATAAGAACATATTCTCAGGAAGGCCAAAAAACCCCAGCAAATGCTGCAACATGTTCCGATGCTGCGGCAGCAGAAACCAGTGGGTAAGTCACATTATTCAGAAGATGCGGCCCCATTACGGAGGAGCAGTACCACTGAGAGTAGCACCTTTAAAGACCGATTCACCACCCCTTCCAAGAGCTGTGCAGCACCCTCAAACTGCCCCGGCTTCACCCAGAGGGGTGCAAGGACTAATACAAGCCCCCCCGGCTGCCAGTAGCCTGGGGACCAGGGGCACTGGTGCTGGGACACTGCGGGGGGGGCAAGCACAGGAGACCACAGAGTGAAGGGCGAGATGTGACTGGGACGCATCAACATCCACGGTGCTGAATAAATCACTTCCACTCAATCCCGTGACCAGCTGCAGCTCCGAAGCTTGTTTGTATCCCTCACGGTCCGGTTACCAGAGAGGAAAAGCAAACTTACAAACACACATTCCAATTAAGTGCTGGTGGCTCAATGAGGCTTTGGCTCCTGTTTGAGTTCTGAACTGTGAGAGCGCCAGGGAAAACCTTTTGAGGTAGGCGATGATTATTTTAACAATTCAACTTATCTGCAAATGATTTATCCAGGAAAACAGCAATTTCTAACTTCTTTGGATTCATTGAACCAACATGCTATAACATGTCATTTAATTAAAGTAGTCATTAAGAGTTTTACTGGATAGAAAAATCAAATCTGAGGCATCTGACCTTTTGGGCATTTCAGCCTTTCACACTTCAGTTACCCAGTTGTCTCAAAATTGCCCATTAGTAACTGTCTGACTTTATGGGCTTTCTGAACAATTGTTTTAAACAGCAAATTTAGTACTAAATAAATCTAATACTAATAGTTTCACTCATTTCTAGTAACAGAGTCCTGAGACGTAACACAGCCATAATTCTCCCGTAGGCGTGCCTTGCCATTTTAGTTAATCCCTCATTGACAGAAGTGTCACAAATACATCTTTTTTTTCCCAATAAACAGTTGTGCTTAAGGGAGCCTGTGAGGAGATCAGGACATTCCTCCGAACAGTTACCACCATATTACATTTACATGGGTTTGAATATGCATCACAAAAATGAATAGGATTCACAAATTGCGTTTGCAGATATGCCACATTTGTGACCTTTGTTTTTGCTTTGCGCAGCAGAAGGGCATATCCCCATGAAACACACCAGAAATGGTGAAAGATCTCCCCAGCCTCTGCTGCACACCTGTAAAACACTTTATGAATAACAACAGTGTGAATATTGACCTAAGGGGCTGGCACTGACGGCATGAACCAAAGTACAAGAGTTACAGCAAACGGCAGAAAGATCAACCCAAGGACTGTCTGGGCATCGCAGGGGACAGGAGCAGACACCCACCGGGCACGGTTCGGGTTCGCATGGGATCTGCACTGGAAGTACCAGCTTATATTTAAAAAATAGGTCAGATTTTGGCTCAATTCTTCAGTAGGTGACAGATCCACAGTGAGAATAAACCCTTGCACCTCGAGGGATTCATTGTCAGCACGCTCAAGGACAGTTCCCAACAGCTGGTGACATTGGGGTATTTCCAGCTTAAAGACGCAGCCAGCAGGAGGGTCCCGTGCAGCCTCCTGCTCCGGACACGGGTCATGGCGCTGCAGAACATGGGAGCAACCAGTCTGCACAGCCTTCTGCAGCGAGCAACAGGAAAACCCCTTCCGATCCCAAATATCACACTGGCACAGCCAATGCAGAGCACATAGTGGTTCCAGCTGGTATCTCGAGGTGGGTGCTGGTCTCACAGTCTCATGTTTTCTCACTATACTGATATTCCCCACGGATCACCCACGTCGGGAGGTGAGGCAGGAGCACAGGTGAGCATCTCCGGGCAAGGGAGAGGAGAACGAGCTGGACCGCTGCCCCCACATTTCCCAGGCTCCTCTGTCAGGCCACCCAACAAGTACGGATTTAGATGCCATTATTAAATTACATTTGAACTGTCCTATTCTGTGTTTTGATGGCTGGAAAGGTTCATGCTCCCGCTGGCTGACTGCTCTTGATGTATCATGTGTGGGAACTGATCAGAGGAAAATAAAGCGTGTGGCCTCCACTTGATTCTAACAAACGAGGTTAAAAAAACCCCAGATCTTGAGGGCATCACTGACCCACAGATACTGTGCATACCGTGGCAGACATGAACTATCTGAACAAAACACGTGGGGCGAAATCACACGCTAGTTGAAATGCCACAGTCAAAAGTTCTGGATCAAATAACATGAACTTCTTCTGAAAACTTGGAGTTTTTCAGTCTGACATGCAAAAAGAACAGCAAACTAATTAAGCACAGGACAGGTACAAATCATTAGGGAGAGGCATCCTCAGGGCACAAAAAGAGAAGTGTAGGACAGGATAGGCGAGATTTTCTTCTAGCAAGGAAAACTTTTCTATTAACTACTAGTAGTTCAAGGTATTAAAGCAATTTCAAAGGTCACGATTACAACTTTTCTAGCATCTATTGTGCCACTGTCATCATGTGGGTGCAGATTCTGCATTTGAAGCACAGTCCCCACACAACCGTGCTCCCCAGAAGCTGGAAGGTCTCTGAGTTTATCAGCCCAAAGAACAAGCACTGCTGGGAGGGGGATTAAACTCGAGGAGAAGGTAAACTACACCAAATAATTCAGGATCCGACCGCTAAATCTGAATGAGGAACGCGAAAGAAGAATTAAGAGCTAGACTTATTTTTTATACTTATACCAACTATATTTTGCCAAGGGCTTGCACTTAGTGAAACATCTTTCCATCAGAGGAAAGCACAGAAAGATGAATATTAACATCACCAGTAGATGCACATTACTTCTGCAGGAAACATAAAGATGAAAGAAAGAAATGCAGCTATTTGCTTTTATCTTCAATGCTATCAAGAGTAAGACCCTACGTATTTATCAGGCCGATTTTGTTGAGCTTCAAAATTCAAAATACTTCAAAGAAACCAAGCAGATCTGCAGCGCCCAGCCGGTAAAGCGCCTCTGGCTCTGTCACCACCCAGCTCAGGGCTGCCCGGCAACCGGCCCCAGGAGGGACGGGATGGGCACAGAGACGCCCGTCTTCCCAAATACACACCGTGCAAACTGAGTCCAGGCGGGAATTGTTGGGAGGTGGGATTACACACGTGGGATTGTATAATTCATCGCAATGAATCCCCCAAAATCAAAGAAAAATCACGAGGTGTCACATATACTCTTGTCCCCTTAGGGATGTAGGATCCAACACTAGCAATCTATTAGCTAACAAGAAAACTTAAAAGTACAGATTTTACTACAAGTCTTCACTACTTGAGCAAATAAATTTGCCAGAGCTTGTCTGCCTTTGCAGGGCTATGAGAAACACCTTATTTCATATGTGTTAAATGTGCCCCTGTGAGATAACTGGGCTGTTTCACAATCACTGAACACTACAACAGACTTTTCTAATGTAATTTGACTGTGTCATGCAGCTAAAGCAAAAATACGATCAAAAAGCTCTTTGAATCTAACAAAAATTAGAGTTGTTACAAATATAGGCATGAGCAGCAGGGAGGCAATACGTGCAGCCCGGAATTACATGGTGCATCCAAGAGCACGGTGTTTCGGCAGGATACGAGCTGTTGACAGTGATTAACAACCCCACTGAGATCCATCAGGCACCGAGAGCCTTTTCATGAGCTGCCCACGAACAGAAAGCTGGAGGGACCGGAACAACCACAGATCAGTGTCTCTGCGCGGATGCAACCGGTTGCTCTTTTGATGGCTTTTGATGTGCAGAAAAACGCTACAGCGGTAATTTAAATGCTTATTTGTGGCTCGATTTGCAAAGACACAGTTCCCTTGGAGGGCACAGGGCAAGCAGTGGGGCAGGCGGGGGCTGCGCCGGCACGGGGAGGCTCAGCCGGGACTGGGGCAGGCGGGGGGACCGTGGGGTGCTGGGACCCCAGCAGCAGGACCATCGGCACCGCTGAGGTGCCACAGCCTGCAGGAAAGGGTCACCCGGCAGCTTCCAGCCGAGTCACGGCCACGGCGCCGCCCCCTTCACCAGGAAAGCTGCGGCGTGCTTTGTTCCAGGCCATTTCCATTTAAGAGCTCTTGGACCTTGAGTTTCACCTCTCAGATGTAAAATGAAAATGAGAAGTCAAAGGTCTGAACATATAAAAATAGGTCACTCTAATAAAGGTGCTTTCAGAGAGCAAGGGTCCCCTTGAAGGACCACAGGCTATAGGAAGAAACTGAGAATTGCCAGGGCCTCTAAATAGGATGTCTGAAGGTTTTCCTTCTCTTCTAGTCTCCCATTTCCTTCTTGCAATTTACTTGTCCCTCATTCTTTCTCTGCACACAGTGCCACCCACTTTTCCTCCTTCTAATCTCCAGTTCTGCTTTGTTTTGAAGAAAATGGATCTCTTGCACATGTGTTTATCACAGAAACATCATTTGGGAATTCCATGGGAAGCCTAGCACAACCACAAGCACAAGCATGCACATGCACGGAAATGCAGGTTTGACGGAGTTTTTTTGTTCATTCGTTTGTTTCTTTGGTTGGTTTTTGTTTGTTTGTTTGATAGCTGGCTACCTCCATAATAATTACAGGTTGCCATAAACTCCTAAGGAAGGGAAATATTGCTGGGTGAGCACATTTCCTGGGGAAACAGCAGCGTGGGAAGCAGCGCCTGTGCTGCTGGGCGCTCGCTGCTGCAGTGTGCTGTGTCACCAACGCTAACACACCGTGCCACGCTGGCTAAACCCGCCTGCACAAAGCCTGGCTTTGTCCCAGGAAAACTCACACTCAGACCAGCTCCACCTGACACCACAAGCAGGTGCAGCTCCTCCTTCAGCTGCAAAAGCCCTGGGACAGTAGTGCCAGGAGCACCTGAGACAAGCAGAGACACAGAGGTGACCACTGTCCACAGGGGAACAGGCACGAAAATGAAGGTGGAAAGGCAGCCTGCTGAAAAGAATAATCTCAGGACGCATGCAAGCAGCCTCAGAGAACCAGAGGAAAACGTAATTAGGGGACGGCAGTTTTGTAGAGGAGGGATATTGATGGCAAAACCACAAACTCCCGCAGTGCAAAGGACGGAGCATCACCTGCCCAAATCACAAGGGATTCACAGGCACAAGGTGAAGCAGAGAAAGCAGAAACTGGTTCAGTTGGTACTGGGGGCAAGTGCTGGAAAAAATGGACTGAGCAGAGGGAGAAAAGTCAGGAGTTCGGGTGCTTGGAGAGGTAAATCCAGCCGGAACGTTCCGCAGACGGACCCGCAGCAGTGAGAGCGGCCAGAAAGGTGAATAAACACAGAGGTGGATAAAGAGAGAGGGGCTGCTGGCCAGTCATACTGGAAAACACACTGCTTAATCACTTCTTTCCAGCGTTTGTCTTCACTCTTCAGTAAAAGGGCAATTGCAATCAGCCCCGTAATGTCATTAGCATCATTGAGACAAGAGTAATAGCTCAGGCTACAACAGAAAAGAACAGGGCAGAAGAGTTAAATGTTTTCAGATAAGCTGAGCCTGCTGAAATCTTCCTGAAGTTCTTCGAGAACCGGAGTGATTTTCGAACTCCTGCTGCTATCTCAGAGAAATTCTGGAGGAAGAACGAGACTGAAAGGCTTTAAAAAAGGCAAATGGTTGCTCATCTTCCACTCCCTATGCAATGCTTCTCGTCAGGTTCAGCTCCTGGGATCAAATAATCCAACCACATATTTGCAAACCCCTGTAAGATACCAAGGAGATGAGTAACATGAGTGATTTTTTTTGTCAAGAATGGCTCATGGCAACCCCACCGTCCCCCTTCCCTGGGCCCTGCGCTGTGCATGGGGACAGGGACCCGGCAGGAGCAGCAGATCCTGCAAACCTGAGCTCAACGCACCTGCTAATGCTCCCCCACCATGAGCATGGGTGGGAAACCTGCTCCCGACAGACCACGTTAAAGCTGGGTGGGTTGACACCATCCGGGAAGCAGATCGGAAATGGGAAGATAGGGCTGGGGGTCCCGTGGGGTCCCACAGCCCGGTGTCCTCCCCATCACCGGCCGGGCCGGTGAGACAGCGCCGTTATTGCGTCTGCAGGCGATTCCTAACGGGAAAGGGACCCGGGCATCCCAGGAAACAAAACTGCTCCTCAAGGGGGTTCTACCAGATCACTAAGTTTAAATTAACATCAGGATGAAATCCAATAAGCAATAATCCTGCCCAGATGAACGGGAAGGTAGGTGAAGGATTACAGAGAAGCACCTTGGGGTTATGTGCAATTACAAACCAAGACAACAGCGTGATTTTTGGTTTTGACACCACATTTCTAAAGATGTGGTCCAAACAAGAACCATGGATGAGGAAAAAACATGTCCTATAATGAAAGGCCAAATAAAGTGGTGTTATTTAATTAGAGAGAACAGAGAGCAATCATGGTGATAGTCTTCACATACATCATAAACCTGGTAAGAAAAACAAAGCCCAGCTTAGCCAGATGGGGTTTGGAGGCTCCATCATTGGAGACACTCAAACCCAACCGGGCACGTCCTGAGCAGCTGCTCCCTGGGTTCAGCCATAGGCAGGACAAGACAAAACCAACCAAACACCCCCACAAAGCCAAAAACACCCACCAGCCAAACAAACAAACCCAAACCACCACACACAAAGCATCCCACAAACCAAAACCAAGCACACACAAACAGAGGAACAACAACCACCCGCACAACCCAAAACCACCAAGAAAACAACCCCAAAGAGAAAATACTGCAGCAAAGTAGATCCAGGTTAAATCCCATGGAAAGCAGTGTGAAAAGCAGAAGGCTGAAACACTGAAGCCAATTTTTTCCCCAAAGCTTATTGAATCTCTTTTTTTATGATTGTTATTGTTGGTAGTATGTTTTCTCCCCACCTCTCCCCAGGAACAAGTAAGAAAAGCCCCTGTCAGAAAGCCGAGATGCAGTTTATCAGGCCTTTTGTTGGACAAATGGACCAGATGATCTGCAAGAACTCAGCCTTATTTTCCCCGATTAGATGGTAAAGCTCCTTGGGTTCAAGAACTAATAATGGAACTCAAACAGGCAAAGGGTGAGAAACAGGCAGGGAAGACAGGCACAGAAATAAACCAACAAATAACCAACCCGGAATCTCTGCCATTTAATGTCGCAGTCCCAGATAATCCTCTCCAGGAGAGAGATGTGCTGTAATATCCCAACAAAAGGAGAAAAATACATTTACAGCCTGAAAATGAAATTCATGGCAGGGAAGAGGAAGGCACATATGTTCCATAACTATCTACAGAGCCTTCCAAAACCAGTTAGCAATGAAACAGCACGTGTGAAAACAACACTCGGAGGCAAATCTTCCAAAGAGCCCTGATTTGGCAGTGTCGTGTACTTTACATTAACAGCAATTAGCTCAATAGCAAAACACAACAATCCGTTACCTGGAAAAAGAAGTGTTTCCGGGAAAGAATACCTGTGGGCTCAAACCCCCCAGCAGCACATCCAGCTGGGTGCTCAGTGCCGGTTCCCAGCCCCCCCAGGCTCGTCTCAGCCCCCAGGGCTGCAGCAGCTGCTGTGGCTCCATATGTAGGTGACGCTTGGCCTCACCCCCTCCCACAATCAATTAACACCTTTGAAATTAAATCGGTGCCAGGTGGTAAAACTCATTACTGCAGGAGAGACAGGGCAGGGAGGTTTTGCTGTCAGCTCTGTTGCTGCACTGGCAGCTGTTTTCAGACTCGGGTGCGTTCGCCCTATATGCAGGATCCCAACCAACCTGCAGCCCGCAGTAACACGTCGGGGTCTGGAACAACCTGCCCCACGTTGAAGTGGAAATTATTCAAAAAATCAGATCTCAAAAAACAATTAGGCTCAACCCTAATTCTATCTTCTATTTCTGCCCTTGGAAGTTTATAAATGTCTCCGTACGATGATTTATAAAAACAGCTCTACTTATCTGTATGACAGGAAGATTGAGAATAAGATGCCTGTAAAAGATTTTGAAGTTGTGGGTTTTTTGGTGACAGAAAGGTATTATCAGCCCAAGAACAGCAGTATTAACATCCTGCAAGATTAAAAGCAGATCTAGTTGAAAAGTGCCTACTTAAATGCTCCCTTGACAGCAAACCTGCTTTTCCCGCACGGAGGAGTTTTTGCAGGAAGACAGAATTTACCACAGCATTATTTCTTCCCTGGGGAAAGCATGCAGAAGTGCCGGGCTCAGCGGGAAGGTTTCACCGCATTTCAGGTGCTCTCTGCTGCTGGGCTCTGTGCTGCGGCTGGGGCGGCTCCGCAGCACCCCCGGCTGCAGCGGCACCATGGGGGGGCGGATGGGTGGGATGGGGTGGGATGGGATGGGGTGGGATGGGATAGGATGGGATGGGATAGGATAGGATGGGATAGGATGGGATAGGATAGGATGGGATAGGATAGGATGGGATAGGATAGGATGGGATAGGATGGGATGGGATGAAGTCACAGCTCTGCCTGGTGTGCTGGCACTGCAAGATGCATTCGACTTATACGTTATATCAAAACCACATAGTAAATGATCATTTGAAATATACCCTTTTAAATAAAGTGTTAGGATGCCTTTCAACCCTTCCATTATATGCTGGAAAATGTTTGTTTTGGGTTCAATATTCTAGTTAAATATTATATATTATAACACTATATATGTTATATAAATTTTGTGTATGTTTCTACATAATTATATATGTTTACATATACATAAACTTTAAATTGTAATTATTGCTCTAGTTGTTTCTCCTAAACACCCATTCCTTTAGGAATTTGTTTATGTACGTCATGTGTGTTTCATGGGATAAAATGACTAGACGGTGTCACCATGTCACATGAGCAGCCATTTGGAAATAGACAGACAATAACACGCTGAGAAGTAATTTTAGCATAAATTAATCTTAAATAAAAAATCTGTATTGTAAATTTTCCATCTCATTTACCGTTTTGCAATAATGACAGTTCATGCACGTGCATCTTCACCTGGCTGAAATACCTTAAGGAACGAGTTATCGGTGGAGAAGGTCCCCAGGGCACCGCCCGGGGTGCCAGCAGCGGGCAGCCCAGGGCTCCCCCAAACCCTGGGGTATGTGGGCACTGTGCCCGAGCCCCCAGCCCGTTACGAGTTCCGTGCATTTCGATGCGCTGCGCTTGGCCTGAGCCGGGCTTTTCTCTCCCAGCCTCGCATCTCCTGCGGTTCTGAGCCGGCTGGATTGAATCGGCTCTGGCGGAAAGCTGAGTTATCTCCTCACGCGCAGCAAGGGCGAGCGGAGAGGCTCAGCCATCCCCGCTGGGAATTAGAGCTGACAATACATAACTGAGCTTTAAATTGCCAGCTCCTACCCAGGGCAGCTGTTTGCCACCATTTCTTAGATTTATAGAGTTTAAGCCTAGACAGGACCATTAAATCCTTCTCACCTGTCACAAGACATTGCGTTTCAAACCTTGATCCGCAGTCCCGTACCTGGGCACACCCCGGCCCCAGAGGGTCCCTGCAGCCCCCCATCGCTAACGCTGCTGGGGCTTTGCCCACTTTGGGGATCCCACACCCCGCGAGCCGGCAGCACATACATCATCTATATACAATATAAGTAGCAGGGGTGTTCAAAGCGTGAGGGGACAGGCCAGCAGGAGGCGGGGAGGGTGCAGGAGGAGCAGGTGATGGGTCCACAGCACAGCCCTGGTGATGGAGCAGCACGTCCTGTCCCCCTGCGCCCACCCTGCTGTGCTGAGACTGGGTGGAACCCAGTGCCCAGGAGGACACGCCAGCTCCGCAGTGCCCTTACCGCAGCGCCCCAGGGCAGCCTGTCCTGTCCCTCACAGGTGGAACCCAGTGCCCAGGAGGACACGTCAGCTCCACGGTGACCTTACTGCAGCGCCCCAGGGCAGCCTGGCCTGTCCCTCACAGGTGGAACCCAGTGCCCAGGAGGACACACCAGCTTCGCAGTGCCCTTACCGCAGCGCCCCAGGGCAGCCTGTCCCGCGGGAGAGACGCTCGTGAGGGGTGAAAGGGGATGCCCAGGTCATGTCTGAGTTTCTGCGATAGCTCTCCACAGGGTACTGGCACCAACTCCGATCTCACCACCTTTTGCAAGCACTAATTTTTCATTCTAAGAGGTGCCACGACTGCAGAGCGCAGCAATTAAATCCGCTGAGCACCTTCCCCAGCGTGCGCCCGTTGGTGACGGCACAGGTGATAAAAGGGAGACTTAGTTACAGGAACAAGGCCTGCAGAAATAAACCGTCCCTGGTCTGCCATCCTAACCTGAACAGATGTACCCTATACGTTAAACATAGGATAATATATGGACAGAGAGTAGTTTCACAACCATCATTCAATCAGATGGAAGTTGTAACATAATAAATTGGATGAATGATGGCCCTCTCCATCATATACTTCATTATTTCTGTCTGCTTTTCAACATATGAATACCTGCTTAATGATTTCATGGAACTTAAATTATAGTGTGGAAGGCAAGGAGGGCGCAGCTGTGCGAAACGCAGCCCTCAGCAGCAGTGCTGCTGCAGCCTCTGGGGTGCTCTGGGGTTCAGCAAAGCCCTTTGGGTCCCTCGGCTCCTCTTAAAGGGTCTCCTGTCCCCCCACCCCTCGCACCCCTCCCCACGGTCGCCCAGCCGCGGCAAGCTGGCTGGCTCCAGCGTCTGTGTGCAGCTTGCCCTGCCGTCATTCCATTGTGCAACACCAGCTTTTCTCAAAACATTTTTCTTTCTCTTTTGTGCTCTCCGCATTTTCTCAGATTGTATCTTATTCCTATTTTCTCTTCTCTTCTCTTTGTTTCCCTTCTTGCAGCTTCCCTTGTTCTGCATGGCATTATGGAGCTATTACGGAGCTGCCGATCAGAGATACACATCAATACAGTTTACAAAACATAAATCTCCCCCTTGCTGTATGTCAAGAGAATATACAAAACACTTGCATTGCAGAATTCAGAGATTCCCGTCACAATCTTGTCACAGGTATTGAAAAGAAGGTTAGTTCTTTAAGCAGGGGACGAGTGAGGAGCCGGGTGCCTGGGAAGCAACTGGTATTCGGGCTCACTGCCACTCGTGCTCTGGACCTGCGAGAGAAGCTCGGGAGTCTTTCAAATAAACATTTTTTTTCCATTTGAAAATGAGAACTCATTGAATCAAAAGCATTAGAGAGTATAAATTATTTCAGCAAAGTCTTTGTTGTTTTTTTTTTAATGGAAAAAGATGCCCTAAAGTTTGAAAGCTGTGCCCCAGCCAGGTGCTCTGTTCTCTACGGTGGCAATTTCTGCCCACACCACCGTGATGCACCGCCCAGAGCCCCAGGAGAACAGGGGCTCCATCACTACAGAGTTCTTGTACTTTGAGTTTACTTGCATGCCAACCCAAGAGAGTAAAGCATAAGAAAAGGGACTTTTCACAAAGCCAAATGTTCAAGGAAGCGTTAGGTGGCCATGTCACAGCGCTGGGGGGCCGGTGCCAGCAGGACATGCATGGGTGGGCTGCGGTTCCTCCTGCCCTGACCCCAGGGATGCTCAGGGAGGGCCTGACCTGCATCCTCCCTGCGGGTTTGGCCGCGGATGGAATCCCACATGTGGGACAGACCCCCACCTGCTCCTTCCCACCACACCTGCGCCTTCCACCGCTCTTTCAGAGCGGTGGAAGGCGCAGGTGTGGTGGGAAGGAGCAGTTTCACCAGCCTTTTAGCAGGTTTAGCACCTCATTGCTGCCAGACTGAGATCAACCACCCTCTGCTCCTCCCTGGACAATCCTGAGCAGGTTTAATGAAAACCCATCACTTATTTTGCTGGATGGATTCCTCCTGAGTATTTTTTGCAGGTTAGCGACCTACATCAGCTCATGGGAGGCTCTGACAAGCCCCGGAGTGAACAGCAGGAGCGGGTGGTTAAAAGCCGGGGTAGAAGGGGAGAGGGGAAACCTCTTTTTTCAGGGGAGGCACGTTACCAGGTTACCCTGAGCATCTGTAAATAATGCCATTAAAATTTCCTTCCCTTTGCTTTAGAGGGAAACTAAATGACAAATCACACTTTGGATTTTTTTGACCTTTATCTTGCAAACATGGGTTCAAATGTGGCCGCGGTCACCAGGTGCTTTGCCTTCCACTTTTCCCATATGATTAATATATGGGGGTGGAGAGAGGAGGGTGGGGAGGAAAGGGGGTTTAGTGGATGCAAAGTTCTCTGAATTTCTAGTCTTTTGGAAGAAGTATGAAATATAAGTTTTCAATAAAGTGTATTTTGAGGCAAAGAGAAACAACAGTAACTTCTCTCAAATAAACTACCAATAAAATCCAGCCCAATATATTGCATCTTACACAGACAAAATATCCAGATCCACGGCCCCTATTTCACTTCAGCTGAAAAGTTTTGTACCTTCCTTTGACCCTTTTTGATGACTCTTATATGTAACCCCGGGCTGGGAACCTGCAGCATCTCCAAAAGGATCTAACGGTGACCCCGATGGTCATATCGGAGCTGGTTCTCTTTTCAGTAAATGTGAATATGCAGGGTCTGAGCAGCAATTGCAGGGGAACTCGGCTGTGCTGAGATGTCTCTGCGGTTTAACCCCGCTAGTGAGTCACCGAGAGCAGAGCTTAGGAAGCAGTGCCGAGAAACCGTAATTGCCAACAGAAAAATTGGGTTGGACAAAACGATGTCTGGGTGAGGCCTGTCCCCCCGCGTCGGGGCTTTCTCAGCTGTACCGGCACCGACAGCCCTGCTGGTCGGAAAGCTGTAACTAACGGAGCGGGGAGGGCCATGGACACCGCAGGCGCCGGGCTGCAGCGGGTGTCACAGACCGCGCCACACCGCCACCCTCCCCAGACCAGCCTCGCTGCTCCTCCCGGCACCCCGCGCCCAGGGCTAAAGCTGAGCTCAGCGGGTCAGGCAGGACCTGCGAGTTCAGCCCCCCAGGGTTCACCCCGGGGCACACGGGACTCACCCCCAGCACCCCCATCCCGAACCAACCCGCACACCGGCACCCTCCAGCCTGCTCGTCGACAGACTGCGGAACAGACAGCTCACTGCTCTAACGTTTTCTTAATTGCAGGGGTATTTCTCCCCGCTAGCAGTGAGCAGAGCTTCCCCAGCCTGCGTTAGGATCACAGCCTCCCCTTTGGGCTCCCCTGCTCGCAGCATCGCCCCCGGCCATGCCCCCGCCACCATGACGAGTTTATAGTCACACCCTGGGACCTGGCATAGTTTGCATTAGTGCAAATCAAAGACCCGCATTTAGCTCCATATTTTCAATCGTCTCACATGAAAGTCAGAAACCAAGAGCGAAGAAGAAATTAACTGTAGAATAGGGGCTTTTTAATCTGCAGAGGTTGAGTAGAAAGCAGGAGAAGGGCACTCGGAATCCTCCTACCAAGGAATGACAGGTTTGCTCTGTTCTTCCAAGCCCTCAGGTGGTAAACTCTAAAAGTAGAACACCAGAAAAGGAAGAGAGATTAATGGCTATTGTTTCATACAAATGGGCAATCAGCAAGGAAATAACTCAGGCCTAGCAGCTAAATTTAATTTAAGGATATACAAATCTACACTTAATGATGCACTGGCAAATACATTGCATGATTAAATAAGAGATCTGGTGTCAGGGCAGCAATCTTCAGTGACTCCGGCAATAGAAGAGGCACTGGTGCGAGAGGACATTTATCCGTGTCTCGTTTGCTACGGCACCAGCCGTGGTTCGGAGCCACGCGGCGATGGACCCGCGGGCTGGGCTGTGCTGGGGAACGCGGTGCACACACCGCGCTCTAAGGGCTCGCAGCTCCGAGATAAAAGGTGGGCTCAGACTCAGAGGACATCGACAAATCTATTGGCTCAAGCCTGCCCCAACCTGGAGAAAAAGCACCAGTATCTGGCAGGTGGATGGGACAGCTGCATCCCCTGCCTGTGTCAGCCCTGCCTGAGTCAGCCCTGCCTGTCCCGTACGGGGGCTCAGAGCCGGGGTGCCCGAGCCCCGTCCCAGCACGACAGGGACCGGCGTTCCCAGCACGGCCTCTCCGAGCCCACTGGCAGCTCGGGATGAGCACCTCGGAGCAGGTGTGGATACCTTCAAAGAATTATAGCCTCCTGTGCAAACATCTGCACTCCCTGCCCCGTCCCGAGCACCAGGCTGGAAGGAGAGCTGCTCCCTCCGGCGTGTCAAGGGAAAGGCTGTTGTCAAAGCGCTGCGGGGTGCTGGGGAGGAACCGGCTTGCAGGGCACACAGATATCTGAGTATTCCGACCGGTCTGCACAGAGAGGAGGATACATCTCCCTGAAGCCAGCGGGAGCCAGGCTGAGGGACGGTGTGTCTGGGGAGAGAACAGGGGGTTACCAGAGCTGCGGGGGCAAATCCAGCACGTCCCGTTGGAACTGTCCCCAGGGGTGTCAGCACACCAGCTCTGCGAGCGCCAAATCCACCAACACTGAGGGGACAATCCTGCCCTCCCCGGTGCCCACAGCAGGCGCAGGGCTGCGGGCGCCCCACAGTGTGCTGGGGGGGTCATGGATGCCAATCCCATCACTCAAATTTTGCATCTATGCAGGGGGCAAACAAGCGACGTGTTGACAGCTGTTTTCCCTGGAACGCGGCTCTCTGAACGGTCGCCTTGATGTGAAGCATTTGATCTCATCACAGCACCGACTCCATCAGCTCATACAGCTCTTTGATCATTCGCTTTATGAATTTTTGTCTTCCTACTGTCCAAAGTCTTCACACTGACAGAGGGGTCTTTGGGAAGAAAAGGAGAACACTGCTTTGTGCTCCCCAACATGCAGCTCGTGTGCGGGAAACAGAAACTGTGAGTGGAAGGGATGGAGAGAGGCTGCAGCCTCCTCTCCAGCACCCCAGTCCTCGCTGAGCGATGCTCTCCCGGGACAGCGGTGGACTGATGGTTGGGCTCCCTTATCTTAACAGCCTCTTCCAACCAAAATGATTCTAGGATTCTACGACAGCGGACAAGGGCAGCGCTTGGCTCAGGGCAGCCGCCCAAAACTGGACTAACAGCACAGGCTGTCCAGACTACAGAGAAGACACAAATCGGGGCTGATCCCCCCTCCTGTTTTTCCTTGGACGCTGTTAAATGGCAGAAGTTCCACAGTGCCCCACTGCGCAGCTTGCCATGGGCTCCCAGCAACAGAAACGCTTTGTTCGCACGCTGGGTATTGTCCTGAAAATGGTGGGGCAGCTCTCCCGGCAAGTTCGTACAAGTGCTGTCATCAGGAGATTCATGCAGAGAAGCTCAAAGCCAGAGCAGGAATTGCGTTTGTGTAATGTGCTTCTGAAGCCAAAAGGACAAAATGCAATATCAAGAGAGTAGTTAAAATGAGCAAGCTTTGATCTAAGACATAAAAAGAGGAGAAAAAGCCCTTTTTGTTTCTACCCAGAAAAAAAGGTTAAAGATTAGCTATGAGTAAATCTAAACTGTGAATTTTCCCATTCCAGTCACTCCACAAAGGGCAGTAGCTGCCCCAGCACCGCACAGCTCTGGTTAGCTGAAGGGACACCCCAAAGCACAGCTCGAGCCCAGACACCCGGAGGATGGCAATGAGCGGCCAGCACAGGCTGCAGGATGGCCCCGGAGCCTCTGCGTCAGCTCAGGGATTTGCTCAGGGATTTGCTCAGGGATTTGCTCAGGGACATCCCCATCTTCGCCTCTTGCTGCCTTCCCAGGGTGAGGGTCACAGCCCCTTCCCGGGTCACTGCTTCTGCTGCCTGTGGTACAACGTGCCTGTTGTGCATGTCACACCTCAATCGATATCCACTTAACAGCTGCCAAGATTCTCAGGCAATATGTATTTAAACGTATAATCCACCGTGCCCAAGTGAAGTGCAATTCTCTCTTACTCCTGCGTGCACAACAGTGTCACTTTGCTGGCGAGAGGTTTTCCCACGAACAATCTCAGGTCGTAGAGCTATTGGACACATTTCTAAGGGCTGGTTTCATCCTCATCCTTGTAAAATCTGATGCCTAACAGTGCAGAGACCTTTACCAGGGCTTGCGTGTAAGTCTCTCCACCCTCTGCGCTCAACCACCCTTCCACAGTGGGCAGCGGCCGGCAGGCAGGAGCACGCAGCAAACCCAACCCAACGCGGAGCCCAGCAGCACCGAGACTCAAGAGGGGCCGCAATGGCAGGCAGGTGCACCGATCCTGGGAAAAATGATGTGGAAATGGCTATTCCAGCAGCCTCTCGGCACGGTCCTGCCCGGCAGCCCAGGGCGGCTCGCTGCCCAGCCCAGGCACGAGCCTGCGCCCCCCTCTTGTCATCGGAGTCCCCTGCAAAGGGCAGTAACGTAACCCACACCAATGCCCCTTTGACCTCACAGCTCGTGCTGGAACAGCTGCTGTCGCAGGCCTGGGCACACCAGCCACAGCCTGAACACACAACACGTCCCCAAGCCCACGTGCCACCTGCTGCTAACAGCAATGGAACAACCGGCCTCGGATAAACTCCCCACCTTACCCATCCTCTGCCAGCTACAGAGCCCGTTCTCATCCTTCAGCAGCAATTCCTACCCTGGACTTTTCCGAGCAGAATAACAATTTCCTGGGCTGCGGTGGCACCCGTGTCACCGAGCTGCGCTGCGGCGGGTGCCCGGGCTGCAGGACCAACAGCAGCGCCGGCCGTGCCAGTCGCCACCGTCACCTTGGGTCCCGCAGCTCTCCGGGACCGGGGGGCTGAGCACGCGTCTGCTCTGGATGTTGCTGATGTCCAATAGATATGATGACTGTAAAAAGTACAGTCTGTCAGCACCGCAGCGTAATTACACAAAGCCAGGAGAGCACTTTTTAAATGCTCCGCAGAACAGCAAGTGGAACCGCTTTCCAGACCGCAGAAGTGTCACAGCAATGTTGGCTTCTAAGTGAAAATACTCCATAGCAGGCACAAATTAAGTTGTTCAAAATACGACCTTCTTCCCCAAAAGATAAAAAAGAATCCTGTTTTTCATTTTCCTTTCTGTGTTAAGAAACGCCCCCACAGTTGATAAAATAATAGCTACTGGCAGTCATACTGGAGTTATTTGGAATGCTTTTGTCAAGGGCCTTGAGTAAGGGCCACAGCACAGAGCGAGAAGTTAGGCAGAAAATGTCAGAAGACTGGCCTTAAGCCCATTAAACATTATTTTTGTAGAGCTGACTTTCAGCTTCTCATAATAAAGCGTTCCCTTGGAGTTCTTAACTTGTCTGATAATTCCTGAGAAAAACTGAAACAAACTACAAAAGCACTTTACCTTTTGCTGTATTCTTAGGCGAATGCTGACCAGAAGGACGCTGAAACCAACTGAACTTGTTAAAAAACAACCGAGCCTAGGAAAAAGCTAGAAGCAAGCTGGGAAAGCTGTATTTTTAATAACCCTATAAATAATTTTATGAATTAATCATGTTGCATAGGGAAGGAACCTCTGGACTTGGTGTGAATTGATAATGTGTAAGTGATGTTCCACGTGGCCGGGAGATGCTCAACCGACTCCGCTTCTTGCCGACTCAGTATCGCTCCATCACTGCCTCCATTTAATTTTAAACAGTCTTTAGCTTGCATCAGATACGTGTTCAAATTTGCTAGCAAGAGGGGTGCTTTTCGATTGTTTGCCTTTTTGTTTTAAAGAAAACTATATTTAAAATCGAGATTCCACCAAGGCCCTTTCCTTCCCTGCTGTGCCTGATGCACCACGGCCCCCTTCCCCATCGACCCCACGAAGAACAGAACATATCCTACAAAGCCACAATCCCTGACCTAACAATGTCGCCTGCAAAACTCAGCCTCTCCTGCCACTACTGCCCATCGGCTTTGGATCATGAAGAAACCTTACAAGCCCATTAGACACAAAAGAGTTATTCAAAATGGTTGGAACCTCATCAGTTACGCTGAAATGCAGTTAATAAAATTGGAGGTATCCACTTACCTGGTCACATCACGTGCATTTTATGATAGATGGTAATAATAATATACTCCAATCTCAGCTGTAATATTCATCTAACCAGGCAAACTCCTTTAGATAACCTACAGGGCAACCTTTCCTAAAGTAATTAAAATAGTAAAGTCATTAGCTATTCATTTTGCTCTGCAAAATATCCATCCTAAAATTATTTACTATTCCCCATTGGATATTATAAAACTGATTATTTTTCACCTCTCTGCAGGTTCACCTTTGCAATCAGAGCAAACTACCGTGCTCTTCCACGGCGGCCGGTGCCGGCTGCCGGGTTCGGTTCGCTGATGTCAGCACACGGCGTGGAACGAACAGACCCCACGGGTGATCATGGAGATACACTGAGTTTTGTGTTCAATGGTCCCTTACTCGTTTTGCGAGTTCTCCGGCACAATCAAGGTAACGTCATGCTGGTGGTTGGCTGGGAAGCGTTGCCGTGCATTGGTGCTGGAGCTGAGGGTCCCATGGGTGCTGTGAGCGGGTCACCCTGCCCGGTCCCCTGCACCAGCTCTGCAGACGCGTCCTGTCCTGTCCTGTCCCGCCCAGCCAGGACCATCCGGCTGCAGCTGCTGCACAGGAACTGCATTAGCGTTTGATCTTCTCCTTTGCTGCTCGGAAGAGGCTGGAATACAAATCAAGATCAGGCTGTTGCTGCAGCAGCAAGACAGGTGGTTTCCAATCACGAAACTTGCCAAAATGACAGGAAATACCTGTCTGGGGAAGCTATACAGACTACACAGTTTGCCCAGCAACATGAGGAAGTGTTTGGATGGAAAATATCAGCATAACCAACCTGTTCAGATGAAAACTCTAAAAAGACTAATACCAATTTCTAGTTTTACAGAAGCAAAGAGCTTAATTAAAACTCCTCAAATGTACTTAACATTTATGCTGGTCAATTTTAATTCACATATCCAAGCTTCATCTATCACTGAAAAACGTGATGCTCTCAATTCAAGTTATTGAAAAAATTCCCCAAATGGTTATCGAGTGTGAGTTTGCTTCCCAGGCCAGCACAAAATGAAATACTAAGGAGCTGTGCTCTTGTATCAGAGAGAAACTGTGTGTCCTACCAGCTCTAACGAGCATCAGCTCACGGGTGTTTGGGTCCCTGTCGAGCCCCGGCCCGCAGCACGTGTTGCAAACAGCACGTCCTCGGCCTGAAAAGGTGCCCACGAAAACAACCTGATTTCAAATATTGAAAATGAATGTGCGTTAAACATGGCTTTTTAAAGGCTTACAGTTTCACAACCAGCTGGGAAAGGAAACCTTACAACAGTCTGTAGTATTGGTGGACTATAAAGGGAAAAAAGAAACAATTCCTTCTTGTGCGTGTGGATTAAGAATCACTGGAAAGGAAAAGAAGTCCTTTATGTCACCGTGTTCATCTGCCACAAGTGCCAAAGCAGAGCCCTGCAAGGGCTGGCCCTGTCCCGCGAGCACAGCTCACGGTGCGCATGAGCAATACCCAAGAGCGCTTTGGATCCTTTCCATCGCTGGAAACAATGGTCACATCCATGGACCGTGACCGCAGGGACACTTGGCTGAGGGTGACCGGGAGGAACCCAAAAGCAAAGACTAAGGTACAGAACTTACAAATAGCAAGGGGAATGATGAAGTCCAAAGCTGTCCATTAACAAAGAAGTTACACGTCAAATGCCACGGAAAAGGCTGCAACCTTGACCCTGACCCTAACCCTGACCCTGCTCCTATGCCTGGAACCAAGCCGAAGGTGTTTGTTTGAGAAGGATGGCAGCACAGAATCGAGCAGGCAAAACACCTTAGAGAAACCAATCTGAGGTAACTGTCAATGATCTAAATTTATCATTAAATACTAGGTTAATCAAAACATTATCTGTATCATTAGCAACTGGTTGTCAGAACAGATAATGGACCAGAAACACATGGAAAATGCTGCTACAAATGATTCCCTGGCAAAGGACATATTAAATACTACTGAGCAGGGACCCTACTGGTTGTGCTTCTATTAAATGTTAATGACTTCCGCCACACAGTGAGGGAACTGTGAATGACATCAGTATGGGAACGATTACAAGTGCTTTGGCAGATAGGATTAGAATTCAAAGTGATCTTGATAAATTGGAAAATCGTCTGAAATCAAAGAGACAAAATTCAATACAGACAAGTGCACATACAAATGAGAGGAAAACAAATATTCAGATACCAGAATAGGAATCGCCTGCTAGGCAGCAAGATGGAAAAAACCAGCAGCGGTGACAGCTGAAAACAAACTGAACATGAGTTAATAATGTCATCTTGTCACAAAAGTAATATACAGGGATCTAGAGAAGCTGGCAGGATGTGTCGGATATGCAAAGGAAGTTCCTGCTCTCCCCAGGGCGGATAAGGCGCTGGGCATCGCGTCTCGGGAGGGACGCGGGCGCTGGAGCAGGGCCAGGGCGCCCGGGAGCGGCGGGACCGGGTCCTGCGGGGCCGGCAGCGCCCAGGGAGCCGCTCTGGCTCTCTGCGGAGCCGGGGAAGAACTTCGGTAGGGAGCGAATGGAGAACATCTGCTCTGTGAATTTTGAAACAGATGGGACGCGGTTTGTACCTGGCAAACCCGGTGTAACCACCCCCAGTCCCGCCCGATGGCACAGGGACAGGGTCCCCGCAGCCCCTCGCAGGACCCCCCTCTCCTTGCCTTACACCCATCGCGGGATGACACACGCGACTCCAAGCCAGCAAAGGAATCCAGAACAGCCCCAGAATGGGTAAGGATACTAAAATTATCCATCCCCAATATGTTACCCCTTGGAAACTTTAGAGATCTGCCTTCTAGCCAACTCTGGATCCATGCTAAGGTTCTTCTTTGAGGTTATGCAGCGGTATTTTTGTAGTACCAGACCATGCAAGCCTGGGTCAGACCAATGCATCTCAAGCCAGTCTGTCTGTTAAGATCAGCTGTAAGCCAGGCTGCACCGCGGTGCCTGCGCGAGGGAGACGAGCTGCGGATTGCTCCTCAGGCCAAACGATACTGCCTGGTGCTTTCCTGTCCCTCAGCACCTCTCCCACACCTCCAGCACTGCTGCAAGACATTTCAGACAGTGGCAACGTCCGGCCCATTGTGTCCTGCACTGTTCCACACGATGAAGTCGTCTCTCCTGGACGTCAAGTCCATGTTACTAAAGGGCTGCTGAAGGTTCACCCCAATTCCACATCGAGCAAAAAGGGTCTGCACCTCTGTGGGCACATTTACAGGTTTTCTTTCTGTGTTTCCTGAGCAGTTTTTTTGGTTTTGCTATAGAAGCTCAATAGGATATGTTACCGAGGACACCAGTATTTAAGGCCCCGAGATACTCATGACCGCTCAAAACCACACCAAGAGCAGTTCCAGGTGGGATATTAATGAGTGATGAACTGCCAGCTCTGCTGGCAAGAAGGGAACTGGCCCAGAAGGGGTTTCAGCAGCTGGGCAGGACATGTATTAGGAGAACATACACTGAGCGAATCTGAGAACTGCAGACGAGCCCGATGAAACTGCCACATACCCTCACCCCTGCTCACAGGAGCTGTTCCTGAGCCATTTCCACCCAGCTTTTATCAGGCAACAGCTCCAGCGATGCAGGATCAGGGATCTCCTGTGGGGATGTGTTTCGTAAGTGCCGGACACTGCACAGAGGGTGGGTACGTGGCGACATGTTTGCCCCCATCATCCTTCCACTGGGGAGCACCTTCTACTCTTCCCACAAAGACAGACAAGGAGGGAGATGCTCCAAGAGCATCCAGAACTGACACACAAGTTTCTTCAGTCTTTCCTGTAACTGTAGGTTTAACTGTAGGTTAATGAATCACAGTACCAGTGCAGACAACTGCCCAGACCATGGGACCTTTCTCAATCAGGAGCTGTTTGAAACTGTGCGTAACTGGCTGAGGAACATTTATTCTTTACTTTAAAATGCCTGCAGCTGAGCAACCGCTGCAGTCAGACCTTCCCGAGCTGCTCCATGAACAGCTCTCACTGCAGGTCTGAGCTGGGCTGCATTTCTAATTCCCATCTCTGTCTGATATACAGTGCACTGGGGTGGTGCTCCTAAAAAAACCCACCCTTTTTCCACCAAAGACATCCCTGATAGAACGTTTGTTAAAACTGTTAAAAGTCACGGTTGAAAACGTAGATCTTCAGTTTAAAAATGGAAGATATTGCCAAAATAAAGTCTGGTCATTCTTCACAGCTGGACGTTTATAAAGTTCCCACCATGTCTTGTTATCAGTCTGTGGGCTCTTTGCACAGCGCAGTGTGATCTCTGCTGTCTTTCCGCTTCTTCCACGTCGGTTTGAGGGAAAAGAGGAGCAGTTAGGAGAAAGGTCTTAATTCCTACTCACCCGTCTCTTTGTGGCGCTGGAGCACGAGCTGTTTTTGTCGTCCCCTGGCCTGTGGCAGTAGAACATGGCACGATTCTGTCAGCGTGATTCCCCCGGACCCCGCAGGGGCCAAGTTTCACTTGTGACAAAGCGTCAGGGCAGCGAAGCAACAGGAGCTGGGACCCAGCGTGGCCAGAGGAGCTGCTGAGCTTCAGAAACACAGCTCAGGGCAGGGCTCTTCCCGCTAACTGTCCTGCAGCTTGTATTCAACAGAAACATGCAAGTTTAGCACGGAAAGATGGAATCGGAAGCAAAGCTCCTCTCCGGTGCGCGACTGCACTGCTGCGTGAGAGCCTCACGGCAGCAAACGTCCAAACCCAGAGCTTTTACAGTGCGCTTTTTACCTACCCCCAGAGATGACAGGATGCTCATGGTAGCTGCACACACAAACATGTTCCTCTCCGGTGAGATGTTTCTGTGCTGGTATCAGCCATGGGAGCAGTCAGGTGCTTGGAGATCTCTGCCAGACCTGAGCGTCGCCATCCATGTGCCGACCTCGAATCGCCGCGCAGATCAGGCTTTTCAGCACCGGCTGGAGTCCAGCTGGAGCTTTTTCATCATGAAGTCCAGGATAGCACACAAAATACAGCTGTTCCCCAATTAACCTGTAAGGGCACATCTTAACGTTATAATTCACAGTGATTATCCAGGGCACATCGACTTTAAAATCAGCTTTCACTGCAGTAAGGCCAGGTCTGAACCAGGGTAAACAAGAACAGAATTTCCTACATTCATTCGATCATATGCATAGAAGATATCTTCCTTCACCTTTGCAAATAGGGGACAATGGTAATTTGTTATGTGCATTAAAATTATAATAATGCTTTTCGGTGCCATCAAGATTACATTAGGAAGCTCTGTGTTCCCAAAGGGAAGATTAAAGTGCAAGTCTAATAGCATGATTTGTTCTTCAGTGGAGCGCTCTTGTGCAGCTTGGAACAAAATATTCCCAGCAGAAAACATCCAAAGAGCCTGTGAAAACAGTTTCTTTGCTGTATCAGATCTGCGGGAAGGTGAAAGCTGCGTTTACTGTTTTTGTTGAGGAGTTTTCTTGAGCGCTGGAGAAGCTCGAACCTGTAGGTGACCGGTTACCTGGAGTCGCTTTGGTAAGAAGCTGCAGGTGAATACGATAACAGACACGACTGAGGTGTCGGTGTGAGGGTCCCCGGGAGCACCCCCTGCCCTGCCACCCCGAGACAGCAGGAACGGCAGCGCTTGACCAAGGACTCGTTCAGAACTGATAACTAAAGTATTCGACAAAGCAGATTAGGCTTGGTCAGCATCACAGGACCCGCATCAGCCCCAGAAACGTTGTGGAGCATCCCGGCTGTGCCACAGGGCTCCACCTGGAGAAGCAAAGGGCTTTATCTGCAAAGACGTAATTGAATCCAGAAATTAGGCAAGACAGAAATGCAGATCCTGCTGGATCTGTTCGGGGCACAACCCCACACGAAAGCACACGCCTGGTTTTACTCAGCCTTCACTGCTTAACTCGATTGCTTGCAAATTCACTTTGAACTTGAGTAGATAGGGCATGATGCACACTGGAGATGGTACCAAGCCACCTATACAACCACAGCTGGTTTTGGAGAGTATAGGACTGGTATAGAGCACTTAGTTACTGCAGATTTACATAGCCCCTGAAAGACAGAGTTCACACAACGGATGATATAGGGCACATTACAGCAACCACCCAGCACACAACAGTCGCTCCCGTTTCTCTAAGAAACCCAAGCACAGATCTCCTCTCCTCTCTGGATCACACTGCAAAGAGATCTCCTCTCACTGCTGAGACAATCCCCACAGTCCTTCGGGCCAGTTCCACAGAAACATGTAGCATCCCCGGTTTTTGTGTGGCTGTAGCGTCACCAGCGCTGTGCCACAGGGAACCCCACAGTCCAAACTGCTTTCACCACCTTCTCCGAGCTCTCAAACTCCGTGTGTGCTTTTCTGGGAGATGAGTCACGCAACCTTTTGCTCGCTCTGCTGCTGCACTTCCCACCGAGCCCAAAATCAACACCTTGAGTTTGCCGTGAAAACCCCCCGAGAACCCAAACAACACCTTGAATCGTCACCCCAGGCTGCACACGGTGGCCTCAACTGGCAAGTCCTGCGTCAACAGGTCTCGTTTTCAGGATTAATCACAGCTATCGCACACCAAAACACGACGTGCTGTTAGGAGGGCACTGCATCGCTCGCCATTCTTTAAGCAAAATGGGTTTTTCCCTTCTTTCTCAACTCTTTCTAAACTTTCATTAAGAGTTGCTTTCTGTGTAATGGACCACTTCCACTTTTAATCTTAATTAGCAGAGAAACTAAACTCCTGCCAAGCTTGGTGCTGCTTCATTATATAGCTAAAGATGTGCCGGGAATACTTGTGCGACACCAGAACCTCTTGTTTTTTCTACCTCTACAAAAAAAGATGGAAAATAACAAAGAACGAGGGTTCCGGACACTGGCAGAAGAAAGTCCAAGGGTGGCCCTGGAGCCCTGATCGCAGTGGAGCAGTTACCTGCCGATGCACATCACCCCTCGGCGTATATCGAACAGCTCGGGCCTTTTCAGCTGCTGTTCCCGTAGGAGACAGACACAGAGAGGCAGAGAAATGGCAGGTAGTGCTGGGAGCAGAATTCAAAAGGCAAACGCTGCAGCACACAGAGAACAATTAGAGGTCCAATTAACGACCCAGCAATATATCTCCTGACCAGAAATAAGGATGCTTGCTGGAAGTGAGCTTTATTGACTCAGCATCTTCCCAGCTGATTTATTTTGCAGACACAATAAGGTGTGTGTATATATATATATATATATATATATATATATATATATATTCCTAGCAGGTTTGCTTTGTTTATATGCTGTGTCTATATTGCTGGCCATTCCTCTATTAGTTTGGCCACTTAAAGCACAAGTTGCAATAACCAGGGATGCAGCTGCTTTTGTAAAATACACTCTGTGCGCAGCAGGGAAAGGGCAGACCTGAAAACACCCACAGAAAAGGACGGATTTTACCAGAAAGCAGAAGGAACACGTCCATGAAACAGTCCTCCTTATTTTTGCGTGTTTAGCTGCAGTGACTAAGCACATGAAAATCCAGAGGGAGTCATCTTCCACACGCACTGCTCCTGTGTATTCCCACATAAGGATTGCTTTGCTTTGTATCTTTAAACGGCAAATTGTTAAATCTATGCGGGCCAGGCCATGACAGGGATACTTGGCACTACCAGAATATGGAACGTCCTATGTACCAGTCAGAAGAATAACAACCTAAAAACAGGTCTAAAGAATAAGAAGAAAATAAATGAGGGAGTACAAATAAATCACTTAATCAAAAAGATGACAAACTCAGGGCAATAAAATTGTTATTTTCCCCAAAACATATAATTAGCTCTAATTCTTTGCTGCAAAATATTATTGAAATAAGGGCCATGACAAGTTTAAAAATGTATGGTTTTGTTTGTCTGGTTTTGCTTTTTTAGAGTTAGCAAAGTGCTGCAAACTGCCATGGAGAGGAGGAGTGGCCGACGGGACCTGGAGCGGGGACATTTCAGCTGCCCGAACCGCAGGGCTGCACCCTGGGTGCGGAGGGAAACATCACCCTGGGTGCGGAGGGAAACCTCACCCTGGGTGCGGGAGGGAAACATCACCCTGGGTGCGGAGGGAAACATCACCCTGGGTGCGGAGGGAAACATCACCCTGGGTGCGGAGGGAAACATCACCCTGGGTGCGGGAGGGAAACCTCACCCTGGGTGTGGGAGGGAAACCTCAGCCCTGGGTGCGGGAGGGAAACCTCAGCCCTGGGTGCGGGAGGGAAACCTCAGCCCTGGGTGCGGGAGGGAAACCTCAGCCCTGGGTGCGGGAGGGAAACCTCAGCCCTGGGTGCGGGAGGGAAACCTCAGCCCTGGGTGCAGGAGGGAAACCTCAGCCCTGGGTGCGGGAGGGAAACCTCAGCCTGGGTGCGGGAGGGAAACCTCAGCCCTGGGTGCAGGAGGGAAACCTCACCCTGGGTGCAGCCAAGAGCCTCGTGCAGGATCCGTCCTCCTGGCGATCTGGGCAGCACAGGGACCCCCGCACGCTCCAGCCCCGGGGGTCTGCAGAGCTGGGGACGCGGGTCAGCAGCTGCCACTGACTGCTCCGAGCCGGCCGGAAAGCAGGGCGTTCACGTCAAATTAAAATGGATCGACCCGTGGCTGCTCTGTCAGGATGGATCTCATCAAGCCTGGTTTGCATAACTATTCTAATCAGTGTTTGCATCCTGCCCCACTCCTTAGAGTCGCTGATAAGGTTGTGCTTTTCTCAGAAAATGACTCCTGATGTTTATTCACGCTGCTGTTCTTTCCCAGGGAGCCGGGATCCCCAGGAGCGCACACCAAGCACACGTGTGCCCGGCAGGGCGCTGCGCCCGCTGCGGGGACCGGGGTGATGCTGCATTGCTACGACCACGTGTCCAACCCTGGGGCACCAGGATGCGACCTGATGAATTCAGAGGCTTGTGAGAGTGATTTGAAGCCTGCAAAGCCAGTTTTATACCCAGGGACAGGTTACAGGCATTTGACCTTTTTAATTTATCCAAGGGAAGAGTAACAGCCAATTTCACTGTGCTCTTTAGTGCCATCACAGGGAGGTGATTCTGATACCAGGCAGCTCTTCAATTTAGCAAAAAAAAAGTCATAATGAGAGTCAAAGGCTGGAAGGTGACACTAAACAAATCCAGAGTAGGAATACAGTTAATTAAGCAGTGAAGCAGCTCACCTAATACGGAGCAGACTCTCCACCATTTGAAGACTTAATTAAAAGATTATCCTTGAAGAGGTGCCCAGCTCAGGGGCTCCATTCCCAGGGTGCCCTGGGTGTGCTGTGAGCCAGCACGGCCCTGGGTGCTCAGCACCCTCGGCAGAGCCCGCGCCAGCCTCGGGAACCCGCGCCAGCCTCGGGAACCCGCTCCGCTCTCTCCCCCGGCACGTTTCCCCTCGTTTCCTTTCCAAGCAACACGGGAAAGCTCAGGCAAAGCTTTTACGAGAGTTTATGAGCTGAGTTGCTACTCCAGGTCTTGGTGCCAAAGTCACTTTTCAAAGTGGGTATTAGCCATCCAAGCCATTCAGCTGGCGCTCCTGAACAAAGCAGCATCTAAATGACTTCCAAAAGCCTTTGGCCCTTGGGTTGCACACGGTGTGGTGAAGTTCATGATGTTGGCTCTACCCAGGGGCCAAACTCTGTGCCAGCTTGTCTGGGCTCTGGGCAGAGGGGACACGCGGGGCTGGCAGGGAGGAGCTCACTCCTGCATCTGCTGTGCTTAACATGGGAATCACTGCACTGCACTGTCATTCTGCCGAGATCTAAATACTGCCAGGTATACACGTACCTTGCACAGCCAGTGGTCAGCCGAGCTTCCCAAAACAGCACAGACAGCGAGCTGCAAACACGGAACAGGGAACGCTCCCGAGAGCAGCAATATTTCACATATGCACCTGAATAATAAAACAGTCTGTCAGACTTCTACAGCAGGGGCCATTTCAGACCACATTGCATCATACATAGGAGAAAAGTCAAAATAACGAGCAATTTTAAGAAGTAATAAACGAACCAGAGGATGCTCCCCTTGCGAGCGGTGTAAGGTGGTCCCGTCTCCCTGCCCCTCCGCAACAACGGGACGACTCTGAGTGTCCCCACAGGCATCGGGAGATGTTCAGACCCCGCAGAGCAGCCCCACCGGCTCCGATGGACGAACAGCCCCGGTCTAGGGCCCTGTCAACGCTTTGCATAGTCCACTGCAACACCTGCTCATGGCTGAGATGCAAAATGCTTGGAGATCAAAGAGAAAACTGGGAGCTGTGGGGGTCACAATCACATCTTTCTGATTTTACTGCTACACTAAAAGCTACAGAAAAAATGAAAAGCAAATGAAATGTTCGAGGTGACAAGACACAAAGCAGGATGCACGTTCTACTGAGCACAACGCGGGGGAAGAGCCGGGACTAAGTGGAACATCAACGGAAATGGAAGCACCCCCAGGGAAACCACGGGGAGTTTCCTGTCCTGCACAGCCCGGGTTGAAATGATGGGGGAACGCGCAGGGAAAACAACAGAAAAAGCAGGACATGAAGGATGAATAAATTGCTAAGGAGTCAGACCACAAGGGGAGATAAAACCTGAGGAATGGCTAAAGAAAAGGGACCAAGATTTACTGCTTTGCACAAGATGAACATGTGAACACTTCTCTAAGTGAATTAGATGCTGTGGAGAAACAAGGGGCTGCAGCTCCCCGAGAACCTGGGCAAACAGAAAGAGGAGATGTGGCTGAGCGGCAGCACCCGGCCCTGCCACAGCACCCGGCCCTGCAGCACCCAGCCGTGCAGCACCCAGCCCCGCCGCAGCACCCAGGCTTGGCCACAGCCCCCGACCCCGCAGCACCCAGGCTTGGCCACAGCCCCCGACCCCGCAGCACCCAGGCTTGGCCACAGCCCCCAGCCCCGCTGCAGCACCTGGCCCTGCAGCACCCAGGCTTGGCCACAGCACCCGGCCCTGCCACAACCCCCGGCCCCGCAGCACCCAGGCTTGGCCACAGCCCCCGGCCCCGCCGCAGCACCCGGCCCTGCAGCACCCGGCCCTGCAGCCCCCAGCCCTGCCCGCAGCCCCCAGCCCTGCAGCCCCCAGCCCTGCAGCCCCCAGCCCTGCAGCCCCCAGCCCTGCGTCACCCCACAGACACAAACAGTGACATTTGCCAGCGGGGAGCAAACAGAAATGGCAAAATTGGAGGTGAAACTGCACAGGGTTGAACAACACGAAGCCAGCAGACAACAAGGAGCTGGGAGCAGATGTGCCAGGGGATATGTCCTGAGACCTCTCTGTGACGGGCACTCGGAGCCTCCCGCCTGCTGCATCCCGCCTCAGCTATTTTCCACAAGCATTTCTGCTGCATTACCTGATCCCTTAATTGCTTGACTCCACTTTATAGAGCTTTTCTTCTAAAGTTAGGTATTATTATCATACATATTTTTTACTTTCTAACTCCTACAAGCATGTTTAACCTGCCTTCATCTCCATCACAATATGGCTCTTCCACAGCTTTATCTGCAGCCCCATCTTCATGCTGCTCATGACTAAATTGCAGTTGCTTTTGTCTTTTGCCTGCTTCAACAAATACCAGTTGTTTATTGCATCTAGAAATGTAGCCTGTGTATGACACTGATAACTGAAATCTTTTATTACTTCTTTTAAATCCTCGCAACCTCTCTAATCCTCTTTAGCATTTTACAGTCCCAGATACCATTCCGGTCAGAAGATCAAAACTAGAGCACAATTTTCCCACGTGAGTGTGGGGTTTCAATCCACAGAAACGCTGTGAGGCAAATATATATAGCTAGTTATATATTTGACTCTGCTTTTTTCCAAAACACCATGCCATTATTTCAACCTCTCACATCCATCCCCTACCCCAGCAGCTCTGCAGAGGACTCCCACCCCCGGCACACAGCACAACATTCACAAGGCTCTTTCTTTCCAACACCGATGGAAGCCACTGTGCATGTGGGTGCATTTCCATCCCCAGCTGGATGTCCATGTTCCACCACATTTGCTCCCTTCTTGCTCAAAAACTGGGCTTCCCTCCCGCTTTGCCTGTGTTGCTGCACACAGCCCACTGCTCACACCTTGTGCTGCTTTGACCATTGTTCCAGTATCGCTCACAGAATCACAGCATGGACCGGGTTGGAAAAGCCCTCAGAGATCATCCAGTCCAACCCTTGGTCCAACTCCAGCCCATTGACTAGATCATGGCACTAAGTGCCATGTCCAATCTCAGTTTCAAACCCTCCAGGGCCGGTGAGTCCAGCACCTCCCTGGGCAGCCATTCCAATCCTGACCACTCTCTCTGCACAGAATTGCTTTCTCATCTCCAGCCTCAGTTTCCCCTGGCAGAGGGGGAGCAGGCCAGCTGCTGCCCACGCTGCCTCAGTCCTGCCAGCTTTTCTTCCATCTTTGAATTGATTTTGTCCTTTGTTGGTTTGTTTTGCTCTCCGCAGAACTCGGGTGCTGTGATTCCTGCAGGCTCCTCCGGGCAGGTGAACTCCCTTCCTATTTCTCCAGCTCGGCTCCTGCTAAGCTGCTGTAAGACTATGAAGGGATTTCACCAGGGCTGAGGATAATCAAAAAGTGCCACATCGGTGCACAGGAAACCCCCCCGAGGACGGTGAGGAGGATTCAGCCCTAACAGGTCCTGTTCAAAGCACAGAAATTTGAAAGCATTTGACACATAGGAACTACATTTTTCTACTGCTGGCAGGTAATAGCTGTCTGCTCAGATTCAAGAACGCCTTTAACAGGACAGCAGAAAATACATCCTGCAGAATTTACAGACATTTACTGGAAGAGGAGTTTCATGAATAAGCACCTACTTGGAAAACATAATTAGCAGAAGTAGGGCAAATAGAGGAGGAGTGCACAAAGGTCCTCCCAGGGGTCACATCCTATATTCCTGCGTTTATATATAGATGTCCTAAATAGCAAACTGAATTAAGCTACATTTGTCCTTCCGACAGCCCAGCTATGGGAGAGTCACGAACACGGAATGAGCAGTAAAATCAGAGCCTTTAGCTCTCCTGTGTAAGCGGATCACACGTAGCGTTAATTAATCTCATATCTGACTTTGGAAATACTTCCCGTTTGCCATGTAGTGTTACTCCTAGGAGTTGTTAAGGAGCCCTGTTCTCTCTCTAAGTCACTAATTTCCCAACACGGGGGCACAGGGAGGGGGACGGGGCAGCTTTTGGCAGAAGCACTGAAACACCACATTCTGCAATCAGTTTTCCCCAGCCAGCGGTTCCCTGTTGTTGTACAAACGCAGAACCGCTCCGTGTGTGTTCGCATCCCCAACTCCTGCAAACGTGCCCCTTTGTGAACAGAGTCAATGCAGAACCGCTCAGTGTGTGTTCGCACCCCGATTCCTGCAAACACACCCCTTTGTGAACAGAGTCAATGCAGAACCGCTCGGTGTGTGTTTGCACCCCCATTCCTGCAAACACACCCCTTTGTGAACAGAGTCAATGCAGAACCGCTCAGTGTGTGTTCGCACCCCGATTCCTGCAAACACACCCCTTTGTGAACAGAGTCAATGCAGAACCCCTCGGTGTGCGTTCCCATCACCCCCATTCCTGCAAACACACCCCTTTGTGAACAGAGTCAATGCAGAACCGCTCAGTGTGTGTTCTCATCCCCCCCATTCCTGCAAACACACCCCTTTGTGAACAGAGTCAATGCAGAACCGCTCAGTGTGTGTTCTCATCCCCCCCATTCCTGCAAACACACCCCTTTGTGAACAGAGTCAATGCAGAACCCCTCGGTGTGTGTTTGCACCCCCATTCCTGCAAACACACCCCTTTGTGAACAGAGTCAATGCAGAACCCCTCGGTGTGTGTTTGCACCCCCATTCCTGCAAACACACCCCTTTGTGAACAGAGTCAATGCAGAACCGCTCAGTGTGTGTTTGCACCCCCATTCCTGCAAACACACCCCTTTGTGAACAGAGTCAATGCAGAACCGCTCAGTGTGTGTTCGCACCCCCATTCCTGCAAACACGCCCCTTTGTGAACAGAGTCAATGCAGAACCGCTCGGTGTGTGTTTGCACCCCCACTCCTGCAAACACACCCCTTTGTGAACAGAGTCAATGTGCCATCAGCGTGGACATCAAGCCAATTTACTTTGTGGTTTGACTCAAGCATAAATTACATATGCTTCCTATCTGTTTTTCCAGATCCACCACGAAGTGACTCAAGCTAAGGCTTTGTTAGAAGAACTTCTTCTAAAATAAAAGTTTGTCAATAAAAAGCTGCCTCTAACCGGCCTCCCACAGCTGCTTCTTCCAAGAGATCCATCATTAAATGCTGCATTCACAGGCTTCACCAAAGCACTTTCCTCTAATAAGAAAGCTTATCAATAAGTTCACTTTTTAGATGTTCTTTCCAAAGCTTTTGTAAAGATATAATTGTCAAGAAGATATAGATTTATTTGGCATCCCTCGCTAGGCCTGAGAAATTACAGCTGTGCCTTTCTGTCTGACACGCGTCTTCGGCCAAATGGGTCTGAAATTGCGTCCGATGCCTACACGGGAACTGCAGGAGACAGCCCTTCCAGGGGCTGCCCTTGGAAAGAAAAATAGAGAGAAAAACAGTTTTATGGTTAAAGCCAGGAAGAAAATTGAAGAAAAACACTTTTCCTTGGAAAGTTGTGTTGGATGGCCAGCTTTGACTGACCCATCAGCCAGTGTGGGGCTGGTTTTTGGGTTGGTTGGTTGTTTTTAATTGTTTTTCCAAATCTATCTAGCCCTTCTGATGTCCAAGAGCCCCGAGTTCCACATGGACACGTACTGCACAGAGGACAGTTCTCTCTAAAGGGGACAAGTTCACAGCCGTGCTGATCGGACTAAAGGGAAAGATGGGTCCCTACTGGGATGGAGCCAGAAAGTCACATTGGGTGAGGAGCAACACGGAATGGAGGCTGGGGCTGAAATCCAAAATATGTCCTATGTTCCCATATCTATTATCAGTATTTTTATTAGTGTAATAGGCATGGCACCTTCAATCTCTCCCCTGAAATACCTGGGAGCACTGTAAGCCCACCAAACCTGGTGTGCCAGTGCAGCCTTGAGGAAAACAAATAGCTGAACAAATACCAAAGTCCCATTATGTTATCAGCCTTGCCACCTGATCCAGCGAAAATGGAATCAGCGCTATTATCCAAGCATATTCCATCTCAGGAAATCCTTACACACTCCTACAAATTCATTTGAAATGTTGAGGTCAGGGGCCAAACCAGATCCCAGCTGCACAGCTTGCAGGCAGCTGCTTGTGAAAGTCACAGTCAGAATTTGCATATAAAAGAAAAACTGATTTTGGATGAACCTTTCTGAGCTGCCCAAGCTCATGGCAGAGAATCACTTCTCTGTATGGCTTCCATCTCAGCTTGAGAAACCTTCATTTCAGTAACTCTGAGTGGTTCCAGAAGAGCTGTTTTCAGCAGCAGTACTCCTGTCCTTTATCTCCCTCATTCTTCAAATTGTTATTTTTTTTCTCTTTAAAGCACTGCTCAACATGGTTTTCTGCAAAACTATCACTGTGTGCAAAAGCCACTTAATTTTTTGGCCATTACCGAGAAATTGCACAATAGATGGAAGCCTGGTAATTTTAAGCATCTTGTGTGTTTGTCCTTACAAGCAGCGTGCAACATTTCCACTTCTCGCAGCACGGAACGAGCTGTTCGCTCCTCCTGCACAAACCTGCTTCATTCATCGCTCCGCTATCGGAAGTTTCAGCATGTTCATTTTGACCTTGCTTGTTGCGTCAGACAAGACATGGGACACAGCTTGAATGCATCGTAGACTATTAAAAATGATATTTTTCAAACGTTTTGTGCATCAATATCTGACTTATTTGAGAAAGTCCATGCACGGTCTCTGTCTGGGTTGAGAGGAAGAAGGTAAAGAGGTCAGAACAGGCCAGACAACACACTGTGGAGTTTGAGTTGAGGTGGTTGTGCCATATCAATGCGGTTTACTGACCAGTGCATCTCCTCAAGAGGCCACGAGAGGCAGACGGAGCAGAACCTCTGGGGCTGCGTCCACGTGCGTGGAGCACAAAGACATGATGGGAACAGCCAGGAGAGATTCACGAAGGACAAGCTGTGTCTGACCAGCCCTTAGAGCCAAACTGGAGAGACATGGACAAGATGGGTGGATGCTCCCTTCTGCCTGGCACTGGTGAGGTCCCATCTGGGCACTGGTCCTGTTCTGCCTCCCAGCACCAGAGAAGCCCCGAGCAGCCGGGCTGGCTCCAGCATTAGCCCCGCGGTGGCAGGAGATACCTCGAGACCTCCAGAGTCCATCTCCAGCCTCCACCTCAGCGCCTCCCCTCCCGCAGCTGCCCATGGGTTCCCTGTTCAGAAGGCGCCGGCACAGACCAGCAACGCAACACAGATGGTACAGACTCTCCAACTATGCATTCCTAAGCTACGAGTTCTCCAAATGAACTGTGCTCTTGTGAAAGCAGGCAGATAAATCAGAAACGGGTCATAAAGCACCCGCCGACTTCTTAAGGACTAATCCTAATCTCAAGCAGTAAAATAACAAAAGGTTGTTCCTCCTCTGCATGAAACGAAATTTTAAAAAGAATCAAATAAAGATTACTCATAAAACACAGGGATGATGACAGAACAGTAAAGCATCTGAAGCTGTCATCTTGCAGACAGTAAGACCAGGCCTGGAAACGCAGTGCTGCCCATCGGGTGTTCCAGACGTGCAGCCAGCGCAGCGTGGTGTCCTGGGAGGGCAGGGTGGCACCTGGGGACAGGGACAGCTCATTACGGCTGCAGAGCAGGAACAAGACTCCCCATTTCTGCACTCGCCCCTCCTTGCAGACAGACAAACCCCTCCCCAAAGAGGGCTCACCGCCCCCCGCCTCTGTTCCGCCTTCATTTTCCAGGCACCACAAAGCACGGCGGGTGCGACACACGTGCCATCAGCGCAGCAGGGTCGGCATCAGTGACACCGAGTGATGTCACGCCGTCAGGCCATGGGGATCCCGCTGAGGGGTGAAGGAAGATCCACTTCCCTCCACGTGACGGATGTCCCATGGTGACCAAGCACCAGAGCTGCATCCCCACAGCAGCACCTGCTGCAGGCCAGAGGCCACGGGGATGGCACAGCTCCCCCGGCCACGCGTGTCCCCAGACGCCACCATGGGGTCCCCAGGCCCCACACTCGCTTCAGAAGATACACATGTTATTCACAAGCAAAACCATAAGCAGCTCCTTTACCTATTAACAGGGGCACACTGCAAGGACAGCCAAGGGCTGGGCATTTTAATGCCTCTTCTGCAGCAGTCAGGACCATCATACCTTTAATGATATTGCTTAACTCCTCCTGTAGGACCCTGCTTTTCTGGACCGCTCCAGAGAAGTTAACTGAGGATTAGTGGAGCAAAACTCTGAGCCAAGAAGCTGCTTCTAACCAAAGTATTTCTTATTAATCACAACTACTTGGATGCTGAAACTCTGATCCACATGTAAGTGCCTCGCTGGGCTGCAGTCTGAGCCATCTCCTCGCCAAACCACGTCACCGCAGCAGCCTGCGGAAAATTATTTGAGACCGGGGCATTTATCAGTTAAAATTAATCCTTCTCCAAGTGAAAACGCCTCTGTGTTCCAATTAGGCTGCTGTGAGGAATGGAAACAACAGAGAATTGCTCACCTTAATTAGTCCCTTTGCGGTGCTTTTCCAAGCTCATCCCTCATCACCCGCTCATGGTGTCGGATCCGCAGCACCGGCCGGCGTGGGCAGGGATGGCCGCCCTGTGCCCCCCCGACACCCACCGGCCGGGGGTGGGCAGGGACGGCCGCCCTGTGCCCCCCGACACCCACCGGCCGGGGGTGGGCAGGGACGGCGGCCCCGCGCCCCCCGACACCCACCGGCCGGGGGTGGGCAGGGACGGCCGCCCTGTGCCCCCCCGACACCCACCAGCCGGGGGTGGGCAGGGACGGCCGCCCCGCGCCCCCCGACACCCACCGGCCAGGGGTGGGCAGGGACAGCCACCCTGCGCCCCCCGACACCCACCGGCCGGGGGTGGGCAGGGACAGCCACCCTGCGCCCCCCAACACCCACCGGCCGGGGGTGGGCAGGGACAGCCACCCTGCGCCCCCCGACACCCACCGGCCGGGGTGGGCAGGGACGGCCGCCCTGTGCCCCCCCGACACCCACCGGCCGGGGGTGGGCAGGGACGGCCGCCCCGCGCCCCCCGACACCCACCGGCCGGGGGTGGGCAGGGACGGCCGCCCCGCGCCCCCCGACACCCACCGGCCGGGGGCACAGCGAGGCACCAGCTCTTCCCTCCATTATTCCATATCCCAAATGGGAGCTGCCAAGTGACAAATCACAGTAAGGCAGTGGTTATTTCAAAAGCGTCGCACTTGTGGCGATCCTTGCACAGCGAGAGCTTTAAAGACCATTCTGCTTTGAAGACAAAAGTCTTAAGGACTGTTTCATTCTGTTACCAGCATGTCTTTTACAGATGTTATGAGGTTTGAATCATGCAGACTTTCAACACTTCAAATTATCTAATACCAGGAAGAATAAAAACTGCTTAATAAGCCCATCTTTAAGTTCAGCTAACTACTTAAGTACATCCTTTACCTTACATATAGACTCACACCCATCCTACAGCAACCCCATGTGCTTTAAGCACTGTTTCAGACCCAATGAGTCTGTGGGACTTAAATAAGCAACTGCAAGTTCTGCTTGGATTGGGATAAACTCAGGTATTCATTTTAAATTAAAAATGCAGGTAACTGCATTATCAGAGTGATGCCCAGGATCTATAAAAACGAAAGGACACACATCCTTAGTGCCACCATATTGCAGACCCTTAAAAATGCAGGTGCAAAACTCTTGTTTTAATGGCTCCACAGTCTGACTCACATACCAATTACAGTTATCTTTAGCTCATTAAATGGAAAGTAGGTTTGTTGTCATCATGCCTCGTAAACAGCTTGAACATTCATAATTAGGAAAAAAAAAAGCACAGTAGCTTCCATTTCCATTTTTAACTTCTTTCCCAAGAAAAAAATTAAACCATTCCTCACTCTTGCATCCAAGAGGCTGGTTTCTAATTCCACTGTCAAGTACGCAAAGAGAATTCATTTTTCATACACAACGTGTGTGTGACCATATTTAATGTGTGGATCAATCCATTTATCTCTAAAACGTACAGCAAGGGCACCAGGAAGCCCTGTCCTGCTGGGAGCGATGCTGTGTGAGCTGTTGGTTGCTGCAGGCGCCACATCGCCCAGCGTGGTCTGTGCCCTTGGAGCACGGCTGTCACAGAGGTGCCACCAGCTTTCCCAGACGGGTGACACGGCTGAGCGCTGGCAGTTGGGCGTTTTTCGGTTGAGCTCACTGCACACCAACGATATGCACCCCGCATGTTTATTTCATGCAATACATGCAAACACACTACGCAAATGAGGAGCTGTGACAAAGTCCACGGGAGCCCTGGGGTGTCGGGGTGTGCTGGAAGCTGCCGGTGTGAGCACTGCACGTAGATGCCCATGTATGATGCTTTGCAGTGAATATTTTACATTTTCTCCACCAAGGTGACTGGTACTGTGAAGCTTTTTGGCACCACTTCACCCACCAAAGGTGCTTTCGGGTGGCAGGTATCGGCTGTTGACAATGGAGCTGCCTGGGACCAGACAGTTGCTTGAGATGAGTTCTGAATATCAAAGCTGCTGCAGCATCAGCCAACACTTCATTAGCAGGAGGCTAATCAATCGACATCCCAATCAACTTAATCAGAGCACCGTGTTGCAGCAGCCCCTGGGAGGGATCTGCACACACAGAGGCTCAGGCAGAGCGGCTTTCCCAGCGCCAGCATGGGGCTGGAGCCGGGGCACGCAGCCTGGCTCAGGCACCCGGCCCCGGGAACCTCCAAATAGGGGACGCTTGGGGAACCGGTGCAAATACAGCTGGCTAATATGTTATTACTTTGCTTCTTTACATCTGCTTTCCAAACCCAGCAGCCACCTTCTTAGCTTTGTATGTCGAGTAGCAAAAAGGCTCATTTTCAAACAAAAATTAGACCTTGCAGCCTGTCTCCATGCAAGCGCACCACTGGCTCCACGTCCCACCACCACGAGGGGTCACGTCCCCACCTCACCAGGAGGAACCCCCCACGGGCCAGCCTGAGCAGCAGAACCAGAGCTTCCCACCAGCATCCTCACCATGCTGTGTCCTCCCCATGCAGGTCGGGGGGACACACAGGACCTTGTTCTGCTGTTTCTCCAAACAGACCATCCACAGGTTTGACACCCCAGGCCAATGCCCCAAGATTTCTTACTGGATCTCCCGTGGGGATCTCCATGGAGATGACTACAGACCCCCCACCCTTTGGTTGGTCGTTAGCTGGAGGAAGGAATGAATGAGGCATTGTTAACGAGGTCACGTTTCAAAAAAAATCCTACAGAAACCATGTTTACAGTCTGTTACAAAGGTCTGAATTTAAAAACCCTCTAGTTTTAATCAGTTCCACTATTATTCCCTACAGCCAAGACAAAGACTGCGGCCAGACCCAGAAACACCTCTGAAGCTGGAAAGGAGCCCGTGCGCGTTCCCGCTCCAGCTGCTGTGCTGCCGGGGTGACCGACAGCAAACGGCACCAGGAGCCCTCCCACCACCCCAAAGAAAGGCAGTCGTCTCATCTCCTCCCCCACAACGTGTTTAAATTAATAAGGACGTAATTCCATTGTTGAAGTCTGATAATAATGTTTCAAACCACAAGAGTAAAGCAATTACCAAACTGTATATTCAAGAATTACCCTCCTAACTCAGCCCTATCTGAACCCCCTCTCCAATTAGTTCCAGACACTGCGGGAAGACGAGACTCACTTTATGGATGTCTGCTGTGATCGCGGAAGTCTCTGACTCCACACACGGTCTTCTGAGGAACTGATTCATTATTCATTTTTACTACCTCTAGTTGTGAGTTGAACTAGAAATGCAGCTCAACTCCAGCCCGTTGGGGCTGCTCTGTGCGGCCCAGGAAGGGATCGCCACTGGTGGTCTCAGAGCCAGGACCAGCAGAGCTGGGCTGCTGCCCATCAGAGCAAGGGGCAATGAGAATGGATGGTGAACATCCACAGGTCCTCCTGCCCCTGAAGGAGCTCTTGCATTCCCCAGGACCCCCCTGTGCATCTGCATCTGTCCCTGCAGTCCGTATGAACTTGAGGTGTTTGCTCAGGGGTCACCTGGATTCTGGCGATGCCACGTTCTCCTGGGGACAGTCAGGACATTCCTGTGGGTTTGTGGCCTTTTGAAGGGACCCAGTGATTGACTCTCTCAAAGCTGAGAGACTCCAGTGTTGGATGGAGAGCACTGGCTCTCTGCACACCAGGGTCCCCACAGCCCATGGGGACAGCCTTACCATGCATGGTGGGACGCTTCATCTGCCTTCCTCTTTCATAAACCCCTTGCAGCCACCTTCACTCACTTTGAGTCCACCTGACCCCAAGTCCCTTGTGTCCTTCCCGTCTCACATCATGGTCCTGCCCTCCCTGGCTCACTGCAGCCCACACTGATGGACAGATGGACAGGTGGAAGCTCAGCCTCCCAAACCCCACACCTCTCTGGATGCCTCAGAGCTGACAAGAGCCCTCCCAGGCTGATCCATAGATGACCATCGAGAGCTGTGCCCCATTTGAGCACAACAGCCTGGCCCTGCTGTCCTGGTGGTCCTCTGGGCCACAACAGGGACAGTACAGAGCAACGGGGAAGGGACGGACCGTCCTCCCCAGCAAGGACTGAGACACATGGAGACGTTGCACAACTTTCTGGGCTCCCAAGCCCCAGCTATTGCCAGAGCTACAGGACAAATGTTCCTCTCTGCATGTAAGGTCAGCACTGGGGTCTGGCACGGCTTCCCAGCTGCTCACACTGATAAGAGTTTGAGGGCAGAGCAGCAGGAGGTGGAGTCTGCTAATTAAACCATTTTATCTGCAGCCTTTGTCTGACGGCACCACCTCTTCACAGCTTGACAGCACTTCCATCAGACAAGAGCGAGCCCTGGCCAGCTGTACGCCAAACCGCGACTGTCGGAGCTGCAACCCTCTGAAATATTTAGACCCTTAGGGGATCAAAGACAGTGTTTACTTAATTCCTTGCCAAATTTGTGGTGGATCATAAAGTAGAATACTTCATACCAGCCCAGCTGTGCTTGTCTGCATAACTTGGGTTTTTCATGTCAGTGGCAGCTTTGACATGAGTGATACACAGATTAATTTGCCTTTTTCTTGTAATGTATGTGCTGTTTCCAGCTGAAGTCAGACAATACATTTCCAAATCGTTACAGAAAATGTGCTCAGCGAAGATAAAAACTCATTAATTCTCCCTGTTAGGCTGTTTGTGTTGTCCCCACCCCGGGAACACCTTCCATAGAAGCAGAGAATGGAAGATTTCTGGGAGGAGTTTGCAGCACCAGGCGATGCATTCCCAGCAGGTCACGGTGCGAGAAGAACTCCGGTGAGCTTTGTCTCCCCTCACTGTATTTAAAGCATGCAGAGGCTTCGAGAAAAAAGTCACTGTCATGGTCCTCTGGCGCAACACGAGGCACCGTCTGCCTGCAGATGCAGCTCCAGGGGTGGCTGGGGAGGACCAGGGACCGAAAGGCACTAACGCTGCAGGCTGAGGCTCGGGGGGTCACAGCAAACACGGGTCCTGTGGAGACCGCACAGGGGGACAGGACAGCTGAAGCTCTGGAGCGGCGATGGGTGTCCCGGGCACGGCGGAGCGAGGGAACCCAGCAAGATGCTGCTGGTCCCGTCGGCACCGCCGCGCATCACCCGCCTCCCGGCCCCGCGGCACCGCGGATGCGCCGCAGCACCAGCCACCGCACAGGCTTCGACCTGCTATCAATCATTATACTAATAACATTCTATCCTCCAAATGCTTCCAGAAAAATTCCATCCATTCTCAGCTCTTGTCTAATGACTCCTTACTACACACACAAACCATAAAATATTCCAAGGAAATACAAACTACGCAGAATTATGGCAGCGTATTTCAATGTTAAGAGCATGCTGGATGTGGCTCAGCAGACGCAGGCTTTGCTCACCGCAGGGCCTCCGCTCCGACACAATCTCTAAAATCCTGAGGGAGCCCCATTTTAATTTACAGAAATGTAATGACAATATTACATTGAAAATTAGAGTTAACTTTTTAATGGCATCTATTCCTTCATCTGACTAGTAGAAAGTGTGCTTGCAATAATAATCATTTAGTAGAGCCGTGTGGGTAAATATCAAAGTATTTGTAACAGCTTATTGATGCCACACTCTCAAAATAGTTCAATGGCCTTTTCTGTAATCTGAATTTTCGGTGTGTTTTACTTGCATGGCATGCACAGTAAAGCAAAGCACTCGCTGTATGGCCATTCCTCATTGGAATGAGGGGCTTTCCTCGTGTCCTGTGGCACGCAGAGGTGGAGCAGACCTCCTGTACGGGCTCACACCTCCCCTACGGGCTCACACCTCCCCTACGGGCTCACACCCCGCCTAGGGGCTCACACCCTCAGCTTTCAGACCCTCACCTCTCGCACAGGTACCGGTACTGTGGCTGCTCACGATGCACCCCTCCTTTCAGCTATGTTAAAATATCCATATTTTGCAAACAAGCTTATCCCATGGTCTGTTCCACATCCGTCTGCCCAGCTGCCCTGTCCCAGTGCTTCCTGCAATTCTAAAGGTGAATTGCAGCTATCTTCTTCCAGCCCGGACAGCCCAGGAGCAGCCAGAACCAAGGCATCGTCAAAACTCATGGGTTTTACCTGCAAATGTTCTCCAGCCCTTCCGGAGATCAGAAATAAAAGGAATTCATACCTGATCATAAGCATGAAGACCTTTCACACAGAATCAAAGCACCCGGAGTTCATGCTTTGGTTTAGGATCTGGTCACCACAGAACATGCTCCTGTTCCAAGGGCCCCATCCACGCACGTCACTTACAGACAAAGCTACCCAAGAAAATGCACGTCCAATGACCCTTTAACTGCCCAAACACAGCTACACCAGCACTAACAGATGCTGATGCACAGAAACGCTTTTCACCAGCCTCAGAGGCTGAACCTGTTCAACTTCCGACCCTCCGTTGCACCGTGAGCACCGTGACCCTGGGACTGTTCTCCACCTTCTCGTGACCAGTTCAGCCTTTTTCCCTTGACTTTTTCCAGCTGGTTTCACACCCTCCTGCTGGCTGAGAAGCCCTCGGGCTCCCACAGCGCCCGCTCCTTCCTCCCGACCCCAGGCAGGAGCGGGGCTGCAGGAGCATCCCCTGCGAGCCACCACCGCATCAATAGCTGGTGTCTCACACAGTCCCCGCACCCAGAGACAGCCGAGCGTGTTGTATATTGAAATCAAATCCAAAGGTTTTAACAAGCGTACTTTTAGCAAAGCCAGCTGTGGTCTGAAATTTCAGTACCAAGGGAAATCCTGCAAAAAGCAAGGAATGAAAAGAATAACATAAATCAGAAAGGAAAGCTTAATTTCAGAAGTTTCCTACAAGACAAATAATTTGAGGGGGGAAAAGAATGGAGGATATCAAAACATTAGGAACCGTTTCGGTTCCAATGTTATTTTCACTCATATAACCACTGTATATTTAATAAAAAGTGTTAAGTATAATGAAATAAAGCAGACCATTTGGCATAGAATAAATGGTCTAGTGAAGATACGACATGGAAAAGTTTTTAAAATATAAAGCTAAAAACTCCCTTTGCACCTCCCAAGAGGTTTCTGTGGTGTTTTCTATGGATAACCTCCCTCGGTCCCCAGCTGCCTCCGGCTTTCAGTGCCCAGGGCTGCAGAGCTGTGATATCAGCAAGCTCCGAATGTTCATTGAACAAAAGCAAAGCACAAAATAAATGTTTTCTTTCTCTTTTGCTAGAACCTTCTGAACTACAGACTGTCTGGACACCCCCGCTCCGCACCGGCACACGTAAAACATCAGCACAACGAGTCAGGAGAAGCTAAATATATTTGCAGCCAAATGGGCTCTGCCAAGGAGAGCAGGCGCAGGAGACCCGCGGGAGCCACGGTGCAAGGGGGACGGGGGGCTCCAGGCACCGTGTCCTCAGGGGTGGTGGCCTTGGAGAGGAGGTGCCGGAGAGCTCAGGGACCCGGCTGCCCTGTTTGCACAGGTATTTCTGCTCCCAGCCAGGACAAGTCCTGCGTCAGCAGATCCCAGCGCTAGCGGTGTGCCCAGCCTGGAGCTCCTTCCTCCTGTCACAGGGGAAGGGACAGTCCCTCCGGAGCCAGCACACAGCCTGGCTGCAGGGTTTGCCTACTGCAAACCCCATAAAAAGCCTTGGGGAAAGAAAAAGCCTTCTCTGCAGCCTTTGGGAAAACAGGGCAGGAAGACACAGCTGCTCAGCGGCTGCTGTTGTCCTGCAGAGCCCGGGGCTTCCCCCAGGACCCAGCGCTGGAGGCGGGATGCTCCTGGACCTCGTGCAGAGCACCCAGCCAAGCACTGACCCCAGTGACACATCCACGGAACTGACCCTGGCTAGGGACACCTGTGAGCCACCCACGGGCTCCAGCTCCCAGCCCAGGGCAGCAAACCCAACAGCCGCGCTGCCTGCTCACAGCAGCTCCCTGGGGACAGGCTGGGGGACGAGGACAGAAGGGCTGGGGACATCCCTGCTGCCCCAGGAGCGCCAGGACCCGTCCCACACAGACACACACTGTCACAGCGCCTTCGCTTGGCTGATCGCTGGTTTTCCTCCAACAGTCCATTCGGACCCCTCTCTAAATACCTCACAGTATCCCCTCGTGTTTTCTCTGGGATTTGCTTTAATTACATCTTCTGTGGATCCCTAGCGTTAACTTTTCCCTAATGATGGTTTTATTTTATTCTTGAGACATCAAATCCAAACATCCTTCCTCATTACCACTTGTCTCCTTTGTCTCTTATAAAGGAGGCAAAATTAAGCCCTAGAAAAAGCTATTTGGGAGGCATCCGCGTTCCTGCTGCAAAGCGCAGGTGGCTGTGCCAGGAGATGTGCTCCCCAGGGCCCTGCTGCTCCTATTTGCATTTCTGCAGAGCAGCGATGGGTCTGTTCAGCGCCTCCCACTTTTTGGGGAGGCGAAGAAACAACTTAAGGCTTGTAATATTAATTTTAAAACCTTCTTCAGCAGTCAGTGACCTAAATAAAGCTGACTTTCCTGGATTTATGCTGATGCTATTGCTCCCGAGAGATGCGCGAGCAGAGATTCAAGTCTCGCTCGTCCTTGAAATAGCAGGAGGAACGCGCTGGCTGATGGCTCAAAAAGCAACGACTGGAATGATGCGCAAATACAAAATTATATTTTAAGACTCTTTAAAAAATTAATTACTTCTGTTCCATTAGACAACATGTTTGACAAGTATTTCAGAGAGACTGATGGGCCGTTTCTGGCCGCTGCACAGGTGGGTAATGGCAGCCCAGCCTGGCGGCATCGCAAGGGGCTGCTCCCTGGCCCCAGCCCAGCCCAGCCCTGCCGGAGGGAAAACACAGAGGAAATGGGGACCAGAGCTGCTGACGGGTCTCCGAGCTTGGAAATACCCACAGCATCACATTCCAACATTTTCGCTGGACAGAAATAGGTGATATTTTAGGAAATGGCATAACATTCCAGAAAACACTGTATTAAAAACATATAGGTCTAAAAAAATAAAATATACAAAAGTTGGAAACAAAACTAAGTTCATCCGGGAAGACCTTGGTCTATGCCATTTGTCCATCTCAACCGCGATACTCTGACTCACAACAACTTCTCCCCCTCCAAAAATGTTTTGTTTTACCTTTTTTTACCTTTATAGAAAAATCAAATATTTAAACTGTGAATTTATTACTGACTGTGCCAACTATTGTCATAAACTAAATATTTTTCTAGAATTACTTTTCTTGTGCAAATAGAAAAATACTTCTGCTGTCTCTACCCATGCAAATAATCTGAGTGTCTCCAGGAGAGCTACGTAGGAAACCAGGTAACCGGGTCGGAATCTGTCCAAACCATTCACGGTGCTTTGATTGAGAATCACTCATCAGCACCTTTCATAAGCCTTTCAGACACCATTTCCTTCAGACATTTTAGGGACTTGTTTTAATGCAGTATTTAGTGGTATACTTGAAATAAAGCTGGGTTTTGTTGCCTGCAAATGTTCATTTTCAGCTCAGCAGCAAGGAAACTGTTCGCATGTTCTACAACAGCAGGTCCAGCACAACGCCACAATAATTCACAGCAATCCTGCCACCAGCTCATTTTGCAAAAATTAATTTAATTCATTAGCAAGACATCAGCTACTTCCTCAGCTACTCAGAGCCACATTGGCGTTGACTTTTGACAAGGGCAGCCTTCCTGTTAAGTCCAAAGATTACACGAAGATAGCAATTAACTGTGATGTGCAAAAGCATTTCCATTTAATTGTTGGTATTGTAGGTACAATAACTAGCTCAGGAAGCAACCACCAGCCACCCCATCATCTGCACAAAGATAAGAGACCGTATCACTTCTCCTATGGAGAAATTTGCGGTTAATTGCATGGTAAAAATTGCATGGTAACATGTGCTGTTTCTGCTGAGCACCATGTCCAGAACGCTGCGGTTTATTAGGAGGAAAAGCTCCGTGCGGTAATCCCATCACTGGGAAAGCAGCAGGGGACCAACGACTCCAGGGGAGAGCGGGACACATTTCACCTGGAAAATATGCTCTTGGGAGCTTTTCTTTTGAAAAGACAGATATTCAGTAAACTCATGAGTTATTAAAAATACAAATCTTTTAGATTAAAGTACGTCTGGTCTAGCCTGGAGACCTTCTGAAACGTGCAAACTGAGAGCTACTCAGAAAAGGCAATACAGGGATAATAAGGGACCTGGGGGTCCTGGGGACAGCAGGGTGACCATGAGCCAGCACTGGGCCCTTGTGGCCAGGAAGCCAATGGTACCTGGGGTGGGTTAGAAGGGGGTGGTCAGTAGGTCAGAGAGGTTCTCCTGCCCCTCTGCTCTGCCCTGGGGAGACCACACCTGGAATCTTGTGTCCAGTTGTGGCCCCTCAGTTCCAGCAGGACAGGGAACTGCTGCAGAGAGTCCAGCGCAGCCACCAAGATGCTGCAGGGAGTGGAGCATCTCCCGTGTGAGGAAAGGCTGAGGGAGCTGGGGCTCTGGAGCTGGACAAGAGGACACTGAGGGGGGACTCATTCATGGGATCAATATGGAAAGGGGAGTGTCAGGAGGATGGAGCCAGGCTCTGCTGGTGACAGCCAGTGACAGGACAAGGGGCAATGGGTGCAAACTGGAACACAGGAGGTTCCATTTAAATATGAGAGGAAACTTCTTCCTGGTGAGGGTGGCAGAGCCTGGCCCAGGCTGCCCAGGGGGGTTGTGGAGTCTCCTTCTGTGCAGACATTCCAACCCGCCTGGACACCTTCCTGTGTAACCTCATCTGGGTGTTCCTGCTCCATGGGGGGATTGCACTGGATGAGCTTTCCAGGGCCCTTCAACCCCTGACATCCTGGGATTCTGTGAACAAATCAATACTCAGGCTGCTCTGTTGGGCAGGTGCATGTCTGACCACCCCCCTGGTCCCAGCACCTCGGTTCGCTGGGGCAGGATCGTCACTGACGGTGTCACAGGGACAAGTCCTGGTGGAGCCGTGGGGCTGATCCTGCGTGGGGCTGGGCAGAGGGTGCAGTGGGGCCATGGCTCACCTGCCCACAGTTCAGGGTATTGTGGGGAAAAAACACTCCCTGCAGCTCTGATGAAAAGCGCATGCCATCTCCCAAATCTGAATAAAAAAGACTGTGTTGCCAGGTCTTCGAGAGCCAGTCCAAAAGGTCGATTTATTGCACTGAAGGAATAAAAGTTCTCTTGTTACTGCACCTTTCCCAAGAAGAAAAATAAATGGGAATCCACACAAAACCATTCCCAAACTGTTCAGACCTGCCAGCTCCTCGAGGTGACCAGAAACGTGAGCGACGGCTGCAGCAGAGCTGCTGGGGGAGGCACCGACCCGGCACCGCGCTGGGAGCTGGGAGCCCGGACACCACGGGCTTCACCCCAATCCAGCCCCGGAAAGGCCAGCTCTGGCTGCGGTTCAGCGTTTGCCAGTTTACACCATCGTGTCTGATCCTGACACACACAACGTGTCCGATCCTGACACACACAACGTGTCCAGCCGAACCATCCGGCTTCGGCAGCCACACTTTCAGAGGTGGAGACTACAGCCCTTACCCTTCTACACCAGGCAACGGCAAGAGAAGCCACGGAGAAAACCTGAAGGAGCGATCAGAGAATAGCCAGACCTTGAAAAGGAGCAGCTAAGGACCCAACCTTCTCGTTCAGTCTATGCTTGGGGGTAGGTATGGACAGCTCTGCAGTAGAAGACACTGGTCACTTGGCATCAAAGCAACACAAGGCTACGTGCTTCACAGGTAAGGGAAATAAGGACAAGTGAAACATCCATTCCCTCTTACAATTTCCAGTAGAGAAACTTCACTGTGGGAATCATCTCAGCCAAAAAAAGAACCTGTTTTGTACAATCCTGCTGCAACTACCAAGATAATTACCACAACACTATTTACCAAGGAGCCTAGTTGACTCGCTGCTACTTAAAACCTTTGAAGAGAAGCTGGATTTAAGCCCTAAGACATGCTTTCACTTCATCCTCGAGCAAGCTGAAGGCACGTACATCTCTGCTCCGGCATGAAAGGGCTCAAAGGGCAGCATCAGAGTCAATGCATCTTGCCTTAAAAATCAGCATTTCAGAGCCTGTAAATTCCCGCTGCTGACCAAACCTCCGGCTGCTACAGCCCTCGCCTGCCCGGCTTTTCCTCACGGAGCATCTCATGTAAACCACGGGTTAATGTATATTCATACCTATGTCTGTCAGGGAATTGTGTCAGAAAATAACTGAGATTTGGAATATATTAAAAGTGTCAAGTATAATAGTGTATTGTTACTGCGTTATTGAATGTCCTATTATATGTAAGACAGCACTGAGACATATAGCAGCATCTAAAGCTCTGGGAGGAAACAAAAAGAAGAGTCCCCATGTTGATGGCAATTCCAGATATAATTGATACCTTTACACAGATTCTGACTGTCTATAATGGAAGTAGATGGTGTTAGAAAAAGGCTGTGAAACAGTAATTTAAAGATGAAGCTTTTGCAAGTTTTTTTCCTTATAAAAGAATAATAGTCTAGTCCGCTGTATTTGGTATAGAAACTCTCATCCTGGTTTGAAATTTTCCACGCTGAACTGCCACGGGTGAGTTGTTTCAGAAAGAAAATGGTTTTTTCCTCCCCTCACCTATGGAAGCTTTCAATGCAGCCCCCTGAAATCTGTCCATTTGCTGCTGGAGGACGAGATCTTTAAAAAGCATCTAAAGGCATCTTGAAAGTCCAAACGGAAAACGTTACCACAACTCAGGTACTTTGAGAATCCTCAGTCACTGGGAGAACAGGTTTGTCAAAGAACTTCAGTCCCAGAGGGTCCATCTCCTCCAGAGCTGCTGGGAGCTGGGACCGGGGTCTCTGCAGGACACCCTGGAGCTGGGGTCCCTCAGACACCCCGGAGCTGGGGCTAAAGCGGGACACCCCGGAGCTGGGGCTAAAGCGGGACACCCCAGAGCTGGGGCTGGGGTCCCTACAGGACACCCCGGAGCTGGGGCTGAAGCGGGACACCCCAGAGCTGGAGCCCCTACAGGACACCCCAGAGCTGGGGCTGAAGCGGGACACCCCAGAGCTGGGGCTGGGGTCCCTACAGGACACCCCGGAGCTGGGGCTGGGGTCCCTACAGGACACCCCGGAGCTGGGGCTGGGGTCCCTACAGGACACCCCGGAGCTGGGGCTGGGGTCCCTACAGGACACCCCGGAGCTGGGGCCACCAGCTGTGCACCACTGCCTTGCTGAGCCGGTGTGGAAGCAAGAGCAAAAGCTGGGCTTGCTTGCTTCTAACTCCCCTGCAGCTCTGTTGTCTTTACAGCAAGGTGTCAGAAAATGGGAGCAGTCCTGACACCTTCAAAGGCAGCATCTCTCCAAGTGACCAAGGCATGCTGAGCCAGGACACCTTTGCAAAGGTGTCTGGCCATGGTCCCTGCCACCCTCAGCCAGGGCTGCATACCTGGGGGGATCGCAGGAGGTGACACCTGGGCATTTAAGTTGGGAGGTGGAAAAGGGTGGCAAGTGTTGACACTTGCAGTGGCTCCTACACTGCGGCAGGGTGAGAAGCAAAGGCTAAATAAAAATAGATGAGAGCATTCTTGCTACTATAGCTGAAATAAATAGAAAATAAAATGTTCCCACATCTGGTTACAACTCGCCCAAGGGCCTAATTTCACAGATGACTATGGGGAAGAGGAGGTAAGGAACTGTCTCCCCACATCTGCTCGAGCCAATGCTCCCAATGCCTTGAAAGCTTTTTCCTTCTGGTCACGTATAACCCAGAGCGAGGACGCGACAGACACAGTCCCCCCGGCCCATGTACCACGGATAAATACGGGCCTTTCCCTCGTGAACAGGGTTGTGATTCAGCACGCATGTCCATTGCTCTGAGAGCGAAGCAGCCAGCTACGTCCACATGCTAGAAGGGGAAAGTCCTAACCAGGTAACACGTGCTACCAATTTCAGTAATGGGTATGACTAAAACGAACTGGTACAAATCTGAGGGATGTAGGGAGCATCTTGCAGCCAGGAGCAGCTGCCCTCCATCACTCATGTACATGCCAGAGCAAAGCACCACCCTGGGCAACACCGAGGGCTTCCAGGTCTCCAACCGCAGGAGTGGCCAACACGAACCGGGCGGAGTCGGAAGGGAAATGCAAAGTACTGTCCTCAGGCAGGAAAAACCCCACGTGCTGGACACGCTGGAGACCAACCGACTGGAAAGCAGCTCTGCCAAGAAGGACCTGGGGGTCCCGGTGGACACCAAGCTGACCGTGAGCAGCGCTGGACCCCTGCGGGAAGGACGGGCAGCATCCTCCCGGGCTGCCTGGGCAGAGCGTGGCCAGCGGGTCAGGGAGGGATCCTGCCCCTCTGTCTGGCGCTGGGGAGATGCAGCCGGGGTGCTGGGACCAGTGCTGGGCTCCCAGTACAGGACAGACCTGAGCTTGCTGGACAGAGTCCAGTTCAGGGCCACAAAGGAGGAGGAACTGGAGCATCTCGCATATTGAGAGAGTTGGGACTGCTCAGCCTGGAGAAGAGGCGGCTCAGGGGTCTTATCCGTGTGAATAAACACCTGACACAGGGGGATGGAAATAAGACTGAGCCAGTATCCCCAGTGGCGTCCAATGGCAGGACAAGAGGCAACAGTCACACACTAAAACACAATAAATTCTCTTTATACGTAAGACTTCCCCCAGCCCCACAGGAGGAGGGTCCAACACTGGAGCAGGTTGCCCAGCGGGGCTGTGGAGTCTCCATCCTTGGAGATATTTCAAACCTGACAGACAGGGCCCTGAGCAGCCTGTTCTCACTGACCCTGCTTGACCAGGGAGACAGAGGTCCCTTCCAACTCCAACTATTCAGCCTCCTTAAGGCAAAACCCTTAAACGCTACTGATTACAAAAATATGTTGAAAGAGCTTTAAAAAAAATAATGGCTTTGATCGTAGATCATTTCAAAGACACATGCGCATGTTTTAGTGTAAAATTCCTGATGGCCCAATAAACAGTGTCCAAGATGAGCTGTAGTTCACATCTCCTTTCTGCTGAAAAACCAGTATTTATGAAATACAGCAGAAGCAGCGTAGGGTACTTGATCTACAGAGAAAATCATCCATCAAGGAGATCGGCAGCTAAAATCTATGAAGTAATAATAATAGTAGTGTCCAGAAGAGAATTGTCATTGCTCTTTTGCAAAGAACAAGCTACAAACCAACCAAGCAGTCATACGAGGTCTAACCTGACAGAAGGTTACAGCACAACTGGCAAGCGAATATCAGGTTTCCAACACTGCTCTTCTATCTAAACTCCTGATTTAGTAACTTGTTGTAGTTACTACTTAAAATGCCTAATATGTTATTAAGAGCTCTGTGGGAAATCTGGGTGCCCGGGGAAGCGCTTCAGTCCACGCTGTGCCCGTTTTCAGGGCAACAACGAAACCCTACGTTTGACCTACATTTAACAACCGCTCCCCTGGCACTCGCCCAGCAGCTGTAAAGCACAAACTAAATGTAAAACCAGCTTCAGTCTCAGCAAAACACATCACAGGACCATAGGGGTGTTTTCTAATGCATTATTGATATTCCCATGCATGAGTCACCGCTGACGTCCAGAGCCCGTGTCCCCGTCACCTCCCTGGGGCCACCGCCACGGTCACCCACACTGGTCACCCCAGCGCCGCGGGGGCCGAGAGCAGCGCTCCCCTTGCTAGAGGTCATCGGGGCTTTCATAATGAAACTATAATCTTCTTAAAAACTGATTTTTAAACACTTCATCCTGACCTTGCTGATAAACTCTGAACCGAGCACGAGTTGAAGTTAATTATTCTTTCCAAAGCAGATTTATTGTGTTTTTTCCCGCATGTTCTTTAAATTATCTCTGCCATCCCCACGCAAATCTTTGATAACGTTAATGAAGTTCCGAATCGGGCTGCAGGATCAGTTCGCTGCGTCGGAACACAAGTGGTGGGAAAAACTATTTCAAAGCGATAAAGGAAGAAACATGGAAGATATCTCACTGTGGAAATCAAAGGCATTACAGCGAGTTCAAAGGAGATCATTAAAATGTATGCAGCCTAAAATGCAAATCAGCGTACACGTAACTACTAAACTATAAACTTCTCTAATGGTTCAAGGTAAATTCTATTTAAAAAAAATCTATGTAAAATGTGTGTATCCTTTCTGCCTTTGCTGCATGCTTCCTCGTTTGATAACTCTGAGTATTTTCTCTTGTATTAAAAGGGATAGTAATTTAAACTAATATATCTTTCAAGTCTTCTCGCTTAAAAATGGAGTTCCATGAAGACCTGAGGTGAGAAGCAGCTTTCAACAGAAATCTCATTATGAAAGCAAATACGTTTTCCTTTGAAACTTGCCCTTCACTTTTGGAGCTCGGAGATCAGTGAAGCTGAGGATGTTACCCCAGCTCCTCTCCAGCGGGCGCCAGGAGAACTGGCTGACCCTGCCCGGCCCGCAATACTTCCCAAAGCTCCTTCCCAAAGCTACTGGCTTATCATTATACCATACCCTTATGTAATTTTCTTACAGTCTAGTTCCCAAAATTAGATGCAGCGTGCCAAGATTAACTACATCAGAGCCATTTAATGATATGCAAATCCTCAGAGAACTATTAATACCTCCCAGAATAAGACGGGCCGGGGGGGGCAGCCCGTATGTGCCGGGATCTGTAATTCCCCAGCTGTTTGTGTCCCGCTGCTGAGGCGACTCAGACAGACCGAACACCTACAGCGCGGCACGGAACTCCTGCCCTGCCATCACGTAGGACCTTAGGTGGGAAATAGACACCTCAATCATTTTAATACAGTTGTGCGACCCTCCCCATAAAAACTGGGAAAACTTCACCCCTTTTTGTGGCAAGATGGCAAGAGAGAGGGCAGTCTCCTCTGGTTCATTTTCTGCTGGACACAGGGAGGCAGAGGCCACAGCTGTGTGCCCGCACCCATCACCCCTTCATATGGGTGATCAGAGCTAGAAAAACCTCAGAAATCAACAGCAGCAGTTCTGAGGGCTTTTAATTCCCTTTTAGAGGTTCCCTACCCCACGTAACCTCTTCAAGCAACGCTACACTGAGATATCCTCCCCCTTAGCCCAGGGAACTGCTGCTCCTCTCAGATTCAATCTGACATTACTCGGCCATCCCAAACCGGGAGACACGGGGGCTGTGGGGCTGCGGGGAGGCACTCGGCACTCCTGACATTTAAAAAGAGCAAAGCACATCTGGAGCGTCACAACCTTGTGATCCAGGTGTGAGTGCTACAGACACAGCGCTGCTTCCCAAAGGAGCTATTTACTAAGTGCTCCTTTTGTACTCTAGACAGAACATATTTCAACATAGAAAAACACATTAGAGCAGCTCAGAAGGTTGAGTTTTTTCTTACACTTGTGCAGCCAGAGTCCTATCGTTGGTTTTACCAGTGTTGTAATTTTGAAGTGATCGTCAAACACCAAGTGGCTTCCTATCTATGGCAGATAATCACAGCTGCATCAGTACATCATTAGATTAATACTGAATATATGACATAGATTTAAAGGAACTTAGAAAGTTTTTCTCCAGTAAATCCTGTAGCAGCCCAGTGTAGTGAACCGCACACACCTGAGTTAAACCTTGTAGCAGGTGCTACAAAACCTCCTGGCCCAGCTTGTACAGCAAGAACAAGGCAGACAGAGCTGATCTCTGCAGCTCTCAGTGCGCACTGTGGGAACAGCACCGGCCCTGCTGGGCTGGCGGGCGCCGCGGGGAGGGCGAGGGAGCGCTCCGAGCCACCCATGCGATTCCCAGGCGGGGTCTGAAGGAGAATTCTCTTTACTGATGTGTTTGTGCTGACTTGCAGCCAGAGCAGATGTGAACACAACTGGAAGGCTGTGCAGACAGACAGCTGGGCGCTGGGCTGGGAGCCCCCCAGAGACCCTGGTGAGCTGCTGCTGCTGGGACATGGGCCCCAAAGGCACCAAGCGAGCGCCGATGCTGCACCCACGGGTTTCTCACCAGCTTCCCGGTTCCTATGCTTTGTGCCGCAGGATAAACTCTCCTGCCCCCAGTCTGCAAAGCAGCCAAGTGGAGAGGCTGTACGGAGGGTGCGTGCGATGCTTCACAGCTGTTTGCAGGAGCAGCAGCAGCACAACCGTGCCCCACCAGCACCGGAGAAGCCCAGAGCTCCTCCAGTTTGGCTCAGCGTGTTCCACACACTCATGGCTTTCGGCAGGAGCAGGGAAGGGGAGGTACATCAGAGCAGATAAATCAAAGCTGACAGAGTGGGCACGGGGATGCCCTGGGAGCAGGTGTCCGTGGTTGGTGCCGAGGTCTCCATCCCCAGGAGGGACCTCAGCCCACCGCCCATCTGTGTGGGGACAGCAACAGATGACGCAGCCCCCTGTACCCTGCGCCTACAGCCCCGTGCGCCCTGTGCCTACAGCCCTACACAGCCCCGTGCGCCCTGTGCCTACAGCCCTACACAGCCCCGTGCCTACAGCCCTACACAGCCCCGTGCCTACAGCCCCATGCACCCTGTGTCTACAGCACTACACAGCACCGTGCCTACAGCCCCGTGCACCCTGTGTCTACAGCACTACACAGCACTGTGCCTGCAGCCCCATGCACCCTGCCCGTGTCCAGGTTGGTTATAGATAACCAAACTGGTGTCACCTCTGCTTCCCCAGTTCAGAGCAGACTCACTCAGAGCAGCCCCTGCCCAAGGGGGTGCAGATCGCGCTCCCTGGTGCAGCAGCTCTTTCTGTGCTTTTAATTTGCAAAGCTAATATGGGAATTGAAATCTAGACAGTGTCAGCTTCTAAAAGCAAAATAAAACTCCCTGTCTCTCTCTGCTTGGCAAGAAAGCCAACCCGGCCTCCAAACCCATGCATACATCTCAGCTGGCTTATCCTCTGAAATATATTACATATACAGAAGTCGTTTGATCCTCTTAAATGTTATGAGACTCTGGCGCTTCCATTTCAAATATATTGTCCAAAAATCAGTTTTCACCATCAAAAACTTTCTCCAGCATGTTCTCCATATATACAGGTCTTCCTCTTTACGCGTCTATATATACACCATGCCCCATCACAGTATGTACTTCTCTGTTTCTATGACCAGCCTACAGAAAATAGTTGAATCTATTTTAACTCAATGTATTAGACAAAACCATAACCAGTCCGTACACTGTATTCACTTTGAGCCAACAAAAACAACCATCCTGTTTTCTTTCTCAGTGTGTCATGGAAAGATTAAGTACGTTCAATTCAAATTCTTTACCTGTTTTAAAGCTTGAAAAAAAAAATTAAACAACAACAAAAAATCCCTCTATGCCCATTGGCAGCCTGCTACTAAACCGTTGCAAAAATGCTTAGATAACAGCATTTAAAAGATATTTTTCATGATACCCGTATTCTGCTTCATTCCTCTTCTAACCTCGTCTGTTCCAGGTTTAAGCAGTTCCCTAAATGAACTTGAAAATGACCGTACAGGTGCAGCGGCTGCTTTGGCAGGAGCATTGCAGTAACTCCGCTGATTTCATGTCCACAGACCTATGTAAGAAATGCCGCAGAAACCCTCTCCGGGCAGCTCTGGGTGCCGGAGCCGCAGGATGCTCATCGCGCCCCGACACCACAGCAGCACCGCGGCGACCGAGGGGACAGAGGAGCCGAGCGCACCCGCCTCTGCCGGGCAGGGACACAACAAGCCTTTGATCCTTGAGGCCGGGAAACAGGCCCCCGCAGCCTTCAAAAGAGACGGCGGGGGGGCGGCCCTGCCGCCCGTCACCCCCCCAAACCCTCGCTGTGCATTGCAGGGGCCGGAGATGGAGAGATGGAACTCTCAAAGTCATTGCACTTAGAGGATGCTTCGGAGTTTCGCTAATCGATGTGATGAAAACCACGATAGCCTTTGTGCAGCCCAGCCCACACCCAAAAGCAAGCACAGGGGTTTGCCGCTTTCCTCCCGGGGGGCTGAGCTCCCCCCGCCCTTATCGGGCAAACAGGAGCTGAACCCGCCGGCCCCCAGACCCCCGGGCGCGGGGGAGCTGAGCAGGCGGGCTGGCCCGTTAAACACCACCGACTCTGCTTGTGTTGGGGTGATGATATTGATGTTATTGCTGCCTGGGAATGGGAGAACACTGAGCAGGAGAAATGCTGCTGGAGCTGAAGGACAGAAGCAGCGCAGAACAACTGTAAAACCTGCGAGGAACATTTAAGGAAGGAATGTTGTTTAACAGCCGATCTGGCAACTGACCCCAGCAGGGGGGAGGGCTGAGACACACCAGACTGTGAATCCTTAAAGTGAAACAAAGTCTATTCGAACTAATCCCGGAATGCAAACTGATGCCTGTGTTTGGAAGGTTAAGCTGGGGGAAGGGTAGCCAGAGGGCCAGGAGGCCGTATTTGAAATAAATCAATAAGGGGATGGGACTCAGGATTACAAGAAGAAGAGAGGTAAACTGAGGCAGGGTCGGGTGTAAACGCTGCAGTGCCAACCAGCGGGGAACAGGGGAGGGAATTCGCAGCAGGGTTGGAGCGGGGGGGATATAAGTGGGGGCTTTTTGCCCCGTTCCACATGCCGACCTTTAGGTACAACACCCAGCTTGGCAAAATCCCTAATAAAACGTGTTTTGCTGAGAGATCCTGCCTGGGCCTCTTCTATTGGCAAGGTGACCATTTCCTACAAAACTGACTGAAAAATGTAATTCTGATTCGTGCTAAAAGAGCGCAGCTATTCTACTTGCACGGAAAGTTACAAAAAGGACATCACAAAAGTTATAAAAGACATTGTGATTGCTAATAAGACCCCCTCTTAACCAAATAAGGCATGGAACTAAGACAAAGGAAGTAACGGCTAAGCTTTGAGCAAACTGTGTAGCTAATTGTAAACCTGGCTTGCTTTAAACCAACCGTAAGACTAATTGTGAAACTAGAAGGTCACAAGACATGGAGGAAAGAAGAGAAACTTCCTCCAGAATGACCAACCGCAAGAAGGTCTCCTGAAGAGCACAAAGAACAAGTAACAGCGAAGAAATGAAAATAGGCTGAAACTACCCGAAATCCGGAACACAAGGGCAATAAAAGAGGCCAGTTCGGAGATGCTGGTGTGCGTGTCGATGGAGCGCGGGCTCCCCATGCACCCAGCGCTGTTTTGCTTATGCTTTATCGAACACTTTATAATAAATTGCACTAAGCGCTGCTACCCGTGATTGGCGTAGCTCGAGTTGTTTATTTCACCGACCGAGAAAACTCTCTCAGCTCTGCTCTAAAAACCATCCATCAGTTCGGAGCTGCCCAGGGGAGAGACTGAAAGGTGCGAGGTTTCAAAACGAAAAGCAGCAGGTTTTGGAAGAGCAGAGGCTGCGCTTACCTGCACCGGCAGGGTCCGGGCTGCCCCCCGCGAAGTGGCTGCTAAAATCGGCCCTTGCACCGCGAGTAAAGCTGGAGGAGCGGGCTGCGGTGCGGAGCGGCCCCGCCGGCTCCGGCTCCTGCTCCGCCCGGCCCATCAGCGGCCGCAGCTGGGGGCTGCAAACAGCCGCTCCTGCTCTTTATAGGAGTCAATGGCTCAAACGCTGATCTGCTCAGGTGTTTTGTAACGTCTTACTACTGGCTTAAAACAGTAAAGCTCGTCAGTCTGCTGTGTTTCATTGTGCTAAGGGATAACTTGTGGTGCCTGGGGTGGTGGGAGGGGGCTACCGGCTGTAGCGTGTGCGGCAACATCGTTGTTTCTGTAAAGCATTGTTTAATGGCCACAGTAGAACCACAGCTTGGACTGGGTTGGAAAAGCCCTCCGAGATCATCAAGTCCAACCCTCGGTCGAACTCCAGCCCACTGACTAGATCAGGGCACTAAGTGCCATGTCCAGTCTCAGTTTGAAATACGCCATTTGTAATTTGCTAACTTCTTAAAAAAAACCCAAACAAACAGAAAAAAAACAACCAAACAAAACCAACAAAGCAAACAAAAACCCCACCAAACAAATAAACCCAACAACAAACCAAAGCAAACAAAAACCCCACCAAACAAATAAACCCAACAACAAAGCAAAGCAAACAAAAACCCCACCAAACAAATAAACCCAACAACAAACCAAAGCAAACAAAAACCCCAACCAACCAAACCTCACCAAACTGTGTGGGCTGTATTGTAACATTTGAAAGGAATAAATGGTCACCCCTTTACAGGTGGAAAAAGATACATGTTTAATAAAAAAAGTTTAAGAAAGGGTGTTGGACTAGATGGCCTTTGAAGGTCCCTTCTGACCCAGACTGCTCCGCGGTCCTGTGACACACACAGGTTTGCGCACCCGCAGGTTTGCACACCCGCAGGTTTGCACACCCGCAGGTTTGTGCACCCGCAGGTTTGCACACCCGCAGGCTTGCACACCCGCAGGTTTGCGCACCCACAGGCTTGCACACCCGCAGGTTTGCAAACCCGCAGGTTTGCACACCCGCAGGTTTGTGCACCCGCAGGTTTGCACACCCACAGGCTTGCACACCCGCAGGTTTGCGCACCCACAGGCTTGCACACCCGCAGGTTTGAGCACCCACAGGTTTGCACACCCGCAGGCTTGCACACCCGCAGGTTTGCACACCCGCAGGTTTGAGCACCCACAGGTTTGCACACCCACAGGTTTGCGCACCCGCAGGTTTGCACGCCCACAGGTTTGCACACCCGCAGGCTTGCACACCCGCAGGCCCCCATTGCAGTGCTGTAAACCGCCCTTTGCCGTCCTCTCCCCTGTCTCTTCTCCCACCCACCAGCCCATCAGCTACTCCGGACTCCACCGCATTGTTTCTGACCACAACTGCACTATTCTGTTCATTTTGCTCGTCCTTTCTCTTGTTCCCTGCCCTAAAAAGGGAGGTTGTTTTTATTGGTATTCTTCCCAAATCAATAAATTTATTCAGCCCATCTGCTCTGACTTCAGCTCCTTTAATTCACAACTATTTGTTAAAACACCGGAAATGTAATTATCCCGAAAATGCCACAGGTGTAAGAGATACTTAACATTAAAAAAACCCAGAATCAAGGCAATGTTTGAGTGATGTAGAATCCAAGTTTCCCTTGTTAACCCGACCAGAGGCACAGACGGCGGGGAGATCATCACACAGACCTCAGCAACGGGCCAGCGAGAGCTGCTCCAAACCCCTCTTGGGATACTGAACTTAACATTTTTCTTGCTGAAGTGCTAAAGCACCATGAAATACAAGAAAAGTTCATTAAAATCGTGCATTATCTCTAAAAGAACTTAAATTTTCCATGACCAGAGAATTTCTTTTTCAGCGTACATATTTTTACGAACAGAAGTTTCATTCCCCAGGCACTTATGCTGGGGAAAAGACTACAGATTCCCTAGGAAGTACACTTTAAAAATCAATACTTAAAGATTCCTACCCAAACATGTAGGAGGAAGGCACCAAAGGTACCCTTAGGCATCTGCCGAAAACTTCAGATGGATTAGTCAGAGGAAGAACCTGCAGCAGAAGTTCAGCTCCGCACCCCGGTTCAGCACGAGCTGCCTCAGGAGCGGCGGACACGGGGGGCACGGGGGACATGGGGGACACAGGGGACACGGGGGGCACAGGGGACATGGGGGACACAGGGGGACATGGGGGACACAGGGGGACATGGGGGGCACAGGGGACATGGGGGGCACAGGGGACACGGGGGGCACGGGGGACATGGGGGACACAGGGGGACATGGGGGGCACAGGGGACATGGGGGGCACAGGGGACATGGGGGACCTGGTGCCGGCACCAGCCAAGGTGTGTGGGTGGGGACAGGGACAGTGGGGCACAAAGGGGGCTGAAGAGCCACCAGCTGCCCCATTGACAGCTCCAGACTCACCCACACGTGTGCGACCTCCACCAAGGTTATCAATGCTGCGTCACCGTTACCAGAATAACTGCATGCGGGATGTAACATGAAAAAATCACCGTTTAATTCATTCCAGTTATTTTCATAGCTTAAAAAGACTGCGTATCGTATTTCAGAGACAGAAAACAACAGTTCTCTAATAAAAATGTTTTTATGTATGAGATGGAAGCTTACTTGGTTTTCAGCTCCACGCTGCAGGAACCTGCGCTGGGTCTGCACCGGAGGAATCGTCTGGAGGGGACAGAGATGGTGAGCACCCGAGAGACGCCTCAGCATCACAGCTCCGCGGTGTCAACACCTCACGGCAGCAGCGAAACCGCAGGTGTGTGCCCACCCCACGGACCAGGACACCTCAGGGGCTGTATCACAGAGCGTTCAGATTGTGCCCCTCACACCCCACGGACCGGGACATCTCAGGGGCTGTATCACAGAGCGTTCAGATTGTGCCCCTCACACCCCACGGACCAGGACATCTCAGGGGCTGTATCACAGAGCGTTCAAACTGTGCCCCTCACACCCCACGGACCAGGACACCTCAGGGGCTGTATCACAGAGCGTTCAGATTGTGCCCCTCACACCCCACGGACCAGGACACCTCAGGGGCTGTATCACAGAGCGTTCAGATTGTGCCCCTCACACCCCACGGACCAGGACACCTCAGGGGCTGTATCACAGAGCGTTCAAACTGTGCCCCTCACACCCCACGGACCAGGACATCTCAGGGGCTGGATCACAGAGCGTTCAGATTGTGCCCCTCACACCCCACGGACCAGGACATCTCAGGGGCTGTATCACAGAGCGTTCAAACTGTGCCCCTCACACCCCACGGACCAGGACATCTCAGGGGCTGTATCACAGAGCGTTCAGATTGTGCCCCTCACACCCCACGGACCAGGACACCTCAGGGGCTGTATCACAGAGCATTCAAACTGTGCCCCGCTTACCCCACGGACCAGGACACCTCAGGGGCTGTATCACAGAGCATTCAAACTGTGCCCCTCACACCCCACGGACCGGGACATCTCAGGGGCTGTATCACAGAGCGTTCAACTTGTGCCCTTCACTGCAGGCCCCTCTGGCATCCATTTCCCACCCCTGCTTCCCACTTTTCTTGGTAGCGTGCCACGCTTATTCGTGAGTGCAATATCTGCAGTTTATTTGAAAGGGATTACTGCAGCTCACCACAAACAGGCATTTAGCAGGATTTAGACCTTTTATACAAGAGGCTAAATTACATACAAAGTGTAGAAGTATAAATGAAACCTGCAAACTAATTTCAGCAACGAGCTGAGGCTGGGGCTCATGCATAATTAAATTCCTGAATACCAATGTTAAAATGATTGTAACACAAAATTAAAGGTCCCATTTTAATAATGTCATCAATATTTTGAAGCTTTGGGGCTTGGTATTTCGATGGCATTCAGCAAGAGAAATAGCTGTTTGTCTCAAAGAGTTTCAGTTCACCAGCTCTTTTTCTCTTTGATAGATTCACATCAATATTTATGTGCTATGGCTGTGTGTTAATGCAAAGGGCCGGGCTCTCTCCTGTACAGGCGTAACCAACGTGCACCCCCCTGCTCCATTCTTTAGTCCTCAGTGTGGAACTGGTGCAGCTCAGCTCAAACTCACGCTCTGGAGGTTGGGATGAGCTGCAGGGTCTTAACACGGGTGGGGAGGGGGATACCTGCAGCTGCCCAGGGGATGCAGGAGCTCAGTGTCCTGCAGATCCACACCTGCCCGGGGGATGCAGGAGCTCAGCATCCTATGGATCCACACCTGCCCGGGGGATGCAGGAGCTCAGTGTCCTGCAGATCCACACCTGCCCGGGGGATGCAGGAGCTCAGCATCCCATGGATCCACACCTGCCCAGGGGATGCAGGAGCTCAGCATCCCACGGATCCACACCTGCCCGGGGGATGCAGGAGCTCAGCATCCCATGGATCCACACCTGCCCGGGGGATGCAGGAGCTCAGCATCCCACGGATCCACACCTGCCCGGGGGATGCAGGAGCTCAGCATCCCATGGATCCACACCTGCCCGGGGGATGCAGGAGCTCAGCATCCCATGGATCCACACCTGCCCGGGGGATGCAGGAGCTCAGCATCCCATGGATCCACACCTGCCCAGGGGATGCAGGAGCTCAGCATCCTATGGATCCACACCTGCCCAGGGGATGCAGGAGCTCAGTGTCCTGCAGATCCACACCTGCCCGGGGGATGCAGGAGCTCAGCATTCCAGGGATCCACACCTGCCCGGGGGATGCAGGAGCTCAGCATCGCAGGGATCCACACCTGCCCAGGGGATGCAGGAGCTCAGCATCCCATGGATCCACACCTGCCCGGGGGATGCAGGAGCTCAGCACCCCATGGATCCACACCTGCCCGGGGGATGCAGGAGCTCAGCATCCCATGGATCCACACCTGCCCGGGGGATGCAGGAGGGAGTCGGACCCTGACCCAGCACCGTGCATCTCCTGGCCACACTGTGCTGATCGACCCCTGCCTGCATGGTTGTCATTGTCACCCCAAATTGATCCTGTTTCCAACAACATTCACCAAAATGAGTTATTTTTAAAATAAATATCAACAGCCACATATTTCTGCCCTCCCCTTTTCTTTGCTGCAGATGTTTAAATCTGGTTATCTCCTCTAGTGTTGTTTCCATGGTTTTCTGACATTGTGCAGCTTTTACATTAAAAAAGATAAAGGCTTGATATGCTGCTCATTCCGTTCTTGATACCTGCTTTTTGCAGAGGATCTGAACGCCTTTTCTTTGCTGAGTTCTGTTCTTTGCTGTGTTCTGTTCTTTGCTATTATCTTCCTTTATTTCAATGCTTGGTTAATCTTACTCATGCAGTTTATCTCCACTTCAGAACGCTGGTCACCAGCTCCAGAGGACAAGAGAAAAAGGGAGAAAGAAGCTGAACACAGCCGGGTTTTCTCCTGGCTCTGTGTGCAGTGTGTGCAGCTGGAGCCTGGCGCTGCAGCTCCAAGCGCCACCAGGCTTAGTGCAACCGGTTACCGCCTGCTCACCGCTACAGCCCCACGTCTTCTGTCCTTATGGAGCTGCAGGGGAGGGTGAACCTCAGAATCCTGTTTGGAAACCCGCGAGGGGTCTGAACGGCTGGAGGGAGCGGCTGCCGGGGGCTGCAGGCCTGGGAGGACATCATAAAATAGTGTAAATCATATTGAATGACATTATATACTGTACATACAAATGATGTAATGATTTAGGGGAAAGGGACCTGGGGACCCTGGTGGACAACAGGATGACCATGAGCCAGCACTGGGCCCCTGTGGCCAGGAAGGCCAATGGGACCTGGGGTGGGTTAGAAGGGGGTGGTCAGTAGATCGAGAGAGGTTCTCCTTCCCCTCTACTCCGCCCTGGTGAGACCACACCTGGAATATTGTGTCCAGTTCTGGGCCCCTCAGTTCCAGCAGGACAGGGAACAGCTGGAGAGGGTCCAGCGCAGGGCAACCAAGATGATGGAGTGGAGCATCTCCCTTATGAAGAAAGGCTGAGGGAGCTGGGGCTCTTTAGTTTGGAGAAGAGGAGACTGAGGGGTGACCTTATTAATGTTTATAAATATATAAAGGGTGAGTGCCACAAGGATGGACCCAGGCTCTTCTAGTGGCAAACAATGGTAGGACAAGGGGCAATGGGTGCAAACTGGAACACAAGAGGTTCCACTTAAATTTGAGAAGAAACTTTTTCATGGTGAGGGTGTCAGAGCCTGGCCCAGGCTGCCCAGGGGGTTGTGGAGTCTCCTTCTGTGCAGACATTCCAACCCGCCTGGACACCTTCCTGTGGAACCTCAGCTGGGTGTTCCTGCTCCATGGGGGGATTGCACTGGATGATCCTTTGAGGTCCCTTCCAATCCCAAACACACTGTGATACTGTGACACTGTCATACTGTGATACTGTGAAGTCCTGAGCGAGATGCATTTAACCAGTAATGACAGAAACTATCAGAAACAAATTGCGAGTGTGCAACCTCTTCCTCCACACAGTCAGCTGGGAGGTGCACGTGTTAAAATGAATCAAACGTGCCTGTTGTCACCTCACTCGTCACCTCCCCTGCCGGGCGATGGGGTTACAGTCCTGCAGGGCCATTGCAGCCGCTTCCCTGCAGCGCCCTGTGTGCAGGAGGAAAAGCACAGAGCAGCAATATGGGAGCATCCTGCCCTGTCAAAGATATCTGTTTAGTTGATAAGAGCAGCTGTCTGCTTGTGGAAACAACAATATACGCTTTAAAATAAGCACACATTATTTATCCAATATCGTATATTATTTTCAGACAAATAATACCATTCAAAAAGCTGTCTAAATATGTACTTGGAAGAGTCATCGTTCCAGACACCTGGAGGAAGCAATACACTTCTTAAAAGACACTTTCACAAAGCATTTTGTCAAAGAGCCTTCCGCTTAATAAGAATTTAGCAACAAACCTGAGCAGCAGCAGCCAGAGTTCAAGGGGAACATCACTGTAGGCGGGTGTCCCGGGGACACCTTCCCCTGCTGCTGGGGGGTTGGGGGGTTTGGGTGCGATTCCCCAACTCTCGTGCACAGGGGCGCCCAGGGCTGTGTCTGCCACGGCTCCGCTGTGATTTGGTCCTGCGCCAATGTCATGGCACGTTTAATTCATTTTAACCCCCTTTCAACAGTCGCCAAATTATTCCCAGGGCTGAATCTCAAAACTATTACCGTAGCAGCCTGCCATTAGCTAACGGGGTTCCCAGCACAATTCCTGTTTTTTAACAACATGTTCCCTGGCAGAGATGCATGGGCAGAAAATGAGATAACGCATTCATCAGTATGAAAATCAAAGAAGGAGTTCAAAGAAGGTGTTTCTGGTGATGACGAAAATATACACTAACCTCTAAAGTGCACGCGTTAGCAGCTTCCTGTAAAACCTCTGGTAACTGGCTCACACTTCTGCCATTTCCAGCTGGTAAAGCCGCTGTTTTAAAGAGCCGACGTTTGCTGTGGACGAGGAGGAAGAGCCGGTCCCATCAGCAGAAGCCGCCACACGGCCCAGAGCTGCCCGGGTGGGATGGGTGCCCTGAACCGCCTCCTGCTCCGTCCCAGCCGGCTGCAGGCGGCACATCTGCTCTCACACGCATTGCACCCAAAACGCTGCGTCCCCGGGGCTCCCACAGCTCAAAAGCTCTTCAGCTCTAAAAGCATATTCCATGGAATAAACCTTTCGGTGGCTGCTGTTCATGGAGTGGCAGCGTTTGTAAAACACTCACTATGTCCCCAGAAGTCCAGCTTTGCTGTTAAGGGGAAGGAAAAGTGAGGATGGACTAAAGACATGTGGAGGAACCTCATCCCTGTGGCCCATGGTCCTGCCAGGATGGAGGCAGCACCGTCACAGACAACGTCACGTTCCCAAGCACCTACAGCCACTTATAACCTTTAGTGGTTTGGAAACCCCATAAATCCCCAGTAATCGATTGGTCTCGTTGGGATGTTTAAAAACTTTAAAGAGTGAGCAAACAAGAGAGACCGGATTTAATCCTCAAACCAACAGGGCACTTGCATGCATCAGGTCAATCTGAAATGACTGAGAATAAATCAAGGCCTGGCCTATAGTTAAATCAAAGCCGGGTTTATAGCTGATAATCTTTTTCCATTGCGTGATCAAGCGATGCTCTGAGAGTTCCCAAAGGGCAGGGCTGGGTACCAAGGGACAACACAGCGCCTGCGGGTGCCCAGGCAGCCCTGCCTGCGGGAGCAGGGACCGCGGCAGGGGACAAACCCCGCCACGCTCCTGCCTCCATCACCTCTTCTCTGCCCTCAGCGCCGGCAACACGCCCGCTGCGCCGAGAGGAGACGGGAGAGCGGAGCATCGCTGCACAGACCCCGCGGCTCGGCCGATAGCCACCTGCGGCTCCCCATCCTGCTGACTGAATTGAGCACTCCCTGCAAGAAACAAACTACTGACACCTACAAGCCTCAAAGCACCTCAAAGGGGGTGACTGTGTCGTCAACCCAGGCGCAGCGCGCAGACGCCAGCGGCGTGTTCCTCGTCCACACCACCCTTGCCGCTGCCGTCTGCCGTCACAGGCTTTATGACGGAATAAAAATCCCGAATTTCCAACTGGAGCGTTTCGCCCTGGGATTAAACCATCCAACTGGTGCAATAGAAATTTGAGACCATAAAAATCTGCTGCGAGTTTACAACAGTTAAGAAATAAAACGCCATAAAAGGACATCACGTTTGAATAAATGGATAAGTGAAATGTTTCTCTGCGGTAGGAAGAGCCTCAAAGGCAGGGAGAAGCTGCGCCAGGTGAGCTGACAGCGGCTTTGCCGTGGCACTGTGCCCACCGCTGCGCCAGCACGGGTGATGTGCAAGTCACCAGGAATCTGCCCCCGGCCCTACGGGTGATTTCTGGAGTTACAGACCTGGTGGTGATGAAGCACGCTGGACACGAGCCAGAAGAACTCCCCTAGAAACATCCTCACAGCCCCAAACCTTTGACACGCCAGTGGGACAGGGATCCACTGAAATACCGCTTTTCTGCACAGCATTAGCCGGAGCCCATCACTGCAGATGTACAATGCAGGTTATGTTTCTCTCCCGGACACCACTGTTCACTGTTAAACAAAAGTTCATCAGCCATTTTATTTCACAGTTATTCGGCATCATAAGCGCCTTCTGCAACACTTAACATTCAGCTGTAATTTTGATTAACCTGAATAATTTTGCGTTTGATCTGCTGCAAGCATCACAAAAAGACGTTATGTTTTCATTGCAGTAAAAAAAATAAGCAGTGGATTACTGGCCATTATGCTGAAGATTTTATAAATACGTATGGATTGTATATGTATGTATACACATATATATAATATATTAAATAAATACGCGTGGTTTGTATCAACCAAATATGCATGTTTTGTTTGTGTATTACACACACATCTTGAAGGATGCAATCATTTGATTTTCCATGTTTAACGGGTTGCACGCTTAATGTGTTTGCCCCACATACTCCCACCAGCGCTCCTGCTCTCGGGGGGGCTGCAGTGCTGAAAACCAGGGTTCCCGGTTTCCCTCGTCACCTCTGGGGATGCTGTTGTCTCCTGCCGTCCCCTCCTTCCCTCTCCTGGGGCAGGAGCTCTTTGGGCCGGGGGACGAGGACGGGAGCAGCCGCAGCTCCCCCGCGCCGCTCTGCGTCGCTGCCAATAGCGGGACACGGGGAGTAAAGGAGGCAGCACAGAGCGTGATTAATGCTCCTGCTCTCCAATAATTAACAATAATTAATCATGGAAAAAAGCTACCTCAGTTGGCTGGATCTCCTGTTTGTTGTCCTCCTGTCCTCCTGTCCTCCTGTCCTGTTTGTACCTCGATCCAGGTTACACTGGATGGGCGAGAGGTGGGCGCCCAGCTGAATGTGGTGCTGCCCCCACAGCCCCCCATGCCATGTGCAGGAACTCACACCTTTCCTGGCACAGCTGAAGGCGACAGCAGCGTTAATGGAACTCCTTGGGAGTACATCCCCAAAGCTGCATTCCAGCAGAGGATGTTGGTGCTCAGGCTTTTAGGGCGTTCTGCTCCAAAGCAGCTGCATGAAAGGAAACTGGTGTGTGAGCTCACGGCCTGGGACTCGACGTCGGACCCCAAAGCACCTCAGGGAAGTGACCTGGTCAGCAGAAACGGGGTAGCTGAGAGTCAGTGGTCCAGGCATCGCGCCAGGGCACGAGCATCATCACCTCTGCCCTCCTACCGCATCCCTCCTGTTGTCACACCAGAACCATTTTCCCGGTTTCCTGGTTAATGTCACCATTTATTCTTCCTTTTCCAGATAATAACATGGTAGACTTTAATAAAAAGATAAAATTTCAACTTTCATTTTCACCCGTTCTTCCATTTTAGTACCAGCAGAGCTGTGTGGGATAGAGACAAGTAACTAGAGACGGGGAAGTGATGACCGCAGTGGTAAAAATGGAGCACAAGAAAACCCCTGTTTTCTTATTAAAAGTACCAATAAAAAGATAATATCAGTCTCTAGGTAAGGAAGAACCTCAGAGAGAGCCACGGGATTAGTCTGAGGCCTACACTAGTCTTCACATTTGCACTAGCTCCAAAAAACACTTTCATCTTACTCGTCCTGGAAATAGTTTTTGTGTGGCTGGAAGCTGCTGTATAGACTTTCAAAATAATATAGAGGTGGGGCATAGAAGGCCCTTCTGTAATTTTAGTAATTCTTTTAATGTACCAAATCCAGCAAATGAGAGATAAGCCTAGTAGCTACGTTACACAAGATGGAAGAGCCATGATCATGAAGTAAACTGCACATTTTAAGCGATTTTTCTTTAAAAATAGTTTGTAACACTATGAACGAAGTCCAGGTTCAATGGCACATTGCAACCAAGCAAGGGCAGGGGTGCTCATTGCAGCAAATGAAGCAGCAGTGAACCTCTTGCCCTGGTGCTGAAATATGTGTGTGCGAGTCCACCAACACAGTATCTACATTAACATGTTCGGTTCAAGCCAATGGATGCTGTATCTGCAGCACGGACAACAAACCTGGGCTGTGATAATTGCACTCATTGGTTCACTCCAATTTATAATAATTTCTCATACATGGAAATTACCCCAAATTTCTCCTTCCCCTTTATTGATAGCAGCGACTGCAGAACTGGAATAGTCCCAAGAGGCCATTGTACACCACCTCATTCCAAATGATAGATGGATTCACTGTGTCATTTTCTCTGTTGAAATTAAAATTAATACACTGAAAAATGATGTAACAAACTGCTTGGCATAATTGATTTCCCCAGCAGAGTTATCGTTTCATTGCAAATTCACAAGAGGCTGCCATAAACAATACTAGAGAGATTTAAAATGCTCTCTATTAATAGCTCCTTAGGTCTCCAGCATATATTCTGAAGGGTATTTAAAAAGCCATTTAATACCGTTACCGTGATATATAGAAAAGCAAACAGGCTGTGGCAGCATTGGGGAGGGTGCTGGGGGTCAGGTCTGCGCCAGCGCCCGCTGTGGGGGTCCCTGGGTGCAGAGAGGGAAACAGGGGCAGCGTCCCCGTGGGACCACGTCCCCTCCAGACCTGCCGGCTGCAATTCAGTGGCAAATCGGTGCGCCATGCTGCAGGACACGTCACACCTGAGCGGCATCTCACGTGGCGGCCCCGTTCCATTGAACCGAACCCGGGGCTCCTCGCGTCACCCGCTGAGTTTGCAAAGACCGCCAGCGACCAGAAGTTTCTATTGCTTTACCTCTCGGGAAGGTTGCCAGCGTTTCATCGTTAAGGTGCCTCACATCATTACCCCGTGAAAAACAACATATGGCACGATGTGCCTAAATGTCGAAAAACAGGCGCTCTGCTGGAAGAAAAAGGATTAAACCCAAAAGGAAGACAGACTGCAAGCGGCGGGTTCGGTACCTCGGCGTGGCTGCAGAACCCCGGGAGCTGCTGCCTGTGCTGAGCTCTCCATTGCCGCGCCGGGGCCGGGCTCAGGACGCGCTGAGCGCACACCTTAATGCTTTCACAGCCACCTCACCCGTGTGCTGCTGCGCCCGGGGCTCTGCACCGCTCTGCAAAGGTGGCGTTACCTGAACGCAGCGAGCTCGAGTAGGGATGCTGCTGCAGCGCAGGAGAACCGCAGCGCGGCCAGGTGAGCGACGGATCACAGCCCTTGAGCATGCTGATGTTTTTGTAGTGCCTGGAGAGGCGCTCCTGGAAATCTTTTTGTGCTTTAAGTGTATTTTAATCTAGTTGGTTCACCATTTCCAGTAACATAAGGGAATGTTCTTTTCATGGCTCACACATGTGAGTCTAGCAAAACACTTTCCTTCCCAAAGGAGCTGCCATCTTCCCTGGCAGATACTCTGTGGTGTAAGAGAGCTCTGTGAAAATACCAGCTCTGTGCTTAGCAGACATCACAAAAACCAAAGCAGTATTTTAAGAAGCTAGGAAAGGAATGGAAAAGAAAGGCAGCAAACATTCTTAGGCCACTGTAAAAGCTGCGGTGCCTCTGTACGTTGGAAATGGCCTCAGAGCCTTGTCCCTGTCCCCCAGCTGCCCAGGGGTGCAGTGGGCTGGACAAGCCACGGGGCACGAGCAGAAGTACAGGACAGCTTTTACACCTGGGACTAAACAGGCCGTGCCTAAACCCTGAGCTCTGTCTCCAGATAGGCTGGAGAGCAGGGGCAGCTCTGGGGACGCCCGGACCCATCAGTGTCCCCTCCCTGTCCTCACCAGGGTCAGTCGGTGGAGCAGCATCCATGCGCTGGCGTCCCCGAATCAGTCAAATCTCACGAGTTTTGCTGTTGATTCCAGCAGAACCAGGACAATAAGCAAGGTTTGATCTATCTTCTGGAGGCTGAATCTAAGCCCCTTCCTTAAAGAAGAAATATCAAGCCAGAGGGATGATTTATAATACTAAATGCACTGATATTATCCTGCCCAAAGCAATATCCTACAGAGAAAGAGGACAACTGATGGCAATCGTTTGTTCATGTGTCACCGGGCATTAGAAACAAGTCAGCATTAAAAATAAATCCAATTCATTTGCTCTGGGCTTATCTTTGAAAAATACGTTCATTCATCCATGATTTAAGTGCATTTCGGATCAGCCAGAGGAAGACGACGACTTTGTAGGCTGTAATATAATGTGTAGTAAAACTTCAAATTACTAGTTGCCAAGTAAGCGGTAGCTGGAGTTGTATATTGCATATGCTTACCCGTGACACGCACAGTCAGACTGGCCAGGGAAATCAATTGTGCACATAAAGAACAAGCCTTGGTAACAGCAGCACTGGAGGGCAGGGGGGGAGCCGGGGGGGCAGGAGGGGTGGGAGCACCGGCCAAGAGGCACAGAGCCCGTCCCACCACAAGGGACACAGCCTGGGCCACTGCTCCCAGGGATGCAAAATGTAATAATAGATACATTAAAATTACAGAAAGCCAAGACAAGGCTTGGGCTGGCTGTAGGACTAATGTAAGCACGTTAACGGACATCTTACAGAACTTCTAAAAGCAGCACCTCTTTTGGTCAGCAGGGCTGAAGGAACCAGGTACCGTCCCCAACAACAGCCCAGGACATGGGGATGCAAGGACAGATGGGCACAGCAAACCAGGGACCACTTTGCTGTCCCCAGAGACCTGGCGAACTGCTCCCTGCGTGCGGTACTGCAGGGCAGCGCTGCCAAAAGAAAACCAAAATCGTGCTGTGTTCAACTGTTTCCAGAAGGATTCGATCCTGGTGCAACAGATTTGGTACGACGCTAGATCCCAGCCCCCGGCAGAGGGCAACGCTGCAGACAAGGCGCGGGAAACCGGAGACACGGATGTGGCGTTGGAAGGGGTGTCCCCATAAACCACCCTTTCATTCCATGGTTAATTCACCCCTTGCTTTGCGCCGCAGAGCGCTGGTGCAGCTCACCACGCTGAGCGCTTGCCCCGGCAGGAAGCGCTGCACGTCACCGTACTGCGCCGCGCCACCGCCAGCCCTGCTCCAAACACACGGCCTGCGGGAACTGGGGGAAAACCAACAAAACCCTCACTTCTCTGTGGATTCAGGGTTTGCTTTTAACAAGGAGACAGCAAAAATGCTTTTCTCTCCAGTTCGTCTGTTTTATTCATAGTTACGCCTCTCCAGAGCCCCAGGTACAGACAGTGTACCCGGGTGGGAACACCAGCAGCAGCCCGGGGATGCCGCGGCAGGTCGCCCAGCGGCTCTCACACAGCAAGTTTTGCTGCGAGAAAGGTCTGAAAATGGATGAAGATTGATGAAATATGAGGGTGTTCTCCTGCAGCTCCCCCGAGGCTCAGGGGATCCCCCAACCCTGTCCTGCTCTGCCGCTGGACGTGCGGAGGGACACACGGAGCGGGGCAGACAGCTCAGGGCTGCCCAGAGCACCCCATCCAGGACTTGATTAAAAAATACCATCTGAAGCACCCTTGATTACAGTCTAATCACACGCCGGTTCCCCTCCAGCCAGCTCTTGAAAACGCTTTCCCCTGGAGCTGATCAATGAGCAACAGATTCCGTAGTCCAGCTGTAGCAGCTCAGCTGTGAGAGGGGAGATGTTGCAGATAAATAAATCAGGTGCTCCAAAGCACATTACGAATGGACGAGGAAGCCATGGCACCACATCTCAGCCTGTGAAGCACAATGACTGATGAATTTACATTGATTAATCTGATTAAATATTTAATTAGGATAGTAATGGTAAATTGCCAGCTTCTTCTAGCAATTCCACCTGGAGTATAACACAGCCAGAAGGCCAGTTCCCAGCACGGGCAGATTGCGATGAGAGTTTAACTCCCATTTATTTATGGGATACTGAGTGGGATGCCTACCAGGAGAGCTGCAATAAATGGAAGCAGGAGAACAATTCTTTTTCCAAGCCATTCCTTTTTCAAACAAATACTATTTGCGCCGCAAAAGAAACATTATAAATTAAAAGAAAACCTAGAATTTGGGGCCAGTTCAGGCAGGGCTATGGAGTCTCACGTCATGAGAGAATACTGAGTGAAAGGCAAAGCAAAAGAGCTAAGCAAGAAGCATGCTGTCACTCTGGCTTTCCAAGGGTGAGAAGGGGTCAGAACACGTCAAACTGCCGCGCAGCAGATCGAAGCCCTTTTTGAGCCGTCAATGCGTCCCCCTCTGTGCAGATTTCCTGGTATCAGCCAAGTATCACCTTCACTTGGATCATCAGTCTATTGGTCCCAGAGCACCGTGGCTCTTTTCCTTTCCTGCAAACATTTGACCGAGAAGCAGAGCACCTATAAGACAGAGCTCACGCTATAAATGTCCAAAATCCCAAAGTAACCTGGCAAGTCACAAACATCTGTTGGACATTTTGCCGCACGGATGTGCAAATGCAGCTGTTAGAGTTTTCCTGCGAGAAAGAGCCGGATGCCTGGGCACCCAAAGCAGTCAGCTGTCACACCTGGCCTTACTCAAGAGCCAGCTGTAATATAAGCTGTATGTAGTTCAGCTGACAGGAGGTTTGCATCCTGCCTCACGCACGGACCGGCAGATGAAGATGCATTCTTGCTGGAGAATGGCTCTTGGCCACCAAAAGGAGGGGAGACGGTTGTAAATCGCATGGACAGGAAAAAATTCTTTGCTTCAACTCAATGTTTTAAATTCCTCCCTATATACCAGAAGCATCTAAATGTCTCCACATCCCACAGTGGAGGGCAGCCAGCATACTGCTACATGCAGGCAGGAGGGGACTTTTCAGGGTGAAAGATTAAATTAGACTAGAGAGCCCCAGAAGACAAGAGAAGAGGGCTAAACATCCCTGCCAGCTGCAGAAAGACAGTCTCCCCTACACGTTTCTCCACCTGTTTTGAGGGATGGATACGTCCCTTTGGGTAAAGCACATCAGAGCCAGTTAACTCCGGTGGCCTCTAGCTTTTCTCCTTTTCCAGCCATCTTCCCAGAGGTTTTCCCACCACAGCCCAATGCCTCCACCTCTCCCTGTCCTCCCTGTACATCAACATTTTACAATGACCTTTTTCCCCAGAATGACACAAAAGCATGCAGCATGAAATCTCATTAGAACAAGTCTTATCCAAAGAAAAGAGAAGACTGATGGAAATTAAAAGAAGAACCACTTAAACCTACAGTAAGAGAGGTGTCCAATCCAGGTTTCCATGCACCCATCTCTCAGACGATCCCAAGAGCAAGCCCATCCCATGGGCTCTTCTACCAGCACTGCTGATGAGATTTGTTCATTAAGCCCTGGCTGGGAATCAGGTTGACCTCATCACATCTGTGTGTAGCTGCTGTGACTGAAAGACCAACAACGCAACGAGGAGGGGTGGCACCCCAGGCATGGCAGAAGAGGAGACTCAAGCAAGACTATCCTATGGTTATCCCATACAGCTCCTCTTTCTCTGGGCAGCACCATGTGCTATACATGGCACTGTGTCATGCAAACACATCCTCACTGAGTCCAGACCCCCCTCTTCCCAAAACCTCCTTCCTGTGCTCCGTCAGCAGGGCGGGAGCAGCGCTGGACCAGCTGCCCCTCTCCACTCATCTCCTTTTCATTTTTATTTCAATAAATAGTACAGCTGATTTTTTTTATTTCTAACGCTCAGTTTAACGGAATTAATCCTGTTGCAGATTCTGTGTTTTAAGTGTGCATTGAATGCTAATCAAAATAGGAACTGACGTGAACATAAAATGGAACAAAATGATTTAAAGTCGAATTACTCATTATTCAATAACAATTACTGCCTTATAGTTTGATGCGATAAGAAGGCTGGAGAGAGAGGAAACTTTAGCGACTTTTGTTTCCATCTAGAAAGGTCGTAGCGAGTTGGCCTTTGGGAAAGGTCAGCGCGGGCCCAGGAGCCACCAGAGCGCTGGGACACGAGCGGGCAGCTTGCGGGGGCTGGGACGTATGGCCCCGTGCTCCCGCAGCTGCACACGGCGGAGAATTGACCCCGATGGAAAATAGATAAAGGACCTTTTTCAGCGCAGCGAGGTCCATGGATGGGTGAAAAGGAGGACGGGTCAGACCTGCAGTGGGACACCGCCCTGCCTGGACCACCTTGCAGCCCTGTCCCACTGCTTGTCACGTCAGGCTGGCATGTCCCTGCTGGAGGAACAAGGTGATGCTGCAGTGCCGGGAGAGGCGCAAAGCTCAGCGTCCCAGCAGGGCAGGACAGCGACGCCGCAGCACAGCACCGCGCCACAGCACCCCAGGGCTGCTCAGGGGGCAGCGGCCACCCAGCCAACACAGCCAAGGACATAAAACACCTCCCCCCAGGCTTGCCAGCACGTGGCCAAGGGCCATTGCCGTACGCTGGGTCTTTCGCTCTCCTGGTGTCTCTGCGATCCGACACCGCCGATCAGCTACAGCCCAGCATGGTTTCACCCTGGTTTCATCCCAGCTCTCCAAAGTGGCCCATAATGGTCTGTGTGATGAGGTAACGGGCACTTCTGGGACATCCTAATAGATGCTACAGGCACGCTGGCGAGTTAGCGTAAAATGCAAGTCCTCGTTTCTTTTGACTGGGTGTTAAAGTGACCAGGAAAGGTCAATTGGAGATAAGAGATGGCTAATAATGCACAGCTCTCATCTAGTACTTATTATTTCATATACAGAACTCAAATTGCTTCACAAAGGTGACCAAGCATAATTTCTTAACCTTTCCATGTGCTAGAGAGCCCATTTTCCTCCTGTAGGTTACTGAAGATGATCTGAGCACAGTGATTAAGGCAGCTGTATCATGAAAAAGCATTTCAATATTACTGATGCTTGGAGAATCAGGCAGGAATTTGTATTAGAAGAGGTAAAGAAATGAAAACCATTATTGTTCCATTATAGAGATCAGAAAGCAGAGCTTCACACACGAAGGTCCAAAGTTTCCACGCCATCCATGGTGCGGGGGTCAGGAGCCGTGGGTCTGACCCCACCACACCTGCGCACCCGGGTATTGCTGTGAACACCGAGGGCAAGCGGCACCACGAGAAAAGCTGCAAAGGTGGAGCCAAGAGAGCTCTTCTGGGCTTTTCCAAATACAAAGACACAAATCCAGAAGGCTTTTGGAAATATGGGTCTCGGTAACTTGCTCTGAGCATCCATCAGAACCAGGAAATCATTGCTCCAGCACCCGTCCCAAACCAGGCACCCACCCGGGACAGCGGCTCCAGCTGGGACCATGACCTGCCTGTGCTTGTGCAGCTGCTGCTGGGACACGGGTGAGAGGAGGTCAAATGGCAGTGGGAACAGGGGACCACAAGGAAGAAATATTCACAGCATCAGCCTGCTGGGAGAGGAGATGATGGGGAGGAGCAAGGAGTGGGTTTCAGGGGCTGGAGAAGATGCACCTGGAGCTCCCGAGGGCATGAAAGGAAGATGAACAGAGGTCACTGAAGGTCTAGATCATGGCTTAAATCTACATATCCATCCCTCAAGCAAGCGACATCCATATGCATTACAATTCCTGAAGACATTCACACCCAGAGCTGTTCCGCTGTCACCTCTCCCCATCACTGACTTCATCTGGGGGATGTGCAGCTTGACCTTGGCCTGTCCTCCCCCTCGGCACCCGCTCCTGCCAGGGCCCGGGGTGGCATTACCACATGCCCCTGCCATATAATTATTAACACCCAGCTTTGAACACCAGCTAAATCATGTCAGCCAACATATGAGCAATGACACTGCGTACGTGATGCAGTTCCAACCACCCCCGGCACTATTAACCAGTCCATGGGTCAGCGCTGCCTTCGCGAGCAGCCCTGAACCTGACCTCATGTCCTGCATTTAGGTGCAAACGCTGGTAAATGAGAAGTTTCCCGAGGCAGAGAGCAGGCTGCGCCGCTCGCAGACACCCAGCTGACACAGCTGCAGCACTGCCTGGCCCGGGAAACATCCCTGTGACCTGTCCCGCTCCCCAGAGCTCCTTGGGGACCAATAAACCACACGAGGCAGAGAGATGCGGCATTACTGACCCAACAGCTGCCCCTGCGCTCGCCCAGCACACCGCTCTGGTGCAGCTGAGGCCACATCAGGCACTTTTTCAAAGCAAGGTTCACCTCTTTTATTTGTACTTTGAAGGCAGAGCCGGATTCTATTTTCTTAAAAGTGTGTGGGTTTTGTGGTTGGTTTTGCGTACGGCTGCAGCAGCCAAAGGGCAGGGACCAGACGAAGCCCATGAAGCGCAGCAGCCGAGTACACGGTGCAAGAGGCACGAAGGAGACGGGCACCAGCCCCGAGCACAGGCTCGTGCACCCCGTGTGCGTGTACAGCGGAGCACAGCGACACCCACCCGAGGCGAGGACACGCCAAGCCTTCCCAGCTTACCCTGCTCTGGGGACACGGTCCCCAGGCCACCTACCGACTCTTACTGGAGGGACACCCGGAATCGTGGTACACAGGGTGCCTCCTGCCATGCACAAGCACTACTTTTCACTGCCATGAAAACTGAGCTGGCAGCACGAGGACAAAAAACCCACCCAAAACACATTAGCTGCTAGAAAGGCTGTTGCATTCCTTATTTTCTGTCAGTCTTTTTTATTATGAATAATCCTTGGAGGGCTGCAGAGCCAGTCATATAACAGAAATATATTCATAAATCATCAATACATCAGCTGACAGGGGAGGGAAAAAAATTGTCCATCTATTTGCGGACATTATTCAAACCAGCTTGAGCAGAGCCTGGGGATGTCACCGCGCCCGTGCCGCGGTCCCCAGCCCCACGCACAGCCCCACCGCGGGCACCACGGCTCCGTGCCACTGCCCACCAGCAAAGCCAGACCAGCACCTTGGCTTGTGCCAACTGAGCTGCTGCCCGTGCACTCTGTTTTTCTCGCAGTTGGCAGTCTTGCCCTGCCTTCCTCCCCGTGCCCCAGGAGCAGCTGCTGCGCGCCCCTGGATGCTCAGGATTGCTGTGACCCTGTGGAGCGGCGCTGAACCCAGCGCAGGCCCTCTGTTTGAAGGGACAGCGCTGCGGACAAAGGCTGGAGCATCGTCCTCCTGGCCCTGGCACGGAGCCCCGAGCCCTGTGGTGCTGAGCGAGTGCTCAGCAGGGGGGGGCGGCAGCACGGGGTGAGGGTGGGGTCCGGCAGCGGTGGGACGGCAGGACTGAGCCCATGGTGGCACTGCTGCTGTCCCCTCACTTGCCTTTACTCCTTCCCAGGGAAGAAGTAATTTGTAAATTCCAGTTTAACAGCCCCCTTGGCTACTGGAAACCACGTTAAAGCAGGTCAGTTTGATGTCCCAGACTATCTCAGGGTTGACAAAAGCCCCCACTTCTGTTTTGAAGCCCCGTAATCAGGACAGATTAAACCGGGGAGTAAGGCTGCCAGGACACCGCGCCCTCTGCAGAAAGGGACGTTCCTCCTTTTGCTCCCCACATGCTGATTTTCAGCCCACGGCCTTTTCAGGACCCACCATCCCTTCAGGTGGCCATGACCGCGGCCTTTGCCACGGGCAGAGACGCGCTCAGGACACACCAGCCCAGCCCACCCACCGAAACCTCAGCAGCAAGAGGGACCACGGGCCGTGCCAGGACCTGCCCCGCGGGCGGCTCAGCACAGGGGCTGCTCCCACGCTCTGGTTCTGCACAGAAACAGCTGACAGCGGCTGCCGGGAACGGGGTCCCGGGGAGGCTGTTGGACGGGCCGTAGGGCACGCAGACACCTCCCAGCACCTCACTTCTCCAGCACAGCACAGGCTCCTCCTGAACACCACACGGCTTTGGATAAAAATGGCCAGATGCAAAGAAACAGGGAACTGGGCTCACTGTCTCTGAAAAAGGGAAATCACAGGTCTGAGTAGCAATTTAAACGAATAATGCACACGGTGATTGCATTCCCATGAATGCTGCATACTTAAATGGGAAGACAGTAACGGCATTTCTGGGGGTACAGGACTATTTCTGGCGCTGTCACTGTTTCTGTGATCCTCCAATTCACCGCGCTGCTTTGCAATGTCACCGCCAGCTCTGGCCACGCTGCTCCGGAAGGCGTCTGCCACCTGCCTCTGCCTTCATTTTCACTGTGAAATTCCAGCAGTTTCGGCAATTGCTATGAAAACCCCCTCCCTCCAGCGCTGCCACATCCAAAGGCGCTGGAGCAGATGCCTTGTCAAGGTTGAACTCTCCAAAAGCAGCTGCTTACAGTCTGAGGCATCGCTTTGGAAGCAAAGCTGTCATTAGCAAGGCAGCAGCAAAGCCCTCTCCTCCTTCATTTGGTTTCATGGGCGCTGAGGAAGGTGGGGGCAAGGCTTGGAGGACACCTTCCTTTCACAGAGCCACCTATTTGTTTTGCTTTCTCAAAAGAAGAATAAGAAGAACTGCACTTCCAAAGAAGCCTGCCAAAAGCTCATTACAGTAATTACACTACTCTTGACAGAGACTGAAGCTGCCTGCTTCCAAGAAAGCCAAGTATCATACATTTTGCAACAGTAATCTGTTAAGAGGTTTATTTCTCATCCTAGATAATGATTTCTAATGCACAGCATGAGAACGGGCAGCCCTTGTAATTATAAAGCCATCAGGAAGTCTGCAGCACCCAGCTCACCGGGCTGCACGCTGATGTGCACCGGGACGCTGGAGCTTCTGGCTTTCCCCCCGTGTCTCCCTGCTGGCACCAAACTGGGACACGGCAGCTTTTCTCCAGTTTAAATGTCCCCGTTCCCTTGTGACATGGAGCAGTTCTCAGCACCCGCAGGGGGAAAAAATGAAAGACTTACAAGCAAATGAGAAAATCTGCTGTGGCTGAGCGATGGAGAGCAGCCATGGGACAGCCCTGCGTCGCTGCGACCTGCCGGTGACATTCAGCATCCGCCGGGCCAGGGGTGGGAGGGCAGCCCCAAAGGGTGTGGGGGAAGAGATGTGGACAATTTTAGCCCCACTTTTTACCCCCGTTCCCTAGAGCCTCCCAAACAACGCTTACATCCCGCTCTCAAATCCACCACACGTCTGTGGGTAAAACAGACGTGACAGGCACAGATGTTTTCAGAGCGTGGCACAGCCCATGACAAACACTGTCACCACCATCCAGGTTGCCAACGTACTTGAGATATTAGGAGATGAAAAATCTCCTTTCTCTTTCCATTTCACAATTCAGCCAAGCCCTGTGGCAATCGAGCCGTTAGAAAAGAACAGGAGTTTTTAACTTGCAAACCAATTTACTATGTTTTAATAACCATGAGTTTCCAGTGATTGGAAGCCTGCTGCTGTTAGGAAAGAGAAACGTAGTAAATACCATTCAGATAAGCTATTTATAAATGGCACACTTCAATTAAAAAAATTAAAATTAATATTACAATAATTTCATTTACAGCAGGTGCTGCTGCAGTTTTTCTCCGCAGAAAACAAGAAGCACCTGTGCGCACAGGAACAGAAGCAAATGTCTTGGCACAACCCACCTTACCAGGTTTAACTGCAGTTTTGCGCAGATCACAGCCAAAAGCAGTCAGAGCAAAATAAGGACAGCCCGTTATCAAGGTGGAGGAGCACTGATGGAGATTTTTAATATCTAGAATAACAATGAAAACCCAAAGCGACAACACGTCTCGCTGGGCTGATGTGCGCAGGCTGCGGGGTCCGCAGGGAGCCCTCCTGCCCTAAACCCGGAGCAGGTTTTAGACTGGTTTTAGCACAGAGCGCTGGTCCCGCGCTGTCAGCCTCCCTCAGGGTCCTATCTGCACATACAGCCACCTGCAGACAAGGCAGAGCTGCTCACGCGGTGGCATTTTCAAGTTTTTAACATTCTTTTCTACTTCTTTCCACATTAGAAGGAAGTGTTTCGAATGCCAGAAAACCCAGTCCAGGAAGGATCCGAGAGTCAAACCTCACAGCATCGCAGAGAAGCAGTACATTTGGTAGGAACTGTCTCCTTGCAGCACCCACAGCTGCTCCCAGTGCTGGCAGAGAGAAGACAGAGAGAACACTACCACCAAGTGGAGGCAAACGTGCCGGTGGAGGCATGAGAGCAGGGGAAGGTAACGCAGCACAGACCTTGTAAATCCCTGGAATGCCTCCCGGGATTTATTCAGGAAGAAAAGCACCACGTTAGATTTTTCTGGTTATCTTCAACATGGAAGAAAAAGGTTCCCTGCAGGGATTTTCCCTGTGCCTTGGAGATGCTCCTGGGCTCAGGATTACACACAGAGCACTGTGCCTGCCTGTATGTACAACTGGGATGGATGGATTTACAGAGCAGCTGGTGTGGAGAAGCATTTGTCTGCCGCAAGGTATTTTCCTCAGTCAGTTTGCCAGATGTCAGCTTGCTGCTCCAGCGTTCCGGCTCCTCTGCCTGGACGTTTCCAGGGAAAGGAATATTAGATATTATTTTCAAGCAGATAACAGGCTCTGCCATCGCAGAGCGGGTAAGCGAGCAGGAGTGTCCTGCAGCAGAGGAAACGCAGCCCAGGGCAGCACAGCCCTGGGGTCCTGCTGGGCCCGCAGCACATTCCTCACTTGCACCCAGAACGTTAATTTGTTTCCCAAAGCTCTCTTGTCATTTCAACACTCGTGTTCAATAACAGAACCTTTCAGATATTTTTAAATACAGATGAAGTCAATAGGATGTGATCTAAAAATGGTGTTATTATTCTTTAAATATATTTATATAGAAAGAATATATATATTCTTCAAGAGATTCTAAGAACCTGGACTATGTGAATGACCAAATTAACAGTGCTCAGGTTATTTCTTTTTCTTTGTGACTTCTCTTCCCCCCAAGGATTCCACGCACTCCTAAGAACGAAGGGCAACACCGGCTGCGGCGGCACCGTTCGGAGCCCCACTCACCGCGGGTGCCAGAGCCGAGCTAGAGGAGCGGAGAGGGCACCGTGCCCCAAAGGGGTCGACACACTGACTGGGAGCTCACCACTGAACTGCCACTGTGAGGCAGCGCCAATTCTGCACCAAAAAAAACAGGTTGCATGCTAGTTATTGCAAGCCAGAGCTTTCCAAGACCTCACCTACCACCTAGGCAATCAAAGGAGCTGTTGATGTTTTTCAAACACACCTATTCTGCATCACTAATTATTGCACCAGGTAAACACTTTTTTTCTAACCTGTTTATTAGACGCTGCTCTAAAACGCAGGAAGGCTGAGGTGTGAGCAGAGACCCAGATGTAAAAGGATAAACCACTGGAGAACGCAGAGAAGAAAGGCAGCGCAGGCTGGGGGGCTGGGGCAGGTCCAGAGCCCCGCCAGATGACGGGGACCATCAGCAGGACTAGAGACGTGCTGGAGTTCGGAGATGGAGAGGATGGGGCACGAGCTGAGGGGCTGCTTGTAATCAAGGCAATTAATGCTCGCTGGGACCTGGGGGACCCATGTGCAGTGGGGCAGGAGGAGATGGGGAGGCTGCCCCCCCCAGGCTGCTTCTGCAGCTCCTCTGCAAAGGTCTCCAGATTCCTCCCTACCTAAATAATTCTGACAAAATGTCTGTCACTATGGCAACAAGGGAAAACAAATTGATTCAAGAGGTGTCTGATATTCCTAACGCATAGAAATTATTGTTACCGTGGCAACGTGTTTTACAAATGAATTGGAATATTTAGGAAACAATTAGCAATGGAAAGTGTGCGCCAGCCCTGCCGAGGCCTCTCGCCCGCACAGCTTCACCGTCCTGGGGCACCGAGCCCCCGGAGGTTTAACTCGGTGGACTTCTCAGAACGGGTGACTCAGGAATTCGTCACGGACTTCAGGGAAAACAGCAAACAAGGCAAATGGCAGCGACACGGCAGCGGTGGCCGCTCTGCCGCCCAGGCACGGTCCCCTGGGGCTACCACGCTGCCTGGGCCAGCTCTGCTGCTTTTGGGCTTGAGCAAAACTGACTTTGGTTCTTCAGCTTGAGCAGCAAAGCTCCATGGCTGGAGGGGACCAAAGGGATGATGTGGAACATGTGACCCAGCCATCCCTCCTGGGGACACGGGCGAGCGGTGCAGAGATCCTGCGGGGCTCAAAGCTTGTGTGACTTATTGTCATGGAGGCACCCCAAAACAAATAATAAGCTTAAACCAACTTGAATTCAGAACTGAAACCAAGCAACAGACCAAAACCAAACAACAGAAACCAAAGCAAGTGGAGGGGTTATCCAAAATCCGTCAGCGCTCTGGCAGCATTTCCCAAGCGGCAGGTTCCGTGTGCCCGCTGGGATATTGTCCGTCCCAGCACACAGAACAATGACCCCCAGCCGCAGCCCTCACGCCCAGAGCAGCCGCTCTCACCAGCACCCAGCAGAAAGAATCCACGGCCGGGGGCCGAGGGCTCCTCGGGTCCCCCCAGAAACAATCCCTCCCCACGGAGCAGGGAGGCTCCATCCCGGGAAGTCTCCTCCGCCGCTCCCTGAGCTCAGGGGGGGCTCCGGTCACAGTCCCGCTGTCCCAGACCCTCCCAGGGGCTCCGGCCCCGTTTCCAGCCCGGCCGGGTCTGGCTGTGGCCATGACGAGCTGGGCCAGGAGCTGAGCTGGGCCTGGGTCCCCGGGCTGAGCACCCGGCTGTGACCGGGGTCCCGTCCCCCCTGTCCCCAGCCTGGGTGGGGAATGGGGAGTCACCATGTGGGGGACATGACGGTGCATAGTGAGGACAGGGATAGGGGCACAGGGCCAATTCCAACTGATGAGGTTTGTCTCAACGCTGAAGAATCCCTCAGATGCCAAGAAACATCTCACTGAGGAGACTGATCTTTCACATCTGGGTTGGTCGGTATCCTTCTAGGAGGTGCATGTCTCAGCTGAGTGTAGTCAGAGAGGAGCTGGACAATGAACACCTACTTTCGTTAAAAAGATAATTAGGTTCAAAATGTAATTAGGTAAATTCACTGAAGAATAACATACCAAGAACTTTTAAATACAAAAAATATCACCCGACTCGAGAAGCCCCCGAGCTGTAGAAATAGGGATGCTGGTACTGTCTACCAGCAAACATCACCGTTCTCCATCCCCATCCTCATACTCTTCCTTCGGCATCTGCTGTGGCTGCTGCCAGGATCTGGTCCGAGCCCTGGTGTCACGGTGCTGCTGGAGACCTCCAGCAAACCGGATTTGAATTACAGATCTGCAGTACAGCAACAGCTACAAAACAAAACCCCTTCCCTGGCCGTCACTGAGCGGCTGGTGTGTGGAAGATGCAGCTACAAGATTCACACTGCAATTTGTTTCCTTTCATTTCACCTTTACCTCCTATCTCCTCTCGAGACAAGGCAGGTGAGCTGGCACATAACATCTTTTTCACACCGTTCCTACAACAGCCTAATGAAAAGCTTCACCTGCTAAAAGTAGAGGCCTTCACCACAAGCCAAACACAGCAAAATGACCAGTGTTGTTCCTGCCTTCATAGAAGGCGGCCAGAAAAGCACTTAGCAGAATTGACCACGGTAAATGTATTTAAATGCATTTCTAAACTGCCTTGGAAAGCACTTTGGGGACTTAGGAATCTAATAACTGGAGGGAATCCACATAGCAATTAGCCAGCGCTGCTGACACTGAGCGACAGGACCTTGCCCCCACCTGAGTAGGTACCAATTTTACAAAAATATTTCAGTTTCTGACCCTCCAGGTTTTAAATCAACCCAATTCATCCGATACTCCATAGGTGTAATTGCAAGGAGCGGAGCATCGCCCCGTTCCCTGCACCGGCCCCTTTCCTGGGGAGAGCCGTGGTCCCGTCCCCGCGCTGGGGACACAGCGGGGTGGCTCAGGCCCCCTCGGCAAAGCCGTTCTGGTGGGGACGGCACGGCTGGAAACGAGGATTAACCAGCCATCAGCTAAACCTGCAAGAGAGACACTGACAGAAACCAGAAATCACCGTTACTCCCGGTTCGTGGTACTGGTCTGGGAAAGACCTGACCCACGGCAGGTTCCCGTGGATATACAGATCAGCGGTCTTGCACCGTGATACCACGTTAAATTACAAATAGATAACCTTCTTTAGATTATTAACTTCATTTCATAGTCAATATCTGACAATAGGGGACCTGATGCCACAGAGAAAAACTGAAAGCAATTTCTGTAGAACATGATATAAAATAAAGCTAAACTGACATGACTAAGGTATAAGTCCCCAATATGAACTTTTTGATGCATCAGGAAGCAAACAGGACTCTCCTTCATATAACTAAGATTTCTGCGTTCATGATCTTCTATGCTATCCTTGCTTAACAGTATGAAATTTGAAAGCAAGCTTCAGGCTTATGGAAGCACAGAAAACACACACGTTTTTATTCACAGGAGCAGCAGCAGAAGAGCTGATAATCCCACTTTAATTTCCAATCCCCTGTACCCCTAAAACTCCCCTCTCGATTCGGTTTCTCTCCCCAGGCCCCGAGCAGACCTTCTGCAGCCACAGCTTTTGTCATTTGAAAGTTAAATCTCCTCTTTTTTCCAGAAAAATAAATATTCATTTTAACATTCAAAAGTCACCACTACCAATGACCCAAAGAAACCCTCTGGCAATATTTAGACAGAAAACAGCCATTCAATCATGGCACAAATTTCAGACCTGTTATCAAATTGTGCATATATACATACATAATCGGACCTATTAGAGCAACCGGTTTATACCAAGCAACTCAATGACGCTGGTTTGTCTGCTCGCTGAATATCCATGATCATGGCAAAATGTATTTTTAACAACTTACCAATTGTTATGCTGCAGATGAGTATTTGAAATGTATGCTTTGCTATCTGGCTGGAGATACGTTATGTGGTACTTGCTGGAATGATTGGACAAACTGATAAACTCTTTTGACATAAGTGGTTGTGCATACGCATTGAGAAACCCATTTTCACAATCTTTTTGCATAGTTGTATCATTTGTTTTCTGAGTGAAATTTATTGTTGCGTGCAAAACCTATTGCCGAAGCAGTTAGAGGGGGCTTGGGTGAATGTAAATACCACCCAGCAGATAAGAAAATTCTGCATTTGCAAAACTCGGCAAACCCAGAGTGATCACAGATTATTGTATCCAGGAAGATGGATTAAAGTATGCTAATGCAGTTACAGTCTGGCATTCTTTTAACAGAAATTAGTAACACTTTCTGTTCATCCACAGACATAAGGATGTTTCTTTATCAAACCAGTTTTGCTTTAGGGCATGTCGCCCCACAGAAAAATGTTGGAGTAGGTAAGAGATTAAAACTACCAAGAGTATCTCTGGTGGTGAAGAAGAGTCTACTCAACCCCGAGGACAGCATCAGCATCGTGATATCAGGAACGCTGAGCAGAAATCAGAACCAGAATCAAGACACAGGATGTCTGATGTGAGACTGATACAGGGAATTGACAATTAACTAATTAACACTTAAAAAACTAACACTTGACACTTAAGAACTAACCCTACCCCACATCACTAAAGACACTTAGAGAGCCAACCCTTCAACCCACATCACTATTGCCCAGCCTTGCTTAGCTCTGTGTAACTTATTGTACGAGAAACAGGAGTTCGCTGATCCTTACAAAGATAATAATCCTTGGGTGAACTAGAGAACAGAACCTTGGGCCCAGGACAGGAGACACGCCAGTTTAACCAGCCCAGCAGTCTGAGTCCAACCAACTCATCACACTGAGCAAAGGTGACCGTGCACAGAGCAGAGGACCCGGGGTCACGGTCACTGCGACCACAACCAGGAGGAGCCGGAGGTGCAGACTGTGGAAATGTCTCCTGAACTCATTGTAATAAGAACCGCCTTCCGGGGACAGGTTATGAATATGTACAGGCGTTCCTAAAACTGTCATGAATATGTAACACTTTACTGCATTTAACCAAGCTCACAGCTACTGGAAATTTACACACACATTAGGTGAAATGATTCCCCGTGTGTCCGGCGTCGTAAATAAATGCAGACCTTCCGTATAACCTCAAGGGTTGTAAGGTCATTCCGCGCCACAAGACAAGGTGCTGGTCCTGAAACCAGCCGGCCCTTGATCCTTGCAGGCAATTAAACCCTTGATAAGCTCTCCTTGCGTACATTCTGACTCACCTTCTGCAGCACTGTTGGCGTGAGAGGGAAAAGGCAAAACCGTCTGTGGATCCTCCCAGACACATCCGAATGGGTTACCAGATCCTCCACCCTGAAGTCACTGCGACCTCTTTGGTCCCCTGGGCTGTAAAGAAATCAACGTTAAATTACCACATCCTAGTCCTCCCATGTGCCATTTATCTATCTGAAATAGTTCAACTTGTCCGCTAAGGCATTAAATGCTTTTGAAATGCAAGCAGGCAGCAAACGGATCTGCTGCGGGTTACGCCGCTTGTGGGCTTTGCTTGTGCAAGGACCATATTGGTGGTGTCAGCCTCCACAACACAAGGGCTGACACCAAGCTCGCTTCCCAGCTTGCATTCCAAGACGTCTGCATGTTAACGAGCCTTCTTAGCAGACAAAACGCCCAGAGGCAGCGGAGATCTGAGCCTGTGCTGGCACCTGCCATCGCTGCCATCGCTGCCATCGCTGCTATCACTGCCACCTCTGTCATCCCTGCCATCGCTGCCATCGCTGCTATCACTGCCACCTCTGTCATCCCTGCCATCGCTGCCATCGCTGCCATCACTGCCACCTCTGTCATCCCTGCCATCGCTGCCATCACTGCCACCTCTGTCATCCCTGTCATCGCTGCCATCACTGCCACCTCTGTCATCCCTGCCATCGCTGCCATCACTGCCACCTCTGTCATCCCTGCCATCGCTGCCATCACTGCCACCTCTGTCATCCCTGTCATCGCTGCCATCACTGCCACCTCTGTCATCCCTGCCATCGCTGCCATCACTGCCACCTCTGTCATCCCTGCCATCGCTGCCATCACTGCCACCTCTGTCATCCCTGCCATCGCTGCCATCGCTGCTATCACTGCCACCTCTGTCATCCCTGCCATCGCTGCCATCACTGCCACCTCTGTCATCCCTGCCATCGCTGCCATCACTGCCACCTCTGTCATCCCTGCCATCGCTGCCATCGCTGCCATCGCTGCCGTCCTGACGGAGCCAGGACACCGAGGGGAGTTTTGCTGCAGATGTTTCCTGCATCCAAAACTCCACTGGGGGCAAATAAGAACATGATCTGCCCCAAACCAGCACAAATTCCCTGCATTTCTCAGAAAGCAGCGAGAGCTTCAGGTGCAGTTATTTTCTTACCCATCCACAAAGAAATCTTGAGAGTTTTCTACTAAAAGACAAATTCTCTGTATGCAGAGCAGTGAGACCTGGTTATCCTGAGATGGTTTCTAGGAAAGGGCTGCAAAGACAGCAGAAAGAGGGGCTGGGGCAGTTGTAGTGCCAGGATTCCGAAGCACGTGTTAAGTTTGGCACGCCTGCGCAACAAAAAGCCCCGCTGAAATGGCCGGGAATCGCAGCCCGGGAGAGCGGACTGACATCTCCCAGGCGGTCTGGAGCTCATCGAAGTGACAGACTGGATGACAAGGAGCAATTGACGCCATCGCGGGCGACAAGCCACGCATCTGGGGACTGTGCACTGACAGGCCACACCATCAGGGCTTCCTGCTGCCAAATTATCTAAGGGTGCTTTTGCGGTTTTCCTGGTCAAATCAGAGATGCACACATCAAACTGAATATAAATATATTCTGAAAGAGTACAATTGTTCCTTTCTCTAAGCATCCTCCCTCGTGTATTCCTTGCTAATCCTATCACCACACAAATAAGCTATCTGAAGATGCTTTAAGTGTTAACTAATCCGAGCCTGAGAGAAGAAACGTGTCGCTGACACAGGGATGGGGCAGAGCCGCTCGCTGAGCAGGAGCCCAGCAGGGACGCGCCAGGAAACCCACCTGGTCACAGGTGGTTGAGTGAGAGCCAAGGCAAGATGGAGACGCAGAGCCTGTCACCGAGAGGAGGACCCGGCACGGGGCGCAGTGCAACTTGGAGCTCACTTGCCACTCCTTGCAGAGGTTGCTGGAAGCCTGAAAATTGTCTGGCAATGAGACTTCTCGGAGAGTCTTCATCCTTGTACAACAGAGAAAACAGCCTCTGACAGCTACAGGTGGAAACAAAAGATTCTTGAGTCAGGCTTCAGGAGGACCTGTTGGGCTCCGATCTCTACCTGGAGTGAGTCTACAGACACTGAAGGAGAGGACATCTTCCCAGCAGAGAATGCACTGATGTCCTCGTGGAAAGGGCAGGATCTAGGTGGGAGAAGAGGGGACATCCTTTGGCCGCTGGAGAGCAGCTGGGACGTGCACCAGGGCATGCTCTCCTCCGGGGGCGGGCAGGCCAAGAGGGTGAGAAGACTGATCCCAAGCTGAGGCAGACCTTGAGGAAGAAGCCCAACTCCTTCAGTCAACAAGGCATGGAGGAAGGTGACAGATGGCTTTTCTTCCGCGACGGGATCCTCTCACGATGGGTGCCACAGACTGCTCAGGGCTGGAGGATCACACAACAGGCAGCAACAGAGATGCAGAAGCCACCTTCTTCTACTGCCCCAGAGAGAAGTCCTCTTCTGGAACTGCAGTCATGACCAAAACACTCTTACCTCCTTCCAGAAAGAATCTGGATCTAACACACAGAGGCATCCCCAAAATTCAAGATATCCCAGATCTAAGGCAGAAACACGGGACAGCCTTGCAAACAATAACACAGGCTCTCCTCCTCCTTGCTGCAGGCCTGAGGATTAGAGCCCTGCAAAGTGTGCGTTTTCAGGGTATATCTGCTCCCTCCCAAGGCAATAAAGTCTTCTTATACAGACTTCTTCGGGTGAGAGAGATGCGCCTCTTTTAGATCAGAGAACACGTCTCTTGAAAGAGACAGAGTTTGAAGACCATCTGCTTCAAGGAATTCATTAAAGGAGAGAAGGAGCAGGAAAAACAAACCGCAAACAAAGAGAGGAACTGAAACCTCCCAAGGGGTTTCAAAGCAAAGGAAGGCTGCAAGCAGGGCTTGAGAAGGGACCCGAGTCACAGGTGAGAGCTCCCAGCGAGCAAGGTGGAGAGAAGCTGGAAAAGGGAGACTTGGCACACACACTGCGTGTGGGGAGGTGGGAGATGGGCGATCCCCAGGGTGCTGGTGGGGCTGAAGGCGCTGGGCTCAGCACCGCCCGCAGCCCGCACCAGCACCCAGGACAGCCGCTCTCAGAGGACACCGCCTCCAGCATCCTCACCCGTGTGGACGAGCTTTGCGCGGGGTCTCTGTGCTCTGGACGTCCCAAGCCAGGAGCGCGGTGACTCCTGCACCCGCTCGGTTACCGCGGGGCTGCCCGGAGCACGTCGGTGCATCGATGACACTGGGGGGAGCGTCCACCCCGCTCAGTGATGCCCGGTGTGCTTTGTCTGATGTGCAAATAGAACTCCCAACCTGAATAAGTAATCCTCTGCGCCAAAGTAATCCTTTTATTAAACTTGTAAACCACAAAAGCCTAGGTAAAGCTTGCTTTGTTGGCATAAGTTTCAGTCGCGGTCTAATGTTTTCCCTTGGTCTTTCTGATTCTATTCAGAATTAGCTTCCCAGCCTGGCTGTTGAAATGCTTCAACCTTTCTAGCAGTTCCGGTCAATTCCATGATAAATCACTACGGAAAGATGACCGGGGTGACAGCGGGTGCTGCGCTGAGCACCCGGCAGGGATCTCGCAGCTAGGGACGAGGTTCCGTTTGCTGAAAGATCTTGAAACATGAAAATATACTAATTCGTCTAAGAGTAGTATGCGGAAAAAGTGTTAATTTGGAGCTGGGGAAAGACAAATTGGAACGTTGTTTCAGTAAAATGTGTATATTGTAAAAAAAACCATGAAATTTTTATTAAAAAAATGTTTTGAAGGTATCAAACCAGAAAACTGATCCTGACTCAATTTGTCTGCTGGTTTTCTTCCAAAATGAAATCTACTTAGTTTCACATGTTTCTGATTTATTTAGAAATGCGTATCCAAATGTAATCTCATTCTGCTGTTTTTTCCAGAGGAACTGTTGGCCATCAGACTACCCCGCAATCAGAGGGACACCCAGCGATTCCTCTTTCCTTCTGTTAGGTTCACACCTGACCCATCGTACTGAAATTACTTCCCAAAAGTCACAAATTTACTGTGACCAACACCAAGCAGTAAAGTTTACTTTGGGAATTACCAAAACCAAGTCAGTACTTGGTTTTCCATTTCGAAACCTCCTGCCAGAGTGTGACACCGATGACCCTTCGGTCTTGCAAAGGAGCAGGACGAGCCCTTGGTACGAGCGTGACTTTGGAGGAAGCTCTGAATCGCTCTTTTATCTCCCAAATTGTTTTCCTTCTGTATTCATTTAAATCCATATGTGGTCACAATCCATGTAGGATACTTAATTCCATTTATTCACTTTTCATCTCTCCCCTGTTAAGAAGAAGTCATTACCAGCAGGCTCTCAGGGATTTTACAAGTATCTTAGAAAAATGATGGGTGTTACTACAGCTGTCATTCCCCTGACTAATATCAGAAAATCTGCAACATTCAACCCTTACAAACCCAAGTCTAACAATGAACATGTATTTTCTGTGCCTCTACTCAATTCCCAACAGCAGACGCTCCCTCCTGTGACAGACACCCCGTGCTGGTGGGTCGGCGGCACAACGGCAGCGAAGTCCCCAACTCCAGCCTCCTGCTCACATCGTTATAAAAACCTCTGACGTTCAGCAAGCTGCAATGCTAATGTGCTTTCACCACGCTGCTTCCTCCAGCCTTATCTAAGAGCTCCATCAATCTATCAGCCGTTCATTTCATTAAGAAAAAGACCACAAGGCTCTATTACTCTTTTTTTTTTTCTCTCCTGTAACTAATACAAAAATATATTGTATGCTAGGAGCACAATGATCAAACATTAGTAACAGGTACAAAATGTAGTGGAAAGACAGCTCGAGAAGAACCTTTAATTCACCCACTCCCTTCTCCACTCACTCTACAAATAAACTGGGGGGGTTTGGTTTGTGGTTTTTTTAAAGAATCACAGAATCCCAGAATGTGAGGGGTTGGAGGGCCCTGGAAAGCTCATCCAGTGCAATCCCCCCATGGAGCAGGAACATCCAGCTGAGGTTACACAGGAAGGTGTCCAGGCGGGTTGGAATGTCTGCACAGAAGGAGACTCCACAACCCCCTGGGCAGCCTGGGCCAGGCTCTGCCACCCTCACCCCAAACAAGTTTCTTCTCATCTTTAAGTGGAACCTCCTGTGTTCCAGTTTGCACCCATTGCCCCTTGTCCTGTCACTGGTTGTCACCAGAAGAGCCTGGCTCCATCCTCCTGACACTGCCCCTTTCCATATTGATCCCATGAATGAGTCCCCCCTCAGTGTCCTCTTGTCCAGCTCCAGAGCCCCAGCTCCCTCAGCCTTTCCTCACACGGGAGATGCTCCACTCCCTGCAGCATCTTGGTGGCTGCGCTGGACTCTCTCCAGCAGTTCCCTGTCCTGCTGGAACTCAGGGGCCACCACTGGACACAAGATTCCAGGTGTGCTCTCCCCAGGCAAAGGGTGCCTAGACGCACAAAGGTTTGGCGATTTTCCAAGGTGCATTGCTGACGGCCTCGCAGCCAGCAAACACTGAGATTTGATTCACAAGAGCTGCACCTCAGTGGGGACTGAGATGGGCTTGGTGGACACCGGGATGTGGCTTCTCCGCTCTTCACGGGAGGATCCCACGCGTGGACCGACAGCCCTTCTAGTACCCACAGCCAACCCAGCCCAAGGTCCAGTCACAAGCAATTAACTGATTAACTTTGATTCATTAAACACTAACGACTCCAGAAGCTCAGCCCTCTTCCCCACGTGGAGCAACAGATGTACATCCACACAAAATACGTGTTTAAAATGCACAGACGTCACATTTGTCCCAGCAAGAGACCCCAGCGTTGACACTCACCGTGACACCCAGGGCCAGCCCCAGACTAAGACCCCGACATCAGCACCCAGAGCCTTCGGGAGCAAAACATCATAATTTAAACAATTTAACTGCCTTTTTTTCTTATTTTTCCTGTAACAATTGGATCTAAATTAATGATGATTAGACTCCTAAGATTTTAATTATAAAAACATTACATTCTTGGCTTTACTTACATAGGTGTTCATCCTCTTTGCCCCAAACGAAGACTTCCTTATGCATGTGAATGGGAGGCAAGGCTAAAGCTCTCTCTGCTTTAGTCCCCCCTTCCCAGGCCAGACCCAAGCACAGATGTTTGGTGTCTAAGTCGGTCTGTCCCCATCCGGGTCTGTGTGCTGAGCAGGGGGACGGGAACCACATCTGGGGAATCTTCTGATGCAAAAGGCCTTCAAACGCCTGGGTCATGGGAAAGTTTAGAGTTCTACCTAAGTTTCTATCCCAAAAGCATCGGCAAGAAAATCCTTACATCAAAGAAACCCTCAACATTTCCAATATTTCTGCATGCAACAGAAATCCAATTTTAAAATGTTAGGCGCATCCCTGGAGGTTGTTATTATACTGAAGTGTTTGAATAGATACTGTACACTAATAACTCACAACTCTTCATACCAGTAACTTCACTGTTTCTCTGATCCCACTCTGGCAACCTCTCGTGCAAGAGAAAAAGGAACAATTTACAAAAAGGGAGAAGAAACCCCCAAGGTTTGTCAAGACTATCGGATCAATAGATTCAGTAAATATACAAAGAAATTCTTGGTTTATGTCATATGGTGCAGTAACCAGCACAAGCAGAGGGTCCTTACAAGCTGCAGAAAGTTGAGCTCTGCACTTATTGCACATGGAGACCCAGGTTGGCCAGAGAGGTGGTGGCTGAACCATCCCTGGAGACATCCCAGGCCAGGCTGGACGGGGTCTGAGCAACCTGAGCTGGTGAAGATGTCCCTGCTCATGGCAGGGCTGATACAGGGAATTGACAATTAACTAATTAACGCTTAAACTAACACTTGACACTTAAAGAACTAACCCTACCCCACATCACTAAAGACGCTTAGAGAGCCAACCCTTTAACCCGCATCACTATTGCCGAGCCTTGCTTAGCTCTGTGTAACTTATTATACAAAAGCAGGAGTTCGCTGATCCTTGCAAAGATAATAATCCTTGGTGCATCCTTGGGTGAACTAGAGAACAGAACCTTGGGCACAGGACAGGAGATTCGCCAGTTTAACCAGCCCAGCAGTCTGAGCCCAACCAACTCATCACACTGAGCAAAGGTGACCGTGCACAGAGCAGAGGACCCGGGGTCACGGTCACTGCGACCACAACCAGGAGGAGCCGGAGGTGCAGACTGTGGAAATGTCTCCTGAACTCATTGTAATAAGAACCGCCTTCCGGGGACAGGTTATGAATATGTACAGGCGTTCCTAAAACTGTCATGAATATGTAACACTTTACTGCATTTAACCAAGCTCACAGCTACTGTAAAATACACACATATTAGGTGAAACGATGCCCCGTGTGTCCGGCGTCGTAAATAAATACAGACCTTCCATATAACCTCAAGGGTTGTGGGGTCATTCCGCGCCTCAGGGGGGAACTGGGGAGCTGGGAAGGTCCCTCCAACACAAACCATCTGTGTTTCTACACAGACAGTCCCACGGGATGGGGACCCAGAGCTGCTCCTGCTGCCCATCCCGGCAGCTCAGGGACCGGTGCTGCTCTCCCCGGGGTCGGGTGAGCCAAGGCCCCGGTGTTCCTGAAAGCTGCTGTTCCAAGGGAAAGGGCAACTCCCACCTCTGAGGTTTAACGGGGGGCAACCAGCCCTGAGGTCCATCACCCCCAGTAAAGCTGTAGGAAAGCTGCCCCTGCTCCTATCCAGAGCTCTCGTTCTGCCACAACATGCCCCGCATCATCCCACGAGGGCTGGGATGCCAGACGTGCTCCTGCCTTGCCAGAGCTTCTACATTTTAAGTTAAAGGAAACTATTTGTGGTTTCAGCATATGGTATTTTTGAATATTTTCGACTAAGCACAGACTATGGCATCAGGGAGCCAGTGTCATGTTTTATCTGCGAAACGTTTAGGGTATGAAAGCACACTCTGCACAAACGAGATGTGCTCTTGTCTCGTCTATTTTTTAATTATTATTATTTTCAGTTCAGAAAACTCTCTCAAAAAGAATTCCTAGTGAAGCAAAACACCCAAGGGGCATGCAAATCTGCACTGAGATACAGCTGCCAGTGGTTTCACTCCACAGATACCCTGGTTATAACGTATTGCAAAACTGGAGGTATAGAGATTGTGACGGGGAAGGCACTGCAGGTAAACGTTTAAAATGGGCTTAGAAAATACATGTTTAGCTACAGTGAATATGTGATTTCATCCTGCTAAGATAGTTACAGTTCCAAACTAACACTGTCTCCTAATTAGAAAAGCACCAGGTTTTTGTGTCAGACAGAAGTAATTCCTCTGTTTGTGCGGCTGAACCAATATTCACGATTAACGCCGACTTCCCTTGAGCTGCAGGCACTGATTTCTCTAAGCGCTGCAGTGGTTATCAGCGGGTGCGGGGTCCCGTGCACACCCAGCTCCCTCTGCCCAGGACCCATCTGGCCCACCAGCCCCGACCCCCTACCTTCTGCTGCTCCTTGGGCAACCCCACCGGCTTCCAAACCCTTTGGAGACCACAGTTCTCATCCATCTCCCGCTGTGGTGCGTGCACAGGACACCAGGTGCTGGGACAGGTCCTTGACACCCATGGGTGATGGGCAGCAGAAAAGCACGGACATCACAGGTGTCCCCCAAGCATGGTACCAACAGCGATGTTCTCCAGCCTGGCTGGGCGTTTTGGGGACACCTAAGAGGTAGGATGCCACGAGCTGCTTCCCCTCGCTTCTGGTGACCAACAGGTTGGAACCTGCAGAGCAAAGAGGCAGGAAAAGGGACAGACAGACGATGAGACTGCATGGCAAACTGTTAAAAAACCCCAAAACAAAACAAACAGAACAACCCCAGCCCAGACCTGTGCACCTAGAAGCACAGACCTCTCAAACACCATCCTCCAGAACTTGGAGCTGCCCTAATCAGGTCTGTATTAGCAGAACATTGTTTTTATTAGTGTGTTGGGGTTTGGGGAGCCTATGGGCACCTGCAAATTGTGCATCAGTGTCAAGACTTTCATTCAAATAGCCACGGGACCATTGAATGAGCAGCACAGCTCCTGCCCGGGTCACCCCTGAGCACCTTGGGGAGCAGGGGTGCCCCAGCACCCGGCTGGGCATTGTATCGCCATCCCTCAGAGCTGCCAGACAAACGAGCAGGGCCCAGAGGACACTGTCTCACCTCCTTTTATTACCTCTGCAGCTCCAATTTGCAAACATTTCCCACAAATTACATTTAAAATGTATGAAATGTCACCGCTCGTGCATTTAACTGTCTCAGAGTGACTCGGTGACAGATGGGATGCGTAAGGCTGAATTAGATGTGTTGACCAAAAGCATTAATCGCTTTTTTCTTGCTAATAAATAGGGCCTGTATTCATATGTGGAAGTTATTTAAAGTTCATAGATTTCCAGCAGCATTTGCTAAGCTTGGTCTGACAATTTTCTCTGAGTAAAATATTTATGCACCAGACTCTGTTTTGATTAGAAGCAGCGCTCACTGTTATATACCAGACAATTACGCCATTAAGCCAACCCATGCAGATAAGGAGGTTTGCTCCAAAATGGCAGCGGCAGGCTGGCGGGGTGGCCGGGCCGGGGCTGGAGCCTCCTCCATGGCCGGCCCAGCAGGCCGCAGCGCCAGCACGGCCAACAGCCGCCTTCCTCCGGCTCATCGCTCCAGAGCAGACACCCACAGCGCTGCAAAGCCGCGGCTTCATTGTGGAACCCATCCCGTGCAGCCAAGGATTGGTTTTATCCCGGGTGAGGAAAACAGAAACGCTTGGCAGCCCTTGCTACACGTGACAGAAAGCTGTCACAAGCGTAAAAGAAAATACGGTCCCACCTCAGCTGTGTCTGATACGAGCCAGGAAAGCATGAGAAGCACAATGCAGCCTACTGAAAATGGCACTTTTTCCTATCTGAAATGTTTATCTCCATTTCCACACCACAAACCGAGCTCCCCATGACCGGCATGTTGCCGAGAGGCTGAGCAGGATGATTTTATGGATGGAGAAAGACGGAGAGCGAGGCCATCTCACCCAGCGACACACACGCCGGCTGTAAGAAACAGCCCAGGTTTCCCATGGCCCCAGACAAGGTCCTGCCTCCCAGATGGTCCTTTTTCATTGATTGAGGGGACACACACACGAACTCAGGCAATTAGCTTCTCCCCCGAGCCCATGGTTCTCCCGCACTTGGCCCCGAGGCAGGACCCTGCCAGGGGGCAGCTCCCCACGGCCAACACGCTCAGATTTTAGAGGGTTTAATTCGCTCACTTCCCACAAGAAGTTATTAGCAGCATGTAGAGTTAATTCATCCTCCATGGTTGTCTTCAATGGGTATTTAATCGCACGCAATTTTGGCGCGGCAGTGTGTGGCACCGCCTGCACCGCTCAGCTCTGCACAAACCGCTGCCCCAGTCAGCCGTCTGCAAGAGACCAAAAATGCAAAATCATCTCCTCTTGACTTATTTCCACCCATTTCACTAACAATGAGTAGTTATTACTGAAATAAAACATTAACATTAAACTCTTGCCTGCAGTATCTCTCCCCATTGAGTCTATTTTCCATTTTTTAACTGAACGGAAACCATTAAAGTTGCTGTTTTTCAGTCTGAAACTGAAATTACTTTAAAAAGAACAGTAAGTTGGTGACCTAAGGTTGATGATTCAAGTGATGAGGAGTCACTTGAAGGGGAAGGAGGCACATCTTTAGATGCAGCTAATTCATCGTTCTCCACCCAACAGCTGAAGCTGTGGCCGCAGCAGGCGAAGGCACAAGTTCACTGCAAGGTCCTGTCACCAGTGCTGGAGAGAAGCAGCGGAAGCAGCTTGCTGTTCTGCTCAGCAAACTGGGGCACAACAGTCAAAATCCGGCTTTGCTTTCAGGACCAGCTACTGTGGGGACTTGCACAGAATCACAGCATGGACTGGGTTGGAAAAGCCCTCAGAGATCATCCAGTCCAACCCTTGGTCCAACTCCAGCCCATTGACTAGATCATGGCACTAAGTGCCATGGCCAATCTCAGTTTCAAACCCTCCAGGGCCGGTGAGTCCAGCACCTCCCTGGGCAGCCATTCCAATCCTGACCACTCTCTCTGCACAGAATTGCTTTCTCATCTCCAGCCTCAGTTTCCTCTGGCAGAGTTGAAGCCCATGGCCCCTTGTCCTATTGCTGATGCCTGGGAGAAGAGCCCAATCCCCCCCTGGCTAGAACTGCCCTTCAGGTAGTTCTAGAGAGTGCTGAGCTCAGCTCTAAGCCTCCTCTTCTCCAGACTAAACAAGCCCAGCTCCCGCAGCCTCTCCCCATAGGGCTTGTGCTCAAGTCCCTTCCCCAGTCTTGTTGCTCTTCTCTGGACCTGCTCCAGCACTTCAATCTCTTTCCTGAGCTGAGGGGCCCAGAACTGAACACAATACTCCAGGTGTGGCCTCCCCAATGCAGAGCACAGGGGAAGGGTCACTGTCCTTGTCCTGCTGACCACGCTGGTTTGGATACAGGACAGGATCCCATTGGCCTTCTTGGCCACCTGGGCACACTGGTGGCTCATGTTGAGCTGCCTGTCAGTTAAAAATCTTGCAGCAGAAACACGGTGTCTGTGCAGGTCCCCGCTTCTCTGCCTGCGAGCACGTGTTTCCCTGTGCTGAGAGAAACAGGGGAGGCAGAAAAGTTCTCTCCGAGGCCCCAGAGACCGCTGCGTGGGTTTGTGCTCAACACCTTCGGGGAGCAGAAGGCTTTGCTTTACCAAGAGAGATGATTTTCTGCGCACACAGAAGCCGCTGTGACCGGGCAGCGGGACAGGGCGGGTGCCTGCACCGAGCTCAGCTCACACCTGCAGCTGCAGGGTTCCAGGAGCAAGGACGGGCTGCAATTGAAATGCAGAGCACAGGAGCCGCCTGCAGCCTTCCCACCGCCTCCCCAGAGCCAGCCTGTTCACAAAAACACAGTTTGAAACCACCCCTCTTGCAAATCAGGCTTTCTCTTTCACATTTGAAACTCTGAATATTTCCTTTGCAAGTCACAGTGCCCTGGCTGCTCTGGCAGTTTTTATTCTCCGTTGGGAATTTCCTCTGTGATCGAGTGAGACAAATTAAGCCCGTACATATCCCGTGGGGAGCAAGAGGCTCGGAGAGGCATCGCCATGCAGTTTGCATTACCTTTTCATTTCTGTAAGAGGCTGGCAGGCTGAACCGGGCGCAGGGTGACCCCGGGAGGAGCGGGGTCCGCGTCCCCACACCGCCCACGCGACGCTGCGGGGACACGGCCCCCGTGCCGCCCCACGCGTCCCCAGCACCGCAGCGCCGGGAGAGCCACGAGCAGCGCCAGAGCAGCCAGAGAGCGCCGTGCATGCAAAGATACAAAGCCTGGCACAGCAGAGCTTCCATTAAAGAAAAGCTCTGTGTCACCTGGGGGCTTTATCGGGCTGTAAAAAGGGCCTCGCGCTGCAGCCCCTCACCTGTGTCCAGCTGTGCCTGAGACCGAGCTGAGAACACACATTTCCCCAAGACAGCAGCACCGCCAGCCTCCCTGCAGGAGCGGCTTCCCAGGAGGTGTCCTCAGATCATGGCGTTGCCAGGGGGAGTCACACACAGAGGAGAAAAGTCCTTTGGAAATGGAGAGAGAGCAGGTCAGCGAGATTAACTGAGGTGCCAGCTGCCATCCCCAGCCCCACGTTTCAAAGAGAGCCCCAGCATCCTACAGAACCAACATTGCAGACACGGCACATCATACGTGCCGCTTTCACCCACGGGCAGCAGAGCCTGTCCCAGCCCAGGGCCAGGCAGACAGGTCACTGCACACACCGCCCTGTCCCCACGGCCCTTGGCACCCCCTTGGCACCCCCCAAACCCACCTGGAGAGAGAGCGACAGCAGGATCTGACACCCTGGCTGGGGTTGTGAGAGGGCTTGTGCCTGAGGAAAACATCACAGAGGCGCTAAGGACATCCAGGGACACTTGTCAGCCTGTGTAAAGGGGGAACGACTGAAAGACAGGTCGGGGTCTGTCGTGGAATGCAACCCCCCTTCAGTTTGGAAGGAGCAGGCATGTCTCCCTCTTTATCTGATATTTGAGGCTAACAGCTTCTTTTGTTTGGCCCCAGAGCACCCTAGCCAGACCCATTAGCCCAGTCTCTGGGCACCCACAGGCAGTGTGGGGGATGATGGAAGGCTCCAGGGGTGCCCACTCCAGTGTGGGGGTGCAGAGAAGCTTCTAGAGTGCCTACACGTCATAATCTGATCAGCCAGTATAAAAAACGGGACACTCGTCGGCGACTCGGCCCCTTGTGCGGGTCCCTCGGAGCACGAGCTTGGCCCCTGCCGCCGGGAGCCACGGGCCCCCCCCGCTCCCCGGGATGGAGACTCCACTTGCCCTGCCGCCACGTGTGTAAGTAAAACTTCTCGCGGATTGCGAGCATATTTATACTTTCCGTGCACATTTGCACATATATTTTCCGTGCACATTTGCACGGGTAAGTAAATTAATCCTCGCACAGTCGCGAGTGGCCGCTGAGAGCCCCTCGCACAACCGCGAGTGTATTTTCCTCCCGTGCTTTCAGATAAGCACGTGTAGGATTCCGTGCACACTGGCACGGGTAAGTAAATTATTTCCTCGCACAATTGCGAGTGTATTATAAATTTACCCTCGCGGAATCGCGAGTGCACACTTCTCGTACTCACTACGAGTACGTGCATCTCTTTTGCACCGTGTTTTGGCAAGTGTGTGCTTCTCCGGGACCCAAGGCCGCTCCGGCATTGTTTTGGTGCAGCCACGTGCATGCACACTGTGGACCGCTGTTGTATTAGTTGCTGCCCCTTCAAATTATTTCCTCAACTGATATCTGAACCTGTATTTAAGTCACTTGTGGAGTGCAAGAACCCTGTTTCTTACTACCCTTGGGGTGCCTCCGTGTAATATTTCGTGACAGGGTCCCTCATCCATGTGTAGCAACCCCGTAAGCACCAGCTGGCCCAGCAGGACCCACCCAAGAGTCTCAAAGACTGAAAAAAAGTTCACATACCTCAATTTCTGTTCCTCTGCACTCAGTTAATGGCAATGGCCATAAAAAGACATCTCTTTCCTAGCACCTACCTGCGCAAAGGCTTTTTAGCACAATTTTGAAGTGCTTTGCCTGACGAAGAGCAGCTCATCTCCTCCAGAACGACCTGGGAATCCGAACTTGTGATGCCAAACCTTGCTGACACTTACACGGTGACCAAAAACGTTCTTCAGAGTACTCCAAACTACTTAGCAGATACACAGCCCGCTTACTACTTGTGGCTACAAATCAGGTCTCCGTTATTTTTATATCTCTAATACAGCTTTCTGAAATCTGCATCCATTCTTAAAATCCCTTTTTGATCTTTATTATTTTCCATTATTTCTGCCAAAATAATATTTCATACTTCACCTTACATGTCCCCTTGTATGACAGTATTTGCTGGATGATTTTTGTGAATGTGACTGTAAGAATTTTCACTGAATGGTGATAGAAAGGATGAAGAAACACTTTTAAACCAAAGTTATAGACTGGCCTAGGTGTTTCTGCAGTGCTCGCTGCTCTGATGTGCGGTGAGGATGCACGACCTGTGGTCCACGTGTCCCTTCCCAACCTCCATCCCCTTGGAGCCGCAGACACCCGGGATGGTTTCAACCAAACTCTAACAAGAGTTGCACATACAACCAAGGGACCAGCAGAATGTGCTTCAGCAGCTGGACTAAGCACAGCAAGTGGGAAATGCTGCACCTTGGGGAAGCAGCAGAAACGTGTGCTCAAACAGACCCATTGTTATCAACAATACAAGGGGAATTATCTCTCTTAACGTAGAAGCACATGCATAACTGTCCACAATTATAAAGGCTGAAATATAGCAGTAATCTATAGCCACAAGGTGAGATTTCCATCTTTATATGACATGAAAAATGTACCAGACTCAGGTCTGCCCATAAACAAAATTGTTTTTTTCAGCTCTCCCTTTAATGTGAAATATCAATCTTTTTGTGGCTTTCATTACACAGAATTTAGCTTTTGTTCTTGACAGATGGCTCACACTCAGTCTGAAGCACAACTGTATATCATCCCCATTATATACACATCTGAATTTCAGAACATATATTTTAAAAAGACAGTAATAAATGGCAAAGATCGCCTGGTGAGGTGAGGCCGGTCAGAGAGCCCACTTGACCGGGGATTTAACGTGAAAGGTTTGCCACCCGCAGCCTCCCACGATGCTTCATGTCCGCATCACCGCGTCTGCTCCTTTGGCAACCAGCCGCTGCCCCACCACAGCACAGCACAACGGGGAAGAAACGTTATTGAAAGCCAGGCTGCAAGGACCAGGGCTGGGTAGGGGGAAACTGCACAAATTGAGAGGTTCACTGATTTTCTTCAATTTTTGCCCATTTTACTGACGTTTTCCAAATGCCACATCCATTCTGGTGAGGCAATGCTCTGCAGGGGGCAGAGACCACAGGTCCCATCTCCATTTCACAGAGGAAAGGTGTGGGAACAGCCCAACCACCCTTCACACCCGCCTCCCACCAGCACCTCCCTGTTCCTGGGCCGGCATGGAACAGGAGTGTTTTGGCTGGAAAAGACCTTTCAGTCCAACCATTAACCCACCCCATGTCCTGAGAACCTCATGTCCATCTGTCCAACCCCCAGGGATGGCGGCTCCAGCACTGCCCTGGGCAGCCTGCTCCATCACCCTCCAGTGAGCCTCACCTGCCTCACCCTTCCTGTATTAATCCCCACTCTCCCCTTAATTTTGTATAAGACACTTGAAACAAATTACTGAAACACAGCTATATTTAATCTATTGTTCTTTCACAACAAGAAATAAGTTATGTCATGAAAATATATCTGTTAATCAGATTTTTTCCATCCAATTTAATTTATCTGCCTCTTCAGTTACACTTCCCCTCTTGTACTACCCACTGCAGAGGTCAGACATTCAACCCATCATCACCCGGACCTTGCTTTCCCCCCAGGACCTGCGGGTGATGCGTTGCCTACACCCGGTTGTACTCCTTTGTACCATATATCCCATTTCAGACCTCCAACACCTGTCAGATCCACAGTACATTCTGCTTTGCCATCTGCAGATGTGCTCAGGCCAGCTGGCAAGAGAAATGCGGGCAGATGTGCTGATCTGCTTCAACTTCAAGGCAGGTCAGGTGTCGCATCATTGCCATGCATGACAAGATTGGTATTAGTAACTAACCTCTATTTGAAAGGGTTTATCAATGCACTACGTTCCAACAGCAAAGAAACACCGTCATTGAGGAAATGCTGCACAAAGGCAGCTGTGCAGGGCGCCCAGCTCCTGGGTCCTGTGCACCAGGACCAACATAAATCATTGTCTTGAGCTTTATTGTTCTGGGGACAGACAAAATGAAGAATGTAAATTTGCCAGGCTTGGTCAATAGAATTATCGATTCAAGAGAAAAGACAAATTGGAGATGTAGCTGCCTGATCTACTCTTGTGTTGGTTCAGTATCGCACAGCAAAACCCTTCCTCGTGCATCACAGTGCTCCAGAAATGCCCATTCTGACACTATTCTCTGCTGCTGCAATGAAACAACCGACATTTCTGATTAGATCAGAGCAGCTTCCATAATCAGCCACAGAATCCATGATTTCCCAAGCACCTGCACAAAACCAGCAAATTTATCTATGGCTGTATTTCAAATAACAAAACAAGCAGCTTTTAAAAAAATGGCATTTAAAACCTTTACAATTCTCATGCAACCTGAGGAATCTATGGTGGAGAAAGTATTTACAACATAAATGGCTATGATGAATCCATCAAGAATTATTCATCCCTTCTATTCAGAACTAAGTTTCAGTTCCCTAAATTAAAACAGCGCCCATTTCATATATTACAAGCTGCTCATCTTTCCATACTAGCGCAATCGTACATCCAGGTCGCTTTTACATTTTTAAGCTCCTGCTTTGTGTTAATAATGTGGACAGAACCCTTGACATCATGTGCACATAGCAAGGTCTCCCTTGTTTCAGTAAGCGTTTCCCACAGCAAATATCCCACCCGTGTCCCTCAGAACACACGAGAGATGTCCAGAGCACAAAGCAGGGTGGCTGTTCTCAGTGCCAACTTGTGCCCTGGCAGGTGGGGCAGAGCTGTCCCCGTGAAGGGTGACGTGGGGCAGGGACCACAGCCCTGCCTGCCAGAGTCACCCAGACACCATGAGACGGGACTCACTGCAATCTCTTATTTGCAAAGAAAAAGTAAGAACTTGAAGTCCATGAGAGTGGAAGAAAAAATGCTGGTAGGATGAGCAGAACTTGAGAAATTTGCTCTCCAAACAAGTTGCCCAAGTGCCCATATCAGAGCCAGCACCCAAATGCAACAGCCCGTGCCTCACCCCATGGAGGTCTGGGATTAAGGTGCAGATTGAACTTTTGATTGAACAGATTGATCCACAGAATCACATCATGGACTGGGTTGGAAAAGCCCTCAGGGATCATCCAGTCCAACCCTTGGTCCAACTCCAGCCCATTGACCAGATCATGGCACTAAGTGCCATGCCCAGTCTCAGTTTCAAACCCTCCAGGGCCGGTGAGTCCAGCACCTCCCTGGGCAGCCATTCCAATCCTGACCACTCTCTCTGCACAGAATTGCTTTCTCATCTCCAGCCTCAGTTTCCCCTGGCAGAGTTGAAGCCCATGGCCCCTTGTCCTATTGCTGACTGCAGACCCATCAGCAATAATAAGCCCCACTACCTTATGCCACTTCCTTTTGCTGTTTCTTCAGCCACTATTTTTAAGCATTTTCTCAGTCATTGAAGACAAAGGATTGTTCCTTGGCAAAAGAGATGCGCAAAGAAAAATATGTACTTAACGCACATAGGGGAAACTTGCAGGGCAGCCGGGAGCACCATCCATTGCACTGACTCCTGCTCTGCAGACATTCCAACCCGCCTGGACACCTTCCTGTGTAACCTCATCTGGGTGTTCCTGCTCCATGGGGGGATTGCACTGGATGAGCTTTCCAGGGCCCTTCAACCCCTCACATTCTGGGATTCGGTGACCTGCTGGAGGGGGGACACACTGGCACAACAGCTCGGGGACCCACGCAGCCCTTCCCGGGTGCAGACGTGGCTCTGGGCTGGGCTCCCCAGCCAACCTCCTCAAAACCACCCTGAAATGGGTTAGACACAGGTGTCCCCACAAATCCACTTAGTACTGCTGCAGCTCCTGCAGCACAAGCACAGCGTGCATGCAGGGATACTTATTTTCCCCATATATAATTTACATTATTCTCTAACCTGTTTAATTTATTTAGTGGTTGTCTGAAATTTAAGGCAGGCTGTAGTTTCCAAGCTATCCCATTCTTCATTTCTGAATGCACACACCACAGTTGCTCTGTCATTAAGAAGTGGAAATTTTAACAATACTCTCACAGCAATCCTCCTTAATATCCCGAGACCCTGCTACCACTTCCCTTCCCACACCCTTAGCACTTCGCCTAAAATTAAGGTCCTCAGGTTTCAGTCCATGCATCACAGCTATTTGGTTAAGCCACGGAAAAGCTCTCATGGATCCCCAAGAATCAGCAGATGACGTGTTGGGCTTTGTGAACATCTTGGGGATGTGGGGCCAGAAACCCGGGCTCTCGGGGGGCAGCAGGCACGGGGATGCCAAGACAGCCCTTGGCAGAGCACCGAGCGCTGCAAACCCGTCCCAGAGCAGGACCCCTCCTGTATGAGGCCCTGAGCTGCCAGCAAACACGTTTCCAGTCTGATTTCAGACAAAGAGCCAGGGAGCCCTGCAAGGGAACGGCAGATCCGCCTCTCTACTTAGAAGCCTCAATTTTTTTTGAGAAACAGCCCTGCGTATAGAACTGGAATTTGTGCTCCACTTGTGATCTTTCAGTATTCGGTATGTCTTGTCTTCATTTTACCTGAGGGTTCTGTCATCATTACAGGCAGCTCCATCCAGCCAGCTTCCAGCACCGCTGCTTCCACATCTGCCTCGGAGGGAACGGGAGCCAAACCCGCTCCTGCAGCCGGCTCTTGGCACTGGCTGCACCCGCAGGCTCCAGGACTCTCCCACAGCCCACGTCGCAGGTTGGGCAGCCCCCCAGTCACCCGCATTTCTCCTCCGCTCCCGCGGTGCTGGTGATGGCCGGGAGCGGCTCACGCGCCTGCAACACCCGGCAGTTCTGTGCACTAATGCCTCTCGGAAGATGCGCCTGTCCTGAGCTCCTGCCTTCCAAAGTGCCATACAATGATGCTTTAGTGATGCAGAAACCCAGCTGTGACAGGGGGGTGTCCCTTCCCTCAGCAGCAGAGGAGGACAACACATCCCCACGGGGCAGAGGAGGACCCAAGATGGGGCAGTCAGGTTGGGAGGGCACCTCCTAGCTCCACACCATATTCATTCATCACACATTATTCACTTCATTAGGCAGATTTGTATGCCTCATTTCACATGTATGAAATAGGAAATGGACTCCTGGAAAATCTCTGTTTAATGTATGTCCTGTTTTTTTTTTGCGTGGTGGGTTTATGATTATATAGCACAGGATTATTACAGAGAAACAGATGTCAGGGTGCCACCCCTTGACTGAACCCCCATCTGTTGTTCTGTGGGTGTGGGAGGGCACAGGGACAGCCGCTCTGGTCCCAAACCCATCAGTCCTGTCCAGCTGAAAACCAGAAACCGGGAGGGCTTTGCCAAAACCACCTGGATGCTTCCCATGTGCTGACCTACAACGTAGTGCGATCCCGACTGAATGCAGCCTATATCAGCTGAGATATAAGTCCTTTCATATGGAGATTGATTTAGTTCCACAATAAATTACAACAGAAAGCTTCCTCTGCCTCTCTCTGAGCTGCCAGGGAGAGGTAATTGAATTTCAGCTCAACATAGTGGACATTCAGCAAAGGCTTCAGCAGACAGAGGAAATCATTGCTGGATAAAAATTTAAATTACGTGGTATGATTTTGGGTTTAATGAGTGGAAAGGCCAACATATATTATGCAGAAAAAAAGAAGAAGTTCTAGATTATCGTTAACTTCAAGGGAACAGCATAGAATTGAAAAAAATCCATATTCGGAAATGATTTGAACAGGGTTAATTAAGCTGGTTGGTGCCCTAAGCCTCTCTGCAGCACTCAGCCCTGACCACTCACCCAGATTGGCACTTTCAGGCAGGAAATAACTCTTTTCCACTTATAACGGTACCCAAAGCCTCCCCACTGGCTTAGCAGTTGCTTCCTCTCAATTGTTATTTAAATGCATTACGCACCTTTGAATCATTTCTTCCCCTAATGAAGGAGATGCATCTGCTTCCTCCTCAAACATTCAAACCCAATTTTGCTGTTGCTCTCTCCAAACCTGTAATTTCAGCAGCTGTGGCAACTCTCCAGCCTACAAACAGAATCAAACAGGAATTAGAGGCGTCTCCAAGAGCAGGGAGTTTGCTGCCAGACAGCGAGGCTGTGGGACAGACTGGGGTAAATGGGATTATCTGCTGTCCCGGTTTAATTGAAGCAAGCGCAAGGTGCTTTCTCTGGGCCAGGAGGCTCCTCTCGGGCAGTTCGGGATGCCGGAGCTGTCCAGCCCGCCCCGGTGCCGCTGGCTGCAGCGCCCTGCTCAGCATCACTGAGCCCGGGGCACCAGCACCCCCTCCCCAGCCCCAGGGCCTGAGGCAGAGCTGCCCAGAGCCACCGCTCAGCAGGGACCAGATGTGGTGGGAACAGCTGGAGCCCGCGGCATCATCCTCGGGCACCTCGCAAAAATAAGTCAAATTGAATGTGAAACGGGAAGTTTGATCAAAGCAAAGCAGGTCCTGAGCTGTGCTGCGGTGACATGCAGTAAACAGAACGCGGGACTGAAAACCTCTGCAGGGAGCTGAGGTGTCAACAAGCTTAATTTAATTGGTGGAGGAAAAAAGCAACGGGATGCAGCACTCCTCCGAGCTCTCACCGTTGTTAGCAGGTACTAACACCAGAGGATGGCTGGGGAGGATTAGTTTTCACATGGTACTAGTTTGTCCTATTACAGTTTGAAATCTCCAAACCGAACACGACATCAGTTGGGTGTTCAAAGTGAGGAGATGCTCCAGTGACACGGCCTGTCTGGTGTCACCACCCACACTGCTGCAGGTGACGTGCGCCCCACTGCCTGTTCTCATACTTCTCTTTATAGTGACTTCCCTGACTCCAATTCTTTCTCTCTATTTTTTCCCTATTTACAAAGCTTTGCCTATAAGTCAATGAAATGCAGACTCATTCCCACACATCCGTGGCACCAAAAGCAGACAAGCATCTCACTATTTGTAGAGCAGACCTGGAACACGTCTTCTAATTTGGAATGGTCAGTGTGATTGCTTACTGCAGTCATTCTGCTTCAGGAGGAAGCCAAAGAACAGCTGGCTGCTATTGCAGAAATGGAGATGCAGCTATTTGAGGGGCAAAGTCTGGCTTTGCCAGCACCACCTTCAGCACAGGTTCAGCTGTGGGAGCAGGGTGGGCTCCCACCCCAGCCCACCGCACGGAGCTGTTTCTGCTTCAAAAGGCAGAGTTATTCCTTTCTGAAACTGTCCCCATCCACAAAAAAAGGGAATACAGGATTTTACAATGAAAGCTTTTTTTTTTAAACCCTTTACATTCCCAATGCTTTTACTGTTCATCTGCATTTCACAAGTGTTTCTTTTTCTTTTAGTCTTTCCCACACAATTAATCACTCCAAGGGTCTGTAGCTGAAGCCTGAAACCATACAGAATCACACAGAATCACAGCATGGCCTGGGTTGGAAAAGCCCTCAGGGATCATCCAGTCCAACCCTTGGTCCAACTCCAGCCCCTTGACTAGATCATGGCACTGAGTGCCATGTCCAGTCTCAGTTTCAAACCCTCCAGGGCCGGTGAGTCCAGCACCTCCCTGGGCAGCCATTCCAATCCTGACCACTCTCTCTGCACAGAATTGCTTTCTCATCTCCAGCCTCAGTTTCCCCTGGCAGAGTTGAAGCCCATGGCCCCTTGTCCTATTGCTGATGCCTGGGAGAAGAGCCCAATCCCCACCTGGCTATACATACCTGTCCATCCTTGTATGTGACGTTGCTGGTCTCTACCGTAAAGAACCTTCATTTTGTGGACCAAGCTCTTTCCCAAAATTAATACAATAGAGCTCAATGGGGCTGCCAAAGCAAGGACATACAAAGGGAGAAGTAACAAACATGAAAAAGGCCATTTTATTGTGCACAGGGCACCACACAGAGCATTTGTCTCCCCAGAGCCCTCATTTCAAAGGATGGGGGCAAAGGTGCACAAAAGAGCTGGAGAAGCGCTTCCTGGAGAAAGGTCTGTAAATGAAAGAAGGCCGAGCTGCACGTAGGAGGGAGCCCTGGGGATCACTGCTCTTCACCCGAGGGAGAGCGGCAGAGCGGGGAACGGGAAATCCCGCGGGGAACTGGGCTGTGATCGCTACCCCGAGCACCATTAACCCCATTCCCGTGTGCCGGGCTGGACTCCTGCGAACCCCAGTGTACACACACAGGTCAGGGGCTTAACGCTTATTAGAAAGATAATATGTTTGGTTTGGTAAGCAGAATCTTGGTAACCAATTATATTAATGTTATTTGCACTGCTTAGTTTTTATAGATATTTTCCCAGCTCTATGTTTACCTGAAGCCACAGTTTGTCAGTTTATGCTAATTCATGTCAAAACTACCTTGCCACAATATGTATGTGTGAGTATATGTCTTTTTTCCAAAGATCATATGGTGACATAGCAGTGTACAAATCCACTTAAGAGTGAGGGATAACATGATAAAAACGTGATGTATGAACTTAATGTCTTACCTACCTACCTGTGCTGCAACTTGTTTAGATTTAACTCTGCTGCTCTCCCAATCTCTTCTACACTCCATTTCTCTACGTTGGGAAGTTTATCCTGTGGGAGTCTCAAAGGAGGATTCATCAAATTATGTGATCTACACACACATCGGCTATTCCTGGCACCGACAACTTCTGATTCCATAAAATACCTACACTGCAAAAGAGAAAACTGAGTCTTTCTGCTTAAAAGAAGGAACAGCAGGAAAGAAAATACTGAGGCCGGGTTTCAGCAGACACGGATCTGGACACGGGTCCTTGGCCTCAGGGAACAGGTGATTCGTAATTCAATGAAAATAAACAGGACAAACAAGAACTCAAGGAAGGGTTAATCTCCCTCCTGAATCCGAACATCTACGACCCATCTTGTGTTTCTTCCCTGCCCCTTTCTCAGCCACCTTACCTTCAGGATTGATGTAATTAAACCAAGACTGAAAACGCATCAAGAGCAAAGGGGCAGGGCTGCCTTGGAGGAGCCGGATGGCGCAGCACCCCCTGCTGGCCACGGTCTCTCCTGGGGGCTCCTGGAAACCAGCCGTTTTCCCCATTTTCTCCCCGCAGACACCGCACCCATGGAAGCGGAGCGGTGCCACCCGTGAGAGTTGCTCCCAGTTTCCCCCTCCGCACCAGCACACCTTCCCCCCCCGCACCAGCACACCTTCCCCCCCCGCACCAGCACACCTTCCCCCCCCGCACCAGCACACCTTCCCCCCCCCGCACCAGCACACCTTCCCCCCCCCGCACCAGCACACCTTCCCCCCCCCGCACCAGCACACCTTCCCCCCCCCGCACCAGCACACCTTCCCCCCCCCGCACCAGCACACCTCCCCCCTCCGCACCAGCACACATTCTCCCCAAGCCGCAGCATGCAGATTTTCAGCTCGCACGCACCCACAGGTTGGCCGGGCCCCGGTGACCGCTGGTGCCTCTGGGTCATTTGAGCAGAACCACCCAAAGTCACATTTGCCATCATCACTCACCACTGCCCCAACCGTGGCAAACAGACCATGGGTTTTCCCACAGCAGAAAATGTGAGATTATGAGAAGGAAGAGGAGCAGGAAAAGAAAAACTTTGTGCCTAGAAAGAATCTGGGTGGCTTCAACCCTGAAAGAAAATGCCTGCTAGATCCAAATAACAGCGGCTCCCTATCTCAGCATCCAGCATATGCAGCAATTAACTCAGCTGGAGATGCCCCAAAGTGGCCATTAGCTGGAGACACCATTAGCGCGGTGACACCAGCTGCCACCAGGCAAAACGCACCGCGGCAGCTTGGGGGAAAGCAGGTTTTTCCCTGTCGCTGGGACCATTGCTCACTTTTTGACAAAACCCTTCTCTTTGCCACCCGTGACCCGAGTTCGCGGCTCTCAGCGCACGAGCGCTGCAGCGGGACTCCAGACCAGCTCACACCAACATCCCAGGCAAGTTCTGCTGCACTCTGAGAACTCCAGCGCCGTCAGCTCCCACGAGGGCGCCGCAGGGCCCGCGGCAGCCCTGCTGGGACACCACGCGTGGACACGCGGGCAGAGGCTTCTCCGGGGGGATGAGGGATGCTGAGGAGAGCCCGACAGGTCCCAGGAGGCCACATGCTGCACTCGGTGTGCAGCATCCTCTCCGTGACACCCAACGAGCTCCCACACCCCGGCTCGCAGCCCTGCGCACCGCTGACCGGGACCTGCATCTTCTGCTTTTCTCTGGCTTCGGAGTCACTGAGCCTGCGTGTATTTTGGCCCAATATGAGGATTTACTGATGCATTTTTACCTGTCGGCTTTAGCCCCTTCGCTTCTTTCAGTTTGGCCAAAAAGACCCATTTAACAATTTCTTCAGTCAAGAACCTGATTTTTCCCCCCATGCATTTCTCCTGCCTTGTAGTCCCTGTTTCTACCTAAACCAGACTGCGGCTCCCCCGACCAGCCCAGCACAAGCCCAGTGTCCCGCAGCCTGAATCTGCCAACCCCTCTGTATTTGGTGCATTCCCCGTGGGTCAGACCACACACATTTCTTCACTAATTACCTCACCCCCGAGCCAAGCCCCAGGGGAGCCCCCAGCATCATTTGCAGGTGTTGCTTAGTTTTTGATGAGAAGCTGGGTAAGGCTCTGCATTTGGGGCACAGCCTTGTCCTTGTGTTGGTTATTCTAAAAGGCACCCACCAAGCTGGGCAGCAGCAGCAGGACAAGCTGTGCTTTACGTGTGCATTGCACACCAAGCAATGGGCCGGGCACCCCAGCACAGCAGCACCAGCTCCTGACCTGGCACGGAATTTATATTTTCACAGCATATTCTTAAACCTGACAGAAGAAAAAGTAGTATGTAAACAGCTAAATCAAAAATATATGTACCTAAAAATGATTGAGCTGGAGTGATGAGAACTGGGATGGTTTTCATTTTTTTTTAAAGATATGTAAATATATTTATATACGCCATTGCCCTTTCTCCTTCCCCCACCAGACTTTGAAGCTCTAAGTGATGTTTGATTTTTTTTTAATAATATGACTTAATACTCTAGCTCAATAGTTGGAGGGTTTTTAAAGTCATGTAATCCTCTCAGCTTAGCTTTTTAATTAAAAAAAATGAAAGCAAACATCTGAGCTCAAATAGGTTAGTGACTACAGCGACTCTGCAGAAAGGGTATTTCCTTTGAGGAAGGCAGGGAATTCTTCAGACTGCTCAGGTTTCCATTTGAAACACTTCACCTCCTGCCACGCGCCCCCTTCCCTCCTCCTCTTAATGGAAAAACACTTTGGCTAAAATGTTTTCAAGGATTACAACAAAAAAAAGAAGATGACCACCACCACCATCACCACCAAGCAGACCACCACCACCATCACCACCAAGCAGACCACCACCACCAACAAAAATCCCCACCCAGCTTCTAAATTGTGGATCTGCTTGGCTTGACCACCACTATGACTCCAACCAACTCACCACTAAGTTCTCAGGCCAGGACCCCCTGTTCCCCCCCAGGTGCCCAGGGGAGCAGCCGGGTCACCTTGTGCCATGGACTGTTACTGACCAAACTTGACCATGGATGGACACCTGTGGGGACAGAACTAGCGACTGTTGAAATCCCCAAGGCCAGCAGCTGACAGCCAGCTCCACGGCTCACACGATATTTGGGAACATTCTGGGGGAAAGAGGGGTGGGAAAACAAGGAAATGCAAAACACCTCCTTCCTTCTCGTCCATAAAGCAGAAACCCAGCAGGCAGGAGGTCAGGTCACTCATCCACTGGCGCTTTCTCACATGTCCAGCTTCATCCAGGACACGAGTTATAAAACACTTGCCATTAAGGAAAGTAATACTTAAAAATGAACACTCTTAATACACTGAAATTTAAAGTGTTCCTGTTAGATGAATATAATATTAAGGTTGTAAAGGGCATTTGGACTTTTATAACAGCTATTATCTGTATAGACTTGAGGTCAGCAGCAGCCACGCAGCATATGGGTAAGGTCATGATACAAGTTATTCTGTCTGTTCTTTGTCAGTAATGAAAAACAAAATGCATAGAACTGGCAATTGATCTGCTCCTTTCCATTAAAGCTAACATTTCTTCAAATGAAATGGCTGGAATTATGGTACCTACCAAGCTGCAAGGACGAGGTTTTCTGTGCCTAAAAATGGGGCTGAAGAATGTATTTCCAATTAGAAGCTCCCAACTTGCAAAGTAAAGATGGTTTAGCGACCTTGGGGGTTCTCTGTGAGGGTCTTCAAGCTCTGTCAACCTGACAAGACCAGACTTCTAGTTAGTTAGTTATTTTTCCCCTCTTTAAATCCTTCCCTTACTTTAGGGGATCACATTGGGTCAGAAGCAGTGAGAATGGGAATCCCCCCAGGAGCAGTGAGCCAGACCCCTTGGTCTGACTGCCCGAGGAGAGGACGGTCCTGAGGCGCAGCTGGCCCAGGGGCCCTAACGTTTGGATCAAAGAGAATAGGACTGATGCACCTACAAGGGACTTGCACCATTTCCTCCTGTTGCTCCCCACTTTTGGCAGGAGCTCTGCCCCATGGAGGGGGCTGGATCTGCACCCCACAGCTGGACCCACCAGGGGAGGGGAGAATGCTGGACCAGCTCTCCAGGTGTGAGTCCTAGAGCCTCCCCCTCCTCACAAAGTCTTACTCCGCAATTCTCACATCAGTCACAGGACTGGAAGAAGACATTACCTTGAACAGCTCAGCATCCTAACGAACAGCTGGATCCACTGCTCCCATGGCAGAGAAAAGTGATCATAATTCCCACCTGAAAAGCACTCAAAGTCATTGAGTGCACCAGTTCTTCTCCCTGAATACTAGATTTCTCAGAACCCCCTGCCCTTGTCCACTTGTAAGCACCAGCTCCACGGAGAGCTCAGCGAACACAGTGCCAAGCAAAGCACAGAACGAAAGCTCCGGTTAAAACGCCAGCAATGCAGCACGCTCAGAACAGAACAACTGCATGCAAGTTTGGGTTTGGTGGTTTTTTTTTAATATTTCCCAGGCATTTTCTAAGTCTTGAAGTTTAAAAACACCCCCCCCGCCGTAGCTCTCAACGTTACTTGCTGTTTGTGTTCATGTCACAGTTTTTCCGCTCTTCTTCCCTCCCCCAGGGCCCGGAGACAAGTAAAAGTTTGGATTAATCAGTTACCAGCCTAGCTCCTATATCAAAAGTCTTCCACAAAGGCTGCTCCCTCGCAGGGGATCCCTCATCCCCTCTTGGCCAGCAGCTCTGATTTGCATTGAAACACAGGTAGTAAAAAGAAAATTGCCTAAGCTGTCATCTTGCTGAAAACACCCACCGGCAGAGTCAGAAAGAGCCGCGTTCTGCCCTACTTCTGGACCTGAAAGCAGCAGGTGGAAAACAACAGCAAGGAAAGCCTGAAAGTCTGTCTCTCGAGCCAGGCTGAGCTGTCTCCTCCGACTGTTAGAAGATACAACCAAAGAGGCTGCTACACATTTGCACCCAAGGCCGGTGGTTTAGACAAGCTCAAAGCACCATCTCCAGTGTTTGGGGTGCCAAAAAAGTCACTTAAGTCCTAGAAGACCTAAAAGTTTGAACCTCTTGACACCTGGAAAGCAGGTTTGGATGAGTTTGGGGTTTTCTTAGTTTTGAGTTGTTGTGGTAAAAGTCCTACCAGCATGGAAAGCCAACAGGATGTTGGACAAATGCAAACCACCACTACACCCTGGAAGCCTGATACCAGGCTGGTTCCTTCATCTTTCAACAAACTGCCCTGTGAGTGTCAGCAGCAACACCGAGCAGGCACCAGGGCCAGCAGGAGACCTCTGTCACCCAAAGGTCTAGGATAGCTGCCATCAAGTTACCGATAGCACCATAGAAAGGGATATTTTAGCATACAAACCTAATTGGACTCCATAAAAGGAGGCAAGTTGCAAACAGGCTCTTGTAGCAAAGTGCTCACAAAAGCTGCCAAGAATTCCCCAAAAAGACAACATGTGCTTTTCAGTGCTATCTTTTAGCAATGTGCACACCAGTGCTGGAACCATCAATTGGATTAGCAAGAAACCAAAAACCCAAGAGCCCAACAATACAACATACCTCAGAGAGCAGGGCAAGAGCCAGCCTGCCCAGCCCACACCGAGCAAGGGCTGCCAGGGGGTGGGACACGGCTCACCAGCACAGGAAGGAGCACACAGGGCCTCCAGAGGCGGAACAGAGCAGGAACAAGTCACAAGGCTTTGAGCAATCGTCCATCCTCTCGTCACCAAGAGCAGGGCTGCTCCACAGGGGACAGGGGCTCTGGGTGACCACAGCACCAGCAGAGCCCTCACCAAGCCGGTGCATCCAGCAGCATCCCAGCCAGGACAGACTGCAGAGGCATCCCCAGAGCCAGCCGTCCTCAGGCAAGGTGAGGCAACCAGCCAGGTCTACAATCCAGGGCAGCAGAAGACAGAGCAGCAGGTCTGGGCTCCATCAGGAGACCAGGAACACCAACAGCAAACCTCTGCCAGGACACAGGCTGGAGCTTAAATAGAGCTTGGCTCATGGCCAGGGCGGGTGAGGATGCAGGGTGGTGAGGACCCAGGTGGAGCTGGTGAGGGTGGTGGGGACCCAGGTGGGGGTGGTCAGGACAATGAGAACCTCCAAGGGCCACGCACACGTGCTGAGGGATTGGGGTTAGCATTGCTGCCACCAGCTGTGTGCATCCTGCCCCAAGACAAGCAGAAAGATGATAGGGGTGGTGGGGAACAAACAAAATCATGGCTTTGGTACTGAACTCATATCACAACCTTCCCCAGAACCCTTTATTTCCAGCAGCGAGTAATAAACATGCAAGATCCAGTCACCTTGTAGTAACAGCCAGAAATGAAGAACTTCTCAGTGGCTCTGGGAAAGAACATTTCAAAGCCTGTACCACAGAACTTGCTGCTGCACCAACACTGAGCATCTGCTGCATCTGGCTTCTTGTTTTTCTGAGCCTTCTGAGATGGCCAGGGGGACTTGCCAGAACAGGGTGAGACGGCACCCAGGGGTCCCCGCGGAGGGTGACGTGATGAGATGGGTGATGAACATTGGTCACGAGGAGGCAGCGTGAGCAGGGAGGGTTCGAGGGACGGCTGTGACCCAATGGCAGCCGCATCCCAAACTGTGCGCTGTCTCTGTGGGGGCTGCGTCCACCCCTGCAGATTTTGGCTGCCCCCCTGTCCCTGGAGGGGGAGGGACACCTGCGGTCCCCTACCCCCACAACCTGCTGTCAGATCCACTGTGGCCGGTGCAGCGTGACCAACTGCTAGGCATTTCGGGTTTGGCTGGGAAACTCACCTGCTCACCGTTATTTGGCAAACGTAATTAGTCTTACTGATTACTCAGGAACTGCGGGCACAGCTCTTGCAACTCCAACCGATGTGGTTAACATTGCCATCCATGTCCCCCGAGCCATCACCTCGTGACTGTGACCCCCGAGAGGCAAAACCTGCGTGTCTGGAAACACATCATCGGGCATCTCTGTAGCAGTGCTGCTGTTCGCCAGCCGTGATGTGTTGTTCATAAAAGAGGAAGAAAGCACAGGGGAAGCAGAGCCAGGACCCATCGCAGGGTCTGACACCTGCCCCGGGCAGCTGGACAAGCCCCAGCACCCATGGGTGCTGAGCACCCCTGTCCCCAGGACCTGAGGAAAATGCTTCTCCATGCTTAGCCAGCCCGGCTCCTCCACAATTTACGCGCACAGCCTGGGGAGCTCGGGGCAGACCTTCTACGGGTGATCAACACTTGGGGTGCTCACCCCGGGACGTGAGCCAGGCCCCCAGCTGCCTCTAGTTACTCCAATGTGTTTCAAATCTCCTACCCGTAGCTTTCATATGTGACAGAATTCATATCTGGAAACGTCCAAATGTATTTGGAAGCAAACACAGCCTAGCACTTTCTCTGATGCTTTTGTCATGAATTATCTGCCTCGTGCAGACAAAAAAATGCACGCATGCTAATGCATAAATTCCTTAAACCATAACCCCATTGTATCATCGGCATGATGTTTCTGAATCTATATATCCACCTAAAGGCCAGCCCGTTTCCAGGATTAAAGAGGAAAACAAAAATAAGTCAGCAGCTTCCAGCCAGAAGAAAAATATATTACTCACTTCATTAATCAAAATGTAGGTCACTTGCCAAAAACACACTATTAAGAAAGACGAATTAAAATTTTCTCTTAATAAAAGCCACTATTTCAGAAACTCGGTTTTATGCTTGAAAGCTGGTCTGCAAAAATTTCAGTACAGTCAGGCAACTCGGATGCATTGCAAAGAATTAAAGCCTCTTGCCGTCCTTTTAATGGGCAAGTAATGACCTGACAAGCCTTTTCACGAACGTGCCCTGTACCGCGATGCTCTCCCAGAGATGGAACAGGGGAAGAGCTGCGCTCAGCTCCTGGGGACATCACCCTGGGCACACAGCAGAGCTGAGGACGGGAGCAAGAGGAGTGACCAGCAGGGCGAGGGGGAGGAGAGCATCTCCCACCATGGAGGGCAACGCTGTGCCCGCCTGGTACCGCTGAGCATCTCCCACCATGGAGGGAACGCTGTGCCCGCCTGGTACCGCTGAGCATCTCCCACCATGGAGGGAACGCTGTGCCCGCCTGGTACCGCTGTGCATCTCCCACCATGGAGGGAACGCTGTGCCCCCCTGGTACCGCTGAGCATCTCCCACCATGGAGGGAACGCTGTGCCCGCCTGGTACCGCTGTGCATCTCCCACCATGGAGGGAACGCTGTGCCCACCTGGTACCGCTGAGCATCTCCCACCATGGAGGCAACGCTGTGCCCCTGGTACCGCTGAGCATCTCCCACCATGGAGGGAACGCTGTGCCCGCCTGGTACCGCTGAGCATCTCCCACCATGGGGGGCAACGCTGTGCCCACCTGGTACCGCTGAGCATCTCCCACCATGGAGGGAACGCTGTGCCCACCTGGTACCGCTGAGCATCTCCCACCATGGAGGGAACGCTGTGCCCCTGGTACCGCTGAGCATCTCCCACCATGGAGGGAACGCTGTGCCCCTGGTACCGCTGAGCATCTCCCACCATGGAGGCAACGCTGTGCCCGCCTGGTACCGCTGAGCATCTCCCACCATGGAGGGAACGCTGTGCCCCTGGTACCGCTGAGCATCTCCCACCATGGAGGGAACGCTGTGCCCGCCTGGTACCGCTGAGCATCTCCCACCATGGAGGCAACGCTGTGCCCGCCTGGTACCGCTGAGCATCTCCCACCATGGAGGGAACGCTGTGCCCACCTGGTACTGCTGAGCATCTCCCACCATGGAGGGAACGCTGTGCCCGCCTGGTACCGCTGAGCATCTCCCACCATGGAGGGAACGCTGTGCCCCTGGTACCGCTGAGCATCTCCCACCATGGGGGGAACGCTGTGCCCGCCTGGTACCGCTGAGCATCTCCCACCATGGAGGGAACGCTGTGCCCCCCTGGTACCGCTGAGCATCTCCCACCATGGAGGGAACGCTGTGCCCACCTGGTACCGCTGAGCATCTCCCACCATGGAGGGAACGCTGTGCCCACCTGGTACCGCTGAGCATCTCCCACCATGGAGGGAACGCTGTGCCCGCCTGGTACCGCTGAGCATCTCCCACCATGGAGGGAACGCTGTGCCCACCTGGTACTGCTGAGCATCTCCCGGCCCGGCCGAGACACTTCAACACACACAGAGCACAAAAGGTGATGAAAACCCCAATCAGGCGCTCTGCTGCCATCCAAGAATCCTTCTCCCTGATTTGCTTTAATGAATTTGAAATGTTGTGCTACAAATCTTAATTAAAGTTGCATTTCTCAATATTCAACTACATTGCCAGAAAATGTTTGGCTGGGTCCTTCCACGGGAGCACGGAGCAGCTTTTTAAGTGTTTAGGACTTGTCTTCCTATTTTCATTCTTAAAAGGGCCTTTGTGTTCTCCGCTCTTTCAGATCTAGGCTCCAGGCACTCAGCTTTTGCAACTTGTGCATTTTTGTTCCATCATAACTGACACAGTCTTAAAAAAATAGCTATAATTCAAAAGTTTCTGGTTTTCACTCAGCCCTTGTTTTTCTGAGCTGTCTCCTGGGTTGGCTATACTTTTAATGCAAATTGTCTGTGGTTATGCAAAAAGATCTAATTAGATTGATTGATATTGTCATATCAACAAAACCCAGACCTACTTTCAAATCCCCATGAAATAAGAGTACCAGGCAGTATTATCACTGCAGGTTTTTTCTCTGGGGACTCTGCTTTGCATTCGCTATTGTTTCAGAAGCGGTGGCTGCTCCTCACACCACCTTGCTTGAGGATGATATTTCTTAAATCAGAGCTTTCGCTTGTGGTGCTGATAATGTCAGTTGTTGTGCAGCCGCCTTTCCTGCTGCCGAGGTCGAGAGCGGCGCTGTGCCCGCAGGCAGCGGCAACCACCACGCGGCTGCCGCGGCCAGAGAGCAGCGGCTGCAAAGGCTTCCTTGAAAGTACAAATTTGGGAGGTTACACACTGAGATCGGTCCTGGTTCCCAGAGAGACAGGAGCCGGCTGGCCCCCAGGTCAGATCAATGCCTGCCCCTCCCCGAGCGAGGGTCTGACCCCAGCATCCAGAACCGCCTTCACTGCAGTTACGTGACACAGAATTTGGTGTGGGGTCAACATCTGGAGTGCGGCAGGTCAGAGGCCGCGAGGGAGCAGCGTCCCAGGGAGAGCAGCGGTGCTCTGCTGCACCCAGCCGCGCAGAGCGGAGCAGGACAGCAGCCCCATCTCCTCCTCATCCTCACCCCGGCTCTCACCAGGGCGATGGCGCGCTGGGCTGTGTGCTGACCTGGGCTCTGCTCCTGCAAAATCCACCTGGGTAACTGGCTGGGGGGAGGGAGGTAAGAGGAGCGCAGCAAACTCTGCGCATTTTCAAACAATGCAAACCCCTGTGAAACAGCCCGGCAGTGCGTGTGAGCCACAGCCCCCGCGCCACGGGACCCCGCGGGTCAGGACCACGGGCCCTGGGTGATGCTGGGGACGGGACCACAGACATCAGGAGATGCTGGGGACGGGACCACAGACATCAGGTGATGCTGGGGACGGGACTGTGGGCATCAGGTGATGCTGGGGACGGGACCACAGACATCAGGTGATGCTGGGGATGGGACCGTGGGCATCAGGTGACGCTGGGGACAGGACCACAGACATCAGGTGATGCTGGGGACGGGACCACAGACATCAGGTAGTGCTGGGGACGGGACTGTGGGCATCAGGTGATGCTGTGCCTGGAGCTGCCCCTGTCCCACTGTTGCGACGGGGTTTCTCTGCAGGGCAGCCGCAGGAACAGGCCCTCCCAGGATTTCACGCAGCTAATTAATGGCTGCACAGGTATTAAGCAGCTAAGAACACAACTCAATTTGCTCCACACCACTGAGCTTGGACAGAGAAAGCAACCAGCGTAATTTTTACAGCAGGAGAGCTGGTTCTTACGAGTGGGAACCAGCTGCTTCAGGGAGGCTGGTTAAGCCCAGCCTATCATCTAGACATACAAGATATGGTATTATTTATTTTTTACGGGATAGGAAAGTGCAACTGGACAGCAACAGAGGTAAGAAAATGATCTCCTGCATGTCCTCAGTTGCACTCACCTCTGTGCTGCACAGTGATGTGGTTCACAATGGGACAGAATTCATGGGCTCACACTCAAGATCCCCACTGCCCATGGGGGACAAGCACTGGGCAGAATAATAAATAACCTCATCCAGCCACCTCCAAACAACCCCCTCACTTTGCTGGAGCTTGTGAATTCTCCGAGGAGCTCCCAGGGCGTTTCTTTCTCCGCGCAGTTTCTCCAGGGCTGTGTTTCAGCCTCTGCCTTAGGTCAGCACTGGTGAGACCAGCTTCCTCCTCTCCAAAATGCAAAACACAGCCCGTGCTTGGGACCCGATGTTGTGGTCACTGCGAAGGGGGCAGGGACAGCAGGTGACATTTTACCGGAGGGTCCGTGCTGAGAGGAGCAGCGGACCTGGCCGCTGTCCCCACCCCTGCCACCGACACCACGTCACTGACACCGCTGCGCCCTCCTCCCCCGCTGCAAAGAAGGGAGCGCGATGCTCTCACTGACAAAACTTCTGCTTGGGAACTCATGCACAGAACTTCAGCATATCAGCGGAACTATGGAGGTGAATATTTGTCTGACAACAAAAAGAAGTGCCCAGATTAAAGAGTGCAAAATAAGTTATCTCAGCTCTGTTTTGCTCAGACGTGAGGCCTGAGGAGGCGTGGGGACATATGTGACATGTGTGGGGACACACGTGACACCCATGGGGACACAGGTGACATGTGTGGGGACACACGTGACACCTGTTGGGACACACGTGACACCCGTGGGGACACGTGATGCCCAGGGGTCTTCAGGACAGATGAGGGGAAAGGACCGGTCGGTGCTGACAAATGGGGTTAAGAGAGAAAGCTCTAATTTCCAGTGAGAATCACAAGCACCGAAGCCTAAAGAAATAAGAAGAATAAAATATTGCCTGGTTTGGAAAGCTGCTAGTCACCCACCTGAGGAAATCAAGAGAATAAAGATAAATACACTGCGTAAGAAAAGCATCGAGCCCTAGGAGAGCTGGCACTCTCCCAGCACGAAGCACGAGGAACAGCTCAAGAAAAGGAGCAGGTAACTGTCCAGTTAAAAGTGTCTCTAGCTCGAAGCTATGTTTCTTATTACTTCTTATTATTACTGCTTGAGATCCTCGTCTTTTACCCCATTTCTGCTGTCCCAGTGCCAAAGATCGTCTATGAGAGGGATGTTTCCCAGCCCATTGCTACCAACACATTCCCTGTGCGTGTTTCTGACTGTCGTACCAGCAATGTGTGCAAAAACGTTCCATAAAACTGGTCCTGCCTCTTGTCTTCCTGAAAATCCACCCGTAACTCCCACAGCTCCCACTAACGCTGTTGCTTCTCATCTCTCCTCAAGGCAATTATTCATCTCCTTGGTCACATTGTGGCTTTTCATTATTATCCATCCTCCCCTATTTAAGCAGTAATATCCCATCTGGTAGGGTGGCAAATGGTTTATTCCCTTAGTCTCTACGTTTAACATGAACCATCCTTATTGAAAAGAGATAGTATGGGTAACTTGCTTCGGCCGGTGGGCAAATGACCTTTAAACTCTGTCCATCCTCTATGCTTCTTTCTTTATTCCTTTTTACTTCTATGAACTTCTTATTTATGTGAACACTTGTGTCTCCCATGGCTCTGCTGAGCCCGTCTCGAGGCGCTTGGCGTTTCTCTGCGTTTCCTGACCTGAGCTGGATTTCACAGTTGTTTTCTAACTTCATTCACTGAAGACTGAATCCCTTTCTGAGCTGGATTTGCATTCGTTACCTCGAGACCCGATTCTGCAGTTTTGGCGCTGGGGACTCCAACAAACTGGAGTTTATTCCACGTTCGACCACCTGAATTCTTGCAACCACAGAACTCAGTGACAAACTCGGAGTCTCCCAGGTTGTCCCTTTGCAATGCACAGCTTGGTTGTGATCCTGGCCCCTTTGCAAACAGCATCGCTCCAATCGCCTTTGCAATCCTTTCCAGCGCTGTCATTTGAACTGAAGTGACTCACAAGTGCTCAGTTCAGGGCTGGCTTTTTCTCAAAAAAGACACCAATTTTACAACGTTTTTCTCCCTGCTTACCCAAACACTCAAAATACCATTAGCTCATATTGATCAACTGACTGCCTGCTAAATAAATCATTTGACTACTATGCTCTGAAGTATTATTGACTTGCCATTATCGCTGCAACTTCTTTTGTCTTATTTAGCCCTGAGAAGATAGTCTCTCCTGCTTATTTGATTCTTCCTCACCCACATGAGGGCAATAAACGTGCGTACTTCACCGCCCCATGCCCGCCCCCAATTTCCTGTCACTCCGTGGAATCATTTGATTCACTTTTACCTTTTCCATAGCTTTTCACCTTGCCAGCCACGCGCTGCCCCTCTGTTCTCCAGCCCTTGCTGGTCGTTACTGCCGTTTGATTATCCCACCTCTGGACCATGAAATCATAGTTCAATACCAGTGAGAAACGTCACCAGGGAATGTCAAAGAATACAGTGTCTAATTCTCCTTAAATATTTTGAAAATACTATTCTAAATGGAGGGAGCAGGGGCTGTTGGCAAAGCTCCTCTGAATTAATGCTGCTTAAATATGCCAAATTTTGCTTTGATCTTAGTAATTCCAATCAGTGCCGAGGCATAGCTTTCACTCTCTTGGGTTTTTCTCCCCCAAAAAAGATCCGAATATATCTTGTGACCAGCAATTAAACAGTTTGTTTCTGAACTCCATGAAGTTTAATATTCCACTTGAAATGCAAAGGTGGGGAGTCTATTAACAGCAAGTGTATTACCCATGATTTATGCTGAGCTTAAACTTTGTGCGGCAGTACGTTGCTGTGATTTTGACTTATTTAAAGGTTTCTGAAGAGGGAAAAGGCAGAGCAATGTTGCCCCTAGGAGAGGTGTTAGAGCTTCCAGCAAAATGCTCTGTGGGATGGTTCTGAAATTTTAAGAAACCCAAGAAGATAGTGAACAGAGCACCGCAATGTTGCTCCGTGGTATTTACCTGCGCCTTAATTGCACAGCAGGTGCTCTGTGCAGCTATAGGCCCTGTACTATGGAAACGCTTCATTACAAACCCGCTAAGCGGGATTTCCCAGGCTCCCGCTCAGCCCCAGGCCCCCCAGCCGCCGCTTGCCTTGGACTTGCTCTGTAGAAAATAACAAGTTGAGCCCTTTGTATGTAGTTAGAACATCAAATCGAAGAATATTAGTTTACCTTGCAGACTCAAAGCCAGAAGGGAACGTTGGGTAATTTATTCCTGCTCCCTTCACAGCAGCACTCGGGGCTTTGGTTTGTGTTTTTCCTGGAGCTCTCTGATAAGCCGAGCTGAAGCGGCTCCACGCGGATGGCGCCGGAGCTGGAGCGGCTGCCGCGTTACCAGGGGCTCGGCCCAACAGCAGCAGCAGCAGCAGGGACTCAGCAAGCGAAACGGCGCCTTGATCCAGAGATCCCTTATCTGCCGCATGGGGAAAGCAACAATAGCCAAGGAGATGTTAGTGCTGCAACTTGTAACCAATAGTGAAGAGACACATGAATTGGTAAAACTGTATAAAAATGCACTTGTGGCAATAAATGGCATCTACTACTTTCATCCTGGAAGAACTTTTGGTCTATGTCATTTGTCCATCTCAACCGCGACACAGACCTGTGCTCATCCCCCGGCTCCCACGCTGACCGCCCAGCCCACCCGGTGCACGTGTGTCCGGTAACTCCAGCTGTCACCACAGCGTCCCCCCCAGCTCCACCAGCCAGCTCGGCCACCCCCGCAGAGCCGCTCTGACCCATCCATGAGATGATCACCCTCTGGAAGGAGCTTGGAGCCAGGGGGGTCGGGCTCTGCTCCCCAGGAACAAGCGCCAGGAGCAGAGGAAACGGCCTCAAGTTGCACCAGGGGAGGCTGAGGTTGGATGTGGGAACAATTTCTTCCCCAAAGGGCTGTGGGGCATTGGAACAGGCTGCCCAGGGCAGTGCTGGAGTCACCATCCCTGGAGCGCTGGACAGACGGACATGAGGTTCTCAGGACATGGGGCAGTGCTGGGGTGGGTTATGTTCGGACTTGATGATCTTGAGGGTCTCTTCCAACCAAAATGATTCTATGGTCCTGTGCTCAACAACATGCATTTATTCTCTAATAATGTTCAGAAACGTTCTGTTTTGGTGTTTCATCTCGCTGCTGACTTTTATGGCATTCTCATAAAGCTTAAAAGCTTATCTTGTGGTGTAATCAAGCTAAAAAGTCATGTTATCACAACAATGTGATTGCTTATGCAATATGTTAGAGGCATTTAAAAAAAAAAACACATATGTTCAGTCTGCTATAGAAGAGCAACAGGATGCTGTAAAGCTGATGCCTGTTGTTAAATCTCTCATAAACTACAATATTTTATTTAACTCCGAGTAAAACTCAGCTGACAAAAATACTTTATGGTTGCCTATTAATGTGAATAGGAGCCATGCATCATCACTAATGCAGGAAACAAATCATGAGGGCCAGCTGTTTAATAAGAAATATCTTTGGTACTGTATTTATCTTTGCCATCTCCCCAACAGCTTTATCTTGTGTAAAGATTCTCCCCTCGTCTTGTTTGTACTGAATATTTGATGTCACCGCTAAATGTATTAATTTCTGCTGAAGAGACAAGTAATATTTCCCTAAGTTTAGCCTGGTGTCAGAATACAAACAAAATGGCTAAAACATATGCGCTTACTTAAGGATCATCAGACTCGCTACTTACACACATGGATGCTCACAGGTATAGGTATATAGTCATATAGAAATCCACTTACAGCAAAGGAAGGGCTACGTTTTCAAACTATGTTCCACAAGAACATGAAGTTAAATTCCTACATCAGCAATAGCAGGGAAGTGTTTGCAGTGCAAAGAGGAGCCGAACGTGCACCCGGTGTGGGGCATGTTTCAACCCAACCCTCCTGCCATATCGCATTTGAAGCATTAGTGTCCCCCCACCGAAGAGCAGACAGTCCCGGAGCCCTTCGATTGGAACACCTGGGGACCCAGCGGGACCTGCACGCTGGACCCCCAGAGAGGAAATGGGAACAGAAAAGAGTTTATTAAGGTTGTTTGGGGCAGGAGGAGGCGGGAGGACAGGGCTACCAGGGATGCGGGAGGATGGATGCTCCACCAGCCGTCTGTACAGATCCCCTTCGTCTGCAGCAAGCACAACTCCTGCCCACATTTCCTGGCAGCACAGGGCAGCACTAGGATTTCTCCTTCCCTCCCTGCATTCTCCTTTGTCTCCCGTTGGCATCGCCGGGTCGGGCTGGAGGGACTCGAGCTCACACAGCCTGTTCCACACCCGACTTTCGGACCCTCCCTCGCTGCGGTTCCCCGAGAGCAGAGCTGCAGCAGAGCCGGGGGCTGTGCAAGGACAGAGAACGGCGGCTCCCCTCCCAGGCTGCCTTCAACAGGGCGGCGGGGGAGAACGATGCTGGGAGATGCCATGGAGCGCTGGGCGAGGAGGATGCCAGCCAAGGATGCCAGAAACGAGGGACCGGCGCCCCGGGTGTGCACGGGCTGGTTGTCACCGATGGGAGGTGAAAGGGGAGCCCATACCCGCACCCGCCTGTCAGAAACCACCAGGCTCAAGGGACTCAAGCTGGCAACTTCCATCTCTCCTCGGAGACTGAAAAGGTCACTGCACATCAGTTGCTCTGTCGTCTTCCATGCTGCTGCGGTGGGGGAGCATCAGGTCTTGTGATGGAAATGCAACCTGCAGAGGTTGCCAGCAAAAACTGATGGGATCTGTGCACGTCTGAAGGGTAAGTTGTCTAGACAAGCACTCAGAGGACAACTGAGCATCTCTCCTCCCAGTGCCCGGTTGGCTCAGTTCTCACAGCACAGGCAACTCCTCTGACCAGCAGATCAGAAATAACCACAGGTTAACCCAGAAATAAAGCGGCAGCTAAAAGGAGCAGCTGCCTCTGACCTCCAGGCCTGATCTTTCAGCTCAAGCTATGTAATCTGAACAAAACGATGTTCATTTATTATTCTTCATGATCTCATGCATAACATCGTACCAAAGTGTCTTCAGCAGGCTGTAACAGAGAAAAGCAGATGGAAGCCAGAGATGTGCTAATTAAGCCTGATAATAGAAATGTTAATTAAAAAACACTGAAGAGGAAAGGACATTCTGTAATCTCCTGGTGCTTTTAAGTGATGCGAAAACGTCCAGCTGGAAGAAACCAAGTCTTGTAGGAACCGGGTGGCAGGACCAGCAGGGATGGGCTTTGCACTGAGCTCTGACCCCCACCAAGGGGCAGAAGGTGGGACCCATCCTGGGGACACAAAGCACTTGTGCACTGGGGACACTCTGGGAAGGAAAACTATCAGAGTGGCCCCACCTCAGCCCTGCATGTCCCTCAGTGCCATCCGCCTGTGCCACCAGTGTCACTGTGACCATGCCACGGCCTGCTAACCTGCCCAAGGGCTGGGATCATTACAGGACCTGTCTGAAGGCACAAAACCCCCACCGCTAGGCTCTCGTTTCCGTGTTCTGCTGTTCCAGATGTAGAAAGGAGCTCAGTATTTGTTTTGGCCTCAATCCACGGAGCACAGAGCCGCAGCCGGGCAGGTTCGGGGCCAGGGATGATTGATGGTGTTCGCTGGACAAATTACTCAGCTCCACGCAAGGCAACTTGGTTATGGTGCTTATTAGCTGAAGTCGAGCACGGAGCCGCCTGAGAGGCATATCAATTAGCAGGGACGAGAGGTATTTCAAAGATCCTCTATAATTTATCTGCGAGCTGGATTAAATCAGGGCGCAGAATTTTGCCGAGTCAGCAAGTCCCTGTGTTATCTCGGTGCCTCTCCAAGATGAATATCAAAACCTTTCCTGGGCTTCTTCAAAATGAGTTCAGCTCAGACACAACTTAATGAAACTAAATTGTCAACAGGAACGTACTCACCAGGGTAACGCTTTGATCCTGTAAAAAGCTGCTGTGCTAATTGCAGGTAATTAAGGCAGGGTGCCTTGGCCACCGCACGGCTGGGAGCGGGATGCTCCTCCGGGTGCACCGGCCATGAGGAAAAGCACGTTCTTTTCAGCAGGAGCGCATGGGGTACGTGCTGCAGAGGCGGCAGCTCCGGCTGGATGCCCGGGTGGGGGGATCCCAAGCCTCCCAGCCTGCCCCTCCCATGCTTTCCCCTCCTGCTGCATCTGTGAGTCACGTCAGTGCACAAGAAGCTCCCCTGCTTGACTAAGGACACAGCAAATGGAGACCATGTTCACCTTCCTCGCTGCCCCTGGTCTCCCTCACCCCCACCCTCCTGCCCCTGCCCAGCATCCCCCTCCATCTCCCACCCGTTCTCCTGGTGCAGCTCAGAGGTGCTGAGTCGCTGAGACCCCGTCCAGCCCCCTCCCCACCCGCCTGCGCCCCCTCACACCCGGACTGGGCATCCAGGTGCTTGATGAGTCTCTGGAGAACACACAGTGTGTTATATAGTGTGGGAAACACACCTAAACTGCAGTGCCCAGAGGAGCACGTGGAACACAAACCATACAACCTCCCTCAGTTAATTCTCATGTAGCTTTTAAGAAAGCATCCAGTCTTGATTTTATTAATTTCCAGTGTCAGACAATCCATTACAACTCCTGTTACGATGGTGCAGTCCTTTGTTACCTGCAGTGATTTCCTGCTTCTGAGCTGAAATTGTCTTGTTTCAGCTTCAGTCACCAGATCTCATTAGGTGAAAATGTTCTGTATCGGCAGCAATCCTGCACTTACGTAGGTACCTGGGGCAAGGATCAGGTTGTCTCTTAACTCTCTTGAACAAACTATCCTTTCCTAGGAGACATGCGCCCTCTTTTCCTTCTGCTGGCTCTCCCCTGAGCCAATGTCTCTCCTGACGTCCCTGATAACAAAGCTGAACGTCACAAGCCAGTAACACCACTGCTCAGCACAAGGTAATATCATTCCCCCCACTTGCTTCTCAGGTGCTTCAGACTGAAACCAAACGACACAAACCAATGTGATGCAGGGGGGAGTAATCCAAAATTGTGGAGCGCTCTGGCAGCATTTCCCAAGCGGCAGGTTCCGTGTGCCCGCTGGGATATTGTCCGTCCCAGCACACAGAACAATGACCCCCAGCCGCAGCCCTCACGCCCAGAGCAGCCGCTCTCACCAGCACCCAGCAGAAAGAATCCATGGCCGGGGGCCGAGGGCTCCTCGGGTCCCCCCAGAAACAATCCCTCCCCACGGAGCAGGGAGGCTCCATCCCGGGAAGTCTCCTCCGCCGCTCCCTGAGCTCAGGGGGGCTCCGGTCACAGTCCCGCTGTCCCAGACCCTCCCAGGGGCTCCGGCCCCGTTTCCAGCCCGGCCGGGTCTGGCTGTGGCCATGACGAGCTGGGCCAGGAGCTGAGCTGGGCCTGGGCCCCCGGGCTGAGCACCCGGCTGTGACCGGGGTCCCGTCCCCCCTGTCCCCAGCCGGGGTGGGGAATGGGGAGTCACCATGTGGGGGACATGACGGTGCATAGTGAGGACAGGGACAGTGTGGCACAAAAACTGCTAACAAGCCACCAACTGCCCAATTGACAGCTCTGGAGCTCCTCTGGGGAGTTGTGGGGCACAATGGCCACACAAAGACTTGCAGAGCCAGAGGAACAGACCATAGCAGTCTTCCTACCCATTAACACTGGGAAAAATGCCAACAGAGACTTGTGGGATGTTTCCCAGGTCAAAATCCAACATTTCTTTTTAGCTTTCAAAGCAAACAGTTTAGCTCATCATCTATATTTAGAAAAAGTGGGATGGAGATGCCAGACGAAAACTCCTACTGTCACCTAGCACACAATTCAGCTGGATGACATTTCCTTGTTACCAAGTCAGCGAGGCAGACACCAGCGTCCCTGCACCCGTCCCACGCACTGTGCAGCGTCCTCGCATGCAAAATAAAGCTCTGTCTCTGCACGAGGAGCTTTGGGACTGCAGCAGAGCGCGAGCACCGCCGAGCTCCGCCAGCGCTCCCCAGCTCGCTCCCACGCTGCACGTTCACTGCCGGCCTCGCTTCTTTCCTCCCCTTTGTTGCAACCAAGATTCTATGTAAGGAACATTTAACGAAGAACTGTTGCTTTTACATCACTGAGGACCTGTCGCCTGACCCCAGCAGAGTGGAAGGACCAAGAGACTATGAATCCTTCATGTAAAACAGTCTCTTCCCAGAATATATACTGACACCTGTATACATACTGATACCTGTATTTACAAGTTAATTTAGGGGGAAGGGTATTGTATGTAAACTGAGGCAGGGTTGGGTGGTCTGTAAACCCTGAAGCATCCACCCAATGGGGAACAGGGGAGGGAAACTGCAGCCGGGATTTTGGGGGGATATAAGCAGGGGCTTTTTGCCCTATTATGCGTGCCTGCCTTTAGGCAGAACACCCGGTGTTGCAATATCATTATTAAAATATGCTCTGCTGAGAGATCCTGCCTGAGCCTATTATCTTCGCAAAATAATTGTTTGCTACATTCTAGATGTTTCTGGCAGCTGAGCATGCTCTGCTGCTCGCAGGCACAGCCCATCCGCATGGCATCGCTCCTCCGATGTGACGGAACTGTCATTAAGACAACGCATGCATTTGGCTCCATGGATGGAAAGCAAGCAACACAGAGCTTCGGAAGAGACCACTGGGATGAGAGTCGCTAAACGGAAAAGATCTGGCGTGATCAGGAATGAAGACCCCGGCTGGCGGGATTTACTGAAGGACCAGCAGTCCAGAGCGAGGAGCTGTATGCTGGCAGGTCTCTGCCATGCAGCGCCGAGGATGCTCTGCCCCACAAATTCACACCCAGACACCAGGCAGGACGCTCGTGATGTGCCCCGTGGGATACCGGAGGGTAAGAACGACCCAATGCACACCCACAATGTTCTTGTAGACATGGGCTGGCGGCGGAAAATAGAACAAACCCTGCACTCCCGTGCTCCCCCTTCTCTCCCTCGGTGTCTCAGTGAGCACGGATGCTGCTACCTGCTTAGCCAGGTCTCCATGGCAACCGGCCAGGCTCCAATTAGCTAATGGCAGAGATAAGCCAGAGAATACTTAGGAAATTCTTATCAAATCATTACTGCTATTCCAGTTTGCTTCATTTCACAGTGTACAAATATCATCCTGCTTGTGCAGAAATTACATGAGGACGCACTGCAAAGTGTTTAGTTTGTGGCTTGGCTGATTTCCCTATAACCAACCTGAACAAATTATAAAAATTACAGAGTGCTTACGGGCACGAGAAATTGAAGTTTTATTTAGGTCATTACAAAACGTCCCTATTAACTCACCTTGAGAAGTGCACATATTAAAATGGAAATGCATCTCTTCCTTCACTGCCTGTATCTGCTCACTAAACAGGCTATTTTTCATGCCACATGCTATTATAAGTGCAATAAGTGGGTTAACATGTTTGCTACTGTTCACTGCTTGTTCCGTGGCCCCCGGGGGAGCAGACCCAGTGTGTCCCACCACACGCCGTGTGGCTTGGGGCCAGCGGCTGGCGCTCGCTGCGGCTGCTCGGCTCCCGGCCCTGCCGCCCGGGCTCTGCCACGTCATTCTGCACGTACAAAGCCATCGCAGCTCTTCTGGTGGTATTTCTCATATTCCAAATATTGCTACTCGAAGCAGCCAAGCCACAGAATTCTCCTTCACATCTCCTCATCTGCTGGGTAGCTGCTGTGTCCCCGTGGCTGGTGGCCTTTCCTGGAAGCAGATGCACTGCTGCCTCACTTCGGTGTCCTGGCCATCAATCCATCTCAGGCTCCTTCTCTTGCTCGTGTGAACTGAAACCCGGCAGCCCCAAAGCAGACAAATCTGAAATCAATTTTCTATTTACTGGCGCCTTGCTTAGCTTGATTGGTACTTTGCCAAGGTAATTGAGAACCAGTGATTTTCTCCACCTTTGGAACAGTTAGTGGGAAGCTACGGTGCAGGACAAGAGTGGGCAGTGCATGCCAGTGGCGCAGCTGTGGGAAGTCTGCCCTCAGCAACATGTCCATCTCCCAAATCAACCCTCTGCAAGTTCCAAACACCCAGAGGTTAGCTGAAGACAGAAGAAACTAAATATCTGTTCAAAGTCTGCTGTGTGGGATGTGACCTGCCACTCTGAATTCGCTCCTGTGCAAGGAGGACGAGGCTCGTCTTGAGCTGCCGCACCAGCCACCTCGGCGTTTCATACGTGGAACCAGCATCGGAAGAGGAGAAACACACCAATGTCAAGTACTGTAAGAAGAATTTCTGTGGGATGTCAGCAGAGCTTTGCTGAAGGTGACACCTGTGCCCCGGCCGGGCCCTGGAGCGGTGACACGCCAGGATGCTCCCCAGGTCCAACTGCGGCATCTCGACCAGGCTCTGTCCCACCAAAACGCAGCGTGGGGATTAACTAGGAGCAGTCCTGGGCTCGGATGGAGCTGAGCGCCCGCAAGCCCGGTGCAGCCCGATGGGTCGCGCCGCCCACTGTGGGAGGTGAGAGATGTTTCCCTGCCGCAGAGCAGCTCCAGCCCCGGAGCGGTGACTCCAGGGGAGGAAAAGCACTGCCCAGGTATTATTTTGCTGTCACAGCAAAAAAAAAACAAGAAAAGTTCAGTGCCAAAGCACGCTGAATAGAAAACAAGTTTTTAAGCATGAAAGCAGCCTTTTCTAGACTTCCTTCTTTTTTCATAGAGAGTCTTTTTAGTTCTGCGGCATGCAGAATAGAAATAAGAGGGACCCTGGGGTGGTACGCAGCCTCCTAACAACAGAGCGAGAATGAATTGCTTTGAGCACGTTCCTTATGAATTTTAGAGGAGGTAAAAGGGAGAAGGTTTCTCTTTTTAGGCTCCTTTTCAGTGCTTTCATATCCGGACTCGCCTCTTCGCTCGGAAGCTTCCCCGCGTCCGGCGGGATGCGCGGCAAACGCTGAGGAACACAAAGCGCGCCCCGGCTCAGCCGCCTATGGAAAAGCAATGTTATTACATTGTCCTTTCTTCTCCCTTTGTAGCCCACTGATCCCGAAAACGAGGAGGGCTGCTGGCTCACCGCGGCTCGAGCGTCCCGGGCGCTTGTCGAGGAAATTGGCTGCTTGATCCAGGAGCAGCGAGCCCCAGCAGATAAAAGGAGCTGCTGAGCGCTGGGTCAGAAAAGTCAATCCAGCGCTGTTTACCGGGCTTCTCCAGCCTTCTGAAACGTGGCTCCCACTTCAAAAGAGATCCTGATTTAACATGTGCGGCGCATCCCCCATCCCTTCCTCTCAGCCGGAGAAAGAGGCGCAAAGATTTGACCCCCAAAAACCTGCATGCGGAAGATGCCGATGCAGAACTGGCCCATGTTCCCCTCGCCGGTGGGGGCTGCTGCCCTGGGGGATTCTCCCAGAGGGTTTCTTGGGTTTGCCCCCACTGGAGAACTCGTTTTGCCTTTGAAGGAGGAATTTATTGCCCACAACTAAAGGAAAAATAGCAAGAAGGATGGGTATACATCATTTGTGCACCACATCTCTTTAAAACTCATTCTTTTCTCATTCACAGTAAATAACCTGAAAAATTAGGTGAAAATAAAATCACGGCGCAATAAAAATAGCTTTTTGAAGAGTAGGTAGAGACAATTTCCAAGCGAGAAAAATAGGATGCTGGGAAATAACTCAATATTCAAGATATCAGACCATCTTCATCAACCTGTATTACCAGATCAACTTGTCAATGGAAAATCTTGATTTAGTGGGTTTTGCAGAAATTCCATGACTTAGTTATTGAAATTTTCCAGCAAACAAAGTAATACACATTGACAAATCAGCACCTTCTTTCGAAACATTTGCTCAGGGGGTTAATTTGAAAGTTGAATAACATATGACATTTTTTATCAGATCACTGAATGACAAGTTTGAACTTCAGTTAAACATTCAGTCTTCTTTTAATATGGCCCTTTCGCGGTTTCTGCATAGCAAAGTATATTTATTATTCAGAGAATAACGTTCGTGTGTGGGAAAATAAGCAGAGGAAGAAGGAAGGGTAATAGTGAAGAGTACTGAGTATATTTTAGCTGTACTGCAAGCTGCTTTTGAGAATAATTACTCACCCAAATGTTGTCTTTGGGAGAATTTTGTCAACTTGGAGCATATAGGGTGATTATGATACATTATGATTTCCCTGGGCCCCCATGATCATTCCTGGTAAATGCCCAGTCGATCTCCTGTGCAAAGACATAGGGCCCATCTAGATCTTTTAATGTATTTCCATGGGATCAGATCACTCGATTGTTTCCATAAACTGCTAAACTTCATATTAAAATAAAATACATCCCTTTTTTTGCCTCTTTTCCTTCTGGGAACTATTCTATAATTTATTCTTTTGCATGTCAGAAACTTACTTCTCCTTTTCAGCCTAAACCTCCCCATGGAAGTTAAATCCATTTGTCCTTGTGCCAGCATTGTCCTAGAGGATAAACACTTCCCTCCCCTCCCTGGTGTCCCACCTCGCTGCGTTCCTCCAAGGCAACCATATCCTTTGCAGCTCCTGCTTTGCTTGTCTCATTAAGCTGTCCTTTGGCCTCACATCAGGGGAGAAGCTCTCCCATTGAAGGTGTTTTACACAGAGTTGCTTTCTCTTGGGCACCAGAAGGACACTGAGGTTGCTGGTCCAGCTCGCAGTGCGACCTCCTCCCACCTCAGGACCTGGGACCACGTTATTTTCACCCCTACGTGACTCCACAGCTCTGGTTTAGCGATGTTTGACGCCTTCTGCAGCTCCGCTGTGGGACAGAGCCCAGCGCACCCCAACACCCATCTGTCACCCTGCAAACAGGCGAACAAAGAACTGGGGAGCGAACAACCTGTCCTTGCCTGCACAGAGTTCGGCGCTGCTGAGTGCAGGTTGTGCCTCTCCGAGGCTCCTTCCCTTCACTCTTAATGGAACCAGCTGAATTCCTCTGTGTTATCTGCAGAATACACGTGTATATGAAACAAAGTACAAGGAGCTCGTCTGAGAGCATTTAAAATAGTAATCTATAAGCATTTTAGTGAAGTGAGGCCATGAATAAAACCCGTATGTTCTCACAGGTAAGAGGTATTGTAACCGAAAATAAACTCCTCAGGAGCAAACCAGGCTCAGCGCTGCGCAGCAATGCAGGCTCCAGGAAAGGCTGCGCTCGCAATCAGAGGCGCCGTTTCACCCGTCGGCTCTCACAAGGGAGCACGGAACAGTAAAGTGTCCCAGCCTGGACTTCAGGCTTGTTCCTGTTCTCTTTGCTCTTGAAAAAGGCTTCGAGCAGCTTTTCTGCTGTGGCGTGCCCCAGCTCCGTGCCAGCGCATCACCGGGGAGCACACCGCAGCGGTGTGTCACCCGCTGTCCGCACAGCCGGACGGGTGTCCCTGTCCCCGCAGGCTGGCAGCCCCGGGACCATCAACACATGCCGAACCCACTCCTGCCAACGAGACACGGCTCTCCAGAAGTGACACAGCCAGAGAAGGTCATTTCTCCCAAGCACACAATGTCTCTGTTCAGTGTTACTGTCACAGCAAGAACGCTCAGTATTTCTCACGGAATAAAAGTGGTGGAATAAGTAGCTGACTCCTTTCTTCCACTGCCTTTTAGCTGAAGAGCTTAAAAACCATCAGGTATGTTAATTATCCAGGGATAATTAACAGGGAGTAGCTCTCCAGCTCATGTGCACCAGAGCCTCGCGTGATGGGCAAGAGCCAAGACAGGAGCCCATCCTCTAATGATCAGACAGCTCATTAACACGTGCAATTACTTCTATAAATTGAATAAGAACACAGCCTCAGGCTGGTGTACCAGCTCTTGGTTAGTGTGGTGGTGACCCTGGGTGTGACGATCTAGACAACACGTCCTCAGACACCAGCCCATCCCGTCTCTGGCCCAGGGCTTGGCTGGTCCACGGGGCAGTTACGGCAGCAGAAAGCTGCCCAAGCCGCAGCACCAAGCTATGGTCCTTTAGATACGAGACGGTCTCTTATCACCAGACCCTGTACGCCGCTTCCTTCAGGAAATGCTGCATGGCTAGCAAGAGAATAAAGGGGATGCAAAGCAGGTGGAACACAGCCAAAGAAAAACAACTCAGAATCCTCTGTACAGAGAAGGGAGGGCATCTCAGCCCCCTCGTAGCAATGACGGATTAATGGGTTATTTAGCCTGCAGGAATCAACCCTATCGCAAAACGCATCTGTAACACAACTTGCAATACCTGCCACGTATTCCAATGCAGTTAGTTCCAAGTGATGTGTACTTTAAAATGGAGTGATGTGAAAGAATAGGAGAAAATCTTTTCTGTAAACTCCTGCATAGCCTGAGTGCCACCAAACACAGAAGCTGCTGCACCCCCTACATTGGTGAGACGACCTCATGCGCACCGAGTATTTGGCAATGTCTCGGAGAAACGCCATCCCTTCTTTAGGAGTCAAGCACCGCTGCCCCTTCAACTCTGCGGTTTGGGGTGAACCACTGCCCTGCCCTTTCTGCTTTGCCTGCGGCTGCTGTGGCAATCACCTCCAATGACACTGTACAACAACCGACCAGAAACTCACCCTCGGACTGGGTTTGACACTCTCCCATGGCCCTGGTCGGTCATTTAGAGACCAGGACCAGTTTCTTAACAGTGTGTTCGCCCAGCACCCTGGGAGCACCCTGGGCACTGCACACATGTCCCACTACCCCTGCGGCTGGACCAGCAACTGCCTCGGGCAGCGGCAGCAGTGACAGGTCTCAAGGACACGGGTGTCTCTGCGGCCGAGCCAGCCCGCAAGGCTGCAGAGCTGGGCGGGCACAGGTCCCCTGGGCCTCGGCAAGGAGCTGAAAAATTGCTGCTTCAGCTTCCCCATGATAAAGATTTTTCTCCTCAAGAGGATGCCACAAGAATAAATCTGTTCATGTCCATAAAGGGCTTTGAAGAGGGAAATTGCTAAGTATCATAATTTGTATTACTTAATTACACCAGGACTGAAATTTAAATTAGAACCAGGTTTACCTTCCGGGGTAGCATTTCATAAGCTTAATGTGTTTTCTTCTAAGCTCTCTTCAGTTTATCCCCACCTGCCCACACGCTCACCTGCGAGCGGGACCAGCACCCCTCCGCAGCCACCCCTGCCATCCCGCACTGCTCCCGACTCTGCTCCACCGCGCCGGTTTAACGAGGTGTAACGAGTAACGATGGATCAAAACAACCAGCAGATTTTCAGCATCTTTAAAGCTAATGGCTGTGCGAAAGCTCATCAGCAAAGCAGCTGTTGCGTTAGGTGTGCAAACTGGTGCACGGCACTGAACAAACCCCGCACCCCGCCATGGCCAGGCCAGCACCGGCCACAAACCTGCCGCAGGATTGCTGGGCACGGCTGTGGCTGCTGTTGGATTCCCTCAGCAACGATGGGATATGGTCCAGGCACCAGCAGAAAGGTCCCTTTACCAGGGTGCACATCGCTGTGCTGCAGCCGCATCCATCGGGCACCAGCCGCTGTGACGGCAGTGAGACGATATTTTGTTAATACATTTCACATATTGTTTTGATCGTGATGCAGCAGCCAGATGAGGGACCAAGCACAGGAGAGGCTGCTCCCCCCCTGCAACCCTTTCTCTTCTCCCCATGCATCCCCAGAACCCCAACACCAGCCCCAGGACACACCAGCCCCAGGATGCGCCGGCCCCAGGACGCGCCGGCCCCAGGACAGGACAGCGCCAGGACAGGACAGCGCCAGGACCGGACAGCGCCAGGACAGGACAGCGGCAGGACCGGACAGCGGCAGGACCGGACAGCGGCAGGACTGGACAGCGCCAGGACACACCAGCGTGCCACCAGCTCCTCCCCGTCACCCAGAGCTTTGCTGGCAGCACCCTCACTCCTGTGTCAGCACCTCTTCTGCAAAACTGGTCCCAGCCAGGCACCAGAGCAGGTAACACCTGCCAAAGCCTCAGGTCCCTCCTACCTGGAAGCGAGAACGCTGCTGTAGAGTGGTGTGCCGTGTCCTGAGGCCTTGGTTTCTTTGGGAACGCTACCCACAAGTGGCAATGATGACTGTAGACAAACTAGAAGGTTGGTCTCCACCGTGCTGCACCTCTGGCACTGCCCACCCCAGTGCAGGGGTGCCAGCAGGGACACGGTGTGTCAAATGAGCCCAACCCACGCACCACATCTCCCCGGCTTCCACACAAAGTGTGCAGGGCACAGTGATGCTCACGGTTTTGGATGTCCTGGCATGCCAAAGAGACCGGTGCCCGCAGCAGAGACCAGCCATGCTTAGAAGGGCAGCACTCAGGACTCCAGCAGCCAGAACATCCATGAGCACCCCAGGAGGGACAACGTGGCCCTGCAGAGCAGCAGTGTCAGCTCTGACAGACAATGTGCTTGTAGGAGCGACGGGGTGCTGAGTGCAGGGGTGTGAATCCCATCCATCATTCCCCTCATCACTCACGACTGAAGCTCAGCTTCAACTCAGTGGTGAAGATCAACACGGTAACATCAATCAGAAAAAGAAAAATCATGTGCTCAAAAGAGGTTTTTAACAGTATGTAATAGAGCCAGAACCGACGCAATTAAAAACCAGTATTGATTGCTGTGCATTAAGGTAAGTCCCTGCTTAAGCTGCACTCCATTTGAGGTCAAAGTCCTATGGAAAGCAGAGTACATAATAATTTTTATTGGACAAGAGAGGCAGGCTACAGAAATAATTAATCTCTTTCACTGATGCCATTTCAGTACTTCTTCCAGCTATACCAATTGAGCTAAGAAAATAAAACAAAATAAGAGATCTAATTAAAAAGAAATGCTCTGAACCGACTTCTGCAGAATGAGGAATGGACAGCAGCTCCACTGCTGCCTCTCAACACACTGGTGCTCAAGCACTGCCCCAGAAGTACACAATTAGTGCATCAAGCTGAAACCGCTGCCACAGCGAGGAAAACGCTGCTGTGTGTGGAATGATCTCAGGAGGCAAAACGACTCTCGGGCTTCCCCGGTAAACACACAAACACAGCTCTGCCTGTTAAACACGCAAACACAGCTCTGCCTGTTAAACACGCAAACACAGCTCTGCCTGCCATGTGGGGACTTCAGGCACCTCTTACCACTTTCCTTCCCTAGCAAATGCCCGGCTCTGTTGCTAACTTATCAGTGAGCAACCGGCCAAGGAACATGGGAAACGGGCAAATGGCAAAGAAACCAGAGCTGCAAGACCTGCTCCGGAGCACTGTGAATAGAGATGCTGTGGCTGTCCCTGAGCTCACTGGGACCTGTGCAAGGAGACCCCAACAGCTCTGCCCTGTTTCACGGAGCAGCGTCTCCATCGGTGCAGCTCTGGGGCAGCCAGGGAGGATGGATGGACAGATGGATGGACGGATGGATGGATGGATGGATGGACGGATGGATGGACGGATAGACGTCCACCCTGGCTGTGCTATGGCTGCGGTTCTTGACAGGCCTGCATGGAATTTGGTGCCTCCAGGAGGCCAGCTAGGTATAGCCCAAGCTTCTTGCTTCTAAAGATCAGTCTTTCTTAAGCAGTGCATTCATCATCAGTGAGTGACTGTCCTTTAGCTATAAGCAGGAATCCTGTCTATAGTCAGAAAAAAAATGGAAAAGTGGAAAAAAAAGGAGACTTCAAGTGTCTCAGGCACACGTATCTACCTGGATTTCACCCAAGCACAACCCAACTGCAGCCTTCTCTCAGTTCCTCATCGTACTCTGTTCGTATCCCAAAGCGCCACCTGGCCTGTCTCCCAAAGGAATGGGCTTCGGCTCAGGAGTTTCCTGGTGACAGAGCCACGGCTGCTCTCAGTTAATGTCCATGTGTACTGGGGTGTCCCCGCACGCAGAGCCCCGCGGTGCCAGCGCCAGCTCCCCGCCGCTTTGTGCCACCGCTCCCGCACACTTACTGTAATTGCAATGCTTCTATTTCCTAAACAAAACATCAGGGTGACTATTAAAGCTGAAATGAGGCATTATGAGAGCTTTTAGATTTATACAGTCAATGCCTTGAAAGAAACAGATAGCTCCATTATAACGAGAAATAAAAACCTTTTCCAGAGCCCGTTACAAAAAAAAAAGTCATCAATGTTGTCTGCTCTACAAAAAAATCTAATTTGAGCTTTATGACAAACATGACAAATGCACACTTCTCAGTACCATTCATGAACCACAGTAATAGATTGAAGAAACAGCCATAAGTAATGCACTAAATTTTGTTAATTAAACATTTAATGCAACAGAGCTCCTGAGCTGGCACGGGGTTTCTCGGCAGCTCTATTTTTAGTGCGCGCTGAGCCGAGCAGCAGTTCATCTACCCACACTCGGAAATTATGGACCTGGAGTTAATTAGGAATCTAGAAGTGCTACCTGAGAGATTTGTTTCACGCAGCACGAGTGGCTGGGCAGGGAGCCCGGGGAGCCCCGTCCCTCTGCGCACCCACGGCTGCTCGGAGCCCCGTCCCTCTGCGCACCCACGGCTGCTGGGAGCCCCGTCCCTCTGCGCACCCACGGCTGCTCGGAGCCCCATTCTGTGCACCCACAGCTGCTCAGAGCCCGTCCCTCTGCGCACCCACGGCTGCTGGGAGCCCGTCCCTCTGCGCACCCACGGCTGCTTGGAGCCCCATTCTGCGCACCCACGGCTGCTCGGAGCCCCGTCCCTCTGCGCACCCACGGCTGCTGGGAGCCCCGTCCCTCTGCGCACCCACGGCTGCTGGGAGCCCGTCCCTCTGCGCACCCACGGCTGCTGGGAGCCCGTCCCTCTGCGCACCCACGGCTGCTCGGAGCCCCGTTCCTCTGCGCACCCACGGCTGCTCGGAGCCCCGTTCTGCGCACCCACGGCTGCTGGGAGCCCCGTCCCTCTGCACACCCACGGCTGCTCAGAGCCCCATTCTGTGCACCCACAGCTGCTCAGAGCCCGTCCCTCTGCGCACCCACGGCTGCTCGGAGCCCCGTCCCTCTGTGCACCCACGGCTGCTCAGAGCCCGTCCCTCTGCGCACCCACGGCTGCTCAGAGCCCCGTCCCTCTGTGCACCCACAGCTGCTCAGAGCCCGTCCCTCTGCGCACCCACGGCTGCTCGGAGCCCCGTTCTGCGCACCCACGGCTGCTGGGAGCCCCGTCCCTCTGCGCACCCACGGCTGCTGGGAGCCCCGTCCCTCTGCGCACCCACGGCTGCTCGGAGCCCCGTCCCTCTGCCTCCTCCTCCTCGCGTCCCTCCCAAACGCGCCCCCCGCCATCAGCAATTGGGCTGATTTCAAGCGGCAACCCCAGGGAAGAACAAAATAAAATATCCTTCTTCTTACGACAGCCTTATTAGTATGTATGTTCAAATGCATCAACCTAATGAGGCCGTGCCATTACAGCAAACTGCTGGTTTGAGCATTGTTGAAGCCTCAGAATATCGGAAGAATTTGGGGGGGAAAGAAAGGCTATTAGTTAAACACAAATAGTCACAAAGTCAAAGCGATGACTGCCAAAAACCACATTGGTTTCACTAATAACTGCTGTGCGAAATGTAAAGGGGAGGATTTAAACATACTCATATTTTATTTCAAGGCATGAATAGCTACAAGCTACTCTCAGAGCAGCACAGACCGTATCGCACTTACAGAGCACAGGCAAGATCCATCACAGCTCTCAGACGGGAACATCTGAACCACACATTAAATTAGGCAAGATGAAAAAAGGCACATTATTCTACAGTGCCAGAGACACTCGGCTTCCTTTTCAATTCAGCATGCGGCCGGTTCTTGCACATGAGGCTACGGCTGAAACTGGCCGCGGTGAGAATAAACAGGCGTGAGTGCAGGGAGGACACCAGGAGGGCTCTGCATGCCCTGGCCCCAGGAAATTTTGGGCAGAAACATCTGATGGAGACATTTTGAAGTACAAATCCCTAGTAAGCTTTCAGCATTTCTGTTGCCTTGCTATCTGAACATGAAGCTTGGGGGAAAGGTAATTCATCACCGGGACTCGGGAGAGCCAGCTCCTGCCTCCAGCAGATCCAGACTTCAGGGATATCCCTGCTTCTCAGCCTCTCTGCCTGCAAGCCATATTTGCATCTTCCTAAGAAGAAGGTTAATGGGTATATATTATCTCATAATTGGGCATACTCATAATTGCAGTGAGCTATAACACAGACGAGCAAAAACCTCCTCAAGAACCACGCAGGTGGAAGGGTAAAGCGATATATCTGTCTGTTCGCCTACAACAGAAGTCTCCATCTCCCAGCAGCCGCACAAAACGCTTGTGGAGCAGAGCCCAGACAGCGGGAGTCTGTGTCAGCAGTCGGTGTTACCACAGAAGCAAATAGCACGGTGAGGGTGACGGCCACGAGCCGGCGAGCACACCCCGGCCCGCTTCCAGCAACCAGCGCGCCCTTTCCTAAAACCATCGCTCGCCTGCAAACACTTGAACAAACCCACCCCCTGGTTGCGCTTGTACTTTATGTTGTTTCTCAGGAGCCGTGTCCCTCCATGTAGCCAAACACGGTGCTGATGGCCCCAGCTCCTGCCCCAGCGGCTCCAGCAGAAGCAGAGGGGACGTCCCCCCTGGGCGAGGGCCCAGGCTCACAACAAATAACACTCTGAAGGCAGTTGAAGCCATCTGAGAACTTTTATCACGGTAACTACATTGTGGCAACGCAGTGATGTGTAATTTATCACTTGCCAAACACTTTGATGTGCTGTTAATAAAATACATTATATAACAGCTTGTTATTTTTAAGGAGCCCAGAGCCCCTTGCAGCAGAAACCACAACTAGTCATTTATTCAAGACCAAAATATATTCCAAAGCATTCCCGCTGTGCATTGAGCAGCCTGTTTGTGCCTGATACTCCAGCAGAACTGCTGAAGAACACTTTATCCCTGTGTACAGATCTCCTTTATAATGCTGACGGTGGCAGCGACAGCTCGGGTTATCTCTGCCGCCTTGACAGCCAGGACAAAAGAGTTTTGAAAAGGCAGCTTTAACTTCCCAACACTTTCTGAATCCACAATGTGGTTTCTCAGTGAAGTTTTGTTTCCCCTGAGAAGTCCCGCAGCCTTTGGGGCAGGCGGGCTGCTCCCTGCCCACAGCTCCAGGCGAGCACCCCGTGGGCGAGCACCCCCACGGGCGAGCACCCCCACGGGCGAGCACCCCCAGCGGGATGCAGTTCTCAGTGCTGGATCCAGCTTCTGCCCTGTGCTGCAGCAAACAGCCTCCTCAGCTAAGCAGACACATCACTCCAGCTCTCCTCCAGCTCCAAACGCCCCTGGGGTTCCTCCCCCCCGTTATCCTTTTACCGCCGGCTCACCCTCATGGCGCTCAGGGACCCCGTTCCCCCGCTGCAGCTCTCTGCTCCAGCTCATGCCGAGCGGTGGGTATGGCCGGACCTCTTGGCTTCAGGAGGCTCCGCAATTCCTCCCTTGCATTTTGGGGGTTCTGGGGCAGGCCCTCAGCCTCCTCATGCCTTTACAAGCGGCAGCAGATGCAGACTTGGCTTGCAAGGATTGCATCCTGAAAAGACGTGCTTGCCTCCGGGGACCAGCAGGTAGGATCTTCTCTATAGTTTAATTACTCATTCTAATGATACACATAAATACCCTTTAAAACTATTTAGCAAATACGTGTAGAATCTTTCCAACTGCAAAATGACACTTGGCTGAATTAATGAGCTGCAGAAAGAGTGGGATTTACGTCTGCAGAGATAAAGGGTGCAGGATGCCAGGTACAGCTTTAGACCTTGCCCACGTAAGGACAGCACAGGAGCCGACACCAGGTGGTGGGTACAGAGGAAGGGCCCTCAGGCCACCGCTCTGCACCACGCGGGAATTTGGCAAAACGAGCGAGGAGTGCATGAGCAGCACAGCGTCTGTCCCACTGCAAGAGGCGCGGCAACGAAGGGTGCAAACACAGCTTTGGCAAACTGAAACCAAAAGGGCTGATGCCTCTGGTGTCAGCACCAGGACACCCAGCCCGCAGCCCCAGGCAGCGTTTTGCCTGTACCCCTGGGGCTGCTGGGCAGCAGAGCCCAGACTGGCCGGCGAGGCTGTTTGCGCTGCTGCCCACACCGGCTTGAGAATTGCTTTTTTGAAGTACTACCCTTTGCTGAAGGGTTCAGAGTCCCAAGGTTTAGGAGCATTTTTTCTTCCCAGTCTCTACAGCAAGTCCTCGTGCTCTGTCCCTGGCTCAGCTGCTTTGGTGGCCATTCCTCTGGGCTGCCACCCGCTTGTGCTCCCTGACAGCAAATCATCCCTCAGAGTCCACCAAGGCCCAAGGGAGACAGGAGGCGCAGCACCAGAAGAGCTGTGCACCCCAGACAAGGCAAGAGGGGCTGGGGCAGGAGGGTCCAGTGGCCACTGCAACATCAAGACGTGCAGGGACATGCATGTGGGTCAGATACTTCACCCTCTGGTCCTGGGCACTGGGCCTGGACCATGCCACAGTGCCCAGGCCACCAGGAGCCTTGGGCTGAGCTTGCCCAACCACCGAGGTGGACCCGCCACACCATGACCAGCAAAGCCTTCCCTGGCTGCAGCAGAGACCGTCCCCTCTGCCTTAGGGCAACGGAGCTGGTGAGAGGCTGGAGCACAAGTGTGATGGAGCGGCTGAGGGACCTGGGGGTTCAGCTGGAGAAGAGGAGCTGAGGGGAGACCTTCTGATCTCTAAACTGCCTGAAAGGAGCTTGGAGCCAGGGGGGTCGGGCTCTGCTCCCCAGGAACAAGCGCCAGGAGCAGAGGAAACGGCCTCAAGTTGCGCCAGGGGAGGGTGAGGTTGGATCTGGGAACAATTTCTTCCCCAAAGGGCTGTCAGAGGTTGGAACAGGCTGCCCAGGGCAGTGCTGGAGTCACCGTCCCTGGAGGGCTGGACAGACGGACATGAGGTTCTCAGGACATGGGGCAGTGCCAGGGGTGGGTTATGGTTGGACTCAATGATCCTGAGGGTCTCATCCAACCAAAGTGATTCTATGATTACGAAACCCTCCAGCAGTTCATTGTGGAGGGAACGCTGCTCATTAGACAGCAGCGCTAAGCATATGGTTTGCAGTTGTGAGCATAAGGAAACGCTGAGCTAATTGCTGCACGAGGAGTGGGAGTACTCTTGGCACGGAGCTCCAAACAGGGGGAAATGAACCTTCTCTTCTCCTCAACACCCTCCTTGCAGAAGGCCCCTGTTGCCCTGAAAACAGCAGCTGCTTCCACGAGCACTCATGGTGCCCACGCTGATCCCTACGCCCATGGGGGACGAGGACGGGGGGGAGAAATGGGACAAGAGGACACCAAGGGGACCCTGAAGCAAGGCAGTGATCTGCAGCTGGTGGGAAACTGTTTCTTTGGCAACACAGAAAATTAACATACAAAAAATACCCTTTGGAAGAGCCACTGTAGTCAGGGCTGGGTGCTCACCTCGGCTTTGGGCTGTGCTTTTTGTTAGTGCCCACCTCTTCCCAGGGGATCCACAGCGGAGCTGGCACAGCCCCGCAGCAGCAGCCAGCGCTGCCGCGGAGCCCCCGACCCAGAGCAGCCGGGGGCTTTCCCCGAACCCACCGGCATCCACACCTGACTGTCTGATCATCAGTCAGAACTGAGGCAGGAAGATGAGAAAACATGGGAAGATAATGCACCACAAAAGTAAAATATATCTGCCTTAACTATTCAACAGCCTGGACGAGCGTAACGCTTCAGCACACTGCAGAGAGCAGCTTCACTCGGCGCCCAGCCTGGGTGGGTTGTTCCCTCACAAGAGAAATTTCATTCACCCAGCTCCCATCTGCCCTTTCCCGTGTTCCCATCACCAAGTTTCACCTGCAGTCAACTCCACCAGCACCTTCTCATGCAACATTCTCACCCGCCTCAGCGAAGCTTCTGCCCGCACGAGGGCTCCGGGTCCAGCTGCCGTTCACGCCACCACATCTCCAGCTCGCAGAGCCCAGGGCTCCTGGCAAGGGAACTCCGTCCATCCGCTCCGCTGAGGAGCTCCCATGCCCGCCTCGGGCACCCCTGAATGTGCCTCCTTAGGGCAGCAGCTTACGAGACACTTTGAGGTTGGAGAGTACAGAGAACTAGGAAGAAAAATTCAGTCTGACTTTGACTTGCAGACAAAGGTCACGAGGATAATTGCAGTGACTACCGTTTTTCTTTTTTTTAATTATTTTTTCTGGTTTAGGTGGGTTTATTCCTTTTGACACCTTGCAGCTCAGTCTTTCCTTTGCCATTATTTTTGGTATTTGCTTTCCTTCCTTTCCTTTGTGTACCTCAGATGACGGCTTTGGTCTCTCCAGCTCCTCTTCCCTAACACCCGCAAGTGTCTCCTCCCCGCTGCTGCTCCTCACCCGCAAAGCAGCTCCTGCTGTCACTGAGCTCGGCGGCATCCAAACCAACCCTGGGAAACACTCGGGCCCATGGTGCTGCCATGCCCACAGCCCCGCCAGGCTGAGGAGGAGCTGGCCCAGCACCCAGGCACGTTTGATGCCGATGCCCATGCAGACGGTGTCCGTGCAGCGTGTCTGCGGCAGCGATGCAGCTGAGAGGAGGGGGCTGGAGCCCACCAGCCCTGTGAGCAGTGTGCACAGACCTGTGGAGCTGCCAGCATCGTTCCAACCACTGGCAAGGGCTTCACAGCCAGAAAGTCCATGACTCTTCCTGAAGCGTATCAAGGGGAAGCTGTTCAACAGGATAAACTACGCTGGAGCACTAGTGGTAATTGTAGCAGCAGCACCAACCAAGCCGAGCTGTTGCATTGCTCTAGAGGTGACAGAACCGGGGGCAGGGGGTGCACGGGGTGCCCCAGCAAGGCTGTGGGAGAGCAGAGTAGCTGGAGCGAGCCTGGCCTGGCCGGGGGGACAAACAGCTTTCCGTGCACCAGAGGGAATGATTCGCGTTAACCTTCACACTACACTTGGTCACCTGGTTCCCCTTCAAGCCGCTGCAACCGCCAGCCCGGGCGCCCCTCACAGCCGGGGTCACCGCTGGGGTTCCCGGCCGCTCCCCGTCAGTCGCGGTGGGGCAGCTGGCGGCTGTGCGGGGATGTGGCCCGGGGAAGCCCTGGCACATCCCGGTCTGACGTCTGGCGGCTGTGCGGGGACGTGGCCTGGGGAAGCCCTGGCACATCCCGGTCTGACGTCTGGCGGCTGTGCGGGGACGTGGCCTGGGGAAGCCCTGGCACATCCCGGTCTGACGTCTGGCGGCTGTGCGGGGACATGGCCCGGGGAAGCCCTGGCACATCCCGGTCTGACGTCTGGCGGCTGTGCGGGGACGTGGCCTGGGGAAGCCCTGGCACATCCCGGTCTGACGTCTGGCGGCTGTGCGGGGACATGGCCCGGGGAAGCCCTGGCACATCCCGGTCTGACGGGTGAGTCGGGGGGTCGCCCCCGTCCTGCTCCCCCGATGCGCGGTCTCCGTCTGCCTCCCCGCAGCGCCCCGCTGCCCTTGGCGCCCGCGCCGTGCTGCTGCGGCTCTGCAGCGCAGACATGCTGGTCTGCTGGCCTTGATTCTTCAGCACCTTGCCTGTTCTGGTCTTGAGCCAGAGCCCTTCCTGCAGAGAAATGACGCTGTGTGTCTGCTGACCCTTGTGGGCCACGTCTCTGGATCTGGCCGTGCTGGCACCTCTGGCGCTGGGGGAGGCAGCCGGGGGCGCTGAGGCGGCTTCTCCTCTGGTGGCTGCGCCACCGCTGGGCTGGGGCTTGTGTCCCACCACCTGCCGCACGTCTGCAGCTGGACCACCACATGCCTTGGAGGCAACAGCAGCCCCTTCCCTCCGCCACTCTTGCTTGGCGGGGTGCCAGGCTGTTCCATAGATCTTCTGAATTACAGTATCGCCCGTTCTTGTGTCACAGCAAATGAGGATTTTCTCCACACTGCCAATCCAGGTCTCTTGTTCTGGAGACTGAACGTTGTGTGCCTGTCCCGCTCCTCCTGGCCCAGCTGGGGAGCCCTGGGGGGGCTGCACAGTGTCTTCTGCTCTTGGCCAACTTTTTTTCTTCCAAAGCTCAATTGTTCTCTCCCCCTCCACCAGCTCTATTTTCTGAAGGTTGCTGTACTTCAGCAGCAGGCTGCTCTCAGAGGGTGACACACAGACCTGGCTTTGCTGGTCAGGTTGCCCTGACTCCTCTTCTGCAAGCTGGTGGGGCCACAACTGCTGCTCTGATGCCCCCTCACTGCCACACCGTGACTCCTGCCCCAACACCAGCTTGATGCTGTGTCGTGACTGTGGCTCTGATGTCTCCTCCCTGCCATGATGCGACTCCTGCCCGGACACCAGCTTGATGCTGTGTCGTGACTGTGGCTCTGATGTCTCCTCACTGCCACACCGTGACTCCTGCCCCAACACCAGCTTGATGCTGTGTCGTGACTGTGGCTCTGATGTCTCCTCCCTGCCATGATGTGACTCCTGCCCGGACACCAGCTTGATGCCGTGTTGTGACTCTGGCCTCAATGTCTCCTCCCTGCCATGATGTGACCCCTGCCCTGACACCAGCTTGATGCTGTGTTGTGACTCTGGCCTCAATGTCTCCTCCCCGCCACGATGTGACTCCTGTCCCAACGCAGGCTTCATGCTCTGTTGTGGCTGCTGCTCTGATGTGTCCTTGCTGTCACGACATGAATCCTCTCCCGACACTGGCTTGACGCTGTGTCGTGACTGTGGCCCCAAAGTCTCCTCCCTGCCACGCCATGACTCCTGCCCCAACACTGTCTTCATGCTCTGTTGTGACCGCCGCTCTGATGTCTCCTCGCTGCTATGCCGTGACTCCTGCCCTGACACTGGCTTCAAGCTCCGTTGTGACTCTGGCCTTGCTGTCACCTCCCTGCCACGTTGGGACTCCTGCCTTGACACCAGCTTGACGCTGTGTCGTGACTGCGGCCTCGATGTCTCCGCACTGCCATGACGTGAGCCCTGCTCTGAGGTCAGCTTGATGCTGTGTTGTGACTGCCGCTCTGATGCCTCCTCGCTGTCACAACGTGACTCCTGCCCCAACACTGTCTTCACGCTCTGTCGTGACTCTGGCCTTCCTGTCACCTTGCTGCCATGACGTGACTCCTGCTCCGAGATCAGCTTGATGCTGTGTCGTGCCTCTGGCCTTGCTGTCACCTCGCTGCCACGTTGGGACTCCTGCTCCGAGATAAGCTCGATGCTGTGTCGTGACTGCGGCCTCGATGTCTCCTCACTGCCATGACGTGACTCTTGCTCCGAGATCAGCTCGATGCTGTGTCGTGACTGTGGCCTCGATGTCTCCTCGCTGCCATGACGTGACTCCTGCCGCAACGCTGGTTTCATGCTCTGTTGTGACAGCCGCTCTGCTGTCTCCTTGCTGTCGTGACACGACTCCTGTCCTGACGCCAGCTTCATGCCGTGTAGTGACTGTGGTCTCAATGTCTCTTCGCCACCGCGTCGTGGCTCCTGCTCCGATAGCGACCTGGTGCTCTGTCGTGACAGCAGCCGCGGTGCCCCCTCGCTGCCACGCCGTGGCTGCTGCCCCGACGCGCTGGCGCTGCTGCCCCGAGCCCCCCGCACCAGAACCATCCTGCTGCCGCGCTGCACCTCCTGCCGTGACAGCGGCCTTGCTGCTTCAGGGTGTTTATCTGAAATTTCCTCTTCTGTCCCACATACTGATCTTGTCTCTATATTGATGTTGCTCCTGGATCTTAGAGCACGGGATATCTGGATTTCCGCCAGAAACCTGCTTCTCCAGACCTGACTCGTCTGCTGGCTCCTGTTGGTGACTTGTCTGCCTCTTGGGCTGATCCAGACGGTCCCCTCCTCAGGGCTGTAGGTCACCCTCTGTCCCGTCCTCGTTCTCTGCCCGGAGTCCATGCTGAGCGGTGACTCCGGCCGGGGGGGCTGCCAGCCGCTCTGCCACGGCTCGTCCCCCAGGCAGGACTGTGCCCCCAGGCTCCGCCAGCTGCCCCCGCTGGAGCTGTGCTGGAGGCTGGGACGGGACCCCTGCCCGAGGGACGGCTGGGACACGTCCTGCGGGGGCTCCTGCTCCTGGGCAGCTCTGCGGGTTTGCTCCATCTCAGAAAGCTGCTCCTTGAGCTCCGGCCTTGGAGCAGCACTCCCGTCACTGCCAGCCTGCGGGACCACGTCACCCATCTCCCAGTGTGACCCTTGGCTCTGCTGGGCTTCTGGTGCCTCCGCTTCTCGGGCATCAGCTGCTGGTTCTGTGCCCATCACGTGCTGGCTGCTGCGATGCTGGCCTGCAGGCTGCTGCGGGAGAGAGCATCTGCACCCGCACGTGGTACCGGGATGGGCTTCCTCGCTCTGCCAACGCTTGTGGGGCGGTGGGTGGTGGCGTGGGGCAGGAGGGGGGTGGTGGTGTGGGGCGGTGGGTGGTGGCGTGGGGCAGGAGGGCGGTGGCGGCGTGGGGCAGGAGGGCGGTGGCGGCGGCGTGGGGCAGGAGGGCGGTGGCGGCGGCGTGGGGCAGGAGGGCGGTGGTGGTTCCTCTGCCCTCTCCTGCTCTTCAGATGTTCCCACCACTGTGAGGTCACAAACCAGCCCCTGCCCGCTGCTGCCTGGCTGTTCCCCCCCCGCCCCTCTGCTGCAGCCAGACCGTGGCCCCACAACCCCACAGCTGTCCCAACTTGTCCCCCTATGCTGCCCCACAGCTGCCCCAGCCTGCCCCAAACTGGACACCCTCATTGAATCATAGAATAGAATCATGGAATCGTTTTGGTCAGAAGCGACCCTTAAGATCATCAAGTTCAAGCGTAACTTAACTCTGGCACTGCCCCATGTCCCTGAGAACCTCATCTCCACATCTTTCAAACCCCTTCAGGGATGGTGACTCCAGCACTGCCCTGGGCAGCCTGTTCCAATGCCCCACAGCCCTTTGGGGAAGAAATTGTTCCTAAATCCAACCTCAGCCTCCCCTGGCGCAACTTGAGGCCATTTCCTCTGCTCCTGGCGCTTGTTCCTGGGGAGCAGAGCCCGACCCCCCCTGGCTCCAAGCTCCTTTCAGGCAGTTCAGAGATCAGAAGGTCTCCCCTCAGCTCCTGTTCTCCAGCTGAACCCCCCAGGTCCCTCAGCCGCTCCATCACATTGTGCTCCAGCCCCTCACCAGCTCCGTTCCCTTCTCTCCACTCGCTCCAGCACCTCAAGGGTTTCTTGGCATGAGGGGCCCAGAACTGCCCCCAGGATTTGCGGTTTGGCCTCCCCAGTGCCCAGCACAGGGGGACAACCCACTGCCCACCATCCCCTGTACCCCATACATCCCCTCATCACCGCCACCATCACCCCCAGCCATCCTCCACACATGCTGTTCCCTGCCATGCTGCATTCCCCAAACCTGCATTAACAACCTGCCATTTTTGTCTTGGTTTTGTTTAATTGCAAAATTCATTCAGGTTTTATAAACCTTCAGCTCATCCACCAGCTTGTTTGTTCTGCTCAGCTTATTCTGGAGAAACATCTGCTTCGGAGTATTTCAGCAGAGGAGGCTTCTCACAACCTGCGGCTGACAGGGCCACTGTAACTCATGAGCCAACACTGCTCCTTAACAATCTTGCACTCTTATGTGTATAATTTAAAAATAAATTAAGAACCCTGTGGCTGCCTCCAAAGATGCAGGAGAACTGTGTGCCTCATTTGTGCTGTATGTACAGCTGAAAATCCCCTTTTAATTTGCTCTGTCACAGTTAAATATTACTGCTCGCACCGCATATAACATCTTTTACGGCAGCAAGACAAAAAAAACATTATCTGGATAAAGAAGTGCAGAAACAAATTTCCACCCAAATCTCAGCACAAACAAAACCCCACTCCTAGTTCATGATACTTGATCAAGGTTTTATCAATTCTAAATCAGCATGTATATATAGAGCTATAATGCAACCACAGGTTAAAAAAAATAATAAAGATTTTTTAGTGAATTAACAATGTAAGAACACTGAATTACTGAAAAGAAAAGTTCCCAGGGAAGCAAATGAAAACTGAAGATGTAGGAGTAAAAACCCCAGGCTAAAGCTGTTGTGATATGCACCCAAATAAACTTGAAAACGTGCGTAGGAGACAGGAGCCAGCCTGGTTAAACCACCCTGGAACGGGTAGTGCCCTCTCAGCGGGGCACACACGGCACGCTGCTGCACGGCAAGACGGATCTGTAACAACCAGACAGAAAGCAAAGCCCGGAAGAAATGCATGGCCATAGAAAGGTGGGCTTTGGAATTAGTATTTTTCTTCCAAACCTCACAAAATTCTTTAATTTTTTTTTAACAATGCATTCTATTTCTTTCCAATGTTTCAGAGCAAAGCTGTGGTTACCTTTGGTTGAGCAGCAGCTCACCTGAGCACCACCCCAGCACTATTTCACCCCGCTGGTAAACGCGCTCGGTGCAACAGCATCACCCTGCTGGAGGGTCCCAGGCCACCACAATACCAACACTGTGCGTTTACACGGCTCGAATGGAGCACATAGAAGATGTTTCCAAGAACGCTGCTGCAGAAAAACGTGTGGTTTTCTCCCTCCTTTGCAAGATTCTGGTACTCCCTGTGGGACCCAAACTTTTGTGGAGGATTGACCGCGGAGATAAGTACACAGCCCATGTTTTTAGTGCTCTCAGAAAAGCCACTCACCATCTGCACGTACTCCCTGTGGGTTTGTCAAGCCTTCCCAAGTAAAAGCCCCAATTGGTGCCAAGCGTGCTCCAGCCCAGGATGGAAGACCCGTCCCCCGGCAGAGCACCGGCCGTCCCCAAGCCCCAGCACTCACCCGCTGTCCTCGGCCGCGCAGAAATCCCCGTTCTGGAAGAGACCGCAGCAAGGTGGTTCTGGGGGGGACGGGTGGCAGAAGGGAACGCTGACCGGTGCTCCAGGCTGTGCGGTGACCCACCAGGCTGAGACAGAAGGATGTGTGGTGATATAATCAAAGGACACGAGCGGATGAAGAAGCTGAAGCGGGTGAGGGTGGCCGGGGCGCTCAGGCGCCGCTCGCCACGCTGAGCCCCACGCTGCCACCACCGTCTGCTCAGGGGTCCTCCTCCATCTCCTGTTTTCTGTATCAGAGGTGGTGCTGTGGGGAGAGAGATCATCGCCTTATTTGACATTTTGTGGAAATGAGTTTGCGTTTGCTGAGTGCCAAATCTCCATTCCTCGCCTAGGGAATTCTGAAAGTGCTTTTGCCGGGGACTGTGGTCCTGAGCTTCTATTTTCTCCCTATATAAAAAAGAATAAAAGCAGGATAATTCTTCCCTCTTCTTCTCTCTTTCTCTTCTCCTTTGAGTTACTACTATGGGCTGTTTCAGGTTAGAGCTAGATATCTGTTTATACTCAAATATATGTACATATATATAAAAAATGCTATCAATCACCTCGATATTTCATTCTTTGAAAGCAGGCCAATAACAGTATCAATTTTTCCCATCTACTTACAAAATAGCTCCAAGGTAAAAGGTCTCAAAATTACAATAATTTCCTGCCAAGAAAGTAAAATTGAACGTTTGAGGTAGCCACGTGGGTTCTCACTTCGAATAGCACAGGAGGAATGCACACCTACGTGGCTTTGACAGGGCCTTTCTGAGGTTGCTTGGATGGCTAAGTTTGGTTACATTTGGGATTTTTACCTAACATATTTTATAAAAGCATCTGAAAATAGTCTTAGATTTGCACATGGAGTATCTCCATTATATATTATGAAGTACCAGGGGGTTGATCGTTATCTTGGATTTCAACTAACCAACATGAAAACCTGTGAGACAAAGCTGTAAATTAATCACTCCAGTCTTCTGAGGAAGCTGCACCAACCACTTGAGCTAAAGAGAGAATATTCCTCAGGATGGCCCAAACTGCGTTTTCCTGGTGCAACACTGCAGCACTAACAATGAACAAAGAGGGACTCAGGCTCAGGCTTAGACTCAGGCTCAGGCTTAGACTCAGGCTCAACAGACACGTGGAAGCAGCACAGGGCCACAGCAGCAACTGCATGATGTTCTGTAGGAGGAGAAGGAAGATGCCAATATTTATACTGAAATAAGAATACAGCCCAACAGCTGTTTACCACACTAAACCCTTTTTCACATGGGATATAGGCAGCCAGATTCAATCTGTTCCAACATATCTATCGCTCAGAAAATCCTCTGAATTTTCACCAGGAAATCTCACTTTTGTATCATCCACACACATGCTGTTTCCAGCAGTTCTGCCTCTAACAAAAAGCCCCGAGCATTTCAGCTTTACTGCGATGAATCGAGCTCATCCCAAGCTGGACGGCATCCGAGGGTGGGTGCCCGCGGTGCTCTCAGGGCTGCCTTCCTAATCCCTGCCCATTTCTGGAAGCCTGCCCACCAAGACCATTTCCAGCAGAGCTGATGTGGCCATTACCTCAGAGTCAGCAAAACCTGCAGCCGTTCTTTCTGTGGGCAGCCCAGGATGCAGGTTACCCAAGGATGGGTGTTGATCCGCTCGTGGGCACCGGTCCCCTTTGGTTTGTGCTGCGATGCACTCGCAGCAGCGGTCCCTGGCAGCCAGGCTGTTGCATGCACATACAGCTCTTGGATGTCTGCTTACAGGATGCATGTGTGCTCCTAAACTGTCATCTGGACCTCACACACAATCTGCCTTCACAGGAAAAGCCTGACAAACGCTTTGCACCGCACTTCCAGCTTGCCGGCTCTGGGCTGCAGGAGGAAGCCCCGGCGCAGAAATCACCACGTTCCTCCACGAGCTGACATCTTCAAGCAGCACGTTGTCACCTGCCCACTCTTTCTGCTCGTGTCCCCCATCCAGCAGTCGCAGACTCTGCGATATGGAGGATAGAAAGTGGAAAGAATGATGAAAAGGAGAAATATGTGCTCAAGTAGCGCTGCTCACAAGCTGCTGTAATTGGATTTGCGAACGCAATTACAGCTGGAGTGTAGAAGGCCACGGTCGAGCCCTGTGTGCTGTTTGTGAAACCGTGTAACTGTGTATGAAAAGAAGGTGGCAAAAATGAGCTAACTGTTCTTACCTTGAAACACTCCGAGAAAATACCTCCTGACCTAATTCTGCCTCACTGGAGTCAACAAAATCAGAGCCTGAGGCGCTCCAATTAGAAATCTCCAAAACGTATTGAGCTTTAAATAAGAGCACATTCGCTATTAGAGCAATCGTGGATCTTGCGTTGTAAAGGAACCAGCCCAATGATAAAAATACAGAAATCATCAGAAATAATTCAGCTGAGCTACAAAACTTCAGTACTGCAATAGGTGATGTAAGCCAAGCAATACTGGGGGCCAGCGGGTGAACAGTTGGCAAATAAGGAAGGTGAGAAGTCAACCAAGCAAAATGAAATCAATTGTTAAAAAAATAATAAAATTAGTTGTTTCACATTGCTATGGTAGAGAAAAGTTGTGCCTCAAAAGCCTGTTGCAGCTCCTTGATGAAGCAAACAAACATCTCTGCGCATAAAGGCGGGTGGGTCAGCGTAGCATATTGGGCATTACAACGTTTTTCATCAAAGGCTTTGGAGGAAAGAACCTGTTGTAGGGCAGGAGGAAAGCGTCTCCTGGGTCACTTTGCGGGGAGATAAAGACAAGCAGTGGGTCAGCAAGGGGACATCACGCAGGGCCAGAGGGCGCGGGGAAGGAAGCTCGGCAGGACTGTCAGCAGCACGCCACACAACATGTGCAAGGGGGAAAATTCGCTAACGTGACAAAATTATCAAAATTATTCACCGTCAAAACTGAAGTTGATGAACAAAACATTTCACAGCAGAGAATGACTTGGCAAGAGGAAGGTTGATGGCACCGAGTGCTGATCAACCTAAATAACGCAGATGGGAAAAGCACGGGCTCCCAAAACACGGGCAGAGCCCGGTGCCCCGGAGGAGGCGGGAGGTGGGAAGGGTACGGTATGTCGGAGACTGTAGAATCACAGATGGTTTGGGTTGAGGGGACCTTCCCAGCTCCCCCAGTTCCCCTGCCATGACAGGGACATCTTCACCAGCTCAGGTTGCTCAGACCCCGTCCAGCCTGGCCTGGGATGTCTCCAGGGATGGTTCAGCCACCACCTCTCGGCCCAACCTGGGCCAGGCTCTCACCACCCTCAGGGCCAACAATTTCTTGCTCCTGTCCAGCCTGAATCTCCCTCCTTTAGTTTAAAACCATCACCCCTTGTCCCTTCCCAATAAGCCTTACTCAAAAGTCTGTCCCATCTTTCTTATCAGCCCCATTTAAGTCTGGAAAGGCCACAATAAGGTCTCCCCAGAGCTTCTCCAACTGAACCCCCAACTCTCAGCCTGTCCCCCAGCAGAGCTGCTCCAGCCTGGGATCATTTCCACGGCACTCGCTGCTCATCCACGGCACACGGATTCTTGCTGGGCACCCAAACAGACCAGCTTTGTTCAGCCTGGAAAAGAGACGCTCTGGGGATGGGATGGATGGGATGGGACAGAGCAGGGAGACAATCTCCGGGGCTTGGGAGGCACAGAGAGCGAGAAGAAATTCTCATTACACAGGTTATAGGTTACCTTGTGAAATTATTAGGCACTAAGCTGAAAATAAAGCTTAAGGAGGAGTTAATCATATAGCACATAATTAACTTGTGGAATTCACTCCCCCACAGACTACTGCAGAAACCGAATTAGAAGTAATTTCAAAAGGCAGAGACAGACTCAGGAAAAACAGACCCACTGCTGGATATGAAGCATGATATGGCTGCTCTGGAGAAACGCTACATGAAAAATCCCCTATTTTTTTTTTTCTTTTTTGTCCTTATAGCCTTTTCCTAAACTTTTTTACTGCTTTGTCTGAGAACATGTCCCACAACTGTCCACCCAGCCAGCTGTGCATCGCTGCGATGGCGCAAACCGGACCGTGTCCGTGCAGCCGTGCCCAGCGCTGGCTGCAGCTGCTGCAGCACCACCACCCGTAACGGAGCCGTGCCCAGCGCTGGCTGCAGCTGCTGCAGCACCGCCACCCGTAACGGAGCCGTGCCCAGCGCTGGCTGCAGCTGCTGCAGCACCACCACCCGTAACGGAGCCGTGCCCAGCGCTGGCTGCAGCTGCTGCAGCACCGCCACCCGTAACGGAGCCGTGCCCAGCGCTGGCTGCAGCTGCTGCAGCACCGCCAGCCGTAACGGAGCCGTGCCCTCGTGCTTCCTACAGAAAACACTGCTACTGCTCACAGACCTACCCGTCTGCCTTTAAAATTCAGGCTGCGTAAGCCACAGTTACCCATTTAAAAATGAAAATATTTTCCTATACATTGATGACCTAGTGTAATCAGCAGCTTTGCTTTCTAATCCATAGTGAATTTTTCCAACATTAGTGATTGCCAGGTTTTTGAGTGAAAAATGTCACATGCAAACAATTTAAGGTTCAATTTAAGGTCCCAGCATGTAAACATGATTCTGAGCCCTGCGTGGACTCCCAGCCTTCCTCAGAGTGACTCTCGCCTGATAAATATTTCAGGTGATAGAAGATAATCCTTATTACCGTGAGTAATGAAGAAGGCAGAGGCGGCTCGTGGTGCTTGCAAACCCGCACGGCAAGCCGGCCGGGCGGCAGACGGCGCATCTTTCAGATGCACATCCGTGGTGCAGAGGAGATGTCTGTTGCAGCGAGGGATCCGATCCCATCACACTTTAACCCCCCACTCTCTATCACTGCAAAGCCGGCTGGGCTGCCGCGGGGGCGCTCGGGGCAGTCCTGCTTCACCCACCCTCAGACGTGCTCCAGGGGCGACGGTTATTCAGATCACGCTGGTTGATATTTCTCTGAAAATACATCTCTAATATATTTTATTTAAAACAGATTCAGTACTCTCCATTTCCAAAGCGAAAAACAAGGGCCCGGAGCAATCTGCAGCTGCAATTCAAATTCAGACACACAAAAAAGGAGAATCTTATGCCTTTTCCACGTGGTGTTGACCTACATAATCCTTGTGCGCCCAGCCCCAGGGACACCGATGCCTTTTTAGATCTACCCTGTCTGACCATCCCCTCTCTCTGGGTTTTAAGTGCTCCCATAGCAGCACAGTACCAGAATTTCTAGGAGCAGATGGAACACAAATTCCATTAAGAACAGAGGATTTTTCTAACCCAGAATGGTTGCTCGGTACGAAAGGAAACCCTGTGACCAGACAGTCACAACGCAAAGGAGTGGAAATCAGGTAGAGACGCAAAACTTTGATTTGCACCTATATATCTGAATCTGCTAATTGTGCCCTCTGGGAGCTGAGCCTTTTGAAAACAGCGTTTCTTTGTACATACATGAAATAACTCCTGGCTATCTCAAACACAGTCTTTATGAATAAAGTAAACATATGTTGATCAGTTATTTCTAGAGTAATATGCCATCTGCTATTTGACAACAGGTTCCTCCGAGTGTAGTGATTAGTGATGGGTGAAAGTGGAAAGCCATTTTCTACGAGATTTTGCTCACTTGCAGACATTTTGTGCAATCAGAATCTATCAACGTAAGTCTTGAAGAATTATCAGGAGGTTATTTAATCCAACCCGTGGCACTGAGGAAAGAACATGCCACCAGGCTTTTCCAATCGGTTCTTGCCAACAGCCACTGGTGGACACACCACATCTCCCCTTGCCAGCCTCTTGGTGCCAAAAGTAAAAGATTTCTCCATTCTGAACCATTTCTGTTGAAAAAGAAGTTTGCAATTTTTCCCAGATTATTGTATTAAAATATTATTGCAGCGAGAACCAGCTGAAAGCTCATTTCACCATGTCTCCTCAGCCCTGCCCTGGGCTCGAGCGCACTGTGACCAAAGTCCCACATGGGAAGTACTGAGCTTCACCCTCATGAAAAAGATGCCTTTGAAGGGGGATTTTTACCCCGACAGAATTTCATCCCTCAGTTCTAACCTTGCTCATGTGAAGCCCACAGTGGCTGGACAAGACCCCACAGAGTCCCAGAATGTGAGGGGCTGGAAGGGCCCTGGAAAGCTCACCCTGTGCAATCCCCCCATGGAGCAGGAACACCCAGCTGAGGTTACACAGGAAGGTGTCCAGGCGGGTTGGAATGTCTGCACAGAAGGAGACTCCACAACCCCCTGGGCAGCCTGGGCCAGGCTCTGCCACCCTCACCCCCAACAAGTTTCTTCTCCTCTTTCAGTGGAACCTCCTGTGTTCCAGTTTGCACCCATTGCCCCTTGTCCTGTCACTGGTTGTCACCAGAAGAGCCTGGCTCCATCCTCCTGACACTCCCCCTTTCCATATTGATCCCCAGGAATGAGTCCCCCCCTCAGTGTCCTCTTGTCCAGCTCCAGAGCCCCAGCTCCCTCAGCCTTTCCTCACACGGGAGATGCTCCACTCCCTTCAGCATCTTGGTGGCTGCGCTGGACTCTCTCCAGCAGTTCCCTGTCCTGCTGGAACTGAGGGGCCACAACTGGACACAAGATTCCAGGTGTGGTCTCCCCAGGGCAGAGCAGAGGGGCAGGAGAACCTCTCTGACCTACTGACCACCCCCTTCTAACCCACCCCAGGTACCATTGGCTTCCTGGCCACAAGGGCCCAGTGCTGGCTCATGGTCACCCTGCTGTCCCCAGCACCCCCAGGTCCCTTTCCCCTACGCTGCTCTCTAATAGGTCATTCCCAACTTACACTGGAACCTGGGGTTGTTCCTGCCCAGATTCAAGACTCTACACTTGCCCTTGTTCTATTTCATTAAATTTCTCCCCGCCCAGCTCTCCAGCCTGTCCAGGTCTCTGATGGCAGCACAGCTTCCAGTGTCACCACTCCTCCCAGCTCAGTGTCACCAGCAAACTTGCTGACAGTCACTCTATTCCCTCATGAAAGTCATTGATGAATATATTGAATAATCCCTCCCTGTAGGGAACTCCCCGAACCACCTTCCCAGCTCTCTACCGGTTGTGTGATTGAAAATTCTGCTCCTGCCCCGGGAAGAAAACAGGACCTGTCCGTGTCTGACAAGAGAAACCATTTGAACTTCGTTTTAGATTGACACCTGATTTAGGCAAAATTCTATCATTTTTTGGTAGGAAAGAACGGTTAAAACATGACTGAATGAAACCTTGAAACAAAAATTCAATACAAACTCAAAAGAATTGCTGTTTTAATTTCACAAATACCAACTATGACCAGGACCCCAGGATCGCCAGCTCCTCTCTGAAAAGCAAGCTATGATTTTGAAAGATTACGGTAACTAATCACTTCAGTTTTCACTGGACTAAGTCACAGGGAATGTAATCTCTTCCAAAGCCAGAAGTGCACCTGCTTTCAGAGCACACTGAACAAGATGGAGATAAAACACACCAAGTCTCAACAAATATACAGCCCAGCACATTGGTAGATCATTAAAACTGTAGCGAAAACTTCCATCAGACCATATTGTGGAACACTTTTCTCATTTTTCAACTACAATAAACTCGAGCAGCACCTGAAAAGCTCTTCTCATCCTAAAGCCTGAGCAGGAACAAAGTAGGAAGGGTGACAAACCCCGAGCACACCATGTAAAGCCAGGAATAAAAGTGCTTTTCTCATCAGACTCTTGGGGCTTTCAGCATGGAAGAGATGAAGAAAACAAGTCAAAAACACCCGAGAGTCCTCGGTACCAGCAGGGGCTGGCACACCCAGTGATATCAGCACGGGCATCTGCTCCTCGCCCGTGCCCACGGCAGAGGGAAATCAATACAGCAGCTCTGACTCGGCTCACCCGCTGACCCACCCGCACCAGTGGAGCTGGGCGGCCACAGCCCTCAACCGCAGGTCCCACTTGGCACAAGTGCTGCTCCTGCACGCATGGGTTCCTTCAGAGCCCGTGTGAGACCAACAAGGGTGGCAAAACAGGACAGAGCGTAAGAAGATTGTGGGATTCAGCTCAGCAGAAAATAACACAAAACTATCCCTTTTTTTTTTAATGTAGACTATTTCAGCTGCAATGCACCTACAAGGATCATCAAGTCCAACTGCCCAGCCACTTCAGGGCTGTCCAGAATTCAAAGCATGTTATTAAGGGCATTGTCCAAATGCCTCTCAAACACTGACAGGACTGGGGCACCAAGCACCTCTCCAGGAACCCTGTTCCAATGTTCTCCCAGCCCCTCCGAGAACCACAACGGAGCTATCGTGGACAAAACCAGCAGCTGCCACTAGTGCAGGAGCTGCAGGAGAGTGGGAGTCCCACAGCAAACCGACCGAAGTGAACAGAAGTGATCCGGCAGGTGCACAACTACCATATCAGTGTCCAAAGTTTGCAACATGAGTCATGCGGCCATAAATCATACAGGAAAATAATAAACCTTGAAGAGTGTGCCATGGCAAAATCAGGACGGAAGTATATTAAGACTTCCAAGAGTGGGCAGAACATACATTAATTATAGGCCCAAAAGATCGCTGTGAGTTACTAAGATGACAGTATAGAGTATTAGTAATTCCTTAGATATTATTTTGCTCCGTTTACTCGTTTCCACAGCATGTAAACGTTCTGATTTAACACTTAATGATGGGCTCACAGATATACGTGTGCAGCACTTCTCTCCCAATAATGATACTTTTCACGTTTCTTATGGCCATAAGCACGCAGCTGAAGAAAGGCTGGAATAATCACATTATATATTACAGCCATTTAGTTGTAGAAATGGAGCATGAAATAAACACTTTAGTTCATTAGCCCTAGTAAAGCAGCACAGTGTGAGCCCGCTCTCCGCAATCACCGGTAATCCGTGCTCACCCTGGTGACACGCTTTATCACCAAACCCGCAAAGCAGCTCAGGGTCTCATCCTGGAAATGCAACGTGTGCCCCCAAGAGATGTTTTTTTGGAGGAAAGAGGCTGTATTTTGTAACATGTTGTTTCCCCACGGCCACCCCGCAGCAGGCGATGCCAACAGCAGGCAAAGCTGGTCCCCACAGGTCTGGCTGACCCATCACCCCAAACAGGTGGTTTGAGAGCCCCGGGGAAGACCTGGCTGTCCTTGTTCTGCTAATTAATAGATGCAGCAGCCCTGCTATCTAACGCAGATGCGACACGCTGGTGCCTGCGAGCGCCCCGGGAGACCTGCAGCCCCGGAGCAGCAACCACGAGCTGCACGTCCATGATGGGGCTTCACAGGGATGGGGACGGGGTGGGAGGAAAGTCCTCCTGGCTTTGTGCTCTGGGCAGCTTGTCCCCTTGATGAGATGTGTTTTCCCAGGCTGGGAAAAGCAAACGGAGCAAGCTCGACATGCAACAAAGCAAGTAATTTGCCGCAGCAGTCCAACCTGGACCCGCGGGTCCCTCCAGCTCGCTTGGTGCTCCCAGTACAGACCAGTGCAGCCATGGCACGGCCAGGGGAGGGATGGACCCAGCACCCGCGGCGCCCAGCTCGACGCTGGCGCCCAGCAGCGCCGCTTGCTGTCCTTTCCACAGACCAAAGCCTTTTGCTTTATATCCATCTGGATTTATTTTATGTGCCACCTCTGCCTGCATCCCTGTATGGCTGTGAGGACTGAGCGGGACCCCACACTCCTCGCAGCCCCCATAGGAGAGAACACAGCAAAATACCTACAGCAGTGTTGACAAAGAGCGGGTCTAACCCAAAAGCCTTGGCTTTTTGTTTTTTACTGTCTCTTTTTAACAATAATTTGGAAATAATGAGAAAATTACTCTTCCCCCAGAGGAGCAGGAGACTGTTGTAGGCACTCCAGGACAAGAGACTATTTCAAAACGTACTCTGTAAAATATATGCATATCAGCTACAGCTTTACTCTGTGGCTCAAATTGTGCTGTTATCTTGGGGAAAAAGAAAATGAGACGGTTTCCATTGGAGAGCAGGAACTATATCTCTTTTAACAATTTCCTGCCAAACCACGTAAAATATAACTCCTGTTCCTGTGTTCTTTCAAGACCTGAACCCAGTAGAGTAGCAAATGGCCAAAAAGAAGTGTTTAGAAGGACTCATTTTCATGCTCTGCAGGCGCTAACCTTGTCTCCAAAAGCCAAGGTTGATGCGTCCCACGCCAAATTAAACCAAAGATGTATGCAGTAATGAAAAGCATTCCATGAAAACCCTCACTTTTCAGTTAGAGAGGCCGTGGTTTATTAGATATGCAAAAATTACAATGTCAAGGTAACTTTGCAAGTTAAGCTTTCTTCCTAAATGCTCAAGTATCCCAGTGGAAGGGAGAAGCTGCTCCGGATTTTCATCACTTGTTACCTGGATGCTCTGCAGAAGAAAAATAAAATGCTCCGTTGAAAATAAACCATTTGCCTCTTAACGCACAAGGGAAACATCCCCTGCTGGGGGGAACGGAGCCCCCCGCCAGGGTCCCAGCAGCGCGGGATCCCCGCAGCAGCAGTGCCGGAGCAGAGCAGCTCACCACGGCAAAACCTTCCCCAACCTTCAAACATGTTGCTTCCCCACACAGATTAAAAGCCTCGACGTCCAGATCTGCACGTGATATCTGACCTATTTACATGAATTCCCTCGCTGCCGGCAAGAAACAAAGCAGAGCGAGAGCTCGTTACCAGTCTGCATAGCCAGAGGAGAACCCGAGGGAGGCGGAGAACGCGGATCCCCGGGCCGGGGGAAGCAGGAATTGAACGCAGTGAGTGGTCGGGGTGAAGCCCACGGGGCTCGGTGCCATCCTGCACCCCGGTCGCTCCCCGTCATCTCGGGGCAGAAGAGAAGGAAAGGCAAACAGTGTTTTACTGCATCTGTAAAGTGAAACTACGCATGAAGAAGCAAAAAAAAAAAAAGGAGCAGATTCAAACTCATTGCAAACCAAAACGAGCTGCAGAGGACATTTCATCATGATTTCCTTTCCGAGGGAAAACAATATTGGAAATCTGCAAGGCCTGAGATTTGCATCTGAGGCCAATACGCTTTCCCTTTCTCATCTCCATTCCCCTTAAATCTTTTATAGGAGCCGTTAAAAAATGCTGCACACTACCACAGTCATAACAAATAAACTTATGCCCGTTAACAACTGCCTGGAGCACAGCGGGAAATCAGACAGATATATCAGAACCCCCGCGCAAAGCAAATGCACTGGCAGGAAGAGCAGGGCTTCTGCACAGCCCGTGCCAGGGACGGCAGCGACCTGCCCCTCCAAAATAACATCTTCCTGCCCCCCGTGCTCCACGCTACACATGGCCCTGGCTCCCACAGCGCAGCCCCAGCAGCTCTTTCTCTCCCTGATTATTGCACTGAAATGGGAACTGGAGCATGCTGTGCAGAATGTCCACAGCCAGGTGTGCAGGACGCCCACACGCGGGTGTGCAGGACGCCCACAGGCGGCAGCACAACCTGCAGAAGGCTCCAGGGAGAAGCCACTGGCTGCGGTGCCACCGTGAGCAGCGCGGTGCTCAGCCGCGCCGCCTCCTGCAACGGGCTCTCCAGACACGGGCTGTGCTCAGAGCACACGATGCTCCCAAGGAGTTTCAGGAACGGCTCCCGAGCCACGACAGGTCGGTATAAACCACGTCTGCTCTGTGTGAAGTGAAGCAGGGGCTTTGTGTCTGGGGCTGGTTTGGAGTGTGCTACCCTGATGGAGCCTGGGGAAGTGTTGCTGTGATTTATTCATATCCTAGCAAACCAGCCTTCATTAACTACTGAAACTTGCATGTGGAAAAGGCATGTACTGTCGGGTGCTGTTTAATGAAGAAAAATGAGGCAGCAGGCACATACATGGCAGTGAGAGCTGGATCTCTGGCTTCCCTCCCTGGGCACTCGCTCCCTCCTCCGCATTACTGATCAACATTTTAAGGGTTTCGCAGCATTTCCCTCCCAGGATATGTGGCCTGTCTCCTCTCAGGATGCTGCCTCAGGCTGGTACAGGCAACGGCCCATCAGTCCCGGGGATTTTATGCCATTCCCATCTCTACGTGGCCGCATCCTTCCCACGCTGCGCAGGGGCGCAGAGCTCGGGCTGTTGGGAGCTCTGGGTGCTGCTGAGCACGGCTACACCACGGGCTGCCAGTGAGCTTGGCATCCATCACGCAGAATGAAGAAAAAACCCTGGCATTGTCTTTGCCTTATTTTCAGTGCAGCAGACAAGGTATTTCTCCGCTTCGGGCCAGGCAAATTACAGACGGTACAGCACTGCATACAAAATGTTGTGCTGCATTCAGAATTCACTCCCACTTTCGATGCATTTGAGGTTTAGCTGGCTGTTCATGGGGAAAGAAATAATACAGACTGGCAGCACGTTTAGTGCAAAACAGCAGCCGAAGGCCAAATGGCTTTGGTTTCCCCACACAGGACCCCATACGGACAGCAGGGGTATGAGCACTCCTCCCTTGGATGGAAATGTAAAAAGCAGATGTTGAGGTTTATGTTGCTCAGGTTACAGGAGCCCAGGCCAGTTTGGGATGTGTCTTCATGTATGAGATGAACCACGTCCTCTCCCCCAGCGCTGTCCCAGCAGCGGCACTGAGCACCAGCGGGTCCGAGCATCCTCCTACCCACACACAGCCACACACCCCTTCCATCAAGCTCTCCATTTTCTTTAACTGAACTGTCACCCGTGCCTCCTCAGACACCTCTTCAGGAGTACCGATATTTATCTAACAGATTGAAAAATTATTTTAATTTTCAGGAAATATTATTTCTTTTTCCCCTCCCTGGCAGCCTGACATAGATAACAAAACAACGAACAACCCACATTCGTTTCACGCGTTTCTGAACACGTTGGCAACCACTGTCAGAACATTTAATCGTGTTGCTCTCATAACGTTTGTTTTGCATCCTTCCACAGCCACTCCGTGGAGCATGGCCACGGCTAACGTGACCTGCCTCAAGTCATACGCAAGAGATAGCCCGGTACTTCATCCAAATTTGATACCGAAAAGACCTGCAGAAATAAAGCTTAGGATATAAAAGGCAAATGTTGTTGCACCCTTCTTGCACTCTTCCCTGCACTTAATGCAAAGCTTGCTTGTGGTAAATGGGTCGGAGTCTGCTCTCCCTGGTTGTAAGCGAGTCTAGAAACCGCACTCCATGCGAAACACTTACTTATCTTTGACTAATTCCACCGATATCAGATGTGAAACTGCCACCGGGTTCATATGTCTCAGCTTCGCTTACCTTGGCTCAGCAGATAATAATAAAGGAAATATTAGCTGCCTACAGCACCATCTGTGCACTCACACTGCTCAGCACCGCTAATTAATTCCGCCTTGGCCGACTCTGGACCAGCCGTGGGGACACGCGGGTACCGGCCGTAAGTCCCAGACCACCTTTCCCTCCAGGCTATTCATCTGCCTTTGACATTTCATAGTTCTCCAGCTTCATAAAACTCATTTCTTACTTGTTTCAAATTGCATGAGACTTCTGCCTTCAGATTATAAATGATCACATTAAACTAGAAGAAGCTCTTGGCCACAGCCAGTCTAAAAAATGTGATTTTGTACAGTTATTCTTTTTCCTTTTTTTTGTGAACAGTCAGTTTTGTGTGTTCCCAAATCTGGCCATTTGCACATCTGTGTACAGCAGACTGCCAGCCGGGCACCGCTGCGCTCTGCTGAGCGCCCACGGGCAGGGCTGCATCCAGCCCAACCACCAGCGGGACATGGACCTGCTGGAACTGGCCCAGAGCAGCCACAGGAACCATCCCAGGCTGGAGCAGCTCTGCTGGGGGACAGGCTGAGAGAGCTGGGGTGTTCAGCTGGAGAAGAGAAGCTCCGGGGACACCATAGAGCAACTTTCCAGCACCTAAAGGGGACCTACAAGATGGGGACAGACTTTTGAGCAGGGCCTGTTGCCATAGGACAAGGGGTGATGGTTTTGAACTAAAGGAGGGAGATTCAGGCTGGACATGAGGAAGGAATTGTTGCCCTGAGGGTGGTGAGAGCCTGGCCCAGGTTGGCCAGAGAGGTGGTGGCTGAACCATCCCTGGAGACATCCCAGGCCAGGCTGGACGGGCTCTGAGCAACCTGAGCTGGTGAAGATGTCCCTGTCATGGCAGGGGGGGCACTGGGGAGCTGGGAAGGTCCATTCCCACTCAAACCATCCTGCGATCCTATGGCTCTCTTTTGGCACAGGGTCACCGCTCTCCGCCTCGTGCCCTGCAGGGGCAGCTGCTGCTGCTGCTGCTGCACCCCGGGATGTCCCCTCTCCAAAGGGTCCGACCCTCCTGTCCTCCCAGCACCATCCGGGCTGTCACACCACGGGGGTGCAAACTGCTTCATCTTCTGCTCAGCCTCAAACAGGCCATGAACACGCTGCTGGCAACCACCCCATCACTGCATTGCCAATGGAAACGTAATTCTTAGAGTCAAAATAAGTCAGAGCAGCAAGATGAACAATGACAATAAAGTTTTGCTCCTTTTTCTGTTTTGCTCCCCTGACCCCCAGCCGGCTGTCACATGAAGCTGAGCACTGCAAAGCAGAGACATAAACCAAACGTGTAACGTGTCACAAAGAGCCAGGGGACTCTGCATCCATGTAGGCGCCGTTCCACTTAGTTACGCTAGAAGATCTTTTTTTCTAATGATGTTAAGATACAATAAGGGAAGATATTAGTGGGATTCCAAGGGCTGGCTTGTAATGTCCCACAGCTGGGATAGAAAACACTAAAACAAAACCCAGCATTCAGGAAGGGCTTTGGGAGCTTGAGCTGGTACAAGCCAGTCTTTATTCACACTCAAGAAGGGAAACTCCTTTGGCCAGGCATCTGAGCACAATCCCCATCCCCTCCCGAGAGCATCCTGCCGACGGGACCCCTGCACACCCCCCTGGAGCGGGACCCAGGCACCGGCGGCCACTGGTGCGGCCCCTGCAGCCCCGGGAAAGGGGCTGAGCGCAGTGTGCCCCCGCCCTGCTCACACCGCCCCGTCTGGGCTGCCGCAGGCTGCTTGCTCCTTGTTTCCTTGAATTACATGGGAAAATATCTCCCTGATCTGAAGGTAATTGGCAAAGCAACCTGGGCACTCAGGAACTTTGTGAAAATAAATGTGGGAGGCTAAATTAGTTTCAGCATTTTTAAGTTGCATAAGTGCAAAGGCAAAAAAAAAACCCTCCAAGAGCAGCAATAACAAATATTCCCACTGAGCCTGGTTTGCCGGAGGCTGCAGGGGGAGGAGGGAAAGTTGAGCAGGAGCTCAGCCCCAGCAGCCCCAAACCCACAGCTCCCAGCCAACTCCGCGGAGCCAACACGGCTCCAGATTCCAACACCAAGAGCACCCACGGGCACCCGCAGCCACTGCCCCAGTCCCACCCGCCCTTCGCCCACCTCTGTTACAGGGCTGACCCACGTTTGGGCATAAAATGAGACATTTAATTAGGTGTCGGTGCCTCCTCTCTGAGTGCTCCTGGGGAGGATGCTGAGCAGGCGATGCTCCTGCTGCAGCATCATGGACTTCCAGGGAAAAGCCTGGGCATCGCCCCCAGGGTGGCAGGACCAGTGGGACAGCACTGGGTCATTTAACCCAGGGGCTGTCAGATGCACCCTTGGGGGAAAAGAGAGGGAGGGCAGTGACCAGGCTCTGCTCAACACCTGGCAAACCCCACACCACGGACCCACGAGCGGGAGCCGCTGCAGAGGCCTCGCTGCGGGCTGCCCATGAGCCCGTACTGTGCTCTGCCCGTTACACCTGAAATACGCTCCATCTCCCTGCTGGCAGCCCCTGAGCAGCCTTCGCTCATAGGGCTGTTGGCAGGACACCAACATACACAAGGGAATCGGTGCCCTAAATCATGATGCTTTAAACAAACAGGACTGAAGAAAGCATGGAGCCAAAGCCTTTGATGTATGAAATGTATAAATAAGGAAAACACTGTGGGTTTTTTGTTTGGCTGGTTGTTCTTTTGTTTTTTACAATAATGGTGGTGAGAGCCTGGCCCAGGTTCCCAGAGAGGTGGTGGCTGAACCATCCCTGGAGACATCCCAGGCCAGGCTGGACGGGCTCTGAGCAACCTGAGCTGGTGAAGATGTCCCTGTCATGGCAGGGGGGAAATGGGGAGGTCCCTTCAACCCAAACTGTTCCATGATTTTATAATCCTATGATCCCAGTTGGCAGGTGCTGTGCAAGTGGCACCGTCATGCACAGCCCGTGTGCACAAGCGATACCCGTGACCAGACGCAGCAGCGCTGCCCGTCCCACCGCAACACCAGCCACGAGAAAAACGGTCACAGTGTGACAGGAGCGAGACGGGAGCGCTGCCCGTCCCACCGCAACACCAGCCACGAGAAAAACGGTCACGGTGTGACGGGAGCGAGACGGGAAACAGGGAATGGCTACACCTCCCACAAAGTAACAGCATAACTAGGTGTGTATATAGACATGTCTGCATTGATTATATAATATTACCACATACAAATAATATTTTGATCTTCTCCTACAAATATTTGGGGGAAAAAGAAAAGCACCAAACACTTCGCCAGTTGCCAATATTGACTACGAAATCCCAGTCCCAGCTCCCCACAAGCAGCCATTGCCTGCCGGGGGCACAGGACAAGCAGGGACGAGCTGCCGGCTTTTCGTTTTAACCATGTAATTCCGCTTTCAGCAAGTCTGAACCAAAAGAGTCGAGTGTCACCACAAAGTGTCAAGTCTTGTCAAAGGCCACAATGGTTTCTCTCTTAACCAGGTTCTTCCAGCAACGCTATTGAATGATTTTCTGCGGCAAACACCCAACGTGTCGCCCATGTCCCGGCTCAGCCCCCGACCCACCCGCTGCTGCTCCCAGCCTGTGGGAACCAAGCACATCCCACAAAGCCACGTCAAGCCCCTCAACAACCTCTAAGCGGCTTCAAATCTCATGCCAATCAAAGCGGTTACCCGGGGAGCCCCTGGAGAGACATTTAATTAGGTGTTGGTTGGCGATGCAAATAAACATCACAAAGACTTTCAAAAGAGGAATGAAGGAGGAAAAACCCACCAGCTCCTGTTTTTGAGGGCTGGCCAGGGATCAGCGGGGACTTCTGAACCCCCGTGTCAGCAGAGCACAGAACCTCCGCCTAAACTCCCTCTGTTCCTAGCTAAAACACTTCTCATTGCTTTCTCGAGGGCAACACTTGGGTACACACTTGGAGGGGCCAGAATGTCAACCAAGGTCCCCCCAGCAAGCTTGGGCCATGCTGGAGTCAAACACAAACCTCCTGCTCGCACAAACCTCCCACCCCTTTTGAGGCATTTCTTTACAATTACGTTCCCTGCGCAAGTTTATTAAAAAAAGTGTGGTTTATGGATTTAATTAAAGTACCGCATATGAGACCTTGCTAATCCTGTTCATGCTGCAACTGTATTAAAGCGTTAAAAATCAATATATTTGAGCTTAAATATTTTATTATGGCAAGCTGTTAAATATTAATGACGTAACAAGCAATCAGTGTCACCATTTCTGCCTCTTCCATAGGAAACGTGCAGGAAGTTAGAACAAAATGAGCAATATCTCTGCTTGGTTTGATGGCCGGGCAGCCGGGTTTTCCTCAGTCCACCAAACACATGTCACCGGTGATTTACCCAAGTCACAAAAGCACCTTCCCATGGCTGCTCCCCCTCGTTACAGGGGATGGGGACACGGGACAGCAGAGCGGTGACAGGGACCTGATGGAAAAGCAGCGCTCTCCTGTTCCAAAGGTCGCGCCCGCTGCCAGAGGCCTGGGGAAGCCTTCCACCCAACCTTGTCCCTGACATACACAATTCCTAACGATGCTTCTGCTCAGAGCCTGTCAAATTATACCGCACAAAATGAATCACAAACACGGGTTTTGTAATCACATTTTAGAGAGATCTGAGTTTATTAATATACATGATCTTGTAAACCTGGCTCCTGCAAAAGAGGCAACGAAGGAGCCAATTTGTTTGTGATCAAATCCTCATTCTAGAGCAAGTCAATCTTATTTTCTGTCCTGCCAGCTCACAAACAGCACACGACAGGCTGGTTTGTGCCCGGGATGAGCGCTCGGCTGTGCCTGGGTCCTGGGGAGGGCAGCGGGGGCAGATGCTCCCTGGCAATTATAGAATCACAGGATGGTTTGGGTTGGAGGGACCTTCCCAGCTCCCCAGTGCCCCCCCTGCCATGACAGGGACATCTTCACCAGCTCAGGGTGCTCAGAGCCCGTCCAGCCTGGCCTGGGATGTCTCCAGGGATGGTTCAGCCACCACCTCTCTGGAAACCTGGGCCAGGCTCTCACCACCCTCGGGGACAACAATTCCTTCCTCGTGTTCAGCCTGCAGGATGCGGCTGTTGGGAGGAGGAACGCCCCAGCCATGGGCTGTGTCGACCAGCCACTTTTGGAGCACTTTCCACGGCTGATCATCACTAACCCTGTGTTTAAGCGGGGTGGGAACTATCTGACCATCTGCAGATGTTGGCCACGCAAATACCCACACCCACAGCCCCTCCTGTGGGGACCCGGCACCCTGGGTGCTGGGCATGGCACGGGATGCAGGTGGACACCGGGACCATCTCTAGGTGTCCATCTGACAGCAGGACACAGGGATGACACAGGGACCACAAAATTCTGTGTGTGGCAGGACGCTGCTGTGAGCAACGCCAGCCTTAGCAGCTTTATCCAAAATTAAAGGCCACGTAGACTCCCATTCCCCCTGTGGTATGAAGGCACACATCTCCAGTGCCATGGCCGGGACTGCGGGTGTCCCTTGTCCTGCTCACCAGTCCTCACATGTGCCACTTGTTTGTCGTGTTCCTCCACACACTGTTGTTTACACCCTCCCAGGGACAGTCATGCACCGAGTTTCTGACTCTGACTTGTTCAGCAACACCGTGCATCTAATTTTTAATCTGACTAATAGGGTTGAAATGTCACACTAATAGCAACCCCTGTGCCTCGTGGTTTTCCTCTATCACTCAATCCTTCGTTATCAGGTAATTAGAAATATTTATCTCATCCTGCACTGCATGTTTTTTCTCTGAACAAAACCTAAGTAGATATTTCCAAGGGGTAAAACGGCACCAGGGATGGGGCAGGGGAACGGGCAGCACAGGGAGGGCCCTGCAGCACCCCCTGTGCCCAGCTGGGGCAGGGGACACCCCAGCTCCCCTCTGCACACCCCTGTGCCCAGCTCAGGGCAGGGGACACCCCAGCTCCCCTCTGCACACCCCTGTGCCCAGCTGGGGCAGGGGACACCCCAGCTCCCCTCTGCACACCCCTGTGCCCAGCTGGGGCAGGGGACACCCCAGCTCCCCTCTGCACACCCCTGTGCCCAGCTGGGGCAGGGGACACCCCAGCTCCCCTCTGCACAGCCCTGTGCCCAGCTGGGGCAGGGGACACCCCAGCTCCCCTCTGCACACCCCTGTGCCCAGCTGGGGCAGGGGACACCCCAGCTCTCCTCTGCACACCCCTGTGCCCAGCTGGGGCAGGGGACACCCCAGCTCCCCTCTGCACACCCCTGTGCCCAGCTGGGGCAGGGGACACCCCAGCTCCCCTCTGCACACCCCTGTGCCCAGCTCAGGGCAGGGGACACCCCAGCTCCCCTCTGCACACCCCTGTGCCCAGCTGGGGCAGGGGACACCCCAGCTCCCCTCTGCACACCCCTGTGCCCAGCTGGGGCAGGGGACACCCCAGCTCCCCTCTGCACACCCCTGTGCCCAGCTGGGGCAGGGGACACCCCAGCTCCCCTCTGCACAGCCCTGTGCCCAGCTGGGGCAGGGGACACCCCAGCTCCCCTCTGCACACCCCTGTGCCCAGCTGGGGCAGGGGACACCCCAGCTCTCCTCTGCACACCCCTGTGCCCAGCTGGGGCAGGGGACACCCCAGCTCCCCTCTGCACACCCCTGTGCCCAGCTGGGGCAGGGGACACCCCAGCTCCCCTCTGCACAGCCCTGTGCCCAGCTGGGGCAGGGGACACCCCAGCTCCCCTCTGCACACCCCTGTGCCCAGCTGGGGCAGGGGACACCCCAGCTCCCCTCTGCACAGCCCTGTGCCCAGCTGGGGCAGGGGACACCCCAGCTCCCCTCTGCACACCCCTGTGCCCAGCTGGGGCAGGGGACACCCCAGCTCCCCTCTGCACACCCCTGTGCCCAGCTGGGGCAGGGGACACCCCAGCTCCCCTCTGCACACCCCTGTGCCCAGCTGGGACAGGGGACACCCCAGCTCCCCTCTGCACAGCCCTGTGCCCAGCTGGGGCAGGGGACACCCCAGCTCCCCTCTGCACAGCCCTGTGCCCAGCTGGGGCAGGGGACACCCCAGCTCCCCTCTGCACACCCCTGTGCCCAGCTGGGACAGGGGACACCCCAGCTCCCCTCTGCACACCCCTGTACCCAGCTGGGGCAGGGGACACCCCAGCTCTCCTCCGGCCACATGAGGTCACTTGTGGGTGGGAATGAAAAACCCTGACCATGAGTCCCAAACAGGAACAACAAATTGTCACCAAACCCCTGGCAACTGTGGGAAACACCACCGGGTCCCATGGGGTCCCTGCCCCAGCACCACAGCTCTGTGCTCTGGGGAAACGCAGGTGTCCCATCCCGGGGACACACAGTTGGGTCCCCCGTGGGATGGGGATGCTGGTCTCTCACCACCCATTGCTGAGGGAGGCGGTGCAACCCCCGAATCACATCGTTCTGCTGTCACTTCTCACTAGAGCTTTGCCAGAAACGTTATTTCTACATTACAGTTCATGTTTTCCTTGTTTTTTTTTTTTTCCCCTCTAAGAAAACAAGACCTGGCGAAAAATCTTTCCAGGTTTTAGATGTTCTGAAATAAATAAAAGCAACAAACTGATTCTGCTTTAAAAGTCATTAAAATGGAGAGAAATCAAGTCCCTGTAATTATTACCAACGGAAACGGTTATTTTTCCTACTCTTGTTAGGACCTTCTTTGAAGCCAACAGCATCCTTCCTGCCCAATGAGATCCTCTCCCATGACCCCATTTTTTCGCTGTAGGGCAGCACATCTGTGCCGCTCCTGACACGCGCCCCGCGGCGCTGAGCCCCAGCTCTGCACCTCCCGCGGGTGCCCCGCTGAGGACGAGGGACGAACACGGCTGACGGGACCCCCATGTCCCATCCCCATCCACAGGGGTTTCACAGACACACCTGAGCTCCCAGCTCGGCTCTTGCTCTTTCCCGGGCAGCTGGTTCCTGCTGCACACCCGCTTGACCCCGGCTGGGCAGCAACACCGCACATGGGAGCATTACCAATAAAACCACAGCGTTTGCCTTTGCTGGTGATTTCTGTCTGTACCTGCTGTGCAAACCCCAATCCCCACAGCACCCAGCCCTGTTCTGCATAGCTCCCTGCAAGCGCTCTGGTATCAATGCACAAATACCTCCTTACCTTATGCCATCAAAAAGCCAGGGAGCATCACTTGCAGCTGCAAACGCCTTTTCATCCACCAGAGCTGCTTGCTGCAGAAAATTCTCACCAGCACTCAGCTGCTAAGTTGCAAACCTGCTCTGTGCCAGGTTTAAACCTGCCATTTAAACCACCTGAGTGATCCCCGCAGGTGACCCCATGCTGCCCATGAGCAGCAGGTGCCACCAATCAGGGGCTTCTTTCCTGCTCGGGCTTGTGGTGACACTGGGGACATCGAGCAAAGGGACCTTCTCCCTGCCCAGGGGGATGTGCGAGAAGCACGTGTGCGAGAGGTTCAGGGCATTTTGAGGAAGTTCAGTGCATTTTGGGAAAGCTCAATGCATTTTGGGAAGACTCAGGGCCTTTCGGGAAGGCTCAGTTCCTTTTGGGGAGGGTCAGTGCGTTTTGGGAAGGCTCTGTGGCTTTTGTGCAGGCTCAGTGCGTTTTGGGGAGGCTCAGTTCCTTTTAGGGAAGCTCAGTGCGTTTGGGGGAGGCTCAGCGCGGCTCGGAGCGGTTCAGCGTGTTTTGGGGAGGCTCGGAGCGGTTCGGTTCGGTTCGGCGCGGCGCGGCTCGGCTCGGTGCGGTTCGGTGCGCGCCCGGCGCTGCGCTCCCGGCCGGGCGGGCGCTCCGGCGGAGCTTTGCTGCCATCTGCCGGGCACCGCGGGCTGCTGGGCGGCTCTGGGGCCTGGGGGGCTCCGGGCGGTCCAAGGGAACCTTTACCCGCCCCTTGGTTTAACTCCCAAGCCCGAGCGTCACGTCGGTCCTGATCCCAGCAGAGGGTCACAGGCACAGCCCGCCACCATCATGGGGCAGCTTCCCGCACCCCTTTGGGCTGATTTTAGTAGGACACAAGCACCAGGAATCAAAGGAAGTGGGTTATTGAAGTCTCACAAACCAAAAAGCCATGCTGACACACAACACGCAATAAATACCTCTCCAGCTCTGCCCCTGCACCCTCTGGCTGCAGGGCCCCCCGGCTCCAGGACCACTGCACCCCACGGTCCCAGCGCAGGGCAAAGGACCATTTCTGAGGAGATACAGGATGGCATGTCTGCGTTTCCGTATTTCATTTAGAAAAGATGGAGAGTGATGGAAGCTGGTGCTGCCTGCAGGGCCGGTGGGAAGCCCAGGAGATGATGCTTGAGGAGGCTGGGGTTCCCAGCACACCCCCTGCATGTCTCTGTGCACCCGGCTCCGTCTGTGCCGGGCGAGCACTTTGCTCCCACTTGCGTTCCCCCCATCCTTGCCCTGTTCTCCTGCTCCTGGAGCCCCCAGTGCTGTGCAGGCAGCTGCACATTCTACATACTCTGATTTTTCTGGAAGAGCATCAGTATTTCTCAGCCAGGGTGTCACTGTCACAGCTCCACCAACACCCCTCCGCGAGACAGACTGTCCTGGCCACGTGCATTTTGCTTCGTGTCTCTGAGCGACTGACAGCTGGCAGGTGGGAGAGCAGAGGAACAGCCCACCTGCAGCAGCACCCCCGTGTTGGGAGGTTTCTGGGAGCACCCTGGGGTTCTGGCAATCCCCAGCTTCCCACGCTGCTCCTCTGCGGCACAGGACAGACGTCGTCCTTCTGGGTACATGGAGCCACCCAACCCGTGCCAGCGCTGTGCTGGATGGGGCAGCGGGTGGTGCTGCACCGGCAGCCCCCAGGGCTCCATCATCTCCAGATCAGTCGGGGGGCTGGGGGCTCGGGGTGGATGGCAAACACCCCCGGCCAGTGCTTGCAAGAGGGAGTTTTCCCGGTGCAGGGCCAGAGGACAGCGCCATGGGGTGCTGCGTCCCAGCGAGGTCCTGCTGGAGGGTCCCCATGTCCCCATGGGGACAGGGTGGTTGTGCAGTGTCCCTCTCGTGCCCGCTGCCCGTGTGTGGCCATTCCCATGACAACACGCTGCCGCGGCGCAAACACACGATAAACCAGATGGAAATGGCTAAAAGCAAACTCCATCATCTGCTCCGGTGACAGAGCCGCTGTTAGCGCTCGCCTGCCCGCGCTGTTCCTGCAACTGGGGAGAGAAACAGAGGGACAGAAAAAGTGACAAACTGTACATTTACTGTGACTGTCCCCGGACGCTGCTCCTCCTCCTGCCCAGCTCCTGCTGGTGCCCGTGGGTCGGACCTGTCCACGGCATCCCCAAAATGCTCCAAAACCACCGAAGCACTGGAGGCAGGAGGAGCTGCAGCTCCCCCCAAGTTCCTGCCCTGTCCTCCTCCCATGAAACTCGTAATTCGCTGCTTGATGGTTCAGAGAAATCCTGTGGTTTGCATTATTATTCAGCACAATCTCATCAGCTTTTATCCTTTAGCAGTGACCTTATGATAGTAAGTTAAGCCTACAGAAATAGCATTTGTAATTAATCTATTTCCATAAGATTAGCATGTCAAATGTCACAGGGATACATGTAAGATCCCTTCCAAGCTTAAAATCCCTTTGTCCAAATTGCTTTAAAACTGTGACAGTCTCATCAGCAAGCAGCCAGCCGGGGGGCAGGGAGGGCTCCATGGCCCCTCCTGCCTGGCCCCCAGCGCTCCGCAAAAATCACCCACTGCAGTCGGTGCTGCCAAAAACCGCTTTCTGCCCCATCCACCCAGCGTGGCCAGCGCCAAAGAGCTGCTGAAAGCCCCTGGCGCAAGGGGACACCCCAGCAAGGGGACACCCCAGCAAGGGGACACCCCAGCAAGGCGACACCCCAGCAAGGCGACAGCCCAGCAAGGGGACACCCCAGCAAGGCGACACCCCAGCAAGGCGACAGCCCAGCAAGGGGACAGCCCAGCAAGGCGACACCCCAGCAAGGGGACACCCCAGCAAGGCGACACCCCAGCAAGGCGACAGCCCAGCAAGGGGACAGCCCAGCAAGGGGACAGCCCAGGAGAGTCGGTGTCCCCGGTGACCTCTTCCGCTGCAACACTGATGCACCGTTTAAAAAATGGCCGAGAGATGACGCCCAGAGATACGGAGGGATTTACTTTATCTTGTCTCACAGGAGAACATTGTGCGCACAGTCCTCCCCACCTGCCAGGAAAATCCCTGCTTGATTCCCGCACAAGGTGCTTCGGAGTTTGATGCCGTGTATTCCCGCGGGGTTGTCAGAAACACCCCGAGTCCCGCCAGGTCTCTGCTGCCGCTCCCCACGCAGAGCGGTGCCCGGCTGCCCCAGCATTCACGCTTTGGCTTCACTGTGCTGCTGCCTCGCAGGCGGCGTGGGCTTCGCACCCCGCGATGTGCCCAGCGCCCCATGATGTGCCCAGCACCCCATGATGTGTCCAGCACCCCATGATGTCTCCAGCACCCCATGATGTCTCCAGCACCCCATGATGTGCCCAGCACCCCACGATGTGCCCAGCGCCCCACGATGTGCCCAGCGCCCCACAATGTGCCCAGCGCCCCACAATGTGCCCAGTGCCCCATGATGTGTCCAGAACCCCATGACGTGTCCAGAGCCCCATAATGTGTCCAGCGCCCCATAATGTGTCCAGCGCCCCACGATGTGCCCAGCGCCCCACGATGTGCCCAGCACCTCACGATGTGCCCAGCGTCCCACGATGTGTCCAGCACCCCGTGATGTGCCCAGTGCCCCATGATGTGCCCAGTGCCCCATGATGTGTCCAGAACCCCATGATGTGCCCAGCACCCCATGATGTGTCCAGAACCCCCCAATGTGCCCAGTGCCCCATGATGTGCCCAGTGCCCCATGATGTGTCCAGAACCCCATGATGTGCCCAGCACCCCATGATGTGTCCAGAACCCCCCAATGTGCCCAGTGCCCCATGATGTGCCCAGTGTCCCACGAAGTGCCCAGCACCCCGTGATGTGTCCACCACTCCATGATGTGCCCAGCAACCCGTGATGTGTGATCAGGAGCCGGGACAGGCTGTGTGACGAGGAGCCAGGACGGGAAGGACCACACAACCCCATGAACCAGCCACCACTTGTACAGGACCGGCCCTTTCTGCTATTCCCCATATTTGTTCTCCCTAAATCATCTCTGTCCATCCCCTTTCTCACATTCAGTTCCTCCCTGATAATCTCAGAATAAATCCCATGTGATCCCAAAATACAGGGTGTTTCAAAAAGATGGAAATCACTATATCTTTGCAATTGGGTCCGTCTCCTTGAGACACCCTGTGCCCTCCCCTGTCCCACAGCACGTCCGCACCCCAGGGCAGCGGTGCAGTCACCATCCCTGGAGGGCTGGACAGACAGACGTTCTCAGGACATGGGGCAGTGCTGCGGTGGGTTGTGGTTGGACTCGGTGATCTCAAAGTTCTTTTCCAACCAAACCGATTGTAGGATTCGCTGATCCCCCAAACCCGTGCGAGCAGAGCCGGCCCAGCCCCACAGTGCTGCCCCGGAGCGCTGGCGCTGAGCAGAGCCTGGCGCTGGCTCCGCGTCTCCCGGGTCACCCCGTGTCACAGCTCATCCTGCAGCATCTCCAGGGAGTATTCAAATGAAGGGTTTTTTTCCGTTTTCTCACTCTATTTCTCTTTTTGCTCTTGGAAATACAGGATGACACTGTGCGATAAGGTCTGTCACTTTACATTAAACCAACCAGACTGGTTTTTATCCTGCAATAATCTGAATGCAGATAAAATGTGATACCCCTGGGAAGAGAGAAGCCATCAGGAGGAAGAAAGGGACCAAAAACCAGACACCTGGATACCTCCCGGGATTAACCGAGGGCTTTTCAACTCTATAGCATCACGACAGCTTTTTATTAAACCAAACACCAATCAGACCTTGTTGACTTCAAGTCCTTGTAGCGGGGCCTCTGTGGGGTCATTGTGCAAAAGAGGTGCTACAGGTGGTTTTGGAAAAACACGCTCACTATGAGGTTTGTAACAGCAATTCAGAGCCAAAATGTAAACCTGAACCTACACTGTGCTGGCGTTGTCCCCTTCGGCGTTGTGCCCCACTGAAAGGGGGTTTTAAGGAACTTGGGGAAGAGCCGTAATGAGTCCATCAGCGAAGACAAACGCATCTCGGGAGCCGTGGGACTGGAGATCACGCAGGGCAGAGCTGGAGACCCTGGTGTCTCTGTGCACGCCGCGTTCCTGAGGCTCCCCGGCGAGGACGAGCGCAGCGGGCGGGTGGCGTCTCCCACCCATGCTGCCGGGAAGGCGAGGGCTCGCAGGGCAAAATGCCACCAGCCTGTCTCCGCTTCTCCACACAGGCTCATCAGCCACGCTTAGGGGACAGGAGGGACCCCCATGTCCCTGGTGTCCTCCCGGGGGACTCTCCCATGTTACAGGAACAGGGTTTGTTCCTGTAAAGCCCAAGGTGTTGCAGCTCTGCGGGGAGCGCGGGGGGAGCAGTGCGGGGGGCACACCTGGGAATTGCCATTGTCCCACCTCCCCAGCTGCCACCACTGCCACCGCCGCGCCCCTGGCAGCTGCCAGCACACGCTGTCTGCCGCTTTACTGCCACACCGGAGCCCTTCATCCGCTGCCCGGCTGGAACGCTGACGGCTGACCACCGCGCATTACCCGTCTCACCCAAGGCAGGACAAGTGTTTTAAATGCTGCAGTGATTCACGGTAATTAGAGAAACTCTTGCAAATATTCTTTCTCTTCTCTTCCTGCATCCTCCCCGCGCCGATGTGGAAATACAAAGTATTTGCCGTTTAAGATGGTGGGAACAGGACCATGAGCAAGCTGGCACCCCCACAGACGTGCCTTAAAACACCCTGAGCAGGACGCTCACCCCAAAGCACCGTTTGGTCCCGGCGCAGGGCGGGTGGCACCGTCGGTCCCTCTGCCCCCAGCCCGTGCAGGCGCTGCTCCCCGGGGAGCCCCCAGGTTTGCTCTGGTGCACGTGGGACCTCAACACCAACGAGGCAAAAGCCGAATTTCCACATGTGGCACAGCTTGCAGAGCCTCCCCCCCAGGATTCCACCACCCTTCCATTCCTTCCTTCTTCTCACAGCTTCTCGCTGAGCTTTGGAGGACCTTGAAGAATAAAGACATGACTGTGTTTGTTCCCTGGTTGGGTACCAGCCTGAACTGAGATAGTTTAATCTGAATAACTGCAAACCCTTTGGGAAATTCATGCTAAATTTGTAAAGTATTTTTATCTCTGGCTCTCCAAACTGATCTGCACAAGTAAGTAAAGTACTTTTTCATTTAGGACAATTCAGGATTTAAAATAAACAGTACGGCAGGGAAAACTCAAGACTGACTTTGTGTATGTGCCGGCATACCTCGAAATATTAACTCTGATTTCCAGTACCACCTGGGAATGAAGTAGAAGTTGGAATGGCGTATTTAGGAGACACCTGCCTGGCTGCGAAGCTGGACGTTTCCCAGCCAGAACTGTGATTCCGTGATTCTGTGATTCTGTGGTTCACATCTCCACATGCCCGTGCTGGGCTCTGGGACTGCAAGCTCACGCTGCTGGGTCCCATTCCATCCCGGGTGGGCTGTTTTGGGCTCTTTCTCAGCATCCCAGGGCAGCCTCGGCAGGTGAGACCTGCAGAGAGAGACTGGAACAGGCTGCCCAGGGCAGTGCTGGAGTCACCGTCCCTGGAGGGTTGGACAGACGGACATGAGGTTCTCAGGGACATGGGGCAGTGCCAGGGCTGGGTTATGGTTGGACTCAATGAGCTTGAGGGGCTTTTCAAATGAAAACAATTCCATGATTCTGTGAGTCGTTGCCAGCCCAGCACTGCCCAAGTGCTGCTGTGTGTAACCTCAGCTGGGCGTTCCTGCTCCGGCAGGGGGATTGGACTGGATGAGCTTTCGAGGTCCCTTCCAATCCCAAACATTCTGTGATCCCGTGTGATTCTGTGTGTCCCTGCCAGGGCTGGGTGGGTTTGAGGGGACCCCGGCAGCATTGCAGGAAGAGGCCCCAGCAGCGCCCGGCTCCTCTGTGCCCATCTCACAGAATCACAGATGGTTTGTGTTGAAGGACCTTCCCAGCCCCCCAGTGCCCCCCCTGCCATGAACAGGGACATCTTCACCAGCTCAGGGTGCTCAGACCCCGTCCAGCCTGGCCTGGGATGTCTCCAGGGATGGTTCATCCACCACCTCTCTGCCCAGCCTGGGCCAGGCTCTCACCACCCTCAGGGCAACAATTTCATTCTATGAAGCCTGAATCTCCGCAGGTCACATCCCCTCCCTGAGCCCCCGGAGCACTCGCTGATCGCAGGGGGTGCTGCCAGTGCAGGGGTGCGGGTCACAGCCCACAGCGCTCCCCGCGTCGCAGCTGCCGGTCCTGCACTGGCTGCTGGGGACGTGCCCACCTTTCCCGGCATCTCCCGCATGGGGACGGGTGGCCGGGAAGGAGCGGGCGGCCAGGCAGGGCTGGGGACAAGCAATGGCACCAGCTGGGGCGCTGCTAACGGGATGAAATGTGCGCAGGGTCCCGGCAGCGCTGTGCCCAGGACAGCGGTGACAGACACCCCGACACCCCTGCCCAAGGCTCGGGAGAGAATCCCACAGCGAATGTCCCTTTGTTGGTTTTATTGAGCTCGCCAGCACCCCCACGGGCAGGGGGGCTTGGCTGGGTGAAGGGGGGGCCGGGGGGCTGAGACCCCACCCGTGCGTGTCCCTGCGTGAATCAACACTGCCACCCAGTGCCCGCCAGCCCCGCTGCAGCCGCCTGTTCCGACACCGGCGGCCAAACAGCTCCAGATTAAAAAACAAGACTTCATTTTCCCGCAAGCAGCCCCCGCCAGCCCGGCCGTTCCTCGGGAAATGCTCGCGTTTGCTCCACGCTCTCTGAGCACCGTGAGTTAAAGCCGACAGGAGGAGCTGCGCGCCGCCGGAGGAGCTCAGGACCGCGGCGTGCGCAGCATCCTCACCCGCCTGGGCACCTCCGTGTTCCCTCAGCATCTCCCCATTCCCGGGTTCAGGCAGCAGCACGGGCAGGGACAAGGGACATCTCCTGTCCCTAGAGCCCAGGTGGCCCTTGAGCACACAAGCCCGTTGTTGGGGCAAGGGGGCAGCAGGAGGCACTGCCCAATTTCCTTCAGCTGGGGCTGGGGGAGCTGAACTCCCCTCCTTGCCCCACAACCTGTCCCTGAGCCTGCCGGGCTGTCACACATCCTGAACCCTGTGTCACCTGGGCCATCCTCTTTTGCAGCGTCTCTGATGCAGCCACAGCCCAGCACTCTCACAGCATCCTTCACGCAGCAGAGCAACATCCAGAACGTCCTCCTTCACAGCATCCTTCACACAGCAGAGCAGCACCCAGAGCATCCTCCTTCACAGCATCCATCACACAGCAGAGCAGCACCCAGAGCATCCTCCTTCACAGCATCCTTCACACAGCAGAGCAGCACCCAGAGCATCCTCCTTCACAGCATCCATCACACAGCAGAGCAGCACCCAGAGCATCCTCCTTCACAGCATTCTTTGCAGCACCCAGAGCATCCTCCTTCAGAGCATCCTTCTCAGCACCCGTCACGCAGCAGAGCGGAGCCTGAAGCTCGGGGGTGGTTTGGGTGCCTGTCTGAGAACGTGGGAGTGTAAAAAGGGTAAACATGAGTATAAAATAATCTCCCTCCGCCTCTCCTCTCACGGTGCTGTGGGCACAGCCGCCCTGGGCCGGCACGCTGGCGTTTGCCAGCCCCCACATCCCTGCTTTCACACCACGGACAATTTGGAGCTGACAGACCAGGGCTTTCAGCATCCCCTGGTGACTCAAACATCTATCTGGGCTGTGAGCAGAGGAAAGCGAACACTCCATCTCACATTTTTCCTGGCAATATACATATCAGTAATTTGAAGATACTAAGTATTTATTTTGGGTGTTTGGGGAAACACATCCATCTGCTCATCGCTGGCACGGGGGGTACCTGCAGCTTCAGGTGCATTTTTGAGCCGTACCGCTGGGCTCAGCATCCCCAGCCTGAGCAGTTACCCCAGCCTGACCCTGCTCAGCACAGCCCGAGCACCCGTGGGCTCGGAGAGAAACGTGTCCCCAGGGCCGCCCTGTGCTGGGGGCACTGGTGCTGGTGCACACCTGGGCGCCAAACCCCGCAGTGCCGGTTTGAATCAGAGGAAAATTCGGAAGTGAATTAAAATAAAGCCAGTTCACCCAGGTCCTGTTCAGAAATCCCTCTGTGTTGTGAGGAGGGGGTATTTCCAGCACCGGTAACTCCTATTAGAAAATGCAATTCAGTAGATAAGCTACTGCAGCTTCGCAGTGAGGTCCAGCAGGGAACCCCCACTGCCCTGAATCCCAGTCATCTGGGGGTGATGGTCAGACCTTAAACCCAGGCTTCTTGCTCTTGGCGTTTTCAAGTTTACCCCAGAAAACTTTCCAAACGACAGGCTGTGGCTGTTGTTGACAGGTACAGGCTGTGGCTGTTGTGCTAAAACCATTTCCAAGATGGAACCAGAGCAGCAGTTGGTTATCGAGGGCAGGGAGGGCAGCGGGTCAGAGGGGCAGCGGAGGGAGGGGAGATGGTGCCAGTGGCCGCCGATGGGGAACCGCTGGCCCAGGGTCCCCAGCCCGTTCCCCTGCACCCGGTGTGATGCTGTTTGCTGGGGGGCACAGGGGCACAGCCACTGCTCCTGCCCCGCTGGGCATCACCCCACACATCCCATCCAGCCTGGCCTGCAAAGGCATTTGGATTTATAAAAAAGACTTAAACTGGCCTAAAAGCCAGCATCCATCACTCACTGCTGGCCGTTTCTGCGTTTCACGTTGTAATTGTAACAAGTGTTGTTGTGGTTTTAAGTTTGTTGTGGGTGAGTGTAAAACAATGCGGTCTCTGTAGCTGCTGTCGTTGTCCTGAAGCAGCAGCAGGTTTGCAGCTCTCTGAGATGCTGAACCCTGGGGACCGGGGTGTCCCCAGAGACCCTGACTCTGCCTGGGCATCCTCTGCCACCAGCATCTCTCCCGGGGACCTGCACAGCACACACATCCCCCAGGGCGGGCAGAGCCACCTGCAACCAGCCCTCATCTGCTGGGATTCACCCCCTCATCTGCTGGGATTCACCCCCTCATCTGCCATGATTCACCCCCTCATCTGCTGGGATTCACCTCCTCATCCTGCTGGGATTCACCTCCTCATCTGCTGGGATTCACCCCCTCATCTGCTGGGATTCACCTCCTCATCCTGCTGGGATTCACCTCCTCATCTGCTGGGATTCACCTCCTCATCCTGCTGGGATTCACCCCCTCATCCTGCTGGGATTCACCTCCTCATCTGCTGGGATTCACCCCCTCATCTGCTGGGATTCACCTCCTCACTTTGCCCTTTCTCTGCTTAAAAAAACACACTAGCTTGTCTTCTGGGAAACCCAGACCTTTGCTGTTTGAAAGGTGAAAGCCTTTCTCTGGTCAAGGGGTGCGGGAGCCAGCAGAAGGACCTGGCAGCGGCACCAGCCACTGGGCAGCAGCACCAGCCACTGGGCAGAGGCACTAGCCAACAAGTAGCAGCACCAGCCACCGAGCAGCGGCACCAGCCACTGGGCAGCAGCACTAGCCACCGGGCAGCGGCACCAGGCACCGGCACCAGCCACCGGGCAGTGGCACTAGCCACTGGGCAGCGGCATTAGCCACCAGGAAACGTCACTAGCCACCGGGCAGTGGCACCAGCCACTGGGCAGCGGCACTAGCCACGGAGCAACGGCATTAGCCACCAGACAGCAGCACTAGCCACGGGGCAGCGGCACCAGGTGCAGCAGGGTCGCCATCCCGTAGGCACAGCACAGTCGGTGCCGGGCCAGCCCAGCAGCAGAGCGGATAATCTTTCAGGCCATACGGCAGCTTGCTGGGGGAGGCACAGGCCGACTGTGGGGAGCCTGATTTTAAAATTCAGCAGATGATAACACGCTGCAAGGCGTACGACACGAATCGCACAGCATCAGATGTGTTTTCCACCGCTCCTGCTACTTTTAGGCAGCATCAGTATCAAAAAGCCTGCGGGAGGAAGGGCTGGGAGCAGGGGGCAGGAGGGGAATATCAAGGCTGGGGAGCAGGGAGGAGCGCGATGGAGCCCGCTGAGTCTCACCCAGCCAGGCTGGCTCTGCCGTGACAGGGGACAACGCTGCCTGGAGAAAGAGCAACCTGAGGGAGGAGGTGCAGCCTTCTACGGCAAATCGGCACAAAACACAAGCTGCAGCACAGCTGCTTCCGTGCTTCAAGCTGTTGTGTGCAGCCCACGGGTGGCTGGAGGAGCCTGGCGAGGTGGGGGATGCTTGCAGCCCCTCTGGGCTCCCCTTCCCTTGGGAGCAGCTGCGGGGGCCCTGCAGCCCCACGCCGAGCTGTCCCCCACTCAGACCAGGGCTGTCCTCCCTTGGGATGCAGCGAGACGCCGCCAGGCAGCTGCCATGGAGACACCCAAAGGCAGTTTTATGGATACACCAAGTTCCAAAACAGACTTTATTCTGGCTGGAAAAGTGCAGCCAATAAATCGACCAAAACAGGGTTTATGCAATTAGTTAGCACTCCGACAACATAAAACAGAGGTTTGGATATCAGTTGAGGAGGTTATTGGGGTGCAGCAGAATGAGGATAATGAGGATCCACAGCGTGCATGCACACACTCACAAGAAACAAACCAGAGCCCTCTGACTCCAGGGTACTCACAAGAAACTATCACTCGCCTGGCTAGGCAAGGACTATGCTCGCCTGGCTAGGCAAGGACTACGCTCGCCTGGCTAGGCAAGGACTACGCTCGCCTGGCTAGGCAAGGACTACGCTCGCCTGGCTAGGCAAGGACACATGCTCGCCTGGTTAAGCAAGGACTTATTCAAGGATATATCCAGTAAATTATTACTCACCCAAACGAGGAGATGAGGCGCTCCCAGTCCCCTGAGCATTGCCCTGGCAGTGACACCAGAGCAGACCCTGCGGTGCTTTATTCACCGGTGCAGGCAGAGACTGGGACACTTGGGGAAAGGTTTTCAACCCCTTTTATTTGCATTTTTAAACACTTTCCCAGAAAGAGACAAATCATGTTGTGCCTTTGGGGTGCTGGTGCCAGCAGAGGTGACAGGATCGGTCCGTGGGGTCCACAAACACCTCAGAAGTGACCACAGCGAGGATGGAGCAGGAAAGGTCACAAAAACACACCTTGTTTCCAAGGGCAGCCAAGCTGCTGTTCCCCAGCTGTGAGGAGCTCCATAGCTGTGTTTTGCTTGAGGCCAAACCCCGGAGGTGCTGGTGCTCCGCCAGCTCAGACAGCGGGGTCCCAGAACCCTGTCCCCCCTCCCTGAGGGTGCCCTGGGCATCACCGGGTATATTTTGACCCAGGCAAAGAGTCTCTTTTCTGCTTTTCCCCTTTTCCAGGGCCCTGCTGGAGGGGCTGCTCAGACACCGCATTCCCCGCGCGCTGTGCTCCCCACGCTGAAGAGCTGCGATCGCTCCCACGTGCGGCGGAGCAGAACAGGCTGGTTGTTCCCCAGGCTCCTTCCTGAACTGCAGGTCGGTTTGGGTTCTGCTGCCTTAGACGGTTACACTTCCCACAGACAGCAGCTCCTCCATTTCCAGGCTGCGCGGCTGCATTGGCTTCTCCCCAGCTCGTGGAAGCCTCTTCCCTCAACTCATGAGTTGGCAATGGGCACAGGATCACAGGATGGTTTGTGTTGGAGGGACCTCCCCAGCTCCCCAGTGCCCCCCTGCCATGACAGGGACATCGTCACCAGCTCAGGTTGCTCAGACCCCGTCCAGCCTGGCCTGGGATGTCTCAGGGATGGTTCAGCCACTGCCTCTCTGGGTACCTGGGCCAGGCTCTCACCACCCTCAGGGACAACAATTCCTTCCGCATACATTTCTCCCCAGCCCCTTGCTGCCTGCAGTAGTGCTGTTGATCGGTACAGACCGTTGTATTTAGTTTTGCATACACAGAATATACCTATTAATAATGCAAAATATCATGTCTTTGCCTTCAGCAAGCATGGGCGAATTCTGCAAAGCAAATGCGGGTCCACATCAGAATGAAATACCTGCTGCATCCTGACGTTCGTGATGGGCTGAACAACTGCTCCACAGCCTGGAGGTTTTAGGACTAAAATATGGCTCCAAATTTGCAGCTCAAAGCTATGGGTATTTGAATTTCGTCTCCAATTAAGTAAAGCACTCAAGCATGCACTTAACTCTAATGCTCAAGTAACATCACTGAAAGCAATATCATTTTTCTACTTCAAAATGCACAGGACTTGAATTTCTAACAGCACCGCCTAGGAACACAACCTGCTGTACGCACGCCGTGACAGGGGAAAAAACAAGGGGGGTTTCTGTCCCCTAGAGAATCAAAGGGCACCCGCTACTTCTCTTCTAGTTAAACACGGCTCTTCCCATTCTGAAAAGCTCAAGTTTTGAAACAAGCCCTTTCCTTTCCCCCCACATTCCCCAGCCCCCGCTGTCACCACCCTCACCCGCAGTGTCACCTCCGGAGGGGCTGGGGAGCGGGGACGGCACCGGCTCAGCCATTACCCTTCTCGAGGACACCGGGCAGAGCAGAGAGCTGAGCCAGGTGAGCCCTCTTCATTAGCCACTGACAGTTCATAGGATTTACAGATATGGGCCTGGACTAAGTCACGTAAGATGTTTTTCCACTAATTGTTATTAGAAACACACCACACTGATGTGATGTTTGTTTCAGTTAGGTTCCCACTCATTCACAGACCAGGCCAAGCACATTCACACATCCCATGCACTAGGGGGCGGTTTTCCAGCCCGAGATACCATTCTCACGAGTCTGGGCTGTAACTCTTTACAATTATGAGAAACGTACTTGAACACAATCTGTCCAAGGCCTTTTCTTTTTTGCTATGATCTAATTACATTAGTATTTCTTTGACTGTCCAGATGGTCATGTTAGTGCTGATCTTCCTTTACCATCCAGGCGGCTGGAACCGCACACCTTGCTTTCCCACAAGGGTCTGGGCAGGGGGAGCCGCTTGCCCACCGCAGCTGGTGGAGCCGGCGTGCCCCAGGGTAAACGGCCTTTTCCTAGACCGCAGCTCTGCTAACCAAGAAAATCAGGAAACGCAGGGCTGTCTGATCTGTGTGGAGTTAGAAATGCAGCACGGCTGATGAGAGGGCCAGAACAGGGCAGAGGATCACAGCGGTGTTTTCCAAGGAAGAGTTAAATTAAACCTTTATGTGCTGAGAAACAGGAAAGCGGTTCTGAGGAGCAGAGCCCGGTGTGTTCCGTGGGGCAGAGCGCTGGTGCAGGAGCAGAGCCCGGTGTGTTCCATGGAGCAGGGCGCTGGTGCAGGAGCAGAGCCCGGTGTGTTCCGTGGGGCAGAGCGCTGGTGCAGGAGCAGAGCCCGGTGTGTTCCATTAAGCAGAGCGCTGGTGCAGGAGCAGAGCCCGGTGTGTTCCATGGAGCAGGGCGCTGGTGCAGGAGCAGAGCCCGGTGTGTTCCGTGGGGCAGAGCGCTGGTGCAGGAGCAGAGCCCGGTGTGTTCCATGGAGCAGGGTGCTGGTGCAGGAGCAGAGCCCGGTGTGTTCCATGGAACAGAGCGCTGGTGCAGGAGCAGAGCCTGGTGTGTTCCATGGGGCAGAGCGCTGGTGCAGGAGCAGAGCCCGGTGTGTTCCATGGAGCAGGGTGCTGGTGCAGGAGCAGAGCCCGGTGTGTTCCATGGAACAGAGCGCTGGTGCAGGAGCAGAGCCCGGTGTGTTCCGTGGGGCAGAGCCCGGTGTGTCCCGTGGGGCAGAGCCCGGTGTGTCCCGTGGGGCAGAGCCCGGTGTGTTCCATGGGCAGAGCGCTGGTGCAGGAGCAGAGCCCGGTGTGTTCCATGGAGCAGGGCGCTGGTGCAGGAGCAGAGCCCGGTGTGTTCCATGGAGCAGGGCGCTGGTGCAGGAGCAGAGCCCGGTGTGTTCCATGGAGCAGGGCGCTGGTGCAGGAGCAGAGCCCGGTGTGTTCCATGGGGCAGAGCGCTGGTGCAGGAGCAGAGCCCGGTGTGTTCCGTGGGGCAGAGCCCGGTGTGTTCCGTGGGGCAGAGCGCTGGTGCAGCAGCAGAGCCCGGTGTGTTCCGTGGGGCAGAGCCCGGTGTGTTCCATGGAGCAGAGCGCTGGTGCAGCAGCAGAGCCCGGTGTGTTCCGTGGGGCAGAGCCCGGTGTGTTCCGTGGGGCAGAGCGCTGGTGCAGCAGCAGAGCCCGGTGTGTTCCGTGGGGCAGAGCCCGGTGTGTTCCGTGGGGCAGAGCGCTGGTGCAGGAGCAGAGCCCGGTGTGTTCCGTGGGGCAGAGCGCTGGTGCAGGAGCAGAGCCCGGTGTGTTCCGTGGGGCAGAGCGCTGGTGCAGCAGCAGAGCCCGGTGTGTTCCGTGGGGCAGAGCCCGGTGTGTTACATGGAGCAGGGCGCTGGTGCAGGAGCAGAGCCCGGTGTGTTCCGTGGGGCAGAGCGCTGGTGCAGGAGCAGAGCCCGGTGTGTTCCGTGGGGCAGAGCGCCGGTGCAGCAGTGTGAGCGGTGCTGGAGCCCAGCGCCGGCCCGCGGGCAGCACGGCTGCAGCTGCACAGATCTGTCTTTACTGCATGCACCAAAGGTGGGCTCAGAAATGCTATTTTTTTTTAAATAAAGCACTTTCTTTTTTTTCCCCATCTCTAGTTAATATTACACAGCTAAAACCCCCTAAGTTATCCTCCTCTCTCCATTATTATTCCGGGCCATCCCTAAAGTTAAGGTGAGTGTATTAAGCACCCTCAGGACCCAGAGGGCCACCCCAGCGCTGTGCAGTGCTGCCCAGTGCTGCTGGAGGTCAAATGCTATGCAAAGTGTTTGTGTTTTTCTGACACAGCCTTACTTTTTCTTAAATGGATAAATCTTTACACTAAAATAAACTGGTGGGAATCCTCACCCGCCCTGTCTGCTTGCCAAACGTGTTCTGAAGTATAAAACCTGATTCTATGACTTAAGAACGACACCAGTGTGTAAGGGAAACCTTCAGAACTAGGGAAAGCTCAAACTAAGTCCTTGATGGCTGTTACCTCAAAGTGTTTTGTTAACATAGTATTTTTTTTCTCCAAGAAACCCACTTTAATATTTCCCTTTTGTAGCAGCTTCGGCACAACTCGCACTTTAACAGGCGGTGTTCTCACAGCCTACACGATGACAGGTTTTCTGGGCAGCGTTGCTGAGCACCAGCACTGAACGGCATCTCATGCAGCAGCCACCAGAACCTGAATTCAGGCCTTGGGCAAGAAAGCCAGTTCAGCACAGCACACTAATGTACAAAAATTAACCATTTCTGATTGTATTTAGATGAAGCCAGGAAAATACTGATTTCCTGGCACAACTGCCAAGACTTAAATTTCCAGAGAAAGGGGTACCTGGTGGTACTTCATGGAAACCATCACCCCAAGTGAAACCACTGCCTACCGCGTGGATGTGAAGGGCTGTAAACGCTAAACTAAGATTATGCACCTGCGAAGCCCTTTGGCCTGAACAGCCCATTCTCTGCAGCCACTCAGTGATGCTGCGTCTTCACCAGGAGCTTTCTGAGCACCAAGAACACGGGCACACAGGTTTGTGTGTTCCTGCCATGGCAGCGATTCATCAGGGAGGCGACAGTTACAGCCACAGGGACAGATGGGGAACAACAACCCACGCACTGAAATCCTCTTCCTCGTGAGCTTCTAATAATGAGGTATCGTCGCTTTGGAATAACAACTCACAAAGCTGTTCCTGTGTGAGAATACTCAAGCTACAGCATTATTTACATCCACCAAAACCAAGTGTAACTAAGTTTTCGCTCAGGTTTATTTACTAAATCGTTTCACATTCAATGGAATAGTTACAATACTTACAGAGCATTATCACAAGAGCAAACGCATTGAGAGCGCTCATAGAGACCCAGAACGCAGGTTACGGTTATTTTCCTGTTGAACTCAACTGCGGCTTTTGTAAACAAGAACAAAACCAGAACGCTGCTAAAAAAGATGGACACATAGAAACACTCTACGTACACAAAGCTACATATATTACTTTATACTCCCAACCAAAGCACTCTGGTCAAGTCCGAGTACAATTTGGTATTCTCTGTACAATTATGAAATCCCGCTAAAAATTATAGTTACCCTTGGGTTTAAAATACAGCACAGCGCATAAGGCAAAAAAATAAGAATTATCATCCAGTTCTTGGAGTTGAGTTGGATATCAAGAATTTAAGGCAAGCTTGGACATTTTGCATTGTTTCATATAGTGAATGGGGACTTACGAATGGGAAATCCACAGAGTAACACGCTACGTCCCAGGAAAAGCTGCTGTAACCGTGCTGGCCACGTGTGCCCTCCACAAGTTCCAGCCAGACTTTCTGAAAGCAAAGCACCCCTAGTGGAGAGGCCGGCAGGGAGCTCACAGACAAACCTGAACTGAACAGAGCAGAAATTCAGCATCTGTATGTACACATAGAAACTCAGACCCATTTAAAGTGCTTCACAGATAATTTTGAGTGATTCAGAAAGAGAACTGGATGATAACTTACAGTTGTATGACATCTTGGTTGAAGGTCCTTAATTTTAAAACTGCGAGACAGACAACACAAGGAGGGTATTGTTCTTTAAACGCAGATTTAAACTGGTTGTCGCGTCTGATCTTTGCTAACCAAGCACTTCAGTGAACGGGACCAGGAGCACCCGGAACAGCAGATGGCATGACTGCGGTGACACGACCCCGATGCTGATACACCGCTCGATCCATCTCTAGCTAAACCCCTCATCTAATACCAGCAGTACATTATACTGGGTATTTTCCCCATTCTGCAGACCAAGCCTGTGCATTCAAAAATTGTTGCTGCTGCTCTGTCAACCGGAGCGACACCACAACACGGCTCCATTGCTATGGGCTCACCTGACACGGCCACGGCCCAGGAAACGAGAGGAAAACCTGGTGCAGTTTTAAGTGCTTTGACTTCCATAAATGAGAGATGTTTCTAGAGACTGAATAACCATCCACACCACCCTGACCTGTGGATTTGTTTGTTCTGATGAAGTCAAAACGGTTTCTACACCTTGCACCGCTTTCTACTAACAGTTCCCATCAGAACATCTCGGTGAGCATCATCCCACATGGAATCCCAGTGGCCTTGAGCTCCAGAAGGTTCAGTACGTACCAAACTGTTTGGAAAGCCTCCGATCAAAAGAGAAGTTAATGCCTCTTATTAAGTAAAGAATTTATATATATTTTTTTAATATTTGTTTGTCAAGCATCTTTATCTCAGGTGTATATGGGAAGATACAGTAATTGATGGCATCTCTGGAACAGTGAGAAGTGAAACAGGACATGGAAACATTCAGCTTGTGCCTCCACCTGAACGGCAGGAGAGGGTGGAAACATCTCCCCCAAACCTCCCACGTACAATCATTTCACTACTTGAGCCCTATCAGAGTCACCAGAATAATCCAATTACGTTATTATTGCTATAGAACTAGAATCCTTAGCGAGTCAAATAAACTGCATTGAAAATGCTGACATTGTTAATTTGATTTGCTTTTAAAGTCCTACTTAATCCTAGCAAATGTGAAGAATGTGTGCAGGAAGTTATAGGTGTGCAAACACCTATAAATAATGTCTATAAATAACGTTTTACGGTGTAAACACCCCCGTGTTTCTGACTGTTTAAAATCCGAACGTCGGCGTCCGGAAGAACGAGGCCCATCCATCACCCCCGGCCCGGCCGGAGCAGCTCTGCAGGAGCTCACCGTAAACCACCTGCACCCAAACCTCCTCAGCGTACTTACCGAGACATGGCTTGTAAAGCAACTATTGGAAATATTATTGCACCTTCCAAAATAATACTATATGGGCTTGAAAAACAAGGGGAAACAAACATGAATTTAACATGTTAAAACAAAGGGAAAATAACCCTGGAGGCAGAAAAATTCTTCAGTACCAGGCCTGGCAATACATGTACAGACAACAAAACAGAAAGTCAAGACAAGCATGGTTCCTAGCTAAAATCAGACAACAAACTAAAGCATTCTAAATCAGCTAAAACTCATATTTATTCACTCATCTATTTTAGAGAAGGGTCATAACCTACCGCGTCACTTTCTATTTCTCTGCCCAAATTCTCACTAAGTTCAGTGCTATCACAAAGCGGTGTCGTTAATGACAGGAGCGGACCCTCAGCACCGGTTCCTCACACAGGACACGCTCTGGGGACGAGCAGCTGCGCCCCGAGCTTCTCACCCGCTGCAGCTGGTGGGAGAGGCAAGACTGCGAAAAACCCTGGACAGGATCGCACTGGTCACTCCCTATTGATGAGAATAAGGACAAAAATGTAGATATTCTGAAGAAAAAAAAAGTAACAGAGAGCTCAGCGAGTACGTTGTGTTACTCTTGGCAGTTTTCATAGGCACGAATGTATCAAGTGAATAAGAACGAAAACCAGCAGAACACTCAAAACGCCCCTGCTGTGCGCACACCGCACCCAACTCGAACAGCCGCGCGCTGAGTCCCGCCTGTAGCACCATGGGGGTATCTGCACGCTCTGAGAAAGCAATCAGACATGCCTGTAAAAAAGAAACTGATACGGAATATGGACACAAGTGTGCTTGGGAGAAGGATGGGATGGATCCATTTCTGAGTGTTTGTTTTATATCGTGCTATGAATGCTGCTGTGGCATCTTCTGATGTATTATTGACATTTTTCCTTGTGTTACCATTGAACACACAGAGCTGACCAGCAAGACGAGGTCCTTTAAGCCCCCACTATTTATCCACAAAAAGAAAGTATCAGGGAAAGTACAAAACGTGATTTCATCAGATCCAAAAATTTTGTGAAGAGGCAATAAATTTGCCTTGCAAATGTCTTTAAGTCGTTACTAATTACCATCCCAACCCTCCTACCAGTACGTGGGTGGCAAAGGGGAGTGTGCAGGCAACATACTATGGCATTTATTATTTACAAATCTTGAGATCCAGAAACAAGGCAGCCCTTTAGTTACGGTTCATAAAAAACATCATGAAGCACTGGCATTTCTGCATTCTGAAGACCCAGCCAGACGAGTGTCGGCAAACGGCGCGGCCCCACGGCGCACTCGCCCACCTCCCAGCCCCAGCACAGGGAGCTTCACGCTCAGGGTAGACAGGAGGAAGAGAGAAGGCTCTAGAAGTGAAAGGGTTAGATACACGGTGAGTTTTCTAACCACATCCCAGGCATGTACAGCACTCTCTCAAATTCACTGCCATCACCAGGGCGCGATCTAAACCCAGCTGGTGATGAGCTTTCCGTTCCTTCTGCCCGTGTCGCTGAAGGAACAAAGGCCAATTACCGGAAGAAAACAAATCCTTCCTCATGTCAATCCCAACTCCACCGCGTTCCTCCAACCTTCCAGCTCCGGCAAACGCAGCTCACGGTCTCTGCCAGCGGGGTTCATTTTCAAGCACGTTAAGCTCCATCTTTGCATCAGGTCCACAAAGTCCTACTTTTCATCAAAGTGCGGTCAAACCAAAATTGCATCGACAGTACATCATCCCTGCGGAGTCCAGCCAGGTGTCCGCGATGGGATCGTACTTCTGGACAGTGTTCAGGTAGGACGACCCCGAATGGCCTCCGACCACGTACAGGTAGTTATCAATTACGGCTGCGCCAACGCCTGCGGGGAACAAGAAAAAAGTTGGTGTGGCAATAAGTAGTAATTCTGACCCTAAGCTGAGCAGTCTCCCCCAGCCCAGAAGCTGAGCAGGTAAGTTCTCACAGCCTCTCCTTCTCTGGGCTGTCTTTAAAGCAAATGGGTGTAAATGAAGAGCCTGTCTCTGTTCAGGTGTTACACTCCTTTTCAACTCTTCTCACACACCTTCCTGGGACAAAACAACGCTCTTCTGTCCCAATGCCCCTTGTCAGGGAGACAGAAGATGCACCACTGAGTCTCAACATAAAGTACAACAGAACAGTTACTGCAGAATTGCTGACACTCACTCAAAAGTAACAAAAAAATAAAAGGTAGGGTAGAAATATTACTTCATATTATTTTTGTTACAGCTCAGTATCAATAAACCAGATGCTAATTAAATTAGAGAAATCAATACTTTCACAAAGCTGATCTAGTGATCTTTAGTCCAATTCACAGACAAAGGACAATGCTCTGCAGACAAGTCAGTGCAAATCCACTGCAGCTGCTGTCGGGTCAAACGACAGTTTCTTTCTGAAAGGAGGTCCCAGTGAACCGCGGAGAGTCCTGCACGTCCTACCTGTTCTGGGCTCCTTCATGGGTCGACACACAGTCCACTGATTTTGGTGAGGATCGTATCTCTCAATGCTCGATAAGTGAGACACACCGTTGTGTCCACCTACTACAAAAATGAAGCCCAGCATGACACCGACACCAAAGTTGATTCGTTTGTCAGCCATCGAAGCCACTGTCTCCCACGAGTTCATACTTGGATCGTAGCGCTCCACGCTGCAAAGACAAACAGCTTGTCAGGCTTGGATTTTAGTGACATTTGAATTTCACTCCACAAGAAACCAGCATTTGTCGGAGGTACATGTAGTTCTGCCAACCAGTATTACACACTCAGGAAAAACGCAACACAAAGAGAAAGGGCCTGAGCTGATGGAAAACTCTGTAGTGTGGTGGCTTTGTATCACCCAACGTAGCACACAAGAAACTAAAGCCAGTGATATCACCTATGAAGCATCAATCGCATCCCAGTGTCCTTCGACAACAAGCAGCGTTGCCAAAAAGCAGTTTTAACATATTTCATCCTGACACAGTGACTGTAGTTCAGTCGCATCTCCGATGTCCTCGTGCCACTACCCTGGGTCCTCAGGTGACAGATGGAAACAAAGCGACATTTTTCAACGCTGGCTTCAGAACTGAGAGCTCTTTCAAGGGTGACTGCTGCTGCTTATAAAAAAAGCAACTCATGCAAAACTGAACACAATGCAGATCTGAAGTCTATCTATTTGTATCAAAAGCTTCCTGGAGGCTTGCCTGAAAATAACACACAGAGAAGAAAACATGTGGAGAGCATCTCTCTCCAGAAAAGCAGTACAGAGGGCGCTGATCAAAACACTAAGAACAGAAAAGGCCTTCAGGATAAAATGAAAATTAATTATAATCATTATTTTTTTAACCACCAGAGCTGCACGATGGTCATTGACACACACACGGAACTAACCCTTTGCTTCACAAACCATTTCATATAAATACATGTACAGACAGTAAGTGCAGTTAATGATTAATGCAATGTTGTCAGACTACACTGTTAAACAATCAATGCATCCCTTCCCATAAGCAAGATTTTCATTTTCATTCTTTATTCAGCTATTTAGGCTTGTAGCTGATTCATTTGCTTCCTGAAGGACACACGGCTCATTTGTTCCTATTGACTTGAAGAGTACAAATGATTTCTTTGCATAACTGAAGGCCCCTGTCCACCCACAGAGCGATGCGGAACAGAGCAACTGAAGAGCGTGTCGGTACCACGGAACCTCTTTGCAAACGCGAGGTCTGAAGCAGCCTGCGCCTCCCCAGGAGACACATCACTGTAAGATTCCACCTGAGGTATAGATTTGTTTTGTGTACACTGAGAAAGAAAAAAAGTCCTATTAATTTCAAGCTGGTGTTTTCAATGTTAGAGCTGACCATGCATGCCTGTATTCAGCAGGCTGGCGGTACAAGACTGGTGCCGAGCAAGCCGGTCCTGAGAGCCGCGGAACCGCCGCGCAGCACCGCGACACGCAGGAGCGCGCTGCACAGTCACCCGCTCGGGGCTCTGCAGTGGGGTGTCTTGCACCACCTTGCTTAGTTATATGCACATATGTCTTTGTCTTTACCCTTTTCCCTTCTAAAGGGTTTAAAAACAAACCAAACTCTCAAACAAACCAGCCCTGAGCTGGAACACACAAAGGTAAGTAAAAACAATGATTTCCCAGTTGAATTATCAGACTGATGCTGCAGAACAAGGATTAATGAGGCCCACTGTGGATCACCGATCTTAAAATATTTTTGTAATTGGCTGCTGAACACAAGCTCAACAGTGAGTTTTGCTGATTTCAAGCTTACAGCATCAAGCTCCACGCATCAGAAGCACGTACCTGTTCATGTGGGCTGGACCATAACCACCAATGGCGTAGATCATTCCGTCCAAGACAGCTGCAGCAAAACAGCTTCTTGTTTTGTTCATTGGGGCCACCAGCTGCCACTCCTTCACTTTGGGAATGTATTTCTCCACCGTTCGTAAATAAGACTGCCCATCGTAGCCACCCAAGGCGTAGAGTTCTCCCGCCAGAACCACCACTCCCAGGGTACTCCGGCTCTCAAACATCCTTTCCAGAGACGTCCACGTGTTCGTGTCAGGGTCCCAGCACTCCACGGAATTCTCGTGCTTTCGGTAACTGATGCCTTGACACACGTGGGTTGCAATCCCTCCTACAACATATAACTTCTGGTCTAGGACAGATACTCCAAATTCATAGCGGGGAATGCTAAGAGGTGCCAGGCCTATCCAGGAGTCATTCTGAGGAAAATACATTTCAACACTGGAAAAGAAAAACAAAGATTCTGTGAGCAAATCGAACCTTCTGGAGCTCTGTGACGCGCACACGGGCATCAAGGAACAGTCTTAAGATTATTATATGTCCTGAATGAAGTTTGCTGTTCCTTCTAACAGCCCAAACATCAGCTGAAATCAAATGCAGTTACTGTTCTAAAGAGCTAAAACCCCAGGGCCCCACAGCGAACACTGTGATGCAGCAACACAGCCAGGAGCCACGGCACGGAGAGCTGAAAGCACGGGCAGGACAGCGCCACGGCCAACGCGAGGGGAGACAGCACGGCAGCTCTTGGGGACAGGGGTGACTGGGGTAAGCTGAACACACAAACCGCAGGGATACACAGGGTAAAGTGAAAAGCAAAACGTCAAAACAGCCAGAGATGGGAGAGAGCAAAAGAGACAATTACAGAGGAGAAAGCACAAGTCTATATATATTTGCAAACATACATTTAGAAAGTACCATTTGCAGTTTTACAAATACCTATTTCACATGCGCTGTATAATTTAAATGAAATGTCAAAGTAGAACAGACTAATTTGGAAAGCCTGTTTTCAAAATCCTGCTTATTTGCATTTTCTTTCAATTATACTCAGTGTTAAAATATGGTGGATCTAGCCTATCACATATAAAGTCTAGTCAATCTACATAAATAGTTTAGCGATTAAATTACTTAAATGATTTAAAAGAATAGCTGGTACCCAGGAGATCTGATCTGTTCAAGCACGCGAAGGCCCTGGAGTGCTGGCAGCAGGGCCGCGAGACACCCGCGCCCACTTACACACAGGCTATACTAAATATATCCTGAGGAATCTTGTCATTATGAAGCAGCAGCTGACTCTACGTGAAAATAAAACAGCCCTCCTGCAAGTACAAACGAAAAGCAGAAGGAGAATAGTGGAATTAAGGTTTCCTAATTCCCAATTTTAATTGTATTAGGAAGTGTTTGTTTAATCCATCTGTGACTTTTTTTGGTATGTCAAGAGCAACTGTTTAAACTTAAGTATGAACTGAAACAATAGCTTAAGAAAGACTAATATGAATAATGAATTAAGGAAGAGGAAATTCCTGTCTGCTCTAAAACATGGTTAATTGCAGTAAAGAGAATTATTGTTTTAAAAAAAAAAAAATCAAAATACTTTGGTATGTTATATGACCACAGTCATTGAAGAAGCTGTCGAAAAACAGAGCTGAGGAATCCCAGAGGCCTACTTTATTTGCTCAAATAGTCTTTTTATTAAACACAAAACGTGTTTACTTTTTAAATCTATAAACCAAACCACGCCCAGCCTCCAACATCTACTTCAGTATCGACCCCTGTTATTGTGAAAGTTAACTTTAATAACTTTGACAACATATCTAAGCAGAGGGAAGAAGAACATGCAGATCTTCCCAGGTTTCTCAGGGTATGTGTGTATCTGCAAGCACGGAACTGGCACAGAAAATAACATCTCTGAGTAAAACCTCATCCCGCATGCAGCTGTGGAACCAGGCTGGGCGGTGTGTCCCAACACCAAAACCACTATACGTGGACGTGTAAGTAGGAATATACATGCAGAGCCACACAGGGTTTCACTACCGCTTCTGGAAATGTTAATACAATGTTATAAGCCAACCCAACCACACCCGTATGGGAAGAGAACTGTTCTATTACATTCCTTTGCTCAGCTGATTCGCCCCGGTGATGTACTCCAGTACTGCAGAGGACATTCGTGTTGCAAACTGGGCACAGAACGAGGGGCACTTACCCGTTTCTGCCAGCACAGACACGGACACCTACTCAGCAGTGCAGATTAAGGCCGCAATTACACTGATCAAGAACGTGACACTGCTAAGAATTACCTCTTCACTCCTCTCGGATTTAAATCTATTTTCATTCCAAGGGCTTTCGAGTTATCAGGAAGCATATTTGTCATACTAAGCTAAATTTTATTATTTGATTGTTCTGGAATAACAATAGATCAGGGAAAAATTATGTAAAATGAGAAGACCTGGGAGGGTAAAGAAGTAGCATGCAGACTTATATTAATCACTTTTATTAACCAAATTCTCAATGAACAGAATTAAAATAAGATTGTACAGCTATTTGTGTTGGCACAAACAAAACCCTGTAACACTGAAGATTACTCACGAAATCAAAAAGCATTTTGAACTCAGTGCTCGTCCGTGTTCAAAAAAGCCCTAGTTAAGAGTTCTCGTGACAGAAAAGCAGTAACCACAGTCCTGCAAACCACAGCTCTCCAACGGCTGCCTGAGCCCCGACCCAGGACAACAACAAACACGCACCAACACCGCACTACTCAAGTTCTGCAACAACTTTACTGCTACTTACCTTTCCAAACACGCAAACAGCCCAGCTTTTCCTCCCACAGCACAAAGAACCTTAGGAGCACAGCGAGGTCGCGTCATCAGCATGGTCTGGTGGGACAGTCTGTGTTCGGGCATGAAGTGGTATTTTAGGGCCTCGTTTAGCAGATGTTTACACGTGTGGTCATCACGAATGAGATGGTTCGCTTCGTATAACCGCGTAAGAAACTTAACGCTCAGCAGCGGCAACCGCACACAATGCAGCAGCTGCGCTAAGTACTTCTGCCGCTCCTGCACGTCGTATTTGATCCAGGACTCTAGTGCATAAAAAACAGTTTCTTCTGTCACGACATTCAAGCAGTCATTGGAAACAATTTCATCCAACTCTGAATGCGTAAGCTCAAAAAATTCTTCCGTCTGACAAACATCTTCAAAGTTTTGACAGATGTACTTGTTAGCAGCCAGGTAGAGGTCGTGGCAGCCGTAGGTCTCTGCAAAACGAGAAATCCCGATGCAGTTGCCAGGGTCGAGCTGGCTTTCGAGAAACGCGCAGCACTCCTTCACGACCAGTTTGATCTGCAGCAGGTTGGCAGCCGGAAGAAGCGACTCGACCGTGTCTTGCGAGATGAAGACGGTGCCGGTGTAGGCGTACTCCACGATGGCCTGCAGAGCCGCCTCGTCCACGCACTGGAACTCCACCTCCGCGTTCTCCTTCTCCGACAGGTTCCCGGTGAACATGGCTTTGAAGTAGGGGCTGATGCTGGCGAGCACCACTTTGTGGGCGTGGATCTTGACATCGCCCACCCGCAGGATAATGTCACAGAGCTCGTGATGCTGGCGAAGGAGGTTCAAGCCTTGCAGGAGCTGTTCGGAATGCAAGTGGGTTAAGTTGGCGAGCATGTAGGTTGGAGACGACTGGTCCATCTGTGACAAACAGAATTTTTCACGCGTTACTCAGGGCTCCAGCTCTACAGCTTCATTACTCATGTTACTTCGACATGCCACACATAACATTTAAAAAATATTTTTCCATTTTTGCTTTTATCTTAATTAGGTTTATTACTTTCCAATTTACTTTTTCAGTCCTTGTGCACTATGCTTTTTCATGCAAGTTAAATCCAGGACAATCAAATGTTTATTAATAGCGTATGCTATATTAATCTTTGACTTAAAAAAATCCAAATCATACCAATCCAAAACACCCCCCCCCCTCCTTTTTTTTTTCGTTATGGAGTAAAATGCATATTATCTGAAGTGTTGAATACACGATAAGATTCTACATCAGATATGTGAGAGAACTGAACAGGGACTGAAATAAAGCTAAACAGAGATAAATAAAGAGTAGAACTGGCTTGCGTGAGACAAAGTTTTGGAAGTTCTGACAGCCCTTTCTGCCGCGGACGTCCCAGCCTGCCCGGCGCGGCTGTGGGGCAGGCAGCCCTGCCGTGCTGCCCCACGCAGCAGGGACCGGCTCCCTGTCCCACTGCACAAAGAGGCAGAAAAGTCCCACAGAGCCCCACGCTGCAGCTCCACAAAACCCCCAAACGCTTCTTCTAAAAAGGTTTAGGTTGCATCTCGAGAACTGAAAGCAGTACGATACCTGCTCTAATTTCAGACTCATGAAAATTCCAGCAGTGCTGCCCACCACCACCTGCTGGAGAAGCATCTTAGCTCTTTATTGACACTGAATTATTATACCAGGGAGAGGGTAGAGGGCGTGAACATGTCACGATCCTGGACCACAAGGAGATGTAACTATTGTTCTACATGGCAACCACCCAACTCCTGAACTGAAAAGCTGATTTAATTGTGATTTGCTAAATGACTACGCAAACTGCAACATCTCACTTCTTTTATCGTTACTAAGAAGTTCATCATTTTTGCAGCTCCTTAACTGTCATGTAATTTGCAGTGAGCCCACTTACAAAGTGCTTAATCTGAAAGAATAAAATTAGTTGCCAACAGAACATAATAGCACTGACAGAGAACTGAAGGCTTAGAGCTAGGGATAGAAAACCTCTTATCCACTAAAAGATAAGCTCATCCCTCTCCTATTATAACCTCATATTGGAAGAAAAAAATCTCTAAAAGAAAGTATTTTAAGCAGATCTGCAAAAGGCAAGATTCCATACAACATTTTCTACATAATATTTTTGCAGCACAAATTACATGGTGGGGGGGAAAAGAGCTGTTCAACAGCTAAGCCACTTTATTTTCCTTCTGTGGCTGTGCTCAGTTCATAACTTATTGTGCGTATATGCAAAAATCATAAAACACAAGGCAACACCACATGGCAGGAAAAAGAAATGGATACAGTTCAGATGCAAAAACCCATAAAAACAATTCTAAATAATAACTGTTAAGCTATTCCACAAAACCAAAACTTTCGGCGGCAGCTGGGCAGAGCTGTCTCCTGCTGCGCCTCGCTCACCTCCTGCGCGGCGATGCGCGTCACCCCGCGCGTTTGCAGGGGTTTGCTTTATTGCTGAACGAGAAATCAGCAGCTGCAACACCAACCAGCCCTGAAGAACGTAATCTAGGAAACGGTTTGCGCCCACAACGCTAATCAAACGGGGCTCTGGGCTATCAGATCCTTGCCACAGCCAGCAGGTAACACTTATCTGGGACAGTAGGGAGATAATGGAAATCAAAGGGCTAACCAGAAATGTAAATAACTAAGCTCGCTTACTGCAGGTATTTTCTCTTCTAACCCCCCGGTCAGTGAGGGAGCACTCGGCATTTCCCTCACACGAAAGCAGCAGGAAGAGCCGCTGACACATTTGTGCTCAGGGCAGAACTGAAGCGCTCGCCAGTTCCTCATTTCGGCTGCAAAACGCTCGCGGGCAACAAGCGGCGGGGCGGGTTGTGCCCGTCCCGGCTCCGAACCCGAGAGCTCCGCACGGCGCACACCGCCAAACCCGCCTCTGCACGCCAAAAAACCCGCAAGAAATCACTTCCCAGCACCAACTGCCTTGTGGTGAAATGTCACGCTCCCCGCGTCCTTGTGCGGCAGCTCCAGCCCGGCCCGTTCCCCGGGGCAGGTCCCCGCACGCCCGCGCCCCCAGCCGCCGCCCGCCACACACCGAGCGCGGACACAGCCCCCCCGCCGCCCCGCGAACGGCTGCGGGACCGTCCCGGCCAGCGCGCGGGGCCGGGCGGGCCGCTCTGACCTGCGGGCGGGGGCACAGGCCGCGCCGAGGCCCGGCCCGCCGAACCGCCGCTCGCTTCACTCCGCTCCTCCGCCAGCGCCCGGCAGCGCGGCGTCACTTCCGGGCGCTACCGCCCCGCGCCCTCTGCCAATCAGGGCCGGGGAAGCGCCGCGCACCCACAACCCCCGGGCCCGGGTGGTGCCACTTCCCACACCGCGGGAGGGGGAGGGCGTGCCTCCGCTTCACCGGCGGCGCAGCCCAGGCACCTCCCGCTCCCGCCCCGCGGCTCTCGGGTGTGCAGCGGGGCATCCGCGCTCCGCAGCGCTGGGGGCGACGTGAAGGAGCAGTCAGACCTACGACGGTCCCCCCCGCCCGCCGCGCCGTGGGCGGTGCCGCGCAGGCGCGCCGCGCGCCGGCCCCTGGCGACAGCGGTGTTGTGGCGCGCGGCGTTGCCGGGGCGGGTGCGGCCGCCCATGGCCGCGGCTCCAGCGCTGCGCCCCGCGCCATGGAGCACCCGGCGGGGCCCGAGCGGCGCCTCCCGCCCTGCCCCGGGCCCGCTCCCCAGCCCCCCGGGCGGCCGGCGGGGCAGGAGGGCGACTCCGCCGCCGCCGAGCTGCCGTGGGGGCCGCGGCCGGCGCTGTGTGGAGCGGCCCCGCGCGGGCGGCGCCGCCTGCCCAGCCGCCCCGTCCGCCCGCCCGCCGCCCCGCTGCGCGCCCTCACGCCGCCCCCCGCCCGGCGCGGCCCCGGGGAGCTCTCCCGCAGCCCGGCCTGGCAGCGGCGGGAGGAGGAGGCCGGCGCCGAGCCCTTCCCGCGGCCGCCCGGGGAGGACGCGCCGCCCCCCGCCCAGCCCGGCGGCACCGGCCCGAAGTTCGGGCTGCTGCCGCCGGAGCTGCACGCCCGCCTGCTGGACCAGGAGGATTACCGGAGCCGCACGCAGGCCGTGGAGGAGCTGAAGAGGGTGGTCGGAGCCGCCAGCCAGGCCGCTGTGAGCTCCGCGCCTGCCCCCGGCGTCCTGGGGCTCATCGGCCTCCTCTGCGCCCTCCTGGACGACTCCAACTTCACGGTGGTGCTGGGGGCGCTGGAGGTGATCCACCTGCTGGCCCTGCGCCTGGGCGACCGCGTCCAGGCCTTCCTCACGCCGCTGGTGTCGGCTGCTGCGAAAGTGCTGGGGGACAACAAGCTGGCCGTGCGGCGCGAGTACAACCGCCTGCTGCTGCGGCTGATGCGGGCGGCGGGGCCGCAGCCCGTGCTGCGCCTGCTGCTGCAGCGCGAGTACCTGCAGCACAAGAACTCCAAGGTCCGCGAGGAGGTGGTCAACATCTGCATCGTGGCTCTCCTCACCTACCCGGGCGAGGAGCTGGACTTGGCCAAGCTGGCGTTCGGGCTGGCTCCAGCGCTGCTGGACGGCAAGCGCAGGGTCCGGCACGCTGCCATGGAAGCGTTCGCTGTGCTGGCGTCTTCCATGGGGCCGGGCAAAACCGCCCTTCTCTTCAAGGCGGTGGATGCCGTGGAACTGGAGGAGAACGGGGACGGTGTGATGCACGCGGTGCAGGCTAGGCTGGCCAGAAAGACCTTGCCCAAGCTGGTAGACCAAGGCTTTGTAGAGTACGCTGTGCCCTTGCCATCATCTGGTCACAACAGGGGCTCGTGTTTGCCCCCCGGAGCAGATACAGACTGGTTGTTGATGGGCAGCAGGACTCAGAGCGCACACAGTTACTGCGGGTACCGCGTGCAGGACGATGCTGTGCCCAACTCCAGCTCCCACGGCGCGTGTGCCAATGAGGGAATAAGTCCAAGAAGAGTCCTGAGTGCGGGTAAAGGAAAAAACAAGCTGCCTTGGGAAAATGAGCAGGCTGGAGACGGGGAAGGCGGAGCAGGAGTCAAGGTGCCTCTCACAAGGAGTGTGGAGCAGGTAGGTATTTGTAGCTCACTGGGCTTGTTTATTCTAAGGCATGCTCTAAAGAGAGATTTGAAAGTTGCCAAAGGCTTATTAAATTACAGGTATTTGTGAAGTATGGCTGATACTGCTAGTACTTTATGTGCAGGGGTCTCAATGTGTATGTCAATCTGGGAAGGCAGATTTGAGGACACCTTATGTCAGATTTAACACCACAGGAACCAGACAACATATCACTTATTAAAAAAAAATCTTTATTTTTCGGTTACCTGGACTCAATGAGGCACTTGTCACATCTGGCCCTAGTGGCCCGTCCCTGACAATGGCTGGCCAAAATCCAGGGAATGCATGCAGAAGTGGGGAAAGGGCTTCTGTTGTACATTTGTGTTTGAGAGTACCTGGTGGACCGTGAGGGGTTTCCTGAACACAAAAGCTGTTTGGTTCCGCTCAGGGAAGGCAGAGCTCTGGGAGGCAGAGCTGTGGAGCGAGGCTGAGCCAGCGCTGCTTGGCAGCGTGCTGACCTGTAGAAAAACCTGGGGGCTGCCAAGTGTCTGTGTGGCTCTTGATCCTCAGTCTGGTTTGACTGGGAAAGTGTAGGAAACAGCAGTTCTGATTTTCCCACTTGCTGACCATGTTGGCAGCTGCAAAGGGAAGGAACCTTTGGGGAGGTGTTCAGGTCCTTTTTGTGTTGGCAGTGTCCTGTTCTGGGACACGTTTTGTAAACCATCCACGTGTTTAAGACCTGAGGGTGCAGCTGCCTGTGTGGTTGTGGTTTTTGGTGGGTCTTGTTTTGTCTTTAACTGGACATGTTTTAAATTTATCACAACTTGATCTCCAGTGAGTGAGTTTAAGGCAGTGGATCTATTCAGAGCAGACTTCCTCACTACCACCTTTGCGTGTTCAGAATTTCTCTCTTAGTTTCTAAGTAACTTGTTCCTGGATGGGATGAGGCCGTGAACAGTGCTGCTTTGTGACGGCTAGTTTTTAATAACGTCTCCTAATGAGAAGAAACATGAGTTAATGCTACTGTAGTGTAAAGTCCCTAAGTTTGTATGTATACTTGCACACACACAAGCTCGTTCCCTTTGTTGGTGCAGGTATTGGCTTTACTGAGACTCCTGAAGAGACCTGCATCTTTCTGAGTTGATGAATCAGGCAACTAAGTTCCCTTGGGTTATCTACAGAGCAAATAGGGTGTGGGCAACAAGTTATGTAGCAAACACCTCTCGAGCAAGGTTTTTCTTTTTGAGCCGGCTTTTCGGTGTTGGCCAACACACCTCGTGGCAGTAAGAGTGGGTTGGCCGCATTCTGCAGCACGCTGTGCTGAGCTCTGGGCTGCGTGCTGCTGCAAACAAAAAGCAACCAGCACACACCAAAACCGGCTGGCGGAAGGGCCTCTGCTTCAACCAGCCCTTTCTGGAGGTCACAACTGCTGTGGAACTTGTTCTTTTTTAAATTATTATTATTATTTTCAATCTTTTCGTACATGTGGTTGTATTTATTCCTGTAAATTGGGAGGAGTGGCCAAATTTCCCATCTCTGGAGCAAGTGAAAGAAATAATTTATGGTTTCTGTTTTACTGCATACATAAAGTGCACTTACAAATGCACTTACAAAGTTAAATTTGACCTGGAGAAATAGCTACATGTTCATGGCTTCAGGTCAGTGATAGTGAGGTACTTGGTTTACTAAGGAACATCCTTGATACCACTATGATAAATGTGGTTTTGTATGTGTATTTTTATGTGTAGCATGAACTTCATGGGTGTAAATGCCCCCATGTAATATTGGGATGCAAACCAACCCAGCTGTCAGGTATCTGTGTGACTGAATCCCTGTGGGATGACAAGTTTTCTTCTTTTCTCCTTGCAAGACTTTGCCATAACATCACGCAAATACTTCAAGTTTAAATGGATGTTTTCCTTTCCTGATTGTCTTTATTTTTACATCCCTGTGTATTATGCTGAATATTTAACTTCTTTCCTACTCATGAACAGATGTAGAACTTGCATTTGCGCCATCTGTGTTTGCAGAATGAGAACAGAATCCGTTTCAGCCTTTGTTGGGTGGAACAGTGTTGTGAGCAGGACTGTGTGTGGCGATGGGCGCAGGTTCCTTTCCTGAGTCTCTTTTCCTTGCTGCTCTGCAGGGACTCGGGCTGTGACATTAACCAGTCTTGCTTTTCCTTTGCTGCTGCCACGTACTATACCATAGGTAGCAATGAAATTACTTCTGCAGGGAGGAAATCCCATCTGTCATGTCCTGTATTTATTCCTATTTAATAAGAACTAAATTTTTTGCACTAATGACTGTTTTTCTGAGACAACCTGTGCCTCCTAGAGATTCCATTTGCCTCTGTCTCTTCCCTCTGCCTTCTGACCCGCTGTGTTTGCCTCTCACTTCCATTTTACATTGTTTTCTTGCGTATTTAAGTTGGTAGAAAGCAGATCGGTAGCTTTGAGGTGTCAGAATTTGAAGACTTCATAAGCTGCGCTCTGCCAAGGGAAACACGTAATGCTCCTTTCGCACTCTTGAAACATGTCCGAATAACCAGAAACCTCCAGAATTCATTTCATATTGCAGTATAACTCCACGTAGCTTTTTGTTTATGTGCAGGTAGGTACTGACAGGACTAACATGTGAGGTCACGTTTGATAGGATTTGAAAGCTGCCCGTTTTAACTCGGATGTAGATGAACACAGCGCTGAATTACACCTGCATTATCACCAGGTTGCTTTAGTGGTATCGGTTCGCCTGAACACTGTGAACAGTGTCAAGAGCGCTGTTCCAGTCGATACGAAGACGCACCTGAAGGCTGATACAGCACAGCAGCTGATACTTCGCGTTCAGTGGGTTTCAAAAATGTGGTTGGGTCCATGTGCAAATTCAAGCTGTTTCTTTGCTGAGTGTACGGCTGGCAGACATAAGGCTTTACAATGCGTCTGAACTGGCTTTTGGGAGCTGGGTTTAAAGATTGTTGTGGGTTAAACAGCTGCCCACCTGCCGAGCTCTTTCTCAACACGTTAAGTGGAATGTAAGTTGGACCTGGCTCAAGGGGTAACTTTGCCTCTCTGAACAGTCCCCGTTTACTCTGCTCACACTGCTGAACCATTGTACATCTCCCTGCGATAGCGGTTGTTGGACTGATGCCGGTGGCACTTGTTTGTCACTCAGAAATAGTGCTGGCACTCAGTTTTTGCTTCAGCGTCTGTAAAAACTGTTTGGCTGTGCCGGGGCTCCTGTGGAAGACAGAACACAATCTAATGCGGCTCCCATGGCTTTGCCCTCGGTGAGGGAAGGAACAGCCCTGTTTACAAAGAGAAGTGTCATGGAGGTGTCTTATCAGAAGATAAGGCAGGCGCTGCTCATCATCGTGTGGAAGGGAGAAAAGAGCAGGGATTTAGTTTCCTCCCTGGTGACTGGCTGGGCAGCCCCTGCTGGGTGCAGAGCCGGTCTGTGTCAGGGGGGCACAGAGCTGTGGGCAGCCAGGGACTGATTGTTTTCAACACTTCACTGAGTCCTGTTGGCTGGACCCACGTTTACTGTAACGGGAGTTGAAACAACACGGTGGTCTGAGTATTGAAGTATTTACTGGATCGCTGTGGGCTGACAGCGTCGTTACCCTGTCCGCACATCCTGATCGTTTGTCTTGTGTCGCTGTACATCTGTCTGCAGAGGCTGTAAAGCTCCCCGGGGCAGGAGCTTTTTTTTTCTTTCTATCCGCTGTTATCCTGGGGTGTGTTTGTACCTTCAATACAAGGAGAACTGTGTTTTCACTTAAGGCACATGAATAAGCCTGGGCAGTGTTTCCTCTACTAGAAGACATTCCTTATTAACTGAAGGAGTTTGCCATAAGCTGTGTAAATAAAGCTCTTTTCTTGGGGCATTTAGCAAACAAAGTAAAGGGGAGAAAGAAGGCTAGCCCTGCATCTCCTCTCAGCTGTTTTCAGTAAGGTACATCATGCATAAAATTCGGATAGTTGACTCGTTTATATGAATGTAAAAAATTAATAATTAATTCAGACATTCCTTTGAAATGAATTTGCTTAAAAATTAACTTTTGGAGTACTTCTGGGGCTGGAAGAATGCATGAAATGAGCTTAATGTTTAAAGTTGTTTTTCTACTAGCGTTTTTAGGGTCGCGTTACGGAGCAATTGTCCAAGGCCATGTCTAGACTTTCCTGATCAGATAAGAGATGAAGTACAACATGTGTAAGTTAACGTGTACTAAACATACAGCGTCGATAAAGCACGTTCGTTGCCTCCAAGCGTCTGTCTGAAGGCAGCTCCTGTCAGCGACGTTGAACTGGGCTATTGATGACACATTTCCCTGCAGTCCCTGAGGTCCTTTGAGAGCGACTGTGTTTCGTGGCCGTGTGTAAGCTCAGGGTTGCCAGCCGTGCTGCGGGCTTGGGGTGGCTGGCATCACGGCCCCACGTGTCCCTGTGTGCCTGCGGGACATGCCGCGCTGCCGCCTACAGCTTTGCCTAATGCCCTTAGCGAGAGCCCCTAAAGCGAGAGGGGCTGGAGCTGCCCCTACCTCACCTTCCAGGCGATGCCTTTGTTCTGTGATGAGAAAGGAGTATTCTCCCCAGTAGTAACGGCAGAAGACATGGTGGGTCAACGCTGCAGGGCCTTTCTCAGGAATCCGGTAGCTCCAGCGCCTCTCCTGGAGCTGGGGAGCAGCAGGGGGAGCAGCGGGACGTCGGTCACCCGCAGCCGCCTGGCCCTGGCACTCCGGCTGGCGCGGGCTCGGACACACGGACACGGGGTTTGCTGGCAGAGACCCGGCGCTGGTGATGGGGCTCAGCGGTGCTCTGCCTGGACGGGCCCTCGGGGGTGTGCAGCGCTCACCGCTCCAAAAGCTCATTAAACAAAACTGTCTTGGTTTAATCCGTGGGTCTTACTTCCGACAACGAGTATCCTCTGGGTAAAGTGCTGGGTTGCGTGCTTCAGTGCTTTAAATACTGGGACTGAAGGCTCATGGCTTAACTCTAACTCTATGTGTAGTTTGGGGTACAAAAGCTCTTCCTAACAATCTCAGTGCCACTTCTGTAGAGCTTACGGGCTCCCCTGCTCTGCTGGAACGTGGAGAAAGCAGCTGGCTGCCCCAGCCCAGCGCACGGTGCTGGGGCGGCTGGGCCCTGCGTGCGCGCCTGGGAACGCGCTGCGCTGCGCTGCGTGGGGAGCAGAACAGGCCCGGTCCTTCTTGCAGGATGAGAGTTACCTGTGTTTTTTCCCCATGTGCTGAGGGGCCCCATGCTGGCTGTTGAAAGCAGGGCTCTTTTGGGGGGGAGCAAGAGCTTTTGAACGTTTTGCTGAAGTTTTAACCCGTGAAGTGTTTGTGAACTACGCACATTTTCATATAACTACACTGTGTTGTTGTTCTCCATTTACATGCTGATCTGATAACCAGAAGACCTAATAGCTGGATGTTACGAAGACCTTAGTGAGTGTTGAAGTGACCTGTGAAATGAGTTTCATGGAACTCTTTGTTTTCCGCAGTGCTCAGGGGGGTTAAAGGGCTGAGGCCTGTGGGCTGGGAGCCGTGGTTTTCTGCAGGCTGGGGGAGTGTTTTGGGGTGACACCGTTCGGTGTTTGTGTGGTTGCGGGTCTCATCCCTGGGACTGTGGCGCTGGTGGCTGCGGGTGTTCGATCGGGACCTTTCGCCTTGGGCTGTCAGAACAGAGCGGCTGTCGGTGACGGGTCACTCGCGGGGCTGTGCTTTGGTAACCGAGTTCATGTTCTCATGGGTGGATTCAGGTATTTTTACAATGCTGGTGGTACCAGTGGAGTTTAAATGAAGCTGAAACCTTTTGAGAAATCCCTTTGCCAGGATCTGCTATGTACTTTGATGAAGGATCTGGCGGCCTTAGGTTTGCGTTTGTCTGCTGTCACCCTGCGTGCCAGTGTTTAGCAAATCTCTAGTTGCTCTCATAATAATATGTATAAAAGAAATGGGTTTTTATTGCCGTGGCTGGGATTGGAACAACTGAGCAAAGTTGTGCAGTCGTGTCAGCATTGTGTAATTTGCTCCTTCTGCGTATATTGTTTTGTCTGTATGGAAAACCGGGGTGTCAGTAATTTGTAGGAGTACCATTTATTCACAGACTGGAAGGTGTGTAGATTGAGAACGATGTTTTCTGGCTGGCTGGTCGCAGAAGCAGCAATGCCGAGCTCCTATCTCCGCTTTTATCCCAACGTGTAATAATGTGGAACAAACCACTTCCCCCATTTTTCTCATTTGTGAAGTAAACCTGGTGTCCTGGGGGTCCCTGGGCGATGACAAGCCAGCACAGCGCTGCTTCCTACCCATTTAATTCAGTGTGCTTACCGCACATCCAGCAATCGGAACTCGTTTCTTCTTCTTTGCAAAGCTGCGTTATTTGCAGGTCCGATCTGCTGAAGCCTTTCACACCTGCTGGGCTCCTGCTGCCGCCTCCCGTTAAAAACGAATCTTCGTTATTTGGAAAGGACCTGATGCTTTTGTGGAAACTCTTCAAGTTTTTTGTCTATGTTCCATAACCATAAAAATTTCTATATTTAAGATATTATGTGACCAAGCAAATGTCATAATGATTTAAAAACAATTAGAGTGTGCTCATAGCCGTGCTGCTCATCTCATGACTGTGCTGCTTCAGGTTTGGAGTTCTGGCCACGCTTTGTTTTGTGAACCCCCTTGAAAATATGAAACATGAAACGAAAGCCCATCAGGATACGAAGTGAAAGCCCATCAGGATACGAAGTGAAAGCCCATCAGGATACGAAATGAAAGCCCATCGGGATACGAAACGAAAGCCCATCGGGATACGAAACGAAAGCCCATCAGGATACGAAATGAAAGCCCATCAGGATACGAAATGAAAGCCCATCAAGATACAAAATGAAAGCCCATCAGGATATGAGCTCGGAGCACTTGGCTGCGGTCGGTTTGACCAGTGGCTGGGCTCCCAAGCGTGGTGCCCTGTCCGGGAGCCGCGGGCAGCGCCGGGTCCCGCTGGGGGTGCCCGGTTTGCACCCGCCTGGGCTGGGAATGCAGGAGGTGATTGAATCGCACTGGTGGAACTGCAGTGTCACGGTGCAACAGCTTTAGTGAAGCTCCCTGTTTGAGAATCTGTCTTTATGGTGAACTGAGATGTTCAGTGAAATTAAAAAGTGCATGTTTCTATAAATGAATGCGCTGTGTATGTGTCAGATCCAAACTCCCCGCTCGCACAAGCGCTCTATTGAGTAAAGGAGGGTTTTAGGCTTGACTTTATGCTGTTCTTTCCAGTACTGGATAAATATTTCCATTTCTGTTCTGGCTTCTCTTTCGGGCTCAGTGCAAAGTTTTGTCTGTGAAAGGGGAGAGCAGAGTTAAAATAGCCCGGTAATGATTGACATTACTGATTTTGCTATTTCAATCAGAAAACAAGAAACCTTTATTTAAAGCATGATCTTTTCTTTGCTAAATACTTATGTTGTTCAGATTTTTCCTTTAGCTATAGCTGGTTCTCATTACAAGATGCCGACACTACCAAACACAGCGTTTAGACTCAATCAGAGCTGCTTGTTTCACACCTCGGGAAGCCATTGGCTGTTTAAATGTTTATGGCTTAATGTACATCGCTCAAGATGTTAATGTAATTTTTGTTGCTTTTTCTTTTCCTTCAGTGTGAATAGTGTCAGCCTGTATTAGGGTGAGAACTGGAAAGGAATTAAAATGCTTTATAATGCTTAAATGCCGAATCCCACTTGGTTCTGTGGGTGGGCTGCGGCTCACGGACACACTCTTGCTTTTTGTTGTCGAAGTGATAGGGAAAAAGACCCTTTATTTTCTATCAATTGTCTTGAACATATCGACAGTGGTTTGTGTAGCTGTATTGCAAAGAAAGGCGGGTGTGGGCTGTGCTGGATGGCAACGTGAGGCGGGTAGTTCTGTTTGTGCGGGAAGGGCTGTGCGTTGGTTTCACACACCTGAATGTTCCTGTGTTCTCCTTTCCCCGCAGTTCTCTACGTGCGGTGATCTCCTCCACCCTGCGAAGCCGCGGCCGTCTCAGGGAGCGCCGCTCGGCGACCAGCTCCTTGGCAGCAGAAAAAGAGCTTCGAGGAGCTTCCTTCCGAACTGTGTGGATGTGAACTGGGAGCATCCCTCTGTTTGCGCTGGTAAGTCACAGCACGGAAAAGCCTTCGATCTGCTGTCTGCAAAACGCTTTTAGAAGAACCCGAGTGTGAATTTGTAGCTTCATGAACACAATTTATCATGTCTTGATTATTTGTTTTGTTATTGATTTTCATTAGCACAAAGAGCTGACTGCTGGGCGCAGGAGCAGCTGTTTGCCACTCTTGCTGTGTGCGCACACGTTTTCGTCATTTCACACAGACCCAGGGGAGTTTATAGATCAGCTCTTTTTGCAGACAGCGAGACCAGAAAGAAATAGTGTGGTTATGTGACCAGTGTGTTGGAGGAAAGGACTCTGGCTGGACTTGTATCCTGAGATACGGAGCTGCCTGCTGCTTCTGCAGGGTTAGGATCAGCAACAGAGGAATTCGGACCATGTTCTTTCACACCGTAAAATACAGATAAAGCAGCAAATTAAATTAAAAGGAGACACAGAATTGTGCTGACTTTAGAGCAGGAATACGTTGCTGGCTGCAGTAGCAGTTAGTATCTGAACAGGATGCTGTCATGGCATTGTTGGCAGGGTATGAAACACCAAACTGTAAACCAGGCAGCGTGTTGGGAAGGTCGTGTTTCTGCAGGTGGGCTGTTCAGAAGAGCAATCGGTGCGTGGCTCTTGTAGCTTTGCACGTTTTCTCTTGTTGCTTTGCGTAAGCAGCTGCGGTGCAAAGCTGTCCCAAGAGTAAGCTCTGAAGGTTGTTTTAAAGGTTAAAAATGTTTTGATGCTTTTGCAAACCGCGTCTGTAGAAGAGCGCAGGGGTAGCGCTCCACTTCATTTGCGCTGGCAGTGAGACTCAGTGATTTGTTTCAATAGCCGAAAGGCACGTGAAGGGACCGGGCAGGCCCGGGCCTGACTCGTCCCTGCCCGCGGCGGCTCTGCTCTCGGCTTTGCCGACACGCGCCAGCGTTCCTCACCGCGCTAAAGAAACTCGCTGTGTTCTGGGGCTCTGAGGCCTTGTCTTCCCTCTGTTGTCACATCTTAAATGAGAGAGCAGCTCTGGGTTTTCCTTTGGACCCCCTGCAGTTCTCAGTTGGAGAAGAGCCCTGGAAGAACAACCAGCCGTTTTTCCAGCTTGTGCCCATGAACAGTGTTGTGAGGTTGCTTGGAAACTCCTGAATTAAATACTTTGAAAGTAGTTATATCTGACACTGGAAGTTAGATAAAGAGTCTCAATTCACTATTAAATATTATGGTGTATTTTTTGTCGAATATCATCTGTGAAGTATTTGTGTAGTTATTTCTGTGTTTCTCTCGGAAGGTGCTCTGGGCTCTCATCAGCCACAGGTTTCAGGGAGATGCGGAGCCCTCGGATACACACAGACACGCGGGAGGAGTGGGAGTGTGGACAGTTTACAGCTTTTAGGATTAAATAACTGTCAGCAAGACAAAGGTATGTGGATTCTGACTCTATCATGAGTCAGTGCATGTTACTTTGGAAATGCCTCTATTTCTATGCTGCCTTAAGAAATAAAAACTATGACTAAAAGGTTGTTCAGCCCCTGTTCAGCCAGATTTGTACTTCCCTCCTGTTTGTGGTTATGAGTTTGCAACCCACACGTTTGGTATCTGACTCTGTATTATGTAAAAGGTGGTGTGTAACAGAACCTGAACAAACTGATTTGGAGAGTTCTGTTACTGTCACCAGTCAGGTACCAGCAAGTTGGAGCCTCATCCCCCGGGACGGTGAACGTCCCTCTGGGGTCCCCGCGAGGTGTGGGCACAGGCCGGTGTTGGTGCACGGAAAGCTTCTCATCCTCATACCGTTGCTTTAATTCCTGGGCCCTGTGTGCAGCCCTCAGCAGACAGGTACCGGGGCGCTGCCGGGCCGGCCGGTTCGTGCTGCTGGGTTCAAAATCGGGCTGCGGATTCGGTTGAGTGAGGAACGATGCGATTTGCAAAGCGCAGTTAGCTGATGTGTCTGTTTGCTGACCTTTGGTTGCGACTGTCTATAGACGCTGTATTATTTCATTGTACATTATTGTAAGCGCCATCAAAGAGGCTACTTACAGCAAATACTGTTTTCATTCTCTTTGCTCAGTTTGTGCCAGCCTAAATTTTTCCAGCAAGTCCCAGAGAAGCGTTTGCAATCATGCGGAGCCCACGGGGTCCCTGCAGGGTCCCAGCGCCCCCCAGGGCACCTTCACGCTGCCGTCCCGCGCCCTGCGCTCCCCCCGGCACAGCCCCAAGCGCCTCTCCCCGCCGGCCCGCTCCCCAAACAGGCCCCAGGAGAACGGCCTGAGCTTCTCCAGCTCCTGGCCGCTCAAGAGCTTCGAGGGGCTGCCCAAGCCCAGCGCACCCAAGCACCTTCTCGCTCAAAAGCCGGCAGACAGCACAGGTAGGAGTGACTTCAAGAGAGGAAAACGGATTTCAGGTTTGCATCGTGGGTGGTTTCAAGCAGTGGCAAATAAATGGGGAATTATGCAATGCCCGAATTTCTGTTAGAAACTGAGGGTTTTATAGCTGCTCTAGTCTCGTCACATCACCAGAGGCTTCTTTTAGAAAGGGAAGTCTTTGTATTTCAGTGGATTCAAATACTGGCATGTTTTGTTCCTTTCGTCTTCTAAATATGTGAGATAATATGCACCTGTTCTGCTTTTCTTAAAGGCTTTATTCAAATCTGCTCCTACTCAGCCAAACAAAACACATTTACAATAGGAACTAAAATTGCGTGCCTAAGCATGTTTTTCCGTTCTCACCTCGTTGTAAAAGGAGCTTTCGGGTGTGACACAGAAACGAGACGTGAAGTCCGTAGCGGTGAGCCCAGGGCTGAGGTGCGTTTGTCCCCCGCAGGGCAGGACCCGCGGGACGCGCGCTCCGGCCTGCAGCCGCGGCCCGGCCTGCTGGGGCACCGCGGGCTGAGCGCCGCCAGGCCCGTGCCCCCCATCCCGCGCCTCGCCAGCCCCCTGCCCGACAGGATGCGGCTCGTTGTCACCGCGCGGAGGAGCGAGGAGTGCGAGGACGTGTGGCTGAGCGACGTGGACGGGAAGCTTGCGGCCCATCTGGCAGAGCTGAACGTCGATGACGAGGAAGTGGACCAAGAAGAGGTTGGTTTAAATGTGACATAACGCACTTCTCACCGTTCATAAATTGTATCTTTCTGAACTAGTGTCAGGAGATAATGTTTCTGACTTTAATTGTGTGGCACTGTCGTCAGTACAGGAGGTTTCAATGAGGTCATAGAATCCCAGGTTGGAAGGGACCACAAGGATCACCTAATCCAGCCTTTCTTGGCAAAGCCCAGTCTAGACAAGCTGGCCCAGTGTCCGGTGCTGGAGAACCCCCCACCTCCCCGGGGAGGCGATTCCGATGGCTGGTTGTTCTCATGGAGAAGAACCCCCCTCTGTGTCCAGCCCTTGGGTGTCTGACAGAAAAGCCGATGGTGAATCACACTTCCCGAGTTTGTTCCAGGCATCTTGATTTCCCACGTTTTCCTCCAAGTTCAAGTTGTGATGTTCTCAGTTGCCGTAGTACAAAGGCAGAACTCTGGACCTTTACGCAGCTTCTGTTTGCATTGCATTGACCTAATTTTAAATTTCACAGCAGATTTAAGTGATAATCCTTTCTTCAGTTATAACTAAGGGCCCGAAATAGCAAATAACTTCCATGATGAAGGTTAATTTGGCTCAGCCCAGGAGTTTCCTCAGCATCCCGGCCTTGCTGCAGCGGGCTGTCCTGATACCCGCGCCCTGTGACCCAGCTCTTGGAATTCAGCCCTTGTTTTGTGGAGTGAGGACTGATGTGGAGCTGGGTGAGGGGGTGTCCCCTGCGGCTGGTCGTGTGGCACAGGCACGTTGGGCATTGGGCTTGGCAGGTCAGCACCCTCCTGGACCTGGAAACACACTGGTCATTATGTGTATTCAGTATGTGCCACTCAAGCCATGACACAGAAAATACTTAATACCACTGGATTATTTCCAGGGGCGGTGGGGAGTTGGAACTGTATCCACACTACCCTCACCAGCACCAATCAAAACCATTGCAGCGTAGGTCCGATGGTGTGATCTTCCCCACATGATCCCATGCAGCGCATCCTTAGTTCTGTCACGGTTCACAGAAGTTGTTTGCATCTCAAATCCTGTCTCTCATCTCTGCGGGTCTGAGAGCAGTTGCTGTTGCACTGAGTGGCTTTGCCCGCCTGTCTCCATCTTCTGCCCTCCGGTCGGTGCTGAACGGAACGTGAGGTGGGAAACAGACAGAAGAATTTGTTGTAGTTCACACATGTTCAGCAAGAAGAGGAAAGGCTGTGCAGCAGCACGGAGCTCTGGTCATTACAGATTTTCCTGCCTGTTTGGGTAGGAGCTCTGCTTTCCGGGCGCGGTTTTCAGGATCCACTGCTGCATGTTTTGCAGCTTCGTGCGGTTCTGTTGTGGAAAGCCTGAGGTCCCAGATGTGTGCACTACCAGCCATCATACCCTCCTTTAGTTCATTAAGAAAGAAAAGAGCAGCTGAAGGATTTTTGCAGGAATCTGTTCTTGTGTTTTGCAGAGTGAAGCCAGGATACAGTGTCGCTGTGCATTTGCATTGACCTGCAGGGTAATTATTCTTGTGAAGTAAAGCAAGGAAAGGGATCATTATAATATTGCATAACCCACGTGGAGTCACGTGCGCTGGCTCCAGTGAATTGAACTGCACTCTCAGAAACGTACCTTCTTTTGCTTAAGGAAGGTTTTTTCCTATGCAGTGAATAAAACGTGTCGTTTTGTTTCAAACCCCATCCAGATGCAGAACTCCCTCAGGTCCGTACGGAACAGCGCAGCGAAGAAGAGGGCGAAGCTCAGCAGCAGCGTGTCCGACCTGGAGAGCCCCGACTCTGCCGCCAGGCTGGAGGTGTCGGCGGGTTCCCCGTCCCGCAGCCCGAGCGGCGTGTGCAGCCCGAGCGGCGTGTGCAGCCCGGGCTCGCTCGCCTCCCCCGAGCCCCAGGGCCCCCGCGGCAGACCCACGTGAGTGCCCGTGTTCTATCAGATTGCTTAAGGGCTTGGCCTTTGGCTTCCTATCTAAAAATAAATCGCTCTGTACAGTAGCTGCTTAATTATATTAGTGTAGTTTGTGCTGGCTTTGCAATCGAAAGAGATCCCTGGTGCAGCCGTAAGAACCCAGCGCACTACACACTGCATTAAGACTTTATCCTCCCACAGAAGGTGTGTGAACCACAGCCTAGAGAAATTAGTAAGAAAAAGAATGAGCTCAGAGGAAGGATCAGGTTTGCTTATTATAGCCTGGAAACTGAAGAAGAGATGGTTTGGGTTTTTTGCCATAAGAGGAAGACAATGTAGGTGTTCCTTACTGTGAATCATGGACTGTTTCATTTTATTACTAACAATTGTTAATTTAAAATGCCTTTGCAGAGATTTAGATGGGCTCTGACTAGGGTATATCGTTGTTCCTATGAAAATTCGTTGTATGTTTTAACAGGTCAGACACCTTTCCGCTGCTGGGCAGCAAACCCCAGCCTGCAAGGGCATCTTCTGTGAGAGCCAGAGACCCACACGCGGCAGAATGCAGCTCCGGCACAGGTATTGCCCGGTGCTTTCCAGGGTATGTCCTGCTTCACTGAGGCAGCAGAATGGTCACCTCACGCGTCTGTTCTTGTTCAATGAGCTCATGTCCCTTCAGTGCTTAAAAAAAGGTACTTGCTGGAGCCTGTTTGGTCAAATTGGGCTTATAGTGTGGTACTAGAGGTGGGAAGGAACTCCAGGGTTTCTGTCTTTCTGTGTCAGGATGAAATGTGTTAATGCAGATGCGACCTGTGAGTGTGTGCAGCTCAGAATCAGGGCAGGATTGAGTGAGAATTCACTGGACACCAGCTGGGTAAGAGCAGGAAGGGTCCAAACGTTGCCAGCAGTTCATTTCTTGGTAGGAAATGGAAGTGCTGCTGTTGTGTTTTACACCCACACTGAAGTACAGGTAACTACAGATTTCTGTAACGGGCAGGAACTGATTGTTCTTGCTTATGTTTAATTGATTTTGATTCAGCTGGATGGAGGAAAGGGGCTGCGGCAGCCGTGTCCACCCAGGTACCTGCTGGTTCCTTTCCCCGAGCCCTGCTCTCCTGCAGCCTCTTGCAGCTTCTTGCAGCCTCAGCCCTGCATTTATTCCCGAAAGTTTACCAAATGGAGTTCAGTTGAAGCTGGAGGGCATCTTACTGCTCTGAATTTGCAAAGCCATCACATTGAAAAATGAACAGTTGCTACTGAGACTCATGATCTTTTTTCAGGAGTTGAACTTGCTGCTCCTCATCTCAGCTCAGGCCACTTTCCTCAGGATGAATTAGCAAACAGGCTTGTCAAGGAACAGCATAAATTAGGAAGCAAGTACTGCACGTACATAGTAATTCATGTTGCGGTTAAGCATTTTGCATTCATTGTATGAAAAGAACTTGTGTGAGCAGTTGACCTTCAGTGCAAAATGCTGAGCAGCACATTGACTTTGCCCACTGAGCCGGTTAATCACGGTGTTGTGGGAGAGCTGGCAGGCTGCTGCGGGAGCACACGTGTGAACTCATGGTGTGTGTGCACTAACCGGCAAAGAAAAGCCTTTTGCTCCTGCTTCTGGCTGCACTTGGCCCCTCACACCGGTCAGATCTCAACATCTCTGGATTTTCAGACTTACAGAACTTATAAAAATCAGTTTGCTATTTAACCACTCACATCAGCTGAAAGTTTTACTTCTAGCACTGAACATAAATCCCCTTTGCTGCTGTTTGTATTTGAAAGGCTTTACACTAAAAAATGATTGTCCAAGCGTTGGGTTAGATGTTCAGCTTGGGCTCACCTGCGGCTGAAAGCTTCTGCCTGTGAAAAACGAACAGAACCTCAGCATCTCTTGAAACACCCAGCTTTCTGAAACGAGTATACTGTGTGCAGGGAACCGGTGAGAATCCTGTCGTTTACAGGAAAAACTGTTCCTAATTTGGTTTTACTCTTTGTTTTCCGTTTGCACGGCCAGCATTTGGTGACAAGGGCCCTTCCCAGGTTGGCATCGTTGGTCAGCGTTTGGATGGCGGCAGTGGGTGCGGAGAGGACGAGGAGCAAGGAGACGTGTCACGTGCCCCTTTAAAAGGTCAAAATACAGAACGCCAAAGAAGTGTGAAGCATTCGAGAGGTTTGTGAGTTTGCTGTTCGTCTGAGCTCTCATTCGTGGCAAAAACCAAGCCTATGTACAGCCTTTTGTAAAACAGGGTTTATAGCATTTTATAGCATTTCAAGGTGTTCAGCCAGGTTTCCTCTTTCCCACCCCTTACTCTAACAAATTGGGGATTTTTTTGGCATTAACTGAAATTAGAGTGACAATTAAATTAAAATTAAAAGTCAAGCAATAGTACATGGTGTGAAAAAAGGGACCAGATTATTTTATATCTCGGTCTGAACTGAACAGCTCCACGAGTGGTGTTGTTCATTGGTAAAATTAAGAAACTTAAACCATTATACTTTACATTTCAGTTTTAATGGTGTCGTTTTAATGCCTAGTAGGAGCTACTGCTCCCTACATCAGAGCTGTTGTGTATATGGTATAGAAGCTCGGTGGGTTTTGAACGTAGAAATCAATTGGGGAGCACACGGTTTGATCTCCCTCGGAGCAGCTAAACCAGACATCAAGTAACCACGGTTTAGTGACAAACACAACGCTAAATAACAAATTCCCCATGTTAACAGACATTGAATAACGAAGATCTTTGTCTCAGTAAGACTTTTTTTCCTCTGTCTCTTGTTTCAAGATGAAACCTGATGGGTCTGTCTGTTCTCAAGGTTTGGTAGGAATGGTGGGGTGCTGGTTTTTGGGAAAAGTTTAAAGCAGGTGGTTCGGGTGAAATAGCAAAAGCAAAGGTGTCCTTCTCTTGTCACAAACTATCATTTTTATTTGTGACGAGTGTGGCCGGTGTGGAAGCACATAATGTCTGTCATCCGCTGGGCTGAGGAGCTGCAGGGGCTGCTGATCTATATGGGACATTTATATGGGCATTAAGTGCTGATGGGGGAAAATATTGGAGCAAATTCTGTTCTGATTCAGTTACGCTGAATTGCATAAGAAACAGTTCTATACTTCCACTGAGGGAGTTAGAAACTTGTGTTTCTTTTGGTGAAACCGGTTGATTTAAAAATTCTCTTACAAACATGGGTTTTCTTCATTGTCGTTTAGGAGAAATTTCATTTGCTACCTGTTTACTGTGGTTTCGAAGATATCGATATTCAGTAAATCCTGACAACTTCAGTAACTTGAAAATACACTAATTCATAAGTGATCGATTTAAATGTCAGTGTATAATGACATTTTAGAAGACTAAAACATGTCCCAAAGCGCAAAGTACATGATTTACATTGTGTGGTTTCTTTTTTGAAGGTCTTGCAGAGCCCATGTCTGGTTTTCCCCCGATGAACGATCCAGATCTCGTGTCACCCGGTGTCCTGGCTGGAGATGCAGTCGCAGTTGTTGGTAAAGGTATTACAAACCAAAATTATCTCCTGTAGCTCATCATGGTTTTGAAATGAGAGAAAATGTACTTGTGTAGAGCAGGAAGAGGAGAAGTAAATTCCTCCCAGCACTTTTGATTGGGAGCAATCTCCAGTTCACATGGGAATACCAGGAGTTCTGCTGGGAGTCTGGCAGTCCCTGGAGATGCTGTTTGTTCCAACACGAGGAATGGCAGCAGATTATTAAGGTTGGGTCTTGTTTCCAGCCCAACCTGCACACTTGTACGTGTGTCTGTCCTACTCGGCAGAGTAAGGTACGAGTACCTTTGGGTGGGAGTTTGCACCAGTAGCGCAATAGCAATGGCTTTATCTTCTTGATTTGTTGGTTGTCTTTAGTTTTTACTAAGTTCTGCCAAATGACAGGGTTATTGTGGGGAGGGCACAACGTGCTGTGCCTTGCAGGTGTTTTTGAGAGCCCCCCCGGTGCCCAAGCCCCCACGCAGCCCCCGGTGTGCGCTGCCAGCGGGGGGGACCCAGTGGAGCCAGCGGGGAGCGGCGGCCAGCAGTTCCACCCCGAAAACCAGAGACAGGTAAGGAGCTCAGCACCATTCCATTGTCCTGCTCCCTGGCTTTATGGGTGTGAACACAGCTGGGTACGGGTTTGCGCTCTCTGTGTTACAGTAAACAAGAGTTTGATTAAAAAGAGCAGTGCAGGGAAAGGGACCTGGGGGTGCTGGGGACAGCAGGGTGACCATGAGCCAGCACTGGGCCCTTGTGGCCAGGAAGCCAATGGTACCTGGGGTGGGTTAGAAGGGGGTGGTCAGTAGGTCAGAGAGGTTCTCCTGCCCCTCTGCTCTGCCCTGGGGAGACCACACCTGGAATCTTGTGTCCAGTTGTGGCCCCTCAGTTCCAGCAGGACAGGGAACTGCTGCAGAGAGTCCAGCGCAGCCACCAAGATGCTGGAGGGAGTGGAGCATCTCCCGTGTGAGGAAAGGCTGAGGGAGCTGGGGCTCTGGAGCTGGACAAGAGGAGGCTGAGGGGGGACTCATTCCTGGGGATCAATATGGAAAGGGGGAGTGTCAGGAGGATGGAGCCAGGCTCTTCTGGTGACAACCAGTGACAGGACAAGGGGCAATGGGTGCAAACTGGAACACAGGAGGTTCCACTGAAAGAGGAGAAGAAACTTGTTTGGGGTGAGGGTGGCAGAGCCTGGCCCAGGCTGCCCAGGGGGGTTGTGGAGTCTCCTTCTGTGCAGACATTCCAACCCGCCTGGACACCTTCCTGTGTAACCTCATCTGGGTGTTCCTGCTCCATGGGGGGATTGCACTGGATGAGCTTTCCAGGGCCCTTCAACCCCTCACATTCTGGGATTCTGTAAAATACGTTAATTCGTAACTCAGATGACTTGCAGCGCTGTGCAAGTCCTTTAATTTATGTTATTCTTTGGGTTCCATTATAAGGTGAAGACTAAAGCTGGGTTAACAATGAAAAGTCATTTGTCAACATCTGGTTACAGAATCATAGAGTCGTTTTGGTTGGATGAGACCCTCAGGATCATTGAGTCCAACCATAACGCCCCCCTGGCACTGCCCCATGTCCTGAGAACCTCATGTCTGTCTGTCCAGCCCTCCAGGGACGGTGACTCCAGCACTGCCCTGGGCAGCCTGTTCCAATGCCCCACAGCCCTTTGGGGAAGAAATTGTTCCCACATCCAACCTCAACCTCCCCTGGCAGGCGCTGTCTGCACACACATTCCTGTGCTCCTTAGTTACCCGCTTTGCACACACCGAGAACGCAGCTGCTGTTTCTGCTGCTTGCGCAATGTTATATTAAGCCTAAAGCAGAAGTTTCTTATAGTTCAGCATTATTTGTCTAGCAGTTGTTAAACTGTGTGAATATCTGCCCCAGAACATGGTTTCCCGAGGAGTGGTGCTGCGTCCTTCATTATGTTGACAAATGTTAAAAATTTCAAATGAAAATCACAGTCTTTCTGAAAGCATTTGAAATAACCTATTGACATTACTAAAACTTTAAGTTAATGGTAGACAGTGTCTTAATTTTCTGATTGTCACTGAAGATGTGAATAGTTGGCAGGATCAAATTCAAAGGAGAAAATGGGGGAATGTATTAAATGTTACTGAGTTTTCAGGAGGAATTGTAATTGTCTTAATAATTCAGGAGGAAAGGCTCAGATCCCAGGGGTAAAGACCGCGGTTTAAAAAACCCCTCTGTGCTTAAACGTTACTGTAGAATGTATATTTGTTACTTAAAACTCTAGGAAACTATACAGCACTGCTGGAGAAACAAAGACCTTTGCTTTTAGACCTGAATTCCTGAACCATTCAGGTATTTTGGAGTAAATTATTTCTGTTAAACGTTGGGACCTGGAGTGTTGCGTCCCTTTGCCAATAGGACGGCTCATTGCAGGGCGGATTTAGTATTTACATCAGGAATTCCCTTTCACTCATAGAAGGGTACAAACAGTAATTTTCCGTGCTTGCCTTAGAGAATACCAAGAAGTTATTGGGTAACTTGTGCATTACATTGTACTGCAGATCATAACGGTGCGTTAATGTTCCGCAGGTGAAAGTTGCCCTGTCAAAATCTGCCCAGGAGAAGATGAGGCGGAAGAGAAGAGAAGAGCAAGAACAGGGTCATGAGGAACAGCAGGAAGAAAAGGAAGAAAACCCTTGGGAAAGACTTGAACTGAGTGAGCCAGAGAAAACAGCAACAGAAAGTGAGGATTAGGGTTTGTCTTAATAATAGACTATTAAGTGCTGCTGAAATGGAAATTACAATTCTGTGATAATTGCCAGAAATCGTGACTCTCTAGTGTGGCATGAGTTATTACCAGAGTAAATTTACACTGCAGTTGACTCTTCAGTCGTTGGTTGTCAGGTTTGTAACGTGGAGAGTGAAGGGCTTGCGGGAGATATTTGAAAGACTGTAGTTAAGAAATATTTCAAAAGACAAATTAGGACTGGAAATAGTAGTTTTTTCCTTTTTCTCTGATTTTTTGTTGTTCTTTGGACATTTCCTTCTCTTTTCTAGATTTAAACCTCTGTGGGGATCTATTAACATCATCAGGAAATGTATCTTTGTCGTTAGAAAACATGGCCTTGAATCCGTCGTTAAGAAGAACATCCAGTTTGAAGAAGACAAGATGTGCAGCCCCGCTGGATCCTGGTGAGCTGGTACAACAGACTAAAGACTCTTAGAGTATTGGGATTCCTACAGTTCCGAAATACCATCAGTTTAATATGGTTGGTTTGTCCACTGGACAGTCCCGAGGGGCTCTGGTAGTTCGGTACTTGGGGGTGGTGAAGGGCATTTGAATGCGTCACTGCTCCCTTCAAACCTTTTTCATCCATAATTTGTCAGGAAGATATTTGACACATGAGAGGGTTTTTTATTTGCTCAGCAACTTGTATAGTACATTAATGGCAAATGGACTCCCTTCTGTCTCCAGAAAAGACATTTCTGGGAACATTTTGTTGCAGAAATGCCTTTAAAACATCCGGTAGAAATCTTTTCAGAACAGAAGCTCGCACTCATGATGGGCAAAGGTCTTCAGGGTTTCTCAAGTGCCTCTTTGAGTTTTAGTATATGGTGCTTTAGCACATTGTGCATCTGTGTTTACGTTGGGAAGTTGCAAATGCAGATGTAGTGGGTTGTTTGAAGTGGTGGTTGTTTGCAAAACTATTCATTCCCGTGGCTGGGATGCTGCAGGATGCATCGTACCTGGGAGAGCTGTCCTTTTGAAAGCCGCCTCCCTTGTACAGCACACTATAGATACCTCAAACTCTTCTTTCCTCCCTTTGGATTAACTGTTCCCTTCAGATGACGCTAATTGTTTCTTATGGTTCGCGACTGCGCAGATGAAGCTCCTGGCGGGGCCCACGGGCGCTACAAGGAGCGGAGCCCGCCGGTGGCCCGGAGCCCGGAGATGCTGGCGCCGTGGGAGCTGCAGCCCCTGGCGCGGCCCGAGGCGGCTCTGGCGCAGGCGCTGGCGCTGCTGGCCGGCCAGGACTGGTACGTGCGCACTTGTTACACTCATAACAACCATACTTGTGTATAATCTGTGCAGGGCCCGTTGGCTGGAACTGCTGTTCCCATGTAAGCCCCGCTCTGGAGAGGCCCCCGTGCCGCTTCCTGTGCCACCCAAAGCTCCCCAGCCTGGCCCGGGGCTCACGGCACCACTTTCTGTGCCACCCAAAGCTCCCCAGCCTGGCCCAGGGCTCATGGCACTTCTTTCTGTGCCACCCAAAGCTCCCCAGCCTGGCCCGGGGCTCATGGCACTTCTTTCTGTGCCACCCAAAGCTCCCCAGCCTGGCCCGGGGCTCATGGCACTTCTTCCTGTGCCACCCAAAGCTCCCCAGCCTGGCCCAGGGCTCATGGCACTTCTTTCTGTGCCACCCAAAGCTCCCCAGCCTGGCCCAGGGCTCATGGCACTTCTTTCTGTGCCACCCAAAGCTCCCCAGCCCGGACGAGGGCTCATGGCGCTTCTTCCTGTGCCACCCAAAGCTCCCCAGCCTGGCCCGGGGCTCACGGCGCCGCTGCTCAGCTCGGCGGGGAAAGCCGTCCTGTGTGGCCCCCAGTGCCAGCAGCGGGCGGGCCGGGGAGAGCGGGGTGCTCAGATAGTCCTGCTGCACCCTGAGAAATGCTCACTTTGAAGGAATTGCCTGCGTTACATGTCATACCTTTATTTTATCATCTACTCTGTTTTCTATTTGTTTTCTTAGAATTCTATGTTTAGATATTTTTAGGAAAACTTGCAAATGTTCTGAACTCGAATTTTGTTTTGCACAGGGAGAAGAAGATCGAAGGCCTGAACGTGGTTCGCTGTTTGTCTGCCTACCACGCGCCGACTCTGGCTGCGAAGCTGCACGAAACCAGCCTGGCTGTGGCAGAGGAGGTTACATTTTACTCTCACAGTATTTCACTGACTAGACGTGTGTATGTATGTAATGCTCTGTGAAATGGTGAAACGGTATGTTCACCTGTGCTTAGCTTGTCTCTGGACGGTCTCCAAAGGATGAGTCCGTTGTTCAGCAAAGCAGCTCATACTTCAGATACCAACACTTGATTTGATTTGATTTGCTAAGAGACTGAAAAAATGTAGTTTGTAACTTGATAACATTTTCATCTGTTTGTATTTTAACTCTCACGCGTAGTGAATCAAATCAGAAATGTGTTTCTCAGTTGCTTTTAATGTTACTTAAAACGTACAAAGGGAAACATGAAGCTTTACTTATTTTGCAGTGTATTTTCTAAACATTATTCCTTGTTTGTCTGGGTTTTTCCTGTGTGCAGGTCAAGAATTTACGCTCAGGTGTTTCTCGAGCTGCTGTGGTCTGTTTAGGGGATTTGTTCACCCACCTGAAAACGAGCATGGATCAAGAACTAGATAATGCAGTAAAGGTCCTTTTGCACAAAGCTGGTGAATCCAACACATTTCTAAGGGAAGAGGTAGACAAGGCTCTGAAGGCTATGGTTACTAATGTGACTCCAGCACGTGCACTTTGTTCTCTTATAAATGGAGGGCAAAGGTAATTCTTACAAAGACTTTTTGAACACGTAACTTGTGAATAGATTAAATTTATCAAATAATAGGCTTTTTAAAACAATGAATCCAGATACTAAAGGCAGAGATTTGAAAATACAGCAAGTCAGCTCTGAAAAAACCAACCACCAACCACCACAATGTTTGCTGGCGTAAAAGTAAAACGTGCCCTCTCTGTTTCTTTCTGTACATTATGGAAAACATTGGCTGTTGATTTTTGGAGCTTGGTCTATTTTCCGGTCATTTTGCAAGACTTTGGTAGTTCTATCTGCTGTCAGTATAGCGTTCTTAGGACACCGCTGTTTTGTTCTGCCTGGCAAAGCTCACCCAGCATTCTTGTTTTCTGTTTGCTCTGCAGCCCAATGCCTGTCTTTTCCAGCTCCTCAGCACTACCCTTGATTGAGGAAGATGATTTACAACTTACGGTTCTCTAGCTGCAACTATCTTGAACTGATTTCAGGTTCTTTTCTAGACTAACAGCTGGTTAGCAGTCTCCTTGGGCTGCGTTTTGCCTGCCTTGCGGCGGGGTGGCCTCAGTTTTCTCGCGTACCTCGACCATGAGGCGCCCCAGTTTCTGGTGCATGGGTTGGCTCGAACCCATAGCCCAGCTCAGCCTGGGGTACAAGTTACATTCCTTTCTCTCACTTCCCTGTTAAATATCTTGCTCTTTTATCTCCTGGCTCATGCTAACAGCAATACGTAAGCCATTAGGCAGCCCAGTACGTTAGATACATAGACCTACTTAATCTCTGTTTGTCATCACTTAGATGACATTTAATAGGCTACATTTCCCACGGCCTATCCCTTCCACTAAATACTTCAGATTCTGCATTATAAATCAATCTTTAAACTTTCTGCACAGCTACAAATCATGATTCAACATGTTTCCAATTTGGTTTCCTGGGAAGCTGGTTGTTGTGGGATATATTGATTCTGTCTCCTGAAAGCCCATGAGAACCATCCTGCAATTACCTGAGGTTTAAACTGGAAGGCAGATGTCAGCCCTATGGACTTAAATTATGTATGAAATATGCTGGCATGTAGTTGTTTTGGTGAACTGAAGAGCAGCGACAGTAACTGCACGTGGCTTTAGCTCACACGCCATGGAACGTGGTCCGTTTCTGCTCTCCCGTCTTTTCCTCAGAAACCCCTGGCCAAGCAATGCTGATCATAACCCGCTAATTCTGATCCCCCTTTGCAGGGGCAGATTCAAACACGCGGCTGTAAAGACTGACCCCGCCAATTTGTGAGCTCAGGGGTGTGTTCGGACACCCGCGGCATCAAACGGGTGTGAGCTGCGAGTCTGAAGCAGCCTCGGCGGCAGCGCTGAGCTTTTGGCCGCTGCAGTGGTGCAGCGCGGGCAGTGCTGGCGCAGGGCGCAGGTGTGCGGTGGGCCCCTCGCAGCGCTGACCCGCAGCTGTCCTGCTGCAGCCGTGCAGTGCTGGCGCAGGGCGCAGGTGTGCGGTGGGCCCCTCGCAGCGCTGTGCCCCGCAGCCGTCCTGCTGCAGCCATGCGGCGCTGGCGCAGGGCGCAGGTGTGCGGCGGGTCCCTCGCCGCGCTGTGCCCCGCAGCCATCCTGCTGCAGCCATGCGGTACTGGCGCAGGGCGCAGGTGTGCGGCGGGCCCCTCGCAGCGCTGTGCCCCGCAGCCGTCCTGCTGCAGCCATGTGGTGCTGGCGCAGGGCGCAGGTGTGCGGCGGGCCCCTCGCAGCGCTGACCCGCAGCCCTGCCCCTGCTCCCAGCCCACCCGGGAAGCTCCGGGGCTGCGCCCTCTCTGCCCCCCTGAATGCACAGCTGCCTGTCAGCATGGAAACCTGGGAGAAAAAGGACACCAGTATGAAACTGAAAGGTGCCGTTTGACACGACTGTGTCGTTACACACACGGTATATTTTCTAAATCGGGCTTATACGTTGAGTTGCTTATAATCACCACAACTTCTGTATTCACGGTAATGATCATTGTTTTGCTTACAATTCATAAGACCTTTTAAAATTTACCTATTTCGACCCACTTCAAGCCTGATGTGATCACAAGTATTAACACTTGCAACCCTCGTTAGACATACATACCTATTCTTCATCAGCCACAAAATTGTGTTTGACTTTGCCAACAAGAACAATTAGAAATGTTTTCACTTCCTTTTGCGAGAGCCCGCTCTAAAGGCACTGGGAACAGACGCGTGTTCCAGGAGCATGATCACAGGGCTAGAGCTGAAAATGCATTTCAGAACTTCTTAAATCTTGTGTCTTATCTGCGTGAGTCGTGTTTAATTCTAAGGTCTTATGTGCACACACAAAACATGTCCAAGTGTTTGGCATGAGCAGCAGGCGTTCGAGGGGAACCGGGGCTTATCTGCATCCAGTAGCGAGGTCTGTGAGCCAAGCAGGGACTGAGCGGGAGCCAGAGTGGGGCTGTATTCTGGGTTCAAATGTTGTGGTTTAGGTAGACCCGGTTAGCTGGTTTGTGCTGGGGGTTCATGTCCAGCTCTGCTGGAGCCTCTGCTGAGCTTTCCCAGCCCGGCTCCTTTCCTCAGCTCTCTCCTGTGATCCTGTGCTCCCCTATGAGCGCTGGGCGGGCGGTGAAGCCATCCTCAGAGCGGGGGTGTCACCCAGAGATCAACACACAATCGGAAAAGTTTGAGTTTGCAGAATTGTCTGCGACTTTGCAACAATGTGGGATGAGCGGGTGCAGCAGAATTGATAGATGAGGTTAGATTGACGCGCAAGTTTGCAATCTGATTCCGGCTTTTCTGCCATTTCCATCCGCACAGGTGTCCAACAGCCCCTTTTGTAGGAAATACGCTTCGGCAGGATTTTTAGAAGTCAAAAGAAAACTGCTTGGTTGAATTTTAAATTGATATAAAACACGCAAAATGTGTTTCTGAGCACAGGGACTAGTTTTTCACAAAACTGACGGAAAGAACACGTAGTCGTGTGTTTCCTAAAATATTTTAAAATGATTTTAAGGAAAACTAGAAGTTAAATTCTAAAAACAGAAAACGACTGGTTTTAGTAATCCAAAAGCTGCAGTTAGAGGTTGAGACTGACTTGAAGCAAAAAGGATACAAGTTTTCTTTTTTCATTCTGCATTCCTGTAGTTCGGGATATCAAGTGAATGTAATGACGTTTAATCCAACGCGTTATCCTTTTAAATGAAGTTAATGGTCTTTGCTCCACAATGTCGTTTCTATGCAGCCAGATGAGTATCTGCACACGAGCAGTATGGTGGTTGCAGGTTATGCTAAAACGACAAAAGAGAGGTCGTGCTGCGCTGGGCAGAGCGCGCGGCTGCGGGGCTGCCCGGCTCCGCGCTCAGCCGCTGTGTTCCCTGCAGCCACCTGCACTCGGCGGTCAGAAGGTGCACAGCCCAGCACCTGGCGGACGTCCTGGAGAGCGTGGGGCCGGAGCGCGTCCTGGCTGGAACCAAAGCTGGCGCCGATCGGGTGTTACCTGCCATAGCCAGGTTTGCACAGGACAGTTCGCAGCAAACGAGGTGAGTGGAGTCAGAATCGGTTTGGTTGGAAAAGACCCTCAAGATCATGGAGTCCAACCGTTCCCCCACCCCTGGCACTGCCCCATGTCCTGAGAACCTCATGTCCATCTGTCCAGCCCTCCAGGGCTGGTGACTCCAGCACTGCCCTGGGCAGCCTGTTCCAATGCCCCACAGCCCTTTGGGGAAGAAATTGTTCCCCAGATCCAACCTCAGCCTCCCCTGATGCAACTTGAGGTTACTGGTTAAGACAGGCACGTTCCAGGTGGCTGAACCCTCTGCGCAGCTCCGGGTGTTCTCTGCAGGGACAGAGTGGAACCACAGAGTCATTTCAGTTGGAAAAGACCCTTAAGATGCTGGAGTCCAGCTGTTCACTGGCAAGGCTGTTAGGACAGCAGAGGTGACAGGGTTCCCTGGTGGCTGCTGCAGCCTGCCCACCCTGCTGAGGAGGAGGAGGGGCCCCAAGGACACGGGTCGGTGACACGGTTGGGTTAACGGCTGGATGAAGGGAATGCGCGCACTGGCTTCTCCCTGTCTGACTCACGCGGCAGGTCCAGCCTATTTAAAGACTGCTGAAATGGAAGACTGTTCTCCTTAATTTCCTCGGTTGTTGATTAAATAGTGGTTGTTAAGCATAGTTTGAGGGAGGATGAAAAGAGCGCCTGGTTACACAAACACATAAGTCTTCCCACGCTTTCATATTTTGAAATTGCACACCTGTAATTATCAAGAGTTGCAAAGCCAAGCCGTGTTTATGAGGGTGCGTGTCGCGGTCTGTTCCCCTGCAGGTATTACGGTCGGAAGATGCTCTTCATTATGATGTCTCATCCTGATTTTGACAAAACACTTGAAAAGTATGTGCCGCCCAAGGATTTGCCTTACATTAAGGAATCTGTTAGCAATCTGCGTGAAAAGGTGCGTGGCAAAGCTCTTACCAGCTGAGAAATGTGAACTTGTGGCTGTGAAGTGTGGCCAGTGGATGCACAGGGCACGGGAGGAGGGTGTTGGAGGCAATGAGGGAGCGCAGCCTGGCAAGGTGCCGGGCTGCCCTGCGGGTGTCAGGTTGGCTTTTGCAGGGTCCGCAGCAGCGCGGGGCTGCGCCAGCTGTGCTCCTTAACGGTTCTGCCTCTGTGCAGGGGCTGGGGGAGGTGCCCTTAGATACACCCTCAGCGAAAGGAAGACGTTCCCAGACTAGCGGTGTTGGACATTCGAGGTCGTCGTCGACTTCCCGAGATGCTCTCAACACGACCGACAGGTAACGACCACAGGGAACTGCTGGAGAGGGTCCAGCGTAGGGCAACCAAGATGCTGCAGGGAGTGGAGCACCTCCCTTATGAAGAAAGGCTGAGGGAGCTGGGGCTCTTTAGTTTGGAGAAGAGGAGACTGAGGGCTGACCTTATTAATGTTTATAAATATATAAAGGGTGAGTGCCACGAGGATGGAGCCAGGCTCTTCTCGGTGGCAAACAATGATAGGACAAGGGGTAATGGGATCAAGCTGGAACACAAGAGGTTCCACTGAAACCTGAGAAGAAACTTCTTCTCAGTGAGGGTGGCAGAGCCTGGAACAGGCTGCCCAGGGAGGTTGTGGAGTCTCCTTCTGTGCAGACATTCCAACCCGCCTGGACACCTTCCTGTGTAACCTCAGCTGGGTGTTCCTGCTCCATGGGGGGATTGCACTGGATGGGCTTTTGAGGTCCCTTCCAATCCCGAACATACTGTGATTCTGTGACTTCTGTTCTCAGGTTAGGACTGAGCTAGTGACGTTACCTGGACTGGTCTGTAGATGTAGGGTAGTATCTGGACAGAGAGTGATTCCACTGGTTTTTCAGTTGTCCGTGACTGTCTTATTGATGAGGTGCTACAGAAAATGTGTCTCAAAATCCTCCATGAGGAGTGGTTGAATTCCCGCCTCAGTGCAGCACGTTGCTTCAGTGCCACCCAGACTGGGATGGGGCTTTAAGTGCTTTGAGAATAAAGGATTAAACGACAGTAGCTTCTTTCTCTTTGCCACGTTGCTGAGCGGGAAGGTCCCGGCTGCTGGTGGTGACAGAGGCGGCTGCTCTGGTGCAGGGACATGAGCAGGACGCCTGCCCGCTCAGGGCTGCTCTCCTGGATAGAAAAGCCTTTAGAGCAGAGTGGACACCGAGACTTGAGGAGCAACACTCACTACCAGGTGATTTGTTTGAAATCACCGTGTTTCAGGTGAAGTCCTTCTTCACCAGAAGGTTTTCTGTGTGTTTTGGACATTTGCCCTTCCATGGGAAGAGGATGTGTGAGATGCTCCTGTGTCAGCTTGCGTGTGTGCTCACTGAGCGACTTTTTCCTTTCCAACAGAGAGACCACAGAAGCCCGTGAAGTCACAAGAAAAACAGTTCCTCGTAATTCACTAGAAAATGACGAATATGTTAAAGACATTATAGGCTTATTGAACGCAAAAGACTTCCGTGATCGAATAAGTGGCATTAAGCAGCTGCTCGCAGATACAGAGAACAATCAAGGCTTTGTTGTTGCCAACATTGTGAAGGTAACTGCATGAGAACAGTTTATGTCAAAGGTCTTTAAAGTTGTGTCATGAACTTTTCTGAGAAACTCTTGGCTCCTTCTTTCAATATGAATGTCTGATGGACAGGAGAAGATGGAGGAGCCGGTCAGGTGCTCTCAAGGGGGAGATATTTAAGCTACAAAGGTAGAAAAGGAAGTAAATAGGAGGAAGAAGTTGAAAGTTTTCACTTAGGGATGGCATTTATTGAACTATTTCTGGAATACCGCGTGTAGTTTCACATGCCACGGCTCAGTAAATATCAAAATACTGGAACGGGCCACAAAAAAGCAGCAAGAATAAACCAAGATCGGAAACACGGCTGCAAGTTCTGCCTGTTGTGTTCACCCGGGAGAAGGTGAGGAAAGGTCTTTATGATGCTAAACTGCAGTGTCCTTCCTAATAGGAAAGGAGAAAATCCTATGGTGAGTCCAAGAGTTGTAAACTGCAGAGCAATGTAATGGAAGCAGAACCAGGATTGTTCAGTCTTTGCTGTGGATCTATGAAATATTCTATGACACCTTGCGATATCTTAACTGTGAATGTGTTTGTAATCTGTAAAACATGCTTTCTGCTAAGTAGAGCTATGCCTCGCTAAAAATAGCTGTTTGCAGAAAATGTTAGTCATACTGAGAGGCAGAGATGGCCAGTTCACCTCCCTTACCTTGGAAAGGACTGACTCACGGTCAGATGAGATACAGTTAATAATACACAGTCTAAAAATGTTGCTTTACCCGCTAAAAAAGAACTCTCTCAGGTGTTTGCATATCAGAGCCATCTTTGCTAAGATGGACAACTAAAGCGTAACAGTAAAGCGGGAGACATCATGTCCAGCGCAGACACCCAGTGCTAATTGAGATGAACGCTGTTTGGATACTTTTTCAGATCTTCGATGCTTTCAAGTCTCGCTTACATGACTCGAACAGTAAAGTCAACCAGGCTGCGTTGGAGGCCATGCACAAGATGATCCCGCTGCTGAAAGACAATTTGTCACCCACGATCAACATGTTAATCCCCGCCCTGGTGGACAACAACCTCAACTCCAAAAATGCAGGGATTTATGATGCTGCCACAAATGTTATTCAGGCTCTGTGTCAACATTTGGGTAAGTAATTGGTTCTCTCTCAGCTCTGAACGCTGGTTGCTCAGGGCGGCTGTGGAGTCTGCGGCATCGGGGGTCTCCGAGGGTCCCTTCGCCCTCAGCCGCCCTCTGTGGTTCTGGGATCCGGGAGCCAGAGCCTGTGGATCTTAAACATGCCCAAGAGTGAGATTCTTGCTGATTCGGGTATGGCACAACTGTTTGCCTTCCTCCAGCCTTTGGGCTCTGGAGCGGGACCTTCGTATTTTTGGTAAATTAATGTGCTGCGTTCTACCAGATGCTAGGAGTTAGTTATTAATAGTATATTTTTATTCTTTTCTGCCCTTAAATAGATCACTATGCTTTTTGAAGTGAATATATCACAAGTAAGGCTCTTATTTACATGTTTCCGGCTTGTGTTTATTCCCAGACTGTTTAATTTTCTGCTTAAGAATTTTAATGTGTTTTGTTCCTTGCATTTAGACAACTATTTGCTCCTGCAGCCGTTCTGCACAAAAGCCCAGTTTCTGAATGGAAAAGCGAAACAAGACGTGACAGAAAAGCTTGCTGGTAAAGTGATGTTTGACTGCATGTTTGCTTGATTGTGTAGCAGCCTAATTAGGCAAATTCGTCACACGATGGTGGTGGATGTATGTTGTCCCTTCTGTCACGATACGTCGCAGACATTAATGATGCAGATTTCACCCCCTTCTAATGCAAATTGAAGCTATTGCTGACAAAAGATTATTATTATATAGTCAGAGGGAAGATGTATAAATACATGGAGGATGTATAAATACCTTCAGCTTATAATTTCAATATTCAGAGAGAATGAGTTTTGTTTTGTGAGGAGTTTTGTGCTGTCAGTCGCCGAGGAGGTTGCAAGTTTTGGCGTTTTAAGTGAACAAGGGACGTCTTTATGGGAAATAGACTTGAAGCAAACAGATACTATTTGCCTGACCTTCAGGGTAGTTCTGTGTGTAGTACTGGTGAAATTGAACTAAATATAATGGAAAGTCTGTTCTTGAAATATTCCTAAATTGATGCTTTCGGAATGTGTTAATCCCCAACCTTCAAACAGTTCATCTCTTGCTGGGACTTTCTGGAGTAGTTTGTATTACGTTTCAAAAGAGTCCATTCTAGCAAAAAGGCAAACATTTGCAAATGAAACACTTAAATCATGACGTGATTCTCTGAGCAAGGAAAATGATTCATCTTATATATATTTTTAGTATAAGTTTACTTTATTCCTTAAACTCAAATACCTACTGCATATTTCTGAGATAGTGGGGAGATCATAAAACACCAGGTGTTGCGCAGTGCACTCTGAGCAGTGAAGGTCCTTAAGATAATCCGAACTAAACAAAATTCAAAAATCCCCTTTTCTTTTGCTTGCTTTAATTGAATGGAAAAGTGTAGTTATCAGCAGTACCAGTGCTGCTGTGTGAACTCTCGAGAGACAGTAAAAGGGTGGTTGTAGGGAAGGCTGGAGCTCTTATGTCATGTGCAACAACAGACAGGCTCTTGCGTGTCGCAGCCATTCCTTCGCTAGCTGCTTTGAGAAGGTGATGTGACACGAAGTGCTTTTATAGACACCCCTCGCAGCCCGGGATCCCTTCTGGATTGAGTCATATGGCACACGCTGCTGGGTGACCTGCTGTCTCTCCCGCAGATCTCGTGACGGAGCTGTACCCGCGGAAGCCTTACGCCGTGGAGCAAAAGGTTCTGGTTGTCCTTTGGCACCTGCTGGGAAACATGACGAGCGGCGGCTCTTTGCCCGGAGCCGGCGGAAACATCCGCGCGGCCACAGCCAAGTTAGCCAGAGCGCTTTTTGCACAGATGGGCCCGAGTCTCTTCACTCACGCCGCGGCCCAGCCGCCGCACATCAGGAAGAGTTTAGAAGAACTTCTGGAGGTGGCGACCTAAAAGAACAGCCCCTGCACGGGTGGAACGCGCTGAGCCGGCGGTGCGGCGCGGCCCCGGGGCGGGTCGCTGCGGGCTGGGCCGGCAGAGCGCTGGGTGTGCTCCCGGTGCTGCCGCCGGCCGGGACACGGGACGGGTCCCTGCTGCTCTGCACGTGTGTTCAGAGCCCCCGCGCAGCTCCCTGTTCGTAGTGAATCAACACACTCACCACATCGCCATGTTTGACTTGTTGAGCCTTGCACCAGTCAGTGGAAGAGAATCACAGCGGTCACTATACAGTACAACAGGGTTTTGTGTGATTATTGGTGAAAAATACGTATTTTTTTAACACACTTCCGCATTGTGCAGTATTACTCGCTGTGCCCGCTGTCCGTCTGCCGTCTGCACTGAGGGAACCAGCCCCAGCCCTCCCTGGCAGCGCCGGCAAAGCTGCAGCCTCACCCCCCACCAGTACTGTACGCGTTTTACACAGGAACCTGAGGAGAATAAACGGATTTATTTCTGTAGCGCTGCTGCCGCCGCCTCCGTGTCTGAGAGGGAGGAGGTGTAAGTTGGGAATGACCTGATGGAGAGCAGTGCAGGGAGAGGGACCTGGGGGTGCTGGGGACAGCAGGGTGACCATGAGCCAGCACTGGGCCCTTGTGGCCAGGAAGCCAATGGGACCTGGGGTGGGTTAGAAGGGGGTGGTCAGTAGGTCAGAGAGGTTCTCCTGCCCCTCTGCTCTGCCCTGGGGAGACCACACCTGGAATCTTGTGTCCAGTTGTGGCCCCTCAGTTCCAGCAGGACAGGGAACTGCTGCAGAGAGTCCAGCGCAGCCACCAAGATGCTGCAGGGAGTGGAGCATCTCCCGTGTGAGGAAAGGCTGAGGGAGCTGGGGCTCTGGAGCTGGACAAGAGGACACTGAGGGGGGACTCATTCCTGGGGATCAATATGGAAAGGGGGAGTGTCAGGAGGATGGAGCCAGGCTCTTCTGGTGACAACCAGTGACAGGACAAGGGGCAATGGGTTCAAACTGGAACACAGGAGGTTCCACTTAAATGTGAGCAGAAACTTGTTTGGGGTGAGGGTGGCAGAGCCTGGCCCAGGCTGCCCAGGGGGTTGTGGAGTCTCCTTCTGTGCAGACATTCCAACCCGCCTGGACACCTTCCTGTGTAACCTCAGCTGGGTGTTCCTGCTCCATGGGGGGATTGCACTGGATGAGCTTTCCAGGCCCCTCCACCCCCTCACATTCCGGGACTCTGTCAGGCGCTGGCGAGCGGCGCCATTTCCAAGGGGGAGGGGGCAGAGGAGCGCGGCCCGCGTGCGCGCGGGGGGCGGGGCGCATGCGCAGTGCGGGCCGCGCAGGCGCCGTTCGCTCTTCCTGGGCCCGGCGGCGGCGGGAGGCGCGGGCGGCAGCGGCCCGGGCAGGTACCGGGGCGGGCAGGGCTGGGGCGCGGGGGCGGCCGGGCCTGCGGGTGGAGCGGGGCCTGAGGCGGCCCGGGGGCTCGGCCGGGCCGGCGGGCGGGAGCGGCGGGGCTGAGGGGAGGACGCGGCGCGGCCGGGGCTCCCGCGGCCCGGCCAGCCGCCCCGCCGCCTGCCGCGCTGGCCCGGCCGGCGGTTACCGGGCCGCGGGGCAGCGGCTGCGCTTGCCGGAGCACGTTTGACGCGTCGTTACGGTGTTTTGGGCACTAGAACGCCGCCGCTGTATGGAATACACCTTTAATTGACACAGGCTGAATGCGTTGGTGCAAAGCTCATACATTTTTGCACGTCTAGAAATAATTGTATTAGCTTTCTCAATCTTTAGATCTGCAAACATCCACTCAACTGCTTTTTTCAGGTGTTTGGGCTGCTGTTTCCATAACATAGCCCTCTTATGCCTTGATTTTGGAGTCCGTACCGAGGTATGGAGTGGCAGCAGCTGTTTTAATGTCGCATATGTTCTCTGGTAAAGGCAGTGATGTTGCTTGCCGAACTTACAGAGCATGTTTATTCTTAAAATCAATCTTGGAGACACATCTCCAACACTCACTAAAGAACCTCACTTGGTTCGGGCTTTCCGGAGTGACCAGGCCTGGGGAGGAGCTGCGTGTTAGCAAAGTGAACTGCTCATCTAGCTCAGGCGTCCTCCTTTCCCGCAGAGCGCTCCGTGTAGTCGCGGTGCCTTCCTGTGACTCTTGAATGGCATGAACTGTTCATTTTTATGAATAGTTACTGTATAAGGTTAAAAATTACAAATTCTTCAGCTTAAAGAAATTGTGTTGGTCTGATTGCCAGACGACGTATACAAAGGAGAATAGGAATACCTACTTTTGAACAGCAGTTATTAGATAGTTGCAGCGCAGGCCATGCGGGCTTTTTGGCACCACTCCACGTCACTTGGCCTCGTGAACTCCCAGGAAAACATGACCTGTTATCTCGCGCGTTGAAGCTGCCAGAGATAGGAGACAGATAGTTGTCCTTTCTGTCAGTAGTTTTTTTGCCACTATAATATTGCTGGCTTATTGATGTATTTGTTGAAGTGGAAGCAAGCGGTCTGTTTGTTCTCTTGTCGGTCTGTTTGTTCTCTTGTCGGGCTTTCAGCAGGAAAGGATTCTGGAGATAGGGTGGGGACTTTTTAAATACAAAACTTATCTGCTGTTATCTCCTCTGAGGAGAACTGAAGGGAAACAGGAGCGGCAGCTGCTGCAGGGCTGAGGGTGGTGGTCTCACACTGTTGTGTGCTTACAGCTGGAGCTGTTGTGTTCTGCATGGGTGTTGCACTTCCTGGGATCCCGCCATCCTTAGGACAGAGCCTGGAGGTGGAGAAGGTGGGGCTGAGGTCTGGCGGGGCTGAGCAGCACCCAGCCCCCCTAGGCTGGACTCAGCTGCACTAGGCTGGACTGGGCTGGACCAGAGTAGGGTGGGGCTGGGCCTGGGCAGCAGCGTTTGGCAGGAGATCAAGCTGAAGATCAAGCGAAGATGAAGCCCGTCCTGAGGGGCAGGAGGAGCCTGTGTGTGGAGCCAGTGGCTGATGTGAGGGGAACCTTTTTTGTGGCCATTTGGTGCCACTTAGTTTAGACAAACATCCTAATTGGTATGGACTGAGTCTAGTGCTGATAGGAATTCTTTCCTTTGCAAAGTTATCACCTAAACCAGTTCAGCTGGGTGCTGAGGAGATGTTTTAACATGTATTTATTCTGCAAAGAAGTTCGTCATTGGTACTAAGTAGGAGAATTAAATAAATTTGAACTTAATTTGTTTTTGGAATAAACTTCTGCTGGATCATCCAGGAAAACTGTATCGGTTCACTTTTATACCTCACTAGCTGCTTGTGATCGCTCACTTTTTAGAAAAAACACAGTGATTTGTGCGTGCAGGTGTTAAAATGTTTGACTGCTATTAGAGTTTTCTAAGTTGTGAATACGGCTCCTGCGTGAAGCAGATCTGGTTGATGAAGGTTTGTGGTGAAATACATGGGTGCCCGGAGCGTTTGGGAGACACTTGGCTGATAATTCACAGCCAAGTTCTGCTTGAATCCTCGCTGCAGGAATACTGATGCTCTCGTTCCCGCAGGATCTGGTTCTGCTCACAGCGGTAACCTGCGCCATGGAGAACTCGGAGAACCCAGAGGAGGAGAAGCCCACTGTCAGCACCGAGAGCACGGACAATGGCGCCGAAACAGCGACAGAGGAGCAGCATATGGACTTCAGTACAGAAATTATGAGTGTGACTGAGATGGAACAGTCACCTGATAGTTCCCCTGGCCTGAATGAGGAGAACACAGAGGAGAGTGAAATTCCAAATATTGAGAGTTTACAGACAACAGATATTGAGGCTGGCTTCCCGGCAGACTTTGACAAGTTCTGGAAAGTGGTAGACGACAATCCCCAGGATTTCACAGGATGGGTGTACCTGCTGCAGTATGTGGAGCAGGAGGTTAGTCCATGGCCCCTTTGTCCTTAGCCTCCCAGAAAGAAACAAAGAAAACCAGCCCAAGTGCTGCATATTCCAATGACAAGGCTTGAACTGCATGTCGGGCTGTCACAGATACTGTTTGGAGACAGTTGCCTTTGCCAGTGTCAGTGTCAGCAGAGATCACAAAACACAATCAGTCCTTTTAAAGACAATATTAAAACAATAGCAGTTTTTAAAATAATGTGAGGCATTTTTTTAAGGAAAGGATTAATTTCTTTCATTGTGTATTTCTTGCAGAACCACTTACCAGCGGCCAGGAAAGCGTTTGACAGGTTTTTCACGCACTATCCATATTGCTATGGGTATTGGAAAAAGTATGCAGACCTTGAAAAGCGCCACGACAACGTTAAGCAGTCCGATGAGGTATGTAGGGAGCTGGGCCAGCTAACCTCGGCCCGGTTAGCCAAACAATGACCAACCTCCCGCGAGTCATTTGGCTGCCAGTACCTGCCGTGCACGGCCAGGTTTGTAGGGATTTTGTTTGCACTTGTCACGTCTGTGGCATTTGTAGCTAATGTTTTTTCTCTTTGTTGGCAGGTGCGTTAAACCTCTACAGTTTGTCAAGCTTTGCAGTGCAAGCCTCTGTATTACACTGCAGCTTAACAAGTAGGGCAGGGCTTTTCTGTCACTTACATTTATTACTCATTTTCAAAGCAATATAGTTGGTTTGCTGGTCACAATTGCTACATCTTATTGCATTTTTGGTCAGACGCTGTCAATGATGCTCTAATGGGTCTGTGCCCTATGGTCTGTACCCCAAAGCCTGCCCACACAACCTGGTCAGAATGCAGGGACCGCTGCGCTTTGAAGATCAAGACTCTGCACGTGGAGATCAGAACATTGCCATGTTCTATCCAACCTCCACCCAAATGGTAATGGTAGATTATTTAAACAAAATTCCAGTAATTAGTATTTCTAAGGTTCACCGGACAACACAGTGTTGCCTCTCTCTTAGGACACCAGTGAGTATTTGAAGTACAGTTCCCGTTCTCTTCATAGGTTTATCGCAGAGGGCTTCAGGCAATTCCTCTTAGTGTTGATCTTTGGATACATTATATAAACTTCTTAAAGGAGACCTTGGACCCCACTGACCCTGAAACTAACAGCACTATTCGGGGGTAAGTTGAAAGCAGCCTCGGTGGTACGAGGAGCCCGTACGCGCGGTTCGTAGCGCTGTAGTCGGGTTAGTCGGCTGGAGCTAAGGGGTGAGCTGATAGCAGCCCGCAGGTGCCTTCAGGATTTTTAGGAGATGACGGAACCAGATTCCGTAAGAAGGGGCAGAGACCTTTAGACTAGATGTTAGGCAATACTTAGTGCAGTACTGGAAGAGGTTTCTCATAGAATATTTTGGAATTCAGTTCCTTGGAGGTTTTTGGAGTGTGGCTGGAATGTGTTCCAGCTCCTTGTGGCTGGCGGAGGTCCTGCTTAGAGTCAGAGGTTGGACTAAAGCTTGACCCAAAACCTTAGCTGAACTTAAGGTGAAGCAGCTTCTAGGTGCATGATTGATGTATAGCTTTGGCGCGTGGAACCGCTAAAGTAGCGGGTTTGGAATCTTTACAAAATATAAGTTGTAAAGATTTTGTATTTTCTTAATATCTTGAGCTCCTGTTGCCTTTGTTTGTTCTGTTGTGGTAGAGCCGGAGGAAAAATGAGTGTGAACCTTGTAAAATTCTAGAGATCTCGATACAGATACCCGGAAAATGCTTTGAAGAATTTAAATAATGAATATAAGTGTGGTTGTGAGTAAATGAGGATGCTCATAATCTTTAGAGAAATAAGAGCCAGAACTTTTCTTCCTCATTCTGTCACCACATCCAGAAACAACTGTCAAACTGTTTCATTTTCAGAGCTTATGAACACGCAGTCTTAGCTGCGGGGACAGATTTCCGCTCTGACAGGCTGTGGGAAATGTATATAAACTGGGAAAGCGAACAGGGAAACCTGCGGGAAGTCACGTCCATATATGACCGCATCCTTGGGATTCCAACGCAGCTCTACAGTCACCATTTCCAGAGGTGAGGAGAAAACTGACTTAATTAACACTGAGTTTCTTGAGCGCTCGCTAACCTGCTGCTGTGGGAAAATGTTCACTCGGAGCAAGAGCCTGAATTAGTTACTGAATTTTATATACTGATGTACTTATTGGTGCACTCATCCAGTTTGATTGTTTTAAAGTACGCATACACATTGTAGGAATTTGGGTTTAGTTAAATTCATGAATTCTGCTGTGGAATAAAGGGAGGCCTTGGAACTGTGAGGAAGAAGAGAGGATGTCTTTGGAAAATCAGAATGAGAAGTTTTGGGCTTCAGTTCCTCATGCAGTGCTCCCGTGCGGTGAAACTGATTTGATTGACTTGTACTTGGCTGAGTTGTAGGCAGTAGAGTTCTGCATTCATACGGAGAGGTCAAGAGGGAACTGAAAACCTCAATTAAATTCTGCACCAGTCTTCCCTGTAATTTCTACAGATCTTTTGGGTTTGAAAGGGAAGCGTCTCTTCTAAAACCAATCTTGTCCTGTGCCATCACTTTTACATGGCAAGTGGGCTGTCTTTGCTGCTGAAGTTCACTCTCCTTTCGTTTCTCTTTGAAATGTGAAGCTTTTCTAGTCTGGTGGATGGTAGAAGTTGCTTTTTGTCTGTGTTTTGTCAGAAGCTGCGTCCTCAGTGTTGCTCTGGATGAATAAAATAACGCCAAACCCCGCTAGGATTTATTACCATGCTTGGTTACGCAGAGTGTTGCAACAGAAATAATCAAATTTACGGTGACTTGTTTCTGCCTGTCTTAGGTTTAAAGAGCATATACAGAACAACTTGCCTCGAGACTTCCTGACCACGGAGCAGTTTGTGGAGCTGCGCAGGGAGCTGGCGTCTGCGAGCGGCCACAGCGGGGAGGACGCGCAGCCTGCGGACGACCTGCCCTCGGGCACCGAGGAGATCACCGACCCCGCCAAGGTGCCCGCGCGCAGGGCTGGGGCTGCAACACTAGTTTGTTTGGGGACAATTTTGTCTGTAGCCGAGGTGTTCCCTTAGTTCTCTTGCACATCAGCGCTGTTTGGCTCACGTCATAACAGCCTTTGTCTCCAGAAAACACCTTTCCGGTGTTTTATTAAAGAAATTATTATTAAGTATTAAAGAAATGGAGTTAAAAAATAAGTGATGTGCAAAATTTTAGGAATGAATATCAATAATTCCAGGTTAAAGATTAGGAGCTGTGGTCTGAGAAAGCTCTTCGTCAGCAATGGTCTGCACGGGTTTGTGGCCATCGAAGGCCCAAGAAAACTCTGAAAATGTACACGGACTGAAACCAAGTTTGACTTGGATCCAAATTCATCTTTAGTCTCAAATCATCTTTAGCGTAAGAGCATGACGATAGCAAACCAGCTCAGGGGGGTTGTGCTAAGGGCCAAGGCGCCTTCAGGGTCCATCCCCTGGCTGTTTGGGGTCATGGCCCATGCATCTCTGACACTTCTGCATCTTGCTGGCCTTGTAGAATGCTCTTACAAAAGTGATGTGGTGTCCGCCTGTGTTACATTGTTGAAAATTCTGTTTTTAGCTGGTCACTGAGGTAGAAAACATGAGGCACAGGATCATTGAGATTCACCAGGAGATCTTTAACCACAACGAACATGAAGTCAGTAAGAGGTGGACGTTCGAAGAAGCGGTAAGTGTGTTTTTTTCTGCGTAAGGCAGCGTGCACAAAAGGTTTAAGCGTAAGGCTGGGAGCTCGGGATGTCGAGTAACAGTTAGGACTGACCATTTAACCTGTTGTTGGGCTTAAATATACATGTACGAAATTCTGTGTCTGTCACTGCTGCCTCATGCGTCCGGGCTGTTGCACAGTAATAAGGGGGTGAAGGTAGTTGTAAGGGAAAAGGTAAGCCTACCCTAAAAGGAGAGGGATATTTCTATGGTTTTGTATTTTAACATTACACTTTCAAGCCTGAAATCAGTTAACTTTGTTTTCCAAAAGTAACCATCCCAACATGCGGCTCCTGTGTGTAATGTATTAAAAGTAATTAAACAAACTAATCATTTGATTGCTGCAAATGTGGAACTTCTTCTGCTTTGGAAAAAACACCCTGATTTTTTTAAATTTTCCTGTATTGCATAACGTGGTTCTTGTTGTAAATTCACTTCTTTTTGAAAAGTACATTGCAAGTCTGTCCCAGGTGTTGGACACGGGCTCCTTAGCGGTTACGTGATGTCAGCACTGCCATGTTGCCTTGTCGCACTTTGTTAGACTGTGAGGAGCTTGAAATAGAAAGTTAAACGTGTCTTTATAACAGACAGCAGTTAGGGAGATGGATAGCGGAGCAGGAGAGCACTTAGACCTGCTCTGCTCTTACTTGAGCAGGAACAAGGCACCTGTGAATTTGTCCAAGTGGAGTGTAGGGTTCCATAATGGGCTTCAGCGAGGAGCAGGAGTGGGGTGATTTGCATTAAATTTTAGGTGGCCTTGAAGAATTGAATGTTGCTCCTTAATTATTGTAAGTTCTTTATCCATTCGTATGGATGTCTCTGAGGTGGAATTGCAGTACAGGAGAGGAGCGATGGGGTAAAACTAAAGGTGAACAGTGAAGCACCAGAAGCTCTCTGGAAGGAGGCTCTGCCTTTAGCTCAATGTTTGAATGTCTCTGCTGAGCTCGGTCCCAGCCGGCTCCTCTTGTACTCCTCAGTGACGATGCAATTGTGGTAGCTCTTGGAAACACCAGCTTAGTGTGAAGAGTTCACAGGAGATTCAACTCGATGCTTTGCTTTCCCTCGCCATGATTCCCAGCCCAATGCTGGGTTTGGTTGGTGGGACGCGCTAGCCCGGCGGTCAGTACTTCAGCTGGCCGGGGGTGCGCGCGGGGACACCAGCCGTTGCTCTTCATGACGTTGTGACCGCAGGTTTGCAAGGGAGAAACTGCACTGATTCTTCCTCAGCTTCTGTAAACACTTGTGCTCGCAAGTCACTAGCCCAGAATGTGACCGTAACATCTGATCGATACTTGGGTAACCTCAGCAGACTTGAATAGGTAATGTTGGGTGGTTCTGAAGCCCTGGTTGTTGCAATGGAATGATTTGAGCGGTGCGGGGCTCTTTGTGTTGTTGAAGCACGTTGGTGGTGGGCTGGCGAGTCACCAGTGGCCGTCCTGTGACTCTTGCAGATAAAGAGGCCTTACTTTCACGTCAAACCTCTGGAGAAAATTCAGCTGAAAAACTGGAAAGAGTACTTAGAGTTTGAGATAGAGAACGGCACTCATGAGCGAGTTGTGGTCCTCTTTGAAAGATGTGTTATTTCATGTGCCCTCTATGAGGACTTCTGGATCAAGGTAAGGGAAGCGCTTTACCACCCATCTCCTACCGATGCACACCTTGACCTAGTGACTAACCGTTGCACTCTTGTGGAACGTTGTTCATATATAACTATATCTGTTGCATTAGGAGATGGTCTGCTTGCAACCAGATTTGACTGCTGCATATGCCAACTTCGTTGCCTCTCTACGTCCTTCCTTACAGAAACTAGTCTAGTGGTTCAATAAAGGTGCTGAATGGGTTTAAACAAAAGAATTTTATCGTTCTGTCCTGGTTTTAAAGACAAATACAAGCTTTACATTTCCCGTCTCTGCTCTGTTTTCGACTGTAGTATGCCAAATACATGGAGAACCACAGCATCGAAGGCGTGCGGCACGTCTACAGCCGGGCTTGCACCATCCACCTGCCCAAGAAGCCCATGGTGCACATGCTGTGGGCGGCCTTCGAGGAGCAGCAGGGTAAGAGCTCCCGTCACTGCCGCTGGGAGGGCTGTTTGGAAGAGCCTGTGGGGTGTCTCGTGTCTTAAAGCATCTTCACCGGTGTTTTAGGCAACATCGATGAAGCGAGAAGGATCCTGAAGACCTTTGAGGAGTGTGTTCTAGGGCTGGCGATGATTCGCTTGCGGAGAGTGAGCTTAGAACGCAGACACGGGAACATGGAGGAAGCCGAACACCTGCTCGAAGAAGCTGTTAGGAACGCCAAATCAATTAGCGAATCGTCGTTTTACGCCATCAAGTTAGCTCGACACCTCTTCAAAGTACAGAAAAACCTCCCAAAGGCAAGAAAAGTGCTGTCAGAAGCCATAGAGATCGACAAAGTATGTGTTCCCTCCTTGCTGTGGTAAAAAACCTGCTCTTTTTCTCAACCTTGTAATTTCTTTTTAAATATGGCAACAATGATGACAGGAATTGTAACTGTACGTAACATTCCGTTACCACATGGAGACACCAGTCCCTCTAAACTGATGTTGCCGTATTTGCAGCTGGCAAATCTGGAAGTTTGCAAACTTCTTCACCAGAAGCACCGTGTGCTTCATACCTTCCTGTTTCCTTTTTAGAACCTTCAATAGTGTAGGTGTGTTCACATCTCCAGGTGAACAGCATTTGTTGTGTAGGCAGGACTCGTAGTATTTGGCACTCCAAATACTACTGGCTTACTATTAGCCCAGAGTGCCATGTGCTTTTGTGGTGTTAGATCACTTCAAATCTTGCTTTAGAAAGAAAACCTTACTGACTATTCTAACGTGTATTTATGATGTAAACGTTCTGTATGCATCTGGTAAACATACATTCGGCTTTAATACCGAAATGTGACATGTGTGACTTCCCGTACATCTTTTGCACAGGAAAACACGAAACTGTATCTCAACTTGCTTGAGATGGAGTACAGTGGCGATCTCAAGCTGAACGAAGAGAACATCTTGAGCTGTTTCGATAAAGCTGTCAAGGGCGCCTTGTCTATAAAAATGAGGATCACGTTTTCTCAGCGAAAAGTGGAATTTCTTGAAGATTTTGGTTCTGATGTGAACAAGTAAGATGTAACCTTTGTGGCGGCCGGATGCGGGTCCCCTAGAGAGTGCTTGTGGGAGTAGGGAAGGAGTAGGGTTAGTGGCATCTGTTACATTGGGCTCTGTGCTGAGGAATAGCTGCTTTTCTAAACCCAACTGCTGTTTTTAAATAGGAATATCTTCTCAAAAGATTATCACTTTTTTTCTGAGATGCCCAGCGCCTCATAGAGTAAAACTGCTGCCCATAAGTGCTGCCTGTGGTTTTCTCTTGCTGAGTTTATAACGGAGGATCCTCAAAGCGAACGTGCCCAGTTTTGTGACGGGTGTAATTTGATGTCCCGTACCCTGTCAGCTGCCGCTTGAGGGTTCCAAAACTGCACAGAAGCATTAATGATGCTGTACACTTAGGTGGGAGCATCAGGTAAATTAGTTAAAACTATATCTACTTTTTTCCTCTTTATTGTCAAACAAGCACTTGTTTTTATTCATATTTAGCAGGTAATTAACTTGGAAGGACTAACCGTGAGTTAGTTTCTCAGCTTTGTGTGTTTATCGATAGCTGTCCCTGGTTTCCGCTGGCTCTCGCGTTCTGACTTGCGCCCCAGCCAAGCGCTGCAGGTTTGGGATCAAACAAAAGGAGGATTTCAGCTCCCAGATACCACTGGAGCACAGAATAAGCACCAGAAATGGTTTTCAGCAGAAGTATTTCTGGCAGAAGCAGCAGTTTGCATGTGATACCTTGTAAACTGGTACAGAGCAGATCAGATGATATTTACCTATTAGTGGGAATTTTAGCTGGGAAGTAGAAGTATCCCTCTCTCGCTCAGCAACATATGGTTATACTTGATCATTAATAATATGACTCTTGTTTTGTGTTGAATACACCTGTGCTTCCCCTGTTGTTTGGGAAAGGGCTGTAGGTGATACTGTGGAGCTGGAAGACTTTTGTATAATACTAATTGGCAGTATTTCAACAATGCCAGCGCGGCACGGCCGGCGCCAGCGTGCGGCCACACCGTCACCGCTAGAAGCAGCTGCACACAAATAGGGCTTAGAAAACGACTTTATAAAGGAACTGTGTGAAGTGGGAGAACAATTGAGCAAGTTGGGAATTTCTGAGCTACCAGAAGGTTTTTCACTCTGTATTGTGGAATCGCCCTTCACTTGAAGCTTGGTGGCTTTCCCATCTTCATGGTGGGTCGACAGTTAAAATTGGTTGATGATTTTGGTCTAGAATGTTGTTGTAGTTTTAGTTTGAAATGGTCATTTTAAAGTGTTTGCTCATGTTTTAAATGTTCCCATGAAAATGGTGGGCGAAGCTCTATGTGTTTTGTCTCCTTCAGGCTTCTGGATGCGTATGACGAGCACCAGGCGCTCCTGAAGGAGCAGGAGTCCTTGAAGAGGAGAGCGGAGAACGGGTGAGCGGCCGGGCGCGGGAAACGCTCTCAACACCCTGCACAGAACGAGCTCGGACACTGCTCGGGTTGTTTCTTTAAATATACACACACACGCACACACACGCACACACACGCACACACATATACATACGTATTTTTCAGCTTTAAACCTACTGCTTGCAAGGATAAGATCTCTGCTTTTTCATTACTTAAACTAAATAGGGCTATATTGTTGGATAAAATATTTGCAAGCAGGTTTATTGGAAAATACCTGTCTCAATTATGTATCACAGAAGAACAGTACTGGTAAAAATAACTCTGTGTCTGAGCAGGAACACGCTTTTGGTGCCTCAGTTTGGGCGGCAGAACAATTCAACCACTGTTCTGAAGCACAGCGTTCTGCTGTCTCTCTCGAAATCAAATTCTGTTATCCTGTTTGGACAGGGCACCAAGCTTAAAAATATTACTAACCCTTACCCATTATAACGTGTCTGACACGAACTCACGCTCACGATTTGATCACAAACCCCATTTACCAGCAAGTTTTCCCTTGGCAGATCTGAGGAGCCAGACGAGAAGAAGATGCTCACGGACGACCCGACTCTGGCGTCGGCGCAGATGCTGGACGGGGACATGCAGGTGAACCAGGCAGCGTACAACTACAACGCCTGGTACCAGGTGGGTCTGCGCTCGTGTTCTCAACGTCTGCGCCTTGCGGGACTCCCGGTGTCGGTGAGGAAAGCCCGGAGTCAAAACTGAGCTCCTGCTTTTCTTGGCTGCTCCGTGGGCTGTGACACACGGAATCCCAGAATGTGAGGGGTTGGAAGGGACCTGGAAAGGAGCAGGAACACCCAGATGAGGTTACACAGGAAGGTGTCCAGGCGGGTTGGAATGTCTGCACAGAAGAAGACGCAAGCGTAAAATACTTCTAGTGCAGAGCAAGATGAGGGGTCTGGCAGCAGGGACGTTGCTGCGTGAAGGCAATAGACCTGGAAGTGTTTTGCCCACGAGAGTCACCTCAGGTGTGTTTTGATAGTTCCTTTCTCCAGCTGGTAGTTCCCGTAACGTCTCCATATGGATTGCACTGCACTGTCTGTACGGATTGCACTGCACTATCTGTACGGGTTGCACTGCACTATCTGTACGGGTTGCACTGCACTAGTATGCAGTGCGTGCAAAACCAGCCCGTTCAGTAGCTTGTCTTGGGGGCCGCTCTTGTGTGATGTTTGTGCTGCCTCACGCCTGCGTGCGGCTGCCCCATCCCCGTTTGGGGACGGTCTGTGCGGTGGCCTCTGCTGCTGCAAAGCACTGGCCGCGGGGACAGCAGTGCTGGGCATAACACAGCTCTGGGGTGACAGGACACAGCTCTGGGGTGACAGGACACAGCTCTGGGGTGAGCACCAGAACGCAGCTCCTGCCGCCAGCACCTCGGGCTCCCTCCTTCATTCGAGGTGCTGCTGGGAGTGGTGCTGCATGTTTATTGAGGAAATGAAAACACAACAGGCAACCTTTGCGCTGAGCCCGGTGCAGACCCGGCCTTGCGGCCGAGCGCAGCCCTTGGTTTAGGTCAGGCCCAAAGGTGGCTCCAGAGGGGCGGCAGCCCAGGCCCTGTCCTGTGGCCACGCTCGTTCCCGAGGTACCGATGCCACCGCGCCGGGTGTGACCCGGGCACCGCGCCACCGCCGCGCTTTTCGGAACGGCTCCGGTTACGGAGGGAGCTGGGGTGACGTCCCCGGACCCGGAGCGCGCTGTCAGGTGCTCTCTGTGCCATGCGAGCACTCGCACTTACCACCTTTATTTTTCTGTTCCTAGTACAACTACCAGAACGCGTGGAATTACGGACAGTATTATCACCCGACTTGATCTGAAGAGGGAGTGAAGTTCACTGTGCTGCAGTTTCAACAAAGATGGAATTAAAAAGAAGTCTATTTTTCTAAATTAGGGATATGAAAGAACTGTTGTAATACCTGCTTTTTGGTCTTTTGCATGTGAGGTGAGCTGATGTTCACAAGGTACGTGTGAAGCAAGATTTGTGTGCTGGTAACTGATAAATGGTATCTCTGTACAATTCTACTTTACCATAAATGCGTTTTTTTAAAAAAATTCCCTGCACTAATTTATGGAGATATCTGATGAATTTTTTGAGTCTCATAATGATTCCGTAGACTTAATCAGTTAAGCTGTAGTTTTTTCAGGGGTTGTTGTTGTTTTTCCCCAAAGCTGTTCGGGGCAGCGTGGGAGCCAGGCCCTGCTCTGTCGCGACACGGCCGCTCTGTCGCGACACGGCTTCCCGCCTCGCTCCTGTTGTGACATCGAAACCCTTCAGGCTACACTGGCAGCCTTTGCAAGCTGCGACACCTGTTTTCTATTCTGTGTGGGGGTCAAAAGTGAAAACAGTGCAAAATGATGTTGCATTCTTTTTTAAAAAGCACAAACTGTGTTTGGGATGATTTTTGTATTTAGTTTTTCATGTACACAGTGTGAGCAGACTTTTTTCATTTTGATCAAAGTGATCATTCTCATTTTTGTAATAAAAGCAAGGAATCCCGTAGTCCTCTGAGCTGTCTTGGATTGCCTTTCAAGCTGTGAGTCAAACGCCCGAGTCTCTGTTCAGCGCCTGTTCTGTTCCAACACCCGTGGCTGCGGCACAGAAACCTCTGCAACGCTCCCGGAACGAGGGGTGGGCAGCACAGCTGACGTGGCTATGAACACCTTGAAAGGAGACATTGAGTGGGGTTTTTTCCCCCTAACTTAAGGCAATGTCTCTTCTAATACTTCAGGTTAAATTGCTGGGTGAGTGCTGTTCTAACAACCGGCAGCTACCCAGAACACGAAGCTGACGCCTCACACGAGGTATCCCAGTGGATTCTGCTCAAGAAAAGGCCCCTGGGCAGGGCAGGGATAACAAACCAGCCCCAGCCGCTCCGCAGGGCTCTGCGCTCGAGCTCCGCGCTCAGGTCAGGGCGGTTCCTCCCCGCAGCAGCAGAAAGGAGGTTTAAGGTGCTCAGATACACACACGAGTGAAGTCACTTGCATTATAAACTAGGTTTGCTTTAGTGGTACGGTACTGTACAGCAGTTGGGGGAGGGAAAGCAAACTTCATTTCAGTACAAGGCCACAGTTGTAACTAAATCCTCAAGTCACAAGAGCAAAACTGCATTCTCAGAAGCTTTCTTGATCATAAATGGATTCCCAGCAGCAAAGGAAACTTCATTCGATATCCACCAGTTCCACTTCAAATAAAAGTTTTGCATTTGGTGGAATCCTGTTTGAACACATTAAGGAAGCTCTAAAAAAGAAACCAAACCCACAAACCAATCCCCCCATTAACACACAAACCCATGTTAAGTGATTGACCACCTGTTCCCCATGTGTCAGTTTTATATTTCACCAATCCCTTTTAACATCCTGGACTTAGCGTGGACCCACAGCTGCTCTCTAACGTGACTTGTGGTGACGCATTCAGCACCAGTTCCACACCCCTTTATTGAGATCATCTGGAGATGAACTGCCCAATTCTGGGACACAGGCACTGGTGTCCTCCTGGGACGAGCTTCCTTTGTCCTGCTGAGTGAATTCCTGGACAGTCTTTGAAATTATCATGACGAAGGATTCGGGCATGAAAGAGCAATGGTCCCTGCCCCACTGGTCAGCATCCCTGTCCCTGCTGCTGCAGCGGGAGGACAAAGCAGGCCCAGCACAAATGGCACGCTCTCCAACATGGGACTCCCTGCGGGAGCTTTTCTCCAAAACGAACAGGCAATCACATCCATCAATCAAGTTAATGGATTTTTTTTTATATTTGTTAACATTCTAAGCCTGCTATGAGTAACAAGCTGATGCTCCCCCTCTTATATCCCTGTCCTTAAAGCCCTTTATTCCACCAAGCATTTCCAAGTTACTGAACGAGCAACTGAGTGGGGAAGGATACTTGGCATCGGGCTGCCCTTTCTTGCCGTACGCCCACTCCGGTTCGATTTCCAGTTGAGCCTTCTCTCCTTTACTCATCGTTAAGAGCGCTTCATCCCACTGAAAGACAAAACCAAAATAAGAAAAAGGGCTTTTCTAACGTATTGCAAGGAACACCGCGCAGTAGCGCATCCCTCCCCAGCACGCTCGCCCGCCGGGCGCTGGTTTCACGTTCTGACCTGTGGAAATGCCCTCAGCTCGTATCGCAGCTCCCTTGTCAGCCTGCGCCCTGTTCACTGCGCAGACTTGAGAGTTAACTCTGGGAAGATGTCAGTGAACTGATAAAGTAATGTGCTGGTTTGAGCGTAACCAGTTTGGGAATGCAGTTTGCAGCAGATGGCCACACAGAACAAGGGGGCTGTCTCTGCTGTGCCACTGGATTAGCATTTATTGAAGGCTGATTTAAAGACTGACTGTATTTCAGTGCCTGTCCCTCTTCCAGACTCCCAAAGCCACGTTCAGTTCAGCGCTGTATCAACGCTCCGCAAACAGCTGCTGCTCACGCCTGTAACTGCTCCAGGAGCGTATCTGGCACCACACGAGCAACAGGTGACCTCTGCTTCTGCAGTACTGGCCCCCGGCCCATGGACATCGTCCCCGTCTCAGTTCCAGTCCAGTCACCCATAAAGGCCTTTTTCCTGCACAGCAGCAGCCTGAAAGATGATGCTGGGTTGGGCTTGGTTAGTTTGTTCAAGTCAGGTAAGCACCAGCTCCTCCTTGTGTTATGTCGCACAGACAGGCAGCAATTTCAGCTGCTGCCTGTGCCCAACACACCAGGGCTGTGGCTTCCAGATGTGAGAGAGCAGCTGGGGGAGCAGACACTTGATTCCTCCACCCAGGGCTTCCCATCCCTCCCACAGCTCCCGCCGGCGCTGCAGTGCTCAGTGTTGCATGGAGCACCAGTTACAGCATCGAACTGCAGCTCACGGCGGCCACAGCAGCAGCCAGAGCTTCAGCATCCAGCTCAGAGTCAGGATCAACTGAACGGTGCACGAAGAGGCACAAATACCAAAAAGCTGCTGAGAGAAACCGATCTTCTGACAGACAGAAGCCCCCGAATGCACAGAGATGGATGGAGCCCCGGGAGCCCCGTCACCCTGTCTGTAGCACAAAGCACTGCACAGAAGCAAAAGGCTGTGATGTCCCAAGGAACACAAAGCTGTTCCACACACCGCTTGGTGAGGGGAATGACACAGCAGACAGAGGAACGCATCTGTAAATCATAAATATTACATCCTGCGGATAGAAACGCTTTCAATTTCCCTTTGCAACCCCACAACAAACAAGGACAGCAGCTCAACATTTGCACCCAGGTTATACACCCTGCAGAATGAAAGCGTTTTGGGTTCTGAGGAAGCTGTAAATGCTTTACTTACACCTCTGATTACTTTTCCTACGCCAACTTTGAAACTGAAGGGTTTGGCTGCTTTTTTCTTCTTTGCACCTGAAAGACAGTTTTATGTTCATTTGTTTTAACATTATACCAGCACATACCATACTCCTATCCAAAACACTGTTACGGTAATGCTTTATATAAATACCTGTTCTTACTGTATTATTTTTAGCCCACTGTCAGATTTTTAGGGGAAAATTTAGTGCTGTGCACTAAAAACATAATTAAATGTTGAAGTTGCACCAAGAGCTCAAGTTGATGAGCAGCCTTCAGATACTGATCCAGTGAACCTGAAAGACTCATTTCTGAATTATTAAAGTTGATGCTACAAGTCATAAACATGTTAGTGAGAAAAAAGTCAACAAGGAATGTGCAACATCACACAGTAAGTACAATGAACCACAGAGAGCATTCCAGTGGCAGCCCTGCTGTTCCTCCCGGCGCTGGACATCACTGCTGCAAAAGCGTTTCCAGCGTTTCAGAATTTCATAGACCTGAATCTTTTGATTGAGACACTGTCACCAAAAATCCCAGCATACTGCTCCGTGGTGGCTGCAGTACAGCAGACTACTTGAATTCATTCTTGTTCCAGTGCCTCCACGTTTCAGGGTTTATTACAGAAGCACACCGAGACGTGTCTGGAGAAGCTGACTCCACTGTGGGGGATCGGGCTGCACAGATAAAGGAACCTCCCTAAGCGGGAACTGTCGTTCCTCCAAAGCCGTTTCAGTACGGATTAAATCCCCGCGTTCCACGTGATCTGCAGCCCGGAGAAGGCCAAACGTGAGCTCTGGCAGGATGCAGCTGCGTAACTTAACACCAGCCAGGCCTAAAATACTGCCCTGCATCTGCTCATGGAAAATGGGGCTCCGGGGGCGGCTGCGGGCCACCCCGCTCAGCTCAGCACACAAAGGCCAGAGCAGTCTGTCAGGACTCCTGCCATGCGCATCTTCCACAAGCAAACGCTGCCCGAGGCTGATTAATGATCACAGCTAATGTCCTGTGTGCATTTGCAGCTAAAGCCAAATGACCTTACTTGTTTGAACATTGGTGTCGAAGACTGTTCCATCCTCTAGTTTTCCTGTGTACCAGCAATGAACAGTGTCTCCTTTCTTTGGAAAGTTGGTTTTATCACCCTTCTTCAAAATTGATTTTGTGTACTTTGGTGGCCCCTAGGTTTATAAAAACAGAGTTGTGACTGCTGCATTGACCAGTCCCACACCAACCACACACACAACACAACAACCCTAAATGAACATGTGCAGTGTTAGAGAATCACAGAACCCCAGGATGTCAGGGGTTGAAGAGCCCTGGAAAGCTCATCCAGTGCAATCCCCCCATGGAGCAGGAACACCCAGATGAGGTTACACAGGAAGGTGTCCAGGCGGGTTGGAATGTCTGCACAGAAGGAGACTCCACAACCCCCCTGGGCAGCCTGGGCCAGGCTCTGCCACCCTCACCCCAAACAAGTTTCTTCTCCTCTTTCAGTGGAACCTCCTGTGTTCCAGTTTGCACCCATTGCCCCTTGTCCTGTCACTGGTTGTCACCAGAAGAGCCTGGCTCCATCCTCCTGACACTCCCCCTTTCCATATTGATCCCAGGAATGAGTCCCCCCTCAGTGTCCTCTTGTCCAGCTCCAGAGCCCCAGCTCCCTCAGCCTTTCCTCCCACGGGAGATGCTCCACTCCCTGCAGCATCTTGGTGGCTGCGCTGGACTCTCTCCAGCAGTTCCCTGTCCTGCTGGAACTGAGGGGCCACAACTGGACACAAGATTCCAGGTGTGGTCTCCCCAGGGCAGAGCAGAGGGGCAGGAGAACCTCTCTGACCTACTGACCACCCCCTTCTAACCCACCCCAGGTCCCATTGGCTTCCTGGCCACAAGGGCCCAGTGCTGGCTCACGGTCACCCTGCTGTCCCCAGGGGCCTTTCCCCTACACTGCTCAGCCCCCTTGTCCCCACCACCCGGGCAGGCTGTGCACCCACCTCCTCCGCGGCCTCCTCGCTCTTGGCCGCCTTCCCCTTGCTCTCCTCCGCCTTTGCGGGCTTCGCCTTCTCCACCGCCTTCTCCTCGCCGTCCGAGCCCTTGAAGCGCTGCGGGGATGGGGACAGGGCAGTGCCGGCTGAGCCGCCCGCCGAGCGCCGCCCGCCCGCTCCCCCCCGCCCCATCCCGCACCTTGCTCCGGAACAGCTGCGTGTAGGCCGCGATCAGCTGCTCCTTGTTCGCCGTCTTCGCCACGTTCTTCACTTGCCCCAGCAGCTTGTGCTCGGCCAGGAACTGCGGGACACGCCGGTGAGCGCTCACACACACACACACACACACACGCACAGACAGACGGACGGACGGACGGACGGACGGACACTCACCGCCTGCGCCGCGTGCTCCTGCAGGAACTTAATGATGTCCTTCTTGGGCAGCGCCTCGCTCCGCAGCTCCTCCGCGCTCCAGGGCTGCGCCGGACACACCGCCGCCATCTTCCCGCCCGCCACCTCCTCCTTCTCCTCCTCCTTTCGCACCGCCCAAGCTACCCGGCGGGCGCCGGGACGAGGGAGGTGGGAGAAGGGGTCGCTCCGCCCTGCGGAGCAGGGCGGAGCGACCCCTTCTCCCACCTCCCTCGTCCCGGCGCCCGCGGGGAGTTTAAGCGGCGGCGCTGAGAGAAAATGGCGGGCGGCGCGCGTCCCCTCAGAGCGCCGGGCGGGCTCGCGGCCGCTTGAGGGGCGATGAGCGGCGGGCGGCAGAGCACCCTGCCCCAGGCCTGGCGGCTGCCGGCCCGAAACGCTCCGGAAAAGGAGAAAGACGAGGTGGCAGACGATGAGCTGCTGTTGGCGGCGGCCGCGGCGGACCCAGCCCCGGGTTTCTGTGAGGCGGCGGGCTCCATTTGGATCTACCCCACCAACTACCCGGTGCGCGGTTACCAGGAGCGCATGGCCCGCGCCGCCCTGCTGGGAAACACGCTGGTCTGCCTGCCCACCGGGCTGGGGAAAACCTTCGTGGCCGCCGTCGTCATGTATAATTTCTACCGCTGGTTCCCCTCCGGCAAGGTGCTGTTCCTCGCCCCGACCAAGCCGCTGGTGGCCCAGCAGATGGAGGCGTGTGCCCGGGTCATGGGCATCCCGGGCCGGCACATGGCCGAGATGACAGGTACGGGGGCGGGGGGGCCTCGGAGGAGCTGCTGGGCTGAAAGGAAAAAGGAAACAAACAGAACTCTGTTTTTTAGGACAAGAAGATTTCAAAGGAGATCTTTGCAATAGTTAAAAGCCCAGGTCACCAGTGTGAGGGAGGTGGAGCACTGGGATGTGTTTTCTGGCGTTCACAGGGCTTTGGGGTTTCCACACAGAGCTGTAAATATCTGCACTGAGAATCACAGAAAGTCCTGAGCTGGAAGGACCCACAAGGATCATCATAGTCCAGCTCCTGTCCCTGCACAGGACACCCCACAGGTCACACGGTGTTGTCCAGTCTCTTGAACACTGTCAGGTTGGGGCCGTGACCCCTCCCTGGGAGCCTGTTCAGTGTCCAGCACCTCTGGGGGAAGAACCTTTTCCTCATGTCCCACTGACCCTCCCTGGCACATCTCCTGCCGTTCCCTGGGCTCTGTCACTGTCACAGAGCAGAGCTCACCCTGCCCCTCCTGCTCCTGCTGAGGAACCTGCAGCCCATGAGCTCTGCCCTCAGTCTGCTCTGCTCCAGCTGAGCAAACCCAGGGACTGCAGCCGCTCCTTGTATACTCTGTATGAAACCTAAGCCAAAGAATAATTACTTTTTTCTTTTTTTTTAAGTTCCTACAAACCCCATGATCTGTAGTCCATTGCTTACTGAAGTAATAGCCTTAATGACTGAATCCATAAGGGGTTTTTAAGTGCAAACCATTGTCAGAGGTGTGGGTTGGGTGCAGGGCTGCAGGAGGTTGCGGTCATCTTAATCTTTCTAACATTGTTTTCCACAGTTCTGGGTTTATGGTGTGAACTGTGGGGTTGTCCTGTGCAGGGACAGGGGTTGGACTCCATGATCCTTGTGGGTCCCAACTCAGGACATTCTATGATTCTATGGGTTTACTAGTTTAATGCAAAAAAATCTTCATAGTCATTGCATCCACTTTTTTTCTTCTTCCCCTGCAAACAGGACTAGCACAAAGGTGTGCGCTATTTTGAAAGCCACCTGTTTCCCAAAGCCAACATGACCATCTGCCAGCCCTGTCTGCCTTTGCTTTCGCTCTCTAGGTTGTGGCTTGTTAGCAGCAGAACGGTTTGCTAATGTTATTTCTTTAATTTTCAGGGGGAACCCAAGCCCTCAGTCGGAAGGAACTGTGGGCTACCAGGAGAGTCTTTTTCCTTACGCCTCAGATAATGGTGAATGATCTGTGTCGTGGGACATGTCCTGCTGTAGAGATTAAATGTCTGGTTATCGATGAAGCCCACAAAGCTCTTGGAAATCACGCCTACTGTCAGGTAATGCAGTGGTCTCCTCATGCCTGTCTCACAGTTACCAGAATCTGCCCCTAAAATCACATCCAGGATCTCCATGGAGTGTCACTGTTGTCATTGCTGCAGGGAAATTGGCCCTTATGTCCTTAGCTTTGTGTGAGAGAGACCAGACCATCCTTCACATTGTCAGTGCCCTGGTTTTAAGTAAAACCTGGATTAAAACTTGGTGTGGTGGGGTGGGAAGCTTTTTAATGTCTGAATACAATTTTCATTTTTGTTTCAAAATGTTTTTTTGACTGGGGCAATTAAAAAAAGTCGGGATGCTGTTTCTTTCAGAAGTGTTTGTATTCACGGGTGTACTGTGCTGTGTTTGTGCTCTGTTGGAGTCACTCTTCAATGGGGGGAGGTATTTTTATCACGAAAAAAAATGTGGGCTTTTTTGTGAACTTCTTTATATTAGTTAAATAAGTTCAAGATTTCTTTTTGAAATTGGGTTTTGTCTTGATTAGCAAAGAGATTGGTGTGTTATCTTGGCTTAATCTCCTATCAGGATGTGACCTGAAAGAACATTACAGCTTTATACCCTGGAGAAACTGATAGGATGTCTCTGGAGTTGTCTCGTTGCTTACTAGCCAAGATTTCTGTTTAGTAGCTTTTGCTTTGGCTATAGCTGAGCAAAATCTCTTCTGTCCCCGGTGTCAGCCCCAGGGCGGTGAAGCTGGCGGGTTTGTTCTCTGTTCTAGCTAAAGCTTCACATGAGTCAGTAGAACTGTCAGCACAAGTGGAATTCCTCGTTAGTCTCCGTTCACGTATTCTCTGTAGATTTTATGTATATAATTAGTAATTTTCGTCATTTTTTTGCCTTCCCTGTGCAGCGCAAGATGGTTGGAACGCACAGTGTTTGCTCTGTGGGAAAATGAAGCAGGGAGGCAGTTGGGTTGTTGCTGGAGTGTTCAGTAGCTGTCGTATGTGTCCCAGTTTGGGTCCTAGGGAGGGCTGTAGAATGAGAACCTGCGAGGTCTGAGGAGTATTCAGCCACTTCCCCAGTTGCCAATGCAACGTTTTCAAGTGAGACTCAACTGGCCGCTGGTTGGCGTTGTGCTTGTCATCTGACTTCTGTTCAGATTGCATGGGACCGTTCATCCATTATTTACTTTGTTTTGAGTGGTTCTTCAAACTTATGTTTTGGCAAGCTGCTGGAGTTAGTGTGCTGTTAATCTTGTTGTTAAATTAAGATAATTTACCAAGGTTGTTCTGCTGAATGGGACTGGGTTAATATACTTAATCAAGATTAAGTGTTCCTGGATAAAATGGCTATAAACTGAACACTTCCTGGCTCCCATTTGAATTGAGATATACTCCTTTTAGAATATTTTGTTTAAGCTTTTCCTGCTTAATGTGTATTTTCATGGCTATAGTTTGCATAAGCAAATAATCTCCTTTAAGGATACTATTAATGGAAACTTTCCTGTCCTTAGGTTGTGAGGGAACTAATCAAATACACAAATCAGTTTCGGGTCTTGGCCCTGAGTGCCACACCGGGCAGCGATACGAAGGTGAGTCAAAGCTGCTGGCATGGCCGCAGTACTGACGTTTCCGTAGGAGCTATCTTAATGCCGTTTGATACAGTGTGAACGCCGTGTGGGATACTGAAATCTGTTGGAATTCCACATGAAAACTGAATCTCTTTACAATTTGTAAGTTGCTGAGGGTTTGTCTTTTTCATGCTATAAACTCTGGGTTATCAATATTTATTTCCTGACCTTTCTAAAAGGAAATAATACCTTGTTGTCTGGGGAATACAAACCCACTTGAACAGAAAAGGATGTCCTCCCAATGGAGAATGGCTTTTGTGTTCTGTTTGGTGTAGTCTGTTGGGTAAGGCTGAGTTTTCAGTTGATGGCAGATGCACTAAATCCAGTTTAAGCTCCTGCCCCAGGTTACTTCTCATCAGGTGCTTCATGGGGCCCCCAAAGCCAAGGGCAGAGCTCCATCACTGCAGCCTTGTGCACCGCATGCTTTTTGCATCCACAAACTTACCATTCTGGCTCTTCCTTTACCACTTGACAACTTTAAATGGAGACTCTTTAATTTTTCGTCTATAAGTAGTAGGTACCTTTTCCTTAGAATTACATTCCGAGACTGCTAAACCGTGGAAATAGTCACTTTTATGCGAAACTGACTTGCATTGTTGGAGTCAACATGGTCTTTTTTTTGTGGCTTCTCCCACAGGCTGTGCAGCAAGTGATTTCCAACCTGCTCATTGCGCAGATCGAGCTGTGCACTGAAGACTCTCCAGAGATCCAGCCCTATTCCCATGAGCGACTAGTGGAAAAGATTGTTGTTCCACTCGGGGAAGAGCTGACAGAAATCCAGAACGCTTACATCCGGGTGAGTCGCTGCCTTTCCTTATTGGTAAACGGACAGTACCACTGATGGTGTCATTTCCCTTCTTTTTTACATCTCTTTCTAAAGTAGCAATAACTTGTAAAGGTAACAATTTCCTATGCAGTTATCTTTGCCTTTGGGTATGAGGAAAATTAGAAAGCGTGGTTTCAACTTGAGCAGCTGCTGTTTCACTTTGCACCAGTGATAGCTGCCACTTTGCAAAAACTTCCAAAGCTCTGATGGAACACTGAAAGTGGAATTAGTTTCCTCGTCCTCTCTGGGGAGTCCTTGCAAAGCTGACGCGAGGCCTAAACCCAGGGGTTCTGAATGTGGCTGAATTTAGTGGTGTTAAGGTGCTGAGAAAGGCCATGCTCGTGTTGTCCGGGTTATTGTCAGCCTTATGAAAACTGTGTATTGAGGGAGACATTTTCTCTGATTAAGAGTATTCTTTAGAGCTTTAAGTCACCTGTAAATGCACTTAGTTCTCCTTGAGTTTTTGGTATGTTTGTTTGGTGTTTTTATTTTCAGGGGGAAGGTGGTTGGTGTGTGTGGTTTGGGTTTTTGGAGGGGTTTTTGGTGTTTCCCCCCTACCTTCTTTTTTACCAATAGGTAATGTTCATGTATAGGACAGGTGAGCAGGAACCAGAACTGTTAGCCAGTGGACACTGACTTCATGGTCTAGTAGACAATAGTGTTACATCAGATGCCACTGTGAAAAGTTAAAAATGTATACTATTTTTTTGGGGAAGAGGCATAAAAAAATTAGGATTAAGTTAGTACTGATTGTTGGCCTCAGAGTGTGTTTTTGGTTAAAGCTTAATGATTTTGGTGTAGTTTACGTGAAGACCATTGTTCCAATGAACTTATTAATTTATTTTCTAGATTGAATTAGATCAGCTGTATTCAAACCTGTGACCTGAGAGTGTGTGTAAATGAAGAAGTTAACTGATAAGCTAGCAAGAAATTTAAAGATAGGTTTGCATCACTACAGGTGCCTCTGAATGCTCCTATGGAGTGCTGGGATTTAATCTGAGTCGTTCCACCTGAGATTTAAGCTGAAATAAGCACAGGTTAGGCTAATCTGGTGTAATTGAGGAGTAGAGACAAACTTTGACTACGTTGTGGCTTCAGTGGTTTCTGTTTCCTTTCTTTGATCTGGTATTTGCATTTGTATTGCTGCTGCTTTACTGAGAGACAACTCCTAACAGCTCTGGGGGTGAGGTATGGGTTGTGTTCTCTTCGGTCTCTGCCGAAAGAATCAGTTGTGAAGTATGTTCTGACCAGCCACAAGATTTAGGAGAGAACTCCAATAGGTATGTTCTCTACAGTTTGCTTCTGAAAGCAGTGAGGGTTTTTTGGAAGTTATTGAAGTGTTTTGGGTCTCGGAGTGACCAGTTCAAATTTGGGGCTGAAGCGGCTTGTTTAAAATCGTAATAGCAACTTGTGGCTTCTACTGTTCCCATTCAAATAAAGACAGCGAGAGGATTCGTGTCTGTTAGAGAAACGAGAGCCAGGTGTATCTGCACAATAAAATCATCATCTTTAATGTCGACAAACAGTAAATACCACAACATTTCAGTGAAAATGAAGGACAGTGTAAAACAGCGCAACATGACAATGCTGGGCAAATGGTGTTTCGATTGGTGTACATACAGTAAGCAAGGCCCTGAGTATCACAAGAGCTGGAATAAACTTGAGGCACTAATGCTTGTTTGAAAAATACACAGTATGCAGGACAACATTCATCTATTAAGGCTTCATCATTGAATCTTCAAAAAATATGGGTCAATTCTGTTTTGTTATTTCCTTTGACTAGTGTAAATCAGATAACTTCAAATTGAAAATGGAAATCCATTAATTAATGGCTTACAAAGTAGAGCCACAGGTGGATAATACAATATTCTGCTAACAGGAGTTACATAATGAAGCTTGACATAATGTTTCCAAACTTCCTCCGTGATGTATGTGAGTAATAGTGACGTTTCCTTGGCATTCACTGTGTAACTATGAAGGAAACTTCACTGTGGGTCAGTGAAACCACAATTCTTTGTGCCCCTGCTTGTGGGGCCATTTACAGAACCTGGTACAACGTTCCATTGCCATAAAGTGTATCTTCAAACGAGATTAATTGGTTCTTTGCCAGCAGCAGAAGCCATCTAATAGAACTCAAAATAAATACTATCTTGGAATTCACAGTTACATGTAACAACACTGAACACATTGCTGCAGTGAGGACACCAGCACACTCAGATAAACACCTTATTTCTAGATTGCAGTAACAGAGTATCTATAACATACCACTAGTAGCTGAGTCACAGGAGTGTTTAGGTGATTGCCTATGGAAAGAGACATAAGATAGAGCAAATGCTTTGAAAATATAGAGTATGTACAAACGAGTATTTTCTGGTGAGAGGATTTAACTGCTTCAAATAGCTATTTGACGTTTGTTGTGCCGAAGCATTAAAACAATTTCTGTAACTGGCAAAAGCCATTAAATTGCAGAAACTTCTTTGATTTGTCACAAAATCCTGTCAAAGGTGAAAATTGTTATAATTTGGTCTTATGAAAATCTTGGGGGTGGTGAGGGCAAAACACAAGCTGCTCCTGAATGCCTGCCCGGGCCTTCTGCTCAGCTCAGCTTAAAACCCCTGCGATTGTTTGCCATTGATTTGTTGGCTTTCACGTTCAGACCGGCTGGCATTTCCAGCCACTGAGGAATTGGTACAAATAAATACAGAGGAATGTAAATAGAAATCAAACAGGAAACTATTCAACATATTGAAAAGGAAGCCTTTCTTTTGCTCTCTGAAACTCTATTTTGAACACATTGAGAGGAGTAAAAGACATGACCAGTATCTTCATTGTCTTGTTCTATTAACTGAGCAAAACTTTGATGTGCATTTAAATTGGCACATCAGACAAAGTGGTCCCTAAGTGTGGCCACAGCTGGCATGAGCATTTGTACCAGATTTGATAGTGTTCTGTCTGCAATAAGTGAGCCCCCAAACGCACAGTATTTTTTGAGATTCTACCCCCCCCTCCATCAGTTTAAAATCCAATTAATTTGTGGCAATACGAACGTCTGTGCTGGCCCAGCGCAGGGTGTCTGAACAGCCAGGAGTAAGTGCGGACTGGCTGGGTTTGTTTTTTCCTACAAAGACGACTGTTTTGTTTGTGTTCACACTAGGAGGCTTGATTGTCCTCTCCTTGCCGTGTCCCAGGACTCCCCGCGGCAGCAGCCCCCGAGAGCCCCGGCTCCCCGGAGCCCGTGCAGCAGGGCGCCGCTGCGCTCTGCTCCTGCTGCTCAGCAAGAGCTTCCATGTTAAGCATCAAATCAGTTTTGTGGAGGGCAGAGCCTTGTGGAACCAGGAGGCCTGAAGTTCGTGACACCTGTGTGTCTGTTCATCACAAGTACCACGTAAATCCACTTTGTTTGCCAATTAACTCTAAGCTGGCAGACACTGACTCTAGTTGCCGTTTTGTATGTTGTAACTGAGTAACACAAAACCTATTTAAAGCCTAAACCCTGTCATCAATACATAGTGCTGGTGATACACTCAATGAAATTCTACATAAAAAGACATCTACTTCTATTCAGATTAAACTCTACCATCATATCTGTCTGGGGAGACACTAAGAGGGGATTTTTGAGAGCAAAACTGTTTGCTACCCCGATTCTAAAGTGCAGTAGGTGCTCGTTAGCGAGTGCCTCTTGCAGGCTTTCTGATGCCTGTAGAGCTGCGTGAGCTTGTCTTTGGGACGCAGCGTGCTGCGCTGGCAGGGGGCTGCTTCCAGAAATACCATGTAGGTACGGGGAAAAGAAACAAGCTGCAACAGGGAAAACTAGACACTAAGAAGAATTCTCACAGTGAGCGTGGTCAAAGGGTGGAACAGGACCCAGAGGGTTACAGGCTCCTCAGCTCTGGAGGTGCTCAAACATTAATATGACATTAATAGTGTGGTGCTGCTAGAAGAGCGTAAAAAAAGTACTGAAAAAATTACTTGCTTCAGTGTTTTAACATCAGCATGGTTAGAACATGAAAGTGTTCAGAAACCTGGGCAGTCAAGAACAACCGCTTTCTCTTTGGGAATGCCAGACAGCGCCATGGGATTACCGTGAGTGTGGGACTGCGGTAACCTGGAACGTTGGCTGCCGAAACATTAATGAGCATTAGGACTGTTCTGCCTTCTTGGTCTTTCCTCACAGTTCATAGTACTTTGGTTGAACGCTTTTTGAGGTATGCACTGAACGTCTGCGCTGCAAATGGTGACATTAGCAGCAGTCAGCACTGGCCTACTCTTACTCCTTGGTTTATCCCAGGGTCTAAATCTGGTAGTTCTCTTCAGAATGTTATTTTTCTGCATGTGTGAGGCAAGGTTAAGGTGTGTCCCACTGCAAACCCCAGGAGGGTGTTTGTGTGGCCGGTGCAGCCCTGGGTGCCGGAGCAGGGACCTGCCCAGGACTGTCCCAAGCCACGGCCGGCTACAGGAGACACGTCTGTCTCCCTTACCTTGGAAAGAAAGACAAGGTGAACTAACCCTCAAAGTGCTAAAAATCTCCATAAAAGTTGTGTAAAAACTGTAAAAGTTGACATAGGAAAGCGTGTGTTTCTCAGGTATTACCTCGGTTTGATTGTTAAGGTGGAGTGATTGCCTTGCTAGACTGGCTAAAAGTCACATTTCTAAAATCCCGGAGGGTTTGACATCTGGTCTCACGTGATCCACGGGTAAGGTTCTGCCAGGAAACGGAGCGGTGGCTACGGCCTCTGCAGGAACCAGATCTCGTTGTGGCGGTTGGCAGCGGCCGGGTTCGTGTAGCCTGCGATGATGAACGTATCCTGCAAACATAACTCGGGGCTATCCAGAATTTCTGCCAACAGGTTTATTTCCCTCATTATAGAGTCTTCATTGGTGATTCCTCTGAAGCTCCTGTAACAATCAACCTCATATCAAGTTCTTTTTAAAATCCACAGTTTTTCAAGAGCCTAGAAACGCCTCCTCCTGAACTATCTAGTCACGTTTCACAACTGATAAAACCTGGCTGTGATCCCAAATGCATAACAGGGTGTTTTAACATTTGTAGTGAAATGCCAGATGCTCTGTTCCCAGCTACACAGAACAGTCTGTGTTTTGAGATGCTGTTGGATCTCACATCTCTAGATGCGTCACTTTCCCCAGGAGGCTGGTGACCATTATTTCCTGAATATCCCAGCCTCATAAAGCATTTTAACAATTACCCAAATCAAGTTTGTTAGCTGTTTGTTAGCTCTTAGAACTTGATTTAAAAGAGGTAACGTGCCCAAACAGAAAACAGCATGTTTTTACTAGAACAAAATGAGCCCGTTCCTCACCTGCTGTACACGATGGTAGAAGGCCATTCCTCAATGATGATGTCGGAGTCGAAGGGATGCGGCGGCTCATCCTGCAGCACCGGGGGCAGGTAGTACGCCACCGTCACCAACTGCCTCATCTCCGACTGCGACTCGTTGGTGTGGACTATGGTCACAATGGGCACGGTGATCCCCAGGTACAGTCCTGAGGAGACAGGCACCACGCTCAGAACATACAAAAGCAGGTCTGCACAGCGCGCTTGACGTCTGAACTAACACTGAATAACGTAACGTGAGTGCCACAGAGCACGAGGAGTTTTATTACTGAAAGGAATTCAATAGGAAGTTTTAGAAAATGGGATTGTGCATTCCAGGTGGAAGCAGCATCTTATTATGCCTTGCTGTGTGTATGTGTGTGTATCTCAGAAACCTACACGTGCAAATGCGTGTGCATGTCTAAAGTGCGGTATTTGTTGAGCTCTCCTGTCTTCCTGTAGGACAAGGAGTTTGGCTTCACTTCTTTCCCTGTTTATCCTGTAAACTGACCTAGTGTCCTGTTTTAAATATTTGGGAGCAGAGAATGTAGGCAAGAGAAGGGAGCTGCACTGGAAGCTGGTTTGGGATTCGCTGTTACCGAGCATGCTGGTGTACTTTTGCAATGCTATGGGAAAGGGTTGGCTGTTCTGCCTGTGGGGGTGGCGGTGGGGACAAGGAGCGCGAACTGCGCTCCTGTACATGCTTTGAAAACACAACTGCACTGTTCTGGAGCCAAAATTACTGTTAAAGCATGTTAAAGTATTAAAGGAATGGGGAAAGTGGGGAAAATACTCGACTAGGGAAAAGATTTCACGATCAATGTTTTTAGTTTCTTGAGAGATAAGGGTTGACTTGGTTACATGTGCTATTACAGAACAAAACGCTGGGCATTGCAATACTGGGGGAAAAAAGAGAACTGGTGGCTGGAAGCTGAAACCAGATGAAATTGAGTTGGGAACTGAGGTGCACGTTTCGTGCAGGCACAAGCTATCAAAGGCATGGTGGACTTGCCGTTATTTTAAAGCACTTGGTTTAAAACTGGCTTATCTTTCTGGAAAATGTCCTTCAACCACACATTTGTGGTGTCCATTCAGACATGCTCAAGTTGAGTATCATGAACTAAAATGAAGGAGGCAAAACATTATGGTCTCTTTTGGCGTTATACTCTGAATAGGATCTTAGAATAGGTGATTTCAGCACTGCTGTGAAAACTAAAGCACTACAGTTCTGCAGCAAAAGCCTATTTCATAGCTGAGAGCCTGCAAAAGGGGCAGAGCCCGTTCCCCACAGTGCTTGGGAAACGCTAATAAAGGCTAATACCTGTCTCCCCAATTAGGAGCAGCTAGTGCATAAATACAGTGTTTTGACTTGAACGTAGAATTGTGGTACCAATTACCTGAGGAATTCTGCTCACAAATGTACCTCATAAGCTTCATGAATCCAAGGCATATGCTCTGCTCATACTGTTTTTCTTTCATTTTTATACAAGCCCATTTGGCTTTTCCATACTGACGTTTTTCATAAAGGAGATCTCCAAGCTGCAAACACAGTAAGATAATAGTTTTGTAGTTAAAATTAATCACCCAAATAAATAAAAGTCAAACAATATTTCAGCGCTTTACTCGTAGCATAATGAAATCAGCTGCTGTAGGTGTGTGACCAGAGAGCAGCAAGCACGAGGAGTGGTTTCCAAGTCCCAGTGTCAGCTGTACCCGAAGCACGCTCTGTTTAATTGTGAGTGCACACACGCTTCATTTCCAGGTCCAAGCTGGCACATAATAAATCAGCACCCAGAGCAACGCAGCGTATGCGTCTCACCCAAGTACAGGACTAGTTGCCTGGCTTTCCGCTGCCACTGACATAATCTTGAAAGGAACATGTGGATTTTAATCCTTCCTCATATAACTCAAGAAGGGCTGTGCTGCTTATTTTGGACCAAAATTAGTTTCAAATGGCTTTCAGGTATTTTTCCTTTAAACTAAGGAACTGTCATCTTTTGGACTTGCAGTATTAACCATTTAGTTGCAAATTACACTGAATAACATTCTTTTTTATCTGCAGTTATTACAGTAGCACTGAGAAATTGCTTTGAAACATTTAATTACAACACAAATAGTCAGGAGTCCCAGACTGCTCAGATGAAGTATACGCAATCAAATTGTGGTATTTATAAATCTGAATTGTATAGGTCTACTTAAAAGAAATGCGACAAGAATTCTTCATACATGGTTAGTAAATATTTCTTGATTTGTCGCGTATTTAAGCTCATACACTTGTTTGCACGTTTCCTGACCTGTTAACAATCTGCTGGACATCAGTTTCAGGTTTTCACTACAGGATAAGTTGGGTTTGATAGGACAGGTTTGCAAAATGCCGCTTTGTTTGAAAATGACCCATGATACAAAAGTCCAGCTTTGGTTTTAAATTCAGTTATTAATCTCTTTCAAGTATTCTCTGATAAAGTTTTATTAACATGGTTGTGTAAAGAAGCAAATGCATTGATTTAAATGAAGAAAATAGGCATTTTATTTCAAATGCCAAACCATGAGGAGTTTTGTTAAATTAATTCTAAAGATGTCAAAGACTGTAATTCCTGGTCGTCTTCTGACTTTCATGATAGTTTCTACTTTACAAAAAGATAAACTCACGCATGCAAAACCAGTGAGATGTTAAAAATGGAAGGTAGCTATCCAGTTCCAGGGTTCTGCACTCACAATGTTGAACGGTTAAATGGTTAAAATGCTTGTGTAAAGCAGCAGGTTTTGGAAGGCGGGCGCTAACGCGGGAGGGAGCGGTACCTTCTCCTTGCGCTGGATGAGGGTGAAGGGGATGCTCTGTCTCTCCTGCGGGCTGTTGTTCCTGGTCAGCTGCTGAATGGGCTCGGCCATGTCTGCAAGCAGAGAACACAGTGCTGGAGGAACCACAGTGAAATGGGTTCATTCTGCTGCCCCTTAGCTGACCCTCAGGGGCCTGGCGTTGGTAACACGTGTGGACAGGAGGAAAGTGTCCTCTTAAGTTAAAGAAATAGGAGATAAGGAAACTTAAAATTGCTTTGTGTATACTTCACTGAAGAACTGTATCTTAAAAAGACGTGTTTGTTTAACAAAGAAATTAGAACAGATTTGTGTTAACAGAATTGCTTTCTGTCACATGGTAGTTTTATGCATGTGCTGTCTGGTTAGATACCAAGTACATTAGAGGAAAGCTTTTGTTTCAGTTTGGAAGGGGCAGAAGACTGACTTAGAGTGAAAATTAACTCGGCAGCAAAACTGAAATGTAACTTATATAGGGGTGTGAGTAGCGCAAAGCAAGTTTTGGTGTTCGTCAGGTTCCATCGCACCTGCCAGAAACAGAGAAGAGTGGTGCAATGTTCTCAAATGGTCGTATTCACCACGAAACGTTGGTGAAGATGAAATGAACATAACAGCTTTATTTGGTGAACAGGGCACTGTGCAGTTTGCCCTTTAATTAGTTGTCAGACTTCTGGTCGAGCTCAAATGGATAGAAGGAGCAAATCTATTTTAGCTGCATACATAATACTAGCATACTATAGTACTTCTGTTCTCCCACAAGATTGTAATTTAAATATGGCTGGATTAGGTGTATTTGCAGCTATGGTTGCATTGACATCAGTTATAGCTGCAGTTCATAAATGAAGCTGATGCCTAACAAACAGGCTTGGAAACTCTGGCTATAAGGTTAGCCTTAGGAATGGAATGGAATGGAAAGCTAGTCCCTTGCCTTGCAAAGCTGAAGAAATGTAGGCATTTGTGTACTTTGACAGAGGATTAGGAACTTCATTTTTCTGTATGGTGTTTGAAAGCCTGGATGTGAATTTCTGCTGTGCTGCCTCGTGCTGTCGGTCAGACATGCCAGAAAAGGACTAAGGCTTCACCGGGACCATCAGCCCTTCTCTTGGGTGTTCTCAGTGTCTTGAGTGGCAAAGGCAGGAGGATGGGAAGAGGATCATCCACCCCTCAGAGAGCAGGAGACCTGTGGTGTGGGACAATTAGCTTGGCCTGGGTCACTTAGCGAATCTGTAGCTGAGCCGGGAATCAAACCTACATCTCCTGGCATCCAGTGCAGGGGGTTTAGCTCTAAGACTGTTTGGAACAGTATGATCCTTTTAATGAAGGGGAGAAGGCTACAGTTTAGTTAATTTTAAACATTTAAAAAACAAACAAACAAACAAACAAAAAACATAATTGGGAAGCATTAAAAATGTAAGCAATAACTGACATAGAATGTATGTCTTTGGAGGCTGGAGAAAAATAAAAGCAGATTAGACCTCAGCACTGAATTTTTCCATAGAGTACTCAAGAATTAGGAAACACTTTAGGACTCTAGAATTGTTGACTCTTTTTTATTCCTTTATTCATAAATATAGGGTTTTTTTCCTTATTAATGCATGGGGAAGAAGTTAGAACTAATTAAGTCCTCTCAGGAGTCTTATTCTTCAGTTCATGAATCCATGTCTGTCAGGCATGACAGTATAATTTATATTAGAAATATCTTAACCTGGCCAATACTTAAATTATACTGCCCAAAAGCAAGTGAGTTGCTTCATGCATCGTCTGTCAGTCCAGGCTTGCACACCTGAACACCGGTGTGACAAAACAAGGCAAGGTGGGTTGTAGCAGCGTGGCTGGGTAGGGCTTGGCTTGGTGACAGTTTAGCATGGTTATTACAGTTGCTGCTATAGGTAGGTATTGTGAAAGAGGCAAATCTTTTCAAAGACGTTTAGATAAGGCACATTTGACAAGACTTGGGCATAGCAGCAAGGTTGAGCAGTATTTAAATCGCTGTGTGTCTCAATTTGCGCCTGAGACGTGCTGGGAGCGTCAGTGAGGTGGGATGTACCCGTGAGCTGCCCCTTCGATCCCGCACGTGGTGACTCTGGAGCGTCAGCGCTGGGAACCAGCGCCTGCGGGAAACCAGCCCCGGGAGAGCAGCACCTTGGAGCGCGCTTGTTAGAGGATGCTCTTATAGTGAAATTAGAATTGAGGAACTTAAAAGTAGCTGCTGTAGCCTATTTTCTGTGTCTACTGGGAGTAGATAAAATGGAGTTTTCAAGCCAAGAAAGTTAATTATACCTTCCTGCACCTTTAATTTTCTTTTCTTTTCTCTTTTCGTTGCAATGTTTGGCATAGACCAGTCGGTCCGTAGGATTAAGATCTCGTTAACCGTGGTAAATTGGTGTGCACAGACACCAGGCTGGCAGTCAGGAGTCAGCCAAATGAAGCTCCTGTATTTTCTGACGTGGCGATGTCTGAGAGCAGCTGCTGGGCAGGGCACAGCAGTCCAAGGGGTGATCTGCTCCCCATGGCCAGGCGGGTTTCTCCTCCCACAGAGTCACCTGCGGTTCCTCCCCGTGTTCCCCCAGGCTCCAGGGTGCTTAACCTGCCTGGATAGTAGCCACAGATACTAACGGTTGAGTTGGTCTTTGAATGTAAACTAATCTGGCCAACTCTCTTGGGCTGCTCTGGCTGAGATGCGGTCTGTCATACAGCCCTGGACAGTATCTGAAGAAAACTCTCTTATTTAGATTTTTGTAACATTTGCTCAGCATTGCAAAGTAAACCTTTTGTAATACAGTAACTAAACTGTGGCAAAATACTACTTTGGACATATTTCCTAGGCTTAATATCCTGCCTAATAAATCTTAGTGAAAGAGGGCATTGAAATTCCCGCATATTGGAGTACCAGCTAATTTCATGGGAAGGAATCTTGTTTTCTGCTGCACAAAGCTACTCTTGAGGATCTTAGGAAGATGAGACTCCTAGGTGTGACTGGAGAAGGAGCTTGTGCCCTTTGCTGCGTTGGAACGTTTTGCAATGCCAGTAGTTTTGTTTTGGTAGCGCCCGGTGCTGTGTTGTTTAAGGCTTTGCTGCCGGCCATCCTCTTAAAGGGGATTTATGTGAACAGTGGTGATGCTAACAATATCTGCAGATGGGCTGAAGTTTCTGAATCCGCTGGCTATGTTACTCTCTGCTGCTTGTTATGAGTTACCTGACTTGTTACAGTGTTTCAAATTCTTCAGTCTTTCTTAAAATGGAAAGTAAACAATTTGTTCATGCCGTAAGCCTGGGAGGCATGCTGTCAGAAAGAAAATTCCATCTTTTACTTGTTTACCCTGTGCCATCCTTCACTTCACCCATCTTTCTCTAAAGAACTAACCCGTCGAATAGCTACAGCAAGGGGAGATTCTTAAGACAAATGCTTTTGCAGGTAGTGAAATTTAATATTAGGACCGAAAACTCGCATCAGTCGTTTTTAGTGTAAACAGGTCAATCCACTACTACTACAGCTGCTTCCCTAAGTTGAAAAGCCTTGTGAATCGCCCTGTGCGAAGCTTTAGCTCGGACTGTGTGCCACAAGTGTTCATTGCGATGCCCCTTTCTGTACGCCCACGGGGACAGCCGGCTTCGGGTACGGGGGTACCGGGCTCCTCCGGCCCGTCGCCCCCGTCCCGAGGGGCCAGCTGGTGAGCGCAGGGCGGGCTCTCCCGAGGGGAGCGCTCTGCAGATGCCAGCCCGTCGCGTGGCACCGCTCCGCTCCCCGCGGGGAGCCCGTCACCAGCATCGGTGCCGCGCAGGGGCTGCCGAGGGGGACCCCCTGCCGCCGAAGGTCAGGAATAACCGGGAAGGTTACGGGACAGGCCGGTAAGCTCGGAAATACCGCCTCCCTAATCCCCCCAAGCCCAGCGGGCTGCTGTGGGCGAAAGCGGCTTAGCCCGGGCCGAGCGCTGCCGCCCGCGGTCCCGCCGGCTCTTACCCCGGGGCACGTCCACCTGGTGCCCCCTGCCCACGCTCTGCCAGTAGCTCAGCAGCCGCTCCTGCTCCTCGTCCTCCATGCGCTCGGCCTCCTCCTCCAGGCTGCTGCCGTTGCTGTGGTACGCGGAGTCCGGGTTGTCCTCCGGCATCCCGTCCAGGTCCTCCAGCGTGATCATGGCCGGGCCGCCCGGCTCCGCGCCGCCCATGCGGCAGCCGCCCGTCTCCATCGCGCCGAGCCGAGCTGAGCCGAGCCGGGGAGCGGGCTGGAAGCGCTGCCGCCGCCGCGCCGCTTTATCAAGGGCTTGCCCGACCCAGGGATTGAGGGCGGGGGGGCGAGCGCTGGCACACGCGGGGGCGGCCCCCGCCTCTGCCCGCCCGCGCCGGGGCAGGGCCGGGAGGGAGGAGAGACGGGCCCGCTCCGCGCTTTCCCATGCGCCCCGCTGCGCTCCCCCCGCTCCCCCCTGCGCCCCGCTCCGCGCTCCCCCCTGCACCCCACTGCGCGCTTCTCCCGCTCCCCCCTGCGCCCCGCTCCGCGCTCCCCCCTGCACCCCACTGCGCGCTTCTCCCGCTCCGCCCTGCGCCCCGCTCCGCGCTCCCCCCTGCACCCCACTGCGCGCTTCTCCCGCTCCCCCCTGCGCCCCGCTCCGCGCTTCCCCGTGTCCCCCGCTCCCTCCCGAACCCCGCTCCCTGCCCCCCGCTCCCCCTGCGCCGTCCGAGGCAGCGCCGGCAGAGCTGGGCTCCGGCAAGGCGCCCTGCTCACTCCGCTAGCAATTGGGATGCTCTGTAGCTTCACCCGGGGCTGTAGGATCCAAGCAGTATAGATCTTAAAGGAGTTTCTGTTTCATGTGGGTTTTTTTTCCTCTGTTAACTCATGTTCTCTTTCCTGCCTGTTCTGTACACTTTTTTCCCCATGTCCTGTTAGTCCTTCTTTGTTGTGACTTTTTATATTTTCAAACCATGGTTGACACACAGATCTTTCTTTTATTCAGGAGTCATTCCGAACTGGCTCAGGTGAGGAGTGCAAAAGCTCTGGGTCATTTTGTTATTGAAAAGTCCAGTGTAGGTAGTCGGCAGCTGCCTCATTTGCCGTTGCCCAGGCAAGCCTTTCTGAGGAAGAGGTTGGAGATGGCCGTGACAATTAAAGCAGAATCTGAATTTGAATTGGTGGTCTGTGTGGAGCGTGTGGTTCTTTTTGGAGTCATCTTTCATTCCAACTTTAAATTTGATGTGAACTAAGTGGTTTGTTCATTGTTGATTTTTTCTTTTATGCACAGGCAGGAAAGGGGAACCTGTGGGCTTTTAGAATTTTAGAGTAATAGGAAAATATTCCTGTGCCGTGCACTGTTGGGAAGCGTGCAGGGGACCAAAGGCTGGGGATGTAACTGTTGACTCTGATGTGTGTGAAGTGATGCTTCACCTCCCACCCCAACCCCCTGTTTTGCCTTTTTTTTGTTTTCCGATCATGCTCAGCTTTGGTTTCCCAGTCCCAGGGGCTGCTCTTGCGTGACGATGAAGTATTAATTGCCTTAGAAGCCAGAGATGCGCAAGTCCTGGCGATGTGCTGACGCTCCAGACTGAAATGCTGCTGTTCCCATCACCTGTTCTGGCAGCCCCAGCTGAGCAGCCAAGCGCTGGTGTTGGGTGCAGAACTGCAAGGGGAGGAGCAGGGGCTGCGGGAGAGTCCTGAGAGACCTGTTCCTTCCCGTAGCATGCGGGGTTTTGCAGAGGAGTGGAGGCAGCGGCTGCAGTCAGTGGAGCAGGCGGCTCCAGCGTGGGGACGTTTGGCCTCAGCCGTGGGCAGCGTCAGCACCGCGGGCTCCGCTCCGTCTCCAACTCACCCACAAGGCAAATCCTCGACAGATGCTGCAGATGATGTTTGGTTGTCTGATGGTTTGATTTCTTGCTGCCTAGAGCACAGACTCACAAGCTGCATTGCAAACATGCTGAGGTGGACGGTATTTTCTGGCAGTTACCTGATTTTTACTTGTTAGAACTTGCTTTTTGCGGCAGCTACGTTACTGTGAGTAGGTACCTTGAAGTAAAGCACAAGATGAATTGCTCCACATCACAACTAGTGTCTAATTACACTTAGTGCAATGCAAACGCTGAGTTCGGTTTTGAGGGTAGGGAATTTTCAATGTAATTTTGGCAGCTGGATTATTCCTGCCCAGTGAGGGCATCCTGGCTCTTGCAGGAAACCCTTGTTCTTGAGGTGACTTTGAGGCAATGGGTAGAAGCTCTTCCTCCGCCTATCCTGCATTAATAATTCGGACAGTTTCTCACAGAAAACAGTCGCAAGTCTTTTGTTCAGGCGTTAATAATGATTGTGACTAGTTGCTTAGATGAAATGATTTCTGTTTAGAGGATTGCTAAGCATTGTTGCTGGAGATGGGGAAAAACCAAACCAATAACAAAACCAAACAAAATACAAACCAAAGCAACAGAACAAATAAAAAACTAGAAAAATTATCTAAAATCAGAGCTAAATTTCTCTATTTGTGAGAAATGCTGGTGGGTATTGACCGTTACCTGTGAGAAAGAGACTGGTAGGAGTTTAAGATCCTGCTTTAAAGATCCACCTGCACAAATTGCTGTGTGTTTATTTGTGACCTGCTCAGTAATGACACCCGAAGCGCCACGTTTGGGGCGTGCGCCATGGGCTGCGTCGGGGCGCTGCTGCAGCTGAGGTGACACTCACTGGTTGTTGATAGAGCTGAACAAAGCTGAATTTTGTTGTATTTGGGGTTTTCCCCCAACTCGTTAACTTGGTGTATGGCTGCTGGCTAATCAATAGCCACTCTTGGGATAAGCGGGTTTGGTAGCACTGTGTTCCTGGTGCTTTCCTGACAGGTTGTATCTCGGAATATAAAAGACAAACAAATATTCAGCCTTACAAATCGAGGACATGAAATACCCTCAGGAGGTGCTTCTTTCTGCCCTGTGGCAAAGGGATGACCTTTACTCAGCGAATGGCAGACTGATACAGAAAAGCCACCTCTTTCTTATAACTTCTCGGTGAAATTAATGGAAAAGTAAAAACTGTAGGCTTTTTTTTTTATTTTAACTTCTAAGAAATGAAAAATGCTGTAACAGGAGAAAACCAAGATGTTATAAAAGCACAAACTCTTGTATCTTTCTTATGAATAGCAGCTTCAACGTGTAAGAGATCCCTGGGGAGACTGTCAGGTGTCTGAATGAGTTAATGTAGACTTGACAACAGGACTTTGAGAGGTGCCGGGATCGTTACTGGGTTGATCAGTATTGGCTTTGGACAATTATAAGATCAGCCTAAAAACACTGTCACCTGCTGGGTCCCTGTTGCTTTAGTTTCATTATTGGACAGGTAAGAAAATGTCAGTAGAAAGCTTACACAACATAGCACTTTTCTGCCTCTTGTGTAGAGTTTGTTTGTCGTGACTCGAAGTTTTACAGGCAGAATAACCAGAACTGAGCACCAATTGTGGCTCCAGATGCTGTTCCCAGTGCCTTCCCTGTCATAAACCCACATTTTTTTCTATTAATTGTCCTCCTTCCTTTCTTTGAGGTACTATACTATGATTTGAGAGGCTTCAGCAAATGTTCCAATAAACTCTCTTCGCTCCCGCGTGTTGTGTGTGCCTGGGCCCGCCAGCGGCAGGTGTTTGTGAGCGGCCCCGGCTCCGGCGTCACCGGGGCCTGGACGGAGGCTCAGGGCTGGCCCAGCCTGGGCTCGCCGCGGGCAGACACCGGACGCGATGGGACTTTCAGGAGCACGCGGTTATTGCACTCACGCTTGCCAAGGCAGCGCACTTTGTGAAGCCCAGACCTTTCTAGTGTGTCCTAAACCAAAGCAATGAACGCTCTAGATCTGCGCTGAACCTTCACCCGGAGCTGCACAAGGCCCTGGGTGCTCTGTGCTGCCTGCAGAATCGGTTTGCTGTCCCCCCGGACACTGATCACAATTCTATAGTGAAGGGTTGTGATAAATCCACCTCTGGAGCTGCCTCTCCAGCGGTGGGTGGTGGGCTCAGAGCCTGCAGGAGCTCTTTCCCCGCTTTCCCTTTCTTCTCTTGCTTTTCCCCCTCTGTTGAACACTTGGCAATGCGGAGCAGTGCTGTTGTGTGCTGTGCAGCCACACCGAACCCCGGGTTTGTTCTGTGGGTGTTCCCCACTCTGGTTTGCTGGTCCTGGTTGAGCAGGCTGGGGTGTCAGCAGGACTCCGTGTGCTTTCTCCCAAGCCCATCTTCTGCACTCTGAAAGAAATGCAATGCACTTATAGTGTTTATGCATGGGAGATTTCTTGTTTTTCTTCAGTAAAGAGTACTTGCAAATCTGCAGTAAAGTAATTAGGCGGTGGCGTTTGTTTACAGCCTTTGTTACTGTGCCAAGAGAAAACAGATTAATGGCAGTTTTTAGTGAGGAGCAGCTGGAACAGTCAGAGCTCGTTGCCGTGCCAGCTCTGCCTGTAGCACACGCCGTCCTCAGCTAACGCGGGAGCTCCTGACACGCGTCCCGAGCCAAGCCTGGGGACAAGCTTCAAACAGACAGCGTTGTTTGCTGAGCAGGATCTCTCCTTCAGCAGAGCCCTGCGTGTGCTCGGCAAGTTCAGTGCCGTCTGGGATAGCTTTACCACTCGTCCTCTAGATATTGGTCTGTCAGCTTTTTGAACTCTATTTACTGAGCTAGAAAACACCCATAAGTCCTAGTAAGCAATTAATTTGAATTGATTCTACAGTTCTGTTTTTAAATGGGTAACATAACACTTAAATGTTTTGGAAAGATGGAGGCGACTTTCCAGAAGCATCATCTTTTTAATTAAAAATAGAGGTATGGATGCGAGATAAATGTAATTGCTGTGAGTAGAGCTGGTTTCTGTATCTCTTGTAAGTAGGTTATGTTTACTGTTCCTTGTTAGTTTGGAAGCTCCAGGTGACTGGATCCTGCTGTCTCTCCTAATAGTCCTCCTGGCTTTGTTTTGCAGAAGCTGATTAAATCAGATGGGGTGTACACTGGGCACACAGTGGCAATATCATTTTCTTACATCTTAGAAACTAGGTCAAGGGATGAAACATAAAAGTACACGTAACCGAAATTTCTTTTTAAAAGAAGCTGTGCAACAAGTCTAGGAAATAGAAACCAGTGCTGAAATACTGTACTTCTGTGGGCATTGCTTTTTAATGAAAACATTCTTTTCTAGAGAAGCACATTTGTGTTCAGAGACTGGCTCCATTTCCACTACTTGAGACACGGTTTGAGCTTCATCTTCAGCATTGCGAGTGTCCTCCTGTCCAGCTGGTCAGGGTTTGGTGGGAGGGCAATATGCAGCAGAGCATTCAGAACTGAGCCTGGATGTGCTTTTGCCGCTGGCTCCAGCGCGCTGTGGGACGGACCTGGGCCAGGCTGGGAACCCCCCAGTTTCCTTTCACCCTGCCCAAGTTCTCCCTGTGGTTTTGAGTCTTTGGGGAGTTAACGCTGCTGTATCTGACGGTGACAATTATTCCCACCCTTTTCTCAGGGTTTGCCACTTAATGCCACAAGGCGCTGCACACAGGGGGATACCGAACTGTAAAGTAATCCAAGCAGAGAGGAGTTAAACTAGCCTGCCTCTGCATTGATGTGGTATAAGTAGAGTGTGGTTTTAATAATACTCTTGCAGCCTAGCAGGTTCTAAAAACCCAGCACACACTAAATGTGGCATTGTTACTTAGTGTGTAACATGCATTGCACTTTTACAGTCAACTTTCGTTCCCTGTTAGGGCATTTTGTCTTTGCAAGCTGAAGACATAATTAGATCAGCATTGTTTGAGGCCGGAAAGTTAGACCTGGTTTTATTGTTCAGTTGGACTCGGTTTTCAGTGGGCTAAAAGAACAGCAGTAAAGGGGTTAGGCGTTTGTTATGCTATGGGCTCCTTAGTGCAGCTCAGCTGCACTGGCGTCCAAATGGGCAGCAAAGCTGGGGAGCGCTGCGTGTGCGGCGCTCGGGAGCCGTGTGCTGCCAGGCCAGCTCAGGCCGCTGTCCGAGAAGCTCCTCGTTGTGCACTGAGATGTTTGGTGCCACTAGCCAAGTGGGCCAGCAGCTTGTAAGTAATTTTGGTAGAACAAATCTGATTACTCCAATTATTACAGAGTTAGCACTCATGCACAACTAAGTCTACGAAAAAACTCCTGACCACCTAAGGCTGAGAAACAAGGAGGAAAAACAGGATTAAGATGAATTAGTGCAGGTCAGTTCCCTTGTTCCACCCATGTGGAAAGCAGGTACATGTGATGGATCAAAACAAGTTGCCTGTTGGCACGGCTGCTGAAAGAAACGGGGCACTCCAAACCTTCACCCTGCTGGCTCCTCGTCCGCCTGCCTCAGCTGAGACTGCTCCAAGGTGAACACCAGCCTTCCTGAGCCCGAACCACCGCTGAATTCAGGTTGTCTGTCCGAGGGAGCCGCAGCACCGGTTCGGTACCAGCCCACTCTACTCCGTTAGCACTCTGCACGGGGTGCTTGCACGTCTCAGTTATCTGATGGATATTGGTTATCCTGGGGGCAGGAGGGTGTTCATCTACAGGATGGAGGCCACAAATCCTTACAGAACTAAGTTGTGATAGTTCTACTGATCTTAGGAGAGAATGTGGTAAGTTTGCCTAGAAACATGCTGATAACGGAGAACTCCGGGTGAGGCAGAGCACCGGGTGGGCATCGGTACAGCAAACAAATACACAAATCAATACCGCTTGGTTTGAAAAATCCCGTGCTTCAAATAAAATAAATGAACTACGTGTGTTCTGTCGTGTAAGATCTGTAAAAACATACACTTCCACATCTCTTATATACTCCTGTGCTTTGTTTGCAGGTGCTAGAAGCATTTGCTGGACGCCTGATTAAAATAGGAGTTTTAGCAAGACGGGATATTCCCAGCCTCACAAAGTACCAGATAATTCTAGCAAGAGATCAATATAGAAAAAACCCTTCTTCACAAAATATGGTAAATGTCTCCATTTGTTCCACATTATTAAAGTAGCAAATAGGTAGTAATACTCCACAGTGTACAACGTTTCCTGGTGCATTTTTAGTTTATTTCCTTTTTAACATTCTGTTTCCAGCCCTGGAATAAACCAGGCTTACTCGTGCCACGTTTCTTGATGCTAATGTAGGAAAGTTAAGGATAAGATGAAGAACTCCATTTCCAAACTGAAATTGCCTTGAGAACTTAGACTGTAATTACTGAGTGCTGAGTTCACACTTTCCCCTCAGAGCTACATGACTGCCTCTATTTTCCTGTTAATTGTCGTGGAGAGGCCAAATTTTGCAAACTGAAAAAAGACTATTACCTTAAAAAAAAAGACTGAGTACCTTAAAAAGAACATTGGGCAATAAACCTCCCAGCAGGCAGGACGGCTGTCCTGATAGACGTTTTGTAGCCTGGGTAGCCGTGCCGGGAATCCCGCTTTGCCAAACGCCGGCGGGTGGTCCAGCTGGCAGCACTGGAGTGTTGCTGCATCGGGAGGTGACGAGCTGATCTCAGAGCTGAATGCAGGTATTTGGAAGAGGAAAACAGATCGGCTTCATTGATCGTGAGGGATTGTGTCACCTGTTTCCTGAAGGTTTTGAGACGACAGCTCACTGTGCATCAGTTGGCGCTTTGGCTCTGTTTCTCACGTGCCAATCTTACTTTTGTCGTAAGGATTGCGCTATGATTCCTGCTGCTTATCAACTTCCTAACTGTAATGATGGACCTGCTCTGTTTTCACAGGGAATGCATCAAGGCATAATTGAAGGAGATTTTGCGCTTTGTATCAGTTTATATCATGGTTATGAGCTGCTGCTGCAAATGGGATTACGGTCATTATATATCTACCTTTGCGGAATTATGGATGGATCAAAAGGTGAAATGTCTTCAGAAACATCTTTCTTTTGTCTCCACTCCTCGTCTAGTTTACCTCATCTCTATGGCTAGACCTGCACAAGACAGCTTATAGAATGGACGGGTTGAAATAAAGTTGGTATTTTGTCCCACTTCATTGCTCCTGGAAGCAGGTTAAACACAGAGTATATTTGGGAAAGCCAATGTGTTTATATGGCAGCAGCTCTGAAAAAAAACGAAGCTCAAACAGCACCCAGAGTCAGTGGCAGTAACATCTTTGGAGAGACAGAGAACAACCATCATCAGTTTAAACTGAGAAATCGCTTGGTCTTGTAAAGCATTCTTCCCCTATAGCAAAACTCACATGCACGTGACTTTTAAGTGGTTTAGCCAGGTTACAGATGTGTCCCCATCACATTAGAATTTCCTCCCACTACCTTGTCCTAGGTGTGAGCCAAAAGCGTACAGTGCTTGTGTCATGTTATAGGACAGCTATAGAATATATTTTATAGGAGGCATGTGCTAACAATTTCTCATTAATTTCATGCTTTTGACATTTTTACAATTCATTGCTTTCGCACGTGCGGATTTGTCCATTTCTGATGGTATAGTGCTGTTAGAGCACTCCATGCATTTCAGAGCTGCTCAGATCCCTTAAATCCCTATTGAGAGATGACCGATGGAAAATGGTTCTAATATAGTTCTAATAGGTGTTCTGTGCTGGTGTTCTGGTAAGACTGGTTTCTGGTTTGAGCAGAACAAAATTCTTTTCAACATTGACATAAAATAATTCAAGAAACTTTTTAATTTTAGCTGTTAGTCTGGGTTCCCTTCCCTTTGAGTGACTGGCAGCGTTTCATGCAGTCCCAGAGGGGTTTGGGTTGGAGGGACCTTCCCAGCCATCCAGTCCCACCCCTGCCATGAGCAAAAATATTGATGCCAAACAGTGCTTATTACAGTTTCTAAAGCCAACATGTGTCTTTTCGCTCTTGCTGCTTCTGAGGAAGCTTGTCTTTGGGACAGCAAAAACTGGATTCGCTCCCGAGGGTAAATACTAGGGTATTTCTACTTTTTACAAAGGGCTGACCCGTGCGAAGAACGAGCTTGGTCGGAACGAGGACTTCATGAAGCTGTATCAGCAGCTCACAGACATGTTTTCTGATGCATCTCAGGCTTTAGCAAATGGGAATGTTTACAAAACAGGTCAGTATTTCCTTTCTGTTTAAATGCAACGGTAGGTACCTCTACATAGTTTGTAGAGGCAGGAAGCTGCTTGTTGTGATACTCTTGGCTGGTACCCGTTACTCCAGATTGTTTTCCCTAGGTCCTTACCTGTCTTCTTTCTCTCCTTGCTTTTAGGTACCTGCAAACAAGTTTTCTATGTTTGAAGTTTTTAATTCCATTTAAAATGAAATGTTAAAATACTACTGTTTGACTAGATGTCTTTTACAGTGTGACTGTAACAAAAGTAACAACCCTTTCTCAAACACTGGGTTTAACAAATGTGCTTCCAGAAGTAGCTGACTGGTTTGTTGAGATGAATGCAATTAGAACCAGTGTCAGGGATTTGTGTGTCTCAGAGAATTATAATGGAGGAAGTGAAATTTACTAACCCTTCATACTACTTGCAGGTTTCCTTATATCTTTGATTTATCTCCTTTTCAGTGTTTGAAAATAAAAAGGAATTTATCTACAGTCATCCCAAACTAAGGAAATTGGAGGAAATTGTAGTAAAGCACTTCAAATCCTGGAAAAAGGGATGTTCTGGTAGGTACCAACAACTCAGAAAGTATCCAAACAGCTGAACCTGTGGATCAGAACAAGCAATATCGTACTGATGTAGTTCCTAGTCTGTTCAAGTGCTTTGTTATTTTCCATGTTTGTGTATCTTTGTGTGGAGGAGTCCTCCTCAGAAGAACTATGCCATAACAGTTATTCGAGAGCTCTTCTGTAGGCTCCCAGTAGTCTTGTGCAACCTGCTCTGCTCACCCCGCCTTGGCAGGGCTTGGGCTGGATGGTCTCCTGAGGTCCCTCCAGCCCCAGCCGCTCTGTGATTCTGTGTGGGATTATTCATTTGATAGCTCAGTTAAAAACGCTGGTACACTCGTTGCTGGTGATGCTGACAGTGGCAGCTGTGCTCTGGAATCCCTCTCTCGGGGCAGTGCTGCTGTTCCCTTCTGCCAAGTGAGATGCA